>NW_026606063.1:10020000-11220000 GCF_029834395.1 Sorex fumeus | reverse complement strand
CTGTTGATAATGTAATTAAATTCATAATCATTATTTAATCTATGACTATTGTTAACTTTAATTATAATGTATTCCTTGAATTTCCATGTGCTGCTTTGTAAAAATAACTGTAATTGATACTTCAGGTTTTTTTGTTTTTGTCTTTTTTTCACTTGTACATTCTAATCATTGTCATTCAGGTTATTGGAAATGAGTCAAGGAACTAACTCATGATTCTGTATTCATTTTAAAAAATTGCTCATAAAGTTGAGGTGACTTTCTGAAAACAAAAGTGACCATTGGAATTAAGTGAGAAATTGATACAGAAAAACTGGGTAATGATTTTTTGTTTATTAATCAGTTGCCATGTTGACAGTCTGAGAATGAAACAGTTAATTGAAGGTAACTATTTTTTGTTTGTGTACCTGTTCTTATTACCTATAAAATTGAGTTGGATAAAGTGTTAATTTGGTATAAGGACAAATTTTATTTTAAGGTTTCTAAGTGAATAATTTTATTGTTTTTGTGAACCTTGTATGCAAAAATGAGATTAATCTATGTTATAGAAGAAAAGAATTGATAAATATTTATAAAATGAACTTTGGACCCCAGGCTTTCTTCATCTTGGAAAACAGAGTTAAAAAGCAAAAATTATTTTTGGGTCAGAGCTTACAGTGGGTAGGACTTTGTCTTGCGTGGGGCCCACCCAGGTTTGATCCCCTGCACCCAATGTGGTCTTCTGAGCTCACCAGGAGGGATCCCTGAGCCAGGAGTAAGCCCTGAGCACCCCTGGATGGGGCCTAATAAGCCACCCCCCAAATACTCTTTACTGGTATCGGGTCATGGTCTGTAATTCAGGGACTATATTACCTCAGAATGTGTTTCTGTTCTCTTTCTGTTGCATTAGATTTATCTGAAAAGTGTTTCATGCTTCCTCATTGTCAATGGCTTCTTTGCTTCCAGTGATCTTTCTTTTGGACACCTTGGATGAAAGAAAGTTAAAGGAAATGGAGCAGTGAACTCCGTTTGACCGTACGTGGGCTTGTGCGTGCAGAGTGCCCGTGGTGCATGTCTTCCTCCTGGTCATTATGTGGTCGGGTAGTGCATCTGACAGGGCTCTGCGGCTGCCGGGGCTCACCCACAGAGCTCTGTCAGGGAGCGACCCTAAGGTTTCCAAAGTCTGACATGTGTCCGGCTTCCATTTGGAATTTGGGACTGAGTCTGTAGCCACTGGTCCCTCCCAGCAGACACAGTGCTGCATTTTGGGGAATGGTGGCAGACTGGGTCAGTGCTGGTTTGCTCTACGTACAGAGTCAAGTGCCCTAAGCCAGCTCTGTGTCTCTGCTGACCAGAGGTGCCCAGCCCAGTGACAAGTTGTTTTTCAGGTTACAGTTTGGAAAATGTCCTTTCGTGCTTGTCAGAAAAAAATCCCCCTCTACTTGATTTTGAAAAAGCAAAATCTAAAAATAGCTAAAAAGTATGTTAATGCTGCCTTTCACAATTCTTTAATATGACTCCTGATTTTACTGCAATGCCATATTGCCACAATTCAAATTGTCATTCCTTCAGTGTTGCATAATAGATGTTCTCTAGTTTTAGTCCTTCTTCTTTCTTTTCTTCTCTCTCTCTCTATTTTTTTTTTTGGGGTTTGGTTTTGGACCACCCCTGGAGGTGCTGAGGGCCTGCTCCCAGCTGGGTGCTTGGGGGTTACTCCTGGTGGTGCTCAGGGGACCATCAATGACAGGGATTGAACCTGGGCCTCCTGCAAGCAAAGTGTGTGCTCCACCCCACTGAGCTGTCTCTCTGGTCCTATGAATTTTACAGTTCAGGGTAATGGAATGAATCATTTCCAAATTAAAAAAAAGTTTTGTTTTGTCTTTTTGTATTTTAATGCCACAGTGAGAATAACTTTAAGGGTCCGGAGCTGTAGGTCAGCAGAAGGGCACAGGCCCTGGGTTTGATTCCCAGTACCACTGGACAGGAAGAGGAGCAATGGGGAAGCGAGTGATTAAAAATAACTTTCAAAGTAGGGGCCTGTTATGGTCTGGGATGTTTTAGTCTATCATGTCATTTATCCTAGTAAGAGTTTCTGAGAAGATGACTGTCTAGAGTTGCCCACATCCTGAATAGATACCCACGGAGTATTGGTCCTGACCAGCAACCTGGGCATCCATCAGGGGGAATATGCTAAGATGAAAAACAGGCCAAGCATTCACTTGCAAGGGGAGATGGAATTCCCTGGTGTCAGTGCTTGTGAATGCAGAAACTTCTGCGTCTTTGACAGTCATTTATTCAGAACAACCTCGTGGCCCCAAACAGATTTTGATTCGCTAACATAGGAAGAATTAAAAGGATGATCCTAAGGTATCTGAATCAAAGATTGCTTCCCCCTTTATATTTTAACCAGAAAAGTGTGTTCCTAAGTCTGCCTTCCGCACCAGCTGTTCTTTGAACTAGGTCCTACCTAGGCCAGAGGCTACCCACTTGGCGTTGTTTTGCTCCAGACTCTTGCCACATCTAATCACCGGGATCTCCTGACTAGTCCAGGACTGGGCAGGGGCCAGAGGGAACAAAGTTCACCTCCAGGATGAACATGCTTAACTGTGGGTTCCCAAGTAAGCCAAAAGAGACGGCGAGACCTTTGTGTGAGGGGCCACGTTCCAAGTGGTCTTTACTTTGCTCTCTGCTGTGAGAAATTGTGGTGTCAGACTAGAATTTCCTCTGTCCTCTGCAGCATCTTTGTAAGGCAGCATGTCGGTTTCATTTTTGAACGCCCCATGGGGGAATAACCTTAATCGTTTTGCTGCTAGCTCTAGAATCTTCCAGGAGGAATTTGAATTAGTATGCTGTATGTGAGCACTGATGTGTGTAAAGTGACAGTTCTAACAGTCAGATTGTGTGAACTTCATCACTGAAATAGAAAATGATTCTCTGGACTTTTTTTGGCAGCTTAAATTTCCGGTTTTCCTTTTTTTAGGTAACCCATATGACTTGCGTGTTGTCCTTTTCCTCTCAGCACTGGTGCAAGTGACTGCCATTGACAGTTATTTTAGAACCTACGGCAAATCACGGTTGTCTAACTTTCCCAGAGAAAGTGGCACTACTCTTGATTCTTCCTTGGGTAGAGCCCTGGGAATGAGACTTATGGATTCATTTTCCAGTGTTTCTACAGTGCAAAAATAAACGTAACCTTACTTTGAACCTGTGTGACTAGTAACATACTTTGTTTTTTAACAAACAATTATGTGAGTGAGAATGGCATCTTGCTCTTTTGGCTTTGCTTTTTTTTGGGGGGGGGGGGAGGTCAAACCCAGAGATGTTTAGGGGTTACTCCTGGCTCTGCACTCAGGAATTACTCCTGGCAGTGCTTGGAGGACCATATGGGATGCCAAGGATTGAACCCAGGTCATCTGCGTGCAAGGCAAAAGCCCTACCCGCTGTACTATCACTCTGGCCCCGGTTTTTAAGCAGGGGCCCTGTGATGCGTTCCTGTTTAGACTGGGAAGAGGAGTCCTTCTGTTAGTGACCCTTGCTTGCCTTTTAGTTGAAAAGGCTGGGCTCTCAGACTTTGAAAGTGGCATAGGAACAGATGGTCTAGGAAAAATGGACATGACAGCAGGATTGTCAGTTCTGCCATGGTCCATTCGCATTGCCTTAGAGAGTTGATCTCCATTCTGGTGATGCTGTCAATCAGAGGGTAGCCAGAGACGCCCAAGTCCCACCAAAGTCGGAGTCAGTATTGCCAGCACACAGGCTGGTGGAGATGGAATCCCCTGGCATGGGTCTAGCGGGGTCTTCTCTCAAGTAATTGCTGTGGATAAACTCACTTTTTTTTTTAAATCAAAGCAGATGTAATTTATCATGAATTCTAGATTTCGATATTCTTGACAGGTCCTTTTTACTTCTAAAGAGTAATTTCGTGACCAGGACCCTGTCAATGAGTTCTTGGGGTGGCTAAGGCCACATAGTCTGACCTTTCTGAACTTTGCAAGGTCAGGGAGTGCTGGAGTGTCAGTGTCTGAATCACAGGTACCTTCTAGCTTGAAAATGACTAATTAAGACTGCCTGCAATATTAACATTTTTGGCAGATTATTTTGTTTGAAAAAAAATATCATCAGAGCAGCTGTTCAGGAAACAAAGAGCTGGCTGGCAGGGATTTGTTCATTCGGAGACGTGCCAAGAAAGCAGAATTCAGTATTGACCACCAAATCCCATCCTCTTTTCTTTTCTTTCCTTTTTATTTTTTTAAGTAGCACTTTCTCTGGTGGTACCATGAGGAACAGAGTAAATAATTACCTGGATAGGGGCCAGAAACAGTACAATGGGAAGGGCACTTGCCTTGCATGCAGCTGACGTGAGTTTGGCCCCTGGCATCCCATATGGTCCCCCAAGCACCAACAGGAGTGATTCTTGAGTGCAGAGCTGGGGTGACCCCTGAGTACTGCTGGGTGCAGCCCCCAAACAAAATAAAAATGACCTGGTACACTCTGTCTACCTGCCTTACCTTTCTCACCCAGCTCACAGATTAGATTGAAGGATGGCGAGAAGGATGGGGGTCCTGCCCTGTGACTAAGCCGAAGTAGGTATTCTTTAGCCAAGCCCTGTTGGAGTTTGCTTCCTGCAGGCCTGGGATACAAAGGGCCGATTTCATCCTTTCTCAGGAACCCCGGGACACCATCACTCCAGCTACTGAAGTACGTTGAGTACGAGTAGAAAAGAGGCCAGAGGAAGGCGACTTACAAAGAGCCAAAACCTTGCTTTCTCTTTCAGGCAGTCTCACTGAGCATGAGCCTGTCCAGGGGTGCCGTGATCATAGGCATGATGGAGTGTTTCTGTGCTCTGGCTGTGTGTGGTGTGGAGACTCACTTGCCTCTTCTGTGCCTGTGGTGTGTGAGAGATACTCTTGTATATATGCAGTCAACTCTTCCTTCAGTTACCAGTGACATGCTCAGCCCTCATTCGGCTCTTCATGCTGATTTCGCCTGCGTGTAGCCCCGAACTCTCAAGTCTCTCCCTGGGCTGGAGCCAGTGTTTCTTCCATTCAGTTCATCTCAGTTCCCCAGAAAGTCTCTGAAAGCAGTCACTTGCCATCTCCCTTGCGTCCAGGGGTTGTATGAGCCAAAAAGGTTCCAAGAAACTTGGCCCATCCTCCGGGCCTGGTCTGAAGCTTGATGGGCCCCATTCCTGCTACGCTGTGGGACACTTGTGCTCTGGGGCTTGGCTCAGGGCTTGGGGTTCCAACTCTTACAAAAACTGGGTTTCACAGCTTGTTTTAAGTCTCACTAGAATGTGGGAAATGCCGTGAGGTCTGCACGGAGCACAGTTCTAGTTGCACACTCTTGGTCACGGCACTGTTTCATCACCAGCCCCAAGAATCAAGGCCTGACTGTTCTTGCTATGGGATTTATGTTTATTTCTGCTGCAGTGAATCCCTAAAGTCATGCAGTGGGTTTCAATTTCAAACTGTTTCATTCTATTATTGGTAACTATTTATTGTAATAAAAGTAAAGAGTAAATGATTTTTCAATCCTTTTCATCGCTGTCTGATGTTTTTTCCTGGGTTGATGGGGATGCAGAGGCAACTTGGAGAGAAAAATAAATGTCAAGTTACTGAATGTTAGAAACTGTCTTGGAATGCCGTGCTAAGTCTCCAGCGGTTTCATGTATGCCAAGGTACCATAAAACTCCATCTCGGGCCTTGTGTTCTGTTTTGTTTTTGTCATGTTTGGGGGATGTGCTTGGGGGATGGGACAACACCTGACGATGATAAGGCATTACTTCTGGCTCTGCACTCATGAATTACTTCATCTGGGCTCAGGGGACCATATGGGATGTCAGAGATGGAACCCAGGTCAGCCATGTGCACCATTGCTTTGGCCCCCTGCTCCCCCAGGTGTTTATAATCCCCTGACTTGTTTCAAAAGGCAGAATCCAAGCCAGAGCTATAGTACACAGGTAGGGCATTTGCCTTGCACACGGTCAACCTGGGTTCGATTCCCAGCACCCCATATGGTCCCCTGAGCACTCTCAGGAGTAATTCCTGAGTACAGAGCCAGAAATAACCCCTGAGCATCACCAGGTGTGATCCAAAAAGCAAAAAAAAAAAAAAGGCAGAATCCTAGGCAGGTGATGATTCATCTCCGTGATCTGAGGCTCTTGACTCCCGAGAATTGCATACTAAGCAGCAGAACGGGGCGCGCTGAAACTAGCTTGTAAAATGGTGGTTTGCATCAGAAGCATGTGAATGTCTGATGTTACTTCTTCAGGCCAGTTCTGCAAACATCCCAGGAAATCCACGCATGCTCCTGCTAAGCCAGAGTTATCCTGAGCTCCCAGGAAACTCACTGAACATTGTCTCCGATGAGAGCATTAATAAACTATTTTACATCAGAGTTGGTCCCACAGCTCTAGCAAATGAGTGTTGGGGGCTTTGTGTGTTTGGGGACGGGGATGTTCCTCATGGTGCTTAGGGAACCATGTAGTGCTAGGGGTTGAACCCGGGGCTCACGGCCAGTGTGCTCCAGCACTTCGGATTTGGACCCAAATGGATTTTCTGTAGATGACTTTAAGGAGAGGCAAGAAATACCTCATATTTGAATTTTTTCTGCCCTTGATTTCCTGCCTGCCAGCATCTTAGTTACCCAGCTGTTGTTCCCTCCCTTCTGTGAATGTGACATGGCACAAGGGGACTGTGCTTGGGGCTGGATGACCCTTATAGAGAACTTGTGTCCCCCAGAGGTGTCATTTGTCCTGCTCCCTCTTCTCTGCTCACATTTCCTGCAGAAACATTGTAGGAGGGAGGGAGGGAGGGAGGACCCGGTGAAGGTGCTGGCCTTGCATCCTTCCTAGCACATGACTGACTGTCACTGACCCATGCTCAATCCCGGCATCACCTATGGACCCCTTGATCCCCACCAGGAGTGATCTCTGAGCACAGAGCCAGGAGTAATGCCAGAGCACTGCCAAGTGTGTGGGACTATAGAGAGAACAGGAGGTAAAGCACTTGCTTTGTGTGTAGCCAACCCTGGTCCCCACCGAGCACTGTCGGGGTCACTCCTGCACCTCCTTAATGCTGCTGCTCCCGATACCACATAAGGAGGTGCTCCCAGAATTCTCAGAGGGTTGTGCCTCAGATGAGAAGATAAACTTTGGGCCAGGAATCAGCCTCAGTGGCAGAGCATTTGCCTTGCACGCAGAAGACCCAGACACGGTTCCCCAAGCACTGCCTGTCTGCCCCACCAAAAGAAGTTTGACGGGGCTGGAGGTCAGTCCTGGTGGTTCTGGGAGACTGTTCAGTGGGCCTTACACCCCCAAACCTTAGCCAGCCCCTTCCCCCAACATCTACACAGCCAGTGTCCCGCTTTGGGCAGGTGGTGAGGTGGGACTCTGGCTAGGACCCAGGCCAGGGGGATTTCTAGGCGCCAAATGCTATCTGCGTGCTGTCTGGGGGCCTGTAATTATAGCCGAGCTCAGCATTTCATCTCCGCTCTGAGGAGAGCTGAGCAGTCTTAGCCCAGCCCCCGGGAGCAGCCGGGCGGTGTCTGCCGCTAATCACACACCTGGACTTTTAGGGCACCTTCGCGCTCTCACCGTCTCTACCCTTTGTTGCCACAACTTATTCCCACCGACTTCTCATGGCACCTCCCCACCACGGACACGCAACTCCCTTGGATGTGTCTTCTTTCTCACAGAGGGCGATGGAGACCAGGCCAGGATCTGCCAGGCCCTATCTGAACCTTATCTCACACCTCCCAGCCCCCGAGGAACCACTACAGATTATTAAGCAGAAGAGAAATTTGGTGCTGGGCCCTGAGACCCACGAGCCAACCTGGGAACCTGAGGCAAAGTCCCAGGCGACTGATGGGACAGAGGTTACCCATCTGATCTCTGCCACTTCACACGGAATGCCGCCTTGCCTCGGGTGGCTCTTGAACAAAGGCTTGTTTAATTTTTGGTGTAGGGCTTGTATCCTTGGGGTTCATTGTGCCTAGGAGCTGTTGGAAGCCAGGACTGCAGGACAGGCTTGGGCAGAGTTCTGGCACTTTCTCAGGACTTCCCTGCTGCCAGTGGGGCACATTCCTGGGAAATGGTCCCCCCCCCCCGCATCTTTGGGGTAATTGAGTCACACCCAGCAGTGCTCCGGGCTTACTCCTGACCCTCTGCTCAGGGATCACTCCTGGCAGGGATCAGGAACCCAGAGTGCTGGGAATTGAACCTGGTTTGGCCACATGGCAGCCAGGTGCCTTAACCCCTGTGCATCTCACCATCCCAAATGCCATGGTCCTGATGGACAAAGTTACAAACTTTCACCACCACCAAAGTGCATGAGAACCTCCATCACCCCAGCTCTGGTACGCCCTTGTCTGCCTCTTCTCCCCCTTGTCTTTTTTGTTGGTTTTTGTTTTGTTTTTACTACACCTGGAGGTGCTGGGGTACAGTATGTGGTATTAGGGATTGAACTGGGGTTTACCCCTGGCCAGTTTTACTTTATTTTGATTTGGGGGCTACACACCATGATGCTCAGGGCTGTTCCTGATTCTGTGCTCAGGAGTGAGCCTGGGTGGTATTCAGGGGGACCAGACGTGGCCTCAGGGATTTGAACAGGGTTGGCCATAAACTATGCAAGTGCCTTAACATCTGTGCGAGAGCTCAGCCCACCTCAACCCCTCGTCCTTGATTTCTTTCTTAAAAAAAATTCCCTTCCCTTCCCTTGGTCCCCTTGCACAGTTACAGCGCTTTGTCAAGGGCCTGCCCTCTTAGTGCACCAGAGTCGTGGCATTGGGGGTGCCCTAGAGTGAAGAAGCTGACATCAAACTCTGCATGGGAGGTGGTGCTGGAGATGGACCCCAGGGCCTCTCCACGCCTCATCCCTGTTCCTGAAGGGGCTGGGCTGCAGGCGCTCATGGCCTGCTCAGGCTTCCAACCTACAGAGTCGGTTACAGAAGACACACTGATATACTTGGATGTGCACTTCTGTTTCTTGGTTTTGGGGCCATATCCTGCGATGCTCAGGAATCACTCCTGGCAGTGCTCGGGGGACCATGTGGGGTGCTGAGGATTGAACCTGAGTCAGCTGCGTGCAAGGCAAGAAGCACCCGCTGTACCATCTCTGTATGTGCGTTTGTTGCTAGCGGGGTGCTTCCACATTCAAGCGGGGACTCCCAACTTAATTGGCCTCGAGTGGAAGGATGCATTACGCTAAGTTCAAACCTTCCGAAGAGGCAACAGGCTCAGCGTGAACCTCCCAGGAAAAGACTGAATCCGGTGTGCCCCCAGATGCTCAGGTCCGGCCGAGGGGCTCCAGCACCGACGTGCACCAGCACGGAGGGTCTCGGGGGCTCCCACTGAGCCGACGCCCATCATCTGGGGACCAGTTCGTCGATGAATGCATGAATGAGTCAGCCCGCTCTATCATTCTCGCCGTCTCCTACCCGACGGTGCCTTTTCGGGGGCTAGAGGAGACCCGACCCCGGACTGGCCTGCAAGCCGGGGGCGGGGCCTGGGCTGCGCGCGCAACCCGCCCTAGCAACCGCTTGTTGGTAGCAACGGCGCGGCCGCAGGCGTGGGGTCCCCGCCCAGCTCCGGGCAGCCGAGGGTGCAGCTATGAATCCTCAGGGGCCCCTGGGGGACCTGCAGGAGAAGGATGAGGAGCGCCTCACCAGCGGGATTCTCGGGCCCTCGGTCAACTCCGACTTCATGCAGGAGCGGATCCAGGCGCGGCGGCTCCGCATCGCGGCGCGCCTGGAAGCCCGGCGGCGGTGAGCGGGGTCGGGGCGCCGGGGATTCCCCCAAACGCTGGGTACTGGGACCTCCCGCGCGCCCGGAGGCCACAGAGGACACAGCGGTGCTTTGGGCACCCGGTGACCTGTCCCAGGTCTTCCCGTCCCCTCTCCTGCGGGCCACCTTCCGTCTGCAAGTCCATTCCGCGGTCGCCGCTGTCTCGGTGGCTTGCCCACTCACTGACCCAGGGGACTGCCATTGGGGCGGGGCCGGGATGGGGGTGTCCCAGGGCTCTGCTATACTTTTGCCCATCGACCTCAGCTGCCTGCCAAGACGGCGGCAGGCAAAGGACACCAAGTGACCTAGGTGGCAGCGGTCACTTGTTCAGCGGGATGAACAAGTGCCGTGTGCCCTCGAAAAGGTGCACATCACTCCCGCCTTGCCACCCACCTCGGACCTCTGGCCTGGCAGAGAGAGTTGGGGAGACAGAGAATGCCAGGGGGGCCGCGTGGCAGTGGTTGCATGGGGGACAAGTCACCTTTTCTCAAGAGAGGCTCCAAACCACATTTCAGCCTCTGGGTCATTGCAACACTGGGCAGTCCCCTATGTGGGGTGCCCTGCGCTGGAGGCCTGCCCTGCCTCTGCAACCTCTTTGCCGTGAAGTGGGACCCTTGGACCAGATGGCGAATCGTGTGTGAGTCCAGGCCCAAAGCTCCCACTTTCCGTTACCCGAGAAGCACATGTTGGTATGACACCCGGGGCTCTGCCACTGGGAAGGTATTTCCTCTCCTGTCAAGGCCTTTCCCTGGCCTGGCTGCAGCATACGCTCCTAACACGCCCCACCCCCCACCTAGAGAGCTGGCTGTTTCTTTTTCCTATAGTTGGTTGTCTGGGGATCTTGATCATGAGGGGTTCAGTGGGATGTGCGGATTGGGACAAGCTACCTATGTTTTGGGCTCTTTCCCATCTTATCCTGGATAGCCATGGCGTACCTGACCTCTGGATCTGGGATGTTCTAGAAGCCAGCTTCTGAGGGGCACCTATGATCTGGAATGTTCTAGGAGCGGCTTCTGAGGGAGAACAGCTGTGATCTGGCATCTGTGGGAGCAACTGGGTACCACGTGTCATTGTCTGCCTGGTCCCTTCCCACAGGGCGCGCGGGCTGGCTGCCCTACTGGCTTTTCTGTGTCTGGTTCTCGGGCTTGAGAGAGAGTACAGGGTTAAGGCATATTCTTCGCAGGTGGTTACCCTGGTTTGATCTCCAGCACTGCATGTGGTTCCCTGAACCGTTCCAGGAGTGATCCTGAGCACAGAGCCAGGAGGAAGCCTGAGCACTGCTAGGTGTGGCACAGAGAAGCAGTATCTGATCCTTTGCCAGAGGTGCTGGCCTTGCCCCCGCCTTGCGGACCAGCTGCTTTGATTCTCTACTGGGGCTGATGGTAAACTCCACCAAGTGTCTTTTCCACCAGGGGTGTTTGTGGGATCAGGTGGCCCAAGGGGCCAGAGCTCAATGCCCCACTCACAGGGGTCTCGGGATGCCAGTAAGAAGGCACCATGATCCCAAGTGTGCTCCGACACCCTCTTGGGACTGAAGTGGCCAGTGGGATACAAGGTGGCCTTCTTTGTGACAGGGACACATGGCAGTCTATGGCTATTTGTATTTGGTGTCACTGAGCATGACCCCCAAACCCTTTAGAGGTGCAGCAAGCCACTGGTTTCAGAGGTGTTATTCAAACTCCCGGAGTCCATCCCTGCCCGCCCTGGGCTCCTCCCCCCAACTCCCACCCCCTCCAGGTTCCTCAGGGCTTGGCCAGCCTTTCCGTACAGGCCACTTAGGAACTCTGGGGAGGGCCTGCACGGTCCTTGGGCTCTGTCTGGTGGCCATCACCCTATTCTGTGTGAGGGAAGGATTCCGTGGCACAAGCTAGTCTCTGAGGGCTGAGAGATACTCAGTGAGCAAAGGCTCTGAATGCAGGAGGCCTGGATTCAACCCCTGCCACACGTGGTCCTCCCCACTCTTCCAAGGGTCATGCAGAGCCGGGAGTAGCCCTGAGCACTGCTGGGGTGCCTCCAAAACTTTAATTTTATTATCATTTTGGCCCTGAAGGCCACACCTAGCAGTACGCAAGGATTACGCTTGGTTTTATGCTCGTGTATCACTCCTGCTAGGGTTTGGGGGACCATAAAGGGTACCCAGGATCGAACCTGGGTTGGTCACGTGCAAGGTAAGCTTTGTTCCTGCTTTACTATCTCCAGCCCCTCAAAAATATTTTTTAAAAAGTCTTTACCTTTGATCTTTCCTACTAAACTAATAACCTTTTTTCAAAAAAAGTTTTAGGTTGGCAGCAAAATTCAGTAAAAAGTGCAGACAGTCGTGGTGCGTGTACCCAACCCCGCCAGTCCCCTCAACCTGCAGCCCTGCTGAGAAGCTCTGGTCCCCATGATGAGCCTCCCTGACTCCAGGGAGTCATTCTACAACTTTAGAAATCCATTCTACAACTTTAGAAGTCTGCCTATACAACGACGCATACGGTACAATGACACCGTCGTGGTGTCGCCTGGAAGTCTCACTGCTGTAAAGCTCCACTGTGTTCTGCCCCCTTGCCCCGGTCCCCTACCATTACGGAAATCCCAAAATCATCTTAGGGGGCCTGAGTGCAGGCTTTGTATGCTGGAGCTCCGGGCTCACTCTGGTCTCCCGAGCCTGACCCCTGAGCACTTGCTGGGAATAACCCACGAACACCACCAAGAGTGGCTCCAAAACGAAATAATCAACAAGAAAGACAAGAGGCGGGGAGTCGGATAAACCTTTGCTGTGAGCCATCCAGAGAGCAGGGGGTGCTGGGGTGAGACTTTTAGTCTCAGTGGAGGACACAAAGGCCCTTGTATGGACACAGAATTTTTTTTTCTTTTTGTTTTACACCTAGCAATGCTCAGGGGACCATATGGGATGCCAGGGATTAACCTAGTCTGCCCCACGTGCAAGGCAAACGCCCAGTGACCCCGAGACACAGACTTCTAATATACACTGTGGGTGCAGGTTGTATTTGACCCTGCAGGTGTAGTTGGCTGACCCTCAGCCAGCCCTGGGGGGTCAGCAGGTTTCGATAGAGACAGGGAGGGTTAACACAGCTGGCAGTGGGAGAGCTTCGTGGGTTGTTATGATGTGCACAGGAATCTCCGGGGGCCTTTTTCTGGGTTGGGGTAGAGGGTGATGCATTTGGTCTCCTCCCCCCGCCATGAGGATGCTCTAGCACAGACCGTGCGCCTTCGTGGCCCCTGCTCCGTGGCAGCCGTTAGGGACAACACGCTCGCCCAGCTTCTCTGCTTTCCCAGCTGCTGCTCGGCCAGGTGCTCGGAGTCGGGGCTCGGCACGGGCCTCTCAGAGCAGCCAGAGTGTGCAGGGCTGACCCACGAGTGACTCTCTGGAACCCTGGACATCCTGAAGGCCCACAGCAACCCCACCCCTCCCGCTGGCTGCAGTGCCAAAGGTTTCTGGTTGGTGGTATCCTTCCAGAAGTTTCTACTTGGTCTTCCTGTCATGGGGGCAAAGACGCCCCCTGGGGTTGCTCTGATTTTTTTTTTCTTTTTGGGTTACACCAAGCGATGCTTAGGGGTTATTCCTGGCTCTGCACTCAGGAATTACTCCTGGCGGTGCTTGGGGGACCATATAGGATGCCGGGGATCAAACCCAGGTTGGCCACGTGCAAGGCAAACGCCCTACCCGCTGTGCTATCACACAGGCTCCGGCCCCTGCTCTGATTTTTGAGGATATTAATTCCAGTTATCCATTCAAAAAAAATGCTCCCAGGGCACCTTCTCTGACAGCCCTGTTCTAGAGGGAGTCTATGCTTCCCAGGCCTCTGGTCTCCATGACAATCCAGGGTCCTAGCGTGTGTGGTGGCTCCTTCTCTGCATTGTGTAGTCAATGACCACAGTGACTCTGGGGGAGGCAGCGAGGGGCTGGGGGGATGGGGGTGGAAATTCCAGATGCTGTAGAAAGAAACCATGGGATGGAGGCACTTCCTCCGTGGGAACTGCCCCGTCTCTCCTGTCTCTAAAAGCAGGCTGAGGTCCAGGAACTGGGCACGGGCTCCTGACTTTGTGTCTGCTTCATCCCTGCCTACTGCTGTTTTCTTTGGTTCAGGGACCCGCTCTCCCCTGGTTGGCTGCCCTCCGGCTCTGCCCCAAGCGCTGGCAGGTTCTGTGAAGCGCCTCCTTCAAACTCTGGGTGAAGCACAGGTTGCTGCTTTAACCTGAGCCCTGATTCCAGCCAGATTCCCTGTTAGTAAACTTAAATAAAAAACAACCCAAAATATTATTATAAAAGAGCAGTGGATCAGTATCTTTGAATTGTCTGAATATGTTTGGGGGCAATAAAAATAAAAAGAGGAAAGTTCTCGCAAAGATTCCCCAAACTGGACTCCGCAAGGCTTTTCGGCTGAGCAGTATGAGAATAACAGTGTCAGAGGGATCTAGGTCAGTTTCTTTATGTGCATCATTTTTGGGGGGATGGGGGGAGTCGCACCCCCCCACACACACACAGTAGTGCTTAGGGCTTACTCCTGACTCTGTGCTCAGGGATCACTCCTGGCAGGGTTCAGAGGACCATATGTGATGCCCGGGACTGAACCGTGGTTGACTGAGTATGAGGCAAATGCCCTACCCACTGTACTACCATTCTGGCCCGTTCATATGCAGTTTCAGTGACTGGGCTATTGTTGACGTCAGGGTTTTCCTGGGAAAGGTATGTACTTCATCATCTGGAGCAGTTCTTGTGTTGGAGGAGAATCTCCCCCGCTGTGCTTGAGTGTCTGGAGGCTACTTGTGTGATCTGGGACCTGTTGATATGGACCTGGAAGCGTGCGGAGACACCAGGGTCACACCTGGAGGTGCTCAGGGGTCACGCATACCAGGGATTGAACTCAGGGCCTTGTGCATGCAGGGCATGTGCTCCAACCCAGCTGGACACGGGGTAGTTCTGAACCTTGTCTGTTGTGCCCTTAGAACACAGACCTGTAGCCTGTGGGTGTCAGTGGCTGGCTGCATGACTGTGAGACTCCCTGATTAGCTCCTTGTTCACAGGAGAGGAGGAGACAGTGGCTGGTCTAATGCTTATGTGTGTCCTTCTCTCAGTTTTATTGGGCCTCTAGTAGTGCTCAGGGACCATATAAGATGCCAGGGATCAAACCCAGATTAGCCGTATGCAAGGCAAACACGCTACTGTCCATTCACTCTTGTGTGTGTTCTTAAACATCAACAGTCTAATCTAAGAAGAGAGCTTACTGCGCAGGGCCTTGCCTTACACACGGTTGTCTCCAGGAGTGATGTTTGAGCACCGAACCAGGAGTTAGCCCTGATGAGTAAGTCCCAGGAGTTCCAGGGACCCCAGTATGGACCCAAGGATGCCACCCAAGGACCCCGGCCACTGTGGTGATACAAGAGAAAATGATTTTAGGTGAAATTCAGGTTTATTTTATTTGGCCTTATATATAAAAGTATTATTTCAAAGAGTAGCCTAAGTCCTGTTAATGAGCTCTATTACATTTTGGGGGAGATTCAGAGCCTTCAAACTCCAGCCATCATGTGTTGGCACTCAACACCCTGCATTTCTGCCCTCCAGGGTGCAGGGGTGCAGTTCCTGCAGTGGGGTTTGGTGGCTGCAGGTTAGAAGGAGCCAAAGTGAGAGAGAAGGGGCAGCGTGGGGCCAGGCTGAGCCCCACCAGGCCCCCCAGGAAATGTCCAACCAGAAACTGGTCCTTACTCCAGAAAGCAGGAGGAGGCTGAAGGATTTATCTCTTTGTCCTAAAAAGTGGGAGGTAGGGGCTGGTGAGTGGGTGGTGATAAAGCTTCATTCTGCAGTCTCCGAAAGAAATGAAACAACTGGTTTACTTACTGAGGGCTGCAAAGACAGGGAAGAGAATGAAAAATCAGGAGAAGGCACTTCTTGTTGTTGGTGATGGTTTGTTTTTAATGGTGTCCATCCCCCCACCACACACCCCCGCCCCCTGCCCTGGAAGTTAGGAACATGATCTTAGTTGGAGAAGAGTCTTTGTTTGTTTGTTTGTTTGTTTGGGGATCACATCTGGAAGTGCTCAGATTACTCCTGGCTCTGTGCTCAGAGAGATTATGCCTCATGGTGCTCTGGGGGACCATATGGGATGTTGGGGGTCAAATCTGTGCCAGCTGAATGCTAGGCTAGGCAAGCTCTCTATCCATTGTACTATTGCTGTGGCCCAAAGTTGTTCTTATAAAAAAAATTATTTAAGCACCATGATACTGTTAATATTAGAGTTTCAGGCTTGGACAAGGCTCATCCATGAGTGAATCTGCTAGAAAACTCAGGTATGCGGGTTTTGTGGCTGACTCACACAAAGTCTGGAATGGGTGACCTCCCTCCATCTCCTTGTTCTACCAGGAGCCTGGCAGTCATGCCCCAAAACTGCCTCTGGCACCACATAAGTTCATTAACAGCCATGATCCAGAGATTCACATAAATCTCAGAAGAGAGCGACAAGCTGCAGAGATGCCTCTGGACCCCAGAGTCACCATTCAGTTAAAAATTTAACTCCAGCTCTGTCACCCTATCTAAAATTTTAGAATTTCTGCAAGATGCGGCCACATTTTTGTCCTCACGACATTTCATACTTTATGCCACTGATGTATCAAGAGTAGCAGACCACATTTGATGGTGTGCAATGTGGAAGGCAATTGATTTTGATCATGTATAATATATATCTATATATAAAAGCACACAGGGCTCAACCTGCAACAACATATTAGTAATCTCTTACACAAGGGCTTAAGAGCTCCAAGGCAAGATACAGCAATTTTCACAAGCTTTCCTCTAAGGAAACCTTTTTAGATCACTTTTAGCAGATTATTCATAACAAGCAATACAAAATAAATGATCTAGGATCTGCCTTTAGGTCAAGCTTGGGTGGTAGTTGTGAAATTAGAAATAATGGTGGTGGGAAGGTGTAATGGTGTTGGGATGGGTGTTGGAATAGTGAAGTAATAAACTACTGTGAACAACTTTATAAAAATAAAATTTTAAAAATTTAGAGTTTCAGGCATACAGTGTTGTAACTCCACATCCGCTTGCAGAGTCTTAGCGCCCCTCCACCCCAGCCTAGCACCCCCTAGCTAGGCTCAGTTCTGTAGGCCAATTCTGAGACTCTCTTTAGCCACTTGTTACTCCCTTCCTGTGTTTCTTTATGTCCCTCGAGAGATCACTCTGCGTCTGTCCGTCTGTCTGTCTCCCCCCCGGCTCACTTCACTCAGTAGGACACTCCAGGTCCTTCCACCTCGTGGCGAATTACAGGACTCCATCTTTTCTCAGACCTGAGCAGCTTTTCATTCTGTGTATATGCCAGAGTTCTTTTATCTGGTCATCAGTCCCTGGAAACTTGTGTTGTTTCCATATCTTGTTTATTATGAGCAGCACCGATATGAACATAGGACTGCAAACATCCTTTTGAAATATAATTTTTGGACTCTTGGGGGTCATTGCCTAGAAGTGGACTTATTGGCTCATATGGCAGCTCTGGTCTTACTTTGTTGAGAAATCTCCATACTGTTTCCCGTAGAGACAGAACCAGGTGGCATCACCAAAAGGATTAAAAAAAAAGGAGCTTTGATTAGATTCAGAGTGGGGATATTGCAGGTAGAGAGATGCGGGAGGGATCCCTGATAATGTGTATTGAGAGAAAAACACTGGAACCTAAATCTACAGAAAGGTATGAAGGTAGTGGAGACTCATCTGAGGAGCCCAGCTTGGAACATCTTCCTGAGAAATTCCACGCGGGGCGTTCTGGAGGAGGGACATCTTACTAAGACTGTCAGAGACGTTGCCGCGCTCCCTCCTGGCAAACCAGGAGCACTGGAAAGACACTAACTTGGCAGGGTCAAAGGTGAGCGTTTCCACATCCTGGGGAAGTGCCCCGCATCTCTGCCTGCGGTGTGGACTCTCTCGCTTTATGGTCTCTGTCTATTCGTTCCTTGGCATATTTCTTTGTGGTCTTGGTCAGATGCTTGTAGATGACACAGAGGAGCAAAGCTACTGTTACAGTTTTTTTTTTCTTTTGGGGTCACCTGGCTCTGTGCTCAGGGATCATCCTGGCAGGGCTCAGAAGACCACCTGGGGCCCCGGGGGGTGGAATGGGTCAGCTGTGTGCATTCTCTTCAGCCCCTCACGTTTTTGATTCACTGTCATTGTCACTGTCCTCCCATTGTTCATCGATTTTCTCGAGCGGGCCCAGTAATGTCTCCATTGTGAGACTTGGTTGTTACTGTGTTTGGTATATCTAATATGCCACAGGGAGCTTGGCCGGTTCTGCCGCGAGCGAGATACTCTCAGTAGCTTGCTGGGCTCTCCGAGAGGGGCGGAGGAATCGAACTCGGGTCGACCATGTTGGCTGCTTGCAAGGCAAACGCCCTACCCGCTATGCTATCGCTCCAGCCACGTTTTTGATTCACCTTGAAAAACTGCTTTTGGACAGGTGGTGCCATGTCACCTGGCCACCAGGGGAGGTGGAATCACTGGACACTTGTGACCAGCCTCCCCCGCCTTCCTGTCTGAGAGGGAAGGAAAGGCCCCTCTAGGCTTTTCCGCCAGGTCTTGCTTCTTAGTAAAGCCGAACGTCTTTTGTTTGGTTTTGGGGAGGCCACACCTGGCTGTGCTCAGGGGTCACTCCTCTCTGGACTCAGGGGATTATACAGGAAGTCAAAGATCAAACATTTTCAGGTCAGGCACATGCAAAGCGAGCATCCTACCCCTGTCATTTCTAAGCAGTCCCCCATGGATGTGTTTTTAAGTGTCTTTACCCTCTGCACTGCTTCTGCACCTGCCCCCTGCCCTGCTCTCCATCAAATTTTCTATCACTCTTCACTGATTTTTTAAAAGCAAATAGCAGAGGGACTGGAGTGATAGCACAGCGGGTAGGGCGTTTGCCTTGCACGTGGCCCGACCTGGGTTCGATTTCCAGTATCCCATATGGTCCCCTGAGCATGGCTAGGAGTAATTCCTAAGTGCATGAACCAGGAGTAACCCCTGTGCATCGCTGGGTGTGACCCAAAAAGCAAAAATAAATAAATAAATAAATAAATAGCAGAATTTTGTCAAATATCTTTTATCCATTTATCCCTTGGCTTCCAAGAGTATAATTTTTTAATTTCAGGATTTTAAAAAAAATTAACTCTTTCCAGAGGGAAGAGTGCTTGCCTATATTTCTCTGTAATTTTTCTTTGTTTTGGGGTCATGCCTGGTGGTACTCGGGTTTACTCTTGGTTTGCACTCAGGGATCACTCCTGGCAGGGCTCAGGGGACCATATGGGGTGCCGGGGATCCAACTTGGATTGACCGTGTGCAAGGCACATGTCTTCCCACTTCCCAGCCCTCTCTGGTCTTTTCTATTATTACCTTTTTACGATTTCATTTTCCTCCCTATGGTACATGTCTCGGTATAGAGTATGAAACACAGCACCGTCATTAAGTGCAGGATTGCAGTATTCGGAATAACTTCGTTTTCTCTCCCTCTTTCCCATCACAGAGAAGCCCTTGGCGAATACTTAGATGGGAAGAAGGAGAGTGAGGAAGAGCAGAGCAGGAGCTATAAACAGAAAGAAGAGAGCCGACTGGTATGGGTGCTGGCGAGTGCGGGTGTCTGTCCTGTAAAAGCAGGTGCTGGTTTTGTGCTTTAGATTTGAGGAGACCCACTGGAAGAGGAGCCCTCCATGGATGCTCCATGCCTTGAGGAAGAACTAAATTAGGATCTTCCCTATATTATTAATTATTATTATTATTATTATTTTGTTTGGGGGCCACACTGGCAATGCTCAGTTACTCAATTACTCCTGGCAGTGCTGGGGACCATATGAAGTGCCAGGGATCAAACCCAGACTGGCTACATGCGAGGCAAGCGCCTTACCCACTGTCCTGTAGCTCTAGACCCTGGATCCCCCCTATTTTAGAAGAAAGGAGCTATAGTTAGCAGTTGGGGGCGTCAGTAAATATGGCAGAGAGCATGGCCAGAGGCCACAGCAGCGGTGCTTCCCTAGATTTGGGGTTCGCTGGAGGGAGTGTGGAGGTGGGTGCAGAAAGGGGAGACAGGCCTTTTTGAGGTCCTGGGGCCACGGAGGGGGACCCGGTGAGTCTCAACACACAGATATACCAAGTGACACTCCTGAAGTCTGTAGATAGCCAACAAGTGTTAGATCAATGGAAAAAGCGTCTTTCCCTGTTTGCACTCCGTCGGAGGAAACTTGCATTGTGTCATTTCTCACACTCTGCAGGTTCAGCTGTGCTGTTTTTGTTTGTTTGTGGGTCACCCCCTGGCGGTACTTAGGGGCTGTTTCTAGCTCTGTGCTCAGGAGAAATTATGGTGTTGCTCAGGGGACCGTATGTGGTGCCAGAGACAAAACTGGGGTCTGCAGGTCTTAAGCCCTGTACAGTCTCTCTGGCCGGGATTCTAGTTCTTTCTAGAAGGTGATAGTTTTAATTATGATGCATGGGGGCAGAGGAGAGAGTTAGGGGTCAAGGGTGCAGGACTTTTGCTCACAAGACCCAGAGACCCATCCACAGCATGAAATGCCCCACATCCAGTACCACCCCATGTGGTCCAAGAGGCCCAGTGTGGAGTTCAACTGTGGGTGCTTTCAGTGGCCACAATCGCCTCCCCAGGCCCACTGACAGCAAGGAACGAACCTAAGGAATTGTGTCACAGGCTAATAATCAGTCACCATTCATGCAAGTCTCACAGCTTAGTTATAGATAAATGATGATGGGTGGGTGTGGTTGAACATTATCATAGCAATGGACAGATGTGAACCCCCTCCTTTAGTTCTAGGAGATTAACTCAGGGACAAAATCTCCTCTGGAAACTCAGCACTCTAGATTCCTGCTAGGAGATCCGCCCAAAGGAGGAATTCCATCCAAGGGCATATCACTTTCTCCTTTCCTTAGCTAGTAATCTATTGAGACAGTCATGTTAAGTGTACTTCTTAACAATATTTCTCGTCATTTTGTATGAGCACAGTAGGAGATATATTAAACTTAAAGATTGGCTCTTCCTGGGGACATCTCGATATATATCCCAGACCATAGTTCTCAGGCCAGGTTAGTCTTTCCTTACCCCAGCAAGGTCCTTATTCAGTTTCTTCTTTTTGGGTCATGACAGAGTTTGTTCATGACTGTGATCTTAATTTATTATCCTTCTTATGGCTCTAGGCCTGTCCCTTTTCAATGCCAGGGTAGCTTGAGGGTTGTCCTGGATCCATCCAGGTCCCTCGCCAAGAGACTCCTTTTGGGGGAGTTGGAAACTAAGGGCAACTGAGGCTGAAGTCAAGTAAATATGCTGGGTGCCCAGAAGTAAATATTACTCGGAATCAATTAACTCCCATATTACAAAAGCATGGCATCAACTGTCTTCCTGTGTCTCTACAGAAAGGACATTGCTCTAAAATAAACTATGCAAAGGACATAAAGGAAAAAAGAAAAGCAATATTTCACTTACATATACTAAATCCAGAGCCCTCAGAAGGACTTGACTTTACAAGGTACAGGGTCTGATTTGGGGATGTTAATGATTAACAGATAGGGGAAGCACAAAGGAGAGTTTAAAGATAAACACTGAGGATTGGAAATGCCTAACGGAATTGGGTGTGCCTCTATAGCACTGCGGTGGAAGTGACTCAATAAACCTAATTTCCCTGCAGGAAGAGCAAGGACAAACCAATATTGCTTCTTAAAATGCTTAGAACTGGGGGTTGGAGTGATAGTACAGTGGGTAGGGCGCTTGCCTTGTATGGGGCTGACCCTGGTTGATTTCCAGCATCCTATATGGTCCCCCAAGCACCCCCAGGAGTAATTCCTGAATGCATGAGCCAGGAGTAACCTCTGTGCATCGTCGGGTGTGATCCCCCCCCCCAAAAAAATGCTTAGGTTTGTAATCCAACAGCCCAGCAGCAGAGCACCCGAGCACCCGAGCACTGAACCTGCACTCCTGGCTGCCAAGTGCTCCTGAGAGTAGCCCAAGTACTTGGGAAGCCCCACCAATCCCCAAAATAGAGGCAAGTCCACTTCACAGGGTACTTCACGGAGGAGGCGGGCCAGAGCACCATCACCTCGCCTGCCTATGGGCTGGAGCACCCCCTCGCCCCCAAGCATCACAGACCAATACACATGGGGGCATTTAGCCTACTACATAGCAAGACAAACACACAGCAACTGTAATGAAAACCAGGTGGGGAGCTGGAGTGATAGCACAGCGGGGAGGGCGTTTGCCTTGCATGCGGCCGACCCGGGTTCGATCCCCAGCATCCCATATGGTCCCCTGAGCACCACCAGGAGTAATTCCTGAGTGCAGAGCCAGGAGTAATCCCTGTGCATCGCCGGGTATGACCCAAAAAGCAAAAAAAAAAAAAAAAAAAAAAAAACCAAAACCGGGTGGAATCATGAAGACAAACGGACCTATGGAACAGAGAAACTGGAAACCAACATGTGATGTCGGTGGGCCCCACGGCTGACTTATGTGAAGTGGGGAGGAGAAAGACGGTCATGTTTTCCTCACCCGCCTCTGCCACCCGGGGCCCAGGGTTACTGGGTCCTTGTCTCGCCTCACAGAAAGGAATTTCAGTAGACAAGCAGTGAAACAAATAGATTTTATTTGGAGGATTTTTAAGTTGTGGAGGGAGAGAGAGAGAGAGAGAGAGTAACGTACTCAAGAGAGAACACGGGCTTCTCCAAGGGAGGAGAGAGCCCCTACACACATCCTAGCATTAGACACGAAAGCATGAAAGTACATATCTCAAGAGGGGAGATGCGGGCGACACAGCCCACATGTGCTCGGCCGCGTGGGCAGAAGCAGCACAGGAGCTCAGGCAGCATTTGCGCGCCCTTCCTTTGTTCAAGGTGGCCTTTATAGGGTTTCTCCAACCTGCCCCCACGTGGGGCTTCTTCCTAGGTAAAAGTCCCGTTGCTAAGGAGGTTACCAGGGTGGTTGGGAGTGGTGATGGTCTTCTTTGGGCTGGATCACATTTTAATCAGTTTAAGGGAGAAGTCCAAGGGTTTTTGAAAAGAGGAACTTCATGGGGAGGAGGCCCATATCCTCAGGGTCTGCCAGATGGTCTTATCAGGTCTCTGTTTTCTGTATGCACAAGTTGGATCAGTCCTAGAATTATTCTTTCATGAAATTTTGTTAATCCAAGTTTCATTGCCAAGGGCCTTTCCCTATCTACCTGCCTACACCTTATCGATGTAAAAGCAATGAAGATTTGGCAAATGCAAAAGATTAATTCCTGCCTAAAGAGACAGGATAGGGGTTCAGGCACTTGCCCCTCCCCTCTGGGTTCCCCAGAAACTCCCCTCTGGGTTCCCCAGAAACTCCCCTCTGGGTTCCCCAGAACCCCACATTCCCCACCCCCCATGGCTGAGTTCCCTTTTCAGGGCTGGCCCCAGGCCCTCTGACCGGGTTCTGCCATCTCCAGCCCGTGGATAGAGCTGAGCCCTGTGATGGGGAAACCCGGGGCTGGGGGCCAGAGATGGGCTCCCCCTTAGCCACCAGGGTCTGAGAAGTTCTCCAGGATGTGGCTGGAATTCAAACTCTGACGCTTCACTTGGAAATCATCAGGGTCATGGGGTAGAACTGGTATTATGTTCACGGGGTTCTGACTCCCAGGCGCTCAGTGTGCAGTGAACGGAGCCCAGCTCCTCCCTTCCCTGGGGATGCAAGAGCGGGACATGTCAGCCGGCAACTCTCCTGTGGTCCAGTTCAAGGCCGAAATGCTTGATTTGGTCCCTTCAGATGTCAGAGTTGGGTAGGAAATAGAAAGTTGTGGCAAACCACAGGAAGGCCCCTGCTTCCTGAGGGCACAGTGGCGAACCAGCGGGCACGGAAAAAGGGTCACCGTGGAGGCTGGCTCTGCCCTCCCTGAAACCGCATTTCAGTATTTCCTGAGCAGGGCCCGGGGACTGTCTCAGAGCCTCTCAGTCAGCTTTGCCCTGGCACAGAGGCGTTCCGGGCCCTTAGCCAGAGATCGTCTGAGTAGAAAAATAGGTAAATTCCAAAACAGGCCTAGAGAAGCATAAGCCTGAGGGGACCTGGACTTTTGGAGGAAATGAGATGCCGTGAAAGGGAGTGAAGCACGGGGCCCAAGCCACAGCACAGCAGGGAGCGCGTTTGCCTTGCACGTGACCGACCCTGGTTCAATCTCCAGCATCCCGTATGGTCCCCTGAGCACCACCAGGAGCGATTCCTGAGTTCAGAGCCAGGAGTAACCCCTGATTATCTCTGGGGGTAGCTCCAAAACAAAAAGAGAAGGAGTGAAAAACAGAAAGACAGAAAAAACAGTAGAGTGGAATTTACAGAGAGGGGTGTGGAAGTAGGGCTGTATCGCCGAACTGAGCCCACCCAAGGGGTGGGCAGCGTAGCCAGTCACAGCTCTCCCACATTCGAGCCGGAAGCTCAGGTCTCTGAGCCTCGAGGTCCAGGGCTGCTGCCCTGGGGTCCTCAGTGCTGGGGCCTCCTCTCCCGCCAGCCCTTTGGTTGGGATGAGAGGGTGGTGTGGAGAGGGAGGAACAGTCCAGAAGTGGCATCCAACCTTGCACGTGCTCTTGGCCAGACTCTGTTCTAGCTGCTGAGAGAGTGGGAGATGCAGTTAGCAGCTATGGGTAAAAATGTGGGTGTTGGGGCCCAAGTGATAGAATAGCGGGGAGGGCATTTGCTATGCATGTGGCCAACCCAGATTCTACCCCCAGCATCCCATATAGTCCCCCGAGCACAGCCAGGAGTAATTCCTGAGTGCAGAGCCAGGAGTAACCCCTGAGCATCGCTGAGTGTAACCCAAAAAGCAAAAAAAAAAAAAAAAGTGGGTGTTGTGTCACTGGAAGCCAGGGAGGAGTTGGTGGGGGGGCAAACATTGGAGCCCGGAGCATGCCCATTTCTGCCTGGTCCCCCCAGCAGAGCTTCTAAGGAGGGACCCTGGCAAGACTCATAAGGTAGAGGTCCGAGCTGGGAAGGTCCTGACATGTGTCTCCGGGATGAGGGCCCCAGATGTGCTCTTAATCCAGAGGTGTCTCCTGTGCTCTGGGCTGGTCCCTGCAGGGAGTCAGTAGTCCGCGGTGAGCTGTTGGACACCCGATGGGACGGTCCCAGGACTCTGCTGTCCTCCTTTCCCGGCTTTGTCGTTCCTGCGATGTTGGTGGGGTGTGAGGAGGGGGTTTGCACTTGATTTTCTTGGAGGAAGTAGCTAAGGGGGCCCAGGGGCCTCTCAAGCAATACTTAGCAACCACTGTGTGGTACCATGCCACAGGCCACCCCTAGTGCTGGGGGCGGGGGGTATGGTACTACGACCATCCAGCTGTGTCCCTGCTGCCTGCATGGCCTGTATGTTTGCTCTGTTTTTTTCTCTGAATGGGGCTGTGTGGAACCAGGGAAGGAACTCAGTGCCTTGTACATGACCACCGAGCTCCCTTCCCGACACGCCACCACTATGACCTCCCCCAGTTTGTTGTAACACTGGGGACAGCCTCATACCTGCAAAGAAGGGTCGCTGACACAAGATCAGACTTGTAGGGCTGGAGTGATAGCACAGCAGGTAAGACATTTGCCTTGCACGCGGCCGACCCGGGTTCAATTCCCAGCCTCCCATACGGCCCCCTAAGCACTGCCAGGAGTAATTCCTGAGTGCAGAGCCAGGAGTGACCCCTGTGCATCGCTAGGTGTGACCCAAAAAGTAAAAAAAAAATATCAGCCTTGTGCTCTCTCTGCTGTTCTTTACTTTATTTTGGGGGGCCTTTTGGGGCCACACCCAGTGGTGTCAGGGATCATTCCTGGTAGTGCTCTGGGAGCTATATGTGATGCTGGGGATTGAACCGGGGTCAGTGCATGTGAGGCAAACTCCCTATATCACCCCCAACACTGCCCCCTGCTCTTTCAATAGACATTTTCAAGTTGCTCTCAAAAATATTTTAACTTTATGTTCATTAAAACATAATCTTGGATTTTGGGGCCACACCCAGTGATGTTCATGGTTCTGCACTCAGGAATCACTTCTGGTTCTGATGCCGGGTATCGAACCTGGGTTGGCCGCATGCTAGGCAAATGCCCTCCCAGCTGTCCTACCTCTCCAGCCCCTCAGATCACTTTTAATTCCTTTCTAGTTGGATAGATGGGCCAGAAAGATGTGCAAAAACATGTCTCTGAGATTACAAATCCTTTCCAAGGCGTGGATTGTAATTCTTTGGAGATGACATACGTTTTGGAGTCTCGGTTCTTTCGAGAGGGTCTTACCTCTACACCCCATGGCTCCCATGTTCCCAGAAATTGGCCAAACTGCTGCTCTGTGGCACCGAGCTGGTCACCAACATCCAGGTGGTGACGGACATCAAGGAGATCCACCGGAGAGCTGAAGAAGAGGAGACGAAGCGCCAGAGGTGAGGGGCCGCCTGCTTGGAGGCCTCGGTGGATGGTCAGGTGTCCACTCCTCCCTGGCCTCTGGAGGCAGTCTGTGAAATGGGGTCTCGTAGAACCCCCACCGTGGGCTCTTTGGGCTCCCTTACCGCACCTTGAACCCCTCCTTGCTTTCCTGCTCTCTCCAAGCACAACCTGCCCCTCCCCCAAGCCCCCGCCCCAGAGGTCTTGGTGAAGGGACATTTGAGTTGGGCTGCAAGGGATGAAGAGGAGTTTGGGGAGTTGAGGAGTGGACGGTTGAGGCAGAGAGAACACAACGAGGCTGAAAACCGTGTAAGAGGCTGGGGCAGGACAGCGAGGGCTGTGCCAGCCGGGCTGGAGGAGCCGGCAGTGGGGGAGAAGAGACGAGGCCGTCCAGGGAGCTTGTCCTGGGCGGAAACGAACGAGAATGACCAGAGGCCTGGACATCGCCGCCCTTCTCCTCCTTCCTTTCCTTGGGGGTGGTGCTGGGAACACAGGCCTCGCCATCCACGTGAGGATGAGACTGAAGGCTCCTTGCCTCGAAGGATAGAGGGCGGGGGATGAGGGGACCCGGTGCCCGTGTGCTCCCCTGGGTGTCCCCAGCCAGGTGCCATCTTTGTCCTGGCAGGCTCGAGAGGCTGGAGAATGAGATGAAGACGAGTCAGGACAAGTTCGACGAGATCACCACGAACTGGGAGAGTGGCAAGAAGAAGCGGATTCCACAGGACCTGTGGGCGGTGCTGAACGACCAGCAGGTGAACTGTGCCAGCCTCATCGAGGAGAAGAACAAGCTCATCCTCGAGCTGCACCAGGCAAGGGGCGCTGGGGGGAAGGGCGGGGATGGGGGGCCCCAGGGCTGGACACCAGCTCCCTCGGCCTCCGCTGGGCTGGAGACTCGCAGAGGCCGCATTCGTCCTCCCAGTGCTGTGCTGCTCTGGCCCTCAGGGCTGAGCCAGGATCTTGAAAACGCTCTGTAGTCCTGGGGGAACTGAGCTCCCTGAAGGTGGAGGGAACATCGCGTACAGGAGTCTCGGGTTTGAGGGTCCTAGGGAAGGAGGCGTGCTTCTGTGTGCCCTTAGAAACAACCCCAGGCTGGGCCCAGCTGTGGTGCTCCCCCTAGGTGCTCTGGCATTGTGCGGGCTTGCTGGGAGTCTTGTCCCTACCTACTGCCCCTCCGCCATGCTCGTCCACCCTGGTCTTCTCAGCCACCAGGCCCACCTGGGCACCGAGGTGACTTTCACAGCTGCTGGTGTGCGAGTCTGGGGGTGCTCGGACCCCCTGGCTCATGTCTCTGATGTGGACTGATCTTGTTTTCATTGATACTCACTGGCTTACACCACCACAGGACAGGAGGGGACGGATTCACACTGGGTGTCACACTCACCCACCGGCCGCCAAAGTGTGCTGGTCTCTGTCCTCACACTGTCCCCCTCCCCATTTTCCCTACCTCCACTTTTGCTCCTGAGGTCACCATAGTTGTCACCTAGTCTTGCATGAGTGTTGTCGGGTATTGTGTATTTGTTCTATTTTGCCCCAAAGAGCAAAATTTTATCTTGTTGTTTTTTGTTTGGGGGCTACTTTGATATCATTGGTGTTGAGGATTTACTCCTGGCTTTATGCTCAGGATCACTCCTGGGGGGGGGGGTTGTTGGGGGCAGGACACATGCGGTGCCATGGATGGAACTGGGGTCAGTTCTATGTGAGGCACAGTCCTCTCCCATCATTCTGTCTCTCTGGCCTCAGTTCTCACCTTTATAACAGCAAAGTAGTATTCCATTGTGTGCATATGACATGGCTGATGGGCAGTTAGGTGGATTCCGTGTTTTTGGATTTTGCTTTCAATGCTGCTGTGAATCCAGGGGCATAAATATCCTTTCATAGACTTTGGCTAAAAGCCAGGATGTGGCATTGTTTTGTTCCATGGAATATCCACGTTTTGCTTCAGAAGAAATCCCCACAGCCGTCTGCCTGGCAACTGGCCCTGCAGTCTGGCCAGTGACACCAGGCATGTGCCCCCATGCCCTCACCTGCATCTGGAGTCTCCAGCCTCTCCCTCCCTGTTCTAGGAGTTGAAAATGAAGGATGACCAGTACGTGAAGGACCTGAAGAAGCAGTCAGATGACATTTGCCTGCTGCTGGAGAGGATGGAAGAGCAGGTGAAGTCTGTCACGAAGAGCTTCCGCCAGGAGCTTCTCAACATCGAGGTGAGTGGGTGCCTGGGGCCCCGGGTCCTGACGGAGGCACTCACGGACCTGGGATTTCTGTCTCTAGGGGGTCAGTCACATAGGCGCATCCTCATCTTGTCACCTCTGTCCCACTGTCTCAGGCACTGGGGGATAGTTAGGAACAAACAAGGTTCTCCAAGGATCCTGAGACCTGCTCGGAGGCAGCTGGACACACCCCAGAAGAATCCCTCAGGGTAGGGTTCGGAAGGTGGAGAGAAGGGGGGGAGGATTTGTTTTGTTTTGTTTTGTTTATGTAGGAGTACTGCTATTTATTCAGCCACTGATCGACTGATTGAATTTGGCATGAACTCCATCTTACTTTTTTTCCCCGTTTTTTATCATTGTATTTATTGAATCACTGTGAGAGCAGTTACAAAGCTTTCGGGTTTAAGTCTCGGTCATACAATGAAACACCCATACCTTCACCAGTGCCCACTCTCCACTCTCAAAAACCCCAGTATACCCCCATCCCACACCCTCCCCCTACCTGTGAGGCAGACGATTTCCACATTACTCTCTCTCTACTTTGATTACATTCAATATTTTGACACCAGATTCACCATTATTATTTGGGATTTTACCCCAACACTCAAATCTGCTGAAAAGGCAACAGTAGACAATTTGTTTTCTATTGCTGGTTATGAATAGCATATGATGTCGTGTGGCTGCAGTAGTGGCTGCGCGATTTTGAAATTCCAAAATTTTAACAATTAAATCTGGAGGGATTTCTACCAAAATTTGCTGGGTTCTGAGATCTGTTCCTGAGTCTCTTGGATCATGGCCGTTAAGCAGCTTGATCAGGAACCAGAAAGGCTCGTTCATGAGTGGCAACTCGAGGTCTCATTGGGATGGGGAGGAAAGGGCCAGCTCCACTCCCATCCCGTGAGGCCCTGCGTGTTGCATGACTGAGGGCCCAAATCTGACTGTCCAATGGCCTCAGGAAGATGGCGGCCACTGAGCCACCTGGAGGAGCAGGCAGAGGGACAGCACCTTTTCCCCCCTGAAATGGCCTAGCGACAGTAACTTACTGCAGGGTCCAGATGCATTTCTGCCAAAAGTCACTGGATTTTGAGATTTGTTTCTGAGTCTCTTGGATCATGGCCGTTAAGCAGCTTGATCAGGAGCCAGAGAAGCCATTCATGGACGACGGTTTGAGGTCTTGTTGGGACAGGGAGGGCCGGCTCCACCCCCATCCTGTGAGGCCCCACATGTCTCATCACTGCAGGCCAAAACCTGACTGTCCAGTGGCCTCTGGAGGATGGCGGCCATTAGGCTGCCAGGGGGAACAGGCCAAGGCACAAGACCTATTCCCACCTGGGGTGGCCCAGCACTGGTAACCTACTGCAGGGACTGGACGCATTTCTGCCAAAAGCCGCTGGGTTCCATGATTTGTTTCTGAGTCTCTGGGATCATGGCCATTAAGTGGCTTGATCAGGAGCCAGAGAGGCCGTTTGTTGGTGGTGACTCGGGGTCTCCTTGGGGTGGGGAGGAAAGGGCTGGTTCCACCCCCATCCCGTGAGGCCCTGCTTGTCTCATCACTGAGGGTCCAAATCTGACTGTCCGATGGCCTCTGGAGGATGGCAGCCACCGAGTCGCCAAGGGGGCGCAGGCAGAGGGATCGCACCCTTTCCCCCTGGGGTGGCCTGGTGACAGTAACCTACTGTGCAGTCCAGACGCATTTCTACCAAAAGCCGCTGGATTTCAAGATTTGTTTCAGAGTCTCTGGGATCATGGCCATTAAGCAGTTTGATCAGGAGCCAGAGAGGCCATCCGTGGGTGGTGACTCGGGGTCTTGTTGGGACGGGGAGGAAAGGGCCGGCTTCACCCCTATTCCCTGAGGCCCCACATGTCTCATCACTGTGGGCCCAAACCTGACTGTCCAGTGGCCTCTGGAGGATGGCAGCCACCAGGCCGCCAGGGATAACAGGCCAAGGCACGAAACCTATTCCCACCTGGGGTGGCCCAGTGCCTGTAACCTACTACAGGGACTGGACGCATATCTGCCAAAAGCCGTTGGGTTTCGAGATTCGTTTCAGAGTCTCTGGGATCATGGCCATTAAGCAGTTCGATCAGGAACCAGAGAGGCCATGCCTCCAATTATATGGCTGAGCTGGAGGTGGTTTGTTTGTGGGTGTGTCTCCCACATACCTAACTTTTGGCCTTTTACTTTCTTGGTAAACTTTGCCCCAAGTTTTTGGGGTCTGGCCAAAGGCCACAGCAGCAATTTTAGGGTATCTGGAAGTCTGAAGGCACCATCAGGCTGCTGATGCACTCGCCTCCCAGGTACAGATTGACCTGCTGGCGGCACCATACCCCCAGAGAAGCATTTTGGAGGAAGCTAAGAGTCTGGGTCAAGGAGTGGAGGAAGGCTGGAGGCCCAGCACCATAGACATGCATGCCAGTTATTGGACTTACCGATGGCCGTCAGGGCTGGTGGGAGGAGTCAGATTCGTTTCTGGAAATACTAATTAGCATCTGAATCTTGGTCAGGACTGAGATGGAGGGCCTCCCAGAAAAGGAAGTGGGGATCTGGGGGGGCCTTCGGGAATGGAGGCGGGTGAGAAGGTGCTCGCTCTGGGTGGTTGGAGCCTGGCCTTAGCATTCCTGACCTGCTGCTTTTGTATCCTGGGACCCTGGCCACAGCCATGCCTTGGTCTGATCCTCACTGGATTCCCCCAGGCTGGAGCCTCCAGCCCCAGGTTATGCACTAAGCCTCAGGTTGGCTGGCGTTGGCTGGCACCGTCTTCTCTGGAGGACATGAGTACCCACTGCTGCTCCTTCCCTGGCCATTTGGTGGTGGGGAACTCCTCGACCAGTCCACCTCTAGTGTGGACAGGCCACATGTTGGTGACTGGCACCTGTGTGTTACCCGAGAGGTCTGTGATCCTGGGCTTGGGGGAGGGGGGTGGTCTGCCCACACCTACAGGAGAGTCTTTTCCTTCCTGGAGGCAGAAAGCGTTTGAAATGGAACGACAGGAGCTCCTGGCCAGTAATAAGAAGAAATGGGAGCGGGCTCTGCAAAATCACAATGCCAAGGAGGTAAAGGACGGTCGGGGGCGGGGAGGTGAGGGCTGTGCCATGGGCCAGCTGGGCTGGTTTGCATCTGGGAGCACTCCACAGCACTCAGGAGTTACTCCTGGCGGTGCTCAGGGGACCATATGGGATGCTGGGAATCAAACCCGGGTCGGCCGCGTGCAAGGCAAACGCCCTACCCGCTGTGCTATCGCTCCAGCCCCTCTATCAGTTTTAGAAATGCCAGCGATTGACTGCAGGCTGTTGGCTTCCTCCGGGAGCACTCATTCTCTTGGAGTCCCTGGAGTGGGCCCCCCAACCCCCACCCCGAGGCAGCACCGGCCTGGACCTGGGAGGTCCATGTTGAGGCCCAGTCACGAGCCCTCAGATGCTCCTCTGTCGCCTCAGCAGCCTCCTGAGGGGCAGAGGGGCGGGGTGGGGCCTCACTCCCGGCCGTCTTCCTGTGCCCGCAGCTGGAGTATCTCATGAACCGCATCCAGAAAGTGGAGGAGCACGAGCGCCTGCTCAACAAGCAGCGGGTCTGGGACTGGGAGGAGTACAACACCATCAAGATCAAGCTGGAGCAGGACGTGCAGGTGCCGCTCGGGCCCGGGTGGGCACCTGGGCAGGCGCAGCTGGGACACTGGCGTGGAGCTGGTCACCCCCTTTTCAGAAAAGATTCTCCCCCTGGAAATTGCCCTTCTTTAAGGGAGCAAAGTCCCAAGGCGACTACTACCCCCGGCTCAAGTCAGGTGCTCCCCTTGGGGTCGGTTTCACCCACTTTGGGGATTACTGCTCAAGAGTTGGTCCTGTCACCAGCACTTGACAAATATCTGCTCTCTTGTTTTTCTCCTTTCTCTTTCTTTCTTCCTTTCTCTCTCTCTTTCTTTCTTTCCTTTCTTTCTCTCTTGTCTTTCTTTCTTTCTCTCTTCTTTCTTTCTTTCTTTCTTTCTTTCTTTCTTTCTTTCTTTCTTTCTTTCTCTTCCTTCTTTCTTCCCTCCCTCCCTCTTGCCTTGCCTCCCTTCCTTCCTTCCTCTCTTCCTCCCTTCTTCCCTCCCTCCCTCCTTTCCTCCTTTCTTCCCTCCCTTCTTCCCTCCCTTCCTCCCTCCCTCCCTTCCTCCTTTATTCCCTCCCTCCTTCCCTCCCTTTCTCCCTTCCTCCCTCCCTCTCTCCTTCCTCCCTCCCTTTTTGGTTTCAGTGTCACACCTGGCTATACTCAGGAGCTACTCCCAGCTCTGTGCTCCCAATGGTGCTCAGAGGACCATATGTGGCGTCAGAATGAAACTTGGGGCTCCTTCCTGTGAAGCAGGTGTCCAGCCCCTGACCTGTCTCACTGACCCCTCTCTGTTCTCTTTGGAACAGTCACATCTAAAGGCCCCACTTTCCAAGATCCTCGTGGAGGGATGTTTTCTTAAGCAAACCAGAAATAAAGTTCCTAAAGGGTCTGGGCACTGTCAAGTGCCAGAAGACCCAAGAGAGGGTGTTTGTTAGGGAAATGCTCCCAGGTTCTGTTTTCCATGTCTGAGGGTCAAAGCAAGGACCCTGGCCATCGGCTGAGTGCCGGCTGAGTGCCAACATAGCCCAGATACTTCCTTATGCTAGCACCATTGCTTGGTAGCCTGGGACACTGAGAAATGAGACCACCTAACTCATAAGGGGTCAACCCTGACCTCAGACCCAGTTGAATGGTTGAGAACCTGTCTCCAACGTCTTCTCAGGCTGGTGGCTGTATGTGGCAGAGGTCAGGTTCTAGGACCCAAGAGGAGCTTCCTGTGTGGAAACGGGGCCTTCCCTTTAGCTCCCTGTGCCTGTGAAGGCCTGTAGCTGGCTTGTCGAACAGGGAGGCCTGCGGCAGGAAGGTCTCATTGCCAGTTTCTGAAGTTTTTCCTAACCCTATCTGTATTTTCACACTAGTTCTTTTTTAAGCACCTCTAATTATGTTTAGATGTACTGCAGTTGTACTGTGTGTGTGTATGTGTGTGTGTGTGTGTGTGTGTGTGTGTGTGTGTGTGTGCGCGCGTGCATATGCGTGTGCCTATGTGCAGGAAATTGACCCCAGAGCCTCACACACGCCAGACCCTGAAATGCAGTTCTCACCTGTGAACTCTGTCCCTCTGTCCCTGCAACTGCATACGTAGGGCTCAGGCTATAATGGGGAGGATATTTGCCTTGCACACAGCTAATCGGGTTTAATCCCTGGCACCCCATATGATCCCTTACACACTGCCAGAAGTGACTCCAGAGTGGAGCCAGGACTAACCCCTGAGCATTGTTGGCTGTGAGCGGGGGAAAAAAAAAAACGGGGAAAAAAAAAAAGGACTCAGGCATAGCCTCTTCGGCATCCAGAAAGTAGCAAGCTGACTTTGCAAACCTTCATCTACAGCCTTGTACAACTTCTAGTACAAGGATTTTGCTTCTTACTCTGGTGGTATTTTCCGGGACCTTTTTCATGTTAATGCCATGGAAATAAGCGTTGCTAAAAGAACAGTAGAGCTCTTTGGGAGAGGCGTCACCACGTGGGCTGTATACATTGAGCCTTTCATGAAAACGCCTATTGTGAAACCAGGTTCAGGAGGGTTTATATACCAGAGCTGCACACTTGACCTCAAGCAGCCTTGGAACGGAATGGAGCCCTTTGGTGTGGGTTTGCTTTGCCCTCGGTGCTCAGAGGGCCTTCTATAAGATCGATCCTCTTCACTATATATATATATATATATACATATATATATTTTATTTTTATTTATTTATTTTTTTTTGTGGGGACGAGGGGCCACACCTGGTAATACCTGGGAATCAAACCCAGGCCTGCCTTGCAAAGCATGTACTGCAGCCCTTGGACGCCTCTCCCTGTTCCACTTCAGATTTTTTAAGTATACAATGCAGAATTGTTATCCTGGGTCCTGTGTTGATCTGGGGGTTCCAGAATTTATTCATCCTGCATAATGGGAACTTTGTGTCCTTTGACCTCCACCCAGCTGCTCCCCCATCCTCCTCACAACCCCCACCCCCCTGGGTCCTGGCAGCTCCCGAATAAATTCGATTGTCTGCTGTTCCCAGTTTGACTGTCTTAGGTTCCGAGATTCCACGAGGTTTGTATTCGCTTTCTGTGCCTGAGGCGTTTACTGCCTCCTCTGTTGCTTGATATTGTTTCCAAAGCCTTTCCTGGTCTTCCTGGCTGGGCTAATAAGCCGCTGCCCGGGCACTTCATGTTCTCCTTCATGCATCGACCGCCTTTGTTTCTCTCCCGTGGCTTCTGTATTCTGTGGGCGAGAGAGGGTGGGGGCCGGGGTCTCGCTTCTGGCCTGGGTTTATTCTCTGAACCAGGCTGGGACGGGGGCTGGTCCCCGTTCACTCTCTCTGAAGCCCTGTTTTGGGGAACTGCTGTGTTGTCTCATGGCAGCTGCCCCAGGTTCCCTTCCCCTGATGGTGTGTCTCGGTCTCCCCCCCACCCCCCACAGACACACACCAACACTGGCCTTTGCCTTTCCATCAACGCCATCTTGCTTCCTTGGCAGTTAGGGTATTGAGTCCCTTTCCTGTCCTCTTAGTCATCTGTCGGTCTTCGGAGGATTGTCTTTTTGGGTCCTTTGCCCGTTGTGTGGAGGGGTCATGCCCTGTGGTGCTTGGGGAATTACTCCTGGTGCTGTGCTCAGGGGATCACTCCTGCCAGCAATCAGAAAACCATTTGTGTTGCCGGGAATCAAATCAGGGTCTGTCACGTGCAAGGCAAGCGCCTTAACTCCTGTCCTATCTCCCTAATCTTAAAAAAATATGTGTAATTTTCGGGGCTGGAGCGATAGCACAGCGGGTAGGGCATTTGCCTTGCACGCAGCCAACATGGCCGACCCAGGTTCAATTCCCAGCATCCCATATGATCCCCCGAGCACCGCCAGAAGTAATTCCTGAGTGCATGAGCCAGGAGTAACCCCTGAGCATCGCCTGGTGTGACCCAAAAAGAAAAAAAAAGTGTAATTTTCTTTAAAAAAAGTAGGGGCTGGAGAGATAGCATAATGGGTAGAGCATTTGCCTTGCATGCGGCCAACCCGGGTTCGATTCCCCGCATCCCATATGGTTCCCTGAGCACCACCAGGAGTGACTCCTGAGTGCAGAGCCAGGAGTAACCCCTGTGCATCACTGGGTTGACATATATATATATATATATATATATATATATATATATAGCGCTGTCTTCAGAGCCTGACAATCAAGGAAGGCCAGAGACAAGTCGAAAACTTGAGCCAATGAACAGTCTGTAACCTATGACGGTGACTATGTGACGGGAAATAGCGTGGGGTGTCACTCCTGAGGGTCTCAGTGAACCGTGAGCGATCCAGGCCCCAAGCCCCAGGGGTTCCTTCGCTGAGCTACCCTATCGTTCATGGGGGCACATTGAGGTCCAGGGCAGAGTGGCCTGACAGTGGCGGGGAGCCCGAGGCGGGCTCTGCTTCGCCAGCACCCGCCGAGCCAGGAGTGAGGGCGAGCGGCCCCGTCTGCCAGTGCCAGCACAAGCAGACAAGAATGCACATCACAGCAGTCTGGTGACCCGCTTTTTGTTTTAATTTTTTTTTTGTTTCCCCTCTGTGAAATCAGCACAGATTTATGTCTTTGTAGGTCTCAAAGACAAAAAAGACGTGACCTAATTAACTCTCATTCGGAGTGCTGGAAACTCCATGCAGAGTTTTGCCAACTTTGCAGAACAGAGATTTTAGTCTATGCTCGTGTTCAGCTGCGTGGGGCGTAGCAGCGGCTTCTCAGAGCAGACAGGAGCGGGGCTGGTGCTGCCTTGCTCCCTTCCCAGGTGCCAGCGGAGACAGGGCCCGCACAGACCCCATAAGCGCGAGTGTCAGCCAGGCTGCTCCACGGAGCTCAGATCTGGCCCCATGAGCGAGGGAAATACTGGTGCAGCACCAGTGGCTTATCCCCAAGCGCCGAGAGCCCGGAGGTATCCCGAGTTCATCAGAGCAGGCCGGCCCCTGGGCCCTCAGCGTTCCTGGATGCTGCCATGCCTGTAAGACTGGGACAGCGCTTCATCCCAGATCGGCAGCTGCGTAGGACGGTCAGTGCATGCCTAGTCGCCACCATCCAGCCGTTCAGCACTGTGCCCTGGGCTGCCCGTCTGATGGCGTCTGACTTCATTCAGGGGAGGGGGGCTTGGGGCCCGAGCGATAGTATAGTGGGTAGGGCATTTTCCTTGTACGTGGCTGACCTGGGTTCAATCCCTGGCATCCCATATAGTCCCCCAAGCACCGCCAGGGGTAATTCCAGAGTGCAGAGCCAGGAGTAACCCCTGAGCATCGCTGGGTGAGACCTCCCCCCAAAAAAGAAAAAAAAAAGCAGGGGACAGGGGCTTTAGATCACTGTGGTCTGGCAGAACCGCTCAGGATCCCCTTCCTCAGTAGACACTTGGCCAGACAGAGAAGGGGACAGGGTTAAGTGGGTCCCCTGTCCCCCTTCTTCCCCCACAGTTGAATTTGAAGCCACACAGTCAGTGCTCTCCACAGACTGCTTAAGTCAGGGATGTAGACCCGGAGTGGGCTGCACGCTCCGAGGGTCAGCGCTTAACCCTGTCCTTCCCCTCGGGGCTGGCGGGGAGCTAGTGTCCATCTTCAGATGCTCTTTGGAGAGCAAGTAACTGGGATGCTGGCCTAGTGTTTCCCTTCTCCAGCACTACAGGATTCGGGAAACCAACAAGACTGGCACTATTTCATACAGAATTGTGGCCAGTTTTTGTAGTTGTTGTTGTTGGTGGTGGTGGAGAAGGTGTTTGCCAACCCCCCCCCCCCACCCCCCGGCAGTGCACAGGACTTGCTCCTGGCTCTGTGCTCGGATCACTCCCAGAAGGGACGCAGGGGACCCTCCACTGTGCTGGAGAATCAAACCCAGGGGCACTGTATGCAAAGCAAGTGCCTTATCTCCTGTCCTGTCTCTCCAGCCCTTCAGCATTATAACATTGAAAATCATCATTAAAGGGCTGGAGAGATAGCACAGTGGGTAGGGCGTTTGCCTTGCACGTGGCCGACCCGGGTTCGATTCCCAGCATCCCATATGGTGGTCCCCTGAGCACCTCCAGGAGTAACTCCTGAGTGCAGAGCCAGGAGTAACCCCTGTGCGTTGCTGGGTGTGACCCAAAAAGCAAAAAAAAAAAAAAAAAAAAAAAGAAAGAAAGAAAGAAAGAAAATCATCATGAAGGCAGTACTGGTGTACAATGATGGAGAAGCCATGACAGGACATGTTCCACAGCTCCAGTTCTTAGATATCCCTATTCCTTATCCCCTTGGAAATTTGTGTCCCATTAAAACACACTACTAAAACTTGGCTGATGGGGGCAAGTTCTCAGCTCGAGAGGGGGAGGGAGAGAAGTGGGGTGTCCGCTTGACGCTGTGCACAGTTCTCCGACGAAGGGGCCTTGCAGGAAGCAAGCCTGGAGGTGGGCAGAGGTGGACAGGGAGACATTCCCCCCTTCCAACACTGTCCTCTCTCTCTGGACACTCTGCACTTCTCCCAACGAGCAGGCGTTGCTTCCACAGCCCAGAGAAGCCTGTGAGAAGGAAGTGGGTAGGGCATTTTCCTTGTATGTGGCTGACCTGAGTTCAATCCCTGGCATCCCATATAGTCCCCCAAGCACCGCCAGGGGTAATTCCAGAGTGCAGAGCCAGGAGTAACCCCTGAGCATCGTTGGGTGAGACCTCCCGCAAAGTGGGTAGGTCTAGAACTAGAACTAGGACTAGAAAAAAGCAAAGCGGGCTTGGGCCCAAGTGGAGAGACGGGTGAACTGCCTCGTCATTGTCCCAGCGACCTTTGGGGAAAGGACAGACCTTGGACCCCAGAGGCAGCGCCTCGGTCCGGGGCCAGGGCTTGGGGTGAGACACCTCTGGGTGACAGTAATTCCCTGTCACTGCGCGGGTCACCGTTTAATACCACTTGGGCTTGAAAGGGACTCGTACCCTGGATGTGTCTGCTCATTCCTGGCTTTGAGGGGGGCTCAAGGGACCCGCCCCATCAGCTGCCCTGGCAAGGGCCTATGGCCTCCTGGAGGAGCCTGGATGCAGGCGGGAGGGGAAAATTGCTGGTCAGCGCTGAAGCAAGACGGGATTACCCTCTGCTGCCCCCTGCTGGCCTTGTTTCCTGGCCTCTAAGGCGGGAGCCAGCTGGGGGTTTGTCTCCTCTTCAGCCTGGCCCTCTCTTTGCTCTTCTGTCTGTGTTCTGTTATTTGGGGGCCACATCTGATTGTATTCAGGGCTCACTCCTGGCTCTTTGCTTGGGGCTCACTCCGGAGTCTGTGCTCAGGGATCACTGCTGGTGGGGCTCAGGGGACCCTGCCCAGTGCTGCGGATGGAACCCGGGTTCGCTGTGTGCTGGGCTAGCATCCTCCCTGCTGTACCGTCTGTGCTCCTTCTTCTGTCCTTGTTAATGAGGGGTTTCCAGCCGCTCACCTTGGCACCTTCCACCCCTTTCCCCCTTCGCCTCCAGGATTAAACCCTCAGTGGGGGCGTCCTGCTGCCACATTCTAGACCCTCCCCACTGGCTCCGGAAGTACCGTGGGCCCCCTCCAGCTGCTCTCAGCCACTTCTCCCTCCGCCTGCATCAGCCGGTGTGGACGCCCCAGGCTGGCGCTCCTGCTTTCTTCAGCCCTGTGCCCCAGAGCCCTCCACCCAACCCTGCTTTTCCTATCCCCTCGGGGTTCACTGGCCCATCCTGGACAGGGCAGGACTGAGCCCCTCCCCCCGCTTTTTGGTCACATGTTTCCAGAAGCATCTAGAAAAGTGTCCCTCCAGCTTAGGACTCCATGAACACTCTCTGAACCGAACCCTGGCCCGCGGACCCAAGAGCCAAGTGGGTTTTCTGTCCTCTTCTTTTGTCTGGGGCCACACCTGACAGAGTTCAGGCTTTCTCCTGACTCTGCACACAGGGGTCACTCCTCGCAGTGGGGAGCAAAACTCAGTTTGCCGGGTGCAGGGCAAGCGCCCTCCCTGTTCTCTCCCCAGCCCCCTTCGCTCCTCTTTTAAATTGGACACAGCCTGAGGCTGGAGTGATAGCACAGCAGGTAGGGCATTTGCCTTGCATGCGGCCAACCCGGGTTTGATTCCCAGCATCCCATATGGTCCCCTGAGCACTGCCAGGAGTAATTCCTGAGTGCAGAGCCAGGAGTAACCCCTGTGCATCGCTGGGTGTGACCCAAAAAGAAAAAAATTAAAAAATAAAAAATAAATTGGACACAGCTGGCACTGCCTTGCACGTCGCCAACCTGGGTTAGATCCCCAGCACCCCATATGGTCCCCAGGACACTTCTAGGAGTGATTCCTGAGTGCGGAGCCAGGAGTAAGTCCTGAGCATGACTGGGTGTGGCCCCCAAACCAAAAAAAGTTTTTTTTGATGAATTAAATAAAATGAACACAATGTGGTCTGAGAGACAGTCTAGCAAGCAGGGCACTGGCCTCACTTGTGCCAGACCCGGGTCAAACCCTGACTCCCTATGGTCCCCGAGCCCCTCTGAGAGTGACCCCTGAGCACCACTGGGTGTGGCACAGAAACTCAGAAGTAATGGGTAAGATCAAGTGAACACAGTTTGCTAAACTCCTTCACAGTCAAGTGGAAGGCTGCCGGGGGGTTGCCACGCAGGTTTCCTGCCCTGTGTGGTGGCCGCGCCAGGCTCCCAGAGGGAGCGGCACAGCCAGGAGGCCCAGCACTGTCCCAGGCTGAGGGGCCAGGCCAGTGCGGCAGCTGGGTGGTTGGTTGGTTTTTGCGCATCTGCACTTCAGCTCATAGCTAACGATGGAATTTCTCAGCACAGAGGCGGGGGCCGCACTGGGCCCTCTGGTTCTTCCCACTCCGGGGCCCTCGGGCACAGGGCGGTCATCCCGGGGCCAACTCACTCTGTGCCTCGAAACTTCAGGTCCTTGAGCAGCAGCTGCAGCTGATGAAAGCCACTTACCAGCTAAACCAAGAGAAGCTCGAGTACAACTTCCAGGTGCTCAAGAAGAGAGACGAAGAGAGCACGGTGATTAAGTCCCAGCAGAAGCGGAAGCTCAATCGGTAAAGCACGCATGGGGATTCCCTTGCTCTGGAACCTTCTTTTATTCCCACCACCATCAGAGGAAAGTGTGTGAAGATTGTTGTATTTCATCCTGGAGCCATTAAACCCTTGTATAGGAGATTTACAAGCGTGGATGTTAAACCCAAACAAATGTGCTACTCTTGGTACGTCAGTGGGTAGGGTATAAGAGGTCACTCCAGGAATTCTGAAATTTAGAATATGATTATAGATTCACTGTATCACTGTCATCCTGTTGTTCATCGATTTCCTCAAGCAGGCACCAGTAACGTCTTCTTCATCCTAGCCCTGAGATTTTAGAAGGTGCCACATTTGAGGCTCTTTCAGGGTCAGGAGAATGAGACCCATCATTGCTACTGGTTTTTGGCATATTGAATACACTATGGGGAGTTTTGCAGACTCTGCCGTGTGGGCAGGATACTTTTGGTAGCCTGCCAGGTTCTCCAGAGTAAGAACTAGATAATAAGATGTCGCATGGTCACGAATGCGGCCGCGCACTTCCAGGAGCTGGGTTTTATAGTCTCTGGGTCTTGGCCGTTAATGGGATTACATGGCACTGGGGGAAGTTGGTGGGTGTAACGCCTACATACTGGAAGATGGGGGATCTGGGTGGAGGAGGCCCAGTCCCAATCTGAACAGGCTGCAGTATACTTACACAAATTTAGAACACAAACAAAAGGCCCAGGCTTTACAATCAGTTAAGCTACAACACTCACTTTTTCATAAGCTCTGAAATTCTTTGGCATTCTTCCTTATCATAAAACCAAATTCTGTAAATGGACAATCTGGCATTTCTGTAGATTATAGATTATCGAGCAGATTCACTCATGGGTGAGGCCTAGGTTGCTCTCTTCCTGGAATTTTATTTAGTAGTCTCTGGCTCTTGGCAGCTGATGAGATCATATGGCTCCAGGGGCAGTTTGTGGGTGTGACTGCCAAGCTACTGGGAAACTAGGGCGCTGGGGGAGGGGGAAGAGACACAGTCCTGCTCTGAGCGAGCTTGGAGATCTCAGGCACGGGTCTCCCATTTCTGGGTTTTTCTGCAGGTTCTGTCGTGGGTGAGGCTCATCCTAGTCTGTGGAAAGCGGCCCTTGAGCATGGCTGTGGTTGGGTTCTGGGGGTTTTCAGCTACAGGGTTCTGTTGGGGTGGGGAGGGCAGTTCAACCCGCCCCCCTCGAGTTGCCCTGGTGAAGACAGCCTGGCACGGGGTCAGGTGGTTCTATGGCGCTCTCCTCCCGGAGCTTTATTTCAAAGCTTCTTTCTATTTCCCTTCCTTCCTTCCTTCCTTCCTTCCTTCCTTCCTTCCTTCCTTCCTTCCCTCTCTTTCCCCTCTTTTTCTTTCTCTCTTTCTTTCCCCCCTCACCATTTCATCCTGTTTCATTTCATCTGCATGTTTGGGTCACTTCAAGGCATTCCCCCATTGGTCTGAGGATGCTTTTTCCTGGGAAGCCTGTCCCCACAAGCCTGTGAGGCTGGGACATTCCTGGACCAGGTGTGAAGTGGGGGGCGTTCTCAGCTCTCTCCCCACCTCTGCACACACACACACACACACACACACACACACACACACACACACACACACACAATGCGCCTAAGGTAGAACCTAGCCCAGGTCAGGAGGCACCCTCATAAGTCCCTTTCTCCCCTCTCTGTCCAGCCTGCACGACTCCCTGAACAGCCAGCGACAGAAGTACAACCGGCTGGTGAAGCAGTCGGACACAGAGAACCGGACGCTGACCTCGGACTACAAGCGGCTGGTGCTGCAGTTTAAGGAGCTGCAGAAAGCCCTGAGGTGTGGAGGGGGACCGAGCCCACTGGGGTGGGTGGGTGGGGAGAGCTGTAGGGTAGCACTAACAGAGGTAGCAGTTTTTTTCCCTTTTTGGGGTCACACCTGGTGATGCACAGAGGTTACTCCTGGCTCTGCACTCAGGAGTTACTCCTGGCGGTGCTCAGGGAACCATATGGGATGCTGGGACTTGAACCCGGGTCAGCCGCGTGCAAGGCAAATGCCCCCCCCCCCGCTGTGCTATCGCTCCAGCCCCAGAGGCAGCAGTTTGATGAGGTCTCATGATTCCCTGCTTTGCAGGGCAAGGAGTCCCTGGCACTGCCCTCCTGGTCCTTGGCACACAGTCTTGTGGGGATGGTGTCAACAGGGGACCAGACCCAGGGCTCTCCATGGCTCGGATGCTCTCTGGCCTGGGCGGGCCAGGGGGTACGTGGGGGTCCCCTCCAAACCTCTTCCCCACAGGCACTTTGCGTTCGTGGATGAGGACAACTTCCGGGAGATTTGGCTGATGAATGAGGAGGAGGCGAAGGGCCTGATCAGCAAAGCCTTTGACGTCGCCCGCATCATCCATACCCATCACCTGGGGCTCCCCTGGACCACCCCCGACTTCTGGTTTCTGAAGAACGTGGGGCCCATCTCCCGGCAGCCACAGAAGTCGGCCACGCAGATCCTGGAGGAGGTGCTGAGGCAAACAGGTGCCCCCCCCTGCAGACGGGCTCCCCACTCCCACCAGGCGCGCTCTCTGTGCGGGGGTCGGAGAGTCCCATGGGGTCACAGCTTTTAACGCGCGCTGACGTCTAGCTTTGCCTTTGGTGTTATGAACTGGTAGTTTGAGCTAGAAGCTTTTTTTGCCTTGTTTTGTAACTGTTCCTGGCGGTTCTTAGAGATTACTTCTGGCCCTGCACTCAGGGGATCATGCCTGGCGTTGCTCAGGGGTCCATGTGGGGTGACAGGGATCAACTCTGGGTCAGCTGCATGCAAGGCAAATGCCCAGCCCGCTGGACTATCTCTCCCACCACCGTGTTTATAGTTTTGATGTACAGTTACCACCTCACCACTGCCAATGTACCCCAATCCTGTACCACTGCCCTGTGCTACATCCCGTCCAGCTCATCATCCTCCTCTCACCCTCTCCTTCTGCCTTGCTTGGTACCCTCAGTTCTGTAGTGAGGACCAAGGATTTGTCTTCATTCGGGGCTGTCTATTCCCTTGTTTTGTTTCTCTGCACGCCACAGATGAGTGAGATCACCCAGTATTTGTCCTTCTGCCTCTGATTTATTTCACATAGCATGGTACCCTCCAGTTCCATCTAAGTCATAGTCACAGCAAATTGTGTGATTTTCATTTTTTTTCTATAGCTGTATAGTATTTCATTGCATATACGTACCACAATTTCTTTTTCCCTTCACTTGCCATTGGACATTTGGATTCTTTTTCATATGCTGGCTATTGTATGGCAAACAGTATGGAGATTTCTCAAAATAATAGAACATCCATAGAATCCAGCAATGTCATTTATTGGCCTCAGTCCTTTCCCCCAACACAAAAATGTTAGTTTTAAAAGATAAATGCAAACTATGTGGAGTGCAGCCCAGTTGGCTCTGAGTTCCTTCGAGTTTGGGACAAGGATAGATGGATTGGGTCTAGCATCTTTCAAAGAGGATCAGTGAATCCTTTAAAAAATTAATTTTTAGTTTTGGGGTCATGTTGTATGGTACTTGGGGGCTGTTTCTGGCTTTGTGCTCAGGGATCACTCCTGAAGGGGCTCCGGGGACCATGCAGTGCTGGGGATCAAGCCTCAGTAACTTTCCCTTACTGAGCTTCACAATGTCCCGTTGCTGAGACACTGGGGGTTCCTTCCTATTGGCCTGTTAACAGGCAATGAAATGACTGTTTCCCCAAGCCCCGAGGCTGGGAAAGAACCTGCTTTTTTCTGTCGCTCTGCAGAAGAGGAGGAGCAAGAAGGCTCCTCGGAAGGGGACAGCTACCTGGAGCTGCCGAAGCAAGTGTCCGCCAGGACCACCAAAAAGATACTGATGCTCCTGTGTGATGAGTCGGTGAGGCGCTGGGGTGACCCTGCCCTCCCCCCCAACAGGACAGGGTCTGAGCTGGCCCAGATGGCCAGGGTGTTCCTGGGGGAGGGGTGGGGGAAGGGCAGTGGCGCCAAACTCATTGGGGCAGAGGGAGGGACAGTCGGAGAGCCGGTGGGCCACCCTGACTGCCGTCTCCGGGCCCAGGCTTACCGGCTCTGCTGCCTCACCTGGGTTTGAGCCCAAAGTTCTAGGTGGGACCTCGGTGGCTGCCTTGGGCCCAATTAGCCAGAAAGCAGGTCTGAGGGGGTGTTTGGATCGCAGGGTGGCTTGGCCACCTGCTGTCCGCTGGGGACACTGGGGAGTGTTTTCCCAGCAGCACCTGCTGAGGGGGCAGCTGGCAGGGCTCCCCTCCACATGTAGTCTTGCGGCTGAGGCCCCTTCCTGGTGTGGGACGTGGTGACTCCCTCTCCCTGCCCCGTTCCCTCCTGCTTTGTGCTGTAAGTTTGGGGCAACACCGGTGGGCGGGAATCTGACAGGACCAGATGTGCACAATTGTGGGAGTCCCACTCAGATGTTTGCCCAGTGCCCAGTAGGTGAGGGGAGGAAGGTGACAGGAGCCCCAATGACATACATACACACACAGGGACCTGAGTCACACACACACACACACACAGAGGACTGAGTTACACACACACACACACACACACACACACAGGCCTGAGTGACACACACACACACATACACACGGGCGGGCCTCAGTGACATACGCACACAGAAGCCCCAAGTCACACAAACATAGACACACACACACACACATACATACACACAAGACTGAGTCACACACATACACACACAGGTCTGAGTCACAGACACACACAGAGGGTCTCAGTACCATACACACAGAAGCCTGAGTCTCACACACACACACACACACACACACACACACACACACACGGGGACCTGAGTCTGTCTGTCTGTCTCTCTCTCACACACACACACATACACACATACACAGGGGCCGAGTGACACACACACACACACACAGACATGCCACACACACACAGTAGCCTCAGTGACACACATACACAGGGGCTGAGTGACACACACACTCACTCGCACACTCGCACGCTGCCTTCCTCCTCCTCAGGGCTTCCTCATAGAGGCCAAGCTGCTGAGCCTCCTCCTCCCGCTGGAGCAGACCGAGTGCTACCTGCTGAGGCTGGACGCCATCTTCTCCGTGAGTCCCCAGGTTCAACAGGGTGTGCCCCCCACCCCGGCCGCCGTTGATGCTCCCCACAGGGACCACCATCCTCATCCCTGGGAGGAGAGGTGCACCTGGGGCCTCTGGCCTGCCCTTCCCGTGCCTCCTTCCCTGGCCCTGACCTGCCTCGCATGGGCCTGAGCTAGGGTGTTTGTGGAGCCTGTGTCGAGGCCCAACTCCCTGGTTTCTGTTGGGCCAGGTGTGCCTTTCTTAAATTTTTTTTATTTGCTTTTTTGGGTCACACTCAGCGATGCACAGGGGTTACTTCTGGCTCTGCACTCAGTAATTACCCCTGGCGGTGCTCAAGGGACCATATGGGATGCTGGGAATCGAACTCGGGTTGGCCGCGTGCAAGGCAAACACCCTACCCGCTGTGCTATTGCTCCAGTCCATAGGTGTGCCTTTCTTGGGATGTTCTCGGGGGTGGGGGGGCCTCCTACTGGCAGGGGAGGCCTCTTCACTCCCTGGGTGCTGGGGGGCTTCTCCCCTGGCTTGACCTATCCTTGCGTCTCTCAGGCCCTGGGCATCGAAAGTGAGGAGGACCTGTATAAACTGGTCAACTTCTTCATCAGATACAAGATCCATCATTCCATCAGCATCCAGGTAAGAGAAGGGGCTCTGGCACACAGGAGCAGAGAATATTCTGGAACCCCCGTGGGCGTTGTTGTCTCTGAGAAATGCTTCCTGAGAAGGCTCATGGTGGGTTGCAGGGCGGAGACAGTTAGGGATTCCTCATGCTGGCTGTAAAGGAAGAAGGGGTTTGGGAGAAGGGGGGGTGTCTGCAAATATTCTCACCTGTCACAATGTTCCGAGAAGGAGGCCCTGTTAGACCTAACTTGATGGGCTGATGTAATCGACTGTTTTTTTTTTTGGGGGGGGGGGCTACCGCCAGCAGTGCTCAGAGGCTACTCCTGGCTCAGTGCTTGGGGGTCGCTCCCAGTGATGCTCAGGAGATTATGCAGTACCAGGGCTCAGTCCTGCCCCTCCTGCATGCAGAGCCTGTGCTCAGGCCTGGTGTAGCCTCCCAGCCCAAAAAGGGACTCTTCAGAAGAAGTCAGAAATATACAGATTTACTTGGGGCTGGGGGCTGGAGCAATAGCACAGTGGGTAGGGTGTTTGCCTTGAACGCGGCCGACCCGGGTTCGATTCCTCCGTCCCTCTCGGAGAGCCCGGCAAGCTACGGAGAATCCCACCCTCACGGCAGAGCCTGGCAAGCTCCTCGTAGTGTATTCGATATACCAAAAACAGTAACAATAAGTCTCACAATGTAGACGTTACTGGTTCCCCCTCAATGAACAACGGGAGGACAGTGCTACAGTGCTATAAATAATTTATAATATTATATAATATATACATATGTTTATATGATATTTCGCTCCTCAGGATGCCTTCAAGGCGTTTTTCAGTGACTGATGCTTAGCTATGACGGCATTGTCCAGAATGGCCAAAGATGGGAACCCCACAAATCCTCTGTTGCTAAGGAGTCGAGTGAATAATGCTTGGACCCAGCATGCCTGAGACATGTCTCTGTGTGAGGAGATGGACAGGGTTTACTGGTGATGGAGCAAGATGCAAAATTTTGTGGAGTGGAGTGTCATTGTCACAAAAATGTGTGGGAAGAGAGTGGTGGGTTTTAGGGACAAAGTATTTCTTTATTCAGAGTGATAACCCGGCAGGTAGAGTTATCACTTACCTGAAGCTCACCTGGGTTTGTTTGATTCTCCCCTGAACACCACCAGATGTGGCCCCCAAAACCAAAAAAAATTTTTTCTAAATTATTTAACCAAAACCCCTCTATAAAAGTATTTTTTGGGGGGGTGGGGGTGGGGGGGTAGGGTTTGGACCTCATCAGGCAATGCTCAGGGCTTACTCCTGGCTCTGCTCAGGGATCACTCCTGGCAACGCTTGGGGAGGGGAGGAACCATATGGGGTACCAGAGGTTGAACCCAGGCTGGCTGCATGCAAGGCAAGCCTCCCTCCCTGCTGTACTGTCACTTGGTCCCTAAAACATGTTTTCATAAGAGGCATAAGAAACAACAGGGAACAGCAACCTGAGGGAAACAGGTTGTGTGAGAGGCAAGATGGAATAGGAAGAAGACCATTCTTCCTATTAAACAGTGAAACAGTTTCCGTTAAACAGTGAAAACTGAACTTAATGATGATCCAAAAGGATGTTTCTATCCTGTATGCTACATGTCCCTCAAGGAAAGGAACAGCGAGTTAAACAGGAGCCCAGATAGAGAAACAGATTCTTCTTTTGGTGTGGGAGAGGCTGAGGGCCACACCGCTTAGTGCTTAGAGATTACTCCTGGCTCTGCACTCAGTAATTACTTCGGGGGGGGGTGCTCAGGGACCATATGGGATGCCAGGGATCAAACCTGATCGGCCATATGAAAGCCAGGTGCCCTACTTACTGCATTCCTGACAGGGCTGGAGATCCAAGGGCTGGTGGCGTCCTTTCCAGTCTTACTGTGACTCCCGCCTGGGAGCAGAATCTTTTTTTTTTTTTTTTTTTTGCTTTTTTGGGTCACACTTGGCGATGCACAGGGGTTACTCCTGGCTCTGCACTCAGGAATTACACCTGGCAGTGCTCAGGGGACCATATGGGATGCTGGGAATCGAACCCGGGTCGGCCGCGTGCAAAACAAAAACCCTACTGGGTGTGCTACTGCTCCAACCAGCCCCCGTCCCTCCACACACACACCCACCCCAAGCAGAATCTTGACCTGCTCTGGTCCCCCGGCGCTCCTCCCACGCTCTTTCCCCACCACTTCCTTCCCGGCGCCCCACGTGCTTATCTTGCCTTGGTCCTGCCCTTTTCTGTGGGTTTGGACACTCGTGCTCCAGCCGCCACCGGGGTCACCCTCCTCCTCTCTGCAGCGCTCCTCCCAGGTCCTGTCCCTCAGTGAGGGCCGCCTCAGCGAGAGCCTGACGTCAGAGGAAGATCAGGAGGGGGAGCAGGAGCAGCGGAGCCTTGTGGGAGGAGGGGAGCCGCAGGAGGAGCACGAGGAGGAGAAGAAGGAGGAGCCCCCCAGCCCCACTTCTCCCTGGCTTATCCACCCCAACGATGTCCTCAAGATTCTGAGGGCCTTTGTGATGGGTATGAAGGAGCCCAGGTGGGTGCCATGCTGGAGGGGGGATGTGTGTGTGTGGGGGGGGGGGGTTGTGGAGTGGAGGAGGGGTTGCTCTGTGTAGACCCCCTGGCGGGTGCCCCTGCACTAAGAGCAACGGTGGGTGCAGGCTGAGGGTGCTCCATCCCCTGAGCTCCATGGGGTGGGTAGAGTGGGCAGAGGGCAGAGGGCGCGCCAGACAGTCCCAGCAGGCAGCAGTCATGGCCCTGGGTGCCATGGGTCAGCAGGATGGGCAGCGGGGCGTGGGGCCCTGCTGAGTGCCTCATCCTTTGCCGTACTCTGGACCGGGCTCAAGCCAAGAAAGGGTTTTGAGCAGAAGGGTGGGTGGGGCTGAGGGTGACACGTGTTTTTTCTTTTTTCTCTTTTTTTTTTTTGAGGGGGGCAGCGTCACACCTGTTGGTACTCATGGTTTACTCCTGGTTCCACGCTCAGGGATCACTCGTGGCGGACTCGGGGAACCATGTGGGCTGCCAGGGATCAAACCCGGGTGGGCCGCGTGCAAGGCAAACGCCCCTTCCCACTCTACCATCGCGCTGGCCCCCGCCCCAGATCTCTTCTTGGATCACAAAAACAATGGTTTGTTTGGGGGCCGTGCCCAGTGGTGCTCAGACGCCCTCCCCACTCAGTGCTCGGATACCCTCCCTGCTCAGTGCTCGGATGTCCTCCCCGCTCAATGCTCAGATGCCCTCCCCGCTCAGTACTTGGATGCCCTCCCCACTCAGTGCTCGGATGTCCTCCCCGCTCAGTGCTCGGATTTCCGGCCCGCTCAATGCTCAGATGCCCTCCCCGCTCAGTGCTCGGATGCCCTCCCCGCTCAGTGCTCGGATGTCCTCCCTGCTCAATGCTCAGATGCCCTCCCCGCTCAGTGCTCGGATGTCCTGCCCGCTCAATGCTCAGATGCCCTCCCCACTCAGTGCTCGGATGCCCTCCCCGCTCAGTGCTCGGATGTCCTGCCTGCTCAATGCTCAGATGCCCTCCCCGCTCAGTGCTCGGATGTCCTGCCCGCTCAATGCTCAGATGCCCTCCCCACTCAGTACTCGGATGCCCTCCCTGCTCAGTGCTCGGATGCCCTCCCCGCTCAGTGCTCAGACACCCCCCCTCAGTGCTCGGACGCCCTCCCCACTCAGTGCTCAGACGCCCATCCCGCCCTGCGCTCGGGGAACATGCGATGCCTGGGTTGAACCCGGCGTCCTCTGCAGGCCGCCTGCCTTGCTCCGGAAGAGTCCAGATGGCTTCAGGAGGGACAGTGAGGTCCAGGGGGAGCCTGAGGAGGGGGCTCTGGGGGCCCCCGGCTGAAGCTTTTCTAGAGCAGGGGGCATGCTGCGAGCTGTTGCGGGGCTGGGGAGAAACGGGCACAGGAAGTAAGACCAGAGAGGCCGGCTGAGGGGGCCTGGGGGCGCCCAGTGGTGAGGACCAATCGGGGACGGCCTGGGGGGAGCTGGGCGGTCCCGGGCATGGGCTGCAGGGACAGTGGCGTGGCCTCACCTGCAGGGACATACAGGCCCCAGTGAGGAAGTATGAACGTGACAGCACCAAGGACTCTGAGTACTGGAACGCCCTGGCCACTGTCATCCCGGACAGCACGCAGAGGCTCTGGGACGCCCTGTACATGGCCTTGGAGAAGTATCAGTGAGGATGCCCCCCCCCATGGGCATACTCGGGGCATCTGGGGCTGGTGAGGAGGTGGGGGGTGGGAGAGGACAGAGGTGGCACCCCTGACAGGTGTGTCCCCGCAGCCGCATCCTGACACAGCGGTTCCAACTGCTGCAGGAGAACCAGGGCATGGAGCTGCAGAACTCGGAGCTGCAGGCGCTGCTGCAGCATTATCTGAGCGCCAAGGTGGGCAGGGGCGCGGTGGGGGGGGTGTGCAGGGTGCTCGGGTGGGCAGGGGCATGGGAGGGGGGACAGCCTGGGCATCTGGGTCTTGTTAATGGGGGGAAAGCCCACGAGAGCCACCTGCCGGCCGCTCTTGAGAAAGGGTCTAAGCTGGGAGGCAGTGCCCACGGTGAGTCCCCACTTCCGGCCCAGGTGCCCGGCCTGTGGGTGTCGGGTTTGCTCTGCTCGGGGTCAGGGGAGCACCGCACAGGTCTGCTCCACGCCCTGCTGCAGGGCAGTGAGGGGAGGTGAAGGCAGCCGGTCCACACGGACAAGGCGTGTGGGAAGCCCGGGGGCCGGCTGAGAGGTCAGGGCTCAGATGGGGGAGCAGGGGGGAGCGGGTCCACAGGGCCTGTGCAGAGGGGACAGGGCGAGATTGGTGTCCCCCCCAGGCCCCCCTGCCGGAGGTTAGGGAGGAGCGAGGACTTTTCCACAGGAAGTCCAGGGCTTGTGGGTGGGGAGACACCAGCCCTGGTGGAGGGCTCGGACACAGCGGAGACCTCCCCCCTTTCTTTTCCAGATCAACTTTGAGCTGCAGGTTCCCCCGACTCAGGTGTTGGGAAACCCTCAACATAGCGCCGGGTAGGGGGTGGGGGGGCATGGGCGTGGGGGGCTGCTGGGCCGGGCGGCCCCTGGATTCTCCGAGCTGCCTCCTGTGCGGGTCGGGTGGGGTGGGGTGGGGTGGGGTTGTTCCTGTACCCGGGACCCAAATAAAACCGCCAGAGTCTCGTGGCTGAGTCTGTTCCCTGCACTGGGTCCCCGCGCCGGATTGTGGGGTGAGGACAAGCACAATCTAGAGGGTCTCCTCGTCTCTCTGGGGATGCTGCGGGGGGGGGGCGTGGGGGTGGGGTGGAGGCAAGCACAGGAGCGCTGTGGAGTCCAGACCCTCAGACTAGGGCTGAAAGCACCTTTTTTTTCTTGCTTTTTTGGGTCACACCCGGCGATGCACAGGGGTTGCTTCTGGCTCATGCACTCAGAAATTACTCCTGGCAGTGCTCGGGGGACCATATGGGATGCTGGGAATCGAACCTGGGTCGGCTGCGTGCAAGGCAAGCACCCTACCCGCTGTGCTATCGCTCCAGCCCCCGAAAGCACCTTTTTAATAGTGCCCCGAAATAAAGTGATTGCCCATGACTGCGCCCCGCCCTTCACCACCACCCCCCACACACCTCAGCGCCTTCAGCCTTCAGCTCCCCCAACCAGCTTCGAGACCCCAGTTGTGTTCAGTGTCCCAGAGCGCGTTCTGAAGGGACGGTCTGGGGGGCAGCCCCCACGTCCACTCTGCTGTGCCCCCAGCTCTGGTATGAGGCCCCCTGAAGGGGAAGAGGCGAGAGGGGGCCAGTAAGGGGTTCTCTGACCCAGAGCCACGCAGACCAGACCCGTTGCCGGCCAGTCTTCGCCTGCTTTTATTGAGAACAATCACACTCAGAGAAGGACAAGGAGAAACCCAGCCCGGGTCCTGGGGGGCGGCCGGGGGCGTGGCCAAGGCCTGGGCGTGGCCAGGACCGGGGCGTGGCCCGGGCTGGGGGCGTGTCCGGGGGCGTGGCCAGGCCCCTCTCAGGCCCCCAGCAGCTTCTTGACCATGTAGCCGGGGAGGCTGTACAGGAAGAGGCCCAGCATGAGCAGCGCCAGCAGCGCCAGCACCACCTTGATGATGAGCCACTTGTAGCGCGTGCAGATGAGATACTTGATGGACTTGAGCGGGTTCAGGAACCACACGAAGGCCGTGTCGGGCCGGCTGCGGAGGGCGGCGGGGTCAGGCCGGTCCCTGCTCGCGTCTGGCCCCCTGCCTGTTCTCTTAGTATTTGGGGCGGGGGTGGGGCGGCTACACCCTTTGTTGTAGGGGGCAGGCGGGGCCGGGCCGGCAGACTTGGGTGGTGTGGCCAGACCCTCTGCCCCCAGGCTCTTCCTGAAACCCCACGGGGCATTCTGGGAGCTGGGCAGCTCCGCGGATTCTGCTAGTGGGGGTGGCCAGAGGTGGGGGCCGCCCCTCTGTGGACACAGCCTGCCCCAGGCGTTCTGAGCATTTAGCCTTTAAGGGCAGCGCGGCCCAGCACCATCCAGGTCTTGCTCCCAGAATAGTGCTCCTCCACCTCGGCCTATTTTGGGTGCACCCCAGATACTGCGCCCCTCTTTCCCCCAACCCCCACCTGATCACGGACTTGAAAAAGTGTGGAGAGAGAAACTGGAGAATTGAGCAGGCCAGTCCTGGCCAACAGCACGGGACACAGGCCCATGGGGCTGCAGGGTGGTGGGAGCTGGGGCGGGACCCACTGAGGCAGGACCCACCCCAGCCTCTTCCCTTGGTCCATGCGAGTGGGGAGGGGTGAAGGGAGGTGGGAGGAGCTCCTGACCCTCCCTGCAGATAGGTTCCTAGTGGCCAGTGGCTCAGCCAAGGATGAGGGAGGGGAGGGAGGGAGGGAGGGAAGAAGGAAGGGAGGGAAAGGAGGGAAGGAAGGGAAGGGAAGGAAAGGAAGGAAGGAAGGAAGGAAGGAAGGAAGGAAGGAAGGTTGGTTTATTTCAGCACGCAGGACATGGAGAAGCTCTGGCTGGGAGTGAGGCCTGGCAGGGTCTGCACTGGACAAGCCACCAAGCCCTGGCCAAGACCTTCCTCTGTGCCAGCTTCCAGCTACCAGCGGAAGTGCTGGGCATCTGTGGGCTGGGAGCACTGGATTGGCAATTTGGAATAGGGAGGTCAGATCCCTGCTCCCCGCTAATTTTCTAGATGACCTGAAGCAAGTCACTTCATCTTGCCCAGGGTCACCCAGCAAATCAGGCCTAGTGTATAAAAAAAATGTATTGCAAGGGCCGGAGAGAGAATACAGTGGGTAGGGTGCTTGCCTTGCACATGGCGGACCCGGGGTTGATCCCCAGCACTCCATAGGGTGCCCCAAGCACTGCCAGGAGTGATCCCTGAGAGCAGAGCCAGGAGCAAGCCCTGAGTACTGCCGGGTGTGGCCCCCAAGAGCCAAAACAAAAGCGTAAAACAGTCATTTCCAGCTCTGGGCTACTACACTCTTCAGAAAGATGAACAGCAGCTGTCTGTGAATTCGGTGCATGTTGGTTGGTGTGTGCGCACGTGTGAATGCACACGTGTACGTCTGTGCGTGGATGAGCGTGCACATGCGTGTGACTGCGCCGCGTGCACACTCGTGTGGGCTCTGGGCTGTGTACACTTGCGTGTATGCGTGTGCACCCACCCGTGTGTGACCGCCTCTGTGTGTGGGTGGGCATGCATGTGCAATTGGAACGTGCTGGTGAGTCTCGCAGTGCTGCGGGCCCGAGAGGAGGAGGAGGAAGAGGAGGAGGCGGGGAGCCCCGGGGCCTGGAGCCGGGCTCAGGCGCCCAGGAGCTTCTTGGCCAGGTACCCGGGCACGGAGTAGAGGAACAGAGCGAGGAGCAGGAGCAGCAGCGCCAGCAGCAGGAGCCTGAGGAGCAGCCAGCGGTGGCTGTGCCACAGGAAGTAGCGGGCAGACTTGAGCGGGTTCAAGAACCAGATGAAGCTGGTGTCGGGCCGGCTGGCGCCACGGGAGCAGCAGAGGGAGCAGGCAGAGAGGACAGAGGGTGAGGGGTGGGGCCCAGGGACCCCCCGTGCTACGGCTGCAGGTGCTGCCTGGCACCCCGGCCAGGAAGGCAGAGCGCTCAGGGTGCCCCACATTCCCGGGAGGCCAGGCAGTGGGGAGGGGCCAGGGCAGGGAAACTGAGGCTCGGGAAGGGGCTGGCGGAGCGGGCACTCACTTGGGCTTCTCCAGCGGGTCGGGTTCATTGCGGGCCAGGCCCACCGGGTTCTTCTCGGCCTCCTCGGCTGTCAGGAGATGCAGCTCGGCCTCCACCTTGCCCTGCAGGGAACCAGGGCAGGAAGGGCCCAGCGCTCAGCTCTGCACTCTCTGGAGGGCGGGCATCTCCCCACCCGGCCCTGCCCTGCCCGCCCTCGGCCCCAAGCGTCTCGGCCCACCGTGAGCTCAAACTCATCGTTCTCGTTGCGGGCCAGGAGCGGCCACCAGCCCTTGACGCGCTTCTGCTTGAAGATGGACACGAGCGGCACGTCCAGCTCCCCCGTGGCCATCTCCATGCTGCACTGCTTGGCCGTCTTGGCGCCGCGTGGGAAGCGGTTCAGGTCCAGCTCGATGGCACCTGTGACAGCCCCTGGAGTCAGCCAGCTGTGCAGACGGCGGCGGCAGGGGTGGGGTGGGGTCCCTGCACACAGCCCCTCGTGGCGATCCCTCAGCTCCGGCCTCCCCCCTCCACGCGCACCCAGGAAGTCATCGGCCGAGAAGTGGTCGGCGTCCCAGATCTGCAGGGTGAGGCGTGCGGGGATCTTGTACTCCGTCTCGTCCCAGGAGAACATGGACTCCTTCTTGGAGATGACGATCTTCTCCTCGGCTGCCAGGTAGTCGAAGGGGAACAGGTAGCGCCAGTTGAAGTTGCCCTCGCCCGTGAGGGAGTGGTAGTGCACGTCGGTGTCCTGCTTGTCCTCCTGCTGGCCCTTCAGCCACCTGCGGGGACGGCTGCCTGCTCCAGTCTCGGTCACCCGGGGGATGGGACGCCTTCTCCCGCCTCCCTGGGAGGGACAGCCCCTCTACCTCAGCCCAGAGCCCTCTCACTCACCCCCGCACGAAAATGTCACTGGATTTCTCCCCTGTGAAAAAGTCGTCGTCCTCCAAAACCACCTCATCCGTGTTCCACACGATGACCCGCAGCTCGTACCTGAGCCAGAGATGGGCAGCTGTCAGGGGGTCGGGGTGGAGGGGGCAAGGGGCTGGAGAGGGCTGGGAGCAGGGCCCGGAGGAAGCTGACAGGGAGAAGGTGAGGGTCCCAGGGGAGAAAGGGAACCCAGCCGGGGGTGGGTGGGTCGGGGAAGTCTCTGGAAGCTAGTCTGGCCCCTGGATGGGCTGATTTGGGTGGGCAGGGTAGGGGGGCTGTTGGTGAGGTCCTGGGGCTGTCTCCAGTGGCCAGCTGAGTACGTGTGTGTTCAGAGCTGGCAGATGGGGGGCCTTTAACCCTTTAACTCGCAGCCCATGGTGGATGCCCCTGGCCTTGTCCTCAAAGAGGATTTCTCCCCTCTAAGTGCAAGGGCTGGAGCGATAGCACAGCGGTGGGGCTTTTGCCTTGCGCGCAGTCAGCCCGGCCGAGCCGGGTTCGATTCCTTTGCCTCTCTCGGAGAGCCATGCAAGCTACCAAGAGTACCTTGCCCGTATGGCAAAGCCTGGCAAGCTACCCGTGATGTATTCGATATACCAAAACCAGTAACAACAAGTCTCACAATGGAGACGTTACTGGGCTCGCTCGAGCAAATCGATGAACACCGGGAGGACAGTGACAAAGTGCTAGGTTCAACGACCTGAGGTGGTTGAGTTCAGCCACCAGGAGTGCAGCTGAGTGTGAGGGCAATCAACTGGCCTAACGCATTCCCAGCTGACACATGGCCTGGGGCGCCCCCTCGTGGAAGATCCTGGAACAGCAACCCGGCTGCTGACCCGGAGCTCTTTCAGGCAGAGCGGATGGCGTATGTTTGTGGGGTCCAGTGCAAAATGGAAATGCGGGGCTCCTGACTAACAAAACCATTAAGCCCTTCACCATGGTCACCTTTAAATAAGCCATGGAGTGTTCCTCTGAGCGTGGGGCCTGGGTGACTTGCACGACCGTACCATTTGCCCTGGTTGCTGGCACTTAGGGCATTGGAGAGGTTGCCAACAGGCTCCTTGAACTTTCCAGGCAGGAAACCTGGGGACCAGGGAGGTCAGGTGACCCTGCCAGGGTCAAGCAGATGGTTCTGCTCCTAACCCGGTGCTCTTTCCGCTCTCAAGCCTCTTCTCAGCACCCCTGTGTCAAAAGCCTGGTAGGGGGTAATGACCGCCAGGAGGGGGCTGCAGAGGGTAGAGGGGGGCTTTGGGGGCTTCTCTTCAAGTGTGTGTGGGGGTATTCACGGGGGTGCAGTGTGAGTGTGTGGATGAACATCCGACTTAAAGGTGCTGGGTACACCCAGCAGAGGCCACCCCAACTCTCCTGAAGGGTGGGCATGAGGGAGACAGTGGGACCAAAGTGCTCTGGGGGAGGGAAGGGGCCAAAGAGGGGGTGGACCCAACCGCTTACTTCTTGGGCTTCCGGGGGGAGATGTCCAGAGGCGTCCCAGGGGCTGGCATGTCCATGGGGAACATGTCCACCCACAGCTCCAGGCGGCCCTGGGAAAGAGGCATGGCAGTCCCCCCCCATCTGTCCCTCTGTCCAGCTCTTCCCTCTCCCATGCTTTGGGACCCATTTCTTCAGGTTTCCCCCCTGGGATGCCAGGAATCCTGTGACAGACATCACTAACAGCCAATCACAGCTTCTGAGGATGGGCCCGCCCACCGATTCCCAGCCAATGGAATTCTCTCTCCGAGCAACTTCATCACCCGCCTCGCTTGGGTTCACCTAGAGGACAGGGTGGGCTTCTCCCAGGCGGAGGAGTGCAGCCAGTCCCGGGAGGATCCCTTTTTACAGACCCAGGTTGGGACACCTCGATGCCAAATACAAGCGCCCCCCGGATCCACCTGCTCGATGCCGGGCTTGTCAGGATTGAGCAGCGGCCGCGTCTCCACGTGCTCGGGCACCAGGCGGCAGCCCACGCGCGGGATGTCCTCCCAGTGCCGCAGGGCCCACAGCGCCGCGTGCTCCTCCGTGGGCTTCCGCTGCCCTGTGGGCGTCGGGCTCAGCTGGACCCCGTGGCACGTGTACGCCTTGACCCTCCCCCAGCCCCCGTCTCTATTTGGCTGCTGGGGAAACTGAGGCATAGAGGAAAGTACCGGGGCTTATCCACGCCCGCGGCTACCCCAGAGGGTCCCTGAGCACTGTGAGTCAAAGGACTGTTCTGAGTTTCTAGCTGAAGAATCCTCTTCCTGCCCCACCCCCTGTCAAACTCCAACACAGACACCTTCTGATGTTCTGGGAAGTGCCACATGGGTCAAGGAGTGGACAGAGCCAGGTGGGAGCCATAGCAGCCCCTCACTGTGACTTGGGCTAATCCTTAGACTCTTGGGCCTCGGTTTCCTGCTCTAAAAATGGGGGAGGGGGTGGTGTCAGCAGACACTGTAGGGCATGGGGGGACTGAACAGGGTCCCGAGCAGGCCATCAAAGGGGACCCGGGCGAGGACTCCAGGTCCTCCATGGGGGAGTGTGGGTCCCTTCTTGGTCTCTAGCACCCGTTACCGTTCTCATCCTCGATCTCTGAGGGCCCGGTGAAGACGCGGTTGGCCACCTTCACTCTTCCCGGGGGCCCGAAGTGGGGGCCGTCCACTTTGCCGTCCTTGCACAGGCGGGTCAGGATCTGGCTGGGCTTCATAGGGTCCCGCCAGATATTGTAGCCATGTCTGTGGGAGGGGGGCCGGGGCTGGCTGGGGCTCCGTGGCACTTGGGACCAGCCACTTCCCTCAATTCTGTTGCCCAATGTCCAGACCCAAGTGAGATTTGGGCTGCAGGAGACTCCTGCCTCCTGCTCTCAGTGTCCCAAGAAAGAGCACCCAGCTTCCTCCAACACTGCCACTCCGCCCCCTAGAGCCCCAGCAGCTCTCAGGGGGAAGTTGACAAGCAGAGATGGTAAGGGGCATGGCCAGGTCACCGCCTGTCAGTGACAGGGGCCAGCCAGGCTGCCGGGACTCTAGGGGACTCTTCCTAGTGCCCAGGGCTATCGCTTCTCCTGGCCTTGCTTCCTTTCCCCCTCCTGGCTCCGTGATCCTGCAGTTCTCTGGCTCTCTCCTTGTCTTGGAATTTGCACCAGAGAGAGCCTGGAGAGGAGACACTTGGCCTGGGACAGAACCACAATCTGTCCATCTTTCCATATCACAAACTGAATTTTGTTTTGTTCCTTTGCTGTGACAGTGGTGGTTCTGAATCACGCGCAGCGGTGCTCAGAGCTTACTCCTGGCTCTGTGCTCAGGTATCACTCCAGGAGATGCTCAGGGAACCACAAGCAGTTCTGGGGGTGTCTTGCCCACAATACAATCTCTCTAGCCAGGACCCTTGCTTTTTTATGTTTGTTCGCTTTCTGGCCACACCTGGCGGGTGTTCAGAAGTTACTCCCAACTCTGCACTTACTGCACTCCTGGCCAGGGCTCAGGGATCACACGGAGTGTCAGAGATTCAACCCAGGGGGACAACAAGAAAGGTAAACACCCTAACCCCCAGCCTCTGCACTATCTCTCCAGCCCTGAGCCTTATTTTTACCGCAATATAGCGCTCAGGCGCTCACCCAACGAGACCCCGCCCTCACCCATAGTCCCGCCCACCAGCCCCGCCCCATTAAACCCCGCCCACAAAGCTGTCACGCTTGGCTCAACCCACCAGGCCTCCCCTCATTAGCCCTATTCACAGGGCCCCGCCCCATTGGCCCCACCCCTCAGGCTTCTCCCCATTGGCTCCACCACCAGGCCCCGCCCCACCAGGCCCCGCCCCCATCGGGCCCCGCCCTGCGCACAAGGAGTAGGACTGGGCGATGCCGCAGGTGGCCCGGTGCTTGCTGTAGAAGCGGTTCTCCAGGTCGATCTTGGTCTCCCCAATGAGATCATCGGTGCCCACCAGGTCCCAGTCGTACACGGCCACCGTCAGCATGGACTCCATGGGGAAGGAGGCCTCGATGTCAAAGGACCTAGCGGGGCAGGGTTAGGAGAAGGGTGAGGGGGTGGAAGGTGGGGGGGGGCGCTGAACCGTGAGGTCGCAGGGCTTGCGGGGAGGGCTTACTTCCCAAAGACAGGGTTGAGCTGTTTGGAGATATAGTTCTCCTTGTCGCGGATGTCGGTTTTGCCCAGCCGGATGGCGATGTAGGGGTCGGCTTTGCCATTGATGTCTGCAGGGTGCAGATCTGTGGCCTAGGGTCGGGGAGGGGCCAGGTTCTCGAGCAGGTCCCCGAAAACCCTTCTCACATCTCTGTCCCACTCCCCGAGAATCCCATGATGGGGAAGGGTAGAGTCGGGAGACTTGTTGTGTGACCCTGGGCAAGTCTCTGCCCCTCTCTGGGCCTTGGCTTCCTCCTCTTCGTTTCCCTCCGGAGGACTGGGAAGTTTGTGGGGGTTGGCAGAGAGGCTAGAGAGGCTCACCCGGACCACGTAGATGCGGACCAGCACGTTGATGGGGTCGTTGCTGGGGATGCCTTGGAACATGCCATGGGTGGGGTCGTAGCCGGTTTCCCGGGACACTTCCTCTGGGAGTGGCACTTTGTACACACAGAGGGAGCCCTGTGGCGGGGACGCCTGTGTCAGTCAGGTCAGGGTCATTCCCACAGCCTAGCAGGTGGCACTTGAGACATCGGAACAGGGGTCCGTGCCCCATAGGGGCTGGCTCTTAGCCTTTCATGGGGTGTTATGGGGGGGCTAGGCACCGGGTGGGAGGGCACGGCAGGTGTTTTTTTTTTTTTGCTTTTTTGGTCACACCCGGCGATACACAGGGGTTACTCCTGGCTCTGCACTCAGGAGTTACTCCTGGTGGTGCTCAGGGGACCATATGGGATGCTGGGAATCAAACCTGGGTCAGCTGCATGCAAGGCAAACGCCCTACCCGCTGTGCTATCGCTCCAGCCCCAGGGCAGGTGCTTTTTACATTAGCAAGAAAGTGTTTTTGTACCTATCAGCACAGCTGATTGGGGTCCCTAGGCTGAGGGGGAAAAAAGATGGGGTGGGGTCTGAGGGGCATGTGTCAGGATTCAGGGGACCTTGAAGCGGCCCACGATGCGCTCCTCCTCCGTGGAGCCATCCTCGTCATCTCCTGTCTTGCCCCGAAGCAGGTTGAAAGTATGAAGCCAGTCCTCAAAGTTGTCAAACTCCGTCTCCAGCTCCTTGGGGTACACCTGGGCCGGGCCAGGCCAGCAGGGGCTTGAGGCCCGACCACTGGCCAACACCAGATCCCATTTGCTGCCCCCCATGTCAGCCCAGGCTCCATGGGGGGCTGCTCCCAGACCCCCACCTTCAGCTCATCGATCTTGGCTTTCTTCTTCTCTGAGCCCTCGATGCCCGGGGCTGGGGAGGTGCCCTGGAGTTTCTTCTTCTTCTCCTCCTTGGAGGCCTTTGCCTTCTCCTTGCTTTTCATCGGCCCCTTCAAACCTGGCCAGGTAGAGAAGAGGTGGACAGGGTGTGAGCAGGAATGCCCGGCGTGGAGACCCCACTGGCTTGCTCAGCTCCTGAAAGCACCCAGTTCTCCGTGCCCTGCTCTTCCATGCACGCTGGCAGGGGCACAGGTGCTGGCAGATGAGACTGTGTGTGGGCACAAAGGCCATAGTCGTGACCCCTGCAATGTCCCCTGCAGGTCAAGGGTCCCCGGAGACCATAGACAGTAGTAGGAACTCAGGCCAGGGCAGCTTCCTGCAACGCCAACGTCTCCACCCCTGTGCTGTCTCTCCGCCCGGCCCAGGTTCTGGGCAGTGGGGTGTGGCCCCATCCAGAGTGGTGTGGAACTGAATGTGGGACTGTGGAGCATTTGGCAACAGTGAATGGCTTCTGAACGCACAACTACCAAAATAGTATTCAAAATTGACTGTGTCATGAACCGGAGTTGTTTTTGGCATCCCATGGTGTTTCTGAGGTGAAGCTTCCACTGGCGTGAGTAGAAACTTGAGGTGTGAGAGCAATTCTGATGGCAACAGTTCTCAAACTGCATTCCATGGAACACCAGGCGCAAGGGTCCTTGGAATGTATAATTTTATTGTTTTGGATTTGGGGGCTGGAGCGATAGCACAGCGAGTAGGGCGTTCGCCTTACAAGCGGCCAACATGGCCGACCCGAGTTCGAGGGATTTGGGGGCCATATCTGGTAGGACTCAGGGCTCACTCCTGTCTCTGTGCTCAGGGACTGGTGGTTGGGCTTGGGGGACAGATGGGGTGCTCGGGATTGAACCTGGGTCAGCCACCTGCAAGGCAAGTGCCCTCTTCTGCCCACAGTTCTCTCTCTCTCTCTCTCTCTCTCTCTCTCTCTCTCTCTCTCTCTCGCTCTCCAGCTTCTGGAACACTTTAGGCAAAGGGCACTGTGTCAAATAAATTGGAGTTTCTTTCATTAGGGCTGGAGCGATAGCACAGCGGTAGGGCGTTCGCCTTACAAGCGGCCAACACGGCCGACCCGAGTTCGATTCCTCCGCCCCTCTCGGAGAGCCCGGCAAGCTACCGAGAGTATTCGATATGCCAGACACAGTAACAACAAAGTCTCCAATGGAGACGTTACTGGGCCCGCTCGAGCAAATCGATGATCAACGGGAGGGCCTTTACTTTACTTACTTTACCAACATCTGCATATTTAAGACACTGAGGCAGGTCAGCACTTGTGGCTCAGTGGTAAAATGTCTGCTTCACATGTGTGCAACCTGGCGGCACCCCCCACAAAAAAAGAAAATAAGTAAAAAATAAAGGCACCTGAGAAGGCCTGCATAAAGGCCCCATTAACCACAGAACTGTCTTTCCCTTCCATGATGCACATTTGCTGTCCCATGGAAAGGTCTGGAACAAGCTGGATGAGCATGCTCAGAGGTCCCCCCCTAGCTCTGATGTACTGTGGCTGTTTGCTAAACTGGCCAGGGCAAAAGTCAATGCAGACAAGGGGTGTCTGGTGGGGTGGCTCTTGGCTGCTGCTGCTGCAGGGGCCCACTGGGTGGGGGGTAAGGAGAGCGGCGGGTTGGGGTGTACAAGGAGCCTGTGTGTGTGTGTGTGTGTGTGTGTGTGTGTGTGTGTGTGTGTGTGTTGGGGCTAAGGCCAGGCCCCCACTCACCCTCTGTGTTCTCCAGCTCCTCCTTCTCCTCCAAGTCAAGTCCTGAGGCCTCTTGCTGTCGCAGTTGCTGTCAAGAGATGTGTGGAGGAGGGAAGGTGTGTTTCCTGGGGAGATGCCTGCTCCCCGACCGTGGGCTCAGACCTTCTGCCCTGCTTGACGCAGAAATGCTTTCCTATTTGGCTCCATATCTGTCATGTGCTCGCTGAAGCACCTTTACTAAAGTGTTTGCTGGGTATCACTTAATCACTTAACTTCCTGTTAGTCATCGATTTGCTCGAGCGGGCGCCAGTAACGTCTCCATTTGTCCCTGTCACGTGCTCAGGTGAATGAGACCAGTTGTAGTTACTGGTTTTGGCATATCGAATACACAATACCAGGCTCTTCCGTGCAGGCGGAATACTCTCGGTAGCTTGCCAGTCTTTCCGAGAGGGATAGAGGCTTTTGGGGCGCCCTCTAATCACCCTTTGCTGGGTATAACACAATGAATTGCATTTGGGAATTTCAGAGTTTCGCCTCTGGGGCTGAGTGATAGTATAGTGGGTAGGGTGTTTGCCTTGCATGCTGTCGACCCAGGTTTGATCCCCAGCACCCAGCATCCCATATAGTCCCCCAAGCCGGCCAGGAGTGATTTCTGAGTGTAGAGCCAGGAGTAACCCCTGAGCATTACCCAGTGTGGCCCAAAGACCAAAAACAAAAACAAAAAGAAATTTTTTCTTCTCACTCTTGTATGGCAGGGAGTGGTCCCAGGACCTCTTGAGCACTGCTTGGGAGCACCTCCCTTCCAAAAACTTGTACATCAAGTAAAAATATAGAACCTTAAGGGCAGGATTCAGAACTCAACAGCAACGATAACAACAAATAGTCCCCTTAGGGTTGGGCTGTGGCTCAGTGTAATGGGAGTGTTCTACATGTGTGAGACCAAAAATGAAATGTCTGCAAAATTTATATATATAATATACATATAATATATGTAGCTCTCCTAATGCTTCTTAGTTATATTATTTTTGTGGGGGCACACTTGGCTGTGCTCAGGGCTTACTCCTGGCTCTGTGCTCAGGAATCTTTCATGGTGGTGGTCTGGGGACCATATGGGGTGCCAGGAACAGAACCCAGGTTGACCACACGTAAGTCAAGATCCCTATGTGTTATACTATTGCTCTGGCCCCCAATATTATTTCTTTAATATAGAAAAGTATTAATAAGAAAATGTGCTTTCTTTTCTTGGACTCTATAGCAGGCTGGAACGATAGCACAGCGGGTAGGGCATCTGCCTTGCATGCCGCCGACCCAGCCTACCCAGGTTCGATTCCTCTGCCCCTCTCAGAGAGAGCCTGGCAAGCTACCGAGAGTATCTCGCCCGCACAGCAGAGCCTGGCAAGCTCCCCGTGACGTATTCGATATGCCAAACACAGTAACAACAGGTCTCACAATGGAGACGTTACTGGGCCCGCTCAAATCAATGAACAACAGGACAGTGACAGTGACAGTGACTATAGCTACTCTTCTTGGATGTGAAATCCCCAGGTCCCATCCATGGCCCACCGCCACCTGCTGGTGGCCTGTGCTAATTACAGGAGGAGAGACCAGAAGAGGAGGGTGCCCTGATCTTGCTGAGGCCAATAGGAATCTAGGAGGTGTTGGCGGCCAGTACCACTAAGGACTGCCCTGGCACTCTTCAGTCGTTTTGCAGATGATTTGCTGGGCACAAAGTCACTATGGAAACGCCCCTCTTGCTGCTAAGTGCGACTGCAGGTCTGGATGCAATGTGCCTTAGAATCAGAATGTCTGATGGAATGATGGGATCTTAGCCCGGGACCCTGGATGGTCGCCTCACTGGCTTTGGCACTGTCCTCTAAGTCCTCCAGTGCATGGGGCCCCTAGAATCTGTTCTTCCCAGTACCACCGGAACTGAGCCTGCGCACTGGGCAGGGAGCGTCACATAGGGCTGGGGGGAAGAGGGCATGGTTGGGTCAGCTTGGGACTATTGAGGAAATGCAACTTGTCCCTCTCAGCACAGAGGTCAGCAAGGCATGGGGACACGTAGGCAGTGTGAGGAAGACACCAAGCAGGAAGAGGAGAAAAGCACTTTCTGGAAACTTCTTGGCAGATGGCACCCACATGCACATGGTGACGGTGACTGAGAGGCTCCGAATCGAATGGGACTTATATGTGCAGTTACCAGTGAGGAGTCTCACTGTCCTGACAGCTCTGCTTCTCCTCCCCCTCCTCCCAGGTCTCCTCCTATGTGAAGCCCTCCCTTATTTCCCCAGGCCTTGATTTACCACTGTTATCACACAGGACCGTTTGGCCCTATACACTGAGATCTCTCTGGGGCAGAGAAAAATCTGACAGTTGGGCTCCTGTGGCTCCTTGGACAGTGTTTGTGGGATGAAAGAATAAGAACAAGAGGGAGCTAAGATGGGCAGAGGGGAGTGCTGAGCTAGAGCGGAGAGGATGTGACCAAGAGCGGCTGAGCTCACGGGAATGGAGAAGCAGCCGGTTGGCTACGGGTGGGCCGGCACACCGCCTCTGGCCCGGCTCTCTCTCACCTCCTTCATGGTATCGATGGAGGCGAAGTACTTGGACCACCAGTCCAGCATGCTCTCGTCCGGCTCCTCCTCCTCCTGCTCCTCCGAGCCGCCCTTCTTCTTCTTCTTCTTCCTCTCCTTCTCCTCCTCAGCCTGGAGGGTTGGTTGCATCGGAGTCCTGCCTTGCTCCCCGCACCCTGCCTTCCCAGCACCCTGGACAATCCGGGACAATCCCACTGGGGCCGGGACGCCTGTCTAAGAGTGTCATTTTGCGGAGGGGGTGGCATAGCGGGGAAGGACTGGCCCCGCCGTATGGGGCACTGACCCCGGGCCTTGCTCCCTCTGCCTCTGTGAAGACAGGCTGGGTGGCACAGGGCCACTGCTCCCAAAGGGCCGGACCCCACACTCACCACGTCCACCTTGATGACGGCATCCGAGGTCTGCAGGGGGAACCCAGGAGAGAGGGATAGAAATAGCCATGGAGGGGCTGCAGGTGCGGGAGGCCAGGCAGGACCCGCCCCACATGTGTCAGGCCTATGCCCGCGAGGCTGATCGCCCTCTGCCTCGTTCACCGAGACCTGAAGCTGGGATGGGGTGTGTGGAGGGTCTTGTACCCCACCCCCAGCACAGGTTCATCAGGGAGGAGCCCGGGAGGGCGGAAGCTGAGGGGAACGTGGGTCTCCAGGCTTATCCTGCTCTCTGGGCAGTGCCAGCCCGAGCCCCAGTTCCTTCCTGGGCACCAGGCCCATTGCTGACTCAGCCAGAGCCAGGGCCCCCTGACTCCAAGGATGATGGGCCCAGGGAAGGCCATCTCAGAGCGGGCCTAGGGGAGGACACCCCCTTCCGGCCCTCTGCACCCTCCAGACACCGGAAGGCAAGTTCCAGCCTCGCCTCTGTCCTGCCCGCCCATGCCTGCCCCATCTCCCCACCTAGGCCCCCCTTGGGCGTGGCAGGGATGCTTGCTGCCTCTCACCCCTGCTCACTGATGCACAGACTGACATGCACACGGGCCCGTGCCTGTACACACACGCACACACACATCTGTATACCATACACGAGCACGCACACGCTCACCAACATACACACAGGCACAAACATGCACATGTACACCCACGGCCATGCAGTACCGAGACTTGTGCCCCCGGCCCCGTGCAGTGGCCTTACCGCGTCCAGCTTCACCATGGTCTCCAGCTTCTTGACGGGTGCCTCGGGCTCCATGTTCACCACGACCTCCCCTGTGGGGCGAGAGTGGGGGCCCGCATGGCACCGCGCACCGCAGCCCTGGAGGAGCCTGACTGGAGAGAGAGAGTGGGACAGACAGACAGACGGACAGATGGACAGACAGACAGACAGAAGGCGCAGGGTCCCAGTGAGAGTCAGAGACAACTCAAAGGAACAGAGACCTCCAGCAGATTCTGGAGCTTTCTGAAGAGAGAGGGAGGGGCCGGCAGTGGAGGGAAGGGGTGAGGAGACAAGCGGATGAGCCAGGGCAGGGGTGAGGCGGTGAGGGGGCTGAAGGAGGGGGTCTGAGCAGCTGCACTGCAGGTGCATGGAACCCCCTCAGGCCTCTGGCTCCAGATTCGGGGGAGCTTGGGCCCCCAAGGTGGGCTCGCTGCCTGCCCCCCACCACAGGACCGGGAGGAGCAGACGGGCAGGGGTGCCGCACCGGTGTTGTTCCAGCTGGGCGCTGTGCGCTCGGGGGGCCGGTAGATGAAGCGCCGCAGGGAGCTGACGGCGTGTGAGCCCACCAGCGTGTAGCGGCCGAAGGCCCGGCAGTCCACCACGCGGATGTTCAGCGGCGGGTGCAGGAGCTCGTTCTCGGGGAGGTCCTGGGGGTGTGGGTGCGTGCGCCCCAGTTGAGAAGGGGGCAGAGGACCCGGGCCCTGCCCTGAGACCCCACCCCGCCCGGAGCAGCCCCCCATGGGGGCCACACCCACCACTTCAAACCACTTGACGAGGGTGTTGAAGTTGGGGTTCTTCTTGTAGTTATGGATCAGAGAGGACTGCACCCCTTTCCCGGCACACTCGATGTCCACTCGTGGCCTGTCCACCTGGGCCAGGTTCACCCGCTTCAGGTCCCGCAGACCCCAGAACAGCACCTGGGGGAGGGTTGAGGGGTGCAGAAGAGGAGAGCCCCAACGCTAAGGGGGGACCCAGGTGGTGGGGGGCTGAGAGGGAATAGGGAGTTGGGGGAGTAGAATATGGAGGGATGGAGTTGGGTGTTTTCAAGGAACTGGGGGGCCCTGACTCTGACGGACATGCGGCATGTCACCCCCACCCAGTCCCCAGCCACCTCTGATAAACATGGAGTGGCCTGGGGCTGAAGACCCCCTTGAGGTTTTTTTTTTTAATTAGTGAAACACCATGAGGTACAATTGTAGACTTAAAAATAGTTGTACTTGGGTTTCAGTTATACAATGATCAAATACCCATCCCTCCACCAGTGCCCATTTTCCACCACCATGGATAATATCCCTCCCACCCCATCCCCCCCATCCCACCCTGCCTCTGTGGCAGGGCAATCCCTTGTGTTCTCTCCTTTTGGGTGCTGTGGTTTGCAAAAGAGGCATTGAGTGGCAATCATGTTCGGTCTATAGTCTACTCTCAGCACGCATCTCCCATCCTGGGAGGATCCTCCCAACACCCTTTATTTGGTGCTCCCTTCTCTATCTGAGCTGCCTTTTCCCCCAGCATGTGCAGCTGGCCTCCAAGCCATGGAGCAAAATTCCTGGTACTAGTCTCGGCTATTCTTAGGTGTTAGTCTCCTATTTTGTTACTTTATATACCCCAGATGAATGCAATTGAAGACCCCCTTGAGTTTGATGCCAAGGTAAGAGAATTTTTTTAGGGGCTAACACCCAGATGAGTCAGGCGTCACATGTGGCAGTGCTGGGGGACCATATGGTGCCAGGATTTGAATTACTTACAGCAGCTGCAGTGTGCAAGGCAAGTGCCTTAACGTGTGTACCCCCTCTCCTGGCTGGTGCCAAGACAGAATGTGCCAATGGTCCATGGTAGGGAGGAAGCCAGGATGGAGTGGTCCGTGAGGGGTGGGGGTGCACGTACCTCGATCCGGTACTTGCTCAGCACAGGCCGGATGCCCACAGGCACGGGCATGATGGGGCCACGATCCACGTCCACCGGGCCATTGACAGGCGGCAGCTCAGCCTTCCCTGCGGGCCCAATCTGGGGCATAGGGTCACAGGGTTATATTCTGGGTGCCGTGGGGAGGGCTGTCTCTCCCAGGAGTCATTTGCCTGGGGACGGCCACCCACCCCAGCACCTGCCCACCTGCAGCAGCTCAAAGGCAGCCAGCAGGTCGCCGGCCGTGGCATTGCCCCGGAAGATCTGGTAGTACTCCAGCGGCGGCGGGAAGCGGGGTGCACAGTACGCCTCGTCGGCCATCTTCACCAGGGGCTTGGCGAAGGTGCGGCCCATGAAGTCCGCCTTGCCCTGATGCCACAAACGAGCCATGAGACCTTTGGGGTCTCCTTTAGGTCTCACATGCATTAGGGGGAGGTGGGGGCAGGTGTCACGAGACCACATTAAACACAGGGGGAACTGAGTCTCAGTGCTCCGTGGACCCGCTCCACCCGGGCCACACTGGCAAGGAATAAGGTCCTTCTCCCGCCAGGCCAGGGTTTTCCTGGGGTGCCCAATACCGGAGGCTCAGATTGGGACTGGGCCTCCTCCACCCAGATCCTCCATCTTCCAACATGTAGGTATTACACCCACCAACTGCCCCCGGCACCGTGTAATCCCATCAATGGCCAAGACCCAGAGACTATAAAACAGCTCCCAGAAGCGTGAGGCCGCATTTGCAGCCACGCAACATCTTCTTATCTAGTTCTTACTCTGGAGAACCTGGCAGGCTATGAAAAGTATCCTGCCCACATGGCAGAGTCTGGCAAACTCCCTGTGGCGTATTCAATATGCCAAAAACCAGTAACAACGATGGGTCTCATTCTCCTGACCCTGAAAGAGCCTCGAATGTGGCACTTTCTAAAATTTCAGGGCTAGGACAAAGGAGACATTACTGGTGCCTGCTCGAGGAAATCGATGAATAACAGGATGACAGTGATACAGTGATACCAGAGGCAAATTGTAGTAAGGGGCCACCCCCTAGTCCTACAGCCCCCACTCCAGAGCTCCCACAGTGGTGGGTGTGGGGCGAAAGCAGGAGAATAGTCTGGGGAGCAGGAGGTGGGGGTCTCCTCCTGAGACCTCACCACGGAGTCCTCAGTTTCCCCTCCCAGACTCTGGTGGAGATGAAGGAGGGCCTCCATTCAGTGGAGCCGGAGAAGTGGGGTGGGGCCCGGGCTTAACCTCGCCCCTGCTTGTACCATGCTGTCCTGGTCGTAGATCTCGATGACGATGATGGGGGGGTCGTCCCGCAGCTCATGCGCCTCCCCGTACAGCTCCAGGTTGTCGAACACCAGCATCTGGTCCCAGGTGGGGCACAGCGTCTCATTCAGCACCTGCAGGCGGGGGAGCAGACACGGGGGCACCATCAATCACTGCGGCCCCTCATGCCCCAGTGCAGGAAGGTCCCATCCCCCACACCCACCCTCCGTGCATCTCTCCGTGCTCCCACCCAGCCCGCCCTCACCTCCGTGCACTGGCTCTGGTTGATGAAGAAGACCCGGGCGAAGGGGTCGGAGAGGCCAGTGCTGTCGGCGGCAAAGAGGCTGCGAGCCTGGTACATGTGCGCACGGAGCTGGAAGGCCTGCTTCTCTGCGGGACAGGGCAGCCGACTCGGACAGAGCCCCTCCGGCAGGCCCAGTCGCCCTGCCCGACCGAGCCCCGGGCCCCACTCACTGGTGTAGACCAGGCTGATGGGCGGGAAGGAGTGCAGGCCCTGGGCGGCCTTGACCTCCTCGAAGCCGCAGGGCAGCCCACACAGGAAGTCCTGGCGCTGCTTGCTGAGGCCCAGCCACAGGTACAGCTCCAGCTTGGCCTGCACCGTCCAGCCCGCCGAGCCGAAGCCCCGCTTTCCCGGGAGCTGGGGGTGAGCGTGGGTCAGCTGCCAGGGCCCCGAGGGTGAGGAAGGGCGAGGGGCTGGTGGTGATCGGGCTCAGAGCTGCCCTTGCAGCCACTCGGCTGGGCTGGGGGTCAGAGTGGGCCATGCCGCCCCTCCCTCCTCACCAGTCCCTTCCAGTTCAGTTCAGACCCTCCCACAGGGTTGATGCGCCCGTCCTACAGGGGAGGCTGACCCTTGAAAGAAACCCAATGCAAAGCCCCGCCCACCCATCTTGCCACGCCCACGGATCGCAGCCCACCAACCAATTAGCCCTCGTCCTCTGCTTAGCCCCGCCCATTTCTACAAGTTAGCCCCGTCCCATTGGTCTACTGTTTCCCCACTCCCTGTTAGCTCCACCCCATTAGTCTGCTGTTCCGCCCACTCCCTGTTGGTCCCACCCCATTTGTCTCCTGTTGGTCCCGCCCCCGCCAGCCCCGCCCCATTCGCCTCCTGTCCACCCCGCCCCTCGCCCCGCCCCCTTTCACTCCACCGGCACCTTGAGGAACAGTGTCTTGACCTTGGCGCAGTCCTTGCCCAGTTCCTCCTCCACCGTGGAGAACAGCAGGTCCTTGGAGGGCACCCGGGCGTAGGCGATGCGCTTGTTGTTGCTCATCATCCAGATGAAGACGTCGGGGATGCTGTGCTGGGGCTGGAGGGCCGGAGAGCGGGGAGCCAAGTGAGGGACGGCCCGCCTCTGGGCTTCCAATGACCCCACCGGCTCTCGGCTCTGTCCAGAGGGCCAGCCCTGAGCCGCACACGGAGAGACCCCGGACCTCCACGCCCGCTCGTCCCTGCCGTGGGAGCGAGCCGGCACCGGGCCTAACACAGGCCGGGTGGACACGCGCTCAGCCCTGGCCCCCAAAGCGACCTCCCTCCCGGCACCGCCCCGTGCCCGCCGACAGGGGGCGCACCTCGTCGGCCAGGAAGCGCAGCTTCTGCAGGAAGTTCTGGCACAGCCGCAGCTTGTCCCGCACCGTGTGCCGCTTCACCTGCGCGCGCAGCGCCTTGGCCTGCTGTCCCATGCTCTCCTGCGGGGCCGGGGCCGGTTAACACACACACACACACACACACACACACACACACACACACACACACACACACTCACACGGGTACAGGGCATGCTCACCAGCTCCCGCAGACAGGACTTGAGGCGCTCCCGGTCCAGTCTGGTGCGGGACGAGTGTCCCTGGTCCTTGTCCGCCAAGGACAGGAAGCGGCTGCGATGGGGACGCAGGGCTTAGTGGGGGTCCTGCCTGCCTTGACCCCCTTCTCGGCCAGCCCGCGGCCCCTCCGTCGCCGCCACTCACTGGCAGCCACAGCTGAGCTCCTCGAGGACCCCGCGCAGCCGGCGCTCGGGGTAGGACTTTTCCGTCTTGATCATCTCCTGGACGTCATTGAGGCCCTCTTCCTGCGGCCCAGGTGGGACGCCCCCATGTGAACCGGGCTGAGCCCCCGGCTATGGCACCCCTCACTTAAGCCACCCATGCCTGGTTCCTAGGTTGGGTTCTCTACTGGAGATTCTAAGAGCCTGGGTCTTGGGCTCCACTGAGGCACGCAGGGGCTGGGTGGAGCTGGCTGGGGCTTGATGAGGGAGGTCAGAGACAGGATTGGGGGCTGTCTCCCCGGACAACCTCTGCCCGAGTCTGCACCCTGGGGGTGGGGTAGGCCTGCGGGGCCATCCTGCGGTCCCTCCCACCCACCCAGAGCAGGCTGTATGGCTTGGGTGTGGCAGGGAAGACCCCATCCCCAGCTCTGACCAGTTTGTCTGCGATGTGGTCCATGATGTTGGCGTTGTACAGACGCCGGCGCTGGTCCGGCCACCAGCTCCTGATGTAAATGCAGGGCTTGCGCTCCAGGTAGGGCAGGTGGAAGTAGTTCCTGGATGAGGGATGGAGGGAGAACTGGGTGTTTCTGGATACCTGGGGCGGGGGGGGGGGGGGGGGGTGAGGCGCAGGCTCCCTGCCGCCCTCCCAGCTCACCTGTCAGTGATCTGGGGTCGCATGGGTGGGGTGGAGGAGACTGAGGCCAGCTCCCCACCCTCATCCGGCTCATCATCGCTGGAGTTCTGGATCAGATCTACTTCCTCCTCAGCCCCGGGCTCCTTCCGGGAACGTGGCCGCGGCCGCTGGGGTCGGGACAGGCCATCGACCTCGTTCCCATAGTTGCCTGCGGACAGAAGAGGGTACCCGGGCCTAGAGGCCTGCCTTTCTGGCACTCCAGATCCAGGCTGGCGGTCTTGGGTTTGTGGGAGGCATCGCAGGAGGGGCTGGGATTCTGGGCCAGTGAGAGGAGGGTCCCCTGCAAGGACTTCTCTGACACTCACCGATGGTGACCTCAAAGGTGATGGGCTTCTCCCCATTTTTCCGGTCTATCATCGAGGCCTCCAGAAAGGCTCCAAATAGGAAGAATTCTTCGATCTTGCCGGTGCAGCTCTGGGGGGTGGCGGCTCGTTGGATAAGGGTGTGGGCATGGGGCTTCCTCCTGTCTCACCAGGTCCCTGATCGGGGTGCGCCCCTCACCAACTGCGGAGCTGGGCAGCCCATACCCCCAAGGACCAAAGACCTAGATCCTTTAGCGCTCTAGTCTGCTGTCCCTGCAGGAGGGGCCAGTAGCAGAGAAGGACCCATCTGGGGTCCCTGGGCATAGTTCCGGCAAGAGGACGCACGAGTTCCACTTCCTGGGAGCGAGGCCTCACCCCGGGGCAGGCATGGTAGCAGCCGACAGAGCCCCAGGGTCAGACCATTGGAGGAGGTGGGCACTGACCTGGGTGGGGGGCACCGGGGTGGGGGAGTCTCACCTCAGAGACGGGGGTGGCCTGCTCCACTTGCACCTCCGTGGAGCTGGTGAGCTCGGGGTTCGAGGTGTCCAGGATCTCCACGGCCAGGCCCAGCATGAGGCGGGCGCGGAAGGACACGCCTTCGCCCAGCCCCTCGTTCAGGTCCTGGTGCTCGTCCAGCAGCGTGTAGTTGCGGGTGGAGCCGTACATGTTCACCCAGGCGGGGCCCAGTGTGGGCAGGAAGCCTGCGGGCCCGGGGTGGGGGTGTATGTCACACGCACCCCAGCACTGCGGGCTCCCATGCCTCGCTCCATGAACGAACAGGTTTGGGTTTGGGGAGGGGGTGGGGGGTGCCTACAATTTGCCAGCGCTGGGCCCCTCCCCAGCTCCCCGTCCTCCCCATCTAACTGGTGGAGGCCCTCCCTCCTCCCGCCTTCCTTATTCCCGGCTTCGGTCGTGTGGGCCTGTGTGTCTGACGGGAAGCACATGGCTCATGATTCTGATTATTAAAAGAGCTGGTTTGGGCATTGCAAAAATGATATGAGATATATTCCACATAACGTGAACTTTACCATTTTCAAACACGTGTTTCAGTGTTTTTAATATATTTGCTCTGCTGTGTAACCCCCATATATTCTAGAACACTCCATCCCTGTCCTTGCAAGAAAGCATCCCCTGAAGACCCCTGCACCTCTCATCTGCTTATTTATTTATTTATTTGTTTGCAGGGGAGGGGGTACACCTGGCTGTCTTCAACATTAACTCCTGCCTCCATACTCAGGAATCATCCAGGAAGGGCTTGGGGACCACATGGGGTGCCAGGGATTGAACCCGGGTTGGCCGTGTGCAAGGTGCTGTACTATCACTCTGGCCCACCACTCACCTGCTTCCTGTCTCTGAATTGCTCTGCCCTGGACACTTGCTGTTCATGGAGCCCAAGCCATGTGCCTGGGGGCCTCCGGCCCAGACTTTGAGCATCTGGTACCCCTCAGCACTGTGCTCCCCAGGGGAGCAGGGCCACGCAGGGAATGGTTCCTTCCCCGACTGCAGAGAGCCGGTGGGGGTGGGGAGGCTCATTCACCCCAAGACTCAGGGCAGACTCTTGGCAGAGAGGGACCCTTGTGTAGTGTGTACATATGTGAACACACATAGAATCATCATCGATTTCACTTTACAAGTGGGAAAACCGGCCAAAGGTCACGCAGCTCTCGTCGGATTCGGGGTTTATGTTCAGCAGCCTGACTCAGGAGGGCCCAGAGTGTGAACCCCCACTATACAGACCCCCTTTACCACCCGGCCCCATGCCCTGCAGTGAAGGCTCCTGATCACTCCTTTTAGGCTGAGATGTGGCAGGTGGTAGTGGGAATGGTGGGGGGGTGTCTTACTTCCTCCTCCCCCCTCCGCCCTCCCTCCCAATGCTGACCTTTGTCCCCATCATTGGAAATCTTGCGCAGGTCAATGAAGTGGGTGCCGATGGCCACGTCGTTGACCTTATCCGAGTCGCGGATCTGGACCCTCATGCGCTTGCAGAGTGGGGGGAAGAGGTCTGTGAAGACCACCTGCTCGTTCCACAGTGGCTCATAGCTGCTCTTCTGCACGGACGTCTTGCCCTGGCGGGGGACGGGGCAGGGGTCTGTGGGTGTGTTAGACTCTGGGTGTTACGTGGGCTGCAGGGGCGGTGGGCACCTGCACCTGTGCATGTGTGTGAAGGTGCATGGGAGGTCCTGGGGCTCGTTCCTAGCACGTGTGCAGATAACCAGGGTGGTGCAAGTTGATGTGTGTGCTCTGTGTGTGTGTGTGTATGTGTGTATACCTATGCACATGGAAGGTATATAGATATGTGTGCAAAGTGTGGTCTCAGCATGGTGGTGGCTGGTCCTGGAGGTCTTCGGCTGCCGGAGCCCTGGTCAGGGCGGGGAGGAAAGCTCAACCCGCTCCCCTCCAAGGGGCTCCGGGAAGGAACACCCAGGCGCGGGGGCAGAAGACTGCACTGTTCTCGTCCGGAATCTGGATTTTATAGTCTCTGAGTCTTGGCCGCTGATGGGATTACACTGGCCCCCACAGGGGGCCAGGTGGTGGGTGTGACCCCCGCCTACTGGAATTTGGAGGATCTGGGTGGAAGATGCTCGACTCCAATTCGAGTAGGCTTGGAGGTCTCGGCCCCGGAACCCGCGTGGCTTTGTCCCTCTGCCAGTACCTTCATGTGTGCGGAGAGTGGTCTCAGAACAGTGCAGTCTTCTGCCCCCGCGCCTGGGTGTTCCTTCCCGGAGCCCCTTGGAGGGGAGCGGGTTGAGCTTTCCTCCCTGCCCCGACCAGGGCTCCGGCAGCCGAAGACCTCCAGGACCAGCCACCACCATGCTGAGACCACTCTCCGAACACATGAAGGTACTGGCAGAGGGACAAAGCCACGCAGGTTCCGGGGCCGAGACCTCCAAGCCTACTCGAATTGGAGTCGAGCATCTTCCACCCAGATCCTTCAAATTCCAGTAGGCGGGGGTCACACCCACCACCTGGCCCCCTGGCGCCGTGTAATCCCATCAGCGGCCAAGACTCAGAGACTATAAAATCCAGATTCCGGAACCGCGCGGCCGCAAATGCGGCCGCATGACATCTTATCAAAACTTTTTTTTTTATGACATCTTATTGTCTCATTACTACTTTGGACAAACTTGCAGGCTACCGAATGTAGCCTGCCCACAGGGCAGAGTCTGGCAAACTCCCCGTGGCATACCAAATATGCCAGATACCAGTAACAATGATGGGTCTCATTCTCCTAAATAGCCTTGAATATAATCTCAGGGCTAGGATGAAAGAGACGTTACTGGGGACTGCTCGAGGCAATCGACGAATAACAGGATGATGAAATGAAATGAAATGAAAAATGCAAAGTGTATTGCATACATGTGGAAAAGTTTCTGTGTGCTGTCTGTACCTGTAAATGTTGTGCCTATATACTGGTCCTTGTGCTGCCTGTATATGGGTCTATGTTCTATGTGCATAAGTATGCACATCTGTGTGTGCGTGCGTGTGTGCATGTGTGTGTGTGTGCACACACATGTGCACGTGAATTTCTCTCCTCCCCTCTGCTCCCCAGGATTTTAGACTTTCCTCCCGTCACACTTCACACCCAGCTCCTGAGCCTAGGGCCAACAGACCGGAAGGCCTGTCCAGGCTCCCACACACCATCCCTGGCCCTCTCGGTCAGCGCTGCTCCCATGTCCCCCTCTCTCCACGACTGCAGGGCAGGTACCAGGACCCTCCTCGTCTGTTTACCCACAGACCTTCATGGCCATGCCCTGTACCTCTGGTACCCGTCGCCCCCAAACCCCACCAGCCTCCTGTGTCAGGCTGCACCCCCAAACCTTCTGGCCAGCAAAGAAGACTTGCACGTAGGGGTCAACCAGGTCCCTGTTCTCGCCGATGAAGGCCTTCTTCACATTGGCCATGAGGCTGGTGTTCATGCGGGGCAGGCCCTCCGCCCGGTAAATTTTCACGTAGAACCGGGCCCACTGGCGCTCGGGGGGCACCCCCTCGGGGAGGAGCAGGTTCCTGTGGGCACATTCAGCAGGGACTGTGCCAGCCAGAACCCCCCAGGACACCATGTCCAGGGCAGTTGAGATCCCTGGGGCCTGGTCTCTGATGGGGTGGGACCCACGGAAACTCCCTGCCAGCTCTGGGCTTTAAGAAGGGACAATTCCCGCCACAGGACAGAGATAAGGCATGAAGGGGCTGTGTTCTGTGCAGTCCACGGGTTTTCTGAGTGGCAGGATAGGGTCCATCTTGGTGGTTTCTGATATGTCCCTGACACAGGGCCCCCTTGACCTCCCTGAGCACTGGGTGCTGTGACACTCATCCCCGTGTGTCCCCAGACAAGGTCACTGTCCTCAGCAGTTCCCACCACTGTCTGGAAGGGCTGGAAGCTGGATCTTGGTCCTTGGAGACTGACTTAGACTCCCACGCCTGGTGCCCACTCATCTCCAGCACCTCCCAGAACTTGTGGATCAAAGGACATCCTTTCGACTGTTCCCCAGGACCCCCTGCCTGCCCATGCTTTCTCTCCCAGAGTGGGGGTCGGCAACGGGGGTGCTGGTTGATGGAGGTGGGTGCTCTGGGCTTCCCAGGACCAGCGGCGGGGAGGAGGGAACGGGGAGGCTCACCCTTCAATGTCATCCTCGTCCGTCTCATTGGCCTTGTGGGGTGTCTTGATGTTGTCCCCCTTGCCCACCACGGCCACGTCGCACTTCACATAACCCTTGAGCCCGGCTGAGATGTCGTCGGGGTCCGAGAGGATGGCCCACTTGTGGTGGAACTGGTGCTCTGCAGGGCGAGGGGTACTCAGAGCCCACCACAGAGCCCCGCCACCTCAGCTGAGCTGGAGCCCAGGCATCAGGACCCCACATGGATGTCCCCAGGGCTCAAGACCCCACACCCAGGGGTGTGCTGAGACTCAGAGGTCAAGGCCACCTCCCTGGTTCCTGCCTGCAGCCCCTGGATATCTCCATAGCCCCTGTCTCCCAACAGCCTTCCTGACCTCCGCAGCCCCCCGTCCCCTCGCAGTCCTCTCCCCTGCAGCCCAATCAGTGTCCCATGGCAAGAATTGTCCCATCCTGAAGGCTGAAAGTAGGTGGGGAGGTTCACTATGCCCCACCCTGGTTGGTCCTGGGTATCCCCGGAACTGCTGGTCAGCCTTTACTCAATGACGGGGTACTCTGGGGGGCTATCGCTACACTGAGGGCAGACACCGCCTGACCCCCAACCCCTGCCATACCTCCTGTCCTGAGAGGCTCAGGGGTCCAGCACAGCGGGCACCCCGTCACACGGAACATCCCACTGCTGCATGCAGACATGGCCTAACCAATCTGAGCCAGGGTGGGCAGGAAGGGGGCACCAAGCCCCCGAGCCATGGCCTCCGTGCTGAGGGCCATGTGGCCACTCACCAGGCTGGGAGTACACAGTCCCCACGTCCATCTTGAAGGAGCCCACCAGGGTGCCACTGCGCAGCAGGTTCTTGGAGTGAATCACCTTGAGGCCAGAACCCCCAGTCAGCAGGACAGGGTGCGGGTGCCCAGTGGCACCAGCTCGGGCTCCCTGCACACCTGAGCTTCGAGGTGAAGCATGGGGGTGGGTGTTTGGTGGGTTAGGGGTGGTTGCCACCAAGTACAGGTGGGCGGGTTGTACATTGTGCGGGGTTGCCTGTTCCAGGGTGGGGGGGGGGGGCAGTCCATCCTGCGCTCTTGGCCTGGCTTTGCCTCCAGGTGTGGTGGCTTTGTGGTGGTTGGCCGGTCAGAGGGGATGCCCTTCCCCAGTCTGGGGGCTGCTCCCACTCACCGAGATCTTGATGATCTTGTCGAACATGACATCGGGAGACACGTGGAAGTCGAAGACAAAGTACTGGAGGGAAAAGGACCCAGACTGACGTCACCCCTGGAGTGGCTGACAGCCTCACGGGGTCTGTGTGCACCCTACTCATCTCCCCTGCACCCCGGGTCCCGGGGCAGTTGGAGCAGCGTCCTTGGTCTCATTGCGCTCAACCACAGAGCCCCTGACACGCCCCCAAATGCCAAACAAAGGCAAAGAATGCCAGTGAATGAGCATTGGGCTATGGAAAACTGTAGCCCAGGAACTGACCTCTGGCCGGACCCCCACACACAGAAGAACTGACCTCTGCGCCCCCAACTTGGCTGCAGCCTGGGAATGGGGTGGGGGCTGTTCTGCTTTGGTGACCTCGGCCACCAGAGGACAGCAGCAGAGAGGCTGTGGGCAGAAATGACCGCAGAGATGGAGGCATGATTGGCTGCAGAAAAGGGACAGGTCATGCAGCCAGATGATGAGTGGGAGGAGAGAGGTGCATGCTGGGAAGTCTGCAGGATTGAGGACAAGTGGATGAAAAGATGGAAATAAAATAATTAGAGGAGAGCTATTTAGATAGAATGTATAGGTGGGTAGATGGATGGGTATGAGAAAACACTGATAGATCGTTAGATGATAGAGTGAGATGGCAGGATAGATGAGTGAATGGTGGATGGGTGCATGCATGGATGGATGGGTGATGGATGGATGCATGGATGGATGGATGGATCAATGATGGATGAATTAATGGATGGATGGTGGGGTAAATGGAGGGGTGATTGGGTAAATGATAGAGTGATGGCCATTGCAAGGTTCATGGATGAATGACTGATGATGAGGGATACATGGTTGGGTGGATGGAAGGGGCATGGATGGATGGATAAGTGAGAGATTAATAGACCAATGGATACATCTAGATAGTCTAGACTTCGGTTCATTATCCTTGGATAGACATGGTTTCTCATGGTTGAACTTAGAAAAAATATGCTAGAGCAGAAAACCTTACAGAGGTTTTAAAGAGGCAGAAGATAAGCAAAGATAGAATTGGTGGTGTGGAGTGGAAGGTATAATGCCAGATCCTTTGGATAAAGAACGAGAAAGTTCCAAGGCAAAAAGGAGTGATGATTTCAGGCAAGAGAGAGGTGCCCGAGGCTGGGGCCAGATGTGCCCACAGTGACATCCTGCTCTGAGCATGTCAGGTCATTCTGGAAGGACAATGATCTTGAATCCCCTATCAAGTCCAGAACCAGTAGGAGGGCTCTCTGGGCTCTGTCAGCCCCAGGACAGCAAGCCTGCTAGGCTAGAACCAGAGTTGCCTGTGGCCATAATCCTTGTTTCCCTCAGACCTTCTATCAATTCCAATCAGACATCTACCAAATCAAGTGCAATACTTACCCAAAGAGGTTCCCGCTGACTCCAAGAATAGCCTAAAACTATAAACTTCTGCTCCTGGGGGTAGGTTTCAGGAATGAGGAACAAGACAAAGGAAGAGAAAAAAAGTCCTAGCTATCCTGGGGTTGGGAGAATCAAAGAAAGTTTAGAATGGCGGTACTCAGTGGGGACAATTTGAACACCTAAGGGACATCAAAACCCTGATGGCAATGTAGGGAAACCTCTTGTGTCCTCCAGTTGAGTGGGCAGAGCTCTGTGAAGCCAGTGGGCAGTGCCAAGACACTGCTCAGCACCACACCAGGTACCCGATAGTCTTTGGCCAGAGAGAGAGCTGACCGGGCACAGTCACCGAGTATTCCTGCTTTAGATGACTCTGACACGGAGCAAATACCTCTCGGGACTGTGGAAATGAGCAGAAACAGGAACAGGAACACATCTAAGGTAGGTGCAAGGAGAGATGGAGAGACGTGCCTTCAAGGAGATCAGAAATGGGCTCTCGGGGGCCGGAGCAATAGCACAGCAGGTAGGGCGTTTGCCTTGTACATGGCTGACCCGAGTTCGATCCCCGGCATCCCATATGGTCCCCTGAGCACTGTCAGAAGTAATTCCTGAGTGCATGAGCCAGGAGTAACCCTTGAGCATTGCTGGGTGTGACCCAAAAAGGAAAAAAAAAAAAGAAAGAAAAGAAATGGGCTCTGGAACTGGGAGGTGGCCTCGAAGGACATGAACTGTGACCTCTGGATCCTCTGTGGCCCAGCATCTGCAGGGGGTGCAGCAGACATCTGTGACTGTCTATGTCTCGGCTTGGCTAGGATACCTTCAGCAAAGGGGTCCCATGGCTGCACATCGACACTAGGCTCTGAGCCAGGGCCTCCTGTCAAACAGGCAGACACATGAGGACACCTGCAATTTGGGACATCGGTGCACTGAGAGGCAACGTGCTGACCTCTGGCCCTGGGTGCAAGGGAAATGGCTGTGGGGAGGGTATTTGTACCCAGCCCGTTGAGTGAGTAGAAAGTCGCCGAGCCAGAGCAAGGAGTACAGCTCAGTTTCCTTGGGAAGGAGAAAGCCATGAGTGAAACAAGAGTGTGTGGGCCTGGGGGAGGGGAGCCCGGAGGCTGCATTAGGGGCTTTACTGCATCTAGGATCCACAAACCATGGGCACCCATCTCTAAACCACCAGGGACAGCCCACCCTTTGCTAGAGGATGTCAACGATCAGAGGGACTGAGATACACATACTGAGACATCGGACACACATGCTGAGACACGGGACACATGTGCTGAGTCACAGGATACACATGCCTTGTCATGGGATACACACGGTGAGTCATGAGACACACACGTTGTCATGGGACACACACATGGAGACACAGGTGTCTCAGGACACCCTCGGGGAGACCCCACCAAGCCCCACTGCCCTCACCTCATTGTAGTAGGGGCAGTTGGTGGACTCCTTCATGGACGTGTACTTCTTGTCCTCGCCCACCTCCACGCATACCACAGGGTCCATGTTCAAGCCCACCAGCTGCCGGGCTTCGATCACGGTGATACTGACCTGCAGGCCGGTGGGATGAGTTTGGGGGTTGTTCCCGGGGGCTCCCCGGACTTAGCTCCCATCTGAGTGCAGCCCCTATACAGGGACGCTTTCCCTTGAAGCCCCGGGGTGCTGAGGAATGGGGATGAGGGATCCTGGGCAGGGTGACCTCAAAGCCAGCACGCACTGCAGTTCACGAGTGGGGTGTTGAGTGTTAAAAAACCTTGATCATCTAGAATATTCCACACATGGGAAAGGAGCCTGGGAGGCCCAGCAATGGGTATTGTTTCTTTTCCTTTTTGGTTCACACCCTGCGATGCACAAGGGTTTCTCCTGGCTCTGCACTAAGGAATTACACTGGGGATGCTCAGGGGACCATAATGGGATGCTGGGAATTGAAACTGGGTCGGTCACACGCAAGGCAAACACCCTCCTTGCTGTGCTATTGCTCCAGCCCCGCAATAGGTATTTTTTTATCAATCAATTTTAATGTCATTGTGTGTGTGTGTGGGAGGGGGTGTGTTGGGCATGCCTGGTGACCAAGGGACCCTTCCAGTTTTGTGCTCAGGGTCATTCCCAGCAGACCCTTTCTTGGGACTGTGTTTGGTACCAGGGTTTAGAACCCGGGTGAGCCACATGCAAGGCCAGCACCTTCCCCTACATTCTGCTCGGCCACAGCATGGCTGTTTCTCAAGCTTCTGCTCCGTGTCTCCCTCCCTTGCCCCTCCACTGAGCCCTGTCCTCAGCTCTGCCCCCGGGAGCACTGCAGGCTGCTTCCACATCCTGAGTCCTCCCGCCTCTCCTCAACATCCCCTAATCGGCCTCTCTTTGACTAGCAGGTCCCCGAACCTGTGCATGGAGTCCGGCCCCTCACCATACCCCTGCTGCTCCCCCTGCCATGTTTGATCCTTCCCTCCCAGTGGACCCACCCGACCCACAGTCACCCCTGGGGCTCCGTGTGGACTCTAGACCTCTCCAGGGGCACCTGCTCTGGCATCGCGCCCCTAGACTGGGGAGCCCCTGACAGTTGGTCACACAGTCTACAAGTATTTGCAGATATACGCAAATACACACAGATGTCTCCACCTCTTAGGCATCGGTACGGAAATCTCACAACATAGACAAATATTTCAATCAATGTATATATGTCTCTTTATAAATGGCTCACTTCATATTAATAAATATGTGATGCTTTGGGCCATGCCCTGTGGTGCTCAGGGCCCTGTGCTCAGGGCTCACGCCCTGGGGGAATTATATGGGGTGCTGGGAACAGAACCCGTAGGCCACATGCAAGGCAAGTCTACCTACTGTACTATTTTTCCAGTCCTCCTGTGTAATACTTATGATTTCCTGTGTAATATTTATGAGTTTTTTGGTAGACTACTTGAACTCTGTGTGTGTAGTGCCCAGGACTGAATCTAGGGTCTTATATGTGTAAAACAAGTGCTGTGCCACTGAGCTACATCTCTGGTCCCTTAAATTTACATTTTTCAGGGGTTTGTTTTGGGGCCACATTCAGCAGTGCTCAGGAAACCCCCCTCTTTGGTGCATAGTGGTACTCAAACGGTTCCAGGATGGGACCCTAGTCTCCTGCACGCGAAGAGTAGGATTCAGTCACTGAGTGATATTTCTGGCTCTTGATGGAACTTGCCCATCCTATACTAATATTAGCATTTCACTCGGATTTTCGTTCTCTTAACAAAAGTACGTGGGCTGCTCCTTATGCTTCTTGATCCAAGATGTGATATTCTAATTGCCGTGCCTTGCTGCCACTTCTAAATATGATTTGCTCAAGAGAATCATTTTCCTTTTTTCATAAAGAAGAATAACCACTATGATTTCTTCCACTGCACCCATCGAAGGCTCATAAATATTCTGAAGGAGGAGAAACATCTACACATTAAAATGAAGGAAACTAAGAAAAATGGAAACTTCGAAACTAACAAAAGCATTGCCAGGAAAGCATCTGCAATGGGAAAGGAAACATTTCCCTAATTGAGGCAACACTTGAACTAGGAACTGGAGAATTTCTATTTGGAATTTGAAGTATCAAAAGGAATGGAACTCAGAATGCGGAGCTGTGAGGAAGTTTAATAATCACCACTTCTTCAGGGAGCTAAAGAGAAAATAGAACTAATTAATTTGGCTCTGAAGTTTACTTTGAAGAGAGTAAACACACCAGAATATCCTTCCAGAATATTCTTTGCACAGCAGTTTCTAGAAATGCAACCTTCATAGAACCTTTTAAATCAAAATTTAAAAAATAACCCTTATGGAGCCAGGGAGATAGCTCAAAGGGCTGAGCACATGTTTTGCATGCAGGAGTTTTGGATTCCATACTGGGCACCATATGGTCCCCCAATAACCGATGGGAGTGACTCCTGAGCACAGAGACAGGAGCGGCCCTTGAGCACTGCCAGATGTAGCCCCCAAACCAAAACCCAAGACAAATTCTCCTTATGTTTTTCTACAACTGTTTTTTTTTTTTTTTGCTTTTTGGGTCACACCCGGCGATGCACAGGGGTTACTCCTGGCTCTGCACTCAAGAGTTACTCCTGGCAGTGCTCAGGGGACCATATGGGATGCTGGGAATCGAACCTGGGTCAGCTGCGTGCAAGGCAAACGCCCGACCCGTTGTGCTATCTCTCCAGCCCCTGTTTTTCTACAACTGAAATGTCCACCCTCCCACTGTTCTCCTCCCCAACCCCCACTTTTTTTTCTTTTTCTTTCTCTTTTTGGTGAAGCAAGGTAGTTTTTTCTTTTTTTTTTTTATTAAAACTTATTTAGAAAGGCGTGAGAGACAAAGAGAGGAAGTCCACACTCAAGAGGAAGCACAGGCTTCTCTGAAGTGGACGAAGCAAGCAAAGATGCTGAGACCAGCGGGCGAGCGAGAGAGGTGTTCAAGGAGGAGCACGGGCTGGAGGAGCAACCTCTTCCACAAACTGTCTGTAACTCGGGATTGGGAAGCAGATACTGGCCAGGTAATAAGGGAAGGAGAGGCCACCAGGAGATCAGCCAAAGTCACTGAGAGTTAGCGCTTCTCTCTAGAGAGGCTGCGCTCAGGACAGCCCACTGGCCCCGACAGTCCCACCTTTACCCACAACATGTCACTGACCGTGGCAGGTGGCTGTGGGGGAGGCGATGCCAGGCAGGCACACCGGGCTGCAGAGAGGGGAGAAAGGCCAGGTCAGGGAGGCCTCAGAGGGTACCCTGCTAGCTGAGAGGTGGTCTGGGGTTATGCCAGGGCAAGTCTGGGGTGAAGGGCTGCCGTGCCCGCTGCCCTCAGCGAGGAACGGACCCCTCAGCCAGAGGGCAGGGGTGCCATCTTGCAGCTGGTCCGTGGACGCCTTCTGACCTCTCACCTTGCCTTGCCCTTTGCCCAGTTCTTCCGTCCTAAGCAATGTCCTCAGGCAGTGGCTGCTTAATGTTGAAGCAGGCCCAGTTGAGGATGGACTCATGCAGCCCCAAGAGGAATGGCCGTTTAGCCATGTTATCCTCAAGTTTCATGAGGATTTATTACCCACTCACGCCAGCCCTGCCTACCCCAAGACACAACTCCTCTCTGCTCTGATCATAACCATAAATTTCTTCTAACCTACTTTCCCCGACAGCCCTACATGAACCCCTAGCTCCAACCGAGAGTAGCACTGTCCTCCCATTGTTCATCGATGTGTTCGAGTGGGCACCAGTCACATCTCACAACAAATTGTAAGACTTGTTGTTACTGTTTTTGGCATATTGAATATGTCACGGGTAGCTAAGAAGGGTTTTTTAATTTAATTTTATTTTTTTGAGGACAAAAAAACCTTGTCCTGGGGCTGGAGTGATAGCACAGCATTTGTCTTGCATGCGGCCAACCCGGGTTCGATTCCCAGCATCCCATATGGTCCCCTGAGCACTGCCAGGGGTAATTCCTGAGTGTAGAGCCAGGAGTAACCCCTGTGCATCGCCAGGTGTGACCCAAAAAGGAAAAAACAAACAAACAAACAAAAAAAACCTTGTCCTCAGGTTGCTTGCACCACCCACACAAACCCTTTTCTCAGGCCAATCTTGTCTCTCGAGCAATTGGCCTTGGAACAACAAATAATGCCTGAAGCACGCTGGGTAATGGCTTGAAATAAAAAATAAAAGTCCCCCCTCCTCCCCCCCCCCCCCCGGGAGATTAACCGTCCTTTTTCTGGGATGAGGGGTGAGTGGTCAGGTCACATCTGGCGGTGCTCAGGGCTTCCTCCTGGCTCTGTGCACCTGGACCACTCCCAGTGGGGGACCCCAGAGGGTGCTGGGGATTGAACTTGGCCAGGGGCCAGGCAAGTGCTTTACCCGGACGATGGCGTTGGCTCCTCCTCCTTCTCTTTCATTCTCCAATTGTTATCTGAGGACTTGAGTTTTCCAGGGTGGAAGATGAGGAGGCCAAGGGACCAGCTGGCCGGCTGACCAGGAGCCTGGGGAATTGGTTGACCTCTGCTTCCTAGATAAGGGACCGGATCCCAGCTGGCTTCAGGAAGCCAATTCAGGGAACAACTGTGTAAACTGATACACAGTTCTGGGAGCGCTCAGGAGGCCTGGTGCTCGCTGACCTGCTTCCGAGCCATCTGATCATCAGGGGGATACGTGGGTGGGGGGGGCCTAGGGGCGACATGACCTGCAATCCCTCCAGAACCTCCTCCCTCGTGGAGGGTTAGGGTGGGAACAGCCTATATTCTCAGGTCAGGCCAGGCCAGGGGGAGGCCAGTGAGAGTGGAGAGACCAGAAGGGGAGTGGACGGGTCACTGCTACAGTTAGGCTGGAACTCAGCATCTTGGGTGGGGGGGGGGGGCGACAATGGGAGGTAAGAACTGGGAGAGTGAGGAGGGGCAATGCCTTAATTCTTGGGCTCCACTGTACCCCTCCCCACGGTTCTCCAAAATATCTCCACCAAGTGCTGAGCGATGCACGGCCTTGCCCCCCTGTTTGGGAAACGGGTCTGGTCAGAAAACCCCCAGATGGTTGGCATTCTGAACAGAACAGGGGGCATGAGACCCCTGTAGCATCTCCAACCTTCTCCCATGAGCTACCTGATCTTCAGGATGCTTTGGGGCCCCATGATCCTTCCTGCCCTTTCTGAGTCTTTCACCCTCAATAGAGCTGGGTTCCCCGACGGGCAAGTCTCCGCTGACAGGCCATGGCTGGCTCCGAGGTATTTATTGGGAGCAAGGACAATCCACCTGTTTTCTTCAAGCTCTTGCCCAAGTCTAAGGCTTGCAGCGAGTGAGCTCAGGAATGGCTATTTCCATTAAATACAGCAACTCTTCAGTTTACTAAGTCTTGTTTGTTTGTTTTGGGGCCACACCTGGGTTGCTCGGGGCTTACTCCTGTCTCTGTGCTCAGGGATCACTCCTGCTAAGCTCGGGGGACCTTATGGAGTTCCAGAGATCAAACTCCAGGTGGTCATGTGCAAGGCAAGAGGCCTCCTGGCTATGCTACTGCTCCGGCCCTTGTTCACTGGAAGGGGGGATCTGGTCCCCTTAATAAAAGGCTCTGACCAGAAGCAGTTTGAAAGGTGGCAAGTGATAAGAGAACAGAAGCCAGCAGACAGGGCTGTTCGAAAGGCTTAGTTCAAGGGAAAGGAGTGGCTGACCACTCTGGCCACCTCTTGGGTACTGGAGCCTGGCCATACTTCCGAATCAATGTGTGAGCTCGCCCCGGTGATTTTCAGCATATCACTTTAGATTTGAGCAGTCACATCTAAGGTTGGATGGTCCCAAGAGTCACACTGACTTTCATGGGTCTGCACGTAGGGCTCCGAGCTAAGAGCACACAGAAAATCTTTAAACTTATGTGGGGTGGTGGGCCACAGAGCAATAGTACAGTGGGTAGAGTGTTTGCTTTTACACGGTCAACCCGGGTTCGATTCCCAGCATCCCATATGGTCCCCAGACCACCACCAGGAGTAATTCCTGACTGCAGAGATGGAGTAACCCCTGAGTATGGCTGGGTGTGACCCTAAAGCCAGAATAATTTAATAAACAAAATGACAGGGACAGGAGAGCTATTTTACAATTCTGGGGCGTGGGGCAGGACATACAATGGTAGTCACATGGGTCCCTCAAAGGCTCTGCCCATCCCTCAATGCTAAGATTGCCCAGCAGCCTTCCTGCCAGCAGGCTCTCAGCCCACAAGGAACAGTCTGGAACAGTGGCTCTGGCTTTGCCAGACAAGAGGTAGGAGCCTCTGGCTTACACATGAGTCTAACGGGAGTTGTGTTCATGTAACTCAGCTCTGGAAGGGAAGACTGAAGGTTGTGGGCCCGCAAAGCAGGTGTCAGTTCCCAGGTTGGGGAGCAGGGGCTGCCCTGGGGTGCAGTGACACAGAGCGTCTGTCTCAGCAGGGCCAGTCCTGCCTGCAATGGGACCACACACATGCCCCTGTGGCTACATATCTCTTGCTCTCCAAGACATTTTTGTCTCCAGGATTAGAACCACTTGAACACAAAAGTTTAAGTGCTAACATCAGAAAACATGAAGAAGCCAAGGAAGAAGAATATGCTCTCACCATCTAGAGGTAGTCAGAACCGATAATACTTCTAGCATCAAAATAACATAGAACCAGGGTTGGAGCGAGAGCATAGCGGGTAGGGCGTTTGCCTTGCATGTGGCCAACACGGGTTTGATTCCCAGCATCCTATATGGTCCCCTGAGTACCACCAGGAGTAATTCCTGAGTACATGAGCCAGAAGTAACCCCTGTGCATCACCGGGTGCGACTCAAAAAGAAAAAAAGACAAAGCAGAGAACCACGATGTGGGTGCCCGGGACAGGGCTCAAGTGACAGTCCATGCATTGTGCTGGGATCTATTCATGCCACCGCCTGGCTCCTGGAATACCACCAGGTGTAGTCCTGGTGGGCCTGAGCACTGCCAGTCCTGAGCATTGCTGAGCGCGGTCCCCATGGAAATGGAAAGCAAACTAGAACAAAACTCTCTTGCCAGGGGCTCTCCTATGGCTCTCCTTCACCTCTGTAGTCTTCCCAGATCCCTCTTACTTTCTGTGATCCCTTGGTCACAGACCTCGGCCAGCCTTTGCAGAGTTCTCAGGCTCTTTGATATCGGACACCCTGGGGATGCCTCCTGGGAACGAGCTTGCTTAAGGGGAATTGATCAGTAGTTCTCTGGGGACCCCCAGAACCCCGCCTCCAGGGTCTACAATGCACATCTGTAATGTACACAAGTGCCTGCAGGAGGCAGAGACTGCCCTGCCCCACCTACCTGGTAATCCATGGGTCGCCCGGCACTTGGCTCCATCTTAATGTCTGGCTTAGACCTGAGGAGGAGGAGGATGTTCTGTCAGGTCTGGTGTAAGGGCACTGCTTCCAGGGGAGGGGGCACCGGTTAGCCCTGGGAAATGGGCAGGACAGTCAAGGTCTTCACCCAGGACCCCAAAGAAGGGGATTGGCCTTCCCCAAGGCCCCTGCAGAGAGGTGGCAGCAAGGCCATTAGCAGAAGGCAGACACAAGGTAGAGAGTCTTGCTTGGGTGGGGGAGTCTCTGGTCTCTCCCCACCCAGACATGTTCAGCCATTGGGGGGCAGGTCCACGATGATGCATTTGAGGAAGAGGGACAGGCCCAGGGAGGGGTGGGACCCAGGTGGCCCTGTACTCTCATTGTTGTGCCAAGGCCCAGACCTGACCTGCAGGCCCTGCTTGAGAGAGTCAGGGTGGGGGGAGGGTGTGTGTGGCTGCAGGGCTTACCGCTTGTTGGAGACGTTGGTGGTGAGAGCGGTGACAGATGCCAACGACAATGAGTCTGGATCCAGGCCGTCCCCCAGCCGCATGGCCAGGCGGTCGAGCTCGTCCATCTCCAGCACCGCGGGTTCATCTGGGGGTGGAAGAAAGGCTGGCGAGGTGGGCTGGACGGTGGGAGGGTGACCATGAGCCCCCTCCATTTTGCATCTTGGTTTTTTTTTTTAAATTTTTTATTTTGCTTTTTGGGTCACACTCAGGAGATGCTCAGGGGTTAGTCCTGGCTCATGTACTCAGAAATTACTTCTGGTGGTGCTCAGGGGACCATATGAGATGCTGGGAATTGAACCTGGGTTGGCCGTGTACAAGGCAAACGCCCTACCCGCCTACCCGCTGTGCTATCACTCCAGCCCCTCATTTTGCATCTTGGGATCTAACAGTCAACTGCCAGGGTAGCCTGTGGCCCTCACACTGGCTGCTCAGTTCTGCAGACCCGCAGCGCTTTCTACTTGCACGTGGGCTGTGATGGCCACTGCTGTTAGAGCTGGTCTTGCTTGTATTTCTATTTATTTATTTTGCTTTTGGGGTCGCACCCGGCGGTTCACAGGGGTTACTCCTGGCTCTGCACTCAGAAATTACTCTTGGCAGTGCTCGGGGGACCATATGGGATGCTGGGAATCGAACCCGGGTCGGCTGCGTGCAAGGCAAACCCGCTGTGCTATTGCTCTAGCCCCAATCTTGCTTTTAAATATCGAGGAGTCAGAGCAATAGTACAGAAGGTAGGGGACTTGATTTGCACGCAGCCAACCAGGGTTCATTCCCCGGAATCCCAGATGGTCCCCTGAGCATCTTTAAGAGTGATTCCTAAGTGCACCAGGAGTCACCCCTGAGCATCATCGGGTGTATTCGGGGCCCCAAAACAAAAACTAAACAAAAATAACTGGAATTGAACGGAACCCTTTCACTTGTTCATGATTTACAAAAGCCTTTGTGGAAGAAGGTAGGAAAGAGAGAATCCAGACTTAGGTACCACATGTAACTACAGCTGCATTTATTAACTGTCTACTCTGTACTGGGCACTTTATACACAGGTCACTGGTCCACAGAGCCTCGTTCTGTCAAGATGAACATTATTCTCTTCTCATAAATGGGGGATTTGCGGCTTGGGAGGTAGCATTTAAAATAGCAATGGGGGGATGGGAGCAATAGCACAGCGGGTAGGGCGTTTGCCTTGCACGCGGCCAACCCTGGTTCGATTCCCAGCATCCCATATGGTCCCCTGAACACCGCCAGGGGTAATTCCTGAGCGCAGAGCCAGGAGTAACCCCTGTGCATTGCTGGGTGTGACCCAAAAAGCAAATAAATAATTAAATAAATAAACAAATAAAATGGCAATGGGGACTAAGGGAGAGAGTACGGCTGGTACGGCTCTTGCCTTGCATGCAGCTGACCTGGGTTTAATTCCTGGTAACAAATACAGTCCCTCAAACACTGCCAAGAGTCGTCTCCGAGCATAGAGACAGGAAAAGGTTTTGGGCATCACCAAGAGAGGTCAGCCACACCCCTCCAAAAAGATTTGATGGATGGAATCCAGAACCTGACCTTTGCATCAACCCCATGGACCGAAGGAGTGATGATTCAGAGTCGGCACCCACGGCTGGCGCTCCTTGGGCCCTGGTCACTCGTTGCACCCCTCCAGTCCAACAAAAAGGTGCACTGGCAATTGACTTGAGGCGAGAGGGAGGGCAAGATTCTGGGACCAGCGCACTGATGCCGGGAGGCAGCCACTCGTTATAGTGAGCCAGTGACGGACAGCAGAGGCTGAGAGCTGCAAACCGCTCCCTACCCATGTCAGTACCCGCCCCTCTCCCTTTTATCCTCCCGGCTTCTATCCAGCCCTCCACCGCAGTGGACAGTAGCCACAGCGCACTCCAGCCTCCAGGCCTGCCTGCCTCTCGCCCCAGGACCTTCCCTGCAGCCTCTGAGAGCTCAGGGGGAAAAGGCAGGGCAGGGAGTCCTGGCACTGAGACTAGACAAAGGGTTCTAGTTTCAGTCATCTGGAACCCAGATGACTTATTTGTGATTTCCTCCTTCGTGACAAACCTCCAACATCCTGTGCAAGAAAGGAGCAAAGAAGGCAGGAAGCGCAGCTCAGCTCCAGACCAGCAGGGATACTAAAGGGGTGTCTCAAAGCCAGCTCCTGCCGCAGCCAAAGGCAAGGTCAGGCCCACCCACGTGGCTCAGCTGACCAGTGGCCAGAGAGCCTGTTAGGGTGCTGCCCGCGAGGGGCAGGGCTTGGTGGGACCCCACCACCACTTACCTGGTCTCTGGGGCTCCTCTTTGTGGGTCCGGGTCTTGCCCAGCTTCATGGCGGAGAACACGCTCCTCCCGGCTCTGTGTGGGATCACCAGGACCAGGCAGAGGGTGATGGAGGCCCGGAGGAAGACAAAAGAGAGAGAAACAAAAAGGAGGAGACACGTGAGAGCAAAGGGTCTCGGCACCCCAGCCCCTCACTTGCAGTTCCCCAGGCCACAGGCGGGCCAGATCTCCCACCCAAGCAGCCTAGCGGGAGGCCTGGGGCGAGGAAGGCCCACCATGTATACCTGCCTCACGCCTTCACAACATCCAGGAGTAGGTTCACAGGTGGGGCCTCGAGATTACAGGTGGGGCCCCAAGATCGCAGCAGAGGGCCCCGAGATCACAGTGGGGCCCCGGGAGCACAGGTGGGGTCCCATAATCACTGGTGTGGTCCCAATGTCACAAGTGGGGCCCCACAATCACTGTTGTGGTCCCAAGGTCACAAGTGGGGTCTCACCATCACAGGTGGGGTCCCGCAATCACAGGGTCTGTCTTCGTCTGGAGGGAACACTTGCCTGGAACCCCTTTAGCTCCCAGTTGATCTCAGCCCCTCACTCCCTGGGTGTCTCCAAACTCAGCCTCCCTGCCCCGAACTCCACCTTAGCTAGGAGGACAGAAAGCTAGACAACAAGGCAGTGTCTGAGCAGAAGGACAGGGAGAGGGCTTGGGACCAGGAGGGAGGGCAGGAGGGGGTGTGTGTTCTAGGGATGTGGGGAGAAGAGCCGCTCCTGCCAAAGTCCACTCCCCACCTGTCTGCGTTCCTGTGGATTCTTGTTCCCCCATCCTGCAGAAAACCCCCAACCCCCCGATCCCCAGAACACCTGGCAGACCCCAAGGCTCCTACCTCTTCCTGCTGTGGCCTTGCAGTCAGGGGAGCCGAGGGAAAGGGTGAGGGGACCTTACTGTCCCTTCATGGACAGAGATGTGCTTGCCGGTGCCAGGATGGACCAAGAGGAGGATGGGCAGGGGGTAGCGCAGTGTCCCGTTACCCATCAATACTGCAGGAGCTGACACCCGACTCCCTGCACGCCCACGCCCCTCCCTGGGTGTGGCCCTGCCATCCTGCTTCCCAGTGGGACCAGGTGTGCGCCCCCTCCCTGGGCTCACAAAAGTGGAGCCCCCCCCCACTTTTGGGTTGTGTTTCTTTCTTTTGCCTTGTCAGGGTTTCCAGAAGCCAGAGAGAGATTGGGGGGCATTTCTGTCTCTGTAGGGGTGGTCCAGAACCTAGAACCCTTGGGGGTGTGGCTTCAGAGAGCCGTTCTAAGGACCCTTCAGTCCAAGGCTTCTCATGGATACTCATGGCCCCTGAAAATCACTGTTTTTTTTTTTTTTTAAGGCCACAGCATGCTTGAAAGTAACAATCGAGACTTCAAAGCCTTACTGGTCCAGGGGCCGAGGGACAGTGCACGTGGGTAAGGTGCTGGTCTTGAACATGGCTTGGCCCAGTGCAGCATTCCCTGAGCACAGCCAGGAGTGATCCCTGAGCACAGCTGGGTGTGGCCTTAACCCCCCAAACAAACCAGCCTACAAACACCTGCCTCACCCCCCCCTCCCCCACACACATACACTTATCCAGCGTTCTCTACCACAAAGTGAAGCAATTCCAAGGGAACCATCTTCCCCAAGACCCTGCAGTTTCCAACGTTCCAAGCAGGATTGGGAAGACCACAACATGAGGATGAGCCCTTCATGCGGAATGTAGACTCCGCAGTGTGCAAGCGTTGGGCACTGGAGCTGTCAGCTGCCTCAGTTTCTCTGGGCTCAGCAGTCAGCTGGGGTGTAGGCCACACAGGGCCCCGTTGGCCAGCACTGCCCCCTGCAGTTCCTGGTCCCGGACACAGACTCATTTTCCCCTTTCTGCTTCCTTTCCCACTTCACTCAGCAACGGGCAGAGGCTATTATTGAAGTCAATGTTGACTTCATCAGAAATTGTGGAAGACACTTGTACTATATATACACTTAGATTTCAAAAGTTTCTTCTTCTTTTCTCTCTTTCTAGCTCTATTATTATTATTATTATTATTATTATTATTATTATTATTGGACTGGAGCGATAGCACAGCAAGTAGTGTATTTGCCTTGCATGCGGCTGACCCAGGTTCGATTCCTCCGTCCCTCTCGGAGAGCCCAGCAAGCTACCAAGAGTATCCCACCTGCACGGCAGAGCCTGGCAAGCTCCCTGTGGCATATTCAATATGCCAAAAACAGTAACAACAAGTCTCACAATGGAGACGTTACTGGTGCCCACTCGAGCAAATTGATGAAGAACCGAAAGGCAGTGCTACAGTGCATTATAATTATTATTATTGTTATTTTGCTACCGCCTACGGAGCCACACCTGGAGGGGAGGATGCGTGGACATTCAGTACCAGGAATATAACTCAGAGGGACCCACACAGGCTCTACCGCTCAAGCCCCATCCTGGCCTTGAGTATTATTACTCTTTTTAATTCTGCATTTGGTCTCTAGCCAATAACTGTAATTACTAGAATTGAAGCAATGAGAAGCCAAAAAGCTAGTGAACTTGGAGAAAGACCCCTGGGTGACTGTGACTCCTTAAGGACAGCAGGAAAGAACGAGAAGCTGGAGTCCAGGGTCACAGGCCCTGTGGAGGATGTTTAGGTCACGCTGGGCTTCCTGATGTGGCTGCATCCCCATCAGCAGCTGCTGGCCTGTTTGTGACCCATGTGCTTACTCTCCCCTCACACTGGCAGGTTTTTAAGCCTTTTCACTCTGGGGAACTCTATCCACTCACGGTCCAGAGATTTCTTTTTATATATATTCTTTTTTTGGGGGGGAGGGAGGGTTGGTGTCACACCTGGTGGTGCTCAGTGGTTACTTCTGGCTCTGCACTTAGGAGTTACTCCAGGCACTGCTCAGGGGACTATACGGGTGCTGGGGATTGAACCTGGGTCAGCCGCGTGCAAAGCAAATGCCCTACCTGCTGTACTATTGCTCTGGCCCTGTCACTGTCACTGTCACTGTCACTGTCCTCCCGTTGTTCATCGATTTGCTCGAGCGGGCCCAGTAACGTCTCCATTTTTTGAGACTTGTTGTTACTGTGTTTGGCATATTGAATACGTCACGGGTAGCTTGCCAGGCTCTGCCATGTGGGCGAGATACTCTCGGTAGCTTGCCGGGCTCTCCAAGAGGGGCGGTGGAATCAAACCCAGCTCGGCCGGGCTGGCTGCGCGCAAGGCAAATGGCTTACCGCTGTGCTATCGCTCCAGTCCTGAATCCAGTGATTTCTGGATTCCTGGCAGTCGGTTGATGCATTTAGGGGATACTGGGGAGATGTGGGTTCACAGTGACTCAGCTCTGTTCACCAAACTGGGGGATTCAGGCAGCAGGTCAAGGTGGGTGTTGGCGGCTGTGACTTAAAAGTTGTGTCAGAAAAATTCTGGGGGATAACCACCTAGCTGGCCTTTGTCCATCTCTAACAGGATTATCAGGCCCTCACAGGCCCCAGGGCTCAGGAGATCAGAACTCCTGTCTGAAGGAAGCAGCAATTGTGGGTCTTTTCTACGCTGTTTCGGGCACCTCATTTTAAAAACTCTCGTCCCTTTCCCACGAAGGGCTGATTTGCCTTATTTTCTGTGCCCGCAATACCCGGGATTTCATGACAGTGGTTTTGCAAGTGGTCTTGCCAAGTGGGTTGCACTTCTGGTATTTTGAAAATCTTCCCAGAGCTGGGCTGAAAGGTGGAGCCTGTGCCTTCGATATCCAGGAAGAAGTGGAGAGCCTGGTGTGCTTTGCCTGGGTTTCCGGGGGAAGGAGGGAGGCTGGCTCTTTTCAAGGCTCCAGCACCTACACCCCCGTCCCAACCCCGGGTCCCAGACTGCTCTCACTTGCTCGCATGGGCTCAGGTCAATTCTTTATTTCCCTACACTGCAGCTTACACTCTGATTTTGCCTACGAACCAGTTCTGTCCCACAGGAACATTTTGAGCGTTTGCCACATTTCCCAGTTTCAGGCTAAAGAGTTTCAATCTGTCTAATGTCTTAGAAACCCCCCTTTCAGGGCTGGAGCAATAGCAAAGCGGGTAGGGAGTTTGCCTTGCACGAGGCCGACCGGGGTTCGATTCCCAGCATCCCATATGGTTCCCTGAGAACCGCCAAGGGTAATTCCTGAGCACAGAGCCAGGAGTAACCCCTGTGCATTGCCGGGTATGACCCAAAAAGCAAAAAAAAAAAGAAATTCCCCTTTCGGGGCCGGAGCAATAGCACAGCGGGTAGAGCGTCTGCCTTGCATGTGGCTGACCTGAGTTCGATCCCTGGCATCCCATATAGTCAGTCCCCTGAGCACCACCAGGAGTAATTTTTGAGTTGCAGAGCCAGGAGTAACCCCTGAGCATCACCGGGTGTGACCGCCCACACCCCCGCCAAAAAAAAAATACCAAAAAAAAACCCCTTTCCTGTCTCTTCCACCTCCCTGGGGCTGCGTCTTTGAGGAAGATCGATGCCAGCTAGCTTGATCTCCGATACTACCTGGAGGTGGCGAGGGATTAGGGTGGATGTGTGCCAACCTTTACTCTGCACCTGCTCTGTGCCCACCCGTGCCCACCCGCTCTTAGTCCTGTTGTGACCACTTGGAGGGATCCAGCCTTGCGAGAGAGAGAGCCTTAGAGCCTTGCTGGTGTCAGATTGGGAAGATGGGGGTACCAGGACAGATGGACGGACGGGGGCGGGTGGGCAGTGCGTGTCTCACATGTCCCACATGAGGGCCTTTAACACTGAAGTGCAACACGCCTTTCAGACCCCATCCCCCTGGCCCTGGGGTCTGCTCTCCCAGCCCCAGAGTCCCCCAGATTCCTTGCCTGCCCTGCCCCAGGCTCCCCCTTTGCTCAACCTGGCATACCTCCTCCTGCCAGCGAGGCAGTGCCCAGGCTTCTTCTCCACGGCCCCTTTGGGACAGGCTGGGCTGGAGTTGGAATCATGCTGGTGGGAGCATGCACGGGGCTGGGCCCCCCCGGGATCTTAGGGGGATCAGACAGTGCGGGCCCGAGGGGCCAAAGGTGACGCCCGAGCCCAGATCCTGGCACCCACAATCCTCCACCCCAACTCTACCCTCCACAGAGTAACCACGTTTTGATTTCTTGGGACCTTCACTGTCACTGTCCTCCCATTGTTCATCGATTTGCTCTAGCAGGCCCAGTAACGTCTCCACTGTGACAACTGTTACTGCGTTTGGCATATTGAATACGTCACGGGGAGCTTGCTAGGCTTTGCCGTGTGGGCGAGATACTCTCGGTCGCTTGCCGGGCTCTCCGAGACGGGTGGAGGAATCGAACTCGGGTCGGCCATTTGGCTGCGTCAAGCTCTGTGCTATCGCTCCAGCCCTCTTGGGACCTTAGTTCTGAGCAAAGCCCCTGACATCACAGTGGCTGTCTCCTACTAGGGAACCCAGGCCTGGCTGCTCAGCCCTCCGGGGCCTCTCTGGGGGTCCATGTGGAGACTCTTTGGAGGGGCACATGCTGGGCTTGCCCACAGCCCTGCTGTGTTCTGGGGAGAGTCCTTCCCCCACTTGGCACTCAGAGTCCCTGCCATGATGGTCTGCACTGACCCCAGGGCTCTTGGAATGTCCAGGTGGGAAGAGACCACGCACTTCTGGGGGGCCGAATGTCCCCAACCCCTGGGTCCTCTCAGCCCCTCAGATGGATCGTCCCCCGAGACAGGACTTGATCTCTCCCTCCCCCAAGGGCCCTTTTGGGGGACAGACGTGCCGAGGGCCACCCCAACAGCACTCTGGGTCATGATACTCAGGCTACACCCAGAGCGGGTCTCTGAGTGGAGTAAGGGGAAGTGGCCATGGTCCCCCGGGGCCTCCCCTCCTCCTTGCCTCAGTTTCCCTCTCTCACGGGGCCGGGCCTCAGGGCTGGGGCGCTGGACAGGGCTGTGGAGCAGGAGCGAGACACAGAGAGAACGGGCAGAATCTGGGGGCCCCGCGGCCTCCTGCCCCGACCTGACCCCTCCCTGGCCCTCACCCTCCACGGCCAGCGGGAGAGGCCCCCGAGACGGCGCTCCTGGCCTGGACACCTACTTGTGCTCGCCATCTCGGCCGCCCTTGGTCTTCTCTCTGCCTTTGCTGAGTAGCAGGGAGAAACGAGGAGACAAGGGGACAAGAGTGAGCGGCTGGGGACGGAGATGCGTGCACCCTTGGTGACCCTGTCCCCCACACCTGGGGCCTGTCCAGGGGCCTGCTCCCACCGCCTCGCACTTTGAAGCACAGAAGCTGGTGGGAAGGGGAGCCGGAGGGGCCCGGTGAGGGAGCACGCCCAGCCCCTTCTCTCCTGAAGGTCCCTGAGGTGAGTTCGGAAGGTTCCTCAGGAAGCCGAGACTCCAGGAGCCTGCCTCTCTCCATGGGGGTCACCCAGCTCCTCCCCTGTTCCCCCCACTCGAACCCTTCCCAGGGACGTTGGGGTTCCCAAGCTGGAGGTCTGTGAGGGTAAACGTGAGCTGAGAAGGTTCTGGAATGTGCCATAAATAGGCAAGACTGCAGGACCCAGGGCAGAGCAGCCTCCTTAGGGAGGCTTCCAGACCACCCTCTGGAATGTTCTCTCTCGGTTTCCCTGCTGCCGAGGCAATGAGGATGAAAGAAAGAAAGGAAAGGAGGAGCCAAGCTTCCTTCTCTCCGCTCTGTCCTGGACATAGCTTGCCCAGCCGACAAGCCTCACACCTTGATCACTCATCACCTGATGCCAGATTGCAGGGTGGTCTCACCGAGCTGACTTTCTGGGGAGCAAAGCGGACGGTCTGTAAGCCCTGGCCTTCAGAGCCCAGAGCAGCCTAGCCCCCCGAGGACAGAGCAGCACCTACAGAGACGCGGGCTCTGGCCCAGAGCCCGGTTATGGTCACACACGCAGCTGGTCTCCAGGACTGGCCCACTGGAGCTTTCCAGAAGTGAGGGACTGGGGGTGGGGGGTGGTACCAACTGGCCTCAGTCTTGTTTGCATCCAGGCAGGGCTGCCTCCTCCTGAATCATCAACCCAGAGACTCCGGGAAATTCTGTCCTTGATTATTTACCTATCTGTCATGAGTCTGTCTGTCTCTCTTAGCGGAACTCTCCAGCCCTGAGAAACCGCAGGCGCTCTGGGTAGCAGACAGTACCTTTGTACCTGGGTACTGGCCCAAGGTGCTTCTTTCTCCTTCCCCGAGGGTGTGTCTGGCCCCACAGAGCAACAGGATGGCCTGGGAAGGAGCCTTGTCAGGCTCACAGCACCCCGGGCCCAGGCCTGCAGCCGGGCACTAACCACGCTGTCTCCCTGCTGCCAACAGGGGCCACCCAGGCCACACTGTGGACATGGAGGAGGGAAGGATTCTCCAGTGTGGAAAGGAGGCCCAGCCCCCACCCGGCCCTCCGGCTCCCAGCAGAGGGGGTGTCATTACTCCCCCCCTTTCCAGATGACACCGCTGGGCGGGCGGGATTCTCCCTCAGAGCTACTACCCTGGGAAGCCTTGCCTGGGCCTTAGGCCACGTGGCGGTTCCAGCTTCCTTGCTGACTGGCCCAGGCCAGCTCCTCAGCCATGGTTCTCTCCATGAGTCCTGGTCTCTGGGCCTCGGTTTCCCGCCATCCCTGCCTCAAGCCACGGGGCAGGAGGATTGCTAAGGTCAGTCTGGCAGCTGGATCAACAAGGCAGCCCACAGGGAACCAGGCGCCTCATGCTCCCGTATTCTTTTAGGCACTCAGTCCCGGGTGGGCAGAGACCCCCCAGCCACAGGTGAAGGGGCTTTTGTGGGGGAATAATCTCCTGCGTACACCTCGCCCCAAATCCCAGCAGAGCACAGAATCTGGCTCCTCTGGGCGCTGAGGGGTGGGGAGCACTGACCCTGGCATGTGTGCCCAGTGCATACCCCTGTGTCCTTCTCTGCCAGAGTCCCCAGCCCTGCACACATGCCCCCTACCCTGACCCCAACAGAGAGAGGGGTTGCTGGCTCCCACCATCTTCACCGGAGTGGAGGAGGTCACAGGGACCCTCAGGGAGGCCCTGAAACTGGGGGTGCAGCTGCCAGGTTGAAGCTGGGGTTCCCCTCTCTGCCCTCGGAGGGGCCCCTGCTCCAGGTGAATGGCAGAGCCTGGAAATCAGTATTGGGGCTGGGCATGAGAGCAAAAACATGCAGGGCTGCACTTGCACTCGTGTGCATGTGTGTATCTGTGTGAGCAATCCCACCCTCACCTGATGGATACTGACATGCCCCTTGTATGCAGAAGTGGCCTCCTGTTTACTGAAAAGCCCGCACATATCCTAACATGCCTCCATGTATCCTGACACACCCCTTTGTATTCTGACGTGTGTTCCCATGTACCCTGACATGCCTCCATGTATTCTGACATGCGTCCATGTATCCTGACACACCCCCATGTATCCTGACACGCCCTCATGTATCCTGACATGTGCCCCCATGTACCCTGACACACCCCCATGTATCCTGACACATGGCCCTGTGCCCTGAGAGGAAACCCCCACCGCACAGCAAGGCCTGACCTTGCCCCTTCTCTCTCACGGAGGAGGAGCCACTAAGAAATCTCACTTGACTCTAACGCCCCATGGCCGCAGGATCTGGAGTCTGCCAGGCCTGACAGGACAGGAAGCATCGCCCCAACCCCCAGAGGGATAGTGATTGGCGGGTAGCCATGGCGTGGACAGAGGGAGTGGCCGCCCTTCCTTCCTGCGGCAGGGAGGGCCTCCCGTGACTCCCCCTCTTGTTCCAGCCTCTGACGCCCCTCTCTCCTTCCCACGTGAGCACCCAGAATCCTGTGTCAGGCCCCTGATTCTCCAGGAGTCCTGGGCCCTTCATGGCCGCGTGGCCAAGAGCCGCTGTGTCCCCAGCTCTGGGCACTCCACGTCCAGCCTGTCCTTCCTTCTCCTTTGGACTCGTCCAAAGTGGGGTTCTCCTGCACGGGGCCCCACTGTCCAGGCCCGAAGGGCCTGTCATGAGGAGACTGGGTCGAGGCCAGTGGAGGCAGAGCTGGACCTCCTTGGGGGGCCAGAAGCCCTGGGCAGGTCCTTCCCACCCTCTTCCTGGGGCCTGAGGAGATCCAGTTCCCAGGGCCCGGCGCACCTTGCTGCCTCCAGCCCAGGGTGTGGCGCTTTTGCTGAGGCGGTTCCTCTGACCGTTGCTACTGGGTTAGGTGATTGCTCCCCCGGCCCCTGGGACCTCCACACATGTCTCTGTCTCTGCCTCTGTTCTTCCCCCTTTCCAGCCCCTCTGCTTTCTCTCTGTGTCTCCGTCTTGGCCTCTCTCTGTCTCTGGCTCTCAAGGGAACAATGGTCTGAGAGTGAAGAAGGAAACCGTTGGTTCGGCAGACACATGCGCTCAATCGTAACTAACTGAGAATCTATTTTCCACGAACAGGAACTGAGCCCCTTTGACGAGGAAAGGAGGAAAGAGAATGGAAGGAGAGGAGAGAATTCTGGGGGGCCCTCTTCTCAAACCTCCCCGTCCGTTAGCAGACATGCAGCAGACCACCCTGCACCCCCACATCACCCCAGTGCCCCCTGGCCTAGATCTTGTCCTCTGGGCTGTTCTTCCTTCTCTTTCTGGGTACGATGGTGCATCTGGGACAAGTGGCAGATGGGATGGGCGGGTCCCCAGTTGTGGCAGCACCTCGGGGCCTGACATGGCCTCTAAACAGAAGACCTGGGGCTGGGCCGAGGATGCCTTGGTGCCTCTGGTGGGAAAAGGTCTTGGTCTCTTGGGTCTGCTCAGTGGAGCAGGGCCGCCCCGTTGGAGTTGGAGACCAGCTGAAGGCCTCCCTGGGCCTCCCTGGGGATCCCCAGAAGGGGACAGCTGGGAGGTGCCAGAGGGGACAGTTCTGCTCCCCTGACCCCGCCCAGAGGCTGAGCAGGCTGAGGCCTTTCCTGTTAGAACTCAGCCCCCGAGCCTGGGGATTGGCCTGCCCCCTCACGGCGCTGCTGCCTCCCCAGGGTGGGGGTCCCCCTTGGGGTCACTGCAGAAGCCCCTTCCCACCTCATCTGTCCCTCTGAGTTCAGCCCACCCCAAGGACCCTCCCAGGACCCTCTCCGCAGTGCCCAGCCTGGCCCTCACCTCCGGAAGCTCTTCTGGCCGGCGGGCCGGGAGCCGGGCCGGGAACCGGGGAGCAGCCCGTCTGTCTCCTGGCTGTCCTTCTCTTCCTCCTGGAGGGACTCGTCCCCCAGGAAGTCCCCATCATCCCAGGGTCCCACCGAGCCATCGGTGGCCTGATACCGTATCTCTACACACAGGCTCGTCTGCAGGGAGAGAGGAAGGAAGCGAGTAGGGGGGCGGCAGAAGGAACAAGATGGGTTCAGCCCCATTCGCAGATGAGAAGACCGAGGCTCTGAGAGCCTGGAAGCACAGACGCCTGGGCAGATGCCTAAGTCTGATTCTGGACATACGGGGCGTGGGCTGTGCTGCCTGTGGGCCCTGGCCAGCCGCCCCCCAGTCTACTCTTGTCCCCTCCCCCCACTCTGGGTTCTCTTCCTGGCACCTATGTCCTCGCCCATGTCCTCCTTCCCTCTGGCATCCACAGCTCGTTCTGCGGCCACAGTGGCGGGCACCAAGGAGGCCGTCCTGTCCTGCTAAGAATGTTTGTGGGGGCTGAGGAAGCCTGAGACCCAGACACCCTGGGATTCCTGCCCAGCCCTGTGGAGAGGGCATCCTCCCCACTGACCCTGACACTAGCTTAGTCTACAGAGCTGACCCATTTTACACCTGGGTAAACTAAGGCCAGCAACCTGTTGCCAACAATATCGTTTTCCTTTTGAACCTGAATGTCCACTGCATTCTGGCCAGCTCTCAGTCAATGCTTGCCCCATCCTAAGACACCAGGGCCACTCAGCAGTGACCCTTCTGTAAGGGACATAGAGTCTGCCTGGGGTACACATGCAGTGACCGGCCAGGGTCTTCACTCCTTATAGTTTGGCCAAACTGCCCTTGAGGGGCCATGGACATACTTGAGGGGAAGGACCAGGCTCAGGGCAGAGTTTGGCTCCGGGTTTGAGGAGCCTCCAGTGCTCCCTGGAACTGGGCCAAAAGGGAAAGCTCGAGTGATGCTGTCCACTTTGGAACCCAGACCCAGCTGCTCAAAGGATGCAGCCCCGCAGTGACCCCATGGTGGGCGAGTCCAGGGGGCCCGGGGCACACGCACCTTGAGGGTGGCATTGTTGTCATCGATCAGGGTGTCAGTCACCTCCACGTGGTTCTCCTCCACCACCTTCTGCAGGACCATGCGGAAAGTTCCGATGAGCCTGTGAGGAGTGGGGGGATGGGGGATGCTCTTCGTGAGGACTAGGGCAGGGCTGAGGGGTTTGGGGGAGCAGGGCTGAGGGGGAATGGGGCTGAGGGGGAGCAGGGCTGAGGGGACTGAGGGGGAACAGGGCTGAGGGAAGCAGAGCAGAGGGGAGCAGGGCTGAGGGAGCTGAGGGGGAACAGGGCTGAGGGGACTAAGGAGGAGCAGGGCTGAGGGGAGCAGGGTGAGGGGTTGGGGGGAGCAGGGCTGAAGGGGAATGGGACTGAGGGGGTCAGAGATGAGGGGCTGAGGGGGATCAGGGCTGAGGGGGAACAGGGCTGAGGGGGAGTGGGGCTGAGGAGAAGGGCTGAGGGGTTGGGGGAGCAGGGCTAAGGGGGAGCAGGGATGAAGGGGTCAGAGCTGAGGGGCTGAGGAGGTAGGGCTGAGGGGGAACAGGGCTGAAGGGAAGCAGGGCTGAGGGGGCTGAGGGGGAACAGGGCTGAGGGGACTGAGGAGGAGCAGGGCTGAGGGGAGCAGGGCTGAGGGGTTGGGGGAAGCAGGGCTGAAAGGGAATGGGACTGGTGGGGGCAGAGATGAGGGGCTGAGGGGGAGCAGGGCTGAGGGGGTTGAGGGGGAACGGGGCTGAGGGGGAACAGGGCTGAGGGGGAGTGGGGCTAAGAAGGGCTGAGGGGTTGGGGGGAGCAGGGCTAAGGGGGCGCAGGGCTGAGGGGGTCAGGCCTGAGGGGCTGAGGGGGTAGGGCTGAAGGGAAGCAGGGCTGAGGGGGCTTAGGGGAGTGGGGCTGAGGGGGAATGGGGCTGAGGGAGTCAGGGCTGAGGGACTGAGGGACTGAGGGTGCCGAGGGAGGAGCAGGGCTAAGGGGGAACAGGGCTGAGGGTGCTGAGGGGAGCAGGGCTAGGAGGGCTGAGGGGGGTGGGGCTGAGGGGATGGGGCTGAGGGGGAACAGAGCTGAAGGGAAGCAGGGCTGAAAGGGCTGAGGGTGCTGAGGGGTGAGCAGGGCTGAGGAGGAGCAGGGCTGAGGGACGCAGAGCTGACATCCCACAGGACTCTGAGGGCCTGGAGGAAGACTCCAGGCCAGGGTCTGAGGCACGCTGGAGCCAGGTGGTGAGTGCGTGCTGGACTGTGCGACAGGCCTGAGAAAATCCACACTCTGTTGTTCTAGGAGGGAGCACGGGGCTCTGAGAGGGGGTCCTGTGTGGGGACCCCCGTGTGGTAGGGAAAACACACCGTTTCTGGCTGCACGATAAGGCTGAAGGGGGCAGGAGCACAGCGGATCAGAGAGCTGGACACTGGGGTCAGGGGGCTGCCCGGGGTTCAGAGAGGAGAAAGATCTAGGGGCCACCCAAGCAGTGCTCAAGGTCACTCCTGGCCCCTCGCAGATGGTTCGATGCTCAGGCGCAGAGATGTGACAGAGCGGAGCAGCAAGGCTGCCCTGCCGTGAACCCGATTTGGTTTTCTTTTTTTATAAACTCTCCTGTGACTGCATGAAGGAGGCCTAGGGAATACATCTCTCTGGAGTCTGTTCTCCACTCGGGAAGCCTGATGAAGCTTCCAGAAGCTTTCCTGGGAAGCTTCTTCCCCAGCTTCCTCTGTCCCGACCTCTCCCAGGGTCACTGCTGGTCTTTACCAGCGCGCAGGGAGGATATTCTAACACAGAGCTGGAGTCGGGGAGTCTGGCCTACCAGCACCCCAACTCTTCTGGCTCTCAGCCAGGGCTTCTCTGAGGCGGGCAGGAAGTCATCCAAGGGTCTGTTGAGACGCTTTTTTCTGTGACACCCCAATGGCAGGCAGCAGACTAACGGGGGCAGGTGAAGGGCAGCACTGGCCGGCGTGGGGGTGCTCATGAGCCTTTGAGGATTCCCGCTCTCTCTGCGCTGCTCAGCCCCGCTGCATGCTCAGGCCTCAGTGCTCCTCCCCACACAGGTCCTCTGCCGCTCAGCAAAGCTTAGGGCCTTAAGTACCTTCCCCCAGCCGCCGAGAGGCTGCAATGTGACAGGTCGCCCCTAGAGGGCGGGAGGGAGCGATTTTTCTCCGCAAATGCGGGGAGAAGCCCTGCGAGTTCTAGGTTTAGAGGCGGGAGTCTCAGAGCAGACCTGGGGGCGCTGAGAGGAGCCCTTGTCCTACCTACATCCTCTCAGGAGCCCCTGCTGATGCCTCAGTGGATTCCAGCACCTAGCGGACTCCCTTCTCCCGCCTGTGGGCTCCCAGCCCAGCCAGAGTGGAGACTCTGAGGACAGCTGGACAGGACCCTGTGGACAGCTCAGGGGGGCTCTGGAAACAGCTTGGGAGGTCTTGGGGGGCTCTAGGGACAGCTTGGGGGGTCTGCAGGCAGCTCAGGGGGATCTAAGGACAGCTCAGGGGCTCTGGGGACACCTTAGGGGGGTCCTGGGACTTCTCAGGGGGGCACTGGGAACAGTTCAGGGGATTCTGGGGACAGTTGGGTGGGGTTCTGAGGACAGCTCACGGGGCCCTGGGGACAGCTGAGCAGGGCTCTGGGCTCAGAGCAGATTTTCCCAGCAGGGTGAAGCGGGCTGTCAGGTGTCGTTGGCTGTTCTCCAGCCCCTGCTCTTGTACTCCCCATCTGCTCAGAGGAGCTGAACCCATTTGCCTCACCTGGTGAGAGTGGGGACACTCCAGGTGCTCTTGGGCGGGGGGGGGTGTGAGGGGCGAGGGCCTTGTGGTCTGGAAGGCCTAGGCAGGCCTGGCCTCCTATGCAGGGTGGACTGCATTTTTCATGACCCCGGGGTGGCTTAGGGTCACCTAGTAGTCCTGATCCACCTTCCCCCTCATGAAAACTGTCACTGTCACTGTCACTGTTCTCCCATTGTTTATCAATTTGCTCGAGCGGGCCCAGTAACGTCTCCATTGGAGACTTTGTTGTTACTGTGTCTGGCATATCGAATACGTCACGGGGAGCTTGCCAGGCTCTGCCGTGCGGGCGAGATACTCTCGGTAGCTTGCCGGGCTCTCCGAGAGGGGTGGAGGAATCGAACTCGGGTCGGCCATGTTGGCTGCGTGCAAGGCAAACGTCCTACCCACTGTGCTATCGCTCCAGCCCCTCGTGAAAATATCAAATAGTATTCTTTGAAATGGAGGGGAGGCCGGCCAGCAGTCAGGCACCCACTGATCCTACTGCGCCTCAGGGCATCTGTGGGCCCTTGTCCTGCCAACAGCTCAGCCCACTGAGAACCACTCACAGAGCCCCCTGAGCACGGCTTGGGGCCCTCCACCCCCAAAAGAGAGTGGACAATCCATCTGATCCCAGTCCCAGGGAAGGTGTGAGAGGGAACATTTTGACAAAACGCTGTTGTCTGTTTTTAAATTGGTGCTGTGTCTGAGTGAAAGCAGCAACGTCAGTCCATTGCTGGAGACTCTGACAAAGGCCCACTTCAGGGCCTCAGTTTCCCCAGGCTGTCCAGTGAGAGGGCTGTGTCCTAACCTTCTGTGCCTGACCACTACCCTCGTGTGGCTCACCCAGGCCACCGGTCACCAAAGGGCCCCTCCCCACAGCCGACCCAGGCAGCCGGGCCAGGCTGGCTGGGCATGGGCAGGATGCCCAGGCAGTGAGCCGGGAAGTGGGGGTTCAGGCACAGAGGGGCCCACACAAGAGCCACAATAGCTCCAGGGCCCTTCAATAATTCAGGGCTCTCCCCAGGGAGCCGGTGTCGAGTGGCCCAGGGCTGGCCAGGCCCCGTTATTCTCCCGGATCCTGAATAATTGAGGAGCCCCTAGGAGACTGGCATCTGGTCACACACAAAGGGGACATGGGCCGGCAGAGGGACACACAATAGCCTCTGACCTGACACCTCTGTGAGACTCAGTTTCTCCATCTGCACAGTGAAGGGTGCACTGGCTGAGCTGGGGGTCCCAGGATGCTCTGACAGCTACTAGGGAATCCTGGATGTTCTTCCTGGTCCTCAGCTTCTGGTTCTGTCTGTGCGTCTGCTCACTTCCATGCTCCCTTCCCTGGTTCCTTCTGCCTCTGCTCTCAGCTCACCCTGTCTTTTACCCCAGGGAAGAGGGTGGGACTTCATCTCAGGGTTACCTGGGGTGGGGGTGAAAATTCTCACCAAACTTTCTTAAGAGTTGTTGCATATGGGGCTGGAGAGATTGTACAGAGGATAAGTGCTTGCTGTGTATGGCAGTAGACCTGGGTTCGATCCCCGTCACCCCGTATGGTGTCCTGAGCACTGCTAGAAGTGATTCCTGAGTGCAGATCCCTGAGAATCACCCCCAAACAGCAAACAAATGAATAAACAAAAAGAGTTGCTACATTTGAGGTGCGGTTCTTGGAAAACCAGGAGAGACGCTTCTTACCCTGGGGCTCTCCCACCCGGACTGAGGCGTCAACAGCATGCACTCTGCTGAGATCTGTGGGCTCCTGATAAAATACACAGAACCCTTGGAGCTCATAGGGTTCAGCGATTTCTAACTCAGAAATTTTCACAATGCCATGGTCCACTCTCCTCTCCTTCTAGCAACGGGTACTCACTTCTCTCAAGACTGCATTGGCTGGGCAGCGCTGACTAGCTCCCAGCACTTGGCTGTCTTCTAGAAATGTCTTACCCCTTGGCACATAGATATCTTTCCTCTTCCACCTGGCAGAAACTTCCCTGGTGTGTGTGTGTGTGTGTGTGTGTGTGTGTGTGTGTGTGATTGGTGGTAGTGGGGGTGTCACTCCTTAAGTTCTCCTCTTAATAGCTCCCCTGACTAGCACGGTATTTGCCAGATACAGAGTATGTGCTCAATAAATGATTGATGGTTGACTGGCAGGATGAGTGGATGGTGGGTGGTTGAGTGATTAGATGAATGGAGGATAATGGAAGGAGGAATGGATGGCGGATGGATGGTGGGTGAATGAACGAATGCGTGATGGAAGGAAGGATGATGGATGGAAGGATGGCTAAAAGGAAAGATGGGTTGTGTTGTTGGATGGACAGTAGATGAAAGGATGGATGGATGTAATAAAGGATGACTGGATGGGCGAGTGAAAGGACGGCTAGATAGAAGAATGTACAAGCATGTGCTCTGGGGTTTTTCCTCTTTAGATTCTCATCTTTGGCGTAAGGCAAGATTTCCTGTCCTCTTCCCCAGCAACCGCAAGGTAAAGTCTGCTGGCACTAAGCCCCGTGGGTCCGAGCTAGCGGGACCTTGCTGCCCATTTGCTCTCCCTCTCTCAGTGTGACCTGGCATCAGGTCAGCATTTTCTTTTCTTTCTTTCTTTCTTTCTTTTTTTTTTTTTTTGCTTTTTGGGTCACACCCAGCGATGCACAGGGGTTACTCCTGGCTCTGCACTCAGGAGTTACTCCTGGCGGAGCTCAGGTGACCATATGGGATGCTGGGAATCGAACCCGGGTCAGCCGCGTGCACGGCAAATGCCCTACCCGCTGTGCTATCGCTCCAGCCCCAGGTCAGCATTTTCTTTTGTTTTCTTTTCCTCCTGCTGGTCCTGCTAAGCTCTTAGTGGACAACGCCCCCATACCTTCTCAGACATGCGACCGTTCAGTTTGACCTCTCGCTGGTTAGAAATTGGTTTTTGAGCTCAAGAGAGAGCTGGGCATTTATTAGACTCAGCCCCCTCCCCTGGCAGTTGGATCATTTCCGGTGCTGCTGGCCTCTGAGGCGGGTGCTCCCTTCACTCCCTTCACGTGGGGGCACCTGACTCTCGGCAGCACCCAGCCCCTCCCACGCAGCAGGACCCAGTGCACCGTTGGGGAAGGATGAATGAATGGAAGAACACGCATGTCCTCCATCCTCATAGCTTCCCTCTGCAGTAAGCGTCCTTCCTCTCTCCGTGGGAACTCAGGTACAAGGCATGAGGCCGACTCACGTGGTAGGGACTGAGCTGGAAATCTGGGACAAGGCTGGCCTGCCCAGAAATAATTGTGTCTCTCAGCCACAGGGCTCACCTCTACGTGACCAGGAGTGACCAGATGGACGAAGGACCATCAAGAGGACAGATGCTCTATGAAAATAAAGTCAGTCATGGCTTAGCGTCTCTGATGGATACATCACCCCCAGTGTGGCCAGGAGGGAGACCTTCTGGGGGGCATGGCTAGGGACAGAAGGGAGAGCAGGAGGCAGGGGCATTCCTGGGGACAATGGGACATCAAGGGAACTCTCAAGGCAAGACAGTAGTTCTGAGATTCCATCTGAGGCAAACTGAGGGCGCCCCAAGGGAGAGGCAGGCAGCCCCCCCCCACACACACACACACAAACACTCCCTGGCTTACTTGTTACTGAAGACTTTGCTGTAGTTGAAGATCTGAATCTCCAGCATCTCATTGCTGTCCACGTTGCTGGCCACTGGCCACCGGAAAGTCTGAGGAGAGAGAGACAGCTGTTACCTGGCTGGGTAGGCTGATGACCCGTCTGGGCCAACACAAGGCCCTTGGGCAGCCCAGAACTTTTGGCTCTCAGGCAGTGCCCTGGGGTGCGAGCTCTGGGGCGAGTGTGTGAGTGGGAGGTGATAGCGGGGGCTGGTTTCAGGGCAAGGATGGTGTGGGCATCGGTGCAGGCGCTGAAGGGGGTTGAAAGGGTCCAGCTCTTCTGTCTGGGTTTTTCTGACCCACCCGAGCTCTGCCAGGGGGGCAGAAGTCCCCAGTCCCTCTCACACACATTGGCAGCGTTAGCTCGTTAGGCTTCTTGTCACGGAGTGTGTGAGGGTCCATCTCCTGTCCGTTTCTAGGCTTATGTCACTCCTGCCTTCACTAAGAATCAGGGATGCCCCCAGACAGGAAGTGCCTGTCTCTGAGAAGCCAGAGAAACAGCAACCAGGGCTCAGGACATCCTGCCTCTAAGACAGCTGCAACTCCACACCTGGGCACTTCCTGGGGGCCTTCTCCAAGGCCTATCCCACCGCTCTCTGCAGCACCCCAACCCTGAGGGTGCTGGGGAGGTGAAGGGCTTCATGTCCAGGCACTTTTCTGGTCAATATGAGAGGCTGAGGCACCCACGGGAAAGGAAGTCTGTCAAGTACGTGCTCTGCCCACACGGTGGCTGGGCTGCCTGAATCTCAGAGACCCTCAGAGCGCCACAGGCTGAGGAGACTGGGGGACAGTCGGGGGTGTTGGTGCATGCTTCACACTCTGAGACCCGGGGTGAAGGTGGGGTGGGGTGGGGTGGGGGGAGGGCCCCCAAGTTTGGCCTCTCTATGAAAGGCCTCAGGCACGCCACAGAACCTTCGCCACACATAGCTGTGTGAGAAAGAAGGTCTCCACAGCTCCCAGAGAGTGGACCCTGGCATGGGTGGGGCCTCTTCCAGAGCTGGACCACTGTCCCCCATCCCAGCTGGAAGAGGGGAAGGAGTGGGTGGGAGGGAGGGAGGTGTCCCTGTCCCTTGCACGGGTGGGAGGGGAGAGGACGGGGTGGAGGCGCAGAAATGAGGGGCAGGAAATGACCCGTGAGCCCTAGAGCTACCCAAGATGGCAGCCAGTGACTTGAGAGTCCATCCGTCTTATGTTTTTATCTTGTTTTTCTCTTCTGCCAGGTTCAGGCTGTTCAGGGTCGCCCTGAGGAGCCACGGCTGCTGGCTGTGGAGGACTTTTCATTCTGTCAGAACCCTCAGCCCTGTCACCTGGGCTGGCTGATCATTACAACCCTGGGAGGGCGGGTAGGGGCAGTGGTTGGTTGATTTTACGGACAGGAAACGGGAGTGAGCGACCTCACGGGAGACTGGGACCTCTGTCCCGGCGCTAGGAGGCTCTGAGAGTCCATGTCGCCAGTTTACTCTTTCGAGGCGCCGCTTCCCGCACCCAGTGTGGGGCTGGGCAGTGTGGGAGGCACCAGGTCTGGTGGCCAGCACCTGTCAGGAAGAGGACCTGTGTGTCCAGGGGAGCGCTCCCCACACACACCAGCTTCCCCAAAGGGAGGGAGAAGTGGAGGAGGGTCCTGGGAGGGTGTGGTAACGAGGGAGGGCGAGCTAAGGGCAGGGGCTGCTGGCATTGCAGGCCTCACTGAGCAGCGCCTGCTGCCTCTGATGCAGTTTCCTAATGTGTGGGAGGAGCCCAGCAGTCTCTTCTCGGAGTTGAGGGTGGGGGGCTGGGAGCTGGACTCCCCATCCTGAGCCCTGGGTCCCAGGGGCTGGGCCTTTGAGCCACCAGAGGGCTTATGGTTGGATTTGACACTGGGAAGGCAGAGAAGGAGGGAAGGTCCCTCCTAAGTGGGTGGTGGTGAATTCCAGAGCCTGAGGAGAGTGTAGCCTTTGGAGGGAGGAAGGGGACTTTCCCAGTTATGGGGGCTGTCCAGCTGGCCTGTGTGGGGACCTGTGTGCCCAGAAGGGGATCCCGACTAGAGAGGATAGGGTAACAGAGCTGGGGAAGCTGCCAGGTACCATTTCTGGACAGAGGGAGGGAATGGGATGGAGGGAACATGGTCGTCCCTGGAGGGAGGATGAGAAAGGACCAGAAAGGAGGGCCTAGAGCTGCCGGGAATGGATTCAAGACTCAGACCCCTCCTCAGAGACACCAAGTCCTGACCGAATTCCAGAGCCTTCTTTGACCTCAAACATTTTCCCCTTCAAGCCTATTCTTCCCTTGCTTCACCTTTTTGTCATTCAAAATGACCTCATTTCTGTTTTTTCCCCCCATTTTATTTTATACTTTGATTTTTAGACCACACCCTGCAGTGCTCAGGGCTTACTCTTGTCTCTACACTCAGGAATCCCTCCTGGCAGGAATCAGGGGTCCAAAGGATGCTGGGGACAGAATCTGGGCTGGCTGCGTGTAAGGCAACCACCTTAGCCCCTTGGCTAGCTCTCTGGCCCTTCATTTCTTTTTTGAAATTTCATTTCCTTTTCTTCTCTTTTACTTCCTGCTCCTCATGTCCATTTCAATCTTTTATCTATTTCTATCTCTGTCTCTCTGTATTGATTTCTTTCTTCCTCTCCCTCTCCCCCCTCTCTCCCTCTCCCTGTCACTCCCTCCTTCTCCCTCTCTCCCTCCCTTTCTCTCTCCCTCGAAAGTGGTTCTCAATCCTGGCGGCAATCACTTTGGAATTTAAATCCAAAACCAAAACCAAACCAAGTCCCAGGCTGCCTTTAAGCCTACCTAGATAAACCAAAAGCTCCGGGTGAAAATTTAGCTCTGGTTTGGGGTCGAGGGATCAATTTGCCGATTTCTTTAGTCACAGCGGCAGGCAGTGAGTGGAGTGCCCGACCACCACCAGCACCTGTCAACTCCCAGCTGGGCACAGGGGGCGCCATGCAGAGCAGGACAACTGTCCAGCTGAGCCCAGCCAGCCCGCAGACCAGGACAGCTCTGTAGTGCTCACACGGATCCCCTGAGGCTTGGTGGTCTCCTGCAGGGCACTGGGTCACCTGACGTTCCCGCTAGTGACCCGGACCCTCACCCACCCCAAGTCCTCACTGCCCTGCTCCAGCTCAGCTGTCCCCAGAGTAGTTCTGAGCCTGATGGGAGCGTGTGGGTCCCTGCCCCTCCCACGGGCCTGGCACAAAGCAGCCCCAGCTGGGCACAGAGGCTGGTGTGCACGCTCGGGACTTACGGGGAGACTCGTGGCCGCATGGTAGTTCCAGGCACGAGGACAAGGCCTGCCGTTTGTGCAGGGGACACTGCAGGGAGGTAGAAGCTTTTGGCTCCCTCCAGCCTGAGCCAGCACCAGCCTCATTCTCTCCCTTGGCCGCAACAACTGGGGGTGTCCTTCCCTTTCTGAGGGATCCTGAAGATCAGCAGGGAGAGACATGGCCAAGGAAACGCCCATCCCTTCTGGGCTCCTACTCTGGGACAGTGTCCAAACCCTTCTTTGGGGCACTTCTCTTTGATGAACCGTGTCCATTTGTGTGGGCCAGCAAGCCTTGTCCAAGAGCAAACCTTGGCCGAGCACCCTATTGTGTGCCATGCCGGGGGGTCCGATGGTGGGTGGGGGGAGGATCCTTAGACCTGCCAGGGTAGAGACAGACCACGAGCAGAATTGAGCCTGTAACGGGCACACTGGCAGGAAGGAGTAGGCCTGTGGTGGGAGATGAGGGGGGGACCTGAGTCTAGGGGCGTCTCAGCAGCCCTGGGGCTGCCTTAGACTTTCGGGGGAAGGTACTGATCTGCACGGTTGTGCTCTGTACCCCTCAGGCCCCTCAACCCAAGACTCCCCAGAAAGCCTTCCTGAGGCAGACGACAGAGCGACCTGGATTATCTGGGCCTTGTTCATTAACTGGACAGACTGTCCTGAAGGGGACAGTCTTGTCAACGGGAACAGAAAACGCCATGCTGTGCCACTCAGGGTCCTGTCTTGGGAATTATCCATGGACCTGGGTTCACCCATTTCTCTCATGCAGCCACATTCCTGGAGCCCATGCTGGGGACTGGCCCAGTAGGTAGCAGGCGGCAACATTCCAGGTCCTCCCCAGCTCAGGGTCCCCCTGACCAAGATGAGGCCAGGACCCCCGGCCTCCCAGTGCCCGTGAGCATCTCGGTGCTGGGTCCGTCTCCCCCAGCCGAGCTCCCCAAGGGCAGGGCTGAGTCTGGGTCCTTTGCAGGAAGCCGTGGTGGAATCCAACCAGGGTTCTGAAGCCACGTGGGTTTAGGGTCCTGGGAGGTGTGGGATGAAACCCCGAGTCGCTGCTGCCACTGACTCAGCCCCCTAGAGCTCCTCTCTCCGTCCTGCATGGACTGCGGGGGTCTTAGGCTGGAGGTGGGCTGGGCACAGTGCCATCTCCCCAGCATGGATGCTGGCTGGACACAATGCCCGGCTCTGCTCTCAGAGGGAGGGGGCGGGTCCCAGAGCGCTCAGGTTCCCTGGGAAAGGTGACACCAGACACCATCGCTCTGCTCCAGTTCCACCCATTGTGCTCCCTGCATTGTCTTAATTCCAGCACACGCACCCCTGCTCCCCCCCTGCCCCCCCCCCCCACAAGGGCTCCTAGGCCCTTGTCTGAGCTCTAGGACCATTTCTGCCTTTGATTTGTTTTCCAGCCAGGTGTCCAGGTGCCTGCACTGAGGCCCAAGATTGCAGGAGTAGGTCTCTGCCATGAGACGGGGCGCCCAGGACCCCCTGACCGAGTTCTCCGGTCATCACAGCGCAGGCAGCTGGCACCCCTTCCCCCTACTCTGCTGAGGGGCTCCTGCAGCCACTGTGCCTGAGGAGGGTGAGGACAGTGGTCCCGGGGGACCACTGGGGCTGTTGAGGTTTTGTGAGCAGAGGGTCTTATTCCACGCAGGTCCTGCAGAGGGTTCTAGAAACACAGAGAGTTCGGCTCTGGGGATGGAGGCAGAAGGGAAGCTGAGGGGCTGCCCGGCTGGTTTGGGGACACAAGTGCGGGTGCCAGGACTTCTCTGAGCAGGGGCTCACAGAACCCTGTCCTGTCCCTGGGAGGCGCAAGGGTCATCGCCTGTCAGTTACAATGTAGACAGCTTGGCAAGGGATACGCCAGGCGGCCCCCGGGCCAGCCTCCCTGGGGCTGCCCAGTGTGGGGGCCAGTGATGGCCATGAACCCGGGTGTGTAAGGCCTGAGCTCTGCAAATCACCATCCTCGGTGCCATCCTTCCTTGTCATGACATCTAGAACCTTCCCTGCCATCCTGCGCGGTGCTCTGAGCCCAGCTCTGCCCATCTCTCCCCCATCTCTGGCCTCTGACCCCTGCCGGGTCTCTCAGGACGTGGGGGCTGGCGGGGTGGGTGCCTGTAGGTATCCTCAAGGGGCTCAGAACTGGCTTCTCCACCCGCCTCTACCCCATGGGGGCTCTGTTCAGCGTGTGGCACTTGGCCCCCAGGCCGTCCATCTACCTGGGGGCCAAGTGGCTTTGGGAAGCAGGAGGATGTGGTGATTAACTTTGACTGTCACAGACACTTGCGGCTCAGGTGTCCCCGGGCAGCTAGTGGAAAGGGGCGTGAGGCCCTTGGAAAGGGTATCGGGTTGCTCACTGGCCGCAGGTGGCGTGGACTTGTGTCCTGGGTGCGTGGGGGAACCCTGAGCGGGATGCTGATTAGGGGTCAGGGCCTCAGGCAAGTGTGTCACCGGAGGGGCAGGAGGACAGAAAAGCCCCCTGGGGAATCTCAGTCCAGGTGAGAGGGAGAGAACCCGGAAGTGGGTGGGCTCTGTGGCCCCTCAGTCTGTGGCTGCTCAGTCAGGCCCCACCATCTAAGGGTAGGGCTGCCCTGAGGCCCTTCTCAGCCCACGCTGAGACTAGGAAAGATCGGTCAGCCATACCAGGAGTCACAGCAGGTGCTATTGGGTCTCACCCCACAGTCCACTACAAAGAGACACCACAGAAAAGCCCAAGGGAAATACAGGGTCCAGCAAGGCACAAACAACTAGACCAGGACGTGAGGGACCCGGAGGACCATGGCTGGCTGCGTGTGGGAAGCTCCCGGCTGACTGGAGGCTGGGGGATCCAGCTGGGGGAGAACCGAGGAGGCGCCTTTGGGAGTTCTGTTCTCCCTGCCGCCCCCTTGAGGGGAACCCGGCAACCATTTTGGTCAGACTCCCCTTGATAGACAAACAGGCTGCTCGTCTGGGGGCTCCAAGATCTCATCTGTGAAAGGCTGAGAGAGCTTCTGTCAAACCCATTTCTCGGCCTGTCTCTTTGGGTGCTGGGGCACTGGACTCTCTCCCAAGAGTACATAACCAGGCAGATTCCAGGGTGCTGGACAGGCCGAGCAGAAACTCAGGGAGAGAAGTTCTCTGTGAAGGAAGCCACCCAACTTTTCAATGTGTGAAAATTAGCATATTATCCAAAATAATTCTTATGTCATGGATAATCTTCTCCACTGCCCTTCTGGAAGATGTGATAGATCCATCAGGATGTCGGAGGGCAGTCATCTTGGTCTTGTAGTTGGCAAAGGACAGGCGGGTGTTGTGAATGCTTTTCCCGGCTTCTGCCGCATCTACCAGCACGGCTGCTCTTCTCTCTTTGAGGTCTTCCTTTTTTGCATCTCTGCACTGCTTTGTGAGCTCGGATGTTCGCTTGCGGTTGCCTGAGGCATGTGCCAAACCATGTTGGCGAATAAGCTCAAGAGTTTTCAAAGACAGCGGGTTTTTTTTTTTTGTGGCTCTCTCTCTCTTGGCGTTCCTCGCACAATCATGGAAGTGCTGAACCAGTCGATCATATTCCTGTCAATGTTGTCAACAACGGCATCTTCCCATGTTGCAGCAATAGTGCCAAAGAGCTCCCAGTTGGTGGTCGTTCTGGGAGTTCTCAAACTTAGAAGCCCTTTCTCCCCGCTCTGTGAAGTAGAATTTTGCGTGAAGGAGATGGTGGTTAGATCCTGTTTGGAATTTTGGGACAACAGTGACATCAGTCAGGCAAAACCGTCTATTGAATATGATGTGGTCAACTTCATTGTGGAACTGTCCACCGGGAGACTCCCATGTCCAACGTTTAGATTCGGCCTTCTGGAACTGTGAGTTACCATGGATGGTATTGGTCGACATGATGAACTCAGACAGTCTCTCACCCTGTTCGTTCCATTCTAGGCCATGGGTCCCGATGTGGAGTTCTTTGGCTGATCTTCTCGGTCCTATCTTGGCATTAAAATCACCCACAATGATCTTGTAGGAAGTGTGGTCTTCTTTATAGAACTTCTCCAGCTCCATGTAGAACTTCTCAATTTCTCCTTCATCATAATTGGATGTTGGTGCGTAGACAACGAAGATAGAAACTGCCGGCAATGAGCCACTTCTATTTAAGTGTAATCATCCAATTCGGGTTGTTAGGCATTTGAATGAATCGATGCTCATGGCCAGGTTTGTGTTGACAAGGACACCGATGCCTCTGACGCCTCTTTTATCACATGTTCCGAGGAAGAGTTCTTGTCCAGTGTTGAAAACAGCGTGATGTGATTGGTGCCTTCTTGTCTCAGTCAGACCAATGATGTCGTACTTGATCTTTCGCGCTTGTACCATCAGGTCCTTGATGAATGCATCTGATGCCAGCGTACGAGCATTGAAAGTACAGACAATCATTCTTGTCTTTCTTCGTTTTGGCAGCTTAGTTCAGCCTTGAGATTTTATCAGCCTCTCCTTTCTCATCCTTCTCAACGCTGCCGTATTGGTGACTCCTTCAGGGTCAGGGGAATGAGACCCATTGTAATTACTGGTTTTGGCATATCGAATACACAATGGATAGCTTGCCAGGCTCTGCCATGCGGGCGGAATACTCTCGGTAGCTTGCCAGGCTCTCCAAGAGGGATAGAGGCTTTTGGGGCGGCCTCTAATCGCCCTTGTAGGTGTTCCCATGGTGAACCCTATCAAATATGGTGTAGCAATCCTGGAAGATGGGTATTAAAGTGTGTTATAATGGTCTGGAAAGTGTCCTGGAGTGTGGTGGCAGCTGGGTAGTGGAGGTAATGTAGAAGATTATCCATGACTTCTACTCAGATCTCTTTGATAGCCACGTCCACCTGCCCACATACCAAATTCCACAGGATGAATATGTCATTCCCAATATTCTCCCTTCCAAAATCTGACACGCCATTTTGTTGGTAAAGAAACGAATAGCACTTGGCCCAGACAAGGTCAGACTTGAACACCTGAAGAATCTGCTGTCAGTTCTCATCAATATGCTGACTCGGCTCTTCACACGCTACCTGTCTGAATGCAAGGTTCCGTCCCAGTGGAAAACCAACAGGACTGTACTATTGTACAAGAAGGGAGACATCCACGACATTGGCAACTATCGCCCAATCTGCCTATTGTCTATCATCTACAAGCTGTTCACTCGAGTCATCCTCAATAGGATTGGCAGAACACTAGATGAAGGACAACCATGCGAGCAAGCTGGTTTCCAAAAAGGATTCAGCACGATTGACCGTATCCACATAATAACAAAGGTCATTGAGGTTTCTGTGGAGTACAAGATGCCACTCTGTCTAACGTTCATTGATTTAAAGAAGGCCTTTGATTCTGTTGAGACGGAAGTGGTCATTGAAGCCCTAGCCAATCAGGGCATTCAAACTCAATACATCAGGATTCTCTGTGAGCTGTATTACGGATTCTCTACCAGGATCTCACCATTCCACAAAGAAGTGATCATCCATGTCAAGAGAGGGGTTCGGCAGGGTGATACTATTTCACCGAAACTCTTCAGTGCCATCCTCGAGAACGTCATGTGATGACTGGAATGGGAAGGAATGGGAGTGAAGATAGATGGTCGGCAACTATACCACCTCTGCTTTGCTGATGACATCGTTGTAATAACACCAAACACTAGCCAAGTGGCACAAATGCTGGGTGACTTCGATTGTGAGTCAGAATCAATATGGCATCAAAATGGATTTGGCTTATGTAATTGTAAATGTTGGCAATTCTAAAATCCTACAGGTCTAGTTGATGTTCAGGAAACTTGCTAAGAGGTAAGGTTTTAGTCTTGAGCCCCAAATCTATAGGTTAGACAATTAGGCAATATTCCCATGTTTTAAGGTACAATCTCTTCTTTTTTTGTTCTCCCTAATTTTATTGAGATACAATGTTTACAACTGTAATATTAATTAAAGCATCCATCACCTTGCAAGTTAAAATCATCACCACTGTCACCACTGTCCTCCTGTTGCTCATTGCTCATCAATTTGCTCGAGCGGGCCCAGCATCGTCTCCATCGTGAGACTTGTTGTTACTGTGTTTGGCATATCGAATACGTCACGGGGAGCTTGCCAGGCTTTGCCATGCAGGCGAGATACTCTCACTAGCTTGCCGGGCTCTCCGAGAGGGGCGGAGGAATCGAACCCAGGTGCTATCGCTACCACTGTGCTATCGCTCCAGCCCGCAAGTTAAAAGAAATGAAACAAAACAAACACTGTCCTCCCATTGTTCATGGATTTGTTCGATGCGGGCCCAGTAACGTCTCCATTGTGAGAGAGAAGTCTCCATTGTGAGACTTGTTGTTACTGTGTTTCGCATATTGAACACTCTCGGTAGCTTGCCAGGCTTTCCACTCCAAGAGGGGCAGAGGAATCGAAACTGGCTCAACCGGGCTGGCTGCATGCAAGGCAAACGCCCTACCACTGTGCTAGCCACCCAGCGGTGTGGTGCTCCAAGAACTGGTGGGCCAAAAAAAAAAAAAAATAGATACGGATCGAAGACTGGGAAGCTGAAGAAAAGAGTGAGTCAAGGTGGAAAATCCTTTTGAAAAATTCCCTGAGCTAAAAGAAAGGGATAGACATAGAAAGATTGCATTCATCTGGGAAACATAAAGTAACAAAATAGGAGATTAACACCCAAGAGTGGCCGAGATTAGTACCAGGAGTTTTACTCCATGGCTTGGAGGCCAGCCACACACGCTAGGGGAAAAGGGAGCTCAGATAGAGAAGGGAACACCAAATAAAGGGTGTTGGGAGGATCCTCCCAGGATGGGAGAAGCATGCTGAAAGTAGACTATAGACCAAACATGATTGTCACCCATTGCCTCTTTTGCAAACCAATAAGAGAGAGAGAACAAAAGGGAATACCCTGCCACAGAGGCAGGGTGGGTTGGGGGGATGAGGGGTGGGAGGATACTGGGATCCGTGGAGGTGGGAAATGGGCACTGGTGGAGGGATGGGTATTTGATCATTGTATAATTGACACCCAAGCACAAAAATTTTTCAGTCTACAACTGTACCTCATGATGTCTCACTAATAAAAATTTTTTAAAAAAGAAAAAGAAAAAAAATTCCCTGAGCTGAAGGTTGGAAAGGGTTAGCAGACAAAGTTACATATCCAAGCTAAGAGAGAGTGGCTAGAAGCATGGAGTTGCAGCCAAGAACAGTTTAAACTCTGGGTGAAAGGGACGTTTGGGAAAAATGATGGAGAGGATATTTTCTCTAATTAACCAAAGACATAAAACCATCCAGTGGGAAGGACTCTTAAAATAGTGTTAAATAGGAAAGACAAAGCAACCCACAATTAGACGCACTGTAATATAATTGAAGGCATTCAGAGATAAAAATGATTATATCCTTTATTTCAGAGAGAAGGGAAAGAGCCCCCGCAAATATATAAAAATCAGACGGCGTTAGACAGGGGATATTTTTGAGGTTATGGAGGAAGAGAATTTCGAGCCTTGAATTTCTTATCTAGAATCTGAAAGTCTCCTTCAAATTTATAAGATAAACTCTCCTCAGGTTTACAAGGCTTTCGGTTAGGTTTCCTCTATATAAACTCAAATGGAAAATGCTTTTGGAGAGGACCTCAAAAAAATAAAAGGCAAGTCTGAGAGATGTTTCCAAAAAGACATGTAAAGGTGAGAAAATATTTGGACTAAGGGCTAGGACATTAAATTAAAGGGTGGTGGTGGGTAGGGGGGCAGATGCATATTCAAAGTAGCCTAGAATTAAAATTCGAATGTAGAAATTCAGATGTAGACAGAATCAGCCTGAGGATATGGGCTGAGGCAGGAGGTGGGGGGGGGGTCACAGAGCATAAAAGTGGTCGGGATGTGACTCAATGGTCAAGTACATGCCTTACACACAGGAAACCCTGGCTTTAATCCCCAGCACCCCTGATGAAAACACTTATTATAATAGAAAAAAACATAATTTTTGCTTAACCTTATCAGTAGGTTTACATGGTTTTTTTTTTTAAACATAAGTAGAATGTCAACCAACAGGAAGAAGCTGATCTAGCCAGTAGACAGCTAGGAAGGGGGGAGGGGGGACATGAGAAATTTAAATAAAATGTAAAATAAGATGTTAGGAGAAAGAAGTTTTAAGGCAAAAACTATTGCAGTAGTTTTAAGGTAAAGAAGTTTTAAGGTAAAGTAGTTTTAAGATGAAGAAGTTTTAAGGTAAAGAAGTTTTAAGGTAAAAACTATTGCAAATGTAAATGGATACAACGTATCAGCTAAAAGAAAGAGATTTCCAAAAGATATATCCTATGCATTTGGAAACTAAAAAATTTAAACTGCATTTAAAAGAAAATTATAAAGGAAAATAAATGTTTAAGAAGAATAGTAAACTGTGGCCCAGAGACTCAGCCATTAACAGCTTTGTATCTCTGTATCTCACAGTGAGTCAATCAAAATAGACAAATAAATATTTTTAAAAAGAATAGTGAACTCCCAGGATGGGAGAAGCATGCTGAAAGTAGACTATAGACCAAACATGATTGCCACTCAGTGCCTCTTTTGCAAACCACAACACCCAAAAGGAGAGAGAGAACAAAAGGAAATGCCCTGCCACAGAGGCAGGGTGGAATGGGGGATGGGGGGGTGGAAGGGATGCTGGGATCAGTGGTGGTGGAAAATGGACACTGGTGGAGGGATGGGTATTTGATCATTGTATAATTGGAACCCAAGCACAAAAATTTGTAAGTCTACAACTGTACCTCATGGTGTTTCACTAATAAAAATTTTTAAAAATAGTGAAAACACTACATACATAATTTTATAGAATTTATTTATTTTGTTTGTTTGCTTTTTTGGGTAACACCCGGCAATGCTCAGGGGTTACTCCTGGCTTTGCACTCAGGAATCACTCCTGGTAGTGCTTGGGGGAAACCATATGGGATGCTGGGAATCAAACCTGGGTCTGCCACGTCCAAGGCAAACGCCCTACCCGCTGTGCTGTCGTTCCAGCCCCAGGATTTCTTTATTTTAAAGATTGTATTTATTTATTTGGGCTTGGGGTCACATCTGACAATGTTCAGGGATTACTTCTGGTTGTGCACTTAGAAATTACTCCTGGCAGTGTTCCAGCGACCATATGGTGTGCCACAGATCAAATCCAGTTCAGCCGTGTGCAAAGCACACACCCTACCCACTGCGCTACCACTCTGGTCCCTGTAGGATTCTGTTAAAGCGGCACAGAGAGGGGGTCAGGGTGATAAGTGATAAGGAACATGCCTAGCATGTGTTCAGCTTTGAGTTCGATTCCTGAAACCATATGTCTCCCCACTTACCACACTCCACATCAGGAATGTCAGGTGTGGCTCAATTTAAAAAGAGGAAAAGCTAGGAGGGCAAGATTGATGCCTTTGCATACATTAATTAAGAAGCAAACAAACAAACAAAAAATTAAAACAACTATTTTAGCATTTGCCTCAAGAAGTTGGAAAGAAGCCCAGGAGAAATAAACATAGAGAGAGAAATAAGATATTAATGAAATGAAGAATGATAGCAGAGATTAGTGAAACCAAAAGCTTGTTCTTTAGGAAGATCAATGAGCTGATGGTGCGAGAGCATTGCCAAGAGAGACAGAGAAGACGTAGAGAAATAAAACAGGGAGAAGGCAGAAACGAGTATGGGTCCAGTGAAGATTTTAAAGCCATCTAAAGGCATCATTACAAAAGTGGTGCTAATTTAACACCTAGAGATGAAATATAAAAGTGCTTAGAAAAACAAAAACCCCATATGGGTGCAAGAAGACATAAAAATTGAAAAGGCAGTTACAGAGTTCTCTAACCGAACTGGACAGACTTCAAGAGTTGTACACTTGGGGCTGGAGCAATAGCACAGCAGGTAGGGCGTTTGCCTTGCACGTGGCTGACCCAAGTTCGATTCCCAGCATCCCATATGGTCCCCTGAGCACCGCTAGGAGTAATTCCTGAGTGCAGAGCCCTGTGCATCGCCGGGTATGACCCCCCCAAAAAAAGAGTTGTACACTTGTTTTGTTTGTTTGTTTGTTTGGGGTACACACCTGGCTGTGCTTAGGGGTTACTCTGGGCTCTGCACTCAGGAATTATTCCTGGCAGTACTCAGGGAATAATAGGAGATGCCGGGGATCTAAACCAAGTCGACCACATGAAAGGCAAACGCCCTGCCCTCTGTACTCTTTCTCTTATCCAAGAGTTTTTTACACTTGAGGGACTGAAGTAATAGCACAGCGGGTAGGGCATTTGCCTTGCACGCGGTCGACCTGAGTTCGATTCCCAGCATCCCAAAAAAAAGCAAAAAAAAAAAAAAAGAGTTTTACACTTGATCCTCTGACCACATCAGGGAAGATAAAGTTCCTGTTTGAAGCAAGCTGAATCTTAATTCTAGGCCCTATGAGTTTATAGACGTGGCTGCAAAACTCCTAAACAAATATATTGGCATCTAACAAAATAGAAAATGATTACATTAGGAATACTAGGAGAGAGAAGTGATGATGGTCTAAACAGCAGCAGAAAAAGAATTTGCTAAACTTCAGAAACATTTTTATAATTAAAAACTTAGTGACTAAGTCAAAGCCATGATACAAGACCCCATAACAATAATCATTTTGGGTGATAAAACTTTAAATGTGCTCATTCATGATTGGAGAGATAGGGCAGGGGCAAGGCCCTTGCCTGGCATGTGACTGGCCTGACTTTGATCCTCGGCACCCCTATCGTCCCCATATGAGCCCCGCCAGGAGTGAACCCTGAAAGAAAAGCCAGGAGTAGGCCCTGAGCACTGCCGAGTGAGCCCCTGCTCCTAGTAAATGCACTCTCTTCCTTTAATGCCAGTAACTGGGGAATGAGTTTTATCAACGCTTATAATTTTAAATTAATTTATTTGGGGACATGGGGTCCTCACCTAGCTGTGCTCAGGGATTACTCCTGGATTTGTGCTCAGGGATCACTCCTGGCAGTGCTCAGGGAACTATATGGAGTGCCAAGGATTGAAAGGGGGTCAGACGCATACAAGTCAATTGCTTTAACCCCTGTACTGACTCTTATCGTCACTTTTATTACTGAATACCAAACTAGAAATTACAACCAATGCTCTAAAAATCAGGACATAGCAAGTTAGGATTGAAAATAAGATATAAAACACTTATGTTTGTAAATGTCATGCAAAAATGTGTGTGATTTTTCATAGACAAAATAGTAGAAGCATCAATGGATATATGTGTAGATGTGTAGTAAATGTACAGATGTGTAGACTAGTAAAGCCACTGAGTTCAGTCAAGTTGACAGAGAAAAGATGGACTTATAAATGCACAAAAAAACATGAGTATATTTCAGTATTGATCAACTAAATATTAAAAGAAATGATAAGGGGGCTGGAGAGATAGCACAGTGGGTAGGGCATTTGCCTTACAAACGGCCGACCCGGATTCATTTCCCAGCATCCCATATGGTCTCCCGAGCACCGCCGGGAGTGATTCCTGAGTGCAGAGCCAGGAGTAAGCCCTGAGCATCGCCGGGTGTGACCCAAAAAGCAAAAAATAAATAAATAAAAAATAAAAGAAAAGCTAAACATTTAAACAATAAAGAATTTTGATAATAAATCATCAATAATACCTAAGAATTTTATGTGGAAAACATGCAATTATTAGTATAGGTTGGTAGGCAGTTTGAATAGCTTCTTCTTTATTATTATTATTATTATTATTATTACTGGTGCCCGCTCGAGCAAATCGATGAACAACGGGAGGACAGTGCAGGACAGTGCAGTGCTACTATTACTACCATTATTTGTTTTGGGGTCACACCCAGTCATGCTCAGGGCTCTGCATTCAGAAATCACTTCTGGCAAAGTCTGGGGACCGCATGTGGCTGGGGATTGAACCCAGGTGGACTGTGTGCAAGACAAAGCAAGTGTCTTACCACTGTAATATTCTGGCCCCACTTCAATATTTTTAAATGAACATCTTAACCTAAAAAAATAGCTGCATGTTTATGCTCATTGTATTGTTATTCTGAATAAAAATATTGTTATGGCTGAATCTAAACGTTGGACATGGGAGTCTCCCGGTGGACGGTTCCACAATGAAATAGACCACATCATATTCAATCGGCAGTTTTGCCTGACCGATGTTGCTGTTGTCCCAAAATTCCAAATGGGATCAGACCACTGTCTCCTTCATGCAAAATTCTACCTCACAGAACGGTATGAAAAGAATGCAAAGTTTAAGAAGAGAACTCCCAGAACGACCACCAACTGGGAGCTCTTTGGCTCTGTTGCGGCAACATGGGAAGATGCCGTCATTGACAACATTGATGAGGAATACAATCGAATGATTCAGCACCTCCATGATTGTGCGAGGAACACCAAGAGAGAGATAGCCACAAAAAAACGCCTTTCTTCGAACACTCTTGAACTTATTCGCCAACGTGGCTTGGCACATGCCTCAGGCAACCACAAACGAATGTCCGAGCTTGCAAAACAGTGCAGAGAAGCGATCAAGGATGACCTCAAAGACAGGAGAGCAGCAGTGCTGGTAAAGGCGGCAGAAGCCAGGAAAAGCATTTGTAATGCCCGCCTGTCCTTCACCAACTACAAGACCAAGATGACTGCCCTTCGACATCCTGATGGATCTATCACATCTTCCAGAAGGGCAGTGGAGAAGATTATTCTTGACTTCTACTCAGATCTCTTTAATAGCCATGTCCACTTGCCCACATACCAAATTCCGCAGGATGGATATGTCATTCCCAATGTTCTCCCTTCCGAAATCCAACACGCCATCTCATCGGTAAAGAAACAAAGAGCACCCGGCCCAGACAAGCTCAGACCTAACACCTGAAGAATCTGCTGTCAGTACTCGTTAATACACTGGCTTGGCTCTTCACACGCTACCTGTCTGAATTCAAGGTTCCATCCCAATGGAAAACCAGCAGGACCGTACTACTGTTCAAGAAGGGAGACATCCATGACATTGGCAACTATCGCCCGATCTGCCTATTGTCTGTCATCTACAAGTTGTTCACTCGAGTCATCCTAAATAGGATTGGCAGAACACTAGATGAAGGACAACCATGCGAACAAGCCAGGTTCCAAGAAGGATTCAGCACCATCGACCATATCCACACGATAACCAAGCTCATTGAGGTTTCTCGGGAGTTCAAGACGCTGCTCTATCTAACGCTCATTGATTTAAAAAAGGCCTTTGATTCTGTTGAGACGGAAGTGGTCATTGAAGCCCTAGCCAATCAGGGCGTTCAAACTCAATACATCAGGATCCTTTGTGAGCTGTATTACGGATTCACTACCAGGATCTCACCATTCTACAAAGAAGTAATCATTGATGTCAAGAGAGGGGTTCGGCAGGGTGATGCCATTTCAATGAAACTCTTCAGTGCCACCCTCAAGAACATCATGCGACAACTGGAATGGGAAGGAATGGGAGTGAAGGTGGATGGTTGGCAACTACACCACCTCCACTTTGCTGATGACATCATTCTAATAACACCAAACATCAGCCAAGCGGCACAAATGCTAACCGACTTCAACCGTGAGTGTGGAAAGGTTGGATTACAACTGAATCTCACAAAGATAATGTTCATGAGAAACAGTCTTGTTCCTGATGCTCCATTCACTCTCAACGGAACCACCATCTCCGAATGCAACAGTTATATATACCTAGATCGAGAAATCAACATGAAGAATGACCTGGTATCTGAGTTACACAGAAGGAAGAGAGTGGAACGTCTTCAAGAGCACTGAAGAAATAACTAAGAGGACAAAGAACCTCCAACTCCGAGCACATCTCTTCGATTCCACTGTTCTTCCTGAATTAACATATGCTTCAGAGACCTGGGCCCTACGAAAACAGGATGAGAACGCTATTCAGGTCTCTCAAAGAGGAATCGAAAGAGCTATGCCTTGGAGTATCACGCTTCACTCAAATGAGAGATAGAATCCGGAGTTCCGACCTCCTTCGACGGTCAAGAATCAGGGACGCTGTCTCGTTTGCCAAGGTGTCGAAAATCAGATGGGCTGGACATTTAATGAGGTTTACAGATGACCGCTGAACTAAAGCCATTACTGACTGGATTCCACGGGACGTCAAAAGATCGTGTGGACGCCCACCTACAAGATGGTCAGACTTCTTCGTCAAGACCCTGAATGATTGGTTTGAGGCTCTGCATATTCCTAGAACGAGCAGGTGCCAATGGGCTACGCTAGCACGCAACAGGGATGAATGGAGACATTACTGGCACCCGCTCGAGTAAATCGATGAATAAACGGGTATCAAGTGCTCAAGTGATTGTTATTCACAACAGTGAAAATATGGAAATAGCCCAAGTGCCCAATGACAGGTGAGTGGATAGAGAAGTTAAGGCACATGTGCACAATGGAATACTATCTAGTTATAAGAAAAAATGAAATACTGCTATTTACTACGACTTGGTTGGGAGAAGGATAACATTACATGTTGATCTCACTCAAATGCAGTATATAAAGAGGCAAGGCAAGGCAAGGGGATGGGTAGTTAATGATAACAAACTCTTCAACTTTGACTACAGGATTGAGGAAACCAAGCAGAGGGGTGACAGGGGAGGGGTTGGGAAGGAAGAGACAGATCAGAAGCGATAGAAGAGCTTGGGGAACAGCCTCACTAAAACAAACTCTGCAGAGACACAAACCGGGAAAACTCCGGGTATTCCAATGCTGGACTGAGAACTCTGGGGGCTTCTTGGAGTGGAGGTGGGCAGCCTGCTCCCATCCCTGGGTACTTCTGGAAGCCCCGGCAGCCACACCCACCTCCCACAGCTACCGTTATGTTGACTAACCCACCAGCCCTACTCTTCAGGTTCATGAACTAAATCTCCAAGGAAATGCAAGCGAAACAGCTAAAATTCATGAGCACCCTGGTCTCTCGGTTGCAAACTCTGGGTGCCCTTAGGAGAGAAACCCTGGAAGCTGCATCCACGTCCTACTGCTGCCTCCACGCCAAAGGCCCAAGCCCAAGGCTTCACTAAGAAGCCTCACGTAGGCTCATCCCAGTGCTGCAGAGCCTGAAGATTCTGAGCTATATGGCCACATATGCAGCTGCACAACACCTCCAAATCCCACAGTACTGACATCCCGAAGGGAGCCCACCAAATCAGATGGGAAAGTAAACTCAACAAACAAGACCAACAACACAGAAGACTCAACTAGTGACAAACAGCTTAGTAAATCTTCAGACAAAGACTTAAGAACTCTATAGTTAGATATGACAAATTTCACAATTTTTCTTACTGAATTATTTTTGATAATTCTTTTAGTCATTTTCTTGTAACAAGCAATATAAAACAAATATTTGTGTACCAATAATGTGTTGGGCTGGAGTGATAGCACAGTGGTAGGGCATTTGCCTTGTGTGTAGCCTGCTCAGCTGAGCCGGGTTCAATTCCTCCGCCCCTCTTGGAGAGCCCGGCAAGCTACCGAGAGTATTTCGACCGCACAGCAAAGCCTGGCAAGCTACCCATGACATATTCGATATGCCAAACACAGTAACAACAAGTCTCACAATGGAGACGTTACTGGGCCCACTCGAGCAAATTGATAAACAACGGGAGGACAGTGACAGTGACAATAATGGGTCAGGCTTGGGGGTGGTTGGGGAAATAGGGACAATAGTGGGATTGATGCTGGAACATCAAAAACCCAAACAACTGTATTATGAACAACTTTGTAAGCCATGGTGTTTAAATAAAGTAAAAAAATGTGTTTGGGGACCTTCAGGTCTATACTTGGAAGACCACATGGGCTGGGAATTGAACCCAGACCAGGTACATTCTAGACACATGCCATAATACAGTCTCTCAGCTCTTTAAAAAAAATTTAATGGACATCTTCCTAAATTAATTTTGGAATTTAATAAAATGTAGTAAAGATTTCTGTTGCATTATATAAACTTTTAACAAGATGAGAACGCCATTCAGGTCTCCCAAAGAAGAATAGAAAGAGCTATGCTCGGAATATCACGTTTCACTCAAATGAGAGAACGAATCCGGAGTTCTGACATCCGTCGACGATCAAGGATCAGGGACGCTGTCTCATATGCCAAGGTGTCGAAAATCAGATGGGCTGGTCACGTAATGAGATTTAAAGACGACCGTTGGACTAGAGCTGTTACTGATTGGATTCCACGGGATGTCAAGAGACCGCGTGGCCGCCCACCTACCAGATGGTCAGACTTCTTTGTCAAGATCATGAACGATCGGTTCGAGGCCCTCCATGTTCCCGGAGCGAAGAGATGCCATTGGGCTACACTAGCACGCAACAGGGACAAATGGAGACGTTACTGGCGCCCGCTCGAGCAAATCGACGACTAACGGGAAGTTAAGTGATTAAGTGATATAAACTTTTAAAATATAACTGGAAGAATAAAGCCCCAAATAGATCAATTGTGAAAGAGAAGAGGAAAGAGACAGAATGGGCCTCACTAGTTGTTAATACACGCACATACACACACACACACACACACACACACACACACACACACCATACAGTGGATAGTATGGGAAGTTCTAAAGGCAGACTAATGGTGTGGAATGGAAGGCTCCGGAAGAATTGGACAGTAAGTGGAGAGCTGATGAGGGAGTCCATGTTGGAACTGTCTCCTTCCCGGAAGGAGCAGAAAATGGGACTTGAGAGTAACACCACATGCAACGTAAAAAGCACAAGTACAGCATCAGATAATGTCAGCACATGTACTATAACCTTGGGGAGGGAAGCACACTGGGATCAAGGCTTGAGTCACGTGGGACACAGTCAATAGGTGAATGGAAGCTGGGAGAAGTTTCTTTCACAGCCAAGGCCAGCAGAGGGTTGGCACTGACCACAGGCCAGGGGGACTTGTGAATCAGTGGGGAATAGGACAGCCGTATGGGGAAGCGCGAATTCCAAAGGGAAGCATCCCACGTGTCCCGAAATGAACAACGACAGCTCCCTGCTGGTCTGTGAAAATCAGAAACTCAGCTTGGGCAATCCCGGGTATAGAAGGGACTCAGGAGTCCACTCTGTCCGCTGGGGGCAGGGGACCACAGAGGACTGGTGAAATGCGCTAGCGACGCCAGCCCCTGCCCTGGAAGCTCCTAGAGCAGTGCTCTTGCTGTTCCAAAGAAGGCATGTGGGAGCACATTGTGTGTCCGTGTGTGGGAAGTGGGAAAGGGCTGGCAGAGTGGGGAGGTGGAACATGGCGGGGAACTGGCTCATCCGGTGTGCAGAGGTCTCTCAAAGCAGTGAGGTGGGGGTAGAGGGAGCCTCCTCCATCCCCCTACCCCCTCATCTCAGGAGGCATCGTGGGGGTGAGTCGGCTGGAGGAGGAGGGAAGGGAGGAGCAGGAGGAGGGAGGGGAGGAGGCGCAGGATGTTCTGGCTCCCGCTGGCTCCAGCATCCTACCTCGTCGAAGTCCGCCACATCCTCGCAGTTCTCCAGGACCCGGGAGTAGAAGGACTGGCCTGAGTGAGAGAGAATCAGGGTCAGGGTCAGCCTCCTGGGTCAGGCTGCAGTAGTCACTCCCAATTGGGACGGCCCAGCACCACCGTGAGCTCAGCCCGGGGCCTCAGACAATTCAGTATCTGTAGCTTGTGTCCCAACTTATAATTCAATACCTGATCTATGTACCTTGAGCCACATGCCCAGAGAGAGGCAAGTCTCCTCACGCCTGTCCTCTCTGCCCCCCTTAGCAGCCCCACAGGGCAGTGCCCAAAGGCCATGTGCCCCACTTCATGACTGATGGACAGGCAGGTGAGGGAGACAGTAGGGGACACCCCCTTGCACTTTTCCTCAGGGTCTCCCGGTCTCATGGGCAGTCTCCTCTGCTTTGCTGACCTTCCCTGGCCCAAGTTTGCCTGGTCCATAAGATGGTGTCGGTCCCTCTGTGACCATGCCCAGGCCAGGTCCTGAGTCATATCTGGTTGCTTCCCTCCACTTGCCCCTCAGTTTTCTTGTCAGCCTGCACAAAGGGGAAGCCGGATGTGGTTGCTCCCCACACACCTGGTGGGTACCACCGCGAGAAGGATGCACAGCCCCTCACTAGCCAGCTCACATCCATGCCCCACCCAGTGGCTGACACCAGTTCTCCCAGCCACCCAGTCAGAACCAGCCAAGAGGGGAGAGGGCGGGGGTGCTGGGTGGGCTGTGTGGGAGCCTCAGCCTAAGACCGGTCACTGGGAAGCAGCCCCTGGAGTCAGCGATGTGGGGCCCCACCCTAAGGACTTGGGGTAGAGGAGAGAATGAAAGGCACAGCACCCATTCTCAGGAAGCTGCACCCAGGAGGGGCAGTGGACAAGCCAAGACCTTATGATACGCACCCCAAGATTCAACTTTATATCCTGCAACCAGCACCTCAAGGCACAATTTTGTCTCCTGCAACCTGCACCCCAAGGCACAGTTCAGAACTTGCAGTACCCTAAGATCCACTTCAGCCCTATGCAATATATACCTCAAGGCACAACTCAGTACCCTGCAGTATGATTTGGCACCCGGCAGTATGCACCCCAAGTTATGATTAAGAACCCTGCTCTATGCAGTCTAGATACAATTCAGTATCTGTAGCTTATGCCCAACTTATAATTCAATACCTTGATCTATATATCTCAAAGATTAAGTTTAGTGCTCTACAATATGACCTCAAAATATAGTTTTGCATGCTATAAAAAAGTGGTCAGTATATAAATTGCTTCTTAACACAGAACCCTATATAAACCTTATTAACTGTCATTTGGAGTTGGGGTCCTTGTCAAGACTCCACTGCATTGGATGAGGCTTGAACCCTAACCTTAACCCTACCAAAGAGCTCGAGCTAGCAATAAAATTCCTTCGCTTTTGAATAAAAAAAAAAGTGGTCAGGGAACTAAAGGTTAATAATGGTGGGGGGGAGTGTTACGGAGCAGGAGTATGGAGGAAGTGAGGAGTCATTCTATGAGGGGACATGTAGATGAGCTATTTATAAAGAATATTTATATTTATAATCTTATTTGTTATTTATAAAATAAGATTTTGTTAACTACTGTCATGCATAATTTAAACAATTTTATTACATAAAGTGTTAAAGCAATTTCTTGCCATTGTCAACTGCACAGCAAGTGAGAAAGTAAAAGGCGGCTGTGATAAGACCTACTGGAAAATGCCCCTGGACACAAGTGATCTGGTGAGTGGACAAAGCTCCAAAGCCATTTAGAGTGGGGGTCTCAGGCAGGGGTCTCAGTCTGTGTGAAATCAGTTTCTGCTGTCTACACTTCGGCTTGAAGCTTTCTCAATGAACAACTTTATAAGCCAGGAACGGGGCTCGGAGTAGAGCCCTGGCCTTACATATGTGAAGTCCTGGCACCACAGATGCAAACAGCCACTCTGATTTACTTCTGGTAGTCAAAAGGGAACTGCATTTAAATTCCAGCAACCCAAACCAGCAGGCCATATCCTTAAAGTCCCGTGTGTGTGTGTGCATGTGCGTGTGTGCGTGTGTGTGCGTGAGTGTGTGTGTGTGTGTGTTTTGTGGTTTTGGGGTCACACCATGCAATGCTCAGGGCTTACTCTTGTCTCTGCTCACGGATTATTCCCATGGTGGCAAGGATCAGCCAGGTACAAGGCAAGTGCCTACGTGCTTATCTCTTCTGCAGTCTATTCTTGGGGTTTGTTGGGGCTGTCACAGGGAAAGGGCTCAGGACAGAACTCGAGGGGACACAGAATACCGCCCTGCCACTCTCTCACAGAAAATCTGGGAGACTGACTAATACCTGCAGGGTCAGGATGCTGACAGAAAGTCCCTTTTCTCTCCAGTATAAAAAAGGTGTGTGTGTGTGTGTGTGTGTGTGTGTGTGTGTGTTCATATATGACCATATGCATGCTTGCATATGTCAACTGTGTGTATATGCTGCATGTATACGTAACCTGTGTGTGTATGCTTGTGTTTCAAGCATGTGGTCATGTGGGAGAAGTTGCATCCAAGTTTAATGGGGGGAGAAGCTATCAAGCAGAAGCTGCGTACACAGAAAATAGGGATGAAGTAGGCAGCTGGGAAAGGAAGGTTCTTTAGCACTAGCTGGGGACCAAACAAATGAAAAACGAAAAAGAAAAATAATCTCAACGCCAACCCCCTAGCGGCCGGGGAGGAGAACCAGCATGAGCAAAGGAACCTGAGATCCTGATGATTCCTCCCATGGGCAATGAGTAATGCCCACAGGAATCAGGTGAGCTGTGTGTGTATTGAGGCTTCTCCCAGGACCAGCTGTGCTGGGCAATTAAAGGCCTTTTTATTATTGAAGATACAAATGAGCCCGGGATGTAGCCCAGCCAAGGGTCTCCCGGAGCTGCCCTGCAGTGGAGGGGTGAAGGGCAGAGGGACCGACCAGGAGGCCCCAGGCTGCAGGAACCAGCACTTGTCTATTTCCTGTCGTCTTGTTAGACAGGAAGCAAAGTACAGTGGAATTAACCACGGCACAATTTAAACATCAGGGCTCTGTTCTTGATGCAGTAAAACCTCATTGCCTTAGACCCTGGGGATTTGAGTGTGGTGAATATTGTCAAGTAAGAGGACTTAAACTCTAGATACTGGGAGGAAAAATACGGTTCACAGAAACAAGTCAAATAAATTGCACAGAAACAGTGCAAAGGGCATCTTATTAAGAAACCAGAACGCTCCGTGGCCTTTCTGAAAAGCCGCCTTTTAGACAGGTTGGATAAACGGCCACAAGGTGCCTTCCAAGGGCCTCCCTCTCCTCTTCAGCAGGACGGAACCCGGGGACCCCGCCTCGCTTCTCAGCTCTCCGAGGGGGCGAGTAGCCCCCTTCTCCTTTCAGGCTCATTTCCACAGAACATCCACTCCAGTCACCGTCCTCCTCTTGCTGACATTTCAAAGAGGTTTCCAGACGAAACTGTTTCAAACCCCTAACAGCCAGTCCCCTTCTTTGCCACCTTCCTTGACTGAGCATTAGGTCTGAGAGCGAAAATCGCACGTTCCTGCAGAGGGGAGGAAGCGTTTGCGGACAGGGAAGTGAGAGCTGGAAATGCATCCGTGTCTGCCTTCCTTCGGAAGCCACTGCTCACCCGGCCGCTTGCTCTGAAATAAATCGCTCCCAGAGCCGGTCAATACAGTGTGGGTGGTGCAGAGTCTGGTCAATACGGTGAGGGCAGTGGAGAGTCTGGTCAATACTGGGGTGAGGGCAGTGGAGAGCCTGTGACCTCAGATGCACCCACACTGGGGGAGGGGTAAGGTGGAGCTCGAGAATCCTGAGGCTTATTCAAAGGCACTTTGAAGTCATTTGCTATTTTCATTTCTTCTTTCTTTTTTCTTCTTTTTTTCTTCTTTTTGGGTCACACCCGGCGATGCTCAGGGGTAACTTCTGCACTCAGGAATTACTCCTGGCGATGCTCTGGGGACCACATGGGATGCCAGGGATTGAACCCGGGTCAGCCACGTGTGCGTTCAAGGCAAGCACCCTACCCGCTGTGCTATCTACAGCTCCAGCACCTCATTTGCCATTTTCAAAGTGCAGCTACCCCAGGCAGCTCTTCAAATTCAAAGGCAGCAGTGTCTCAATGCACCTGGAAACTGCTAAACTTAAAGCGATCTGATTTAAGGGGGCACCAGGTCAGCTCTGCACCAAGGGCACCAAGAATCAATTTTGCTACAGTGGCCCGACAGGGGTCAGATGTCCGGGAGAGGCCACATTGGGGGTGGGGGGCTTGTTCATGCCCACCTGTGGGAAGGTCTCCTTGTCTCTATCAGCACCGCCTTGGGTGGGGCTGGGTGGGGGTGCTGCAGGGACCCCTTAAATATGCACGTGGCCTAGAGCACTGTTTTACAGTCCCCAGGGAACCTTGGTCAGAGACCTTCAGTAGAAGGTGCATCTGTGCCTAAAAATAAATAGCCCACCCTAGGGGCTCCTGGGATCCTGGTAGGGCACAGAATTGGGGACCTTGGGGGCCTGGAACCAGCTTCCCAGAGGACAGGCTGCAGGGGAGTCCTCAGGACCCAGCCTTCCTGGCTGTACCCCTACATACCCACTGTTTCTTTCTTTCCCTGTGTGAGCTGAGACGCAGCACAGCATGGGGCTGGGGTTCCAGAGCTCCTCATCAGCCCTGGCTCCTCTCGAAATAGCACCCCCTATCTCCCCCGCACCCCTTCCCTCTGCAGGGCCCGCAGGCTTTCCTCCCCACCAGCCCAGAGCAGCATGATGCCAAAGGCTCCCACGAGCGGATCTTGCTGGCCTCCGGGCAGAAAAATGACCAACACAGGCAAGTTTGGGCCTGGCCTGAGCTGCAGTTTGGTGGGGGCGTTGTAGGGATCTCGGGGCCTTCATTTAATCCTCTGCACTCCGGGCCAGTGGCATCCCAGACCATTGTGAGGGTCGAAAAGAGACTTCTTTCTTTTTTAACTCTATTTATTTATTTATTTATTTATTTTTGCCATTTTGGGTTACACCCATCTTATATAACACACAACTGATGCTCAGTAGCTCTGTACTTAGGAATTACCTCTGGCGGTGCTGGGGGAACCATATGGGATGCTTGAAATCGAACCCGGGTCAGCCGCGTGCAAGGCAAACACCCTACTCGCTGTGCTATCGCTCCAGTCCTCAAAAGAGACTGTTGTATGAAGCACCGAAGCCTCCAAACGCAAGGCCAGGGGATTGGGGTGAGGCCCGGGGACAAGGCCATCCCAGCTCAGACCCCAGCTGTCCAGGCACTGGTGTGTACAGAGGAAGGGGACTTGAAGTCCCTTGGTTTCCTCGTTGATAAGATAAGAAACAGGGGCCAGAGCAAGAGTACAGTGGGCAGGCTCTTGCCTTGCACAAGGGCGACACGATTTGGGTTCCCAACACTACATATCACCAGGACCCATCCCCAGTACAGAGCCAGGAGTCAGCTGTGAGCAGCCCCAGGTGTGGCCCCCAAACAAACAAACAAACAAGACACCAACAAGCATGGCTCCAGTTCCACGGTTCACCCCCAGATAGGAAATGACTGTGAAGCCAGTTGAGTCCTGGTTTTCCTTCTGACATTTATAACTTAAATTGAACAACGGTCTTCTCTCTCTGACTCACATCTTTGTAACTTATTTTCAGCAGTGTGTAATTAAGAACAAGCTCCTATTCATCTTATATAACACTTCCAGCTTTAGGGATTTTAGGTGTTTACGATTGACTCTTAATTTGGTAGGGTTTACATTCATAGCTATCCAGCTGTCCAGGCACTGGCTCTAGCCAGCATGCCAGCGCACTCCAGCAAAGCATATGTCCATGTCTCCACCACACAAATAAGCTGGCAAACAGGCCCACTTCCTTCAAATGCCCCTGCCCTCCCTTACCTGTCAACCTCTGCCTGCCCCCACTTTGAGGAGATCACTAGAGGAGATCATGGTTCAGGTTTCTTTCTTTTTTCCTTTCTTTCTTTCTTTCTTTCTTTCTTTCTTTCTTTCTTTCTTTCTTTTCCTTTTGGGTCACACCTGGCTCTGCACTCAGGAATTACTCCTGGCGGTGCTAGGGGAACCATATGGGATGCTGGGAATCAAACCCGGGTCAGCCGCGTGCAAGGCAAACGCCCTACCTTCTGTGCTATTGCTCCAGCCCTGGCTCAGGTTTCTTACCAGAATTTAGTCCTGCCTATTTTGATCTGTGCATAAATCATAGCAAAAAAAGAACAATTTTTTTTGTGGGTGTCTGGCTTCTTCAGTCAATGGAATTTTTGGTGAATCCATATTATTGTATGTTTCAGAGATTCATTCATTTTTATCCCACTTTCCAAAATGGATTCAGCACAATCTACCATATCCACATGATAACCAAGCTCATCGAGATTTCTCGGAAGCTCAAGATGCCGCTCTGTCTAACGTTCGTTGATTTAAAGAAGGCCTTTGATTCTGTTGAGATGGAAGCGGTCATCGAAGCCCTAGCCAAACAGGGCTTTCAAACTCAATACTTCAGGATCCTCCGTGAGCTGTACTGTGGATTCACTACCAGGATCTCACCATTCTACAGGGAGGTGATCATTGACGTCAAGAGAGGGGTACAGCAGGGTGATACCATTTCAGTGCCACCCTCGAGAACGTCATGCGACTGGAATGGGAAGGTACGGGAGTGAAGATAGACGGTCGGCAACTACACCACCTCTGCTTCACTGATGACATTGTTCTAATAACACCAAACATCAGCCAAGCGGCACAAATGCTGGCCGACTTTGACCGTGAGTGTGGAAAGGTCGGACTACAGCTGAATCTCACGAAGACAATGTTTATGAGAAACAGCCTCGTTCCTGACACTCCATTCCCTCTCAATAGAACCACCATCTCCGAATGCAACAGTTATATATACCTAGGTCGAGAAATCAACATGATGAATGACCTGGCACCTGAGTTGCGCAGGAGGAAGAGAGCAGCTTGGAACACCTTCAAGAGTGTTGAAGAAATAGCTAAGAGGATGAAGAACCTCCAGCTCCAGGCACATCTCTTTGATTCCACTGTTCTTCTTGCATTAACATACATCTCAGAGACCTGGGCCCTATGAAAACAGGATGAGAACGCTATTTGGGTCTCCTAAAGAGGAATCGAAAGAGCTATGCTTGGAGTATCACACTTCACTCAAATGAGAGAAAGAATCTGGAGTTCCAACCTCTGTCGATGGTCAAGAATCAGGGATGCTGTCTTGTTTGCCAAGGCATCAAAAATCAGATGGACGGGACACGTAATGAGATTTGGAGACGACCGCTAGACTAGAGCCATTACCGACTAGATTCCATGGGATGTCAAAAGATCATGTGGCCACCCACCCATGAGATGGTCAGACTTCTTCATCATTCCCTGAATGATCGGTTTGAGGCTCTTCGTGTTCCTAGTACGAGCAGACGCCATTGGGCTACACTAGCACACGACAGGGACAAATGGAGACGTTACTGGTGCCTGCTCGAGCAAATCGATGAGTAACAAGATGTCAAGTGATCAAGTGATCAAGTGATTCCGGAGGAATATTCCCTTGTGCGTATACATATACCACCACCATTGGGGCACCCTCTTGGTGATGCCTTTGAGGCTACTTCCAAAGACGGACTCTCAGAGTAACATGGTTGTGAATCGCTAGCAAGAGTATTTTATGTGGACATACACTTTCATTTCTTGGGGGGCAACACAATGTCTCCGGACCACAGAGCACATTTAGTTTTCGCTGTAGAAGAGGGCACCTCTTTACAAAGTGGTGGCACCATTTACAATCTCACAACAAGGGAAAGCAGCCTCCAGTACCACATGCTCACAGTGTGGGCAAATGGTCACATGTTAGTGCACGAGAAATGGTTTCCCAGCCAGGGTCTAATTTCTACTTCCCTTGTGACTAATGACATCATCGTGATTTTATGTGGGTACTCTAGCCCACTTATAAAATGTCTACTCAAGTCTTTATTCTATTTTAAAACTCTGACTTATTGTTGTGACTTTATAGGGGTTCTTTATGTAGATTGACTACTAATCCAGTTGTTAAAATGCATTGTGAATATTTTCACCTGGTGCTTCTTCATATTATTTGAGGGGGCCAGGGACCATTCCACATCTGGAGGTGCTCAGGTCTAACTCCTGGCTTTGTGCTCAGGGGGACTATATATGCCAAGGATAGAATTGTGGTTGGTTGCATGCAAGGCAAGCAACCTGCTTCTCAAATTTTAAATGTGGCTTTTATTTTTTGGATGAGTAGAAGTTTTGAATTTATTAAAATCATTTCTTTTGTTGAGTGCCAAGATTTATGAGACAGTTAATGACATTTTTATGCATACATTATCTAATACCAGACCTGTTATGAGAGATCCACTTCCCTCCACTGTGTCCTCAAGGACCCCTCCTGCCCCCACCCCCAAGTTAGCTCAGTTAGGGAGACAAAATCATCAGTTCTGAGGACTTGGGCCATTTGTTGTTCTCTTGCTGTGTTTCTTTATGTCCCACACACAGGAGTGATCTCACTCTCTTTCTCTCCCTCTCTTTTCCTGTGGAGGTGGTGGCTCACATACAGAGATGAATAGAATAGAGCTAATATGAAACTCCACACAATTATAAATATTTTTCCAAAATTAGATCTTTTTTTAAAAAGTACTTAAATTTAAAGAATATTATGAATACCCAAAAGGAGGGAGAGGAGAGACAGACAGACAGACAGAGACAGACAGAGACAGAGAGAGATAGAGACAGAGAGACAGAGAGTCAGAGAGAGAGAGAGAGAGAGAGAGAGAGAAGTATCCGTCAGAGACAGGCTGGGATAGTAGGAAGGAAATGTACACTGGTGAAAGAATGGGTGTTGGAATATTGTATGACTGAAACCCAATCATGAACAACCTTGTAACTGTGTGTCTCACAGCGATTCAATTAAAAAAATGAACATTATGAATAATTCTGTGCTAATATATGTTACAGTTTATATGAAATGTGTAAATTCTATAAATGTAAATTTTATTAAGAATAAAAAAGAACTTTAGAAATTTAAAGGGAAAGGGGGCTGGAGCAAAAGCACAGCGGGTAGGGTGTTTGCCTTGCATGCGGCTGACCCGGGTTCAATTCCCAGCATCCCTATGGTCCCCCAGCACTTCCAGGAGTAATTCCTGAGTGCAGAGCCAGGAGTAACCCCTGTGCATGGCCGGGTGTGACCCAAAAACAAAAAAAAAAAAGAAAAAGAAATTTAAAGGAAAAAATATGAATAGATTTATAGACTACTGTTTTAGCCTAAGAAAAGACATAATGACTTTATATTAGAAAATATTCTGGTAAATAATATATTAAATATTAAATGTCTGGATTAATAAATCAAGAATTGTGATAAAAATCTCTTTGGACATGTGATTAAAACATGGCAGCCTCAGAGCTCCACCCACCCACATCTGGCTCCCGCTGCTGCCAGAGAATCAGCCAGCTTCAGGACTGATCTCAGAGATGCCAGAGAGACCCCCACAGCTGCTCAGCCCAGCTCTGAAGCTCCTGGAGCATGCAGCCACATATGCAGCCATGCAACACCTACACGCTTCACAGAGCTGAGCAGAAGCACAGAAAAGTACCCAACTCACATCTAACAGCTCAGTAAACCCTCAGGCCATGACTTCAGCCACATAATGACGAGATATATTTGATAATAAACAATATGAAGGAAGTGACTGTACCTGCCAAAGGAGCATGCCTGGGGATGAGTGGGAAACTGGGGACATTGGTGGAGGGAAAGGCACATTGGTAGTGGGACAGGAGTTGGCATATTAAATGCCTGAAACAACAATATTGTGAACAACTTTGTAAATCACAGTGTTTAAAAAAACTCTATGGCTGTAATAAAAACCTAATCAGACATAGAATATTCAATATAGATGAGACATTAAGGGGTCGGAGGGATAGTACAGTGGGCAAGGTGCTTGCCTTGCATGTAGCTGACTTGGGTTCGGTCCCCAGCACCCCGTTCGGTCCCCTGAGCCCACCGGGAGTGATCCCGGAGCACAGAGCCAAGAGGAAGCCTGAGCATTGCTGGGTGTGTTCCAAAAGCCAAACAACAACAGAAAATGAGACGCTAACTTATTATTGAAAATGTATAAAATCCCTTAGCAAGTTAGGAATAAACAGACCCTTCTCAATTTAGTAGAAGGCAACCATAAGTGAGTGCCATGTGAAGACCACATGCTGGGAGGTTTATTTATCCCGTCTTTCTTTTCAAGAATCTCCTTACTGCTTCTTGCAAAACTGGTTTCAAGGCTGTGAATTCCCAAAGCTGTTGCCTGTCTGCGAAGCTCTGTCTTTTTTGTTTGTTTGTTTTAATTTTTCTTAGTGAAACACCATGAGGTACAGTTGTAGACTTACAAATTTTTGTGCTTGGGTTTCAGTTATACAATGATTGAGTACCCATCCCTCCACCAGCACCCAACTTCCACCACCATGGGTCCCAGCATCCCTCCCAACCCCATCGCCCCCATCCCACCCTGCCTCTGTTGCAGGGAATTCCCTTTTGTTCTCTCTCTCCTTTTGGGTGCTGTAGTTTGCAAAAGAGGCACTGAGTGTCAATCATGTTCGGTCTAGAGTCTACTCTCAGCAGCATCTTCCATCCTGGGAGGATCCTCCCAACACCCTTTACTTGGTGCTCCCTTCTCTATCTGAGCTGCCTTTTACCCTAGCATGTGTGGCTGGCCTCCAAGCCATGGAGTAAACCTCCTGGTACTTATCTTGGCTTATCTGGGTATTAGTCTCCTATTTTGTTATTTTATGTTCTCCAGATGAATGCAATCTTTCTATCACGCTCTGTCTTGTTCTTTCAAGTCTGAGGGATTATCTAGCTAGACAGAGAATTCTTGCTGACATGTTCATGTCATTGAGTCTGTAATGTATCCCTCCTTTCTCTTCTGGCCTGGAGAGTGTCATTTGATAGATCTGCTATGAATCCTATGGGCTTTCCTATGCCTGTGGGTTCCTTCTTCGATCTTGCTGTCTCTGTCGTTGGGTTTTGTCATTCTGAGCACAGTGTATTGTGAGCTTTTCTAAGTTGAGTTTATTTTTGCTGGGACCCATCAGGCCTCTTGTATTTGGTTGCCTGTTACTTCATCTCTGCGAACTTCTTAACTACGATCTCTCTAACTCTAGTTCTTCATCAATTTTGCCCTCCTGGTCTTCAATGCTTCCTGGTATCTAAGGAATCTTAATTTGCTCCTCATGCACTCTTTCCAGAACTCTCTGGTGTGCTGTTCATTTCTTTTCAGATGTTTTTCCCATCTCCGTTGTTTTCTAGAAGTTTCCTTCGTCTGACCTTAGAGCTGCTTTATCTTTTCCTCAACTGTTGCTATTCTGCTGCTTAAAACATCTAATAAGGTGGGTTTTTTTTTTTTTGCTTGTTTTGGGGCCATACCTGGTGGTGCTCGAGGCTTACTCCTGGCTCTGTGCTCATGAATCACTCCAATATGGGGTACCAGGGATGGAACCTGGGTGAGTTGCATGCAAGGTAAGTTCCCTACCCACTGTATTATCACCCTGGCATTATAGTCCTTTGAGCTAACTCCCTAGTCTCTAATTTTTAAAAAAAATATCATTATATGTCTTCTCTTCATTGCTGATATTGGCAATTTGTGTTTTCTTGCCTTTTTTTTTAACCTACATTTATTCGTACCGCATTTCATCTAGTTTATTAATTTAAAAAAAACTTTAGGCTTAGTTTTTGGGGGTTTTTTTTGTTTGTTTGTTTGTTTTGGGAGGGCACACCCGGCGATGCACAGGGGTTACTCCTGCCTCTGCTCTCAGGAATTACTCCTGGCGGTGCTCAGAGGACCAGATGGGATGCTGGGAATCGAACCCAGGTCGGCCGCGTGCAAGGCAAATGCCCTACCCACTGTGCTATTGCTCCAGCCCCTAGGCTTGGTTTTTTGTCTGTACTCTATTTCTTTTATTCTCCTTAATTTTGATTTCCTTGGTTTGCATTTTTTTTTAGGTACTGGGGATCGAATGTATTTATTTTTATGTACTGAAACAAAATACACAGACCATAAAATTCACCCATTTAAATTGCACGATTCAATTCATATTCACAAAGTTGTATAACTGTCATCAGTTTTTATTCTAGAATATTTGTATTATTCCCCAAAGAAACCCCATACTCATTAGCAGTCACTCCCCATTCTTTCTTCCCACCCACTGGCAACTACTAATCTATTTTTTTTTTTTGCCTCCATGGATTTGTCTATTATAGGCGTTTCATTTAAATGGAACTCTGTGATAGCTCATCTTTGATAGCTCATCTCTGTGGTTCTTTCAGCTAGCACAGTGTTTTTACTTCAAAGATGAGTATAAATTTTTTCTCTCCCTTTAGTACATTAAATATATATATATGCATATATATATATATAAATATTGTGTGTGTGTGTGTGGCGGATCTGAGAGATTGTACAGAGTTAAGGCAAATGCCTACCATGCACCTGATGCTGGTTCGATCCCTGACACCACATGGTCCTTCAAGCATCTCCAGAGCAGCCCTGGAGTGCCCAGCATCCCTGGGGTAGCTTATGTGTCCCCAGCACTGCCAGGCCTGTGCAGCACTGCATCCGTGGCCCTTGCACTGAACTGCCAGTTGGTGACTGTGAACCCGCCAGCAGCTCCCGGAAGGGGGCAGTGTGCAAATCTGTTCTCCCTCTTCCAGACTGCATCTCCCCTGGGGAGATGGTCATTGTTTTACGGTCATTTTCATATTGCACAAACACTCTGGGCTCATCTCAGCAGGGGCTGGGGAATCTACCCGGGGTTCTGCGTCTCTGGAGTAATGGGTGGGGGGCCCATCAGAGTTGATGGGGTGGGGGTGCTGAGAGTCCCCTGTGCAGAGAGAGCAGGGGGTCACGCCCTGGGTGGTGAGCACAGAGCCCAGACACCCCTCCCCATGCATTCTGAGGGCTGCACAGTCCTGTCTGCCACCCTTCAATTCCTGGGGTGGGTCCAGGGAGCTGTGAACGGGGGATCAAGCCTTCCCCCAAAACTTCAAAGCTAGGGATGAGCCTTGGGTACTCAGCATCCTCTTCAGGGGTGGCAGAGAAGATTTCAGCTAAAAGTCCTGATATTCCAAGGATTGAGACTCCTGCCTTGCATGCAGCTGCCCTGGGTTCAACCCGAGTACCCTGCAGGATCCCCTCAGCCCCATCAGAGTGGTCCCTGGGCACAGAGCCAGTGGGGAAGCTCTGAGCACAGCTGCTGACAACGAACAACAAAAACCAAAATGCTATTCAGTGTCATGAGAGGCAGCTCCGCTTTGCTATTGTTTTTGGGGTCATGCCAGTAGTGTGAAGGCGTTGCTCCTGGCTTGGTGCTCAGTGGACCATGCAGTGCTAGGGATGAACCCTGGACCTCCCTCATTGAAAGCAAGTCTGGGGCCAGAGCTATAAAACAGCTGGTAAGGCATTTGCCTTGCACACGGCTGACCCAGGTTCAATTCCCAGCATCCCATATGGTCCCCCAAGCACCTCCAGGAGTAATTCCTGAATGCAGAGCCAGGAGTAACTCCTGTGCATTGGCGGGTGTGACCCAAAAAAACAAAAAACGAAAAAAGCAAGTCTGAGCCCTCCCATAGTAGAGCCCCATCTTACGGGAGAGAATCAATGTGACATCAAGGCTGAGGGAAGCAGGAGACTGAAGACCCCGTGTAACAGCCCCTCCCCTGCTCCTCCTCCTGTCTGCCTTAACGAGACCTCCCTCATGTCCAGGACCCCAGCTTCCCTTTCACCACCACAGTGGCCACTTCTGCTTCCTTTCAGCCCACCTGCCCTCCCGAGGGCTCCCTCCGGCACACACACCTCCTCCTCCATCAGACTGTGAGAGCACTGCTCCCGGAAGCCCCACTGTGGGCTGTGGGCCAATTGGGTGATGGGAGGAAGGGTGGGGTGCCTGCAGCCCCTTTTGCTGCTGGACTCCCCCAAATGTGCTGGAGGAGGCGGCCAGCCTCCCTGTGCTGGCCCGAAATATCCCCCAGGCTGAGGGGTGGGTGAAGCGAGCTTGGGCAGTCTGATTCTTGATTTCTGGAACCACTTCCTGTCCCAGCTCTGGAGAGGACCTGCTGAGGCCCTGAGCAGAAACGTGTATGAGCGAAAGATCGGGAAGCCTTCAAGGTGCTGAGAGACGGGGGGTGGGGTCGGGGCTGGTCACAACAGCTCTGACCGTAGTGGCCGGGATGGCGCCTTCCCAGAAGGTCCCCAGTGGTCCTGGTGTGGCCTCTGCATTCCAGCGAGCCTGGATCTCCGCGCCTGTCCCATGCCTGGCCCAGAGCACCGCGACTCTGGGCTGCTGGGACCAGAGTCACACGCGTGCAGCAGGCCACGCCAGGGGCTGCGGAAACAGAGCGGAGGGCTGGACCAGGCAGCGGGGGGCACTGTGCAGTGTAAGAGTGGGGTGCAGGAAGGGGTGCAGGGACCAGAGTGGCTGGTCATCAGCCACCAGGGCTGCAGAAGTCCCAGGAATGGCCTAACGCAGGCGTCTCTGTGTCGCTAAAGAGCAGAGGCCAGGCCCACCGGCTCCTCCTGCTTCTCCCAGAACTCTGTACTGCGCTCTCACCCCCTGCCCACTCCTGGCTGACAGCAGGGTGTCGGGGAGAGGAGAGAAGATTCAGGGGACCCCCGCTGACTCTCCCCTAGACCCCCTTCCTCTGCCCTCCACTCCCGTCCTCTCCACTCTCACCCCAAGGACTGAAACTCCCGCCTTGGGGCAACCAGCGTAGGGATATGAGGAAACTGAGGGTAGAGGGGCAGGAGAAGTGGCAGAACCCAGGACAGGCCTGGGGCTTCCTAGTCCGTATCTAGAACTTTCTCCACCAGTGCCACACCTTTCTCTGAGGAGTCCTGAGGTAGATTGACCTGAGTCGGGACGTGTATATCCCTGAGGTGGTCTGGCCTGAGTCAGGTTGTGTGTCCCCAAGGTGGTCTGGCCTAGCGGGGGCAAGAGGCACAACTGACCTCAGACTCCCTGACCCAAGCTGGCCTTCCCTCCGGGGGCCGGGGCAGCTCTGGGCCTGCTTCTCCCCCTAACTCTACTCCTGTGTCTCGTTTCTCATTACAGAGTATTTGCTGGGAAATCAGTGGTTGGGGTGTGTATGCCAAGATGCTGTGGAACATTCTAGGACAGGTCCGATTCCTCCAAATTACTTTAGTGTTGGCCTTTGGAGAGGATGTCTCTGGGTTTGTCAACTGTGGTGGTGGCAGGCTGCAGCCCCTCTGGTGTCACAAAGTGAAATGGTCTTCCTGGAGACCCTCTTATCCCACCCCTCCCCAGGGCCCTGCCTCTGGCCTCCTGCAGCCGCAAGGCCCCTACAGGGATCCACGAGGGAGTAGCACTGCCTGGTCAGAGTGGGGGGCCCAGGACCAGCCCCACTGCTCAGAGGATAAGGTGGGCACCACAGACCACCCTCTGGGAAGCAGGAGGAGAGACAAGGGCTGGCGGGACGTAGCTCAGGGCAGGCACGAGGTCATGTGAGCTGGGGCTTCTGCCTCAGCCCTCAGCCTCACCGTGCAGGTGTGTGCCCCAGACCTCAGTTTCTCTGGCCGCAGAAGGGGTGTGTTGCAGGGCCTGGAACCCCCATAGCTGGACAGGCCAAGGCTGAACTTTCCCATCACGGGCCAGGCTCGCTTCTTGGGCCAGCCCCGGGCAGCTTCCCAGCACCCCTGTGACCACGGTCTAGACCAACATGCCCAGTGCTGACCTGACTTGGGGGGAGCGTTTAGGGGTCCCGGCTCCCCCCGCACAGGGGAGGTGTGAGTCCAGGGCCCTGACGCTCGCTGTAGTCTGATGGGGTTCCTTCGGCTCATCCCCGCTCTGCCTCTTTGGGACGTGGGTCGAGGGGAGGCTGTGGCCCGGGGGACAGAGCTGGGGACAGGCAAAAGCAGAGGTGACTGAAAAGCAGTGGCCAGCCTGACCCACCTTCCCCACTGTCCATGGGGTGAAGGCCAACCTCACCGCCTGGTTCTGTTGGTCTCCACCCACCAATTCCGCATAGCTCTGGTACCTCCCTGGGCTCCCACAGCCTAAAGCCCCTCTCCCAAACTTGACATCTGTCCCCCTTCCCCCAACCCCCCAGCCTCCTCTGACCTCACCTTCCTCCTTCCTGCTGGTCCCTGGTGCTACAGCTGAAGTGTCACCTCCTTCAGGAAGCCTTCCCTGACCACCCTACATCGAACTCTGGGAGCTAGCACTCTGTAGCTTGCATGCTGCCCTTGTCCCTGTTCGGATCACATCACACACCAGTCCTTCCTGTCTTCCTGCCCCATGGGACGTGAGGTCCTTAGGAGGAGAAAAGTGCTCATTTGCCCCAGTCTTGCACACAGATCAGAGGAAATGACCGCTGGGTGCAGGAGTGGGGAGGGGAGATGAGAAGGTCGTGGCTCCCTGTGCACGACAAAGGCTGTGGGAGCCCAAAGGTCCCCACCCGGTCCCAGTCAGCCTCTGACTGCCCATTTCTAGAAGCTGCCTGGCGTCTTTCACGCTGAAGGTCCCCCCCGCACCCCCCCCCCCTTGCCTGTGCTCCAGGAAACCGACCTGTGGGAGGGAAGAAAGGGGCCCCACCCTGGGGCTTCCCTGAGCCGGGGGTCCTCACTCCTGCCTTCCCAGACCCTCGCCCCCCTGCAGAGACAGACCTCAGCATCCCCGGGGGAGGGGGCAGCACAGGCACAAACGCAAAATCCAGGAAGAGGCGGACACGGACGCAGCCAGGGCAGATTCTCAAGGCGCCCCAAGACTAGGGGGGGCCAAGGGCCAGGCTGGAGCCATCCAGGGAGAGAGCCTCTTGGCCCCACCTGGCTCAAACTTTTCCCATCAAACCTTCCTGCTTGCCCCCCCCCACCCCCGTCCTGTCCCGTGGCCCAGGCTGGGGCCTCCCCCGCCGGGCACCAGCGCATCCGTACCTCGGAAAGTCACTTTGGCGATCCGGTCGCCCCTGCCCCGCAGCTCGGAGACCGTCTTGAGGTGCACGAGCAAAGCCATGCCGGTCGCGGCAGGAGGGAGAGCTTGGAGGAAGGAGCGAGCTGGGAGCACCCGCACGCCTCCACGCCTCCTTCTCCTCTGTAGCTGCCACCTCCTCCTCCTCCTCCTCCTCCTCCTCCTCTACTCCTCCTTCACCTCTTCTTCCTCCTCCTCCTCCTCCTCCTCCACTTGCCCCCCGCAGAGACCACAGCACCACCAGAGCGGAGGGAGCCGAGCTGCTCCTGCCAGCCACTCCGGAGACTGGCAGCCCCCGCCCCTCCCACCGCAGCCTGAGCTTGTGCGTGTGCAGCCCTGCAGGGGGTGCAGCCACCCAGGATTCATTATCCAGCAGCGCCCGCACCACTTCAGGGACTTCTCGGGGCTCCCCGAGGCCAGGCTCCTGCCCACCTAACCTGGCCCCTGCAGGGAAGGAAAGGGGGAGCTGGCACGCGCATGCAGGGGGGTGGGAGGGGGCCTAGGGAACTTGAGCACCTTCTGCCCACGCAGGGTTCCTGCTCGGAGCCCCAGGCTGATCCCTCCCCATCTCCCCCAGAATCCAGCTGGGCACTGGGGCTGCTGGTGCCAATGGGGTCAGGGGGCGCGGAAGCCCAGCTCAGGACCCCACACCTGAGCTGGGAACCTGAGAGGAAGGAGCTGACAGTCCCCTGTCCCCGGAGACTGGGTCCCCATGATCCTGGCTCCTGTAGTTGGGGCTCATGCAATCCCTGCCCCTCCCACATTCAGCCACTGTCTCTTCTGGATATGTCTGCACCCCACACCCGCTGTGGGATGGGGTTAGGGTTCTCTCTCTGCCTTCACCCCTCATCTCTCTGCTGCCCTCCCTTCCAAGAGACCCTAGAACCTTCCATGCACACCCCCCAACAGGTAGCAGGAAGATCTGGGTGACCAATCTAAAACAGGTTTAGAGAAACGTTCTGCTAGCAAGAAGCTACACCCTTCCCAGTCCGCATTCCCAGTGACCCGCAGGACGCCACAAGAGCCCCTTCCCTCCTGCTAGATGCTTCTTTGCTCCATTGTCCTGCCCCCCCCTACTTTTTATGTTCTATTTCCTTCCTCCTCTTTCTTTCCTCAACCTCCGCTCTTGTTTCTCAACTTCCATTTCACCTCATTGAAAGAAAGACTATTTAGAATATTGCATTGATCAGATGCAAGTAGTTGTCTACAGTTTTCAAGAAATAGAAACTTTTTTGTTTGTTTTGGGGCCACACTAGGTGATGCTCAGAGGTTTCTCCTGGCCCTATGCTCAGAGATTACCGCTGGCTGGGCCCAGTGGACCATATGGGATGCAGGGGATTAAACCTGGGTGGGCCGTGTGAGAGGCAAACGCCCTACTTGCTGTACTATTGCCCCAGCCCTGGAACAATCATTTAAAGCATCATCAAAAAAGTTTTATTAGCGTCTTTTATCTATCCATCTGTGTTTGTGGGACTTGGTGGCACTTAATAGGGGAAACAGTCCACCCTGCAAGGTTCCATGGAGGTGTGGAGGGGTTGCATGCCCATCTTTCCAGAAGCATCCATAAACTTGTCCAAAGGAGGCAACAAGCTACACTGAATCTCAGCTCCCACTGTGGGCCAAAGCAGAGCACCCCTTGGCTGATCTCTAAGCCAGACCCCCTTAACCCACCATGCCTCAGACCCCCTGTGATGCGTTCAGAGGCAGTGTCAGGAGTACTTCGTGGGTTAGGGGTGACAAGTAGGACCCAAGACTGGTCCAGAAGTAGAAGAGACAGATCCCCTTGAACTCAGTCACGTGGGTGAAGGATTGGTGGCAGAGGGGCTCAGAATGGGGAATGAGGAGGAGTGGGCGCTCCTGCCTGGGGGGTGGGGTGGGTGTGCGGGTTAGGAAGGTGGGGAGGTTTGGGGACAAGTTTAACTGGCATTTTCCTTATTGCAGCATGTGCCATGGGGGGAAATCTGGTTTTATCGGGCTGTCTTGCGAGCTCCTATCGCATTTCTTCCCCAGGCTGCCGGTCTGCTTCTGGCGGTTCCTTTCCAGTGGTATCTGTCAGGGAGAGGCTGGATGCAGGCCAGGCCAGGCCAGCTCCTGCGGTTGGTCTCACCCGCTGTCATTCTGTCCACGAGCTTTCTCAGCGCAGCCTGGCTGCAAGTACAAGTGCGAAGTTCTACCGGGACCGCTCCAGGGCGGCGGGGGAGGCAGCTCAGGGCTCCTGTCCAGGACAGCTGTCCCCTCCCTGCCCCCAGCACCCGGCCACGGGGAACCCTCGCCCTCAGGGTGCGTCCGCCGGTTTCATCAGCGGGCCTGGGGCACCCCCCTCCAGCCGCACCTCCCATCCCGGCACGAGTTGCTCCGTGCTCCTGATTTCCAGAAGCACGTTTGTGAGACCCTTGGATGGGCAAGACGAGGCGAGCAGGAAGGATGCCGGAGAGGCAGGAGCGATCGATCGGTGAAAGGGAACTTCCCTGGGGAACTGGGGCCGCGCGCGGGGCAGCCTCGGGGCGGGGAGCGATGACCTGACGGCCCCTCGCCCGCCCAAGTGAGCGGGTTCCGAGCGGGTTCCGAGCGGGTCCACCGCGGGGCGCTTCCAGCCCGGCCACCCAAACCCCGTCCCATCCCAGCCTGCAGAGAGCCGGTCCCCGAGCGAAAGCTGAGGCCTGGCTGGGGGCTGGGGGACCCCGGACGCGCGGAAGGGGGCGTGGCCAGGCGCGCGGTTGCCGGGTAACCGGGATGTTTACGGCCCGGCGGGTGCAGAGCGCAGGGGCTGGGCGCGCAGCTACCATGGCCTTCCGCAGCGCGGGCACCTTGCTCACCGACTTCAATGCCGCCTTCCTGCCCCCCGGCCTCATGCCCGGGTAAGGCCGCCGCCCTCCTCTGCTCCCTGGGGGGTCGCAAGCCCCGGCCCCTCCCCGAGGCTGCGCCCCCGCGCCGCGGGCTCTGCGGGACCGTGCTCGCCAGAACCCCCTCTTTCGTAGGATGTCAATCCCCAGCCCTCTCTGGGCAGGGCAAGCCCTGCAGGGGCGGTTTGGGGACCCTACCAGAAGGCAGAGGGCTGTGCTGTGTGCGTGGGGGCGGGGGGCGAGGGTGGAGGACGCGGGGGTGGGCACCCAATCCCCCACCCCCCAAGGTCTGCGCAAAGATTAGTGTTTGCGTTTCTAGAGGCGAAGGGAAACAGGTGAGCGCTCAGGGCTCTGGACTCTAATCAGATCCCGGGGTTCGTAGTTCCAAGCATCCATTGTGCTGGGTTCTCCCCTTGTCGCCCCCAGAACCTGCCTTCCACTGTGACCCTCGCCCCGAGCTTTCAAGACTCAGAGCAAAGCTCTCTCTCAGCTCCGTGGTGTTTTCAGCCCCCAAAGTATAAGATGAGGCTCTTCTGCTCCCTGCCCACGTGGCCAGCCTGCCCCCTCTTCACCCAGCGGCTGCTTCCCGGGTTGAGACAAGGACAGGGACCTGCTGGGAGAAGCCCCTCAGACCTTCCCACGTGGGCTAAAGCCCATGTCTCCTCCTGCACAGCAAGGAGCCTCCAGAATAGGAGGTCCACCGGGAAGGTCAGGGATGCTTGGTGGCAGCACACGGGAGCCGGCTCTAGGTCACGGCCCCAAAGCTCCTCAGTTCTCATCAGATAAGGCTGACCCACGCGCTCCTTTTCCCCACTTGAAGCCAAGTGCCTTAGAAAAGGTTTCAGGGTCAGCCTGTGAACTCAAACTGCCGCACTGCCCTGGCAAGGAGGAAGGAGCAAGCGGCCAGGACGTGCTGGACAAACAGGCGACCGCCTCAATCACCAGGGTCCACTTAGCAGCCTTGGATAGGGGCGTTTGTGTCACCTTTGGGGGGATTACCACGAGCTATTTCTTTTAAAAAATTGATTTGGGGGGCTTGGGGACTTTCCTGGGGCCATTCCTGAAGATCAAGTTAGTTGGTTCAGAGACTGTAGTGCTACTTGGGTCCATTACTGCTGGGGACCACCAGCCCCCCTCCCTCACCCCCCAGCTTCCACTGGAAACCCATCCATGAGCTAATCAGGCCACTCCCGGGCTAAAGTCCCTGGTCATTCACTCTAGGCCTCCCGGGGCTCATCACTCAGGCTCAGGCTTTGAGTGTGTACTCTCCCTCGGGAGGGGTGCAGTGGGGGGAGGGGCAGGAAGTAGGAGGAATGAGGGGGTGTCCAGTGGAGCCACCATGCTCCCTGCTACTCCTCACCACCCAGGCCTGCCTGGGAGCCTCAGGGGACAAAAATGCAAGGACAGGGACCTGAGGCCCAGGACGTGGGCCCTGGCGCTGAAGGAATGTGGACTTGTGTATCTGCGCATGTGCGCACACACATACACACGTGTCTCTGTACATATATCCATAGAGTGTCTACGTATATACAGCGCACACATGTGTGTTCACATACACATGCGGTGTATGTGCACACCGTTCACATATGCATGTACGTACATATAGACATACACACCTCACACACAGACATACACACCTCACACTCACACAGACATGCATATCTCACTCACACAGACATACACATCTCACACACATAACACACCTACCTCACACACACATACAGACATACACATCTCACATATGCTCCTCACACCCCATTCACACCCCCTCCCGCTAAGGAGTAGAAAGGAACTCAGGTGGTGTGTGTGTGTGGGGGGGTGAGGTTCTCTCCTATTGGGATGCAAATACTGGGAGCTGGTGGGCTGAGGGGGAACTGGGGGGAGCAGCGGGGAGGCAGATCCATCGCGTAGCTGTTCCAGTTCCTTTCTTGGGGTATGCAAAGGCCTTTGTGAGTAGGAAGTTTTGTGCCACCATGCCATCTCGCACCTGGCGGTAACCCCCCTGAAACAGCCCTCCTTCCCGGAGCTCCTGGGCCTCTGCCTCCCCCGAGTGTGTGTAGGTGCTGAGAATGGAGGGGCAGAGGGGAAGCTGGCAGCACTGAAGGCAGCTGGGTAAGGAGGGGGACCCCTCCAATGCAGGAGGAGCTAGGAAGTGCCTGTGAAGGCTCAGAGATTTCCATAGCCTGCAGGGACCCAGATGCAAGGAGCACTTCCACTTCCAGGGCACAGGGCATCTGCAGAAAGTGAGGGGGGGACAAGAACTAGGGTCATCTGACTGGTCTGGGCAAAGGCCTCTGGCACCAGCACCAGAGCGGGTGGGGGTAGGGCTGACAGAATGTGGGTGTGGGGAGGGAGGATGGCGGGGCAGTCCGTGGCGGGGGGTGTTCTTGTAGATTAGGTGGATTTGGGTGGTAGGACTTAGGGCCTGGATGTCCGGGAGGAGATAGTGCCAGGAACGGCAGGCAGGGCAGAGACACAGCTTGCTGTCATCGGCATTGAAAGCCAGTGGGGTCCCTGAAAAGATCCCGACAGGGGGTGACAACCACATGTAGAACACACGGAGGGAAGGCTGTCTCCTTTGCACGGAGGTTCTCCTCAGCTTCCTCACAGTGGAGACCCCTTCATGGACCCACCCCCCCCAATGGAAATCCCTCACAGAACTCACCTGAGTGGGAGCTCCCGACCCCAATGGGACCCCTTCGTGGGACCCCCCACCCCAATGAGACCCCTTTATGGAACTCCCCACCCCAATGGGATCCCTTCATGGGACTCCCCACCCCAATGGGGCCCCTTCAAAGGGCCCCACAGGTGGCTTATGTGAAGTGGTGAGGAGAAAGTCATTTTCTCCCCATCCGCCTCTGCCATCTGGGACCCAGGGTTTCTGGGTTCTTGTCTCACCTCACAGAAAAGAATTTCAGGAGTAGACAAGCAGTGAAATAAATAGATATTACTTGGAGGATTTTTGAAGGTGTGGAGGGGGAGAGAGTGAGAGTGGAGAGTAACATGCTCAGAAGAGAACATGGGCTTCTCTGAGGGCGGAGAGAGCCCCTACACACATCTTGGCATTAAACACCAAAGCATGAAAGTACACATCTCAAGAGGGGAGATGTGGGCGCCACATGTGCTCGGCCACGTGGGCTCAAGCAGCACATGGGCTCGGGCAGCATCACCACGTGCTTCCTTTGTTCAAGGTGGCTTTTATTTTTATTTATTTATTTATTTATTTATTTTTGCTTTTTGGGTCACACCTGCCGATGCACAGGGGTTACTCCTGACTCTGCACTCAGGAATCACCCCTGGCAGTGCTCAGGGGACCACATGGGATTCTGGGAATCAAACCTGGGTTGGCCTTGTGCAAGGCAGACGCCCTACCCGCTGTGCTATCGCTCCAGCACCAAGGTGGCTTTTATTAAGTATCTCTTCGGGATGTCTTCGTCTGGATTGTTCTGAAGTCTTCTCTGGGCTGAATCACTAAAGTTAATGAGATTAAAGGAGAGGTCTGAGGGTATTCGTGGAATTTCCTTCATGGGGAGGGGTCCAATCAGGGTCTCTTGCTGCTCAAGGTCTTCTCTGTATCCACAGGGTGGATCAGCCTTAGAATTTTCCTCCCAGAAGTTTTGTTGACCTGAGTTTCATTGCCGGGGGCCTTTCCCTATCTACCTGCCTCCATCAATGGGACTCCTCACCCCCATGGACCCCTTCATGGGACTCTGCAGCCCTGTGGGACTCCTTCCTAAATCTCACCCTAATAGAAACAGCCCTCCATGGGACCCCAGCAGTGCTGTGCCCCTGGGAATAGGCTCCCCCTGTGTTTGACAGCATCGGGGCCTCGGGCATCCGGAACCCATTCATACAATTCAGTGATATGGGGAAGCTCGAGACTGGAGGCTGGGCCGGATGCTGACAGCACTGCCCTGGCCCACAGCAGGCTCTGGGTGACTCCTCTCTTCACACCACTGACTCATTTTCCTTTTATGATTTCTTTACTTGGGGTCACCCCTGGTGGTGCTCAGGGACTTCTCCTGGCTCTGGATTTGGGGTTTGCTCCCAGCAGTCCTTGGGAAGACCATAGTCCTGGGGATCAGCTGGGGTGTGATGCATGCAAGGCAAGTTCTGTTCTCTCCTCCTATCTCTCCAACTCTGACTAAATACGCAATCTGCCCCCCCCCCCCCCCCAATCAAAATGGTGAGACTAATCAGGGTTAGTATTTGGTGAACTTCTTTCTAGGGTTCTCTTTAGGTGTGTACTCAGATAAACTATGACTATATTTTGGATGAATGGATAGAAAGATACAGCAAATGTATTGAGATAGGACCAGTCCATGTTTATGCCTTGAAAATGAAAAACATGACATTGAATCTTGGAGAACTTAACAGGAGAGAAAGGTCCTCCAGGACCATGAAAGGAAAGCTAGGCTTTGGGTCAACGCTCATGTGTCATCTGAGATACTAGTTTTTCAATGATCCTTGTCAAGGAGCAAAGGATAGGGAGGGAGGGAGGGAAGGAGGGAGGGAGGGAGGGAGGGAAGGAGGGAGGGAGGGAGGGAGGGAAGGAGGGAGGGAGGGAAGGAGGGAAGGAGGGAGGAGGAGAGAAAGGAAGGAGAGGGAATGAAGGAAAAAGCCCAGCAGACACTGAGGGTTAGGAGCGATGAAACTTTTTTAAAACGACATCTTCGATTTTGGGTACAGGCGTCGACTCTCGGCTCAGCACACACCCAGCCCCCTTCCACCCACCCCCAATTTCTGTTGCTTAAAATAGCGGCTCCTTTGACAGGTTTCATACCATTTCTGTTCTGCTCAGCTCGCAGCCTTCACCTAGTTGCTATTCCTAGGCTGATCTGAAGGAGACGTGAAACTCCCCACACCAGTCACGAAGCTTCCACACTTCCTGAGTGCCGCTTTTCTTTTGAATCGTCTCTTTTTGGCGGGATCTTTATCACTGAACCCGGTTTTTGAGACGAGCCAGCGGGGGCTCCCGTGCTAGGGACAGACGGACAGAGGGCTGCTTGCAGATCACCTGCTGGCCAAGAGCTGCGTGCCTGCACGGCGTCTGTCTGTCTGTCTCTGTTTCCTTCTGTTGGCCCGGCAGCTTCTGGTGACCAGAGTCTCTCTCGTTCCTTACATTTCCTGAAAAACAATGCGAGAGGGTGATGGAGAACGGGGTGATGCTGACCCTCCAGAAGGAGAGAGGGGGGCTGGACCGGGCAGGCTCTTTTTGCCAAGGGCAGGATGTTCCCCTAAAACCTGGTGTCAAGGGGGGCTGGAGAGATAGCACAGCAGGTAGGTGTTTGCCTTGCATGCGGCCGACCCGGGTTCGATTCCCAGCATCCCATATGGTCCCCTGAGCACTGCCAGGAGTAATTCCTGAGTGCAGAGCCAGAAGTAACCCCTGAGCATTGCCGGGTGGGACCCAAAAAGAAAAAAAAAAAGGAAAGAAAGAAAAGAAAACCTGGTGTCAAGGGTCACAAGGGTCAGCCTGGCTTTTGGTTCCCTGGACGAGCTGGTGGGAAAGAAACCCCAGGTTTTCGCTTTCCTCATGAGAGAGCAGGTGGCGGGGGGTGGGGGTAATGCATTCATGTTTAGGGTCGACACAGTCACTTCCATGGGTACAAGGTCACCTCCGTGGGGAGTTCCCACTGCGTGGAAGGACCGGATGGAAGGGCAAAGCCCGCCATGCCTCTAGTCTGGGTTCTGGTTTACGGAGCATATGTGTATTTCTGTGTATTCTGTAATCTGTCTCTCCCTCTTCGGTGCTGGGCTGAAGGGGGCCCTCCCTGCCCCTCACCGGTCACTCCTAGTGATGCTCAAGCCCACCTGGGACCTGAGTGCTGGGACCCAGCAGTGCTCGGGGGCTGGGCAGGGCTGGGGCCTCATTCAGGCGCGGGTGGCTCTGTGCTCCCGCCTTGGGTGTCTGGGTGGAGGTCGGGATATGAACATTCGGGGGCACCTTTGGCTCCTCAGCCAGTGGGATTTCCGGCCCTGCCCCATGCCTGGGCTTGCAAGGATGAGTGAGGAGGGGTGGGGGGCGCGAGGGGTCCGGGGACCGAGGGGGCCCGCAGCGCAGAGGGCTGTGGCTGGCGGTAGGTGGGGCTCTGGATGCCCAGGTCAGAGGGTGGGCCGGCCTGGCCCTGGAAGAGGCGGGGAAGCACTGTGGGGTGGCAGGCCCAGGGGAGGGACTCAGCGCCCTGCAAGCCCCCGGTCAGGGGCGCGGGGCACCCGGCGGGCTCCCACGTGTCCCTCGGGCCGGGGGGTGGCGGGGACGGTCTCAACGACCCCGCCCGCGCTCGCAGGTACCAGGGCCACATCCCCGGGGTGGCCTTCTCCTTCGGCTCGCCCTACGGCTCCACCACCTTCAAGCACTTCCAGGACGAGCGCCGCGCGGCCACGGAGAGGACGTCCCGCCGCTCCCGGGCGGGCCAGCTGCCCGCCGCCCCGGGGCCCGCGCCCGCGCTGCTGCTCAGCGCCCCCTACCGGCCGCACACGCGCTTCAACCTGGACTTTGGCCGCGCGGGGCAGCTCACGCACTTCTACCAGGTAAGGGCCAGCGGGGGCCCGGGGTTGTGTGTGTGTGTGTGTGTGTGTGTGTGTGTGTGTGTGTGTGTGTTCTCAGGACACAATCCCCAAGCGGGATGGGGACTTGGGCGTGTCCACGCACTTCTACCAGGTAAGGGCCAGCGGGGGCCCGGGGTTGTGTGTGTGTGTGTGTGTGTGTGTGTGTGTGTGTGTTCTCAGGACACAATCCCCAAGCGGGATGGGGGCTTGGGCGTGTCCACGCACTTCTACCAGGTAAGAGCCAGCAGGGGCCTGGGGTTGTGGTGTGTGTGTGTGTGTGTGTGTGTGTGTGTGTGTTCTCAGGACTCAATCCCCAAACAGGATGGGGGCTTGGGTGTGTCCACTCACTTCTACCAGGTAAGGGCCAAAAGGGGCCCGGGATTGTGTGTGTGTGTGTGTGTGTGTGTGTGTGCGTGCTGTTCTCAGGACTCAATCCCCAAGCGGGATAGGGGCGTGGATGTGTTCACACACTTCAACTACATAAGGGCCAGCAGGCCAGCAGAGTCCCGGGGTGTATATGTGTGTGCGTGTGTCCATGCTTTTCTCAGGACTCAATCCCCAAGCGGGATGGGGCTTGGGTGTGTCCACTCACTTCTACCAGGTAAGGGCCAGCAGGGGCCCTGTGTGTGTGTGTGTGTGTGTGTGTGTGTGTGTGTGTGTGTGTGCTTGTGTGTGTGTGCTTGTGTGCCGTACTCAGGACTCAATCCCCACAGAAAGGGGGTTTGGGTGTGTCCACGCCCTCCCCTCTGCCCCCGCCGATCTTAGGGACCCTCATCACTTCCCTGCCTCCCGAGTCAGAGGTGGCAGCCCCCAGACACCCTCATTTTCCCGACCCCACGGCTTCCCCTTCCCTGTCTGCCTACCGGGATGTGCCTGCGTCCACCTCGCCCTCACTGAGCCCAGCTACTGTAGAAGGGAGTGGGAAGGGGACCCTCCCTGCCCATCCTTGTCCCGGCTCCGAGGTCTGGCTGGATCCCGCCCAGGTGTGCCCCGTAGGCCCCAGGCACACCTGTGCACCCCCTGGCCCCTGGGTCCCCACGAGAAGCTTCCCCAGGCCCCGCCCATCCCAGGACACGCCCCTTGGGCAGAGGATCCCTGTGGCTCCACCGCCAGGCGGGGAGAGGAGCTGGGGGTGTGGGGGGGGGGGGAGGGAGAGGAGTGGACAGCAGTGGGCAGTGGGGCAGCCCTGCCACTCCCGCGCTGACCACGGGCCTCTCCGGTCTGCAGCAGGTCCAGCAGCACCGGACACAGTACCTGGACCAGACGGGGGCCGTGCCGCGCGTCCCCTACTTCATGCTGCCCGTGAAGGAGGAGGATCGGTACCCCCCTCCCCACCGACCTGTGAGTGCCCGCCCTCCAGCCGTGCTCCCCACCAATGGGCAGGCGCGGGCACCAGCTTGGGGTGCAGAGGGTGGTGGCCAGAGGCCCCGGCCGCGGCTTTGGGGGCAGGACGAGCTTTGGAGAGATGCCAGGGAGCCCGTGCGGGGAACCTAAGGGTATTATCCCGCCCGGATGCTCGGGGTGGGCGGCATACCTCGCCGGGTTGGCGGGAATCTGCAGGCGGCTCCCCCCGGGGGGCCTTGCGCGACCCTCGCTGAGGGCGGAGGAGACGGCGCGGAGCGGCGAGGAGCTACTGCCCTCTCGTGGACGCAGTAAGCACTGCAAGGGCGGGATCGCGTCCCCTCGCTCAGACTCGGAATAGGGGCTCCGAGAACCTGTCCACGTCCTCCAGAGTTCTGTCCAGGGAGCGCCAGGCCCCCTGGCCCTCCTGCTTGCAAATGGGACAGCTCCTTCTCGCCGGGGAGCGCAGCTCTGCCCGCCTCGCTTACCTGGGCCCTTGGTTTCCGTCCCTCTCTCCTGACACCAAGTGGGTGAGCTCTGGGGGAGGGGTGGGAGGGCTCCAGAGGACAGTGCTGAGTTTCCTGGTCCATGCAGACCCCGTTTTCTGAGAACCCGAGGATGCACCGTCCTAGTTATTATTCATTTATTTACTTTGGTTTGGTTTGAGGTCACACCTGGTCATGATCAGGGTTACTCCTGGCTCTGCACTCAATCAAGAATTACTCCTCGCAGTGCTCGGGGGACCATATGGGATGCCAGGGGTAGGACTCAGGGTGGCTGCATGCAAGGCACATGCCCTCCCGCTGTATCTCTCTGACCCATCCCGGTCCTTGTTACTGATACAGAAGCAACCCCTGGCATTTAATGGAATGGATGCAACCGTCTTTCCAGCTTCTTACGGAAGGACAGATGGGGCCACAGAAAAGGGAAACTGAGACCTTAATGACACTGAGCCTCTGGAACTTAGGCAGGGGACAGGCTGGGCAGGGGACAGCTTGTGCACGTGTTGTTGGAGGGTCCCTGGATGGAACTCAGTCCCCTGAAGCCAGACGTAGGACTTGAGGTGGATATGTCCACTCCTTGGGTGGCTTCGAAGTCACTGTGTCACCGGAGGTACAGGGACCCCCTCCCCGGGACAGATGTTCTCTCTGAGGTGCTCTGGGCGGGGGCAGCGTGGCCAACTCTGCTCCCCCTCCAAGGCACCCACAGCCCACACTGCTACCAGCAGCTGTACACCTGGCTCAGAGGACCCGCCAGGTGGCTGCAGTGGGGCTCAGTGCTCATGCTCGGTCCTTTCCTTCGTGGACTCTGCAGCCTGGGAGTTCCTTGCCCCAAGTTCCATCACCAACACTGCTGTCATCATCAAATCATCTCCACCACCATCATCAGAACCACTACCGCCACTCACCCTCATCACCCCTGTGCCCGCTTACCCTCCTTCCAACCCCACCATCCCTGCTCACCCCCACCCCACCCCCACCATCCCCACGATCCTTATCCCCACTCCACCATCCCCGCTCACCCTCCTCCCCACCCCCACCATCCCCTCTCACCCCCCTCCCCATCCCTACACTCTCCATCCTCCCATCATCACTACAGGGAGCACCAACCCCATCATGACCACCATCTCCATCACCATCATCACAGCCCCCACCATGCCCATAATCCTCATCCCCGGTCACCACCCTCCCATCATAATCACCACCGTGATCCCCGTCACCATTCCTGTCATCAGCCGTCATCACCCGTCACAGTCACCATCACAGTCACTATCTCAGCAGCAGAAGCAGTAGTCCTGTCGCCACCCCTGTTGGCATTGACACCACCCCCCTGTCACCGCCGTTCTGCTGACCAGTCCCATCACTGTCACACCAACCTCACCATCATGATCGTCACTGTGATCAATGACCCGAGCCCCTTCTCCATCCGCGTTTCTCCTCACCTGTCGAGTGCTCACTGCTTGCCCAGCACTAGGCTAAGTTCGTGCCTTACTCCTCAGGGTTTCCAACGCCGCCAGGGCTGGAACACCCCCGTCCCATCCCCCACCCCACCCACACACATACCCTCACAGGGAACTCTTAGCAGGAGCTGAGCTAGGATGTCCTCGCCGGGTCTCGTGCCCCCGTGGCCTCTTCCTGTGGACTGTGGCCCAGACATGGCCCATCCTGGTCTCTGGCTGTGGGCGACCGTGGGACTGGCGTGACCCATCCCTCCAGGAAACAGCCTCACGCCAGTTCTGTCCTCGCCCACAGGCCTCCCCTGACCGCGAAGGAGAAGTGGCACCTTCTAAGAGTGTCCCCTGAGAACCTGCACACCTACCAGACGTTCCCGTCGGGGAAGAGGGTGTCCCCGCAGGAGCGAAGGAGAAGAAACCTGTACTTTGAGTTCCGGGCATGACGGTCACGAGCCCCTTGGCTGTGGGGAATAAAATCTAGCCCAGACCTTCCGGTTCTCCTCTCTGACACAGGCACTAAGCTCCCACGGTGTGGGGTGAAGGGCCTGGGGTCACCCCCTCTGGGGTTCTGGCCTGGGACTGAGAAGTGGGGGCTCCTGCTTCCATAGGCACCAGGGAAGAAGTCCCATGAGCCGGGCGGTGAGGGCTGTGCCCCCAGCACTGAGAACCACAGGGGTCTGGGAGAGACTGGCCGGGCCTGCCCGCGGCTCCTGAGTCCCTCCTGGCTCCTGAGTCCCGCTGGGTCCCAGAGGGGTTGGAATGACCCAGACGTGGGGTCCCCACAGAGCCCGGGTGCCCAAGGGAGGAGGCCGTGGGAGAGCAGCCACCTGAAGGTGGTGTAGGTGGGTTAACTTGGCCTCGGCCCAGGATTGGGGTGGGGACCAGCATGGGGCCACACTGGAGGGAGAAACTGTCAGGAGCCTCCAGGGTTGGGGTGTCTGCCCCGGTCCCCCACCTTGGGGGGTTGGGTACTGCAAGTGGGTGACCCCTCACAGTGAGGGTCTGGGCTGGGCACCTCAGGGCAGGTATGGACCCATCCCTAGGAATTCTCCAACTTTCCAGAATCTTCTGGATAGGGTCTCCATCATTCATGGGGTTTCCTTGTCCCTGAATGGGCCAGCCAGGGCTTGAGATAAGGAACCCCCTTGGGAGTCAAGTCCAGGGGGGTGAACGACCCTACACCCCTAAGCCAGAGTCAGTGGGATAATCCAGGGGTGCAGCTCCTCTCAGAGCACCCAGAAGATTCCCCTGGCTTCCAGAATCTCTGTCCAAGCTGCACCCCAAGTTTGGTCCAGTGGAGGCCAAATCCATTGCGGGCTGAGTAGCACCGTGAGCGCAACCTGGCCACTGTCGTGCGGTTCACTGAGGGAGTGTAGAGAGGTGCCCTCCCTCCGTGAACAGGGGGCCCTAAGAGCCCCACTCTTTGTGTCGGGGCCGGGACTTCCTGGAAGACAGGCTGGGAGGGGAGGACGGCCCTCCACGGGAGTTCCAGTGGACCTCAGCCCTGGCCTGGACCGGCTGGACACCCCATCCCCAGAGCACTGGCCTCCGCTCACTTGCATCAGGCAGAACTTATTTCTTTTAGTTTTATTATGGTAACACGGGGAGGTGTGGGAAGGGCAGGGAGCAGGGAGGCGGCCCCAGGAGCTGAGGATGTGAGCTACAAGTTTCTGCCCCCAGCGGCCTGCTTGGACCCCGTCAGCATCCCCAGAAGTGGATCCGAAAGGAGCTGGAAGAGAATTGGGGGAACCACCCTGGAGCCTCCCTTCCGGCTCCCGGCTGTGCTCGCACCCTTGACAGCACCCAGCCCTCTGGGGGTGCGGCCCAGCTCCCAAACCACTGCCCTCTGCTAGCTTTAGGAGGAAGCCACAGGGTGTCTGGGCCTGAGGGAAGAAGGCTGGTGGGGGAACCCCAAGGAGGAATCAGGTCCAGCTTCAACTGTGTGTCAGGCTGTCAGGAAGAGGAGGGTCCCTGGGACTGGGGTCCCCAGCGCATGCCCTCTTTTAGGGGTCTACCTAAGGCCAGCCTCGGGCGTCATTGGAAGGGGATTTCTCTCCTGCCAGGGGCTGGGGAGGGTGGGGGGTGCGGGCCCAAGCAGGGAGAGACCTGGGGCCACAGAGAGAGAGAGTGGGGGTGGTGGGAGCCCAGGTTCCTGCCAGGAAGTGGGTGCAGGAGGAGCTGGGGCAGCAGAGATGGCACGGGGAGGGGGAGGGGGTGGGGGGGAGGGAGACGGGAGAGCGGGTGGGGGAGGGGCAGAGGCGGGAGGGACAGTCCCTCTGCCTTGTTCACCCGCCCTGAGCGATGCCCTTTGAGCTCCCAGCACCCCCAGGCTCAGGCAGACGGGGTGCAGGGTGCGCCCTGGGAAAGGACCGGGATCCGGAGCCTGTCTGCCCATCTGTTTGTCCGTCCATCCATCCCTTGCAGGGAGCTGGGTGGGCCCCTGAAGGCCCGTTTGTGCCCGGAACAGAGGTTGGAAACCCCCAAGGCCTTTAGAGCATGCACATCCTCCATCTCCTCGGAGGCGGGAGAGGGGGACCCCCCCAACCCCAGGCTGGGGCCCACCCGCCCCCTTGACCCCCGCTTCCCAGAAGCTCCAGCTTGGCTGACTCTAAATGAAGCTTGTGGCCCCTTGGGGAAAGAGGAGACCCCTGACTGAGAGAGACTGGGGGGCTTTCCTGCCCTCTCCCCTCCCCTCCCCACAGCTCACCTCATGAAGTCCGGAGACTTGGCCATGGCGTGCTCGAACTCCGAGAAGGACAGCATGTGGTCATCATCCAGATCTGACTCCCTCAGGACCTGGGGGCAGGTGGGGGGGGGCTGCATGGGGGCGGCGGAGCCCCAGGGGGAGCAGAGAGTGAGGGCGGCGCAGTGTCCCTTGCAGGGTGTGGGTGGGGACACTGCCTGTCTCCAGCTCTGTCTTTGCTTAAGGCGCCATCAAGCCCAAAGCCCCAGAAGACTCTCCAGGTCTGAGGACAAAGAGCGCCCCGCCCCCTGGGGTTGCCCCCCTTCAGCTGTCTTAGTGGGGGCACAGGGGCACCCGGACCTAAGGGGACTCTGATGTCCTCTGGTGTGAGTGGCCAGGGGCCCGGTCTGCAGGGAGGGACAGACAGGTGGCTTGCTCGGGTGTGGGGGTCTAGCGTGTCCAGAAGGGATGTGATGCTGGGGAAAACTGGGGGAGGGGTGTTCGCTTCCAGCCCCCCCGCACCCCCGAGCGCCATGCAGGCACACATGCTCACATAGCGCACACAGGCACACGCATGACACACAACACACAGGGGAGCACGCAAATACACATGAACTCACACATGCACACACACACGAGCACACAAGCATGCAGACAGGTGCAGAAGACATGTGAGTGTGCAAGGCACACAGGCGTACACGCACACACAGATGTGCACGGGCACATGCTGGCGCCCATGCACACACAGGCACACACAGAGACGTTCACGGACACACACATGCACAGACAGATGGGCACAGACATAGGCATGCACACATACACATGCACCTAGATGAGCACACAGTCACATGCATGTACACACGCGTGCACACATGCACACACGTGCGCGCACACACGTGGCTCGTGAGGCCGGTCAGCAGGTCCTCCGACACGTCATCGGTGTTGAGCAGCCGGAAGACGATGCTTCTCAGGTCCTCCTCGTCGATGAAGCCGTTCTCGTTGAAATCTGCAGCGGACGGGGGAGAGCGGGCTCAGCGGGGCTGCGGATGGGGTGGGGCGGGGGGGGGCAGTTCTGAGCACCCAGCTGTGAGCAGTGCCTGAGGACCATGGTGGGGCCTAAAAGCAAACCAGCCCGATCTGCAATGAGAAGCAGAGCTGGGAGCAAGGACCTTTGCCTCAGCCAGATCCGTCCTCCCGGTCAGCATAGGGCGGGCTGCTCCGGGGGAGGGGGTGTCCAGTGGGACCCCCTGCGCCCCAAGCCTAGAGCCGGGTGCTGTGGGGCAGGGCAGGTTGCGGGGAAGCCGTGTGAAGGGACACGCATTGGCGTGCTGACGCGGAGCGCCGGAGAGCCAGTCCCTCTCAGAGTCCCTCGGTTCAGAGGACAAACCTCGGCCTCTGCTCCCACGAGAACCTCGAGAACCCCGCCGCCAGCCGGACCTGGGGTCCCCTTCCGAGCCTAAGAACATCTTCATTCTAGGACTGCCGGGCAGGGCCTTCTCCCTGCGTGCTATGGGGAATATGGGCACTAGTTTTCCAAGGGTGACCGCAGGCCTGGCCAATAGTTCCGGCTTCCACTGCCAGGCCTTGGCAGAAAGCAGCCTGGGGTGCGGCTCCTGCCTCCCCAGTGTCTCTGCAGCCCCATCGGACCCCCCAGACAGGAGCTGTTCCCCCAAGTGAGCCCTGCCTGCTCTCTGCTGCCCCTGCAGGCAGACGGGAGTCAGGGTTCGGGAGAGACAGGCACCAGGCTGGTCCTGCCCACCAGGAGCTCCCAGGAGGGGGGTCTGGGCTTCCGAGAGGCTGAGAGGAACAGATGAACTCCGGGGATTTCCAGATGTGTGCATTCATGTCTAGGGAGGAGGGGTGGGGGTGTGAGTGAGGAAGACTTCTTGGAGGAGGAGGCATGAGAGGGTCCCGGTGGGACAGGGAAGGGGGGCAGAGGAGCCCAGCTCAGGGTGAGAAGGTCCAGGAGAAAGAGTCAGAGCTTAATTTGGAGACGGAGGCTGCGAAGGGCCCTCCAGGCGGGCTGAGACGATCGTGTGCGTGTTCTTGGCAGCCGCCTCGAGCACCCAACAGTTCCCGAGCTGCTCGCCAGCCAGCTGGTGTGTAATAAACCAGGTAAGAAAAACGACGGCAACACACCACAGTCTGGGTGTTTTGTATTTCCCTGCGTTTGGTTCTTATAACACAGATGCCCAACCTGAGGCATTCGGACGGGAAATGAACACACTTCGCTTCCTTTGTCTCACTCCTGCCTTTAAACATCATCTGTCAAATCCCAAGCACACCCCCAGCCCGGTTTCTCCCGAACTCTGTGCCTAGTGCCACCTGCCTTCCTTCCCGGTCCAGTCCACTCAGCCTGTTTAAGCCCAGATGCCACCCGCTGTGCTCAGCCCGTGTCCTTCTTAACAAAGGTGCAACCCAACCCTCTAGTCTCTTGTCTTTGGGGGCACGACCAGCAGTGCCTAGGGCTTATTCAGGGATCTCTCCCGGCTCTGGGGACCGTATGCGGTGGCAGGGCTGCCAACGGGGTTGGCTGCATGCCAGGCAAGCGCCTTCCCCACTGCACTCTCTCTCGGGTCCCAGTGATTCCCCCAGTGGGTGGCACACCTCTCCTGGCTAGTGCTGGGCTGACCCGGTGGGGGCTGGGGAGTCTGTAGTCACCCTGGGTGTCATATGGGAACATTTCCTGTTTGTCCTCTTCTAGACGGTAGATTTCCAGGGGGCGCTGGGGGAAATCTTTTGTTTTCTAAAACAGGGGCAGTAGGATAAATAGCACTGTCCTCCCATTGTTCATCGGTTTGCTTGAGTGGGCACCAGTAACGTCTCTATTGTGAGACTTCTTGTTACTGTTTTTGGCATATCCGATACATCACGGGGAGCTTGCCGGGCTCTCTGAGAGGGGCAGAGGAATCGAACTGGGGTCGGCCCAGGCCAGCCTAATGCAAGGCAAACGCCCTCCCCGCTGTGCTATTGCTCCAACCAGTTTGGGATAAATAAGTTTGGGGCCCTCTGCACTAGTGGCCTGGCTTAGAGTGACCCTTGCTGTCCCTTTCCCTCATTTCTACCAGCTAACAGTTCATAGGCCCTTCCAGCTGCCCCTCCAGATTCTTGGGGGATTTCCCCCTCCACTGCCCTGCTCTCCAGCCCCCAGCAGCTCACAGAGGGTCCCCCAGCAGCCTGGGTGACCCTGGTCGTCGTGTTGCATCCCTCTCACTGCGCCTCTTCTCATCGGTCCCCACCCTCCCCGAGGACCCGACTGTGACCCCCCCCCAGACTATGACCCTAACTGTGCCAGGCGGGGCCCTTCCCCAGAGTGCTCTCTGCTCAGTACCAGGTCCTTCTTCCCACTGTCCCTGCTTTCTTGATCCCGGCCACACCTACTGTCCTGTCTGTTGGGGGACAGTTTTCCCCAACGTGCCCAACACCATTGCGCACTGGGTCCAGGCAGACACGGGGCGAAGGATGACGCAGAGGGCAGAAAAAAACACCCTCCGGGAGCAGCTATAGCTGTTCACCTCATTGCCAAATACACACAAATTTTATAGAGGGTCTCGGCATGCAGGAAGGTCCAACCACACGAAGTTCAGCACTCTTGGCCTATCACCTTTCCTGCTCTGCTTTGCCCCGGTTCAATCCCAATCAAGGCTAGATGCTGTCGGTAGGATGACCTCCAAAGCATACATGACAGTTTCCGTGTCTTGGGCCCATGACTAGGAGTCGAGTGAGGCACAAGGCTGGACACCTGGTGCTGACCCCCTGTTCTTGCCAATTTCGCCCCATACTCCCTTCTGTGGAGCCTCCCTTTGGGCCGCCTTGCAAGGTTGGGTCTTATATGCCCCAGTGCCTCTAGCCATGCTCCACACCTGTCCGCTTCACTTATTAGCTCCTTTATTCCCCTCGGCTAAAAGCAAATTCCCCAGGCCAGAGACGTTTCTATGGCACCCATGGCTCCTAGCGCAGGAAATAAGGTAGGTAGTCAATGCATCTTGGCTTTATGGTATTCTTTTTTTTTTTTTTTTGCTTTTTTTTTGGGTCACACCCGGCGATGCAAAGGGGTTACTCCTGGCTCTGCACTCAGAAATCACTCCTGGCGGTGCTCAGGGGACCATATGGGATGCTGGGAATCGAACCTGGGTCTGCTGCGTGCAAGGCAAACGCCCTACCGGCTGTGCTATCTCTCCAGCGCCAAGCTTTATGGTATTCTACTTTGTATATCAGTGAACAGATGAGCCGCCCAAAGTCACGCATCAGTAAGAGATGGTGACAAGAGTGACAGCTGCGGTCAGTCCGTGGGCAGCCTCTGTTCCCAGGCCCACCAGTCCCACGTGACTGCCTTCATTGTCACTCAATGCCTACGTGCTACCCGGTTATAGCGCCGCTGAAATGAGTACTACATTTCCCAGCTTCCCTTTCTGCTGGGCATGGCCACATGACTCCGTTCTGCCCAGTGAGATGTAAGTAGCAGAGGCCCATGAAAGCTTCTGGAAATGTCTTTAAAGGGAAAGTGTATGGTTGGAATGATCACTCTGGACAAGAACTGAGTGCTCGTCCAGCTGAAAGTCGGTAAAGGGACATACATGAGAACCTCTCAGTTCCTGGATTGCAACCATAATGCCCAAGGGGCGGGGAAGAGAGATAGACAGAGAGAGATGGAGACAGAGAGACAGAGAGGCAGAGAGACAGAGAGAGAGAGGCAGAGACGGAGAGTGATGAGAGAGAGAGAGAGAGAGAGAGAGAGAGAGAGAGAGAGAGAGGTGTCTGCCATAGAGGTAGGCAGGGGCGGGGGGACGGGGCAGAAGGGAAACTGGGGACCTCGTGGTGGGAAATATACACTGGTGAAGGGACAGGTGTCGGAACACTGCATGACTGTTGGGTTGCGTTTCAGTCATGCAATGTTCCAACACCTGTCCCTTCACAGTGTATATTTCTCATTATACTTTATAATTAATGGTTACAAATTACCATTTATAACTCATGGTAATTCAATAAAAATTTAAAATAAATAAATAAATACAGGGAACGTGTAACCCTTGTGGCAGGAGAGTGCCTCTCCTCCCGCAGCTGTGTGGAGTACGATGATGCAGCAGATGGGGCCGAGTTCCGGACACTGTGTGTCCGCAGCACCGCTGCCCCTGAACATGGCCTGTTGGAGGAAGAACTGCAGCTTCCAGTGACCTGGACGTTGTCTGGAGAAGCATACTTGGGCTTCTTTTTTTATTTGCCACCAGGTTTAATCCTGATTTGTTAACTGAGCCCCAGCTTCTCTTCAGGAAATGGAGTGTGCTAGTACGCCCCAAGGAGGGGCCCTGCAGGTCCTACAGGCAGCTGGCGTGGGGTTTCAGGGTTAGAAGACTGAGCAGAGGCCGCTGTTATTAGAAGGGCTGGGGCGATAGTCAGAGGGGAGGATGCTCGCTTTGCATGTGGCCCACCTGGGTTTGCTCCCCTGCATCCCAGATGGTCCCACCAGGAGAGATCCCTGAGTGCCCTGAAGTGCCACTGGGTGTGGTACTTCAAACGAACCAAAACCCTTCTTATTACATCCGGTACAGGATCTACCCTGCACCCCTTGGTGACTGTTAAATGCCAAGACTGCAAACTCCAAAGCTTGGGTTTTGCCTCAGAGGGTGGAGTGCATGGTCCAACGAGGCCCCAAGTTCACAGCCCCAATCACAGCCCTGAGCACCACTGGGTGCACCTGAATAGCCCCGCCTCGCCAGGTCTGAACACTCAACCGTCAGGCCCACCCGGCCCTTCTGGATCAAGGCAGCAGGTCAAAGGGCTGGAGCACAGGCTTTGCACGTAGGGGGTCTGGCCTCCATCCTTAGCATTGCTGGGGAGCGCCCCCTGCCCCAAAGGCAAGCCTTAGAATTGGTGCGACGTTTGGAGAATGAGAGCTGGGCCTAGATGGGCCGGGAGGGGGTGGGGGGACAGAACAGCGTGGCTGATGTCCTAGGATCCTTCCGTGGTACTGACCAGGCCTTGGGGTCTCTGCCCCAAGGTGGGAGGGGAAGTCTGAGGTGCCAACGGTCCAGAGGGTGCTTCTTTCCCTGTCCAGTGTTTCTCAGCACTACCGCGTGGAGGCTGGGACCGGAGGCCTTGCCCCAGCTGCCCCGTCGGCTCGGCTCAGGGGCGGTGGCAGGCAGAGGGACACTGCCGAGGAGACGCTGAGCCTCTCCCAGAGACCCCGCAGTGTCCCCGGGCGTCCCAGTGGCCCTGTTCCCATGTGCGGAGACTGCAGTAAAGTGACACGACTTTGGTCCCAAGCCATCTGGACACAGAGCGACTTGCTGGAGTGAAATGCAGTTCTGGGCAGCTGGTGTCCTTTGGGGGTGCGAGGGCAGAGCAGCCTGGGAACGGGCCGGGGTGGGGAGTGCTGGGCTCTGGCCAGTCCCGGAGGCCTCAGCATGCTCAGGCCTGCGGCTCAGGCTTCTGGGGGTGAGGGGAGCACGGGGCGCTTCTCTTGCGGCTTCCCAACAGCGACTCTCGGGTCTGTCCTCAGGTCCCCTCAGACACCCCAACCACCGTCATCTCCTCAGCTCTCCTCACTGCCATAGAATTCAGCCGTTGGGTTGAGTGAGGTCAGCCGTGCCCTCACCTCCTGTAACTGCACCAGCCTCCGGGCACCTGCCTGAGGGGCTTACGGGAGGGAGGAGGAGGACAGGAAGGCGGTTCAGGTCTCTGACAAGGGTCCAGTCTCCCCTGAGGTTGTGGGGAGACAGGGATGGAGGTCATGAGTGTCCTGCCAAGCGGAAGCTGAGCCCAAGTGCATCTGACAACACTGGATCCTTGGGCCGTGGCCTGACCCCTTCCTTCTCCCAAGCAGTCTCCCTTGCGATTCTTGTTTGGGGTCACTGCATTCAGCCTCCAAGCCCAGCTTCCCAGGCTCCTCTGCATCTGTGCGTGTACATGGGGCCACATGAGGCAGAGAGGTGCTGGGTGAGGCTTCTGAGAAAAATTTGTTATAGAACAGACTTGATCTGTGCTGTCGATATATGCAGTGTCCTGACCTCGCCTCCATTTCTTCTCCTTCCTGCCAGGAGTTCAGAGGAAATGCCTGCAAGCAGAGAAACCCTTTGGAGAACCGTCATCTCACAGCAAAGAGGCTTGAAGAACGGGGTCTCTGGGTTCCTTCCTGGAGCCCACCCATCTCCAGACTCCAGAATTTTAAAAACTACGGTCCTTGGTCCAGGGCGATGGTTCTAAGAGTGGGAGCACAGTCTTCGTGTGCAGTAGATCCAAGTCCCATCCTCAGCACTGCATGGTCTTAGAAATACTGTGGAGTGACCTCCGAGCACAGAGCAGGGAATAAGTAGGTCACAACAACTGAGAGGTGTGCCCCCCTACCAATCTCCAAACAACCAAACAAACAAGGTATGCGTGCACATAGCAGAGTGGAATCCAGACTCAAGTGGCAGGTTTGAGTAGAGGGTCTCAAACTTGAAGGAACTTGGGGGCTCCCCAGGGGGAGCTTTGCCAAAACCCAGAAACCAGGCCAGACACAATGCCATCATTCCAGGGGAGCCCCCATCTCCCCCCCACCCCCACCCCCTCTCATGCCCACAATATGGGCTCTGTCTCACACTCAGGAGACTAGCAGACGAGACTCATGTGCTTCAAAGTAAGAGATTTTACCGGAAGGTGTTTGCTCGACTGGAGAGACGCAAACCAGGCCCTCCAGGGACCCTGTTCTGTCTTGGAAGAGGAACGGACGTTTGCTATCCCTGACTGCCCAAATGTAATCTAGTTCAAAATCTTTGCCAGTGGCACATACATCCCTCAGAATAAATTCTGACCTGGAAGTTTCCAGAGCCACACCTGGTGGTGCTCAGGGGCTACTCCCAGCTCATTACCTGGGAGTCCCTTAGCCATGCTCGGGGGATCCTGTGGTGCCAGGAATCGAACCCCAAACTCCTGCACGGAAAGCAAATACTCTGGCTGTTTGAGCTGTTTCCTGCCAGGTAGGGGATGTTGCTTCCTTGTCTGAGTCTTCCCAATAATTTTGGTGGGTGGCTCTGGCGTTAGCAGCTCATTTGTGTTCCCTGTCTGAATGTCCTGCCACAGGGAGGGTTGGCTTCTGGTAGCAACCATCTGACTTCATGGCATCAGACCTCTGCAGTGGGGGAGCCAAGACTCCAGAGCACCCTGGGTGCTTCTGAGACATTAAGGTGCCAACAAGTCACTGTGCTCCCATTCAGATGCAGATTCTGTCTTGTTGAGGACTGAGGGCTGAGATTCTGCCTTCCTCACAAATCTCCTGATAGTGCAGATGGATTCGCTGCAAAGAAACGCTGACACAAAGGCCCCCCTTGGAGAGATCCTGTGTCAGCTCCGAAGCTCCATCCTTGAACTGGGACAAAGGAGGATCTGCAGGAGCTTCTCCAACATGCCTGCCCTTTCCCTTCCTTCCTTTTCCTCCCCTTCTTCCTTCGCACCATCACGATCCTCTCTTTACCTAGCAGGTTTCCTGGCCAGGCCCCAGACTCAGGGAGTGGCGTGCTCTGGTCCTAATTTTGCTGCTAGTCCTAGAGCATAACAAGACTTTGAAGCCCGAAGAGAAGTCTGGTTGTTTGCGTCCATCTCAGGAAGCCATAGAGTTTATGAATCCCGAGGAGGTATCCATTCCAAAGGCTTTGTGATTTTTGCTTGCTTTTTTCCCCCCTTCCTTTTGGGTCACACCCGGTGATGCTCAGGGCTTACTCCTAGCTCTGCATTCAGAAATCACTCCTGGCAGAGTTTGGGGGACCATATGGGCTGCCAGGGATCCAGCCCAGGTCGTCCGTGTGCAAGGCAAATGCCCTACCCACTGTACTATTGCTCCGGCCCCGATTTTTGCTTTTGTGTTTGAGCTCAAGGTGGAAGAGATTTGCATGGGTAGATGGGGGACTGGGGGTGGGGAGGACAGTGGGGACAGGTAGCAAGGGCTGGTCCTCATCAATCTCAGGCCCCTGCAGTGTCCCGACTTGGGAAGGAAGGCAGATCTCCTGAGCTGGACATACTTTTGCTCAGGTGCCTTGAAGCCTCGGGAGATCCTGCTACTCTTCTAGGACCCTGAAGTGCTTCGGGATTTCTTTTTTGTTTGTTTGCTTTTTTTTTTTGAAGGGTCACTTCCAGCCGTACTCAGGGGTTACTCCTGGTGCTGTACTCAGGGCTTACTTCTGGTGGTGCTTGGGGGACCAAATGGGATGCCAGGGATGGAATCCGGGTTGGCTGGCTGCATGTAAGCATTGGAAACACCCTGGGCCTCCAGGAAATAGTTAGAGTGAAGCAGGAAGAAGACAAGTAGGGAGACGGAGCTGACAAGTCAACCAAACTCAATTGTCACCGGGGCGAGGCGCATGTGAACTGGTTCCCCCAAGGTTCCCCTCCCGTTAGGAGCCAGTTAGCTGCGTGTTCCAGTCGGTCCATGGAATGGGCTTAACTGCACATGGGATCTGCATTCCTCTCTCTCACGGCAGAGGTGAGTCTGAAGTCATCAGAATCTAGCCCCTTCTGACCTTCCCCTTCCTTTCATTTTTTTTGGGGGTTTTGTTTTTAATCCATGGCAATTGAGAAGCGTGATACAAACCCATGTACCCAAGTCAGCCCATCCTACAGAGGCGTTGCCGTGGGTGGAGCCCAGAGTGAGGCCGTCTCTCTCCCCCTGGCACCTACCGTAGATGCGGAAGGCGTACTCGATCTTCAGGCTGGGGCAGGCCTGCTCGCTGAACACCGACGCCATGCCCAGCACGTCCTCAAAGGAGAATAGGCCATCGTGGGAGAACACGCTGCAGATCCGGTCTCTGAAAGGGTTAACCTGCGGGTGGGAAGCGGGGGGGAGGGGGGCGAGCAGGAAGGAACCCCATCAATGTCAGGTACTTGCCTCATTCTCTTTTTGTTTGTTTGTTCTTTTTTTGGGCTCACACCAGGCAGTGCTCAGGGCTTACTCCTGGCTCTGCTCTCAGGAATTACTCCCAAGCTTGGGGGGCCATATGGGATGCCGGGGATTGAACCTGGGTCAGCTGTGTGCAAAACAAACGCCCACCCACTTTCCTATAGCTCCATCCCCACCTGCCTCATTGTTCTTTTCCAAAGCACATGCCCTGGATCTCAGATGAAAAGAATAGTGAGAACCTCAACTATTGGAGTGAACTCTCCTCCTGCACTGGCAAAGGATCATCTGGGGTCCTGTTAGTCCTTTTTATACAGCTTCCCATTTTTTTTTCTTTTTGGGTCACACCCAGCCCATGCTCAGGAATTACTTGCTGGCAGTGCTCGGAGGACCATATGGGATGCTGGGAATCGAACCTGGGTCAGCTGTTTGAAGGCAAATGCCCTACCCGCTGTGCTATTGATAAGTCCCCTCATTTTTATCTATGTAGCACCATCACGATCATCACGTTGTTTGTCGATTGCCTCGAGCAGGCACCAGTAACATCTCCTTCTTCCCAGCCCTGAAATTTTAAAAGAGCCATTTCAATGCTCTTTCAGGGTTAGGAGAATGAGATCCGTCATTGTTACTGGTATTTGGCATATTGAGTACGACATGGGAAGTTTGCCAGACTCTGCCGTGCGGGCAGGATACTTTTGGTAGCCTGCCAGGTTATCCAAAGGAAAAATGACATAATAAGATGTCGCGTGGCCATGAATGCGGCCGCGTGCTTCTGGGAGCTGGGTTTTATAGTCTCTGCATCTTGGCCATTGATGGGACCAACCTGACGCTGGCGGCAGCTGGTGGGGTGACGCCTACCTACTGGAAGATAGATATCAACTATGTATAAAAGTTGAAAAATAACGCCCCCCAAGTGCAAAGAATGGAATAAAAATGCCAAGAATGGCATAAAAATTGTATGTAATGCACACCCAGAGCAACCCCTTCTTCCCCACCCACATACTGATGTGAAGGTCAGATCTGGGTTTCAGCCCTGGCTCTGCACTTTGCCAGAGAGCGACTTTAGACACATTCTAAGATCACATATGTACATACATGTGTTCCAGGATAATCCAAGCTGCTGTTAGAAGGTGCTCACCACCACCACCCCATCCCCGGTTCTTTCTCCAAACTCCAGCCCCCACCCAGGAAGACAGAGGTTGACGGTCTCAGTGATGCTGCTGAGGTCATCTACTGGGAAGGTTCTGGATCACCAGGCAGAACTAAGTGGCTTTACAGAGTACTTTGCCAAAATGCCAATCAGTTCATTCTTCCAATGAAGCAGATCAAGCAAGATTCCTTCCTGACAGCAAACTACAATGGCAGGTAAGGCTTACGCTGCATCGGCAAGAAAATAAGCAAAGTCAGGGAATAGAGTCTCTCTCGGAGGCAGCAGGGGCAATCCAGAAGAGAGCGCCTGGGGGCCCCACACTGAGCTTCCCTTCCCTGGTGTCTCCCCAAGGGCCTTGCTGGCAGAGATAGAGGGCAGGGGCTGGCTGCCAGGAAGCCCACCCACACTGCCTGAGACACCTGTCATGTGACTGCTATCCACACAGGTGCCTGGTCTCACTGGAGAAGGGGGCAGTGGGTTGCTAGTGGTGACCATAGTTTGTGGAGCACGAAATGGTAAGCGCAGGAAGTAATTGTGCAGAAGGGGAAATGAGGGGTTTTTTTTTTAGCTTCTTTTGTCACCATATCTGGAGATACTCAAGGATCACTCCTTCCGGGTTCTGGGGACCATATGAGGTGTCAGGGATCAAGCCTGGTCAGATGCATGCAAGGCAAGTGCCTCATCCACTGCTCTTTCTCCCTCTCTCTCTCCCCCTCCCTCTCTCCCTTTCCATCTCCCTCTCTCTCCCTCTTTCTCTCCCTCTCTTTTCTCGTCCTCTCTCCTTCTCTCGATCTTTCCCTCTCTCCATCTCTCCCTCTCTCTCTTACCCGCCTCTCTCCCTCTCTTTCCCTCTCCCTCTCTCTCCATCTCTCTCTCCCTCTTTCTTCCCACCCCCCGCCCCCCGGTCCTGAGGCAGTGAGAATGTCGAAGAGGTAGAGAAAGATGCAGCAAGACAAATCTCTTCCTCCAGAAGGTGCGCTGCAGTAGACCTCTGGGTTTCTCCTGTGCTTTGTTTTGGTTCTACTTCAATAGCGAAGCACATGAAGAATCGTGTTTCTCTGTGTTGCTAAGGGCAGGGGCACTACGGCCCAGGCCTACAGTATTGCTTTAGTAAAAACATCATTTATGTGGAAATCGCTGCTCCTCATCACAGAGCAGCACAGGGCGAGAGGGACACTGGGTCAGGTGCAGGACAACATGAAAACCACATTCCCGGCGGGGTCGTCCGCGGGTTCCTGGGCTTCAACAGCTCAATCCAGGGGCACAGGGACGTGGCTCTGCCTTGCAGTCTGAGGCCAAAGCTCAATCCCCAGCGCGGCCTCAATGTGGAGTCAGATGGCCGCAGGACTGAGACTGGGGGACTGGGGGAGCCACGCTGAGGTGTGTGATCACCAGCGCCTCATAGTCAAGCGAGCACTGCAACCAAAATGTGGGAGCCCCAAAACCAAGCGAGCACCTGGTTATCATGAGAATAACAACAAAAAGGGAAATGACAAAGTCCAAGATGCTGAACTCCCAAGTATATGCAGTGCCGTGGGGTTGGGGACAGTGCAATGCTGGGGCTGGGGACGGGGTGGAACCGCAAAGGTGCCGAGCCAGGAGTAGCCCCAGAGCACCCACTACCCCAACAACAAACAATCCCCACACGCATTAGAGTGCCACAGTGTGTGTCCTGCCCCCCAGTTGGGTGTGGTCCCCAAACTGAACAAGGCAGCAACAACACGACAACTTGGAGACAACATCCAAGGCAGTATCTACCTCGGTGGGGTGGGGGGAGAGGCTGTGGGGTGCGGGGGAGCTAGCAGAGAGCCTCAGAATCTTCCCAGGAGGGTGGGTGACTTTTTCCTCTTCCCCTTGTAGGCCTGGTAGAACTCGCTGAGTTTGACTAACTGTCGGAGACAGGCTGAGGCCCACAAAGAGACACAACTCAGCATGGAAGACGCTTGCTTTGTATGGCCAACCAGGTTCTATTCCAGGCACCCCGAGGGCTCGTGGAGTGACCCCAGAGCAATGAGCCAGGACTAGGCCCTGAGCACTGCCCAATATTGCCCCAAACCAAAACCCAATAACCAAACTCTCTCTATATATATATGATTTATTATAAAAAATTAAAAAAAATTAAAATGCATATGGGTCAGAGTGCTAGTACGGCTGGTAGGGTACTGGACTTGGGTTCAGTCATACCAGTGATTGGTCCTGTATGGGCCCCGAAACACTGCCTCTGAGCACAGAGCCCCAAGTACCCTTAGATGCAGTTTCCACTCCCTCACCAAAAAAAGTGACTATGCAAATCTTTTGAATCACAAGGTTTTCTAGTTATCTCAACAGAGCACTTCCAATAACCATCCGACTAAAAGGGAAATTAAAGATGTTTTTGTACAAAAAGACGAGTCCATGCAATTTGTTGAGCTTCTTAGGATGACAAGTGACTGTTGGCAGTTTTGCTTCCTTGCAGACAGCCACCAAAAATGGACTCAAATTCTTCTGACCACTCTTCGAGGTGACAGTGAGTTGTTTTGACAACGAGTGAGAAAGTCCATGCTTTCCCAAAGAAACCGCGCTTTGGGGAAAAATAAGTGGAAAAGGAAATGTGTTTGTTGTTGACAATGTGGTGAACCTTATAAAAATCACACCTGGAAATATTACATAAAGATTTCTCCAATCTGTTTGAAAAATCATCCAAATGAAGAGTGACCAGGGCTTCTGAGTCCATTTGTAGAAAATACACAAAAGACAACATTTTCCAATTAGCTTTAGAAGAGTCACTGATTGGCAGAAAGGAAGATGGACATTCACTTGCTTAATTTCAACAAAAAGCCTGTAATTGGTAGATGGGGCTGAAAATGAGTCTCATAATTTAATACATGCAACTGATGGTTCATTTTTCCACTTTGGATCAGCTCTAACAGCTGTTAAAAATAAACCCACTTGAACCAGACCTTCCAACTGACTTCATCTTGGAGTGCTCAAGCAAGATTTCAAAGAATACCCATGTGGGTCCTGCAGCATCGCTTGCTCTTTACCTGTTGTTATTAACTATCAGCAGAAGAACACGAAAGAAATTTTCGTCATTTTCTACTGTGCAACATAAGAGACATTTGCTTTTCAAATACTTAATGTATTCTTGAGCTCTGAGGGGTTTTCACTTTGCATGTTTGATTTGTAACACGGTAGGTCTGGACACGTTACTGGTGCCCGCTCGAGCAAATCAATGAACAACGGGAGGACAGTGCTAACAGTGCAGGTTTGGAGGGGAGGGGCGCACAGTTTATAAAGGAGTATCTGTGCGTTCCAGGTGCACAAGCCATTTTCCTGATGCAGGAGGTTCGAGCTGGCTGATGGAGACTAATCACTAATCACAGACGTGGGCAGGGAGCCTGGTGGGTGGAGAGCGCATGCCCAGAGAGGAGACTCGGCCTCAGACCGGGTCTCCTGAGTTGCCTGCCCCTCCCCACTCAGGTGCCCTGAGCCAAAGGATGAAGCCAAGTATGGGCCCATTAAAATACGGAAGTGGGGGCTGGAGCGATAATACAGGGGGTAGGTCAGGGCCGTGCATGTGGCGAACCCCAATTTGATCCCTGGCACCGTACGGTCCCCTGGCATTCCCAGGTGTAATCCCGGAGGTCCCCTGCACTGCTGGGTGTGGTCCAGATGATCCTGGCCGGCACCACATCCTTAGGCTCACCGTGAACCAGTGAGCACAGCTCGAGAGATTTTGAAAATAAAATAAAACAAAACAAATCCAATAAAGAAGCGGCGCCGTCTTAAAAAAGCTACTGGAAAGGAATGAGAAAAGGGTCTTATTTGATAGAAAGTGCACCAGGCAGAGCCCAGATTCAAGTGGCTCAGTGCCTGGCTGCAGGGAGAGGAACTGCATCAGAGGTCCTGGAGGAGGAGAGGCAGGAAGCAGCTGTTTGACCAGGGAATGGGAGAGCCGGGGAGAGGTCAGGCCACAGAGCAAGGGCCTGATGGTCTGGGCCGGGGGGCGGGGGGGGGGGGGCACGAGCAGAGAGCCTGGCTTGTGTCCCCTCCAGCGTGGGCAGCGCCCTCCACCCAGGCTCCCGGCTTCACAGGCCCGGACACAGATGTCTCTCGTGACAAGTGTCACTGGGACATGCTCCGCCCTGCGTTCCCCTACCCTGTGCCCCAGCTAAGGGCCAGCCTAGTCGCTGCCTTCTTGCCCAGCCCCGCCACCAGGCAGACAGAACCAGAGGCAGCAGCCCGAGAACGGAACCCGCTCAGGCCCCGGGCGGCGCATCTTCCAGACTTTTGTGGTGTCTCTTAACAACCTGAAGTCTTTGCCAAAGCGTTTTGGGAGCAATCCAGAGAGTTACAGTCTGCATTAAATTTCACACTCGTTTAGAAGGGCCCTCGGAGGGGGAAGAAGGTGACAACTGACAGCACAGCCTTTCCCCTTCAGGGACAGCGCAGACCCTGGGGGGAGGGTGGCTGGAACAAGGGCTGCTATACATGTCCCCATGGCAAGCCACACAGGTAGCTCCTGAGTGTGACCTCGTGCTGACTATGCACAGCACAGCCAACCAACTGATGGGAGATGAAAATAAGCCCCGAATGGGGACGGGGGAGGGGAGCAAACCCATAGTGTTGATAACAAAAAGGTTGCAGTCCTTGTCCAAAAATAAGGGAGGGAAATTATTGAGGCTTAAAAAAAAATCTCAACATTATTGAACAAGAGATTTGATTTGAAGAAAGTCAGAGGGAAAATATTTGGACTGAGCTTAAAAATATCTCTTCACCATTTCTCCAATGAGAGCAGTCAAAAGGAGATTTTTACAGTTGCTGGAAAAAATTCGCACCAAAATACATGAGCGATTCAGTACTGACATCATGGGGGCCTTCGAAGCACTCTCTCTCTCTCTCTCTCTCTCTCTCTCTCTCTCTCTCCCCTCCCTCCTTCTCTATAAGGTCAAGTAGTATTTTTATTTAAAAAATTCTCATTGCTAACTCAGCTTTGTCCCCTTTAGTACTTATTCTTGAACAAGGCTCTGTTTTTTGTTCATTTTTGTCCACTCCCAACTTTTACTAAGATGATACGGTGGATGTTTACATTTGTAAACATTTGGAAAGATGTGCAGCATCTGTCCAGTAATAGGCGATAGAGGTGTCCGTGGGGTGTGGGAGGTAAGTGTCCATCTCTTCCTAGGTCTTGGATGCAGACCTGAGGCTTCTGGAAAATTTTTCTCTGAGGGTAGGGTGGCCTTAAAGAGTCCCCAAACCAGGCAAGAGTCCTGGGAAGAGGGTGAAGCAAGATTTAAGATTTAGTGCCGAAACATTCATTCAAAAGAACATATGCAAAGAACATATGCACATATGTCAGTATTCATTGCGACGCTCAATACAATAGATATCCACTGACAGAGCAGTAGATCATGAAGGTGTGGCATATATACACAGTGGAATATTACACAGCTCTAAAGAATGATGGAACCATTCACTGCGTCATGGATGGAACTGGAAGACATCACGTAAATGAAGTAAGCTAGAAGCAGACAGATAAACACCGGGTTATATCACTTATATGTGGTATTTAGAGTAACTGGGTGAGGAAATGAATGGTTTAAGGGAGGGATGCCTAGATCACCTTCAGCCTCAGAGCATAGGGAGGAGAAGGAAAGAAATAGAAAGGGGTGGGGTGGGGAGACACATGAGAAGCAGCAGGGGCGGGGTCAAGGGGATTCAGGTACATGAATGGTGTGAAGGACTGACAGAGAGCCAGGCCACAGAGCCAACAACACTGAAATCATGAAAGCAAAAATTAAACTACTATTGAACTTTCTAAGGTGCCTGTCGAGCTACAGGCTGGGGCTGGGGTGGTTCAGGGTGGAGGACTTGGGGGTGGGAGTGGAGGGACAGGGGAAGGAACTTGGGAACACTGGTGGGGCACAGTTGACACTGGTGGTGTCTACAATGCTAGAACACTGTATGTCTAAAACTCAGCTATGAATAACTTTGTAAGTCATGGTGCTTTCATGAAATAAAATGGAAAATAAAACCACATTCTCCGGGACCGGGGAAGCAGCTCAGTGGGAGAGGATCTATGTGTGAGGTCTCGGTTGGACCTCCATCACTACAAAACCAAACCAAATCAACGATCTCTTTTCAGCTAGTACCATAAGTGTTGACTGAGAAACTCAACATTTTCAAGACGGTGATTCGTCCCCAAGTGATCTGCAGCATTCATGACATTCGAATTCAAGTCTTCCAAGTTGGCAAATCAATTGACAAACAGATATTAAACATATGGAAACACAAAGGCTGAAGAACAGCAGTCTACAAGGATAGGGGAACTCTTGAAGCTTTTCTACTACTTTTCTACTATACGAAAACTTTAGTTATCAAAATTCTGAGGGTGTGGTACTAATGCCAGGAGAGACAAATAGACTGATGACCACATAGAGATTCTCAACACAGACACGCACATATGTGGGTGCCTGATTTATAAGAAAGAGCATATTGTAATGGATTAGGGGAAAGGAGGGTCTTTCCAGTAAGTGGTGTCAGGTTTAGAGCTTAATCAGTGTGGGGGAAAAGTTGAGTCTTGATTCCAACCTCACACTACACCATAAAAATCAATTAAGACTGACCACAGGTTTAATGTTGGACACTCATAAGAAAACTTTTAAGCAAGCATCTTCATGACCTTGGGGCAAAGATTCTTTAACAATCTACCAAGGGCAAAATAGAAAAGCCACGAGTGATAACATTTCAGCAGTTGAAATTATTAAAAATCACACATTTGTACCATTCAAAAAATCCCAGTAAGAGAAGGAAAAGGCAAGTCACAACAACCAATACGCACTTCAACAGAGAATCGATAAACAAACACTGCAAATCCAGACCATTAAAAAAAGCAAACGCTTCACTCCTACAACAATGTGGATTATGCCTCAACTTATTCTACCAAGTGAAAGAAATCAGGCCCAAAGGGCTACAGTCGACAGGTGCTAGGCACCTGTTTGCAAGATATTCTGGACCTGGCAAAACTATGAGGACAGGAAACAGATTGGGGGGTTGCTAGTTTCTGGAGGAGGGGAAGGAATAGAATACAAAGGAACCTTGCTAGGGAACAAATGTCAGTTTTTATTGATCTGCTTTTAATTTTGATTGAGAAAATGCCAATCACCCGAGAGCCAACATCCCTCCACTACATTCCCTTGGACCTGTGTAGCCATTCCCCTACTCATAAGGAAATGAGGAGGAATGGGAGGGGGGTGATCTAGCCGTGGCAGCAGACCATGCCTTAGTGCTTCATAAACCACTATGAGTGAAGTTAACTGAATGCGAATTAGAACCTTAAAACCACAGGAGGCTGCTGAATCCAGGACAAAATGCAGATAATGACAAGTACAAGTAACTACATTTCCAAAGGGTGTCACAATGTCACTGAAAGGAACAGGGAAAGAAGGGCTGACCAAATGACTTTAAAGACTGTTTGGATGGGATGATTTTAAGTCTAAAGTCCAAGAAAGCTGTAAATGAACAGCTCTCTGGCCTCTCTCCAGTAAACACCTTTCTCACAGGGGCAGGGATTGACAACCCTGAAACAACCTGGATGCTGGGTTGAACAAACACATAAGAACAGAGAGGGGGTTAATGTTTCTTATCACACACACTCAAACTCATAAATGAACAAGTGGAGGCTAGATGTGGTGCTGGTTAGAGACATCAGTATGAACTCGTAATGTCAATATATAAAAGATAAATGCACACCAAAATCGTGCCAGTGTGTGGGACACAGAGATTAAGACACATGTATTCTAGTTCTGTTCACCACATTATTTTACCTGGAGACACCTGGAAATATACTAAGTGATTAAGGTGGACATCACTGGTCATAGGCCGTAAAGACATCAATTGAACGAGTGGACCAAAAACATCAGGATATAAAAAAGTTGAAAAGACGATTGACCCGTTTGACATACTTGATACTCCACCCAACACAGTGGCAAGACATTATCTTCAAGTGCACTTAGGACATTTCCACAACAGACCATATTCTGGGTCATAAAGCACATCTCAACAAATTTAGAAGATTGAAATGATACAAAAATAGGCTCTCAGGTCGCAACAAGATTGAATTAGAAATAACGATAGAGGATATTTTGAAAATCCATAAAGAAATCGCAAGGGAAATGAGAAAATAATTTGAACTAAGTGAAAATGGAACCACAACATAGCCAAACTTGCAGGTTTCCGGGAGAGCAATGTGCCTCAGGCAGTTACAAGCATTAAGCACTTCTTACAGAGAAGAAATAAGGGAATTATTTAGTTAACTGAAAATAAAAGCTCCTTCCTGTTTTGTGGGAGTGGGGCACCAAAAGGAAATAGGGGGGGATCGGGAATTGGAGGTCTATGGCGTGGAGTTCATTCCAGTTCCTGACGCTGGGCACTCTTGGAATGTGGCTGCGTCTCAGGATATGAATGAGCTTGTCAGAGATCACCTAGTGGCTTGGAAGCCACAGAGGGCTGCTCTGGACTGAACAGAGACCAGCGAGAAGGATGCCCCGTTATGGAAGTCTTCTCTTCCTTCCACAGGAGGAAGTTCTGGTCCACCCGGCACTCGAGATACTCCACCAGAAGGTGGCAGTGTTGAGCTGAAGTCTGTCAGTCACTTCACAAAGACAACCGGAGTGAGTGCCAACTGCCGCAAGGTTCTGGTTAGACTGAAGTTGTCAGTGGCTTATGTATAACCTGGTCATATATTTCTACTCTGGTCTGTGCAAGGAGGAAACTTGGTTCAGAGAGTTAGTATTGGGGTTAAGGCACCTGGTCCAATCCCTGGCATTGCCTGTGATTCGCAGAAGACAGCTGGGAGTAATCCCTGAGCACAGAGCCAGGAGTGTGCCCTGAGCACAGCTGGAGCCAACAGTGGAAGAAGGAGGAGAGGGAGGAGGGGAAGGAGAAGGAGGAGGAGAGGAAGAGGAAGAGGAGGAGGAGGGAGATGAGGAGGAGGAAGAAGAGGAGGAGAAAGATGAGGAGGAAGAGCAGGAGGAAGAGGAGGAGGAAGAGGGAAGAGGAGGAGGAGGAGGAGGAGGGGGAAGAGGGGGAGGAGAAGGAGCAGGAGGAAGAATAGGAGGAAGAGGAGGAGGAGGAGGAGGAAGAGGAGGAGGAAGAGGAAGAGGAACTAAAGCCCAGAGAGGGACGATTCAGACACCTATTTCAATGTGTTGTCAATATTTAGTACGTCTTTTGACTCCATGGGGTTATATAAATTTTTTTGAATTATTGTAAAATGCCATTTCTGGGGCTGGATCCTTGGATCAAGAGGTAAAGTATGTGCCTTGCATGTGCAAGGCCCTGGGTCTGATCCCTGTCCCTTCATGGCCGCCCCACCTGTGCCAGCTACACTGGAAGTTGCCTCCACAGAAATCAGAAAAAAACCTAAAAAGCAAAAACGCTTCCTTTGAAGAAACGGCTTCCTGCACACGCAGAGCAGGTGAGGTGTGAGGCATCCCCCCCCCCCCCCAGTACGCCCACCTCCACCCCAGTCCTGGCTTTTCTGTGACCAACTTAGCTAATGGGGAGACACAAAGTTTCCACATGAGCTGCAAGTCCTTGGAGTGGATCCTTAAGGCGGTGTTACCATGTGTCAGGCATGGAACTGGGTCTGGGGACCCCAAAGTATTGGCACCACCACTTCTGCCCTCCACAGGACTCCGGGGAGCTACTAGGGGAGGTGGTCGGGCCAGATCTGGCCAGAGCACTTGGGGGGAGCAGCTAGCCTAAGATAGAGTGGGAGCAGGAGCCCAGCAGATGAGGCAGGCCCGAGAGCTGCTCCCTTCCTCCCTCAGTGCTGCCTTTCGCCTGACCCAGGGGCTGAGCCTGGACTCCAAACGCTCTCACGGCCCTGCTCGGGCAGTAGGAGCCTGACTGAACGCGAGAAGCCTGCGCCTGCTGGGGAGGAAGGGGCAGGATCTGAGCTCAGTGGACATGAAGGGCCTTTGGGCGAAGTGTCCTTCTGTGGACCCAGCCCCAGGGCTGCCTTCGTTGCCAGCTCCTTATAGGACAGGGACGATCCCAGAGTCTAGGCGATATCTTCCTGACACCACCCGGCAGAGGGGCCCCGGGCAGGAGCTGTCTGCCGGTGACAGATGGGCTGGCAGGGGTGGCCGAGGAGGTGTCCTGCCGACAGCGGCAGGCAGATTGCTAATGGAACAAATAGGCAGGCAAGGCCGTAAAAATGTTAGATGTTATTAAACAGCCATGGCAGCACGTGACCCGAAGCTGGCTCGGAACCACCAGGCCCTTCTCCTCCCAGATTCCAGGTCCATGGGGACCTGCCAATGTCCCCGGGAACCTTCCAGACGGGCTTGCCGCCAGCACAGAGGAGCCAGGGGCCGTAGGCTTTGGGTTTGGGGGTGACCCTGTGGCGGGAGAATGAGCTGTGGGTGGGGAGCGGAGCATGGGGGGTCTGAAGGGCAAAGTTTTCCATTGGCAGCCACAAGCTTGTAGCTCGTGAGGTTTATGGCCTCATTTTTCTCTTCCTTCTCTTTTTATTTAGGCATCAAGATCGACCAAGGTGTTGGAAACATAGTCTGGGGCATAGATTGTGCCAACCTCAAACCCATCACCAGCGTCAGGGTCCCCCCACCAGGGACCCAAGTTTCCCTCCTTCTCCCCACTCCCTTAGCAAGTTCACTGTTTTCTAATTAACTCATAGTTTGGTTACGTTGCTTATCCCGGGGTTGACTCTTCCGGTGTTGCTGTCCATAGTCAGTGCCTCTCCTCCACTGAAGATACCTGTTCTCCACCGAGGCTCTTGACATCTGTCATGTCTACACTGGCAACCATGTCATTTTTTTAAAAATTTTTATTAGTGAAACACCATGAGGTACGGTTGTAGACTTACAAACTTTTGTGCTTGGGTTTCAGTTATACGATTGAGTACCCATCCCTCCACCAGTGCCCATTCTCTACCTCCAATGCTCCCAGTATCCCTCCCACCCACCCCCAGAACCCCCCATCCCACCCCACCCCTGTGGCAGGGCATTCCCTTTTGTTCTCTCTCTCCCTTTGCGTGCAAAAGAGGAATTGAGTGGCAATCGTGTTCGGTCTATAGTCTACTTTCAGCAACCATGTCGTTTTTAAAAGCTTGAGATCGACTCTACCAGATCCTTGAACCTACCGAACAGAACTGGTAACCTGAAAACGCCACCAACAGTGGAGAGGGCATGAGGAGATGGCCTCCATTTCCCTAGCTATAAAATGGGTCACGGGGCTGGAGTGATAGCACAGCGGGGAGGGCGTTTGCCTTGCATGCAGCCGATCTGGGTTCGATTCCCAGCATCCCATATGGTCCCCCGAGCACCGCCAGGAGTAATTCCTGAGGGCAGGAGTAATCCCTGTGCATTGCTGGGTGTGACCCCAAAAGCAAAAAATAAATAAAATGGGTCACAACTCTCGTGTTGGCCAGACCCCTAAAATTGGCAGCCCGTCTCCCACCAGGTGCACCCAACCCATCTTCACTGCTCCCTGTCAGCATCACCAGGCCCACCCCTACCCAACCTGTAAAGGGAAGATCCCAAGCCCGGAGGGGGGAGGAGGCCCATGTGCAGGGGGCAGTGCCCATGGTCAGTGCTGGTGTCAGCTCTGGGGCCTGTGGGTGCTGGCAATAGCGTGACCTTGGGGTGAGCCACTGATGGTGAGACTCTGTTCACATGAGTCCTCCAGGGCCCTCAAAATAGGAGGGTGAGGGGGGCAGAGCAATAGCACAGTGGGTAGGGCGTTTGCCTTGCACGCGACCCACCCAGGTTCGATCCCCAGCATCCCACGTGGTCTCCCAAGCACAGCCAGGAGTAATTCCTGAGCTCAGAGCCAGGAATAACCCCTGAGCATTGCTGGGTGTGACCCAAAAAGAAAAAAAATAGGAGGGTGAGGAGGGGCAGACAGGTAGGGCACCCCTCAGCCCCCCACCACAACCCAAGCCCACATTCCCGGGCCTCAGCCATGGGGGTCTAAGCCAGCAGTCTGGGGGAGGGTCCCAGAACGTGCACTGCAGATGTGCTCAGTCACTGTTCACAGAGGGCAGAGGTAGGACAGAGACGCGTGGGTGTCGCCCACCCCCAGGCCGGTGGTTTTCCTAAATTGGGCTGCTCCCCAAATTACCCCACTGAACACCCGTGATCCCCGTAGAACTCTTTCCAGAATGCGCCCTTCCCGTCCCTCTCCTCCCCGCCTCCCCTCAGACCTCCAGCCCGTGCCAGGCCGACCCCTTCCTTCCACTGCTCTCCCTCCCTCCGTGTGTTTGCCGAGCAGAATCTGCCCGTTCCGCAGAGCTCTTTCTAAAGTCAGTTCTCAAGAGCGGAAAGCGTGTTCCACCAGGCCCCGGGCAGCCCAGCTGGGGGCTGAAACCCTGCGGCTGCCCGGGGCCCCCAGTAGCCTGTCTCAGATGCACTGTCTCTCTCTGCTCGCATCTCAGGCCGAGAACACTTCCTGCCTCCATAGGATCGCAAAGTCCAAATACATTTTGTCTTTCTTAGTCAGGAGGTGACAATCGCCAAGACAAATGCCGAGTGGCAAACGCTTCCAGTGGGCAAGTTTCCTCTGTGGAGAACCTCCCTGCTCCCCAAGAGCAGACACAGTGCTGGGGAATGGGGAGAAACTCCCCAAACTCAACATCTTCCTCTGGACAAGCAGCCCTGGGTTGTACAAGGGTCTCTGCATCCCGGGCCTGAAACTCCTGTCTGTCTCTCTCCTCTCTCTCTCTCTCTCTCTCTCTCTCTCTCTCTCTCTCTCTCTCTCTCTCTCTCTCTCTCACTCTTGCTCTCTCTCTGCTCCCCCTTCTCCATTTCTTTAGGAAATACCTTCCACCTCCAGCCGAGCACCCACCGAGGCTGCTGACAGACTCTCGGGTTCAACCCCTCCCCCAGCTTTGCCGTTGGATGAAATTACCAGGAGGAGAACAAGAAAACCACCAGCCCAGGGGTGGGGGTGACTCCATGCGCGGGAAGACCCCTCTTGGTGGCCTGATTAGAGACAGCAGCTGTTTGCCCGCAGATGGATGGATAAGTGAGGCCTCAAATGGTAGAGAGAGAAGTGGGGGGGGGAGTGAATGGTCTGTGGCACCTTCCTAAGACCCCTCCTGCCCGCCAGCCTTCGGTGGGGGTCACGTGTCAGGCAGTGCCCAGAGTGTCAGAGGGCGAGAAGCCTGGTCTCCACTGCTCTGTCCTTCACAAGCTCCCCCCTCCATAAGGAGCAGAGTAGATCAGCCCCCCATTGTTGCCTCCCATGAAGAGTGCGCCCCCCGCTCTCCACCGCCCACCCCAGACTCAGTGACACTAAACCCCACCAAGCCCAGACAGAAGCAACCCTAATCATTGGATCCAACAGTTGAGATGTTTGGAATTTGGACCCCATCTCCCGCCCCCTGGCGCCAACCCCTGCTGTCTCCTGCGGTCCTGAGAAGATTGTGTCCCCAACTTCAGCCCCACCCCAGCAGGCTGCCCTTGGCTGTGAAGCCCCCTCACCCCCCATCCCCCCAGCCATGCCTGGTCCTCAGCACCTATGGTGGGCACCGCACCTAAAGGACCGCGGACAGGGCCCCAGGACTCCTGACATGCCAACTGGCCTCATGTCCCACCTGTCCGCGCCTCTGTGCTTCTTTTGCGGGGTTGGCTGGGCCACACTTGGCAGTGCTCAGGGCTTATTCCTGACTTTGTGCTCAGGGATCACTCCTGGCTGTGATCGTGGGGGACCATATGTGGTGCTGGGGATGGAACGAGGGTTGACTTTGTTCAAGGCAAGTACCTTTACCCCCTCACTATCTCTCTGGCCCTGGCCCTTCTATTCTTTGTGTTGTTATTGGTGGGGGGCATTGGAGGTTGGGCCCCACCTGGCGGTGCCCAGGGGGCTGCTCCTGGCTCTGTATTCAGGGGTCACTCCCGGTCTCCATGGACACTCCCAAGGGTGGCTCGTACTAAGATAACTCCGGTGAAGGAGAGGAAGACTCTGATGGACGGGCTGGGGCAATTTCCTTGGAAGCTGCTATATCAAAATGGAAAATATATCCTGGGAAGCTCCGAGGGGGGGCAGGGAGGTGGCACCCAGGAAGGAGTCTGAGGAGGAGGAGGAGGAGGGTGAAGGGGAGGAGGAGGAGAACCGAGGGGAGGTGCCACAGCATCCTTCCTGTCCTGGGAGCGTGAGGAACAACCTTGCACCCAGGCCACTGCCTGCTGCAGAGCACTGGAGGGGGAATCCTGGGGCTGGGCGTGCTCACGCTTAGCAGATGTTCATCTAATGGAGAGCGCATCTGGGCGAGGGATGGAGGACGTGAGCTGGCCGCAGCAGGGGCACCCCAGGGGAAGCCAGGCCGGTGAATCTAGGCCACTGTGGAGGGGGCCGGGTTTTGGGCTGTGGTCACGGGTGTTTGAGAGCCCAGGAATCTGTGTGTGTCTCTCGTCGGAGGCACCAGAGCTCCTCTCTGCTGCCACATTGCCAGGATAATGATGATTTTAAGAGTTGCATAGTTCACATTCCGAGCACGGCCAGCCCTGGCTAGCTAGTGCCTCTGAGCCCCACCAAGACCTCTAAACGCAGAAAACACAGTTTTGTTTTTAACGAAGAAGAAACTAATATGCGAGGGTACTCGCTGCAAAAGTAGGATTAGGTGCAGAAAAGAATAGCACCGAAGAACCCCAACAGGGCCACACCCCAAAGGGACAGTTCAGTCACTCAGAACTCAGAGCAATTACGTGCCCTTGGAAATGCTAATGACACAGACAGTATAGTAATGTGGAAAAACACTTAGGCCTACTGGGAAAAGCCAGTCTATGAAAGTCGATAGTGATGTGAAAGAAAGGGGCCCCTTGGGGAAAGGGCGGGAAAAAGGAAAGAAAAGGGAAGTTTAGGTTGGGAGGCCGGAATGCTCAGAAACTAGTTTTTAGGAAATGCATTAAAAAAAATTCATAATGTTTATTTTTATCAATCTTTTATCAATCTTTTATTGGCTTGCTTTTATTTCTCTTGGGCCTTCTCCTTTCTGTTTTCTTTGGTTTTTGGGTCACACCCAGTGACGCTCCTGGGACGCTGGGGATCGAATCTGGGTCGGGCGCATGCAGGGCAACCGCCTTAGCCACTATACTATCACTCCAGCCCTGAGAAAATGTGTTTTAATTTTCATCTGCTCTTTACGCAACTAAAATGAGAGTTGAAAAGGGGGAAATGGGCTTTCAAAGAACTCGATCAGCCATTCAACTTTCCCTCCTGGGCAGCCAAAAGGAGCAGCTTTGGCTCATCTTCAATGCTTCGCCCTCTGCGGGCAGGGGCCTCTGGGGGTCTCTTGCCCAGGCTGAGGGGAACACTCCCCGGGTACGTGATACAGGACACGGTTCATCTCACCGTCTCGCGCCTTCTCAGACGCATCCTGGTGCGCTCTGGCAAATTGCCTGCTTGAATTCAGCTCATCAGCATCAGCCGAGCCCAGGGGACACCAGAGGCCACCTGCGGCTCAGTTCTGCTGCTCAGTCCCCAAACTGGCCACATGTCCGCTGTCCACCCACCTCCCAGAGTGGACTCATCCACAGACAGCAAAACCTCCCCCCGAAGCCACTCAGAGACACACAATAAAAGACCAGCCCCGTCCCACCCCCCAGTCTGTGCTAAGCACATCTCTGCCTCTCTGGAAGCTTCCACTGTGTCCATCTGGCCAGTGCCCTCTGGTCAGTAAACGCCCGTCCCTAGCAAGCCTCATGCCTTTCTCACATCCTGATGATGCTCCTGGGGGTTTGGCGTCTCCTGGGGTCTCTCTGCAGCTGCACACCCAAGAAAGCACCTGGGCTGAGACTTCCGGTTCTGGTTCCATATCCAGTTCTGCCTCCACTTCCGGTTCTGGCTGGCTGAGCACTTGACCACAACTGGCCGGCCCTGGTCCTGGAGGCCATGTACCCTCTCCCTAAGGACAGAGCCCACCGGAACCCTGGGGGCACTCCCTGTGTGAGGGTAAGAGAAGGGGCTGGCGGGGGGGGGGAGGCCAGTTGTCAACTCTTGCCATTTCCGAAGAGAACCTCCTTCTGCCCTTTGCCTTCTCTGCCTCCCGAGAGGTGGGGTGTTGGTCAGACACCTGCCTCGGACCTCTTCAGGGGCCTTCTCCGCTGGCGATGGCCTCAGAGAGAAGAAGGGACGAGGCCTCCCAGGAAGCTAGACCGGTGCTGGGGATGAGGGGTCAGTCACTAACTCAGAGGATAGTGGACACTGACATCCCTGCCATTTGGCAGGGTGACAGCTCCACGTCCAGGCTCTGCCTGGTCTCCAGGGCAAGCGGCCAGCGCCCACCAGGGCCTGTAGCCCTCAGCCAGCTCTGCCCTGGACAGGAAGCCTGTTCTCAGACCCCCAGCTCTTCTGGTGCAAACAGAGCTCAGGGTGCAGGAAGCTTTGCCTGACGGGAGAGAGGACTGTGGCAGGTAAGGCCAGGCATGCATCCAGCCTGGATTAGCTCAGCTCCTCATTTGTTTCCCCCACCGAGTCCTGCCAGGAGTGATCCCTGAGCCTGGACACCACTGGATGTGGCCCTCAAGCCAAACCAAGCAAAACAAACAACAACAGAAAGAGGTCTGGAGTGACAGGACAGCGGTGAGGGGTCTTGGCTTGCATACGTGTGACCTAGGTTTGATGCCCAGCACCACCAGGAATGAGCCGTGAGCACCGAGACAGGAGTAAGCCCTGAGAATTATCAGGTGTGGCCCCTAAAACCAAAATCGACCAAGCAAACAGAAAAGGTTGCCTAGAGCCCCAGGGTCGTTAGCACTGGGACAAACCCAATCCCTCCCTTTCCCCCCAGCACAGCAGGACTGGGCTTCTGTGCTCCCGAGTCTCTCTTCAGTGAGACCCCTCTGCTCCTTTCTGAGCCTGGTCCTGCCTTCTGCCTTGCCCCCTGCCCTCTGACCCCCTAATATGAGGTTCAACACATGCTACAGACACTCACCCTCCTGGGGTTCCTAAATTTCCCCCTGGGCCCTCCTAGACACTCAGGGCTGCCAGAATGGGGCCCATTTCTCAGCGGGGGATGTTGAGGTCTCTAAACAGCGGGCTCGGATCTGGTGGGTCTGGGAGATGTGAGGGGCCAAACCAAGACCCTCTCCAGGGTGGGCAATCAGAAGGCCCCTGGCTCCATGTGGGGCTGAGCACCCCCTACCCCTGCCAGTCCCCCCATCCCCTTGGGCCTTCCTTCTGGGCCCTGGCAGAGGTGTTTCGGAGCTGCACCCCTGTTATGTGGAACTGCGGTGCAGGCTGGTCCGCACAGGTCACAGTGTGTCTTCCCGGCACTCAGGCTTGGCTGGGGTGGGTGGGGTGGGAGGCACTGTACCCTCTGGGGCAGCTTATAGGGGCTGCAAATCCTGGAAACATGGGGGGGGGGCGGGCTGGCAGCTTCCCAGTGAGGAAGGGGTTAGCTCGGAAACAATGGTTGTTTGTTTTTCTAATTTTAGTCCGTCTGAGGTCTCTGGGGGCACAAATGAAGTTATCAGTAAAGAAACAGCGGAATAAAGCCCCAAGCCAGCAGGCCAGCCGGCCCCTGGGAGCAGAGGCTTGAAAATCTGAGATGGAGTTTGTTTATCTTGTGATCTGAGCTCCGAGGACTGGGCCCCGGGTGCCGGAGGGGCACGTCCCCCAGCCCTGGGAGGCCTGTTCCCGGCTGTCCCTGGAGAATTGGGGGGGGGCAAGAGCAAATGAGCCCACGGGGGGGGGGGGGGGGTGTGGGGAGGGCGGCAGAGCCGCTTGGAAAGGAAGCGTGGATTTGCTTCTCACCATGGACTGGGGTCACCCATCCACCCACACACCCCCAGCCTCCGTGTCCTCTGCCGTCCAGGGGCCTGGTCACTCCTGCCTGGCCTTCCACGGGCCCAGGGAGGCCAGCGACATGTGATCTCCAGAATCCTTTATGGGGGTGTGGGGGGGTGCCTGACAAGGACTTGCTGCTCCCATCTCAAAGGAAGGGACACTACGGCCGTGAGGAGCGGCCAGACAGACCCGGAAGGGCTCAGAGCCAGACTCTATCCCACCTCTCAATGTCTGAGGAGAGAAACCACGAATCAAGGCTGTAGCCATGTCCAGACCTGTGGGTCCAGGTGGGCGCAAGCCGGAAGGGGGTCGCTGAAATGTGGGACTTGAGGAAGGGGCTGAGCACGTTCTCGCTGGCAATAGGGGGGCTCCTGCCACCACCCATTTCTGGGAGGGCCACACACAGGCTGTCCCTGCAAAACAGAGTCCCCTACCAGGAGGCCGGGATGGGGGCTGCCCTTGCCTCTCCCCAAGGACCCCATCACCCCCAAGAAAGAGCCTCTGGCCATCTGGGCCTTGTCTTGGGGTCCAGAGGCAAAGTTGAGGCCCAGGAGAGAGAGAAGGAAGGTGTTAGCTCCGGCCCGTCAGCTCTCGGGGCGAAAGTGAAGACAAGCGGCTGGATAACCCCATTTGGGAGATGAGGAAACTGAGGCTGGAACAGAGCAGCGCCTCCCCCCAGGCCCGCCCTCAGTCTGCTGACGGTGGCATCGCCCCAGCCGCCACTGCGTCCTACATCACGGAGCTTTTTCTAAAAGCAACCACTTCTTAATTCTTTGGCTGAATGTCTAAATAAGGATTTTTGCCAATTCCGAGCCCTGCTAACTGATGAAGTTGTCAGAAAAAGATCTAATGATGCTTGAAAATGCAGGGCGTGAGCCAGCTGCCGAACTGCCCTCCCAGCTCTGACTCTGCATCAGGGAATGGGGGGGGTGTTGGCGGGGAGGGGAAGTGCAGGGGGGCCTGCCCCTGGGAGACTGCTGAGAGCTCCTTAACCCCTTTGATCCTCAGTTCCGGCTGTAAATGAGGGTCCTGACCTGCCTCCCGTGGTTACTTGGGGGAACTGAGCAAGCCCAGCACCACGCAGAGCAGATTCCCGCCAAGAAAGGGGGTGCGGGGTCTGGGGGTGAACTGAAGCCCACAGTTCCATTCCGGGTGGCGCTGGGTCTATGGGCCCTGGCATTTCCCTGGGAGGAGGGTGCCATCACTGACACATGACAGGCGCCCAGTGACCCCTGTCCTGTGGGGAGGAGCCTGGGGTGGGAGCCGGGGAGGCGGGGCTGGGGTGCACGGCCTCTCCCCTTTCCCACTCCAAAGTCCTGGATCGGGGACCCAGGAATCAGACATTTCCCAGGAAGGACCCCGAGAGGCTCAGCACAGCTCCCCCAGCCCCTTCAGCTCAGGCACCCAGGGATCAGAGCCACCAACTGCTTCCTGCCCTCCCCTCCTGTCCGACACATGCATGGACACACACACAGACACACGCACAGACACACATGTCTGTATGAGCACAGACACACATGTATCCATGAGCATGGACACACATATGTAGACATAGGTAGACACAAGCATGTGTGCATGAGCAAGATACACATACATGCACAAAAGCATGGATGCACATGTCCATACAAGTATGGACACACGTGTACGTACACACATGGACGCACCTGTAGACACAAGCACAGACACACGAGTGCAGACACACATGTACATAGAGCACGGGTGTGTATGTAGACACAAGCACAGACTGTGCACATGGGCATGTGAGTTGGACACACATCTGGACATGAGCGTGGGGACACAGACAGCATGCAGACATGAGGGTGACATGTAGACAGCAGCACAGGCACACAAGTAGGTAAGTGCTTGGGGCCGCAGCGACAGCACAGTGGGGCGAACACTGGCTTTGCACGCTGCCAACCCAGGTTTGATCTCCAGGTTTGATTCCCGGGTTCAATCCCCGGCATCCCATGCAGTCCACTCAGCACTACCAAAAGTAACCCCTGAGCATCACCAGGCATGACCCAGACACATGGGCAGATAGATGAGCAGAGACATATAGGTAGACACTGTAGACACATACACAGACGGAAGGACGCAAGCAGGAATAGATATGAATGTGGGCTCACACAGACACGCGCAGGGACAGAGCTTTGAAACGCTTCCTGACACCAAGTCACCAGGTGCCTCCCGGTAGCCTGAACTGCTTCTCTCCCAACACCCACTTCACCCCCAACCAAGAAGCCTTAGCAGCCTGAGCGGCTCTCGTGGAGGGAATGCGGTCCCTGGGACAGCAGGACCCGGAGCCTGCAGGGAACACCAGGTACAACTTGGGTATCTGCCACCTGAGGGATGCTCCAGAATCCTCCGACAGAATCCCCGACTCCCACCGGACACAGAAGCTGTTCGAAAAGATGCTCAACCCAAAAGGAGAAAGAGAACAAAAAGAAATGCCCTGCCACAGAGGCAGATGGGATGGGGGGATGGGGGGCGGGAGGGATACTGGGATCAGCGGTGTTAGAGAGTGGGCACTGGTGGGGGGATGGGTACTCGATCACTGTACGACTGAAACCCAAGCACAAAAATTTGTAAGTCTACAACTGTACCTCATGGTGCTTCATTAATAAAAAATTTTTAAAAAAAATTTTAAAAAGGTGCTCCAAAGTGTTGACCAGTAGTTGGGGTTCTAGAAGCTTTCCGCATAGCCTCACTCACTCTGTGAGCTGATCACCCCTTCCCAGATCCTACACAAAGCCAGAAGGGCTATACTCGAGGAAGAAAGTACCGGAGACTTTCTGCCTTGGGGGTGTCAGCCACACTGCAGAAATTGTGACCCAACAGAACTACACCGTGCTGAGCTCCGACGCCTCCAGCCCTCTTTCCCAACTTCACTAGCAAGCCCGTAGCGAGCACTGACTCCCGTCTTTTCTCTAGCCCCCAGATCTCCCCACAGAGACTCCAACTCCACTTGGGACTCCTGCTTTGACGAGCTTTTCAGCACCACCCCGCCCCGAGTCCCAGGACTGTGAGATCCAAAGAGACAGTCAACCAAGCAAGCAGGGAAATGCCTGCAGGAAAGCTCAGGGAAAACGTTTCCAAAATAACGCCCATTGAGAACTGTGAGCGCCTGGAAATGAGAGTGAAATGCACAGAAACAGCAAGAATGGAAGGCGGGCACCCAGACTGAAAACCCCCCTCACCCCACCCCCACCACTTCCCAGGGCCTGGCGCAGGGGGACAAGCACCACACGAGCCAGGAAAGTTCATCATGCAGGGGTCAAGGAGAGCTGGTGGGCTTCCAGAAAGGCAAACAGTAGTCACACGGCAAAAATTAAGCAAGAGGAAGACGGGACTTCTTAAAAAACCAGTAGAAGTGAAAATGCAGCCAAGCGATACTTCCCAATTTCCAAAGAAAAAAAGGAGAGCCAGCTTGCTCTAGACGCAGTTAAGTGAGAAGGAGCCAGAAGACTTTTTTAGAGCTGCGAGGTGTCTAGTGTTCCTTTCCTGCCTCTTCCACTGCCCTTGCCCCTGCAGCTTCTGTTCAACGTGGAACTGGAGAGGTGATGAGTCTAGCAGGAGATTTGCTCCAGGACAAACGCAGCTCGGGTCCCTACCAGAGCAGCCGCAAGAGAAAATGGGCCAGGAAAGCAGAATGTATAGAAAACACCTCACTTCTGAAGGCCCTTGGGTGAGATGAAGGCGGCTGGTAGGGCTTTGGTGTTGACTGCCTGTAAGTAAACAGGAGGAAGCAAAACCAACGATTCCATCCAGGAAAGATGAGAGCCACGAAAAAACTTCCAGTGAAGACACAGCTCTGCTCAACTCACTGGCTGTAGTTGGGGACTGGTCGAGGCGGGTAGGACAATGGGTAGTGCTGGGTACACGCTTGTGGCGGAGGGGTGGGAAGGACTCTATTCTGGGGGGAGTCGGCGGGGAGCTGGGAGCAGGGGCCGTGAGTGTGTTCTTGTGATACGTGGAAGCAAATGCCAGAATTGGCTAAGAGCTGAGAATAGTTGTCTCCAGGGAAAGCACAGGGATAAGCTCATCCGGCAATTCGACTCTGGGCGTGCATGAATCATTTTGATCTATAAAGTTAAAACACTGAGAAAGTATATTCCCATCCCTGCTGCTCATCCCCCGCCATTTCTCGAGCCGCAGGATTTCTTGGTCGCAGAAAGCCTGACTTCTTCCTGAGCTCTTCTAAGCAGAGTGGCCCAGCCTGGAGGCCAGCCTCAGAAAGGTCCCGAGAAACAGCAGATGGACGGAAACCCAAGGCCCACTGAGATCTCAGGACCCCACGCGTGGACTCCTCACACCCTGTGCAGGATCCGGAAATGCTGTGTTTTCCAGCAGCTGTGCTGGGCTAATGACAGGCTGAGCTGTGCAGGGACCACCCTCTGCAGGAAGGCTGGGAGGGGTGGGCATGGCCCCAGTCTGCATCTTCGCTGGGGTCCTGCCATGTCCCCTATTGAGCCCAGAAACCAGAATCCTGCTCTCTCTCTCTCTCTCTCTCTCACACACACACACACACACACGCACACACACACATACACACACACACACACACACATACACCCTACTACTACTCATCTGTGTTTGCAGAAAGCAAGATCATTATTTACAGAAACAGAAACACTGAACTCATTCACATATATCAAACAGATCAGTAGACCAAAAAAGAAAAAAAAAACTTCAAAGAAACCCAGAAACTTTTGAGTGAGAAAGGGGTGCTGTGTCCAGGCAAGGCGGGGCCTTCTCATCGCCACACTTGTCTCCTGACCCTTGACTGCCCGGATCCCGTCCTCCGACAGCCAGACCCTTCTCAGTGTTAACCAACCTACTTTTTCCACGAGTGAATCCAAGTTAAGGAAGCAGAACTTTCTTCCCAGACCACTTAAGCCCCTGAGCCAAGTCAGTGCTGGACCCAGCGTTCCCTGGGGCCCCATTCTCAAAGATTTTCCAAAGATGGTATCTGGGCAGTGTGACTCACATAGCAATGACCTTGGGGCTCAGAGGACATAGGAACTCTGGGGCCCCTGCCTCGAAGCCAGCATCTCCCAGCTCGCTTGGGGAAGCAGGCGTTTAGCATGAACATGACTGGAAGGACACAAAGGCAGAGCAATCCTAGATCCAAACACCCAAACGCCAGTCTGAGGACCAGCGACAGTCAGTGATAAACTTCCTGGTCATCTGGCATGAGGCAAGCAAACAGGGGTCCAAAGGGGATGCACTGGGAAAGAATGATTCTTAAATCTTTCTAATACTTGTGTTCTACAACAAAGTTTAAAAAACAAAGCCAAACAACGAAATGATGGTGATTGCGGGTGACAATTTTTTTTAATGTCCTTACTTGGCCAAAATGAAAAGTTTGGCACCTCTACTCTCTCCTCCAAAAATATGCTTTGGGGAAATTTTATTGGAATCCAAAGTCTGGAACATTCTGTGGTAGATGATACAGAAGAATCCAGAGGGCAGAGAGGGTATCAGTGCTTGTCTTCTCGTCTTTCAGTGAGGGTTGTGTGTTCTAGAACATTCTTACCACATACTTGGCTGACCATGTGCCAAGGCCATACCTTTCAGTGATAAGGACCTCATTTCTTCTGTATGCTGCTTCCCAGTATTGTCAAACACTTGCTTGGACCTTGGTCACTGCCTTGGGCATCTGGTGCCTAGCTTTACCTTTTATTTATTGGGGGGAAGGTTTTTAGGGGGCCCACACACTGTGGTGCTCAGGGTTTACGTCTGGCTCTGCACTAAAGGATCACTCTTGGAAAGGCTCAGGGGACCTTATGGGACGTCGGGGGTCCAGCCTGTATCAACCTGTGCAAGTTAAGGGCCCTCCCTGTTATACTATTCCTTTGGTCTCCCAGCTTTAAGCTTTAACCAAGGAGAAGCCCTCACCTCAAACCTGGTTCTCCCACTCCTTTAGGTGTGGCAACAACTTGGAGTCCTCAACTCACGAGATGTCTCTGACTGCTCAGAGCCATTCGAAATGCAAGAGGAAACAAACAAATGGCATGGCAATATTTTTTTAGTGTGGCTCCAATAAACACTTGTCTAGATTCACAGGAAAGGAAAAACACCCTGAAGAAAACAAGGCAAAATGCAACCATCCCTTGAGGAGGGCTACTAAATGGTTTTGTCATATTTTTGCTTTTCTGGTTTCCAGCTTTTCTACAGTAATCTTTTTTTATTGGCATGCTAATTTTATATAATGACCATTGAGAGAAATGTAATAAGAAAAGTAAAATTAATCTCTTCCCAAGACTCACTTCAGTTCCTGACCAATGTCCTGTAAACAGGGTCCTGGGGGATCTGCAGCTTCTGGAGAAACGGAAATGGCCCACCCCAGTTCCCTCACCCGACCTTGCCCCTTGGGCGTGGCCAGCCGTGCCTTGGGCGTGGCCTGCCGCATACGGGGCGTGGTCTATTGCAGACTGGGCGTGGCCTGCCGCAGGCTGGGCGTGGCCTGCCGCAGACCCGGCAAGGCTTTTCCCTCACCCACAGCAACCTGATGTTTCCTACTGTAACTGTCCACTGCCCCAGGCCACCGAAACCCTGCTCACCACAGACCCCCGCCTCCGTCCCGGACGTCGCTGCGTGTGCTGCCTGGAACTGTGCATCCCTCTCCCCCAGTGCACCTGCCGCTCTCCCCTGAGCTGGGCGTGGGTGGGGTGCAGGGCGCGGAGGATGCTGGCTCGCCCCTCGCCGGCTGTTCCCCAGCACAGCGCGCAGATTGTTTCACAGGGAGGAAAATGACGCATCGAGGGGAGTTGTGTCATTCTGGCTGCGATGGAGCCGGGCCCAGACCGGTCCTCCTGCGCCTACCCAGGTGGCTGCTTGCTCCTCTGCGCTCAGAACAGAGCTGGTGACGTGGGTCCATGGGAGGGTGGGGACCACACGCCAGGGACACCCTCCATGCTAGAATAGCCACCCTCAGGGCACCCTCAGGGCACCTAGGCACGTGGCGGGCCATGAGCTAGGCCTGGTTAGATGCGTGAAAGTGAGGGTCCCTGACCCAGGACCCGGAGCCAGTCCCAGCCCTCCCTGACCTGTTTTCCAAAGGGTAAAACCAGGGTAGGAGCATTCCATGGAGATTAGACTGAGAAGTCTGACACTTCTGGTGACAAGAACCCCCAACCCCGGGAGCAGGGCAGCCCCAAAAGAGAGAGTGGGCACCCAAAGGGGTGTGAAGAGGCGTGTGCTTGTGAGGACACGGTGGAGAAGACATTCTCATTTCACTTTTGTTTGTGTGTCAGAGGCTGCTCCTGACTCAGAGCTTAGGGTTGCTCCCAGAGGTGCTGGGGCCAGGGAGGGGGTGCCCGTCCTTTCCTGCCCGGACTATGCAGGTTGGGGTGTGAGTCCCCCCCGGCTCCAGGCTTTGCTCCTGGTTCTCGGCAAAGAGGCTGAGAAGATTCTGTCCCTCTAGACAAGTCCAGGTTCCCAGCATAGCTGGGCAGAAGAGGACTGAGGGAGGTCTGGGGCAATGGCCGGGTCACCCCCAGCTTTCCAAGGCTGGCCGCCTCCCACGGGGGACCCTCCCCCACCCCACCTTCCCACTCCTAGGTCAGGGCCCAAGAGATAGAGAGGAAGGGCCAGGCAGGAGGAGGGGCTCAGCACAGCTCAAAGACACCCGCAGCCCCCGGAGGACTGGACAGTGGGTCAGCAGGCCCGGAACAGCCCACCCGAGAGATCTGCCATCACTGTGGCCTCGGGTGGCATGAGGAATGTGACATTCTCATAGCTGGGCCCCTCCTGGGGCTGGAGGGTCACAGAGCCCTCAGCTCTCACCCCCACCCGGACCCCTTCACCCTTCACCACTTCACCCGTAGGACTCACCCTGAGGGCTGGCAGGGAGCTGACCTGGTCCACGGTCAGAGTTGCATCCTTGTAGTACTTCGCGGAAGGACAGAGTTTCAGGAAGGTGTCGTGGATGCTGCGGAGAGATGTGACACTCTGGGCCTCTCTCCCGCCAGCTTCCTACAGAGGAAGGGGGCTCGGAGCCATGGAGGGGAGAAGATGGGAACTATTCACCCTGCTAAAAGCATCACTGAGGCCCCCAGGGCACCGCAGGTCGAGTGCAAAGGCAGGATGTGCCCTGTGACCTGGCACACACCTACCGTGTCCACTATCACAACCCCCAGAGCCCTCATTTCTAGCTGGGAAAGCAGTCTGGGGAGCCCGGGGGGGGGTAGGGGAGGGCTGTGGAGAGGCCAGGGGCCACCTGGGACCCCGCCACTCCCTGTGCCCGGTCGGGAGGAGGCAGGATTTGAGCCCAGGACACTATTACCACTGCCTGAGGCCAGCAAGCCGAGTGGTTGCAGACATGCTCCTGCCCCCCACCATGGAGGGGAGAGGATGGGCTAGAAGCCAGCCCACCCATGACCTTCCCACCAACCAGGCCTGGACGTGACACCCTTCCCCCAGCAGGCCCGTTGGACTGGGCACCGAGGCTGCCAGGGAGCAGAGAAAGTGGAGAAAGGGCCAGGGTGCTGGACCCGGCTCCTCCAGGGGGGCTATATGACGTCACTCTACTCCTGAGCCTCAGTTTCCCCCACAGGCCATTGGTGAGCACGGGTGCAGAGCACTGGGCATGGCTCTGATGGGAACATCCGGGTCCCCAGATTCAAATCCTGATTCTACCAAGTGACGGCACGGAGCCCACGTGCTGGTCCAACACCACACCTGCACTCAGCATCTCTGCCTTCACTATGGAACATCCCCCGACAAGGGATGTGGGTGAGATGCATGGGTTGGGCACAGAAGCAGCCCTGGGGATCCTTTCTCTCCTGCAGCCCAGGTGCTTCCTGCCCTCTGGCCGGGCCTGTGATGCCCACCCAGGTCCCTCTCGGGTCCTTTTCTTCAGTAACCTTCCCTCTGTCCCTTCTCCCCTCTCTGCTCACCCTGCCCATCTCTGCTCTCCACCAGGTGCTGAGGAGGCTGATGAGCTAATTCATACTCAGGTGTGAGGGACTACCAGCCCCTGCCTGCACCCTCAGACAGGCGGAGCCCTGGGTTCCATCCCTGGCACACCTGGATTTCTCCGTACTTCCGGGAGTGATCCCCAGGAACAGAGCCAGGAGGAGCCCAGAAGCACCACCAGGTGTGCCCCATCCCAAACAAAAAGAAAACCAAAGGGCAGTAGATGGGGTTGGGGGGGGCAGTGGACGCTATTCCCAGCCCGACTGTGTCACTCCTCAATGTCCCGCATCCCTCCTGTCAAGGGCCCTCATCTTTCACGTGACACCTCGGTCCATAGGCCCAGGTAGGTGCCTGGTGCCTGGCAGTCTCCCACAGACACTGTGGACATAGGTCCTTGCGTGTCACGTCCCTCTGTGACCCACAGAGTGACCTTGCAAGGACTCCGCCAGGCCAGTGGGACAGACCCATTGCAGCCTGATCCCTCTCTTAGGTGCCGTGTGACCCAGGGCACGTGGCTGGGTCTCTCTGAACGAGGTAACTAGTGTCAGCCTCTGACGACCCAGTGGGGAGAGCTGTCTCAGAGGCGACTGCCAAGGCGGGTGGGACGAGGCCGTCGCCCACAGACCCCATCACCCTGATGCTAGCGTCCATCTGACAAGTTGGGGGTGTTGAAAAGCGGGGAGTGAAGTGAGGGGAGACATGCTGTGGGAGAGGAGGGGTCCCCCCGCCCCCCTGAAGGTCTGAGGGGACAGGTGGGTGTCCTGGCCCGCCTGCCGGTGGAGGCTGTTCTGTAGCTGTCACTGACTTCCTGTGTCTATGTTTTCAAGAGTTCCCCTGAGGTCAAACACCCACATGGGGGCTTGGGTGGTGGGACCCTCTGTCCCCCTCTGAGACTCCTCACAGAAGCTCTTGGCAAGACTTACATGGACCCATTGTCATTCCCAAATGGGGAAACTGAGGTCAGGGACTAGAGCTTCCAGTGAGACCGTTCAGGAGGGCTTGGGGCAGGAGGAGGGAAGGGGCCAACCACCACCCCCTCTAGCCCTCACCAGGCTGTGCCCGAGGCACCCACAAACTTCTGACCATCCAGGGAGAGGGTGGTGCAAGTATGTCTATAAATAGGTAAACTGAGGCTCAGGGAAGCAAGAGGGTAATGCCCAAGTCACGTGGGTGGGGAGAGACATCGGGGGCTGGCTGCCCTCCCTCCACTGTTACCCAGGGGAGGGTCTCCCAGCTGCACCCCAGCCTGCCGAGTGAGGGCTGTCCACAGGGAGCGGTGACTGTCTGCTCAACCACACGACATTCCCGCCTCTAAATACGGATCAGTGACTCGAAATTAATCACTGATGGACTCACTGGGCCCAGCCATTTGCAAAACACACGTTTAGCCTGCCAGAAAACCAGCAGGTCCTCAGTGGGGTGTGGTGGTGGGGGGCTGCTTTCCCCACAAGGCAGACAAGGTGGGGGGCCGTGCTGTCTGAGGCCTTGGAGGGTTGGTGGGGGGTCACTCCACTGCTCACGCTTTGGGGAACCGGTACCTGCCACACATTCCTGGGGCCCCACCTCCCCTCTGTGAGTTTCCACTAAATTAGAATCAAGGGGTCCCATAGGAAAATCAAGCTCATGGCCTGTCCAAGGCCTGCACTCCACCATGGAGATGCATCTTCAGAGGCCCAGGAGCGCCCAGGCCCAGCTGGTCCTGCCACTTCCAGATTCTATGCTGTACACAGGGCCCCAGGGCTGGAGCGATAGCACAGCGGGTAGGGCTTGTGCCTTGCACTCAGACAACATGGCCGACCTAAGTTCGATTCCTCCGCCCCTCTCGGAGAGCCTGGCAAGCTACTGAGAGTATTTCGCCTGCACGGCAAAGCCTGGCAAGCTACCTGAGACGTATTCGATATGCCAAAAACAGTAACAACAAGTCTCACAATTTGTTGTGAGACGTTACTGATGCCCATTTGAGCAAATCGATGAACAACGGGAGGACAGTGCTACCTTGGCCCTGTTGCTGGGCTCACCCTATGCCCAGAGTGCCCTGAGCCACTGGTTCCTCACTGTCCAGCCATGAAGCCATGACCAGTGCTGTCCTCCGTTGCCCAACAGACATGGAGATGGCAGGAAAATGCTCCTTTGATTCCTGACAGGCGCTTCCTCAACTGTCCCAAGCCCCATTTCTACAGGACCAGACACCGAAGTCCACCCACGTGGAAGTGGGACCTCCTGGGACCCCCCACACCGGCCCACACAGCCATGTTGGGAAGCTGAGCACCCAACCCCCAATGGCCAGCCAGTTGCCACCACCTGTGACCGTGAACGGCCCCCACACCAGCAGCTGCTGGCCAGACCAGGTCGGGGAGGCTGGGAGGCAGGGAGTGCTCAAGATTCAGGGAGAAGAGTGGCCTCATGGGTTCCCAGATGCGACGGCACAGCCAGGAGCCCAGGGCCAGAGGGTGCCAGGCACGGTCTCCAGGGGTCCAAATGGTGGGGGGTGGGTGATCCAAGGACCCCTCATTGACCCCCCTCTCCTGGACCCTCTTCTGGATCCTCTTGCAGCCCTCTGAGCCCACCCGTTGTGCCATCGCCCGGGTCACACGTGTCCCTTTGGCAGGAGAACTGTCCCCGTGACATCCTGGGCCAGGCACCCTGGCACGGCCATACTGTCCCCTGGCACCATGGTCTGCTGCTCCCGGAGCCACTGCACGTTCTGCTGGGCATCTGTGATGTGCTGCCCCTGTACCCCTCCGGCCAGCGCCCGCTGCCCGCTCTGCACTGTCCTTGCTTTGTAGCCCTGGGGGCTGGTGCCGCCTGGAGAGAGAGCCTGGCCCAGCGTTCCTGGCATCGACTGCATCGGGCCCTCCCGATGCCGAGCGTCTGTCCCGGCCTGAAGCTACCTGCCTGCTGCCCGGGCTCCTGTCCACTCTCCCTGACTCTCTGCTCTACTCCAGACCTTCAGTGACCCCCGTGCCCCTCCCAGATATGGTCCTCGGTACAGAAGAACTCAGCCAGGAGCACCTGAATGCTCACTTGGGCGTCTCTGCCCCCTCCCAGTCGGTCCTGCTCTGTCCTCGAGCCTCCCGTGTGGGGGACATAGGGAGAGCTCCCCATCACCTCCCTCTGCCCTCCATGAGCAATGGAGCACCCCCGAGTCATTCCAGACCTTCTAGATCTGGGCAGCAGTGCCCTGTATGGGCACGGCCCTTCCCGAGCAGCTGAGGCTGGGAAGTGCCAGCAGGCCCCGGAGGTCCCAAGGGGATGCGAGCAGATGTTTCCCTGCCCCTTCTCCTTGGCACCAGCTCCCCGGAACAACAACGTGGCCTTCCCCTGGGAAGTGGGTGAGCAGGTGGGAAACAGACCCAAGGGCGGTGGGGGGAGGGGGGAGGGGGTCGCCTCCTGGCCTGGGCGACGGTCCAGAGGACACGCTGCCTCCACTTGGCTGCCCCTCAGGAAACGCCTCCTCAGAGCCCGAGGAGCTGGAAGGGGGGGTGGTGCTCAACCCTCTTGTTCTCCCCTCTCCCACCCACCAGCCTCAGCCTTGGCCGCCCGTGGGGTATGTGCCAGGCGCCCTGGGCACCCGAAGAATACAGCTGGAATCATCTGGAGTGGCCAAAGGAGCAGGCGTGGGCATGCCCAGCGGGTGAGGGAACAACTGGTGCCACTCTTGTGTTAGCTTCTTCGGGACTATTGAACCTTTGAGCACAGCCCCTCGAGCCCACACTTTGGGGCTAGAAATTTCTGCCATGAATTTCCTGTTCCATAAACTCTTTGTGGACACACGTTTAGGGCAGCGCTGAAGTCATATTGGCAGCACTCTAGTTCATCTTGGAGGTGCTGGTAAGGTGAGTTAGGTTCCTCTAGAGCAGGGGAGATAAGACAAAAAAGGGGGTGCATCTGTGTAGATTTAACCCCTCTCTGTAAAGAGTCAGACCCAGGTGTGCCCTGGGGTGAAGATGACCCTGAAAGAGAGTCATCTTTGAGGATAACCCATGTAGGTCGAGTGATGAGGATTTTTCTAGAGGGCTCAGGGAAAGTCTGTGAACAGTGGCTACCACAGGCCTGGGAAGAGGGGAGAGATTTTTATTCAGAGCTTCCTAGGCCACTGGAACTTTCCAGCCCTCTCACAGATGATATTTAAAACTTCGTAATTGCGTTGCTTTTCAGAAAATGTCAGTCAGGGTTCAGTGGGAAGTAGGATAGAGGTCATTTGGAGCTGTGTCATGTTTTTCTGACAAAACATGAAAAGCGGCCAGTGAAGGTAAGAGAACCACAGCGCCCCGACTGTCCCTGGTCGCCAAGGCTGCCTGCTCCCACCTCTCCGTGCCTGTCCCTGCTTGGGAGTTTATGGAGCTGAGACTCTGGGCAGGAGGTGGCTTTTAGGGGGCTTTACTAGAGCAGAGGGGGACCCAGAGGAGACAGTGAGGAGATGCCCAGCCCCGAGGGTCTGAAGCGATTCCCTCACTCATTCACCTTGCAGGTTCTTGGGGCGCAGTCTCCCCTCATATTGCTGAGGGGATGCTGTGGCAGCTCTTCAAGGGAAACGCTTCCCTCCAGACAGGACTGTGCCCCACTCACCAGTGACCTGTGACCTGGTGCTGGCCGAGGGTCGGCCAAGATGCGGCCCCTAGGAGAGGCTGAGAGGGAGGAAAGATAAGACTCTCCCTCCAGTCAGCCAAAGTCCAAAATGGTGCCACAAGCCTCCTTTCCTCATCCCAACGAGCCTGTCCGACTCTGAGGTACTGACTGAGCTCTGTCCCCACAGCAGCTCGACGTTCGACATTTCACTCAACTCCAATCACCCGGGAGTCGCAACCTCAACCCCACAGGGCCCGGGAAGGCTGTGGGATCCCCAGCTCAGAGGGGAGAGGGGTCTCCACTCACCACAGAATTTCGTTTCTGGTCAGGAACGTCAGGGCCTGCAGGAAGTACAGAGAGTCAGCTGCCTGCTCAGAGCAGGGTGGGCGCGGGGAGCTCCCCGAGTGGGCTCAGACCACAGTGGGAGAGGGGGTGCCCGTGCCTGGCCTGTGCTGAGGTCATGGCTGGCGGTGCCCTGCCCTCCGTCCCTGTGCCAGGAGGCTGCTGTGGGAAGGGGAGGGCTGAGATACCAGAGCGAAGTTCTGGGTGACCTGGAACCGGGGATAAGATGGGGAGGGTGGGCAGGCAGCGACACAGGAGACAGGTCTGGCCAGACAAGGCCCCACCTCCCCACCCAGGAAACCGGCTCCTGAAACTCGCCCGCCTGTCCGCCAGCCCGCTCTGCACACCTGGTACTCCTCCAGGTCCTCCCAGAGCATGGGCTGCCTCAGACACTGCCCCATGCCCACAGCAGAACCTCGGCCCCGAGAGTGGGGCAGGTTGCCATGGTAAGCGTCATTCCACCTTCTGCACATTCTCCCCGGGCCCACGTGGGATTGTCAGGACTACAGACACCCCCCCAGCCCAGAAAGGCCACCGTGGTAGGAGGAAGGGGGCCCTGCTGGCTCGGAGACCCTTGCCGGGCCTCGAGGCCCCTGTGCCAACGACCCCACCTCTGCGTCCACATTCCCCCCGCGGAGGGTGGGTGTGGCAGCCGTGGCACCACGTGGGTGGTTCGAGGGACAGAGGCACAATGCCAGCTCAGTACCAGGGAGACAGCTCGGGGCTTCAGGGGAGAGGTTGAGGGTCCAAGCACTACCACACAAAGGATCCTCTGGGCAGAGCCAGGGGAACCCCAAGCCAGGTGTGACCCCAAGCCAAAATAAATACCGAAATATTTAGGAATAACGAGGGTTCAATGTTAGTGCTGGGGGACACCGTTAATGGGGCGCAGACCTGACCCCAGCACAGCCTGTGCCCCCCAGGCCCGCTGCAGGCAGGAGCAGGCAGAGACGCACAGCTGCTGGCCCGTGAAGAGACGCAGGCAGAGACTGTGGGACACTCGGCAGGCACGGCAGAACCAGCCCTTCCCGGCCAGAAAAGCAGCCCGAGCCAGGGCCACTCTCCTCGGACCTCCTCAGGGCAGTCACGGAAGCTACCTGTGCCCGGCTGTGCCCACCACTGCTGCCACCAGCTCACCACCACCAGGCTCAGAAATGAGGGAAAATAGTCCCAAGAGCCCAGGACTGGGCTGTGATGACACAGATGCTGTCCCACCGAGAGCCCAAGGAGACATCTCTCTCTCTCTTTCTCTCTCTCTCTCTCTCTCTCTCTCTCTCTCTCACACACACACACACATTACACTCACCACACATTTACCACTCACACACATCACACACACTACACACATATGTACACCACACTTATACCATACATACACCACATTACCCCACACACCATACATACATATACCCCATACCACTCACCACACACACGCCACACATACACACCCCACACATATACCATACATACACCACATACACATCACATACACATCCTGCACATTCACCACACACATCACACGTATATCACACACACCACACATACACACACCACACATATACCATATGCCATACATACACCACACAGCACACCAGACCCAACAAACATACACACACACCCCACATACATACGCATCCCACATTCATACACACACCATGCACATATGCATACCACACACACACAACCACACACAAACACACACCACATACGTATACACACTACATACCACACGTGCACCATACACACACGTCGCACACACCACTCACACGAACAGCAACACGTCCCAGGGGAGAGGCAGCAGAGATGGAGTTCAGAGCCATGAAGAAGAGGGAAGGCGGCTGAGCTGGCCACTGCCAGTGGCATTTAAGTGGCCGTCATAGTGCCCTGGGCTGGCTGTCGGCCTCAGTTCCCCATCTGGACACTGGTGTGATAGCGCGCGCCCTTTTCTAGGATGGTGCAGATGAGTTTTGGACCCGTAGCCCAGGAGGCTGCTGCTGCTGTCCCCAGTGCGTTTAGGCTCCTGTTTCCTGGGGGTGCAGGTGGCCCCGGGTGCTGGCTGGTATGCACCTTTAACATGAGCATGGAACCCACTTGTGAGAGAACACGGGAGCCTCAGACCTCAGAGCTACGCACTCAGCTGCTATTACTTGGGGGGGTAAGAGGATCCCAGCACAGCCCAACACCTAGAATCAGAACCTCCTCAGCAAGGCGCTATGGTCCCAGCGAGGTCCTGTGAGGTTCCAGGCTGAGGACGTAGAGTGGGGATGGGCTGGGACTGGGAGGGGCAGAGGCTGAGAGGGGGGTCACGCTGGGCCTGGCAGGGGTGGGAGATTGTCTGTGGCCTGAGGCAGCAGCAGCAGCTGGAATTTAATAACACTCGGGTTTCTATTATGTTTGTTCATATGTAACTTGCATTCTGAAAATGAGGCAGGTTTGCGGTTTATAACTGTGATCTAGAGTTTCCCTTATACGTATAGCTGTTTCATGAAAGGAAATAGAAACCCGCTTAAGGAAAGCATCAACTAATTAGGCAGGTAGGAAAGGAACATGCCACGATCCCAAGCATCCCTTTCCCCCAAATCAAGGTTTTCAAACTATGTTTTTATCACTCTCACATACACACATGCATAAAACTCACGTACACACAATACACGCACATGTGCGCGCGCACACACACACACATGCCCACTCCAGGGCTCAGTTATCTCATCCAGGGGTGGTTTTTATTGGTTCCTACAAATAACGGCATTAAGCTCGCCTTCCATGTGCAAATTTCTTTATAACGTCAGATTTTTCAAAGCATGGTCTTATTTGCCGAAGAAATAAAAACTTACGGTCCTCTTAAAACAAAGGGAAGAAAAATCTTGCCATGGTTCTGCCTTCAACCTGTTTCTGCCTGTTCATTTTTTCCAGTTCCTCTTCAACAGGGGGCTTTGAAATGGGTGCCACTGAGCACGGCAGGCCCAGGCAGGCAGCGTCCCGCCCAGCGTGTGGCACCGGCCCCCTGGCTGGGAAGGAATGCATTCTCTGCGAGGTTTCTCTCACCCTCAAGGAACTTCACTGTCGTTAAAGCTGCCCATTAAAGTTGCCATTTATAACTGTGATCTCGAGTTTCCTTTATAAATAGAGTTGTTTAATGGAAAGAAATAGGAGCCCGCTTAAAGAAAACATCAACTACGTAATTATTCAGGTGGTAAAGGGTCGCACCTATGATGTCAAAGCATCCCTCCCCAAAAGCAGATTTGCAAACTATGTTCCCATCACACACACACACACACACACACACACTTGTGTACACACACAGGCACCATACATAAACACATGCACACACACATACACACACACCACACATACACATGTACGCACACACATACACACATATACACTCACATAGACCCATGCCCACACACATACCCTGCTGTGACCTTCTCCTCAACACTGAAAAGGATCTTGAGTCCACAATATGTAAGGGAGCATTGCAACTCAACAGCAAGAAGGCAAATCAACTCAAACACAGGCAAAGAATCTGAAAAGGTGTTTCTCTATGGCAGATCCTGGAATGGGTCCAGGAGATGGTTCGATGGGCTGAGCATACACTTTGCATGCAGGACACCCAGGCTCTCCCTGAAACTGCAGGGCCTCCCAGCACCTCCTGTAGCAGCTCCATCCTACCCAGGACAATACTGGGAATGGTTCTGAGCACTGCTGGCAGGCACCCAAATAGGGATGAAGAGACACAGGAGGGGTCAAGGAGCATATGGAATGGTGCTCATGTCATTAGTATCAGGGAGGGGCAAGAGCAAGCCCGGTGGGATGGCAGCTCCCAGACGCAGGGCGGGCAAACTCGAGCAGACAGAAACCTATACCGGCTGGGCCGTGGTGACAGCTCCCCGGCACAGCTGGTGGCGAGGCTAGACAGAGCCGTCCCTCTGGAAAACAGTGGGCAGCCCCTCAAAAGGCTGCAGAGAGGTCAAGCAGCTCCACTCCAGTGTCGAGATCAGGAGATATAAAATCCTTTGTCTCCAGGAAAATCTTTATGGAAGTGACAGTCACATTTCCCAGGAGAGCCAAATAGTGGGCCCAACCCTAGAGCTCACCCAGGATGAACAGGTGAATAAGATGAGTTCGGGGGGAGGGGGGGGGCAGAGAGGTAGCACCGTGGGGAATGGCACCTGCCTTGTATGTATCCAAACCAGGATCCCTGGAATCCCTGAACACCGTCGGTACTGATTTCTTAGTGCAGGACCAGGAGTAAGGCCCAAGGGTGGCCCCAAACTCAAACCCAACCGAGCCAAAGAGAATGGTGTTTAGCCCGCCATGAACTATCGGTCTTCAGCAGGAAAGATCAGAGAGGGTCTCTAAAACGTGAGGCTGGGTATAGGGAAGCACATGCCCAGGCTGCCCTGGTGTGATTCGTGCAAAGGTGATGTCCAGAAGAAGCAAATCCAGAGACCACAGAGGGACCTGGGTCTGCCAAGAGCTCCGGGCAGGATCGGTGCATGCCTGGACATGGAGTTTCATTTTGGAAAACCTCTTAGGTGTCAGGAGGCAAGCCTAGGGCTGCAGAATAATTGGAAGAAAACATTCCAGAATGAATTAGATGGTAGTGATGGTTATAAGATTCTGTGAATATGCGAAAAAAAAAAAAAACACAAAAAATCTAGTTGTACGTTTCCGAGTGAGTTGTATGGTATGTCAACCGTATCTTAATCAAGCGGTTATTAAAAGTCATTTTGAGGAGTATTTATGTCTTAACTTAGTGCCTGCTCTACGAGGCCCCATAAATATCTGTCAGCATGCATGTCGGGGATACTAGAAATTATTTCAGGTCAATTTTCACTGCCTGGGAGTGTTTGGTGGGAACTGGGGGGTTTGGGGTGAGGTTCTTCCTACCATAGGACTGGATCTGGGGATTGGGGTACACCCTGAAGCCAGTCTCTTTCTGGCTCTACAGCCAGATTGCTGTGTGGGATCATGGGAGGGGCCAAAGGCAGGCTTTGGGGTGCAGCTGGTGGTTTGGGGGTAGGGACATAAGGAAGAGGTTAAAATTTACCCGTGGGACTTGAGAAACAGAGAGGCAGATGGTGTTAGGAACCAGGAGGTCAGGCAATCACTCCCCAAGAGTAAAGGTGTCGGGGTGCCTCTAGAACACCCCTGGGTGCTGAGAGCTGGGGCCCTCATGCTTGAGTCAAACTTCCAGACCTCATTGGTATGGGGTTGAGGAGGGCTTCAAGGCATAAGCCCACCTGGTAATCTCGGGCATTTTCAGGAGCTGAGAACAGGGTGGGCTCCTCTTTTTGGAGTGAGGGAGAGTCCCCCGAGGCCTGGCTGGGGGAACAAGTCCCTACAGCATGTCCACGGATCACAGAGACCCGGTACTCAGCCAGCACATCACCCCAAAGGCCAGGAGGGTCTGCCCCCCCCACCTCATGGGAATCCTGCACAACCAGGAAACAAGCTTAGGCCCCAGACGCCTCCCCAGCAGAGACCCTGGCAAGGGGCATAGCTGAGACGCTCCTTTTTTTTTTTTACATTTTTAAAAATTCATTTATTTATTCATTTAAATTTTATTGAATCACTGTGAGAAAATTACAAGCTTTCATGTTTGGGTTACAATCACACAATGATCAAACACCCACCCCTCCACCAGTGCACATTCCCCACCACCAATCTCCCAGTATACCCCCCCTCCCCACTCTCCCTCCGCCTCCATGGCAGACAATATCCCTCATACTCTCTCTCTACTTTTGGGCATTATGGTTTGCAATACAGACCCTGAGAGGTTATCATGTTTGGTCCATTATCTACTTTCGGCACACATCTCCCCTCCCGACCAATTCCTCTAGACATTATTTGCTTAGTGATCCCTTCTCTATTCCAGCTGCTTCTCCCCTCCACTCATGAGGCAGGCTTCCAGCTATGGGGCAATCCTCCTGACCCTTGTGTCTACTGTCCTTGGGTGTCAGCCTCATGTTATGTTATTCTATATGCCACAAATGAGTGCGGTCCTTCTATGTCTGTCCCTCTCTTTCTGACTCATTTCACTTAGCATGATACTCTCCATGAGATGTGCCATTTGAGGCAGAGGGACCGCTTCCCCTTAAAGACCATCTACAGAGGTCCTGGGTTTTCCCCGTGTACAAGGTCAGGGGAGGGAGAGCTATTTTTGGAGCACAGGACACAGAAACAACAAACTTTGGGTGCAGTGAATATTTGAATGGGGAAGAAATCGTTTATCTTGGGAGAAATATTGCTGAAGGCCAGTCGAGGGGAGAGGAGCTTGAGGAAAGAGCCGGCAGCTCAGAGGAGAAGCTCTTCTTGCTCTGCGCATGCCAGAGAGAGTGTCTTGAAATGAGGATGGCAGAGAGGGAGGACCAAGGAGAACCCTCAGCAGGGAGGCTAAGGGGGAGCCCAGATCCTGGGGGCAGGGACAGCCAGGGACGTCCCCGCCCTACACCCTCATACACATGCACGTACACACTCACACACTCACACACGTGTGTACACTCACTCACGCATACACACAGGCTCACACACACTCACTCTCATACACTCACACTTGCACTTAAACATATGGACTCACACACACACGCATATTCATTCTCACACACACACTGACTCACATTCACTCCCGCACACTCATCTCACAACAGACTCACACACTCTCTCACACACAGACTCATAGACAATCACACTCATACACACTTACACCACGCATACCTACACACAATGACACTTACACACTGACTCAGAAACTCACACTCACACACACCCTGACTCAAACACACCTACTCATATACCCACACACACTCACACTCCTACACTCTTCTACACACTCATATATACTTGCACACATTTACACACACATACAGCCCCCACGCACACTCACACACACCTACACATTCATACACCTATACATACACACATGTACATAAACTCACACTCACATACATCTGCACAAACACATACTCACACACACCCTTACATACACTCATACAGACACACACACACACAAACACACACATATACATGCTTGTGCCCTGCCAGCTGTGCTAGACAGGCCCTGACACTTGCCCATCTATGTCTGGGGGCGCCTGGGAACAGACCCGTGTCTAGAGAGACCTGAACCCCTCCTGGGAAATGGGTGGGCTGCCCAGGTTGTGGGGGGAAGCAGGCAGGTCCCTCGGAGTGATATGGGCTACGGCCTTGACCCTGCCATTTCAGGGTCAAGGCTAGACCTCCTCACCTCACCCTCCAGCAGCAGGTCCTGGGACCCCAGACCACCCAGACATGGGTGCCCAAGTGGTTGAGAGGCCCTCAGATTCGAGAACTCACTAGAACAACGCCTAGGCTTCGGGAAGCCCTGGACATAGATGCCAGTTTAGAAGGTACCCGTCAGCAGCCGCACAGAAGGGCCCGGTCTGGGGGTCTGAGAGGGTCTCATGCTGGCCAAGCCTCAGAGTCCTGGGGCTGTTTCTCCTCCTGTAACATCAATGGGGGGCACCCAGGGAGTGCCGCCTGAGCCCCCCCAGCCTGAGTCTTCACTGGCACTTCCTCCCTTCCACATGATCGATGGAACCCTCGCTCTGGAGCTGAGCGGGGGCTCCCTCTCCCTGCCGTGAGGGGGTTACATCACCATCTGGCGGAGGCACGGCCCTCTAATCTCATCTCTGGTCTGGGCAGGCTGGCCCCATCCTGACTCATCTCGTCGGGAAGGCGCAGATGCGGTCTGAGCAGGCCCGTGAATAGCAAGCATGCCCTGGGCCTGGGATGTCAAGGTGACCGCCGTGAGCCCGGGACACAAGCCCCCAGCCCTGGGCACCGTGGGTAGGTGAGCGCGGAAGGGGAGTAGAGACCCAGACCCAACGCTTTGAAAGCCAGCGGCACCTTCCTTCCTCGGAGCAGAACCTTCCTTTAGGTGCTAAAAAGACTCGCCCAGAGCTCGGGAGATGGTTCTGCGGTTGGGGCACACGCTGTGCATGCGATCCCTGAGTATGACCCCCAGAGCATCACTGGGTGCAGCCCTCGAAGCCCCCGGCAATGACAGGGTGGGCCCCAGAGAGGCAGTAGACTCAGACCCTTATGCTGACCTGCCAGTCTGCTCACCCCAGGATGGCCTGTGGGGTCCCCAGACCTTCTGCATAGGAGCCCCTCTCCCTGCTTCCCCCCGCCCCCGCCACCACCAAAATGAGATTCCCACAGAGAAAGGATGGGGACAGATGACACCTTGATGTTGAAACCTGAGTTTTCTCTGCCCGGTTCCCTGTGAGTCAGGCCCGCTGGAGGGGGACAGCAGGGCACACCCGCTCCCAGCCGCTTCGGGCCGCCAGGGTCTTTTCTCTCACTCACACAGTAGACTTTTGAGCTTCGAAGTGGATGGGGAAGCAGGAACTGCCATGTGTAAAGAAGTGGGGAGGAAGCTGCCCCCAGGAAGGCGGCCGGGGGTCGGGACGCTCCAGCCAGCCAAAGGGGGATACTCTGTGGGACCCCGCAGGACACCCCCCTTCACACTTCAGTGGCCCACAGGGAGGGGTCTGGGCTGGCAGAGGACGGAGGTGCTGGGGGAGAAGCCTCAGCAGTGTGCTCGCATGGGATTGGACAGTCGTGCCTCTGCCCCTTCGTATTAGAGCCCAGTTCCCACCCCTCCCCCACCCCACCCCAACCTCAGCACTGCTCGGGTGACAGGCGTCAACCTTGTTCACGTGTGACCTCAAGGTCCTCAGTGATTTGGGCCCCAGGACCCATCCTCACACTGGAAGCTCAAGGGAGCACCTTGGGACCACCCTGAGACCCTATGACCACTCTATGGGCTGGGAGCTTCCAGCCATTGTTCCAGGGGTCTGGATTTCTCAGCAGGCTGGGAGACCTGGACATAGCCCGATCCTAGCCTGATCTGCTCCGGGTCTCCCTACCCCCCACAGCTGTTCAAACCTTGCCCAGAGGGCTCCGGTCACTGCAGTGAGTGGCAGTGGCCGCTACTCACCAGGCACCCATGGAATCATGGGACATATCTGGGTGCTGTCTGTTGCTTGGTCAAAATGGGGGGAGCAGGTGTTTGGGAAGAAGGGGTACCCCAAAGATTGGGCTTCAGGATTGGCACACACTTGGTTTTTGGTTCTAAGTGTTCAGAGAACCTTGCAGATGGGCTGAAGCAACAGGACAATTGTCTTGCATGAAGCTGACCTTGGTTCTCTCCCATGTGGTCGCTTGAGCCTAGTCAGTGACCCCTGAGCACAGAGCCAGAATAAGCCCTGAGCACAGTCACATGTGGACCAAAAGCAAAACAAAAGAACCAGCAGTCAAGCCCCTTCAGGATGAACAAAGCCCCTTAAAGTGGCCCTCGAGATGCTCAGTGGCCAACGTGCAGGGCACACACACACAAGGCCCAGGTCCATCTTTTTTTTTTTTAATTTTTTTTGGCTTTTTGTGTCATACCTGGCGATGCACAGGTGTTACTCCTGCTCTGCACTCAGGAATCAATCCTGGCGGTGCTCGGGGGACCCTATGGGATGCTGGGAATCGAACCCGGGTCGGCCGCATGCAAGGCAAACGCCCTACCCACTGTGCTATTGCTCCGGCCTGGCCCAGGTCCATCTTTGGCACTGAGAGGTTCCCAGTGCCCATCCAGACCCAGTCCAAGGACCAAAAAATCATCTCTGGTGGGTGCCTTCGTCGGCTCACAGCACACTTGGGGATAGCTCTGGTCTGACAGCCCGAGCTCTCAAGTGCCATTCAGAGTCGCTCTACCTGGCTCCCAACAGAACCCTAGCCTCCTCTCCCCCACCCCCTCCTTTCCCCATGTCACCCTCTGTCCCCTTCCGTCCGCTAACCCCTTCATCTGTTCTCTGTCCCCAGGAGGGCCTTCGGTCTGGTCTGCCTCATTCATCTGCTGTCTCACATCCCGGGCCTGAGGCTGCTCTTTCTCCTTCTGACTTACTGCACATGGCATGACCCCCTCGAGGTCCAGGGGGTGGAAAGGCGGGACAGTGGCATGTCGCCTCCCCTCCGGGTTTTCAGTCACTGGCTGGAGGTGACAAGCCGGTTGGAGCCTGCTGGGGAGAGGACTCATCTCCTGGGGAGGGTCCCCATTGCTGAGGTGGGGACTCATTCAGACCCGAGCTGGTACTCGGACCAGATCTGCGGGTGTGACGTTTAGCGGCAGATGGAGGTCCTTACATTGTAGGGTTGTGCTCTCTCTCCCTCTCCCTCTCCCTTTCTTTCTCCCTCTCCCCCCTCCCTCTCTCTGTCTCCCTTCCTCTTACTGTCTGTCTCTGTCTCTGTCTCTCTCCCTCTCTCCCTTTCTTTCCCTTTCTCTCTCTGTCTCTGTCTCTGTCTCTGTCTCTCTCCCTTTCTCTCTCTTTCTCCCTCTCTTCCTCTCCCTCTCCCTCTCATTCCCTCTCTCTCTCCCTTTCTTTCCCTTTCTCTCTCTGTCTCTGTCTCCGTTTCTCTCCCTCTCTCTCTCTTTCTCCCTCTCTTCCTCTCCCTCTCCCTCTCATTCCCTCTCTCTCTCCCTTTCTGTCTCTGTCTCTCTCTCCTAACAGCACCCCATCCCAGTTGCCCATACAACTGCCTCGTGGTGCCAGTGCTGGGGTCAGGGGGCATCTGTCGCTGTTCAGATTCTGTTCACTGACTCAAAGCAGCGTTTCTGGGTCTCCCCAGCACCCCCTTCTCTGTGCTGACTATGACCCAGGTGCTGCTGGGTACGTTGACTGCAGCTTTGAGGGGGTCCTGTCCATTGGAGGGGACTCAGGGAGATGCCTGTGGGGGGAGCTGGTTTTTCATTATTTAAAATTTTAGGTTAAATTGTTTTCTTTTAACATGGTCCCAACAGTGCTGACCTTTAGGGTTGTGATTTCCTGTAACTATTCCCCACCGCCGCCGCCACTGTCCTGACGTCACCTGGAGTCTGCCTCTTCCTCCCCCCAGCCCAGGAGGTATTTCGGTGAGACCTCAAGAGAGGCAGAGCAGAGTTAGGGGTGGAGCAGGCCTGGGGGACCCCCAGGAATCAGAAGGGGTAGGAGGCAGGAGCCTGGGACAGGGTGGGGGGCAAGTGGGAAGGTCTCAGTTCGGGGGACAAGCAGGAAGGCCTGAGGTTGGGGTGGGGGACAGAGCAGGAAGGTCAGTGGTCGGTGTGTGTGCCTGGCCTGTGGGGATGAGAGCGAGAAGGTGCGGAGCCGCTGGGCCTCTCCTCCTTGGCGCTGCTCTCTGTGACAGTCGTGTCATTGCAGGTGCCCTGCAGAGAAATGACATCACCAGAGTCTTGCTTTCAGGGAGCATCCTGCCATGGGGTGACTGGAGAACGTGCTGGAAGGAGGCCAGCCCGGCCGTGGGAGGGATGTGAGGAGACTGCTGAGCCACTCCGCAGGGAGGGGCTGAGGGACAGGCGGGGGGGGGAGGGAGGGGGGCAGGCCGCTGGACCTGCCGACCCAAGACACCGGCAACTTCCACGGGCTCTCTTGGGGGAGGGGACATGACAGGGCTGTGTGTGGGGGGGATGTTGCTGCCATGAGGACGGAGATCTGACAGAAGTCACCCCCTCACCTCCTCTACTGGACCCTGAGCCAGACCCAGAAGGGACAATTATTTTTTGGCTTTTGGGTTCCACCCAGCGGTGCTCAGACCTTTCCCCTGGCTTTGTGCTCAAGGCTCACTCCTGGCAGGGTTCAGGGGACCGTATGGGATGCTGGGGATCAAACCCGGGTCGGCTATGTGCCAGGCAAGCTCCCTGCCTGCTGTACCATCACTCAGGAGAACTAATTTTTGATATATTGGTTTCCCAATCCATGTGGCAAAGAGACAAGACGCCAAGAGATCGAGGCTTTGCCAAGCCCAGGTGGCAGCTGCCAGCCAGGCCGGACCAGGACAGCCTTCCCATCCTGCGACGGCCTTCCAGAAAGCCACAAGAAGCCCTCTGATGAAAAGTCGCATCGGCCGCAGCCAAGGGCAGCTTCTCCCCATGCATCAAGAGCTGCCCCTGCGGGCCCTGAGTCAGATCCCGGGTACCACGTGTTCCACACCACACACACAGCACCGGCAGATTGCCAAAGCTGGGACTGAGGGTCTGGGAAGGATGGTCCCAGAGCACGGAAACCTGCTGGGAATGGCAGGGCTGAGGCTAGACCCGAAAGGCACATCCCTGCAGAGACACTCACTGTTCTGCCTTGCGGGAGAAGGACGAGTGGGCGTGGGGCGAAGAAGTGCCCTGGAGACCCCCCAGATAGCAGAGGGTGGGCAGCAGCACCTCTCGAGGTCTCGAGCCCTTTGGGTTGGAATCTGAATGCAGGAGGAAGAAACCCGAACTGCAGAGCCAGTGGTAGTTGGGTTTTTCACATCCCTCGTTGGGATTGAGTTTGCCTCAGGGTCAGTCTAGGAAAAGGCCCAAAGTCCATCATTTGCATTTCGCCCAAGGCCGCGGGACTCAGGGTCTCAACTGTCACTGGGTGTAGCTCACTTGCCTTGTACGCATGAAGGCCAAGGTTCAATTCTGACTCCAAGGTTCAATAACAACGAAAAAAGACAGTTTAGCAGGAAAATGCCATTTCCGCACCTGCACTTAAAGTGCTTTTAATTGTTTCTCTATTCCGCTCCCCAAGGCTCACCTTCTTTATGATTTTCCTGAAAACTATAGAATAAGCCAGCATGCCATTTCAGACTGGACTTTTTTTTTTTTGATACTAATTTTTTATTTGATTGAATCACCGTGAGGTAGATAGAGCATGACAACACCCTTTCCTCCACCAGTGGAATTTCCCAGTACCTACGCCCCCAGTTTCCCTCCCACCCCCCCCAAACCAGCCCCCACCTCTGCTTACTGGTCAGTGGTTGGAAATTACCTCAAGGGTGTGGGGGGTAGAGGGTAGGTAAGACAGAGGAGGGCCCATTACGACAACGTTGGTTGGAAATGATCACTCTGGACAAGAACTGAGTGTTGAAAGTAGATAAAGGGATATACATGATAACCTTTCAGCATCTGTATTGCAAACCGTGGGCTGGAGCGATAGCACAGAGGTAGGGCGTTTGCCTTGTGTGCGGCCGGCCAGGCCAAGCCTGGTTCGATTCCTTTGCCTCTCTCCGAGACCCTGGAAAGCTACCGAGAATATCTCGCCCGCACAGCAAAGTCTGGCAAGCTACCCGTGACGTATTCAATATACCAAACACAGTAATAACAATCTCATGATGGAGACATTACTGGGTCCACTCGAGCAAATCAATGAACAACGGGAGGACAGTGGCAGTGATTGCAAACCATAACGCCTAAAATGAGAGAGAGAGAGACAGAGACAGAGACAGAGAGAGATACAGAGACAGAGACAGAGAGAAGCAGTTGGCTTTTCAACCAAACGCTGATCCTGAGCAAGGCCTTTTTCAGCTGGTTTATTCTGTCCTGCTCCCTGGCCGTGTAAACGACTTAATTGGGAGATGCAGCCGGCTCAGAGTGCCTCTTAACATTGTACTCTTTAGAATGGAGATTTTTTCCATTGCGTGGGCCGACAGCCACGTCCTTCACGGGAGCACACAAAGCAGGACCCTCGCCCCACTTAGGAGAGACAGATGGTTTTCATCAGCCTCTTCCCGTTCTTGGCAGCCAGCGTGGCAAGGCTTTGCCTTTAAACTGAGTCAAAAATCCCACCCTTTTCCCGCCGAGCCCACCTGCCTCCCCCATGGGTGCTCAACTGGTCACATGTCCCTGCCTTGCAGGACTGGCCGATGAGACCCTGTGGTGGGAAATCAGCCCCCCGTCTCCCGGCATATGGGGGGAGAGGGGAGCAGAGGAAGGATCCCTCAACCCAGAGACTGGCCAGCGGGCTGCTGCTTCATGCTGGTGCCTCGACAGACGGCCAATGACACGGTTTCAGGGATCGGAAGCGGCTGACATTTGGGGTGTCGCGGATGCAGGGCAAAGTGAGGCATCGCACTCCTGCCCACGGCCCCCATGCACTGTGCCCACCACTTCTTGCCTTTCCTGGTGCCTCTGAGGGCAAGGTGGGAGCCGGGTTCTCCTTCACCCTTCCTCCGGGGGCCTGCCACCTCGCTGACATAGAGGAGACCCCGATTCCGAGTGGCTCCCCGCATCCTTTCCACCTCCCTCCTACCTCCCCCAAACATGCTTCCTCCTCCTGACCACAGGACCCTCTCCTCATGCCTGGACCATGATGCCAGTCTCCCCAGGGACAGGTCCACCCCCTGCCCCCCACCCCCCTACCAATTCCACAAAACCACCTGCTTAAAATGGATTGGGTAGGTTGAAAAAACTTGAATTTCAATTTTATTTTTTTGGTACTTCCAGCTTCCTGGTTCCCCAGCAACCACCATAACTCCCTTAGTCTCCCCTCAGGTGCCCGAATTCCAGCCCACTAACCTCCACTGCAGGCCCCACTGTGTCCCCAACAGGCCACCTGCAGACACCACCCCTGGACTGGGCCTCATCTTGTTCGAGCATTTTTAGGTGAGGAGATTTCTTGTCTAAGGTCTGGAGTCCAGGCCCAGGAACCGACTTTGTCACAAAGCACATGTCTCACCTGAGCTTGAGCCCCGAAACACACACAGCACACCAGGCTCACACCCACAAGTCACCTTGGACCCCTCTCCATGCCCAGCTCTGCATGGTGCGCCCTGTTAAAGACAAAAAGTCTACAGCAAAATCCAGACAGCTTTCAAGGCAGGTGCTCAGTTTACCTTGACCAAGGGGATTAAAGAAGCCCATCAACAAGGAAGAAGACACAATATTCCCTTCCACAAACACACACTCACTCCAACACATTCACACTCACAAAATCACACACTGCAACACATTCACACACATTCACAAGAACACACACCTCAATACATTCACACACACATACAAAAACACTGCAACACATTCACACACACTCACAAAACACACATTCAACACATTCACACACAAATACATTCACACACTCAAATACACATGCTCATACTCACATGCTGAGCATAGCATACACTCCAGCACTTTCACACACACACACACACACACGCACACACACACACACACAAACCCACATTCTCCTACATGCTCAGCACGCCACACATTCTCACATGCTCACATTCGCAATCACAAAACACACCCCATGTTCCTGCCAATGCATTCACAATCACAGCACACATACTCACACATTCATACCACACACTCAAACACCTTCATGCACTCAATACAGACCCACACCCACAAACTCACACACCCACAAGGCAGACACACACTCATGGACATGAGAGCAGGCAGCCTGTTTCGGGTCCCTTTCTCTTGCCTCTCACAGCTGAAAGGACAGAGCAGTCCCAACGCCACACCCAGGTGGCCAGAGTTGTGTCTTACCAAGCCCACGGGGGCAGCCCCAGAAGGAGAGAGCTGGGTGGGAAGTCCGACCACTTCCTGGGCTGAAGACACCAGGGATTTTTGACCTAGATCAACGGAAGTTTCTAGAAAGCTTCCATCAGCCGGCTGCTCCAGCATGCGCTAAACTGGCCAGGCCTCACCCTTCTGTGACTGCAGAGGGCTCTGTGCCCTGAGCTTTGATCATCCTGCGCCCCTTTCAACTTCACAGAGTGACTCCTGGAGGAGGGAGAAGCTGGCCTGTCTCTGGGGCAGCGTGAGTGGGAGACGAGGGCCTGGAAGTGGGGATAGGGAGGTGCTGACCAGGGAGGGGTCACCGTGGTGTCTCTGGTTGGGGTTGAGCATGAGCAGCAGGACAGAAAAGCTGCAGCCCAGTCAGCTGACCGATTTCTTCAGCCATTTCTGTCTACCATGACGGGTATTGGCCTAAGCCGTGGCAGAGAGATAAAGAACGTGGAGTGCTACGGAGATTGGCAGAGCAGGGGTCAGGGTGCAGCTTCTGGGTGGATCCGAGGAACAGTCCATCTTGGAGCTGGGCTCCTGCTTCCTAGGCAGGCTGAGATTGCTCAAGACACGGAGGTGTCAGGGGGGCAGCGCAGGCCTGCTGGAGGAAGTCGCCTCTCTGGGGGATGTCCGGGGAGACAAGATGTCGCGCAGGGTGGGTTTGGATCCTGATACTGCACTTTGTGGTGTTTCCTGTGCTTAGATGAACACAGAGCCTCTCAGTTCAGTGGCGGGACACGCCACATGTGCCTTGAGCTGGCATTTCTCTGGGGATCAAAAACGGACCTCTGTTTCATTTGTCTTGACGCAAGACAGAGAGGAGAGAACAAACTTGGAGACAAGAAGGGCGTGAAGGATAATGGGGGAGGAGAAAGGAAAGAGGAGGAGGTAGGGAGGGAAGGAGGGAGGATAGAAGGAAATCAAAGGATGAGACCAAGGGGGCATGAGAACAAGTGCCCGGAAGTGTCACCGGAAACTGAGATTCCGCTGGTAGATCCTGGGGTGGGGGTCCACTTTTCTAGGATATTTAAAGATTAGGGGATGCAGTGAGTCCTGATGACTTGAACCAGCCCCAAGAACCACCAGGGAGAAGAAGAACCAGACAGAAACAGGACTCAGAGGGGTTCTGCGCAGCCCTCAGGTAGGGTACAGAGAACTGTAAGCTGAGCAGTGCCATCTCTGTCCTCTGCCAGACCCACGTGGACCACAGAGATTGGACAGCCTCACCCAGAAGGACATGGCCCCACTGCTCCCTTCAACACACTCACACATGCAACACACACAGTGTATGCAGCACCTCGCAGCTTGCACACAACACAACATGCACATACGCACACAATACACCACACGGCACAACAAAACTTACACAACATGTCATGCGCATGCAACACACACGGCATAATCGCACACACCACACGTCTGACATCCCAAGACATTGCACTACCAAGGTACCACATAACACGCCCCCTGCAAGTAATAAGAAGAGCCGGTCAGTCTGTCCTACGTCTCCTGCCCCTTCCCTGGCTGCTCAGAGCCACCTTTCCAGTAGGGATCAGCTTGTGAAGGGCAGTGACGATGACAGAGTGGGTTGATCTACATTTCAGGGAAGTCCCGGAGTCCTCTCGGCCATCATCCAGAGTACACTCCTTCCTACCAGAGAAACAGAGGTCACTTGAGGTTCTGGCCTCTGAGAAGCCTGAGGTCGAGCCAAGCAGCCTCCTCCTCCCTGAAGAAGAGTCGGAACCTCAAATCCTAAATTGGCACAACCAGGATCTCCCCGCCAACCCTCAGCACTCCAGCACCAGGAGCACGGACCTCACTCAGCTTTGTCAGAGAAAGCCCGTCGTGTGCTTTGTTGCAAGAGGACCCGCTGAGAGAGCCCTCTGGGGACAGGAGTTTGAAGAAGGGGCCTGGGAACCATCTCAAAGTGCCAAATGCACAGTTGGAAGTGCTCGCCCATCTAGGGATGAGCAAGTCAGTGCCCACGCTTAAAGCAAATGCTCAAGACTGAAAGAAAGGCAGCAAATCAGAGTCAGAGGAGGCCCTGGCACAGGAGTGAGGGCACGTGTCTTGTATGCAGCTGACCCCGGTTTGATCCCCAGCACCACACATTCCCTGGAACAACACAAGGTACAGTTCTGGAGGCCATGGCCGGGGTGGCCCATAGGATCCAAACAGCACCACACATGCAGGCCCTTGCACTGAACAGGAGGCCAGGCTGGCAGAGAGTCGTCCCCTTGGGGTGCTCTCTGTCTCTTGCACTTCCAACTTTTTGTTTCGACTTGCACAAATTCCTTGACTGCATCTTGAGCCTCACCTACAGACTCGGGGCTCGGCCTTCTGCCATCTCCTGGGTGATTTCTCTCCAGGAGCCTGGACTCAGGCCCACCACTGTCTAGGGCACTGAGACCAAGACGGGTTCTTTCCCGGTAGCTCTGCGGGGAAGGTTCCAGGCCCAAATCACTGACCTGAACTGGAGTCACAGACCCTTTCCTGAACCAGAACCTATGGGCAGAAGGTCAGGGTGTTGACAGTTGGTGTGGAGAGGGTGGAAGAGGTGTTGCCTGGCAAAGACAGACAGACACCCAGGACGACTGTGGACACATTCAGGAGACATTCTGCTTCTCTCTACCTGCTGAGAGTCTGAGAGTCCTGTCTTGCCTTCTCCTTCGGGGGCTCCCCATGGCCGGCAGGAAGTCTGGTCCTTGGCAAGCCTTGCAGACCCTTGATGCCCTGGGCCTGGCCACCTGATCTGCTGCACTCAGTTCAGTTCTCCCCCTGGCATCACTGAACCCAGAACCGGCAGGCCTGGGCCCTCGACCCAGAGCCCGACCTGAGCTCTCAAATGGAGGTTTTCAAACTCCAGCACTTGGGCTGGTGCTCACGCAATAGGTGCCTCAACTCAGGGCAGAGAGCGGACTTTCCAGAAGCCCTTTCTAACTGTCCTGAGGCATCGTCTAAGAAACAAATCTGAAAAAGGAAATCACAGTTCATCCCTGCTTCCCCACTCTACCACAAGTCCTAAGAAGCCAAACTTGGGACAAATTAGCCCTGCTACAGATTAGTTCTCAGACAAAAATGATGAAAGAGAGGGGAAAGGCCGGCGCCAGGCCAGGCCTCCCACTGAGTCTGCAGCCGAGGCCTTGTGGCCCAGAGGCAAGAGCCTGACCATGGTCTGGAAAAGTCCTTGTGTTTGATTACGAGCTCAAACACTGTCACTGTCACTGTCCTCCCGTTGTTCATCAATTTGCTCAAGCGGGCCCAGTAACATCTCCATCATAAGACTTTGTTGTTACTGTGTTTGGCATATCGAATACATCACGAGGAGCTTGCCAGGCTCTGCCGTGCGGGCGAGATACTCTGGGTAGCTTGCCGGGCTCTCTGAGAGGGGCGGAGGAATCGAACCCAGGCTCGGCTGGGTTGGCTGTGCACAAGGCAAAAAATAGCGGAGGAGACGCTGTGAAACCAGCACCAAAGGTTCTGCCATCTCTGATTTGGGGTCTGTCGCTCACTCTTCATAACTCTGTTGCTCTGTATCATAAATAGGGACACAACTCTATGTAGGATAACTAAGTCCTCTGGAGGAATCGATTCCTTTCTCACTATTCAGTGGCCTTCTCTGCCCCTAGAGAGAGCCTTTGTTCTGAACCCTGCCTTGTCTGTGAATACAATCTCCCTCATTTCCTTCTGCCTCCTAGTAGCAGGTATATTTTATGCGACCTTTCACTTCAATCTACTTATGACTATATCTATTTATTCTTTTTTAAAAAAACTTTATTTAAACACTGTGGCTTACAGAGTTTTTCATAATACAGTTGCTTCTGGCTTATAATGTTCCAACACCAATCCCACCACCAGTGTGACCTTTTCTCTAGTAGCAAGTATATTTTACGCAAATGTTCACTTTAATCTACTTATGACTGTATTTATCTTTTAAAAACTTTAAACATTTTATTTAAACACTGTCTTTAAACTATAGTTTACAGAGCTGTTCATCATACAGTTGTTTCAGGTATTCAATGTTCCAACACCAATCCCACCATCTGTGTGACCTCTTCCACCCTCCACTCCCACCCCAAGGCTGTCCCTTTGGCAGGCAAAAATAATTTCTTTTATAGTGCTTATTACAACAAAATGATAAGTGGAATTATCAAAAAGCAGTTCAGTGAAAGAAAATTTGGAAGAGCGCAGAGCCATACATACTGCAGTGGAGAGGGCACTTGTTTTGCATTCAGCAGAACTGGGTTCCCTCCCCAGCATCCCATCTGTTCCCCGGAGCACTGCCAGAGTTTTCAGCCTGAAGACCGGTGTACCTGGAGTTTCATTGGCTTGGCGTGACTTCTCTTCTGAGAATAGTTGGGAAGCTGTGAAGCTGGGCAGTTTACATAGTGGGGGTGTGTTTACTTATAGACTGTATTTAAGAGGATTTCTTGGGCTCAAGAAAGAGTACAACAGGTAGGGCCCTTGCTTTGTATGGGGCCAAAATGGTCCCCTGAATCCTGTCAGGAGTGAGATCCCTGGGCACAGAGCCAGGAGCAAACCTTGAGCACCACCAGGTATGGCCCCCATATCACAAATAAATAAACTGCATTTCTTGTAGACAGTATTCAGTTATGTAGGGGAAGAAACAATTTTTTCTTCCTCCCCTTCCAGTCTCTTTGACTGGTCCAGTAATTAAGTGGACATGAAACAGATTAACAGGAGGGAGGAAAACCAATTCAATTTCCTGTTTATGCCAGAGAGGTAGGATGCTGAGAAGAGGCCAAATCAGGCAGTTTTTCATTCCTTTGAACAAGGAAATAAAACATACAACTTGGGCTTGGGTACTAATGAGTCAAAAGCCAAGGTAGGGACTGGAGAGATAGAACGGCAGCTAGGGCACTTGCCTGGCATATGACTATCCTGGGTTTGATCCCTGGCACCCAACATGGCACCCTGAACATCACCAGGAGTGATTCCTGAGTGCAGACCCATGAGTAAGCCCTGAGAATAGCTAGAAATGGAAAAAAAATTTAAAAATAAGAGCAGTGAGTTGACTCAGCGACAGGAGCCCAGATTCCCTGTCTCTTATGAGAAAGTCTCTCTACCTCCCAGCTCAGGGAGGGCCCTCTCATGTGGCTGATTTATCTCTTTTTCAGGGACAGAGGAAGGTCACAGTGGCCTTCTTGCACCAGCTGTTTCTCAAGTAACTTTAATTCAAAATAATCGATATGCCTAAGTGGCGTATTTTGGGGCAGCCTGCCCTAGATCCCGTGGGTTGGCGCACACATCTTTTAAAAACTCCAATTTCCTCATCTCTGCCTTCTGACGACAGCTCAGAACATTTCCCTTGAATCTGGTTGCTGATTTGGTGGCGCTTCGGGCTACCGTTCTGCCCCCGTGTTCTGATGGGCCTATCTGTCCTTTCTTCTCTGTTTTCTCTTTGTGGAGTAACTGAATATGTATTGTGTATCACTCCATTTCATCACAGATCTACTTTATTCCCGGATCTCCTGTGATATTTGTTTTATTGCGTCTGTCTCGTTCTTTCTAACAAACCCAATATAATAATGCACCATCGTATGACTTTATCAGAGTTTATTGATCTGCTAATTTGTAGTAATCATTTGGGCTAGAGTGTGTGTATTGCATGCAGGAGTTCAAATTTGGGTTCAGTCACTGACACCATATGATCCCCGGAGTACTGCCAAGAGTGACTCCCAAGCACAGAGCCAGGAGTAGCCCCTGAGCACTGCTAGCTATGATCCACAAATTAAACAAAAAAAAATTTTTTTTTTTTTAAATTTCAAATATTACCCAAAATGCTGAGAGCTGGAGCGATAGCACAGTGGTACGGTGTTTGCCTTGCACGCAGCCAACATGGCCGAACCAAGTTCGATTCCTCCGCCCCTCTCGGAGAGCCCGGCAAGCTACCGAGAGTATCTCGCCCGCACGGCAGAGCCTGGCAAGCCACCCATGATGTATTCGATATGCCAAACACAGTAACAACAGAATCTCCAATGGAGACGTTACTGGGCCCGCTAGAGCAAATCGATGAACAACGGGAGGACAGTGACAGTGACAGTGACAGTGACCCAAAATGCCAGATACTACATCTCTGTGTATGCCTTTTTGTACTTCTGGGAGTATTGTTTTTGTTTTTTTGGGGGGGCCACACCCAGCTGTGCTCAGGGCTTACTCCTGGCCCTGTGCTCAGAGATCACTTTTAGCAATGCAGTAATTGGGATCAAATGCAGGCGAGTTGCATGCAAGGCAACACATCTCTCCAGATTAGGAGTTAGTCTATAAGATCAAATCTCAGAAGCGAAACTTCCAACACCACTGATCAAGCAAGTGTAAGCAAAGATAGACAAATGGAACAATATTAAACTAAGAAGCTCTGTACCTCAAAAGAAACAGTGACCAAGATACAGAGACAGCCCATGGAATGGAAAAAAATTATTTACCCAATATCTATCTGATAAGGGGTTAATATCCAAGATATAGATGGCACTGGTAGAACTTTACAAGAAAAAAATCCAACCCCATCAAAACATGGGGAGAATAAATTAATAGAACTTCCCCAAAGAAGAAATACAAATGGCCAAATGACAATGAAAAAATGCTCGACTTCACTAATAATAGGGGAGATGCAAATCAAAACAACAATGAGATATCATTTCACACCACCATAGATACTGGCACACATCAAAAACAACAAAAGCAACCAATGCTGGCACAGATACAGGGAGAAAGGGACTCTCCTTCATTGTTGGTGGGAATGCCAAGTGGTCCAACCTTTTGGGAAAACAATATGGGCACTCCCCAAAAAACTAGAAATTGAGCTTCCATCTGACTTAGCAGCGCCACTTCTGGGAATATACTCTGTGGGCCCAAAAGTCATCTGCCCTTCTATGTTCACAATATCCAGAAATCACAATAGCCACAATAGCACTACTCACAATAGCCAGAATCTGAAAACAACCCGAGTGCCCGAGAACAGATGACTGGATAAAGAAACTATGGTACATCTACGCAATGGAACACTATGCAGCTGTTAGAAAAAGTGAAGCTATGAAATTTTCTTATAAATGGATGGACATGGAGAGTATCATACTGAGTGAAATGAATCAGGGGGAGAGGGAAAGACATAGAGTGATTGGATTCATTTGTGGGATATAAAAACACATAGTATGAGACTAATACCTACAGACCGTAGAAACAAGGACCAGGAGGATTGGTCCACAGTTGGAAGCCTGCCACAAGTGGGGGTGGGGAGAGGGCAGTTAGGATAGAGAAAGGATCACTATGACAAAGATCGTTGGAAATGATCATCCTGGACGAGAACTGAATGCTAAACGTGGGTAGAGGGACAAACATGATAATCTTTCAGTACCATAATGCCCTAAAGGAAAGAGAGAGAGACAGAGAGGAGGAGGAGGAGGAGGAGGAGGAGGAGGAGGAGGAGGAGGAGGAGGAGAAGGAGAAGAAGGAGAAGGAGAAGGAGAAGGAGAAGGAGAAGGAGAAGGAGAAGGAGAAGGAGAAGAAGAAGAAGAAGAAGAAGAAGAAGAAGAAGAAGAAGAAGAAGAAGAAGAAGAAGAAGAAGAAGAAGAAGAAGAAGAAGAAGAAGAAGAGTCAGCCATAGAGGCAGGCTGGGGAGAGGAGAGCAAATGGGAAGGAGAAACTGGGAACATTGGTGGTGGGAAATGTGCACTGGTCAAGGGATGGGTGCAGGAAAATTGTATGACTGAAACCCAATCATGAACAACTTTGTAACTGTGTATCTCATGATGATTCAATAATAATAATAATGATAATAATAACGTGGATCACATGTGCTTTTCACACCCTGACAGGCTGTGGAGGTTCACCACAGAGGGCAAAGGCCATTTGCTTCACCAACAATTAGCAGTTCTTGCGTCTTCACCAGCCCTGGACAAAACTAATCTTTCAATACTTTCTATTTGGGGGTGGGGTGGGGATCAGCTATTATCACTTCTAATTTGCCAGTGTCTGGGTTTGGAGAATAACTGACATCAAGGCTTGTGCTCATGGACCATTTAGACTGCTGTGACTTGTTCAATGTCATCTCTGAATAGTGTTCACCCCCTGCCCTCCACACCCACACACAGGTATGCGTTCACATCCTCTGTTGTTTTGATATTACTATATTTTAAATTCTCTCTCTCTTTTGTGGCTATTGTTGCTGTAAGGACTGAAGCGCATACACACTTGGTCGTGGTACCCCCACCCCCACGCGGCTGCATCCTTTAACGGTGGCACGTGAACACGTTTTCTATGACAGAGCTCAGGTCACACTTAGTTGTATGAGCACACACCCTGCTTATAGCGAGCCAGAGCTATAATGCTTTACTGTGGCACTGGCGCCAAACGGCAGAGCTCTGGAGAGACATGTGGGCATGTGGGATGGCACCATGTTGGGGCATGTTGGAACTCGTGATCTCAACGACCTCAGGTTTTCAATATGGGTGCCTTTGCCTCCAAGCCATGCCCGGGTCCCCAAATTCACAGAGTCGAGTCCAGATTTGATTATCTGTCTTTGCTTTGGTTTTCCACACCGGCTGGTGCTCAGGACTTACTCCTGGCTCTGTACTAAGAGGTCCCTCCTGGCCATGTTCAGAGGACAATATGAGGTACCTGGGCCTTGAATATGGGTCGGACACAGCAAGGCCAGAGTCTTAGCTTGGCCCCTGTATGATCTCTCCTGCCCCTCGGCTAGGATTCTCTTTGAAAATAGGCTCTTCAGAGAGGTCTTCGGGGATTTAACACATGCATGTGGTCCCCCCCAACTCCTCATGAGACGAAGTGCTCAGGACATAGGTGCGCGAGCGTGCAAAGCAAGCCCTCGTGCGCACAGAGGCAGAGGCAAGTATCTGGACAGAGACCAAGCCTGCCAACACCTTGAACTTGGACGTTTACTCATGACCGACCGACCGCTGTGAGAGAATGAAGCCCTGCTGGGAAGCTGCCCAGTGTGCACCGCTCGTTAGGGCAAACCTAGCAAATAAATATGCCACTTCATCTAGAGTGCTCATCATTCTCCTGGACTGAGTACCTTTTTTTCTATTGCTCTTCTAGGAATTCTTTAGATAGTACCAATAATGACCTTTTGTCTGTGATGGCCATTTAATTGATCACTTAAACCAGGACACATCGGTCATGCTAACACTAAGTCAGATGCAACACTGGAACAGCAAGTTTAGGCCAGGAACATCCTGGGAATATTAGATGCCGTGGCCGCCTGACCATTGTCTGTTGTATTTGCTGCCAAATTGCTCCAAATATATTCATTACTTGCAAAATTATAATGGATTTCTATTTGGAGGATAGTTTTTGGTTGACAGAAAAATCAAGCATGAAGTAGAGTTCCTGTAAATAGAAACTCTCTCTCCCTCTCTCTCTTTCTCGCTCGCTCACTCACTCACGCAACCACACATGCACAGTTGTTTCCACTATTAACATCATCATTACGGTGGCACGTTTGTAACAACTGAAGGGCCAAAGCGGGTTTGTGTTTATTAACGAAAACACATAGTTGACATTAGGGTTGACTCTGGGTTCTGCTGTCCAATAGATTTAGCAAATGCATCCTGTCAGGTTGCCACCATGACAGTGTGCTTCAGACAAGCTTCAGTGCCCTAAACCCTGCCTGTTCGCCACCTTACCATCCCTCCTTTTCTCCCTCAGAACCCCGGAGAACCACTGACACCGTTATCCTCTCTGGTGTCTTGCTTTTACCCCAGGAACGCCATCTCATTGAATGTCTATGGCATTTTCAGAGCCACTTAGACTTTTCACATAGCTTTTATATGGGTTCCTCTGTGCCTTTCTGCGAGTTGATAATTTCTTAATTGGTACTGCTGAATAATATTCTACTGTTTGGCTGTGCCGTGGTGTGTTTATCTACTTTCCCATTAAAGGAAAACATGGTGGCTTTCATTATTGGCAAATATCAACAACGCTGCTATAAATGTTTTTGTGCAAGATCTCGTGCAAACAAAAATTTTTCCATTCATCTGGGTCATTACCCAGGAATAGAACTCTTGGGTTGTATGATGAATCTATTTTCGCTTTGCAAGAGACTACCATGCTGTCTTCCAAAAGCAGGTATTCTATTTGCATCCCACTAACTGTGAAAGAAAATTGTGTTTCTCCACACCTTCGCCAGCACTTGGTGTTGCCAGTGTTTTGCACTTTGGGCATTTTAAAAGTATGGAGGAGCATTACACTGTTGTTTTAATTTGAAATTCTCTAATGACATGATATTGAGCATCTTATTAGGTGTTTGTTTGCCATCTGCTTGTCCTCTTTGTTGAGGTAACTTAACTATTCAGATCTTTAACCTTTTTTAGTTGAGTTGGTTGGTTAATTTAGTTTTAAGAGTTCTTTACATACTGGGATACAAGTCCTTTACAAAGATTTTTTTTTCTCAACCCATGGCATGGCTTTTCATCCTCTTGCCCTTTACAGGACATGAGAACAATGTCCTTCACAGAACAAAATTTTTTCATTTTAACAAAGTGCAATTTGGCAATTTTTTTCTTTTATGAAATGATATTGTATCTAGAAAAAATTCTTTGCCAAACTCAAGGGCACTTTGATTCTCTCCTATATTATTCTCTCAAAATTTTAATTTGAGTTTTGCATCCAGTTTTATAATCAATTTTGAATTATTTTGTGAAAGATGTGAATCTGAGTGTAGAGTCATTACTTTGTATGGAAATGTCTAGTTGTTCCAACATCACAAGGTTGAAAAGACCGTTCTTTCTCTCTTGCTCCTTTCTCAAAGGCTCTTTGACAAAGTTCCTATGAGTCTGTTTGTCGTTTTTTTTCATTCTGGCTCATTCTTCCACCTTCATGATGTCTTGATCACTATATATATTTAAGATCTCAAAGTTGGATAGTAAGTATCAGTCTTTCAACTTTGTTCTTCAGTGGAGTGGTGGTTATTCTGGGTCTTTTACCTTTCCATACAAACTTTAGGATCAGTTTTGATCCACAAAATCACTTGGTGGGATTTTGATAGAGTATGCATTGAGTGTTTTGATCAATATGGGAAGAACCAACTTCTCAGGCCACCTGTGAAAAGTGATGCTCAGCACTTACGGGTTTTGCCCTCAGGAATCACGGGAGGCTCCGGGAGCCACATAGGGTGCCGTAGATAGAACCCAGGTTGGCCTTTCACAAGGCAAGTGCTCTACCAGCTGTACTATCACTTTGGCCCCAAGAATTGGCATCTTAACAATATTGAATCTTTCTATCTAGTAACATAAATCTTGTTTCTTTCTTTCATTGGAGTTTTCCAGACTTTTCCATTTATATCCTGTGTATGTTGTGTTATATTTATATGTAAGTATTTATTTCTTTATCTTGTATGGTGTTAAGGTAAATGGTATATTTTAAATGTCATATTCTAATTATTCACTCACTACTGGTATGTAGGAAATCAATTCACTCGTGTATATTAATCTTGTATCTTGCAATCATGCTATAATGACCTAGTAGTTATGGGTGGGTGGGTGGGGTTGTCGATTCTTTGGAGGGCCACGGATATCCACAAAGACTTCTTTATTCCTATTATGTATCTCTTGTATTTCCTTTTCTTGTCTTATTGCATTAATTAGTTCTTTCAGCAGGATGCATGCAGAATGGAACTAGTGAGAAGTCTTATTCCCAGCCTTAGAAAAAGTATCTAGTTTCACACCATTAAGTATGTTTTTGGTGAGAATTACTTTTTTAAACAAATGAATACAAGCTAATCTTAAATGCCTCTATGTTTTCTAGATTTTGTGTTTTCGCTTGAAGGAGCCATCCCTATTGAAAGTTACAGAAATAGATCCCTAGACAATTTGTTTTCTTCTAATGAGTGCAAAAGTTTCTCACCTGCAACTCTTTAACCTGTCTGAAATTTGCTTTATACATGTTATATGTGGTGGAAGGTAGGGGCCTAGAGTGAATGCATACTATAGGTTGGACAGACCAAAATTCCTATGCATCTTTGTCTGTCCCTTCTACCTTTCAGACTCTCCCTTGAACCTGGTATTTAAGATATGAGGGAGAGCCTGCACGTAGATTTCTTTGCAATCTGCCATAGTCCATGTTAGTGACTGAGCATAAAGAGAGGACTGGGTCCTGACCATTTCTTTCCCACGTAACGGACCCCTCTGTGCACAGTGCTTGTGGTGGCCAAGACTTTCTCCCCGTTGCCTCACAGACTAAGGCCTTTTCGACCCACTCCTTCTTCCTTCTCCCTTCTCACAGCTGCCCGATCTGTGGCAACATCTGAGAGCTCTCCCTGGGACTCCACCCGCTTCTGTGCCTCTCTCCCAGGAGTCTCCTGTCTTCTAATCCCATCTTGGTGTCCACTCCTAGAAAACTGATGCAAATACGGCTCGCACAACTGCATCACGTGGAGCAGATGACAGCACCGTCACTACCACAGACCCTGGCAGAGGTGATGTGGTTTGGCCGCTGCAGAAACACGGCCCCAGTGCCTGCCACAGCAGTTCAGGTCCACGCCGAAGTCGTTCAGGAAAGCTGAACTAAAAAGCCTTTACTCAAGCACTCCCTGCAAGTCCAACAGCTAGCCACCACAAAATAAAAACAAAATAAAAATTAAAATTCCCTTCTGATTTAGATAGCAAGGCTGAATTCTCTTTTCAGGAAGTAAGAGCATCAGCAATAAAAGCCCAGCTTAATTGCTTCCCATGTCCCCAGACCATTTCTGAGCCCACAATCTTTACCCAATGATCCAGACTGTTCTGTGACCAATGCTGGATTGCCTTGCACCTTGTCCTCTACTCTGGTTCTTCGTCAGGATCATTTGCTTTTTTGTTTATTTGTTCTAAATTTTTTGTTTGTTTTTAGACCACACCTGGTGGTGTTCAGGGCTTATTCCTGGCTCCTCTCCCAGGGATCACTCTTTGTGGGGCTGAGGGAAGCATATGGAGTGCCAGCATTCAAACCTGGGTTGGCTGTGTGGAAAACAATGTTCTACCCACTGTATTCCCACTCTGACCCCACAGATCACATGTTATTACACAATAGCATGTTGCATTAGCTCCATTTTTGCTACTTGAGTTCTTGCTCCACAGCTTCACTTCCTGTGGTTTCAGTTACTCACAGTCAACTGTGGTCAGAAAATATTATGAACAAATTTGGGAGGGGGTAATGACCACACTTTCATGGCCTTTATTCCAGTCTTTTGTCTGGAATTGTTCTATTATTGGTTGCTATTAACCTCTCACTCTGCCTAATGTCTAACCTTAATGCACCATAGGTGTGTAGCCACAGAGAAAAGAAACACAATTCGTAGAATATTCATAATAGTCTGGGGTCTCAGACATCCCTGGGAAATTGCTGAGTCTTAGAACTTTCCCTCCATTGAAAAGGGGAACAGGGATAAATTTCTATTTTTTAAGTTTTTTTAAGTAGAAAGCTTATTCCTCTTTTTTTTTGGTTTTGTGTTTTGGTCTCATGTGGGGGCCACAACTGGTGGTGCTAAGGACTCCTGGCTCTGTTCTCAGGAATCACTCCTGGCGGGGCTCAGGGGACCACACATAGTGTCAAGGATCAAACCTGTTGCATGCAAGATAAGTGCCTTATCCACTATAGTGTGTCTCCAGCCCTTCACTGTTCTTTTTTTCTGTTAAATGTTATAATAACACTGTGATTTATTAAATAGTTTATTATATAGTTGTTTCAGGCATGAAATGTTCCAACACGTATCCTACCACCTGTGCAGCCTTTCCTTCACCAATATTCCCCAGTTTCCCACCCACCACTCCAGTCTGCCCCCTTCAGCAGGAACAAATTTATTTTTTATTTTTTGTTACAAAATAAAGGCAAATGGAATTCTCAAAACAATTGATAAAAGTCCATTTGTGCTCATTGTTGTATCTCACGATGGTGTTACTGAAGTCACTGTCTGAGGATTTTCTGGGCTGGATGTGCTAGCTGTTCCGTGTTGCTTTCTCTCATTGATCTTGGTTGTCTTCTATGCAACTTTCCCATCAGATTTTCTGTAAGTTTACTGGGATGACAATACTTTGAAATTTGGAGGTGTCAAGTGGCCACATATGTAGCCACATAGCCCAGAATCTATGAAACTGGAACAATTTGGTGACTTGTCTGCTTGATGGGGTTCAGTTGTGGAGCAGGGCCATCTCTAAGTAGGAGAGTGTTGGGTGCAGCTGCAGCCTTCTGGGCCTTCAGGCGGAAAGGGGAATCTGCCTGGCCGCCATTCCAAGAAGACCCAGAGTTGTCAGCCCATTTTGCCTGGGAAGATTCAGTAGCATCATAATCTTTTCTAGATTAGCTATGGAGTTGGGCCATTTCTCCACCAGCAAGATGGTGGGTGTAGGCTACGGCTGCTGGGTTTTCTGGGGCTGGGGCGGGAGATGGGACAATCTCCATTGTTCTTACTGTGTCAGGATTCACCCAGCAGTTCTCATGCATTTTTCTCCTAGTTGACATTTAGAATCAGCATGCAAATTCCCACGTGTTAAGTAAAAAGTTCACCGGATCTGTAGATGTATCGGGGAAGAATATTTTTATCAGTACAATATATTTCAGGACCCATTTGTTTGGGGGACTGGCTCGGTGGTTGGGGAGTGGATCTGGAGGACAACTCGTTCATAAGCTCAGTCGGAACGTACCCCCAGTGATGGCTTTCAGCAGGCTATGCATCAGAGGCCTATCCATCCAGGCCAACTTCCTGGATGCCATGGGCTCAGGGACGGGATCCTGTTTGCCATCACCATCATCTACCAGTACTGTGAGATCTTCGTCAAGGAGCAGAGCAATGTGGGCAGCATGGGCGCCCTTCTCTTCTGAGTGCCGCCCCCCTGGGCCTGATGCCCAGATAGGAGCTTGGGGGATGGCTGAGGATGGGCCTGGGGGGTTGGGATGGGGCAGCTGCCACCCACCCCAGGGGCATTCTTGGCCAGGTATGCTACTAGGGCATGTGCTCTTTGGTGAATGATTTTTCTGAATTTCATAGTCTTCCATTCCACATTGTAAAGTGCTAAAAAAAAAAAGAAAAGAAAAGAAAAAAAAAACCTTGACCCAGGATTTTAGGGAGCCAAGGCCAGGGGGAAGAGCTGTGGTGAGGTTTGCCAGGGTGGATGACAGCAGCGCACACAGTCTTGGGGGACACTCTCAGAACAAAGCCGGCATGGTGCCCAAGGACACTCTCCCTCCCTGCTCTACACATAATCACTCCAGGCAGAAGCCCAATTATACCAATGCAGGGAGGAGCCCGGACCAAACCATCTTCCCTCCTGGGCCAGAAGCTTGAAGGTGCTGGGCTGCACCAGGACAATGAACTTGGCAGAAAGCAGATCTGTGCTGGAGTGATAGCACAGCGGGAAGGGCATTTACCTTGCATGCAGCCAACCTGGGTTCGATTCCCAGCATCTTATATGTCTTATATGATCCCCTGAGCACCGCCAAGAGTAATTTCTGAGTGCATGAGCCAGGAGTAACCCCTGTGCATCACTGGGTGTGACCCAAAAGGCAAAACATAAATTAATGAATAAAAAAATAAAAATATTGAAAAAGGAAGAGCTTTCTCTCCCGGGGTCATACTGTAACGGTGGTAGAAAGGGCTTTGGGTCATAAACTCTCTCACATGGAAACTGCCCCCATGCTGGAACATCATCAGAAAGGTCCACTCTCCTGTCTCCCAATGCTGCGTGCATGCGGCCGACCTGGGTTCGATTCCCAGATCAACATGAGACAAAAGCAGTGCTGCATCCTGCAGAGATCTCACGGCCGTGAAGATGGGCCTTGGAGAAGCAGGAGCACTGGGCAGGGGCGCTAGGAAAGCAGGTGAGAGGCTCCTGAGAGAGTCTGGACAGCAAGGAACGTCAGGAGAGGCTGGATGGGCTGGAGCAAGGTGTGTAGGGTCAAGGTGCACCACTGAAGTGATCGTAGATTTGTCCTGGGTCTACTGGCCAGAGCGTCTGACCTCCTCAGCCCCCTGCATTGTTATCAGTGAATTACCGCAAAGTGGGGAGTGAAGGGTCTGGGATTCACAGCTTTGTCCTGGGACCTCTTTCCCAGACGCACACACGGGATCTCCCCAGTTATTCTCCTTTCCCCTCCCCACTGGGCCTCTGCCGTGCTCTCCAGGAAAATAACATCCACCCCCAGAGCAATTGAGTTATTTTCTAGAGCAGTTGACCCAGTAGAGAGAGCTGTAAGTAGGAGGGGGGCGGGAATCCAAACTTCCAGACGTTAGTTCTCAGGACTACTTGAGCCAGATCCGGCTCCTTACAGCTCTAGGCCTAAGTCTCCTGGCCCGTGTGGGAAGGAAACCCAGCGCGTTCTATGCTGACACATGGCCTCACGTGTTCCTTCTACCTTGAGGGTCCCTGTATTTCTGAGTCTCCAATCTCCTGGCCCGTGGGAGGGCCTGGTTGTGGCCAAGTCTGGGAGGAGGAGTAGAAAGATCTGGGCCCAAATTTGAGCTCAGCTCCAACAGCTGGAGTTCACCTGGCCAGCCCCTCAGGGCCGCCATGTCCATGCGGTAATCATTCTTTGCCATATTTCCTACCTACATGAAGTGGATATGTTGTGCTGAAGATGAAAACACGAACTCTGGCTGATGCTTTCTGAGTCTCTGTGTCTGTCTTAGGGGTGCCTTTACCTGATTCACTGTGCCAGGCCAGGCAGCCTACTGGGGGCCAGAGGCGGGGGGGGGGGGGGGGCCACCACTCACCCATCACATACCTGCTCGCCAGCTCCAGGCCTGATTCCTGCCCTGGCCAGTATCCAGCCCCAGCGCTGCAGTACAGGACAAGGGGTGACAGGCCTGGGCCAAGGGGGGTCACTGCCCACGGCTCTGCCTTGGAGAAGGAACCAGAGGAAAGGACGCAGAATCAGGTGTCACAGATACTGGCCGCCTACTCTGGGGGACCCGGAGAGAAGCTTCTCCCATGCGGGACTTCCCTGCTGCTGCAGCTGCAAACTAGACTCTGCCCTCTCCCGTGCCTCTGTCCCCCAGGAGCCTAGCTCTGTCCCTTGGGTCGCTGGTGCCCCAGGAGCCTCACAGGGTCAGGGATGGACAGAGCAGCAGCCCGAGCAGGCCGTGGACAGACATGCCAACCTTCCCGCTGTCCTCCCGCATCTTACCCGACTCTCCCCTGCCCCTTCCTTCTCAAATTCCCTGCTTTGGGGCCAGCAGTGGCTCCTGGGAGGTGGGGAACGAGGCTCCCTGTCATCCCAGGGAGTCGAGAGACTCCAGGAGCCCCTGCAAGGGGCAGAAGAGGCGGCTGGGATGAGAAGTGAGGGAAAAAGCCCCGAGAATGCCTTGGAGCTCAACCAGCCACAGGACGTGCGGGTGGAAAATGTCTGCGTAGTGTCGAGGCCCACCTGGCGGGGTGACAGACGCCGGACGCGCGGGCCGGGCCGCATGCCTGTTTACACAGCACCTTCCTGCCCTGGCCTCAGCCTGGAGTGGGGGCGGGAGCTGCGGTGGGAAGATCAAGGGGGGAGCCAGGCCCTGGATCTGCCCTGCACCCACCCAGGGGCCCCCCAGGGAGGCAGCCCCTCTGGGCCTCAGTCTGCTCCCCTGGGTAGACAGGGAGGTCTGCAGAGTCCCCCAGCCCTAACTCGCCGGGGCGCAGCTGGCCAGGCCCAGGAAGCTCTCAGGCGCTGCCCTTAGAGACATGGTCCCCTGTGTCAGGGGGCGGCTGGTGGCAGCTGTGATGGTGGTGACCACACACACTCACACACACTCACACACACACATACACACTCACACACACACACTCACACACTCACTCACATACACTCACACACACTCACAGACACACACTCACACACACTCACACAGACACACACTCACACACTCACACACACTCACACACACTCACACACACTCATACAGACACACACACACGAGTGGGGCTTCTGCGAGGGGGGCCCTGGTTGAATGCCACAACATGCCATGCAAGATGGGGTGGGGGGTGGAAGGGGTGGGCCTGAGGCCAAGAGGAAGCCAGGCCACGTCAGGTCCTGTTTGGAGAAGTCTCTGGATCTCAACAAGTTTTGGGGGTCACTGACTCAGGGCCTCCCTCTCGATGTCCATGGAGTCCAGTGCCAAGGTCGGACCATCTGTAGGGGCATGGGGGCATTCGGGGGTCTCGTGAGGGTTGAACACATTAGCCAGGTTGATCTGGTCTCCCTGCGCCAACTGATGGGCCCCTGGCTGAGACAGTTCCAAGACATCAACAGGCCTGGGAAAATGCTTCGCCCCCCCTCCCCCACCCCATCTCTGGGGCCCTCCCCTCACTTCCCCCTGTCACCCGCCCAGTGAGAATCTCTCTCTGCCTTCCTCTTCTCCCCTTAATGTCAAGAAGACGGGGCCTATCTCCACCCACGGCCGCCCCAGTCTCTGCCCGCTGCCCGCCCCCAGACCACCCCTCAGGCAACTAGGCAAAGCCACATGCAGGAAAGGGCCCCTGCCAGGCCCAGATGATGTGGTCCCTCATCCCCGACCCTTGCTGGACCCAGCTGCGCTGCCTCTTCATTCCCCGGCCTGGGAAGAAATGTTCCCTCTCTAGGTCACCTTCCGCAGCTGCAAAGGACCAGCCTGTCTGTCCTTGGCCAGTGTGGTGGAGAGGGGGGCTTCTGGGGAGCTCTGTCCTATCATCATTCCCACCCCCATCCTGCATGCAGTCCAGGTCCAAGACTCTAAAGAAGGTTCTGGAAGGAAGCAGGTGGGCAGGAGGAAGCCGGCAAGGAGCTATAGAAAGTAGCTGATCACACCATGTCACCCCTTTTCAGGTGAACAAACGGAGGTCCACAATGAGAGGTCACATAGGAAGTAACGCCCCAGTTCCCCTCTGCTGTCCTGCCACCCCCAAGGCCTCCGTCAGCACCCCGGACGGGGCCAGACCCTCCTTTCATCTGTCTGTCCATCCTCCCATAATCCAGACAGGCCGCGACGTCAGCAGGAATTAAGATGTTTATAGAAATGGAGAAAAGTGCTTAGAAGAGAAGTTAATCTCTGCCGGGGAGTCCAGTTTCTGAAGGTTAATATCTTGATTTTTTTTTTAATCCCTTTGCTGTTTTTTTCAGAAAGGATTTGGTGTTCTCTGTCCCAGCGAGGCTTAACTCACCCCGTGTTTCTCCGTCTGCTGCCGTCCCTGCCCTGCTGGGCGTCTCTGGCTGGACCTAGGAACAGGGACACCTGAGTCCTCGCCTCTTTTTCCCTCTGCAACCTCCCTCCCCCACCTTTCTGCACCTCTGAGAGAAAAGGAGGGTCTGGCCCAAGGGCCAAAGGGTAGACACTGGTTCTTCCAGCCCCTGCAGGAGGCCCTGGAGATATGAGCAGAGAGGAGGAAGAGGAGGAGGGGGATGGGGGAGGAGGAGTGGACGAGGAAAGGAGGAGGTGCAGGCTGCAGTGCATTGTGGGAATAACCCAGGAGCCATCCTTCCCCCTGGGAAAAAGAGGAGAGATGGGGAGGGGTGACATGTGCACAAGGCAGAGCATGTTTCAGGGTCACCAGGAGTGGGTGAGCGTGGCCACCCAGGTCTCTCAGTTCAGCCCCTGGGGTCCCCACACACCAGATCCCACAGCCCCCTAGCTCCAAACTTGCAGGGGAGCGCCCAGCCTCTGCAGAGGGCAGGCCCCTGGGATGACCTGAGCTGGGAGCAGCCAGAAAAACCATGGTTTTTATGTTATCACAAAGCACCCTGGTCCGAGACAGCCGAGGTGCACACCCGGCAGCGGGGGCCCAGGTTTGAGCCCCGGAACTGCCCCCCCCCCAAGGCTCCTCCGCTCCCTCGGTGCCCTGGCCACGGCCTCCAGCCTCATGAGCTCACTGCTAAGCAGAGGATTTTCTTATCAGGCCAGCGCCAGGTGGCCGGCCTCCATCTCCCTCTCTGCGCCTCTCACCTCACTGAGGTCAGACCTGACGGCCTCCCAGCACCCCGGCCTCCACCCCCACGCACACACGCAGACACGCACACACATCCCCTTCAGCACACGTTCCAGATTCTGTTTCCACAAGTCTCTGCAGAGTGTCCCGCTGCCTGTCAGCCTCTCCGACCCCCCGCAGCCCCCAGGCCAGACCCAGGGCGCCCCTTTCCCTGGCTCGGTGCAGCGTCCTTCTGCACTGCTGCTCTGCGGGAGGCCTTGCCCAGGCAGAGAGGGAATGAAGGCTGGAAGGAAACGGGCTTCAAACACCCGTGCTGACCAAAGGACCATTCTCTCCACTTTCCCTCCGGGTCCCCGTGCCCTCAGGAGCAGGTGGGGGCAAGCAGCGGGTGACACAGGGCCAGGCATGCTGGCCACAAGGTGAGCAGAAGTCCATCCTAAGTCCAGAGACTCGACTTGAAGAGATTAGAAGGTGGGCTCGGGCAGGTGAGACATAGGGGCACAAAGGGCCCAGTGAGCCTTCTGGTGATACCCCCAAGAAGCCTCCAGGCTGGGGCTCAGTGACAGGTCATCGCAGACACCCCTGCGCTGCTGGCAGCCGGCTTCCCACTTGTCCTCTGGATCCAGCAAGTTGCAGCTCATTCCACATTGTTCCTAAACGACATCACTTTTTCCATCCCCGAGCAGCGGGGCAGAGCGCTCCGCCCGGCCGCCTCCCACTCATCCTCAGCTCCTGATGCACTGAAGCGTCCGGGGGCACCCAGTGGTGCCAAGACCCCCTCGCCAGGCCTCTCCACGGTGGCTCAGAGCCGTCACCAACCATGTTGGAATGATGAGCTGCTACCCTCCCCCACCCCGTCCCCGCCCTACCCCTCCCCACTTCACGTCTCCAGGACACGCGCATCAGGGTCTGTGTGGGGAGATCTTGCTGGGGGGTGTGAGGGCAGCATGCAAGGGCTGTGCCATGGCAGGTCCCCTCTGCCCCCTCCCTGTCTCTGGCCTGTCCCCCAATCCAGCTGGCCAAGGGGCACGCCTGCTCAAGTCTCCGGCCCATGAGCCCAGCCTCTGCACCTCCTGGGGCAAGCCAGCCATGACACTGCCCTGCCTCAGCCCAACCAGAGCTGCCATTTTATTTGCTTTGGGGTTTTTCTTCTTTCTTTCTTTCTTTCTTTCTTTCTTTCTTTCTTTCTTTCTTTCTTTCTTTTTCTTTTTACCATCTTGAATTGAGGCACTGTTGCTTATCAATACCGTGAATGCTAGAGTTCCATGCAGGCCTGGTTCCGACACCACACCCAGCGCCCATGTCCCCGGGTCCCCATTCCCACTGCCCCACCCACGCCCTCTGAGAGACTCGATTCTGGAGGCGGCTCCTCTATCCTGCTGCCTTCAGCTATTCATTCCTCCTTTCCTCTGTTTCTTTACATCCCGCCATGAGCAAGGTCACTCTGTTCCTCTCCTGCTGATGGATGTCACTCGGCATGATCCCTCCAGCTTCCCCTGCGTGCGTGCGGCGACTGGTCAAGGCTCCGTGCCCAGCCCTGTGTGGACAGCACTCTGGCTCCTCCTCATTCTTGCTGCCTCACTGTATCCTCGATCGCTTTCTAGCTGGAGACCGTGGCAGAGACAGGGGAGAAGAACTGACCCGGGTGCCACTCCTGACTCTGTGACCTAATTAGCAGGAAAGGTTGAGACACGTTGCTGGGTGCTGAGCCTCAGTCTGCTCATCTGGAAAAGGGGCATGCGGCTGCTCCCAGGGCTGTGGGAAGCCACCGGAGCCATCATCTGCGGAGCTGTGCGAAAGTGCCTTTTTGGCAGAAAGGCAAGGAAGAGTCTGGTATGTTTGGAGGAGCTGCAAAGAGCCCAGGAGGGCCCAGAAGGATGAGTGCCCAGAGCACTAAGAGGAGTAAAGGGGAAGGATGCTGGAAGCACAGGTGGAGCAAATGGTCCACGCCCGACCGGGGAAAGCTGGCCTTTCTCTGGACATCCAGGTCTCGCGCACCCCTCAACCTCCCACCACTCGGCTAACAGGAGGAACAGAATTAGTTCTTCTTTATCATGTCTCTCCCGGCTGATGATCAGTAACCCAGGCCTGTCTGATGCACCCCACTTTCTTCCCTCCCTCCTCTCCTCTTCCCTGCAATTTGGCCCAAGAACCTTCAGAGACTGGATTAAGCTCGTTTCTAGCCTGCACACGTGGTCAGGGCTGTGCAGGGCCCGGCTAGGTTGTGGGAAGCCGGTCAACTGCGGCGAGCCTCTTGGAGCACAGACCAAGGTTGCGACCTCCGTCGTGGCACAGTCATCCGAGATGGCCAAGGCCAGCCAGCACGCAGGGGCTGGGGTGGGCTCCAGATGGCCGCTGCAAGGCCTTCCTGGTCGCCAAACTGCCGTCATGACCAAGGAGAGGCAGAGAAGGCCGGGGCTGGAGCGGAGACAGGGCTCCCAGCTGGGGTAATGCCCACTCCCGTCACTCTGCACCTGAGGCCGGTGCTGTCACTAGAGTGGGTTCGCTCTGAGTGGACGCGAAAGTGATCTGACACCAGAGAAACATAGTGACCCAAAAAATTCAAAAGAAAAAATAATTAATTTTTTAAAAAAAGGAGAAAAAAGAAAAAAAGGAAAAGAAACAAGTGACGGGACCGTGCCATCGGCTCAAGTGACACCCTCCACTCCCACGGTCATCACCGCTTTCATGAAGAGGATTTCTAAGATCTGCCTCTTCCCAGCTCTCAAGTGTAGACACCAGTACCATTGCCTGGTGCCATGCTGGGCCTTCCCACCCCTGGCCCCTATCTATTTTAGAACTGGAGCTGTCTTTTTGCGTTTATTTTTGTTCGGTTGGGGGAGGGGGGCTACATCTGGCAGTGCTCAGGGCTTACCCCTGACTTTGCCTTAAGGATCACTCCCGGAAGTGCTTGGGGGACCATATGGGATGCCCAGAATCAAACCCAGGCCACTGGCACGCAAGGCAAGCTCCCTAGCCCCTGTACTATCTCTCCAGCCCTGAGACTTTCTCTTTGGACCACCCTGACCCATGTTGCCCAGCAGCTCTTGTGCCCCCCAGCCACCAGCAGCCACCCCACTGTTTGGCGTATCTGTGGGATCCGTGTTTTGGGGGCTGGCTTCTTCAGAGGCCTCATAAAAGAAGATCATACAGCATTTGTCTCTGCCTGCCTTATTTCACCTTTAGCATAATGACCTCTCAGTCCAACCATGTCATCGCAAATGGCAGGAGCTTCTCTTTGTGGCTGACTAATATTCCATTATGTATGCACCACATTTTCTGGAGCCATCCATCCGTCTAAGGACACTGAGATTGTCCCCAGGTCTTGGCTATGGTTAATAAAGCTGCAAAGAACAGGAGGGTGCAGGCCTCTTGGCGAGATAGTGATTTCATTTCCTTTGGATCCATGCCCAGAGTGGGCCTGCTGGCACTTACGGGAGTTCTAGCTTCTGAGTTCCCAGGATGCTCCCGACTGTCCTCCGCAGTGGCTACGCCGATTCTCACTCCCACCAACTGTGCCCAGGGCTCCTTCGTCCCCCCAGCCCCACCAACCCCTGACATCTCTCTGTGATGCCACCCGTCCTAACAGATGTGGGATGGCATCTCACCGGCGTTCTGGTTGGCATCTCCCCTGAGGATCATGGATCTTTCCATGGGTCTGCTGATCCACATGGTCTGTCTCCTTTGGCAAAATACTTATGGGTCCTCTGCTCATTTTAGAATTTGTTTTGGTTTCTATTGCATTAGAACTCTTTATATACTGTGTATTTGGTCCTTAACCAGATAAGTGATTTGCAAATGTGTGTGTGTGTGTGTGTGTGTGTGTGTGTGTGTGTGTGTGTGTGTTGAGAGATTATGGGTATGAGGGCTGCCAGGACTGCACTCATCTCACATGAGATGCTGGGGATTCGAACCCATAACCAAACACAAGGTTGCAAGGAAGGAGCTCCAAGTTACTGCACTGTTCCTCCAGTTGCACTAACTTCCATTCTGTTGATGGTTTCCTTTGCCAAAGCAAAGCTTGTTAGTTTACATTCTCACCTTTTAATAAAATGAATTAATTAGTCTTTTTTTTTTCACAGTCAGCATCACACTGGGAATCCCCCAACCACCGTGTGAGGAAAAATAGATGGGATTCAGTCTCCTCATTTGCCCACTTTGCCGAGGAGGAGCCTGGGGCTGTTGAGGGCTGTGGCAGGTCCTCTCTAAGCTGCTCACCACAGAGCTGTCCGCTTCCCTCAGGTCTGCTCAAATTCTAGAACTTCAGCACTGGAATACACTGGTGCCTAAAACATTTCTTAAGTCAGGATGGGCGACCTCTTTCCCACCTTTCTGTACTTCTAGAAGTGCCAGCAACCATGACCATGCCCAGTTAAATATTCTGCCCAGTAAGGACTCTGTATTTTCTACAGTCCACAGCTGCATTCGTGGCCACGTGGCATCTCCAAGGTCTAAAACACTGACCTCCCAGCCACGCAGAGCACACCTGGTTGGGTGGACAAAAGGTAGAAGCCAACCTATCTCGACTAACAAAAACATTAACACAGAAGGCTTATCTTGCAACCACACTTAGTAAACCCTCAGGCAAGGCCTTAATGTCCCCATGGTGAGGTACAACAATTTTCACAAATTTTCTTCTATGGAAATTTGTTTTGAATCATCCTGTTAGCCGTTTAGTAACAAGCAATATAAAATTAATGACTGCAGGCCTGCTACAGGGGTGGGCCTGCGGAGTGAATGGGAAAGTTGAGAAAATGGGGGAGAGAAGGTGACGGTGGTGATGGAATTGGGGTTGGAATCTTGAACACCTGGAATAAGTCATCATGAGGGGCTGGAGAGATAGCACAGCGGGTAGGGCGTTTGCCTTGCACGCGGCCGACCTGGGTTCAATTCCCAGCATCCCATATGGTCCCCTGAGTAACACCAGGGGTAATTCCCGAGTAACCCCTTAGCATCGCCAGGTGTGACCAAACAAAAATAAATAAATAATAAATAAATAAGTCATCATGAACAACTTTGGAAACCACGGTATTTAAGTAAAGTGGGAAAAAAATTAAATAAATAAATAAATAAAATACTTTCGTAGTAACCTGGCAGGCTCAAAAGTCCTCCCAGGGGTCATTCCTGGAAGAAGAGGCCCTGTGAAGCGTCCTCTTGCCAGATCTCTACTCCCACTGTTTCCTACTCTAACCCGTCCCAACTTTCTCCAGAACTTGGAGGTTCTTACAAGCCACTAAATCATGGTCTAAAGCATCATGGATGACTGGGAGGGACACACGCTCCGTAGAACTTGAATTTCATAGAATTTTATAGTCTAGTAGGAAAAAAGAACATCAGACACCCATCATATTTTTTTAAGAGTGCTGTTTCAGTTATCATAAAAAGCACAATCTGGCAGGGTGGGAGAGAGAGCATGGAGCTTTGGCACTTGCCTTGCAGGCGGCCGAATGCAGTGTGACCCCTGACACCACATAGGGCTCCCCCCCAACCCCGTGTTCTGAATAATTTAATACTTCAGCCTGTATTTCCACATTTGGGGATTTCAAACAGTTCTCCAGCCGGTCAACTCTTTTTAGCCTGGACAAGAATCCAAATCAGACGAACTAGCTCTTCTTTCCTTTGAAATCAATTTACTGAGGCGTGATAGTCCTCCAAAAAACGATGCCGGTTTAATATCCACACCTCGATGGGCTTGGAGATAAGTCGCTCTCTGTAAAGCCGTACCCCCCACCCCACCCCCACCCCCGTCCCTGTCATAAACACACCCGCCGCCTCAGAAAACTCCTCCAGCCCTGTCTCCGTGCTCGTTATTTTTTAGGAGATGACATGAAAGCTAGCCTCTTGTGAGCCGCCAATATTAAGTGGACCAGGAGCTTCAGAGAAGCCAGCCTGGCCAACCCACTCTGCTCATTTGAACAACAGGTAAACTGAGGCTGGCATCAGAGGCCTGTTCTCTCCAGGAAAACTCAGCAGCTCTGCAGTATCAGGCCTGAGCAGGACTCTGGCTTCCCTTCTGAGCAGCTTTAATTAAAGCACAGGGCCCCTCCATCAACCCCGAGACAGGACAGCCCTGGAGAGGGGCCGGGAGTCACCCCAGGCCTGAGCACAGGCTGCCTTGGTGCTTCTCAGCATATGTGTAACTCCATCCGTGTCCCTTTGGACCGCTGCAAGGGGCTGATTAGCTGTAATTGCTTTGCCTAGAGCGAGCGATCTGCTTAATAGAATCTGCTCCCACTAATTAGCCTGCCAGAGGCCTGGTTCCCCTCCCCGAGTCTTGGGTCCGGGCCTCCTCTGACCTGTTTGCTTGGGGGCTCGGCAGGCAGCCGGGTGTCAGGCAGCTGGAGGGCGAGGGGGCCTTTAAGATTAGGGATGGGGTGTGGGGGGCACTGGGAAGGCTGTGCGGGGACTCCAGGCGCGGCCTCCCTCCGGCCAGCCAACTGCAGCGTTTCCAGGTTGGCGAGACAAAGAGCTTGGCGCGGCGGGACTGACTGTTCCACAGAAGGTGAACCGAGTCCAGCTGAACCATCCGGGCCCCGAGCAAGAAAGCCCGAGAGCAAAGGTGACAGAGGCACTTCCGACACGCCCTGTGCCCCTTCCCCTGCTAAAACGCCAACCCCCCCCCCCTTTCAGGGGTCAGCCAGGCTGTATCCACATGCCCCTAGGGACTGGGGCTCACCCCATTCCTCTTCATGAGGAAAGTTCCAGCTCTTGGGAACGGACCCTCTTGCTTCTGTCCAGGGCTCCCTGGAACTCCCAGACCCCCCAGAGCTGAGTTAATCCCTCCAAATGACAACTTGCACACTCTGGCACCCCTGGTCACTCCGCTGGGAATCTGCCTCTGCCTGCAGGACCTCCCCCGATCCCCCCAACCCCAAGGATGGAAGGAGCAGCCGGGCTCCCTCCCCAGCTGGCCCGTCAGGACCCTGCCCAGGGGTGCCACGGAAGGAACCAGACCCTCACTCCAGGGCCGATCCCCCACCCCACCCTTCGCCTCCCCCACGCATGCGCACGCTCACGCCGCTGTGCGCTCCCCGGGCGGTGCTCGGTGCGGCTGGCTGATTAATCACTGCGAGTGCTATTATAATTATTGTGCTGGGTGCTGAGAACAGCCTGCCTCGCCTCGCTTCTCAGAAGCCATAAACCCGCAAGGAAGGATTTCAAGATTTGTGAGGCTGTTGACTGCATCTCTGGCTCTCACTCTTCTCCTGCGCGGCACCCCCTTTGTCAGGAACACAGGACAGAGGCCCCCAGGATCTCTGCAGAGGACAGCTGGGGGGGAGGGGAGGACACAAGGAGAGAGGGTCCGCTGCGGGGAGAGCCTCTTGCAGCTACAGTCTTGAAAGTCAGGGCTCTGGGGTTTTTGTTCCTCCTCAAACCTCCGTTTGCCCCAGCACCAGCAGGTGGCTAAGGTGTCTCCTAGCTCTGCCCATCTCGTGAGCTTAGCAAGAGGCAGAGAACGAGCGACAGGGCAGTAAGAGAGAGGAGGGAGGAGAGGGGTCCAGGAGGGGCTCTCAGACCAGTCACTTGCACACCAGTCGGCTCCAGTACCACATAGGCACAAGAGAGCAAGAGTGTGTGTGCATATCCACATAAGCGCACTACGTCTGGGTATGTATGAATACGCACACATAGAGGCCCCGCACATGTCCAAACACAAATACATGCACACACACACACACACACACACACACACACATATTCATGTGAGGTCCCATATAGCTGTGCCTGCATATCTGTGTGTCCATGCCTGTATATGTGTGTATGCACGATTAAATACATACACACGTGGGTGTACACACGCGTGTGTGCGTATGCACCAAGACAAAGCTCAATAGCTGAGTTTCTCCCAGTTCAGCCGTGTCCTCACCTGCTGAGTACTCCTCACCCCCTAGTACTGCTGGGTTCTCCGTCCCCAGCAGGAACTGAAGCGGAAAGGGGGGATGAGTATCAAGTAGGAAGGTATGGGAACCGCAAGAGGCAAAAGCAGACGGTGACTCCTAGCTGTGAGGGAGCAGACCCCAGGCAGTCCCAGGAGGTTAGAGGCAGTGGGGCCCAGGGGTGGGAGGGAAGTCCCTACAAAATGACTGCCAGGGGCTGGAGCGATAGCACAGCGGGTAGGGCGTTTGCCTTTCACGTGGCTGACCCAGGTTCGATTCCCAGCATCCCATATGGTCCCCCGAGCACCGCCAGGATTGATTCCTGAGTGCAGAGCCAGGAGCAGAGCCAGGAGTAACCCCTGAGCATCGCCGGGTGTGACCCAAAAAGAAAAAAAATGACTGCTGTCCTCTCAAGGCACTCCCCCCCCCATGGCTTTCAGAATCCCAGCAGGAGGCCCTGGAGACCCTCTCGGGAAACAGAGCCACAGCAGTGGGTCCTGCAGCTCACAGGGCCAGGGTCTGTGCTCGCTTCCCAGCGGCTGCCCAGGCCTCTCCCGTGAACAGTTGCCTTTGTGTTTGGTTTGGACTTGGGATGTTAAACAAATAGTGTCTCTTGACAAACGCAAGCTGGCCGCACTGGGACCAGTTATGCTCTGTAAAACAGACAAATCCTCATGCTTGTTTCCTCCAGAGCAGTACCGAGAAAGTGCTCAGCCCTCCCTGGGCCCACACGCCTGCCCCCCACTCACCTCCCCCAGGGATCCCCACCCCCAGTCCTGTGCCAGAGCTGTCCCTTTCTCAGGCCCGCCCCCCAGCATGGTGACTGGACCCCCTTCCCACAGTGAGCCAGGGGCCCCAGAACCAGGCCAGGCTGGAAGAACAGATGGAGCAGTGTTTGCCAAGGGCCTTCTCATGCCAGGGCGGAGGGGCAGAGAGGAGGGGGCTTGCCCTGCAGGGACCAGCATTGCCGGGGAGACTGTGCTAGCTAGTCACGGCAGCGTCGGCACCTGAAGCCCTGCTCCCCCACTCTCAACCCACTGCCCCTCCCCCCTTCAGGCAAAGGAGCCCCCACAGGGGAGAGGCAGAGGGTTCTGGGCTTTCACGCGGCCCGTGAGCATAGCCCGGGCCCTGGCCCACGAAGTTCTGCCGGATCTCACACCAGCTCCATCATTCCGCATTGCAGACCATTTGCCCTTCTGGATTGGTGGAGAGGAAACTGAGGCCAGGTCCAGAGACACCACACAAAGGGTCACAGCATATGCTTTGCATGTGGGAAACCCACATCCACTCCCCAGCACCCCGTGAGCCCCCCAGAGCACTATGCCAGGAGTAGCCCCTGAGTACTGTTGCGTGTGGCCCCAAACGAAACACAGGCTCACTGGAAATGTGTCTGACGCCCAGACGCTGCTGCTGGTACCGCTGGGGCCTGGACATCAAACTCCAGCGGATCTGTGCTCCGGTTCTGCCCCCTCCGCCTGCTCCCTCCGGGCCCCGCGTCTCTCTGGAACCCATTCTGCCCTCAGGCAGGACTCCTGCAGCTTCAGAAGCATCTGTCTGTGGCGCCCTGAGCCGTGAGCAGAGCTTCCCGCCTGCAGCTGTCCGTGGCTCGCTCCCTGCCAACACTGCCCGGCCCCACCAGCAGGCGGAGGCTGCGGACGGCCTCCACGTGGCTACTGAGTACACAGAGAGCCTGTGGGTCCAGTCCGATGAGCAAAGCTCAGTGCTCCCCACCGCAGGAAAACTGGCGTGGACCAGGGGCTCTGTTCCAGAGGATGAGCTAAAGAGGAGGCTGGCAGCCTGGGCAGGAGACATCGCTGCTGAATTAGAGAGAGAGGGCTGAGGAAGGAGAAAGGAGATGTTGGTTTGCATCAGAAGCAATTCAGAAAGCTTCGTGGAAGAAGTGGCCTTGGAGTGGGTCTTGAAGGCTGAATAAGAGTTTAACGGGCAATGGGAGAGTCTAACAGGTACCTGCCTCCTGGTTTACAGCTGCAAGAGCCAGAAGGAAAGCATGATATATGGGGGTGGAGAGACAGCACAGTGGGGAGGGCGCTTGCCTTGGCAGGCAGCCTGCCCAGGTTCAAATCCCGGCACCCACTATGGTCCCCAAGGCCCGGCCAGGAGTGATACCTGAGTGAGCCATGAACCCTGGTAGGTGGCAAAAATATTACATAGTGTGTCTGGAGCTTACAGAGGCTGAGAAGTGAAGTGTGCTGTGGTGGCCAGATGGATGCAGCAATCACAATACTTATGTTCGGCACCGTGGATCCGATCACTGCTGACAAACTTTCCCTCACAAACTCGAGTTTTCAGCAGGGACCCTCTTACACCCACTGTCTTTCCCCTTCTTTCTCCTTCTTGGGAGAACTAGGGAAGTTTTCTTGGAAGAAACAAGCTGGGAAGGTCACGGGATATTATCAGCCAGGGCCACAGTGTCCCGGCCCAACCCTGCATCTAGAGTTATGCAAACTGGCCCCAGGGGCAGAGGCTGGCCCTGAGCCCACTGCACGCAAGGGGCAAGGACAGGACCCCACTCCGGGTTGTCCCCACTCTCCAGCCTATGTTCCCGGCACTGGACAGGATTTCAGAAAACCGTTCCCCAGAGGGCTGGGTGACATCCCGATGGGAGAACGAGGAAATCTCAAACTGGCAGTAACGTCCTCCTCTGGCACCCGAGGCGGGAAGGAGGATGGGCACTAGGGGATGACGGCAAAGCCACAGCTGAGCTTGTCCTTGTCATTGGCAGCAGACATGACTCTTGCGTGGTCAGAGGGTGGGGCAGCCTCACCATGGGGTGAGGGTGTGGGTTGGCCCACGGGGTCCCGGACAGAGGGGAGAGGGTTAGGTGGTGATGTCTGGGGCACAATGCTACCCCTCGGGAGGAGGGGGCCTGGACAGCTGGCCCCTGGGCTCTGAAGCCTGGACTGGTGCCAGCTTGAACCCCACCTCCTGCCCCCCCACCCCATCCTGCCCTCCAAAAGAAAGCAGAGAGGAGACTCAGAGTCCCCGCTGGGCCCCAAGAGCACATGTTCCACGGGTACATGTCCTGGTCCTAACATCTCCAGGGAGCTTCAGGAAAGATCCCAACTTTGAGGTGTGAGTCCTGGGTCCCCCTTCTGTCACTGTGTAACCTTGGGCAGCCCTGGCTCTCCAGGCCTCAGTTCCCTCACTTGTGACATGAGAGGTTGGGGCAAGGCCATCTCTGAAGCAAGCCCCCCACCCCCGCCTCCACAATTCTGCTTTTTAAATTTTTTTTCAGGTGGTTGTTCGGGTTTGGTGGCACACCCAGAAAAGCCCAAGGCTTACCCCTGGCTCTGTGCTCAGGGGCCACTTCTGGTGGAGCTCTGGGGATCATATGGGGTGCCAGGGATTGAACCTGTCATCTGCATGCAAGGCAAGAGCCCTGGCCGCGGTGCTACCTCTCTGGCACCCTCAGTTCCGACGGGCTGCGAGCCGGCTTCATCGTAACCAAGAAGCCAAGAGCAGATGGCGTCTCCCAAAGAGAACGCTTGCCCCTTCCAGAGCTCTCACCCAGAAGAACACCTCCCGGGGCCAGAGGCCACAGCCACAGCACACATCCCGGGCCAAAGTCAGCAGGTCACCTACTCCGGAGTCTAGCTCATGCCTTACAGTGCTCTGCCTGCACTGTCTCCACGCCCTCACCACCCTCACTCCTTCCTCACCATCCTCCTTCTCACCGTCCTCCCTCCTCACCGTCCTCACTCCTCACCATCCTCATTCCTCATCATCCTCACACCCTCACTGTCCTCACACCCTCACTGGTGCACACACCTCTCTTTTCTGTGCAGCTCTGGGCGCCAGAGGAGGCTGTGTTTCCTCTTGCGAAGCCAGAGGATACTCGAAGATCCAGGGGAATGGCCAAAGGAGGGACCCAAAGTCTGTGTCTTCAGATGACCCAGATCTTGGTGTGCCGGGGGCCCTAGGACTGTGACTGAGCCTAAAAATCCCAGACGTCACTGGAGACCCTCATGCTGCCCTGTGGCATGCCTGTGGTCACCCCTGAGCCCTGCAAGCGATCATTCCTGATGCCCATCACAGAGCAGTCATGGAGGAGACGAGGGCTCGGAGGCAGGGCAGAGACGCCCCCTGGAGGCTTTGGGCCTGGCCTCAGTGTCCCCCTCCATGAAGCGGAACTAACAACTCCACCTACCAAGAGTGTTGTGAGAACTGGTAAGACCGAGCGTGGCCCTTGGCCTGGTGCCCAGCAGGAGCCTGACTCAAGCCCAGAGAGAATGGCAGAGGAAACGGGTGGTGGGGGACGCCCGTGTGAGAGGCAGTGTAGGGCCCTGGGGGCACCTGTCACCCCCAATGTGGCCAGGTAGTTTCCTCACCTCCAGCCAGAGCCTTTGGACCTGTGGGGGGGTGGGGGGGGACAGGCGCCCTGCTCTCCTGAGGCCCTCACAGCGCCCCCTGGAGGCCTTTGAGACCTCCCTTGGGCCAGAGACTTGCATCCAGAACATTCTGCTACCTCAGCCTAGCCACACCAGGAATTGTATGGGGCTGAGCAGGACATCCGGGACCAGGGTCCAGAGCCCCTCCTGGGGAGATGAGGACAGGAGACTGGAAACGGGGCAGGTCCCCCTGGCCTCCGAGTCACAGTCACCCCACTGGCCAAGGAGGGAACCAGAGGGGCTCAGCCCGGCCTGCTGGAACAGGGGCGCAGCACAGAGGAGGCCCCCGGGTGGCAGTCCAGGGGACAGGGCAGGGAAGGCGGGAGCCCGGACTGTGTCTCCTCAGCCTCTGCTCCCTCCCACCCCAGGAGGGAGGACAGGCGTGGCCCCGGGGCTATTGACCCACATGTGCCCAGGGGTGCCCAGCTGTGCCCTCCCAGCTCAAGACCGCGTCCCCCTGGCAGCCCAGGAGGGCCAGCTTGAGCGCGTCCCCGCTGCGCCCTGTTAGGTACGTGGCCTCAGTTTCCCCCCACAGTAAAGGGGAGGGGAGCCAGGGGGTGCCTCCCCCAGCCCAGCCTTTCCAGCCGCCCGCCCGTCTCCCCGTGGGGGGTGGGGGCGGGGGCGCTGTCGCTGCCCCTCCCGCGTGCGCGTCCGTGCGTGGCGGCGCGGGCCTCTGGTCGGCGGCCTCTCCGGCAGTCACACCCCCTCTGCCCCTTTCTCCTGCGTCTCCGTCCGACTTCTCCCTCTCCCTCCTCCCTCCCTCCCTCCCTCCCCTCTCCTCGCTCCCTCCCTCTCCCCCTCCCTCCCGCCGCCCTCCCCGCCCTCCCTCGGCGCGGCTCCCCGGTCCTTATTTGGCTGGGCGGGCGGGCGGGCCGGCCGGGGCGGGGGGCGGCGCGGCCGCGGGGGGCGGGCGGGCGGGCGGGCGGTGGGTGGTGCTGAAGGGACAGCTCCGCGGCGTTGGCGTTGGCGCTGGCGCTGGCGGCGGGGCGCGGAGCGGGTGCCCGGCGCGCGGAGCAGCCATGCCCCAGGCCGCCTGCGGGGCAGCAGCAGCGGCGGCGGCCGGGGGCGCCGGGGGCCCGGCGGCGGCGGCCCCGGCGGGACGATGAAGCGGCAGAACGTGCGCACGCTGGCGCTCATCGTGTGCACCTTCACCTACCTGCTGGTGGGCGCCGCCGTGTTCGACGCGCTCGAGTCGGAGCCCGAGATGCTGGAGCGGCAGGTGCTGGAGCAGCGGCAGCAGAAGCTGCGGGCGCTCTACAACCTCAGCCAGGTCGGCTACGAGGAGCTGGAGCGCGTCGTGCTGCGCCTCAAGCCGCACAAGGCCGGCGTGCAGTGGCGCTTCGCCGGCTCCTTCTACTTCGCCATCACCGTCATCACCACCATCGGTAACTACGGCCGGCCGGCCGGGCGGGGGGCGGGGCCCGGGCCGGGGCAGCCTGCGGGGACGGTGGGGGGGGGGGGGATGCGCCGCGGGGTGGGGCGCGGGGTCGCCCGGAGAGGGTCGAGGCTCCGAACCCCCGCCCGCGCCCCCGGAAGCCCAGCTCCAGCCTGGCCAGCCTGCCTGCCCCGCGGGGACCGGGCTCCCCGGGAAGGAGGCGATTCCTGGCCCGGGACCTGACTCCCGCCCGGCCCGGGCCAGCCCGAACTCGTCCCTGCCAGGCTGCGCGAGGGCCCCGGGGATCCGCAAGTGTGTGAGAGGGGCAGGAACGGCCGAGAGAGGCTGGGGAGAGGAGGAGGGGTGTGGCCGGCCAGGCCCTGGAGCAGGACACGGAGTGTGAGCGCCGGCCCCGCAGACCCCCAGGCCCCCAGCGCGCCCCTCCCGCTGCCTCCCCCGCTCCCCACCCTGGGGCGCCGCACCCCCAGCAGGGCCAGCCCTGCAGGGGCTCGGGGAGTCGAGCGCATGTAGGTCCCCCCCAGCTACACGGCACTCGTGGTTCCTGAAACCGCCTGTAACTGCAGCTGTGAGTGCCGCCTGCCGGGATGTGTGAGCGTGTGCGTGTGTGCGTGCGCACACACGCATGTGTGTGTGCGCGTATGTGTGTATGTGGGCTCATCCAGTTCGGAGTTTGGTCTGGCCAGCTGGTGCCTTTAATTTCTTCAGACGGCAGAGTCGGTGCTCCAAGTCAGATCCAGCCCTGTCCACATTCTTCCCCGCTTTCCCAGGGACAGAGTCACCTCGCAGGAATGGCCCCAGGCCTTTTCCCAAGACAGGCAGATGGAGGCGGCCATGCAGACTCTGCCCGGGCAGGGAGAACTCACACGGGGGACACACGGGGGGTTGCACGCAGAGGCAAGTGCGTGCACACACACATACACATACACACATGCGTGTGCAGACACGCGCTCTGCAGTCCAGGGAAACTCAGGTGTGCTAGCCCCAGGTGCAGACAGGCATCAGCACCCCAGCTCCCCACTCTGTCCCCCCACCCCGCCCCGGGAGGTCCTTGGGTGAGCCGCCCCTCTCCTGCCAGGTCTCACGGTCCTCCAGACACCCAGCCCATTTGTGCAATTGGGCTCCTGGGCTCCCCCAGCTCAGGGTGCTTGGACGGCTTCCCCTCCCCCAGCCCTTCAGGATGTCTCCTTGCCCTGTCTGTTCCATCCCATCTCCTCTGATCCCCCTCCTTGGCTTGGCTGCACTCCCAGGGACTCGGTGCCACCTGGCAGAGCCCAGGACAAGATGGCAATGTTTTCCGAGGTGTCCACAGGAGTCGAGGGTAGGTGAGGGGTGAGAGAAGACCCCCCCCCACTGCAGTCTCCCCACTAAAGGGCTCTTCCCAGTGCCCTGTGACTCTCTGTGGACCCCCATGCTTCAGCTAAGTGGCTTCTGGCTTTCTCTCTTAGAGAGGAAGAAAAGGGCTCTCTAAGTGTGAGTGGTGCCTGAGGGGCGTGTCTGCGTCCCCCTGCCCCTGTTGGCTGAGGGACAGAGAGCCAGACCCCTCTCAGAGAGGACCCCTGTTTCCCAGCATGGGCTCAGCCAGCTTTGGTCCGGGAATGCCTGCCTCACCTCCTCCCTGCCACCTGCCGGGGTTGTAGGAATTGTTCTGTTGTCTGGAGCGTTTGCCTGAAGCTCCCCGAAGCTCCCCCCTCCCCTCTCCACCCTCCAGGCTTTGTGTTCTGTGCTCTCTTGCTTCTCCATCCCCCAGATGCTTGTCACCTCCCTACTGAGCCCCCGACTCCAGCCACACTAGCCTAGTGGGGTAAGCTCCCCTCACAGAATGTCCCAAAGCTCAGCTCTGACCATGCCAATGCCCTTCCAGAAACCCCTCGGGAGCCCCCCTGACTGTGATCCTCACCCCAAATGCCAAAGACCTTCCTCCCGGCTCCATCTCTCGTGTCTGACCTCATTTCTCCCGTCTCCCCTCCACGGTGCCGCCATGCCGCCAGTGACCGAGCGCACCCCTGAGTGGCTCTCTGGGAGCGTCCTGCTCCGTCTTCTTCTTATCTGGCCTGAGCCGGCCTTCCCTGCAAGACCCTGAGTCCTGGCTCCTTAAGCTCTCCTACCCAGCCCCTGGGCTGCGACATCAGAATGACCAGAGTCACTTCTATAGCATTGTTCGTACATCTCCTTCCTTTAAGAGCAGCCTTTTACCTCTTTCCCCAGCCTGGAATGAGCCTCCACAGGAGAGAGCCCTCCCCACTCACCCCTGGTTCCCGTCCTGGCCCCAAGCTGACCCTGAACCCACATACAGAAGCACCCCAGGAATATTACGGGGCGGGAGGTGGGGCGGGGGCAGGACTCAGCAGGCGCCGTCCTTCCTATCCCCCCACCATTTCCCAAAGTGCTCGTCATCCTCACCAAGAGACAGTGGAGAGGTGGACGGTGCGGTCGTGGCCATCATTTATTTATAAAGTGCTGGGCAAGACGAACGGCAGCATTAGAGCAACACCCTGAGTATGTGGGGGTCTGGGGCGGACCCTGCCCACTGAGCCCCACCCAAGGATCCTGGCATTCTGCCATCTCTCACTCGAGCTCTGCCAGCTGCTGGGAGCTGTCTTCAGGGGGCTCTGTGCTGGGCTGTGATCCACGGGTGGGCAGCAGCATGGGGCATTTACAGGAGACCAATGCTGACCCAAACCTCCAGGCGGCAGCCTCTGCCCTCGTGATTTCTTGGGGACCCAAATGAGTCTTCCAAGGCCACGATGCGCCCGGCAGTCCCCTGTGATCACAATGCACTTTCATCTCATTTCCTGCGTCTCCACCGCTCTGGCAAGGAGGGGGAGGCAGTGGGTGCCCCGCTCCTGTGAAGGCCTGCGGGTTCAGAGAGAACTGCAGAGTTAGAGCCAGGAAACAAACCTGCTGCATCCAAGCCCAGGGCTCCTTCTCTGGGTTTGGCTTCCTCCATCTCTTGGCTGCCTCCTCCACCTCCCGATGCTGCGAAGCCCAGGGCCAGCCCGGATTGGCATGGCCAGGACCTGCTCATTCGATGAGGCCAGCCTGTAGGGTGCTCATGGGCAAGTCTGATTGGTGGTCGGTCCGCAGGGTCCGGATTAGTCATTCACCTGGTTAGTCACAGTGTCCACTGGCTGCAGGGCTCCCTCCAGCCCCCTCAGCCCCATCTCCCAGCCAGAAAACCCTTCCTGCCTTGGGCCCGAAGTTCATCTCATGCAAATGGAAACTCTTTTTCTGGGAAAGCTTAACCTCTCTGACTGTTGAGTCATTAAACTCCTCCAGGGGCCCCAGCCCCATCTATTCATAGCCCGGAGGCTGTCAGAGCAGGAAGGGACTTCAGAGATCAGCGGGTGCCGCCCCCCCCCCAACTCTTACTAATAAGGAACCCAAGGAGTGAGAGTTAGCACCGCCCAAGAGCAGAGAGCAGCGAAGTCTCACCCCCCGGGCAGCCCCTGCCCCAGGTTCTCCTGGTTCAAGAGGCTTCTATTAGCACCAACCACAGCAACACCACCAGGACCAGCCAGGACCACTTATTATCCCCACACCGGGGACTCTGTACCAGACGCTTCCTCCCCGCACTTGGTTCCCTCGCCAAGCTCCAGGACGGGCGTTGCTGCCCCCTCTTTCCAGGGGGGCTCTGACTGTAATGGACTCACCCATGCCCTTGCAACTTGAAAGCATTGGCAGCTGTCCAAACGCACCCGGATCTGTTGCCAGTTCTTTCTCGGCCTCCAGGACCCAGCCCCGACCCCTGTATCCCGAGCAGCCCAAGTTAGCAAGGTGCAGGGAAAGTAGCAAAGCTCTCTCCAGCGGGAGCGGGGCCGCTGAGCCGTCACACGGCTGCCAGCCTCTGCTTCCGCCATGCCCCAATCAGCCAGGCCCCACGGCCAGGGCTGTGCCCAGCAAAGGCCTCCCAGAGACGGCCCGGTGCCCAGGTGCCTGATCTCCCACAGGTCCCTGGCAGCCTGGGGCTCTAGGGCAGCAAAGACCGCTGCAGCTGGAGATCAATTCTCTGCTCTCCGACTTCTAGTCCCTTCCCAGCCCGGTCGCCGGGGCTACGGCATGGCCAGAGAATCTCATAGGTGGCCCAGGAGAGACCCTGTCCTTCCTCCCCTCTTCCCTAGAATCGGAGAGTAGAGACGTGCCCAGCTGCCGCCACCCCCAAATCCCAGAGCCTTCAAGTGATTGAGGGAAGTTAACGTCAGTAGCCGTTCAACTCAGTCAGTCGCCAGAGAGGGGCAGTGACTCTCTCAAAGTCACAGGGCGTTTGTCAGCCGCAATCCTGATTAGAATCCAGCCGTTGGGCGCCCCTCCTGCAGCGTCCCTCCCTCTGGCCCTTCCTTCCCGCACAGCCCACCCTCTGCTTTGGCCACTCCGCGCCTTCCAGTAGGGCTGCTGGGAGGGTGGAACTGGACTTAGAAGCCAGAGTTCAGGGAATCGACCCGAGCCCCCCGACTCCCATTGCCCCTCATACCCCCACAGCCCCGATGTGTGTAACTAGGCTTTCCTTGTTTTCCTTTGACAAAATGGTGAGGCTCGCTGCCTCCTGGGGTTCACTGGGAGGAAGGGGGAAGGGCCTGGCACAAAGGAAACCTGCCATAACGGCCAAGACAATTATGGGGAGGCTCAACATTGGCCTTAGAACCCCCGGCCCCCACCCAGAAGCAAACCTGCCTCCTGAAGGTCAACTGTGACCTTGACCCACTACCTTGACTTTGGAATCAGGGTCTGCCACACCCCTACCCTTTCTCCTCCCAGTCCCACTCCCCCACTCCCATCTCCCCAGCTCCTCAGTCCACCTGGGATGCTTCCCCCTTCCACCAGAAGCTACTGTGGGAAAGTAACTGGGGAGAGAGAGAGAGAGAGAGAGAGAGAGAGAGAGAGAAAGAGGTGGGGGGACCATGGCAGGAGCAAGCAGGCAGAGGCTGCAGCCACTGATTCGCTCGGACTCTCAGTCTCCTCATCTGTGAAATGGGTATACTGTCCCAGTGGTCTTTCCCCCCTGCCAGCACCTCCCGTTCCTCTATATCACAGTTGGGGGTTGGTGTCGAGAATAGGACAGAAATAGAAGACACAAGGCTGGTCACGGTGGGGACAGGACAAACACAATAAGTATTTTCAAAGCAAACATCAACAGGCACAGATGAATGAGGTGCAAATCACCACTATAAACAGCTTTCAGCTGGGAGCCCAAATGGGGAGTCTGTGAGATGATTTTGTAATAAAAAGAAATGTGGAAAGCATTGCCCTGCTGACAGCCAGAGAAAGGCTGGCTCCGGCCATGACCTTCATGGGTTTGGGGAGCCTGGGCAGGCTGGAGGGGTGCTCCTGGCCGGGACCCGAGGAGGAGCAACCCACCAGGCGCTGTCCAGGTCCTGCCTGGCCCCATCCTGCACTCGCAGCCAGAGCGTGACCAGCCCCTTACGGTAAAGGACAGGAAGCTGTCCTGTCCCGTGCTTGCCCTCGAGCCTACATTAGTGCCCACAGTAGTGCCCACAGAATTCAGAATTTCTGCTGCAACCCTCTGGGCTTTTGGTAGCAGGTGAACTTCAGCCACACGGTGTTCTAAGAGCTGACTTGGAGCCATTTTCTGACACTTGGGGCCCCCAGAGGTACTTAGAAAAGAGAGTAAGCTGCCCTGGGCGGGCTGCCCCCTGACCCTCCATGAGCCTTGGGTTCAGGGACACACAGCCAACACCTTTCACGGTGACGGAGAGAGCGGTCGGGGCCTAGCTCAGCCGCGTGCCAGGGTGATTCACACAGCTGATGACAGAAAATGCCCCTGCAACAAAGGCCCCAGGAGCTGTCCCCACAAAGCACACACATGCTCACATTCACACACAGTCATGCACACACACACACACATAGGTTCACACACATACACACACTTGTGCACATACACACTCATGCACATACACACACACTACACACATACTCATGCACATACACTCATGCACATACACACTCATGTACACAAGTGCACACACTAGTATACACACTCACATACACGTTCATGCATACACTCATATACACACTCATGCACATACACACAAATTCACATATACCACACACATACTCATATACACACAGACCACACACATATCCACATTCATGCACACTCTCTCATTCATATACAGACTCAGTCACACATATACACACTCATAAACATGCATATACACAGAGATACAAGCACACACAAACATATGCACAGCCATACAAATATATACACACCACACACACACACACATATATATATACATACACAACACATACACACTCACACACATACACCCACACACATACACAACCAGGGGCCCCTCCACCACTTCCCCATTTGAAGAGTCAGTGAGTGCGACCCTCTTGGACTCACTCTCACCTCCTCCCCCCCCCAACTGGCTCCTGCCCTGCCTCTGTTTCCCCCTCCTTTTCCTCCTGACATTCCTAAGTCCTTCGTGAGGGCCAGGAGCTGGAACCAACTCTTTGGCTCGCTATCCCACTTGTCTCTGCTGCCCTGGTCCAGTGGGAGGAGCCCAGCCTTCCTGCCTCAGTCTCCCCTCTGTACAAGGGTCTGCTTCTGGGAGAGCCGTGGGGCTATGGGCTGGGGTTTGAAGAACAGCAGGTTGGTGGCTGGAAATGTTAAAGAACCGAGCCAGGCTGCCTGTGCCCACAGCCTCAGGGTGGGCAGCCCCTCCTGCTCCCCACTGCCCTTTCCTCCTGCCTGCCAGGAAATCTTAGATCCGTGGAGATCAGGTCCCAGAGAAGCTCAAAGTAGGAAAGGAGGTGGGGTCTCCACAAAGTCCCAGGGACACTGTGACCCGTATCCCCCTTTAGAAAAGAGCTTCAGGCTCATTTTTCCATTCAAGAGAGAACTTCTGCTTTCCATGGCTGGGACACAGGCAGCAAAGGCCCATGAAGGTTCCCAGACCTATGTCCTGGGGCTGCCAGACCCCCAGCCTCTCCTGCATAGGAAGCGAAAAGGCACCACAGGCCGGCTCCCTCTCAGATCTTCCAGGTTCCAGTGTTCGCAAGGTAAAAGAGGGGCATTGACAATTAGGAAAGAGCTGGAAAAGGGGCAGCATATCCATGAGGGCTGCTTGGAAGAGGAGGAGCTCAGAGACTGCAAACACCTGCTGAGCTGTTACACGTCTGGCTGGGTCCCGGACCTTCCTTGGATCATTAGCCGGTTGAGTCAGTAGAAAAATTTCACGTCATCCCACATAAAGCAGAACTGGTTGAAATTACAGCTGAACAAAGACAAACCATGGTCACCTCAGATTTGCATAGCAAGAGACTCTGTGTGTCAGGCGAGTCCCATGTGCCCAACTCCCATCAGAAAGGGAGGAAGTTCCCTGCAGCAGGAGCAGGCACTACTGTCTGTGAGCAGAACTCCTTCTTGGGGGGCGTCAGGGGGACATCCGCCTGCCTTATATCTCGCAGCTGATTCCATCAGCTCCCCATCCCCCAGATCTTCTGGGATGACCGTCCTTACTTAAGTCAATTAATTGTGAATTTCCTCACATCTGCAAAGTGTCTTCCAGCACTCCCAAGACTAATGTCTCGTTAGAGAACCCGGGGCGTTTGCCTTGACAAGTTGATGCTTCAGGAAGCCACAGCTGGGTGGGGGGTTAGAGACCCCAGATGGGGGGGGTTAGAGACCCCTTCCTGGGGGGGGGGTGTTAGTTAGAGACCCCAGCCTGTGGGGTTAGTTAGAGACCCCCAGCCTGGGGGAGTTAGAGACCCAAGTACAGAACTTGCCAGTGTCTTCAAACCCTCCCTGCCCCTGGCCCTGCCCTTTGGGTCCCCTCCAATAGAAACTGGCTTTAACTGCTGTTTCACCTCAGTTTATTGAAACCCAGTGAGAGCTCCCAAGGGCCAGGCACTACACGGGTCCGAGGCAGGCAGACAGTGGCCCCAGATGCTTCTCTAAGGAGCCTGGAAGCACACACTGACCTGGAGAAATGCGAACCCCACACGGGCATTCAGGAAGGCTTCTTTGAGCAGGTGGTCCAAGGAAGGCTTGAAGGAAAAGTATATAGACTCAGTGAAGACACACTTAGAAGTGTCTGGGGTGAGGAGACAGTATGGGGCAGGCTGAGGGTTTTCAGAATGCCCAAGGAAAGGATCCTGGGGGGAGTTGAGCCCTGGACCCTGAGGCAAACAGAGGAGAGTAACAGAGCCAGCCTTAAGTGCTCTCATCTTTGATCCTGAAGGTGAGGACACCCTGACACCCTGACCCCAAGAGAACCACTAGGTATCTCTCTGGCTCAGCCGAAGGGCTGGGTGCCCCTGGGGTCCCGCTGAATCAGAAGGAGAGAGCAACTTAAATCCTGGTTGCCTCTGCCCTCTCCCCCTGGCCACCCAACAGTCTCCATCTCTCCCAGGGGGGTGACACAAACACGTACACACACACACACACACGCACATGCACACACACACACACACACACACACACACATGCACACGCGCACGCATACACTTCCTCTTCTCAAAGATCCTCTCTGAGCCCACCCAAACCTCGCCTTTGGGAAGGGATGCCTGAGTCTCCAGACAGTGCTGAGCTCAGGGGGTGCTCGACCGGCCGATGGGCTCCCCAGCTTGGCGGGGACTCCGTGTCCCTCCCCAGGAATGCACGGGCCTGGCCCGGCTGACCGTGGCTCCGCCGCACAGATAACCAGCCCAGACACATCCGGAGCGGCGCGGTCAGCCGCCAGCCCCCGCCTGTCAGGGGCTCTGCAGACACCCAGCCGGTAAGCCCTGTGGAGCAATCCTGAGAGAGGGACACCCGGCAGGAAGCAGCAGTTCCTCGGTCATGTCCCAGCACCTCCCCAATGCAGGATGCACCGCCCCCCCCCCAGGCCCTGAGGACAGGTGGGGGGAGGAGGGACAGGAATTCACAGCATGTGACCCTCAGTTCCCACGGACACCCCAAGCGGCTGTCCCCAAGAGGGCCTCCCTGCTGAGCCCACCCCAGCCAGTTCCTAAAGGGCCTGGCTGCCTGGGTCGACCCTCAGGACAGCGATTCACAGGCAGGGAGGCAAGGGGGCTGTGTGTCCCTCCTCGGGCCACAATGCTGGCCTGGCACAGCAGAGAAGAGAGATGGGACGCCCCTCTAGTTCCTCTGCTCAGGCCTCAGGTCCCACCCCAGCCCGGCCTCTGCGAACAGACATTTAGTGTGGGCCTCCCAGGGGCCTCCCCTCACTCCTCAGCTAATCCCACACCCCTGAGACGCTGTGTCCTGGCTTCACCCCTGGCCGGCTGGGCCCGGAAGAACTTCCCCAGGGCTGGTCCCAAGACTAGAATGATGTTCCCACCCTGGAAAGAACCTCCGGACTGGCTGGGACCCCGTTTATCAGCCCAGGGAGTCACATCGCCAGCCCCTGGGACAGCTGGAATGCAGGGGCCCTCGCACCCAGAGTAGAAGGGGGGTACACAGGTCAGGCAGCGCTCCACGGGTCCAGCTGTGGAGCGATGGATGCTGAGAGCAGGCTGACCCACTAGCCAGAGCTTCCTGGGATTTGGGGGACTGTAAGAGGGGACAAGTGGCAGGGGTCTCCTCCCAGACTGCGTGGGGGGTGAGTGGCCCAGCCCAACCACGCCAGGACCCAGAGCCTGTGTTTGCCATCATACACCATCCGTGGCACATCTCGCGGTGACCTAGAGCAGCGTGGCTGTTTGGGCATTGTCTGAGCAGCTCCAAGCAGCCTGATTCTCCTGTCAGCCAGATGAGATGAGACCCAGGACGCGGTGCAGGGGGTGTGGGAAGCGAGTGGCCCTGATCACCAGGGGTGCCCACAGAGCCAGTTCTAGGGCCAGGCCTCCGGCTTCCTCCCCCAGGTCAGAGCAGTTGCCACATGTGGGCCCCATCCAGGCCCCCAGGACCAGCCCGGCTCTCACGGCTCCTGCCTTGGAGGGAGTGGAAGCCAGTGGCCACTGTCTGGGTCAGAGATGGCTCCAAAGGCTTCGCCTCCCAGAGGTCTGGGTTCAATTCCCAGCACTGCCGGGTGTGGCTGCCCAAAACATGGCACCTTGATAGTGCAAGACAGTAAGCCAGGGGGTGTGGTAGAGAAAAGGGAGGCTTGTGTCACACAAAACGCGGGACAGAGCTTGCAGGGGCCAGTGACCACAGAGGAACCACGGCAGCAGGGCTGGAGCAAGGTCCCGAGGCTGAGCGGGAGCGCAGGGGTGGGGCTAGCTCAGACCCTCGTCAGCGCTCTGAAGTTGCAGACCAGGCCCGGCTGAGGGTGGGTTGCAGGCAGAGACCACTGGGCTTGCCGGTGGCTCAGGGCGCAGATAGAGAGGGTCAGGGCCGGGGCCCGGAAGCTGGGGAACAGGAACAATCCAGAAGGGAAGGAAAAGATAGTTGTTTTTGCAGACATCTCCACTGATATCCATTCTAAAAATAAACTTATTTGATGTATGTTAGAAAAAACAAACAACCTCCCCCCAAAAAAATTGTCGGGGGGTGTAGCTGTGTGGTAGGGGACATGCTTTGAGACCCAGGGATCGATCCCAGCAGTACCCCCTCCCTCCAAACAAAAACCCAAACAAAAATCATGTCTAGTCTTTGATCTGAGCACAGGGCAGATGCAGAGATTGACCGAGGTGGGAACTAAAGCCGGCAGGGTGGGCTTAGGAGCAGCAGGCATGGACCAACAGGTCAGTGGCGGGGTGCTCAGTACGATCCCCAGCAGGGGCCACAGCTCAGGGGAGAGGACGAGCCAAGATGTGACCGGGGGAGTGACCACAGGAACAGCCGGGTGCAGAATGACAGACGAACGATGGAGAGAGCAGGGCATGTGGGCCCAGTCCTGTCCGGCACAGGGATCCTGGGCAGGAGACTGGGGGCACCCAGGCGGTGCTGGGGGAGATGCAGCCTGATGGCCACAGACCAGCAGGTGACCCGGAGACACTGGCTGGGAAAAAGCATCACATTTCCCGTCCTAGCCGGCAGCGCAGGAAGGGAATAGCATTGCGGGGTCTCTCCTATCTGTGGGGTCCCCGGGGGAGTGGAGGGACTGAAAGAGGAGGAGGAGCAGCCTCTTCTCAGGCCCAACCTTCACAGAGAGTGTCCATCTGTCCATCCGCAGAAGTCTGGGGGAGGGACCTTCTGCCCCCACAAGGCTGGGGCACCCGGCCAGGGACCACCCCCCAGTCCTCCTGCCCCCCTCCTGGACTCCAGCTCAGTTCTGCCCCCCTCCCGGACTCCAACCCTCCTGCCTCCTCCCAGCCTCCAGCCCTCTTGCCTCCCTCCCGACCTCCAGTCCTCCTGCCCCCCTCCCGGCCTCCAGCCCTCCTGCCCTCCTCCCGGCCTCCAGCCCAGCTCTGCCTCCCTTGCTGTCTCTTCCCACAGCCCTGCCCTCCTGCCCCTCCATCCATCTCTACCCTTTGATCATGTCTGTTGCTTTGCCACGGCCCTGGCCTCAGCCTCGCCCCTCCTCTGGGAAGCTCTGTTTTTTCTCTTTGATCCTGTCCTCAGCGGCGTCATGGTCACTGCGGGCTGTCCTCTGCCAAAGCTGGGGGACTCGCAGTAGTTTTGGAAAGCCATGGTGAGGTGCAGGACGGGAGAGTAGCTGCCACCTCCCAGGGGACCTTTAGGGGCTATACCTGGACACTCTTGGGGCCGAGCCGGCCATGCCCCAGCCCTGCTCTCACCCAGTGATGGCCAGGCCCAGGGCAAGGAGGGGGTGAAGAGGGGCTCCTGGTGGGTGCGAGGCCCAGAGCTGCGCCATCCAGGATGCGCCATGCCCAGAGCCGCCTGTGGCTCCACCCCACGGCCTGAGGCCCCATCTCGGTCCCCTTGGCTGCAGCGGGATGCCCACGAGGGGACCCAAACACGCCTCTCCCGAAGCCTGCCGGAGGCCCCAGGAGCAATTAGCTCCTCACACATCCCCGGGGATATTTTTAAGCCTCGTTCTTCCCCGGTTTATTTTTAAAGTAACCCAGGCACGTGGCTGGCCGGCTGCCCTGTCCAGGTGTTGGTGCCAACTGGGGCCAGGACTGGGGCAGGACCAGAGGCGCCCCCGACTCCCACCCTGCCCCAATCCGCTGGGTAGTATCTCCCTCTGGATGGCGAGGGAGGCTCCTGGGATAGGTGGGGTGTTGGTGTGGGCAGCAGGACCCCTGGGCCTGACCCAGTCACCTCATGCCTGAGCCCCAGCTTCCCCGTTTCTCAGGGGAGTGAGAGATGCCCTCAGAGTCAGCAGAGAGCTGAGACGCCTCACAAGCACCGGGGACGATCAGGGTTCAGTCCCTAGAGGAACGTGCTGCCCCCAACACGCTCTCCCTGAGCCCCTCTCCCTGACTCCTGAAAGGCCTCTTTCTCCCCGCACCCCTCCCCACCTGCCCAGAGACCTGCCTTCCAGAATCTTCTGTCTAGACAGATGCTGATGCCAGCTGTCTGGGGTGAGACACACCTGTCAGAAGTGGCAAGATGGGCCGGTGCAGGCAAAGCCACCTTCCTGTGGCACCTCCCTTCCACCTCCTCCTCCAGGCAGCCTTCCAGAGAGCTTCAGCTGTTGAAAAGGAAAAGGGCAGGTGTGCCAGGAGAAGGCTCAAAGGGCTGGCACACATGTCCCACCCCAGCGCCGCTGGTGAACCCCAACACTGCAGGGTGACCACCAAACCATCAGGCCCCAAATTAAATCAAAGTGCTACCACAGTTCTCTCTGAGACTCTCCCGTGGCACAGACATATCAGCAGTTAAGGCTGGGCATGCATGTTCAGGGCACACACGGGACTTTGGGGTGTCTGAGCTTCGGTCCCTGTGGGCAGGGGGAGTCACAGGAGTTTGGGGAGCAGAGAGGTGGCGAGTGCAGGTCAGAACATCAGCAAGGAGCAAGCAAGGGGAAGATGGGGGGTCAGGGGGATGGACACTGTGGGGGTGAGTTAGGGACCCCTGCCCAAGGCCAGAGCAGAGGCATCTCGTGCACGTTGGGGGCTGGGGTGGGGGTGGCAGAGCAGAGGCAGGGTGTAGGGGCTGTGGCCAGGGAGATGGTGGCAGGCAGCAGAGAGGCTGTGGGGGAACACGGAGGGGGTGAGGAAGATCTCGGGGGGTGGGGGGCAAGCCCAGTCTGCTGCCCTGCTGTGAGACGTGGCTGGCAGACACTGTTTGGAGTAGAGAAGTAGCAGGGGTGGGGGGGAGGGTGCCGCCCTGGAACCAGGGGCCCTGCTGCCCCACAGTCTTAGCCTGAACTCACAGCCACCTACGGGAGAAGCAGAAGCAAGAGGCACTCCAAGGGACAAGGGGAGGGGAGGGAGGGGTGCACAGGAAAGGGGTCCTCCCAGAGAGGAGGAAACCCGACCAGGGAGGCTGAGCATGCTCAGAGTACGGAGGAAGTGAGGAGGTGGATGGCCAAGACTGCTACGGACGGTTGTCTAGGTTGCACACTGTCCAAGGGCCTTGGGGAGCGGAAATCCGACCTGCAGGGCCTGCATCCATTTATCCCAGAGTGCCAGGTGGCCCATGGGAAGTTTCTGCTGTTGGTGGTGAGAGAAGCCTCCGTGGGTGATGTGGAGGAACGCTCATAACCGTGACGGGGGAAAGCAGTAGGTCCAAGACCAGGAAAGTACCTGGTGGGTTTCCCCCCTCCCCCGCTGCCCTTGTCCCTCCCTCTCTTTTTCAGAGACCCTAAGTGAGCAGCTAGAGACCTGCATGTGGGGCGTCTCAGGATGAGGGGGAGCCAGTAAAGCCAGGAGCAAAAGCCCAGGGCCAGGGCAGAGCCCGGTTAGGGCGTGCAGGATCCCGGGGAGGGGAGCCCCTCTCCTTTGCAATGGGACATAGGAGAAAGGAGGACGTGTGCAGAGAATAGGAGAAGCAGTTGGCGGGGGGTGGGGTGGCCTCAGCTGCAGGGGTCTTGCTGTGTGACCCTGAGCAAGTCACTGCCTGTCTCTGTGGTCTCGTCCCTGCATCTTGAAGCGAGGATAATAATAGGAGCCGTGGTTGCTGGCGGGCTGGAGCGCATCTATTAGCGGGCTCCAAGCTGCACGGCACGTAGTAAGCGCTATATAAAGGCCAGCGAGTGCTGTTTGCCGTTGGAGAGGTGGGAGGGGGGAGGCATTGTCGTGAGTGAATCAAGTCAGCAGCAGGAAAGTCGGCGCGTGCTGCCCCACCAAGGCAGGGGGTGCCAGGAGCAGAGACACCGCAGAACTTCAAGCAGCGGCCGCTGGCAAGGGCTGAGCACCAGGGCCTGAGTCAGGGGTCAGGAAACAGGCGGTCATCCTCCTGTTCTGCCGTGGCCTGGTGTGGGGGTCCAGGAAGCTGAAGTGGTGGTGGGGGGGAGCAAATCCCTGAGGCAGGCAGGGGAGTGAGGGGCCGAGGGTGAGCCTGGCATCCGCCCTGGCAGGCCGCTCCCACATCTGCACGTGTGAAGAAGGGCAGTGAGTGTCCCGAGAATGGGGTAGCTGCCTGCCGTCTCCCCTCGGGACAGGCTGAGTCCTGGTGGTTTCCATCCGCCTGAAGGAGCATTTCCGGCCGGGCGCAGGGCTTTGGGAAGCATGTTTCCAGCAGGTGCACCTGTCAGGTTCACTGAGCAGGGGAGGGGAGCTGGATTTGGTGGCTTCTTTCAGGCCTGGAAGGTGACGGAACAGTTGGAGGATGGGGGCAGGCCAGCTGAGGGTGAGGGGGCTCCCCTGCCCCCCTCACTGAAGGGGAGACTTGCTTGCTTGCCTGAGTGGGGCCCCCTCTAGCTGCCTGCAGGCCGAGGTCCTGTTGCCTGGAGTCCCTCTCCTGCTGGGCACTGGGCCAGGCTGCGCCATCTGAGCTCCTGAGCCCCGGGGAGGGTGCTGCGCCTAAGAAAAGCCTCCTTCACATCTCCTGGCATCTGCTCCCCAATTCTCTGCCAGCCCAGAGCCGTTTGGGCCACTCGCCATGTCCAGAGAGGAGCGGAGGGGGCGGGGGGCGGGGGCAGGAGATGGGGACGGGTGCACAGGGGCCACGCGCTACCCATCTGAGCTTCCCCATCCATCAAGGTCCGCTTCCTGGGGATCCGCCAGGGATCCTGAGCAAGGTGCACCCAAGGACAGGGGGCCCACCTGTGTGCAAAACCTGCCAGAGAGTGGCTGGGGGCCAGGGAGAAGGGAGGGGAACAGCCCGGAGCTGTCCATGAAGGGCAGAGATGACAGTAGCAGTGGGGGACAGTGCCGGGAACCCTTGGAACAGAGGGAATGGGACAGTTGGCAGAGGGTGGGGAGAGCAGGCCAGAGAGGGCTGGGACAGACAGTGGACAGCCAGCCTCTGGGCTGGACCGCACGCCCACCCACCAGGATCCTGTGTATCTGGAGAACTGAGGACGGCTTGGGTGGTGAGAGGCAGCCCAGAGCAGTGCTTAGAGCATTAATAATATTATTGTTATGTTGTTATAATATTATTACGATAGCCACTCCTGAGAGTGGCCCTAGGCCTGTGCTCTGTACTTTGCACTTTATAGTTCTTCCCTCCCCACCCTCACCCCCACACGCCCCCCCCCCCACCCCTCCACCCTGCCTTTCCACCCCCAGGTTACCAGCCAGGAGACCTGAGGGGCATCAGAGAGGCCCAGGCCTGGGAGAATCAGCAGGCAGCCTGGAGCCAGCGGCTGGGGGGAGGAACCCAATCTCTCCAGGCTTCAGTGCCCCCCATAACAGAGACCTATCCGACCTTAGTGGTCCCCCAAAGGTGCTGAGGATCCCACAGGAAAGCTCCCGGGCTCCCGTGGCTGGTTACGTCCAGGTGAGCTGTAAGCCCAGCAAGGCCGGTCCATGGTGCGCATCTTGTAGAGTGCAGGACTAGGAACCGGGCCCCACCCTGCGGAGTAACGGGGGCAGCTGGGGTGGGGTGGGGGTGGGGGGAGCACCTTCTCCCATCCGTGCCGGGACTGGGGGATTCCAGACGGGCAGGCTCCGCCAGGCCGGGCTCAGAGGCCAGCAGTGAGGCCCCGGCTCTCCTGCCCTCCCACCTCTGCACCCTCACACTTCGGCCCTCTTCCCCTGCCACCCTCAGAGCAGGGCACTCCACTTGGCCGGGTTGGTACCCCACAGCCCCCGGTCCGGGAGAAGCAAGCTGATTGGCTCAGCCCAGCCCGCTCTCGGGTCACATGTGGTCCCGGGACCAATCGGCTATGATCCCGGGACCAGGATCACGTGGTGCAGCAGCAGCTGGCCCGCCCTTCTCTGGCTGCTGCAAGTGGCCGCCTGCTGCCCATCGTAGGGCCTGGCTCCCCGCTTTCCCCCACTTACCTCACCACCTCTCCGGCGCTGTCGCCTCATGGTCACTGCCCTGAGGAAGGACGCCATCCTGCCTCTGGTGCCTCCTTTCCGCACCATTGAGTGGAGGTTGTAGACGCTCGCCCTGCCCACGTGGTTTGCACATGGCAGCGCTGAACAGGCCTCCTCGCCACTGGACCAGCCTCTCCTGGTCCTTCTTCACCCAGCCGGGGCCGAGCAGCCGGCTGGAAGCGCCTCCCTGGCAGGATGGGGGTGCGAAGCCCCGCCTGGCCCATTGCCAGCTGCCTGGAGCAACGCTGGGTAGTGCAGTTTGCCTGCCTGAGCCTCTGCCTCCTTGCCAGAATGGTGTTGCCCAGCTGCCTTGCTGGTCACACTGGGGCTGGGACTGATAGGAGGCCATTGGGGGCGATCGGTGGACTTGCTGTGGTAGCGGGGAGGCCGAGAGAGCAGGCACAGTTGCCTTCCTGTGAGCCGGGGGACCGACCCCCACAGGGGGCGAGGCCTCTGGATGGAACCAGGGGGTGTGCAGGCTTGTGACCCCACTGCTGTGTGAAGCTGGGGAGGCAGAACGGCAGTGCCAGGCAGGAGGGCAGCATGGGGGCGGGAGGCAGGCAGACCTTCACAGGCGGTCTGTGAACGAACGTTGGCGTTTTCTTGAGTAAATAGAGAAAGTCTAAATATACGAAGGGGGGGCGGAGCGAGGAACTTCCCAGCGCTATGCCCTCTGTCCCACTGCCAGTGCCAGCAGGCCGCGCTCTGAGCTGTAGCCAGGTGTTCCCACGCAGCTGGGCCCCGCCGTCAGTCATCCAGAGCCCGGGTACCCGAAAACCCCCCTCACAGCCGCAGGGCTGGTGGGTGGCCCCCTACCCCTGTGCTGCCCCCCATCTGGCGCAGACTCAGCTCCTGCTGCAGAGGGCCGTGCCTAGGGCAGAGCCCTCTCTAATGCACCCACAGGCAGCTCTGTGCCACAGGGAAGGAGCAGAACACAGCCCAGGGCACCAGAGACAGTACAAGGGTTAGGAGCTTGCCTTGTGTGGGGCCACACCCAGTTTGGTCCCCTGCACTCCACGGTGCCCTGAGCACAGGACCAGGAATTGCCCCAAAGCCCACCTACGGCCTGGCACAAGGGAGCAAGTGAACATTTGCTGTTTGTGAACCACGTGGAGAGGAACCATCGCTGTTTCCCATTGCTGCATTCTCCTGCGCTCTGGAGCTCAGCCAGGGGCCCCCAGGCTCACCCCACTCCTTGGGTCTTCCCAGGGATGCCCCTCCCAAGGCTGGCTCTGAGCTCCCTCCGCTCCCCCACCCCCCACACCTGTGGCCAGTCGCATCTCGCTGCTGCCTACCCAGTTCAGGCCTGGAGACGCCTCTTCTGAGGCCAGGTGCTCCCAGCCCATTGGGAGAAGAATATGAAGGAAAGGGTTCTCTTAGTTGGAGTCTGCCCATCTGTTATCCCTCTGAGTCTCCTTAGAGGAGCCTTTTGTGAGGCCCCACTCTGAGGAGTCCAGGCCTGACCCCTGTTCCCTGTCCGGGGACCCTGGAGGTCACTGAGAAGCAGAACAGGGAGCAGGGCCCAGCTAGGTAGGCCTGACTCTGCTGCTCACCCCCATCCCCCCATGCCCTGCTGGACAGCCAGGGTACCTTTGTCGGGTCACCTAACCACAGTGTGCCCACCTCCTATGCTGCAACACAGTCTTGGTTTTCTCACATGTAGACAAGGGTCCATCTCACTCACCAGATGGCTGTGAAGACTCAGTGAAATCAGGGAGTTCAGAGCCCTGAATGCCAGCTGGCTCTCCGACGCCGGGAACGAAGCTTCTGTGCCCGGACGTCACTGGCCTTCAGAATGCCTCCCCAGGGGCCAGAGCGATAGGACGATGAGCAGGGCACTTACCTTGCAATGTGGCCAACCCTCATTTGATCCCCAGCACCCCGTATGGTCCCCTGAGCCCCTCCCGAAGTGATCCCTGAGCGAAGAGTCAGGATTGAGCCCTGAGCACCACCAGGTGTGGCCCGAGAAACAAAAGAATCTCTCTAGCCTCTTGTCTTCCCTGAAGAGGAAGTATAGACCCAGAGCAGGGCAGGCCTGGCTAGCACCCACCCAGACCCTCTCCGCACCCATCACGCTCCCCAGTCCTGGGACAGCCAAGCACAGTGCCCCGAGAAGTGCCTTTGAAGCTCCATTTTGGTTCTTGCATTTATGGCCTGAGAGAATATCACCTTAGTGGTCCTGAGTCTGAGTCTCCACATCTGTAGAATGGGAAGAAGAGCAACAGGGTAGCTGTGTGAACTCCAACTATAGAATGTGTGAAAGTTGCTCTATGAAGGGCTCAGAGAATAGGACAGTGGGAAGGTGCTAGCCTTGCATGCGGCTGACCTGAGTTCAACCCCTGGCACCCCATATGGTTCTCCAAGCCCTACCAGGGGTGATCCCTGAGTGTTGAGCCCTGAGCACCAGTAGATATGGCCCCAAAACAAATTTCTTTGTGCTGTAAATAACCAAGTCCCGAACACATAAAACACACAAAATTGCTATTATTATTCTCAAAACTCTTGAGTCCCCTGCATGTGTTCTGCTGAATCAACGGACTGTTTGAGGAATGGTCACAAGGTGACCAAAGAGCTCAGGAGCAGAGATATGTTTGGTGGATGGGATCACATCCCAAAGGAGGTGACTCTTGAGATGGGCTTTGTTGGCACAAACAAAGCCCCATCAGGCAGTAAAGAGAATAGGAACTGTGTCCAGAAATATGAAAGTACAGCCACAGTCCTTCAAAGAGCCACAGATTCCAATTCCACTGCAGATTTGGCTCCACACCCTGCTCAAAACCCACCCTTTCCACGGGGTGTGTGCATGTTTTCAACATGCAGGGGCACTGGGCAACTTATAAATCCTAGAATGAACCTTTTCCAAGAATAAATAACCTTCTCATCTAACCTCCAATTCCAAGGTAGGCGCACTAGCTCGGGGTGCCGGTCTACCACAATAAGGGTCTTATGGCAGCGGCTGAGTTTGGCCCCCTGCTTGCGGATATAAATAAAGTTTTATTGAAACACAGCCATGCGGTTTATTTACATATTCTCTCTGGCTGCGTTCTTACTCTCAAAGCACAGCTGAGGAGTTTCAAGAGCCCACTTGGCCAGGGAAGACTAAAATATTTACTACGTGGCCCCTTAGAGCAACAAGTTGTCAACTCCTGCCCTAGCGCATGGTAGGCGCAGGGGTAAGATGGGAGCCAGGTGGAGGCTCTTTCATTCCTGGGCTCCCCTGCCCCACGGGGCCCCATTCCCAGCATCACGGCCCACATGGTAAGACTTCAGGCTGCCAGGCTTCAGAACTCGAGTGCAGCCAGCAGGGTGTCACCGGATGCAGTAGGGACACTCGTGGGAGCAGCCAGTCCCCTGGGGGGTGTGGAGAATCTGTGGCTGCTTCTTCTCCCTCAAGCAAAGTGAGAAGAGCTGGAGTGTGTGAGGGCAGGACCCGCCAGCCTGAGGCTGGAGTGGCAGATGCGGTGTTTTGACACGTGTGTGGGGGAAGTCGGCACCTTTATCCACCAGTCAGCGGCCAAATCCACTTCAAAACACGATATTGTGGGACTAGAGAGATAGCACAGCGGGTAGGGCATTTGCCTTGCACGCGGCTGACCCGGGTTCGATTCCTAGCATCCCATATGATCCCCTGAGCACTGCCGGGAGTAACTCCTGAGTGCAGAGCCAGGAGTAACCCCTGTGCATCACAGGGTGTGACCCAAAAAGAAAAAGAAAAAAAGAAAAAAAAAGAAACAAAACACGGTGTTGTGAGATCCTCTCTCTCTGCCAAGCAGCCCCTGGTGGGTTCATTCTAGAACCAATCTTCCAGAAGTCCTGTGTTCCCAGATGCCTGGCTCAGCTGGTCAGAGGACACAGATTTTTCAGGCCAGGTCAGTGTCCTGCCCAGGCTGGTGTGTCGTGAGACCTGCCCCATCTAAGTCTCCCTGTTGCCCACCCCATCCAGTGCCCAAGCTTGCCTTGGTCACCAGCCTGCTTTGAGCCACTGTACCAGCTGCCTGCCAAGAGCTATTCTAGGTGTGGGGGACACAGTGATAATAAGGGACAGAAATCCCGGGGCCGAAGCAATAGTACAACAGGTCAGGCTTGTGCTTTGCACAAAATGGATCCAGGTTCAATCCAGCACCACACATGATCCCTTGAGCACTGCCAGGACAAATTCCTGGCACAGGGGCTGGAGAGATAGCACAGCGGGTAGGGCGTTTGCCTTGCATGCGGCCCACCCGGGTTCGATCCCCAGCATCCCATATGGTCCCCTGAGCACCGCCAGGAGTGGAGTAACCCCTGTGCATCGCCGGCTGTGACCCAAAAAGCAAAAAAAAAAAAAATTCTGGCACAGAGCCAGGAGTAACTCCTAAGCACTGCCAGGTGTGACCCAAATACACACACACACACACACACACACACACTCAAAATCCTGTGACTCAGGTGGTGGCTCAGAGGGCTAGAGAGAGACACTTTGCCAGTGGGAGGCCTGAGTTCAACCCCTGGCACTGTGTGGCCCCCCATCATGACCTCTGAGCACCAGGAGTGGCCCCTAAGCCCCACTGGGTACGGCCCAAAAACGAAAGCACAGAAAGAGACAAACGGATCCCTGCCCTTGTGGAGCTTATGGCCAGACCACAAATGCAGGAGCATCTCACCAGGCTGTTGGCTTCTTCCTGTTCCCGGCCTGTCCCCATGCCTCTCTCTCCTCAGGAAGGAACTCTAGGCCTGACCCTGACCCCTTAACCACAGCACCCAGCAGGGACCTCCCGACGGGTCCCAGTCCCCACTGCCCTGCCCCTCCCCGCCACAGCAAGGCCAGGACCACCTGCAGGAGCATGGCCCTCCATCACTGGGAGCTCTCAGGGCTCCCGGCTGCCTTCTGGTTGAGATGTGACCTCCAAGCCCACCCTCCCCACCTCTTCACCCTGGCTCTGGCCCCCAGAACGAGCCCTGCCACTCAGTGAAGCTTCAGGTCCAAAGAAGCAGGAATGACTTTTCTCTGCGTTAGGTTTATCCTTTCCATCACTTTCTGCGTGTTGAAGTCATCGATTTTTGTCGAAAATACTAGGTCATGTGAAAATAACATTTGAGTCCGCCAGGCACCCTTGAGTCAAAGCCAAACTTTCCAGACGTAGGACCAAGGTGCAAGAACAGACACACTTCCGGCCTGTGTCGCTGTGGTAAGGGTCCCCTTACGCCCTAAGGGCTGTACCTCACCATTTTAATTTCACTTTCTATGGTGATTTCTGTGCAATTGAGAAACTCCTCAAGGCCAATTCTTCAGGCCCAGAGAGAAGTCAAGGGGCTGATCAGATCAGAGGCACAAGTTCGATTCCTGGCCCTGCATGGCCACCCCGAGCACCACCAGGGAGCAACCGCTGAGCACAGAGCCGGGTGTAGCCCCAGAGCACCATCAAGGAGTGCTCCTTAAAAAATGAAAGGTCAGCAGATCAATATCCCACCACATAAACACACCTTGAGGCACATAAATGAATGAACTTCATTTATTTGGGGTGGACATCTAGGGAGTGTCCAACTTTCACAGTGCATGGGCGATGGTGGGTCTCCCTGAATCTTGGCTCCATCCTGTGACCACCCAGCAGAGGCCGAGTAACAGCACCACAGACTCACGGGAAGCCTGGGCCTGAGGGTGCCCGTGCTGCCACCTGCCTGAGGAGGCTGGCGGCCCCCCACACTTCCCTAAGTAGACATCACCTGTCTCGGCTCTGTCCTCTGCTTCTAGCATCTCACACCCTGCATTTCCCTGCCAACCGTCAGGGCTCTTGGCTCATGCCCCCTCCTCCAAGAAGCCCTCTGGATACCTCACCTGCAGTTCTCTACCGCAAGGCTGCCTCACACCCCTCTTCCATTCTTCCTAAGCCTTCGCACCCCCTGCCACACATTTGAACACCAGTGCCTGGCAACTACTCCTCCAGGCATTTCACTGTGTGTCCCTTGAGAGAGCCCGTCTCATTCCCTCCCACTTGGACGGTGTTCAGAGTTCAAGTTCAAAGCTGGCGGCTCAAGCACGTGGAGTCTACGTCTCTTGACCTCACGTCCACTTTCAAGTCAGCCGCATCTCGGGCTTGCCCTTGATGCGGAGGACATTTTCGTTCGTTGTTTTGTTTACTTTGGGGTTCACCCACCGGTGCTCAGGGCTTACTCTTGGCCCTGTGCTCAGAAACTGCACTAGTGTTTGCTCAGGGAGGGCTTGGGGATGGACCTGGGGTCAGCCACGTGTAAGCCAAGTACCTTGACCCCTGTACTATCATTCTGGTCCCTGGAGGAAGTTTGACCGGAATTTAGTGCTTCAGAACAGACGTCCGGATGCGCCCTTGGTGTGAGGAGTCAGGAGGGTCTGGGATGCTTTTGCCAGGTGTTGCCACCGACGTGCTCTGGCTGGGGGCAGCTCCCTGAGCCGCTAGAGGCCCACTGACCCACCCCAAAATGAGCGAATTGAGCTACTCAGCGTCTCCCTCCCCGGGTCTGCTGAATCCCACAGCTCCTCATCCCAAGGCTCTGGGGTTCCTTGCAGGGACCCAGTGCAGCACTGGCCTCGGGGCGAGGCCGGAGGGAGCTGGCCGGGGAGCAGGCCTGGCTCGGGGCCAGGCTGTGTCTGCAAACACTGACCTTGGCTGCTGCTGGATTTTCCATGACACCAGCACCCTCCCCCTCGGCTCCCCCTAATCCCATGTGGGCCCAGGGAACGTGGGGGATGGGAGGACCCAGAATGGGAGTAACGGGGTGGGAGGGTGAGGGGAAGGAGGGGCAGGGAGCCAGGACAGTCTGCCGGGGAGGGGGCAGAGGCTTTGGAAAGGGGCACTCAGAGGCTCTGCCTTCCCTTGGGGGACTAGGACCCAGGGGACAAACTCCACACCCAGCACCAACCCTGCCCCACTGCTGCCCTACCCCCAAACCAGGGTCCCAGAGGCCCTAATTGCTTCCCAGGCTTGCTCAGGCCCTGGCCAGGTCCCAAGCAGGGGACATTGCCTCTGGAGCCCAGAAGGGTCCACTGAAGGCAGGTGGTCTGGACCCCCAAGGCCCCCTTCTTGCCGGGCCTTATGTCAGACCAGCCTCCAGGAGCTGGGCCCCAGGACTGCCCTGGAGACCAGTACCCCAAGGCCTGTTGGAGCATTAGCCTGGGGATCTGAGCCCACATTCGCCACCCCACCTCCACCCTGCTCCCTCCCTCCTGCCAGCCCTGCACCCCACCTTTCACACCCCAGCTTCACCTCCCTGAGGTATGTCACTCAGGCTCCAGAAAGGGGCTTTTTGAGGTGCCCCCTGGGTGAGGCCGGACTGCCCTCTGCAGGCAGCAGGCGAGCCCCAGGCCCCTTTTGGCGTGACTGTGCCATTCCCTCCCCCTCTGGCTGCCCCATCGGGCTTAGGCAGGTACCACTCCAAGGCCAAGCCCCCTCCCCACATCCCAATTTGCAAGAGCCCAACTGCCAAGCCAGCAGCCTTTGGACGCCTCAGACCCCAGGTCCGCTGTGCCAGGGTCGCTCGGAGAGAACATGGGGGCGGGCAGGGGGTGGAGTGAGCACTGTTTACACTAGATAACCGGGCAGCAGGGAAGCAGGAAATGGGCTTCAGCCAGGCACCGCCAAGGGTTTTGTGTTTCTAACCTATGGCAGGCAGAGAGGACACGTGACCACAGTGGGCACAGCAGTCCTGGGAGGTGAATCTCAGAGGCTCGACTGGGCAGAGGAACGTTTCCCAAAGTGTGTTCCAAGGGACACCCACTGAGCACCAGGCCCATGAGAAAAAGAAAGTGTCCCAAGGGTAGTGAGTGGGGGAACCAAACCATCCTCGACTCAAGTCAGCAGCTCTCCCCCTCCACAGACCACAACAGATCCCACTAAAGTCAACCCTCGTCCACTTGAACTCCACCTGGCAACCCTTTCCCTCGCCCAGTGAGAACCAACAGCCCATGCCACCAGCTTTCCAGGAAGTGCACTCTGGGGAACCCGGGTGACAGGACGCTGAGGGTCAAAGGCGCTTTAGAGTCTTATCCTGATGTTCCCCCCAAATAAGGAGCCACTACTTGATGTGTGTGAGTGTTTGAGGTTTACTGACTCATCGAATCCCCCACTGTGCTTGGGGGGGGGGGGCGGGGAGGAGCAGTGTGATTCCCACATCACAGAAGAGGAAACTGAGATGAGCGAGGTACCCTCACCTCCACCAGGAAGTCAGAGTTCCTTCCTCTCTGCTCTTGGGACTGACGAAGCATCACAGAAGCAATACTCAGGCTCAGTGCTCCGTATCCCTCACCCCACAGAATTCCTCATCAGCAGGTGTGGGCCAACGCTTCCTGGGCAGATGACACACAGGGACCATGTGTCCAGCATCCACGCCAAGGAGTGGCTACACTGCACTCATCAACTCTTCAGGCTTCACAGATGAAATGTCTCAGAGGGCAGGGGCTGGAGCGATAGCACAGCGGGTAGGGTGTTTGCCTTGAACGCGACCGACCCGGGTTCGATTCCCAGCATCCCATACGGTCCCCTGAGCACCACCAGGAGTAATTCCTGAGTGCAGAGCCAGGAGTAATCCCTGTGCATCGCCAGGTATGATCCAAAAATTTAAAAAAAAATGAGAAAAAAAAGAAATGTTTCAGAGGGCAGGGCCAGGCGATGCTCAGAGATGGGAAGTGTGTGTATAGCAGGTTCAAGACCCCAAGCTCCAGCCCCAGCACCACATTTCCAAGCCCCAAGTACTGTTGGGTAGAGCCCAGGCGGTCCCTAGCATCACCGAACTGAGTAACACACCTGGGGTGCCCCCTAAGCCCTCCACATGGCTGAGAAGGCCCCTAAAACAAACAAGCCAAAGGGCTCAGTTTGGCAGCACATCTACGAAAAATGAACAAGCAAGAATCTCTCAGCGTTTAAACTCTATGAAGGGTGAAAAGCCAGGAACCTTCCACGGCCCAGGCCCCCACGTGAGAGATGAGTAGAAAAGAGGCCCAAGTGGAAAGGGCCTTCCCAGGCAGTCACCTCCTAACCCCATACTCCTCCTTCCAGCCAAGGCTGTGGCTGACGTGGTCAGAGGTCAGAAGTCAGGCACACAGATCACTGGCACAGGAGGGCGAGAGCAGGCCTCTGAGTTAGTCCTGACTGACTCAGGCCCTGACCAAGGCTCTGGGCTGGGAGTGGAAGGAACAGGCCAGGAGGATGCCAGGGAGAGGCATGGCCAGCGCCCCACGCTCTGAATTTCCCGGGTGGTGGAGTGACCCCGCTGCCCTGCACAGGCCCTACTGGGCATGGGGGAGCTTGAGTCAGGGTCCTGGCTCTGTCGCTCCCTGGCTGTGTGACCACAAGCAGGTTGCTTTCCCTCTCTGAGCCTCCCCTGCCTCCTTTCTGCTCTGAGAACCTTTGAGTCTGTGGTGGTGTTAGCGGGAGTGAGACGGCCCAGTCCGTGTATGCTGAGAGGCAGTGTCAGGGCTGGGCCTGATCCCCCCAATCGAGGAAGACTCCTCAGAGCTTTCTGAGCACCGGGCCCCTCTCCCAGCCCCAACCACAGGGGACAGGAAGGCATGGCACCTCTGGTCCTCACAAACCCAAGCTGGATGTGGGCACAGGTGAGGACAGTGGGACAGGCACTGTCAGACCCCAGTGTCCAGGAATGGTTCCCCTACTCCTGGCCCACCTAGCCGGGTGCCCACATCAGCAGGCTCTCTGACAACCTTGCCCTTTGGCCCAGAGACAAAGAACAGCATCTCCTCCCATGAGCCTCAGTTTCCCTTGCTGGGCACCCCTTTCTGGCTCTCGTGAGTCAGAAGGCTCCAGTGACTATAGCACTGCCCACAAATCCAGCCCCACTGCTTCCAGATGGAAGTACCACAACGTTTCAAGCAGTTCTCGGAGAGAGTTTAAAAAAGTGCTGGAGAAGGTTTGAGTGGTGGTGGGAAAATTCCAAATAATAATGGTGGGACTGGTGTCGAAATATTGACTGTCCCAAAGTAGAGAGAGAGTATTGTGGAAATTGTCTACCACACAGGCAAGGAGAAGGGTGGGATGGGGGGCAGGGGGGGGGGGGGTACTGGGGACTTCGGTGGTGGAAAGTGTGCATTGGTGAAGGGTTGGGTGTTTGATCATTTGGTCAATCATCATGAGTGAAACTCAAACATGAAAGCTTTGTAACTGTATCTCACGGTGATTCAATTAAAAAAAAAAGTGCTGGCAAGAGCACTTAGTCAGCTGAGTATGTGCTTTGCCTGCAGGAGCCCCAGGCTCAAACCCTGGTACAAAGTGATTCTTCAAGCAACCTGAGGCAGCAACCCCTGAGCACTGAGCCGAGAGTAGGCCCTGAGCACTGAACTGGGAGTAGGTGCTGAGCACTGCTGGGTGTGGCCCCCTCAGCCAAACAATGTGTTTATAGAATTAGACCTTAAGCCTCAGCCTGTGGTAAGGAGTGAGGTGGGACTTGAGGCCTTCCTCCCCAAAGGTAGGCCGGCAGCCTGGCAGTGGTCAGTTCAGAGTCAGAAAAAAAAATAGAAAACATACAGGGCTGAGTGCAGGCTCGTCTGATGGCAGCTGGGTTTGATGCCTGGAACCACGTGCTCTGTGGGGCAGCCCAGGAGCAGTGAGTGAGCTGAGAGTGGCCCCGGCCTGCAAGGCAGGACAATCGAGACAGTTATGTTAGTTTGGGGCTCTAACATCCAAGGAATGCAAAGAGAGTATCTGACCAGTTCTGAAATTTTATTTTGGAATTAATTCTATTCCCCTCCTTCAGATCCAACTCCAAATACTTTGTATTCGCCGTTTGAACTGCAATTCATTAGCTACTCTTCCCATTGGGGGCCCGATTTCATCCGATTTACAATAACAATACCTTCTTTGAAGAATTTTCAATATGAACAAAAATATTCTCTCCTAGGCGGGTAAGAAAGATGGAGGCTGGGGGCTGGAGCAACAGTACAGCGGGTAGGGCGTTTGCCTTGCACACAGCCGACTCGGGTTCGAGTCCCAGCATCCCATAGGGTGCCCCGAGCACTGCCTGGAGTAATTCCTGAGTTCAGAGCCAGGAGAAACTCCTGAGCATCTCCGGGTGTGACCCAAAAACCAAAAAAAAAGTAAAATAAAATAAATATGGGGGGGGAGGGTTGGGGGCTGGAGCGATAGCACAGCAGGGAGGGCATCTGCCTTGCACACGGCGGACCCTGGTTTGATTCCCAGCATCCCATATGGTCCCCCCAAGCACTGCCAGGAGTAATTCATGAGTGCAGAGCCAGGAGTAACCCCTGGGCATCTCCGGGTGTGACCCAAAAACCAAAAAAGTAACATAAAATAAGTATGGGAGGGGGGGAGAGTTGGGGGCTGGAGCGATAGCACAGCGGGGAGGGCGTTTGCCTTGCGCGCGGCTGACCGGGGTTCGGTTCCCAGTATCCCATATGGTCCCCTGAGCACCGCACCGCCTGAGTGCAGAGCCAGGAGGAACCCCTGTGCATCAGCGGGTGTGGCCCAAAAAGAAAAAAATCATAAATAATAAAATTTAAAAAGTATGGGGGGGGCACGGCTGCGGGTCTCCGGGAAGGGCAGGCCCCTGTAACTGACCAGCTCCGCCTCTTCACCCCCCATCCCCCCCCCCCCCCGCCCCTGTCCCGCAGGCTACGGCCACGCCGCGCCCAGCACGGACGGCGGCAAGGTGTTCTGCATGTTCTACGCGCTGCTGGGCATCCCGCTCACGCTCGTCATGTTCCAGAGCCTGGGCGAGCGCATCAACACCTTCGTCAAGTACCTGCTGCACCGCGCCAAGCGCGGGCTGGGCATGCGGCGCGCCGACGTGTCCATGGCCAACATGGTGCTCATCGGCTTCTTCTCGTGCGTGAGCACGCTGTGCATCGGCGCCGCCGCCTTCTCCTACTACGAGCACTGGACCTTCTTCCAGGCCTACTACTACTGCTTCATCACGCTCACCACCATCGGCTTCGGCGACTACGTGGCGCTGCAGAAGGACCAGGCGCTGCAGACGCAGCCGCAGTACGTGGCCTTCAGCTTCGTCTACATCCTCACGGGCCTCACGGTCATCGGCGCCTTCCTCAACCTCGTGGTGCTGCGCTTCATGACCATGAACGCCGAGGACGAGAAGCGCGACGCCGAGCACCGCGCGCTGCTCACGCGCAACGGGCAGGCGGGCGGCGCGGGCGCGGGCGGCGCGGGCGCGGGCGGCGGCGGCGGGGCCGGGCTGGGCGCGGCCGCGGGCGCGCTGGGCAGCGCGGGCAGCGCGCACACCACCGACACCGCCTCGTCCACGGCGGCCGCGGCGGCGGCGGCGGCGGGCGGCGGCTTCCGCAACGTCTACGCCGAGGTGCTGCACTTCCAGTCCATGTGCTCGTGCCTGTGGTACAAGAGCCGCGAGAAGCTGCAGTACTCCATCCCCATGATCATCCCGCGGGACCTGTCCACGTCCGATACGTGCGTGGAGCAGAGCCACTCGTCCCCGGGGGGCGGCCGCTACAGCGACACGCCCTCGCGCCGCTGCCTCTGCAGCGGGGCGCCGCGCTCGGCCATCAGCTCCGTGTCCACGGGCCTGCACAGCCTGTCCACCTTCCGCGGGCTCATGAAGCGCCGCAGCTCCGTGTGACGGGCGGCGCCGCGCGGGGCCCCGGGCGCCGGGGGGCGCGCGCAGGGCGCGGGCTGGCCGGGGGCAGCCGTCCCCTCCCGCTCGCCCTCCGTCCCCCCTCTCCGACTGTGCCTGCTCGCACCAGCCGGCAGGAGCCCGGGCTCTGAAGACCCCAGGAGCCCCCATCCTTGCCCTGCGAAGTCCGAGAAATGTGAAATTTGCGGGGGGCGCGAGGGGGAGAGGGTGGAAGGCGGGAGCCGGGAGCCTCCCATCCCCCTGGAAGCCGAAGGAGCTCCCCAGTGCCCCGGCGCCCTGCTGGTACCCAGACCTCGGCCCTCCCGTCTGCCCCCCGCCGGGAGGGGACTCGGTGTTCTGTGTGTGTTTGCGTCTCTATTTATACCTCTGTCCTGCCAGGTCTCCCCCGCCCCGCGCCAGCGCGTCCTCGTCTGGGTCACCCCAACTCCGTCCCTCCCCCGGTCTGCATCCCCTGCTGTCTCCCCTCTCCTGCTACCCTCCGTAGTGGTGTGCATGGCTTTGCAGTTATGGAAAAAGGGGGAAGCCCCCAGACCCTAGAAGTGACCCCAGAGGGCAGGCAGACAAGAGGGAGAGCCCACAGGCTGCAGCAGCCAGAGCTGGGGTGGGGGACAGTGGCCCACTGACCTGCAGGGTGGTCCTGCTGGCCAGCAGTGAGCGTTGACTGGCCCCCGATGATCTTTGTAGGGGTGAGGGAGAGGGGTCATCCAGCCTTCCAGACACTGCCCTTGGGAAGCAAACCGACCTGATCCTGACCCCTCCACCTCAGAGCTGCTGGCCATGACCCACTCTCCACGCTCTAGAATGAATTTCAAGTTCTGATCACAGTGCCCTGCCTACTCATTCCTGTGATTGCACGTGCACGCGCACACACACGTACACACATGCACACACATGTATGCGTGCACACATGCACACACTTGCACATATACATATACATGCAAACACACATGCATGCACACATGCAGTTATACACTTGCACATGCATGCATGCACACGTGCTTGTACACACTTGCACACATGTGTGCATGCACTCATGCACACACGTGCCTACATACACTCACGCACACACATGCATGTGTGCACATACCTGCATACACACTCGCACACGCACACACGTGAGCACACGCATGCATACACACATGCACTCGCACGCACACCCATGTGAGCACACACACACACACACACACACACCAGTGAAGTCACAGGGCAGGGAGCTCCCCGTGTGGCAGATGACATAGAGACCCTGAGATTGGAAAGTGACCTACCCAAGGTGATACGAGCCAATGGCAAAGGGGAGCAGGCGGCCAGGTCACCCCGTCCCATTCCTCCCCCCACACATGGGGGCCAGCTCCAACAACCCTGGCACGCGTGAACCATCCGAGCTGAAACCAGAAACCAGGCCAGGAGTGGGGCTCAGCCTTGGTGCCACCAGGCCAAGAGGCAGGACCCTCAGCGGGTCCCTGCAAAGTGCTCAAGGACTCCCGCAGGTCACTGGGCCTGGCAGAGCTGCATCTCATGGAAAATGGGCCAGGAGACTCAAACTTCGGGAGTGGGCTGGGCCGGCCCCCAGTGGCAGCAGGCAGGGTCTCCCAGAGCCCCCTAGGTGAGAGAGAAGCTAAGCTTCAGCAGGGAAGGGCCCTCCGGTGGGGGGCTCAGCCTGGCAGGCCCACCGCCTGCCTCCCTGCGCCCTAGATGCCCAAAGGGGCCACGACAGTTTTGCCGGCGGAGCAAGAATTGGTATTCAAGACTGCTCCCAGGGGTTGGGGGGCATCTTGCCCCTCAACACTGCCCTCCGATGCTGGTATCTTGGCAGCTCCTTAGCTCTGTGGAGCCAGGCCAGGCCTAGCACCCAAGGAAGCAGGAGTGGCGGGTCCGAAGAGTGACCAGCTGCAGCCACCCCTCCCCCCACACACACACACCGGCCCTCTTTGTTTTGGCCACTAGGAAGCCCCAGGGAAGAACAGGAAGAAGAGTGCCCCACCCTGTGCGCAGGGCCCGGGGGCCCACATGCCACCTGGGACTCCGGACCAAGGTGCCCTCGAGGTTGATATGAGGGGTGGAGGGCGGCGCCAGCTGCCTGTGTCCTGCATGTGACCCTCCCCTCGAGGGGTCCTGTCGTGTCTGTCCCGAGGGAGCCAGAACCAAAGCTTCGGGGAGACGCTGGGGAGAGAGGCCCGAGACCCCAGGCTGGACATGGCTGTACCCCGCTTCCGGCTCTGGCTGGGTCTGCCCTGGGGGCCTGGAAGACCCGTGTCGCCGCCCCCTGCCCCGCCCTGCCCACTGCAGGCAGCCTTTCTGCTTCCCCGATGCCTTATGCCTGGGCACACTGCCACAGAATATGCAATATGTGTGGGTGCCGTGCCCCACGCCCACACCCCCACCCCGGGCAGCCCCTGGACCCCCAAGGCAGTGGCTACTGCGGCCCCCAGTCAGCGCTCGCCTGTATCTGTCTTCACTCTGAGAATGGCGCCTAATAAATGCTGTCCATGGACACGCGGCTCGGACTCTGCTGCCTGTGACCGCCTGCTGCCCGCCCTGGGGAGGCCTCTCCTTCCTCACACGGTGCCTCCCCAGTGCAGACCTCCTGGCGGTGGTGTCTGAGGGGCTCCCCCGGCTATGTGGGGCCACTTCTGGGCGTTCCGAAGAGCTCAGTGCTCGGGACTGGGGCAGGGGTCACCAGGACCCCAACTGTCGATGCTGTGGCAGAAGTCATGCAGGGCTGGAGGCTGAACTCGCCTCCACCCCAACACACACACACAGTCCAGGCCCACACTCCACCCCTTTGATTCATAATCCCCAAGGTCCACATTTATTCAGTCTTCCTGGTGTCCTTAAGAGAGCCAGAGAGGACCCTAGAGAGAGTCACCCGGTCCAATCCATGCCCTTGAGTAAGCTGATGCCCAGAGAGGGCAGGTGAGTCACTGTGAGTCACACAGCCCTGGGTGGCTGGATAGAACCTGAACTACAGGTTCCAAATCCAGTGCTCCCCCTCCTCACTTGGCCTTCGGGCTCCAAGTGGGCATAGCCCAGCTGGCACTGATGCCTCTCTGCCCACCAGAGGCGGTGCCCTTCCCCAGCGACTGTCCTCACCCAACTCCGAGCCTGGTGAACACAAACAAAAGCTCTCGGGGCCAAGCCAGCCCGCAGTCCAGGGCCTGGGGGTGCAGACCTGCTAGGGCCCTGCAGTGCTGAGGGGGCCACGTAAGCCGTGCTGTCAGGGGGCTTCCAGGGCCACACCTGGGGGAGCGTGGAGGCCTCCAAGGACCCCATGGTATCCGCATCAAAGCCAGGCACATACCTCAGCCCTGCAGAGCCTTCCAGCTCCAGGAAACTCTCAAAGGAAACACGTCCTATGTGTGGGGAACATTTTTCTCTGGGTCTGGGGGGACCACAGAGCAACAGAGAGCCCAGGTCTGGGCAGGGTGGGGACGTGGTTCCATCCATTCAGCTCATCGGCAGGAAGGCAGGAGCCAGTGGCCCCATGGAAGCGGCGTGGCCCTCGGCAGAGGCAGCCTTATTGCACGGCTTCTCCTGCCTCTACCCTGCAGGGAGACTGCTGGGACTCCGGACTCGGCTGCTCTGAGCTCCTCACTCATTTCTCCCCCATGAGGCTTTGCTCCCTGCCCGTGGAAATGCCCCTGAGAAAGCAAGGGCTGGGGGAAGGGAGATTCCTTCCAGTCCCTCCCCACATCGGTCAGCTGAGAGGAACTTATTTATTTATTCAGCTGAGATACTTATTTATTGGGGGCTCAGAGATCAAGGAGGAAGTGGCGACTCCTGCCCCACAAGACAAGTCACACCAGCTGTCTGTGACACACCCCAGCTGCCCTGTCACTCCCGGCAGGCGCCTGGGCCCTGCCCCTCGTGCTGGCTGGAGGGAGAAGGGGGCTCCTCGCTCTAGTGGGCTCACCCATGCCAGGCCTCTGAGTTCTCTGTGTTGCGTGTTTTGCTTTTTGCTTTTGGGGGCTCAGGGATTACTCCTATGTCTGCAATCAGGAATTACTATTGGCGGTGCTTGGGGCACCCTAAAGGATGCCGGGGTTCGAACCCGGGTCTGCCAGGTGCAAGGCAAATGCCCTACCTGCTGTTCTACTTTCCAGCCCCAGGGCCTCTGAGATCTTTAGCAGGACTGAGAGCTCATTCCAGAGGTCAGCAGAACCCCCGGGTACATGACCTTTGCTTTCTGAAGGAATTCTTGCAGGACATAAACATGTTGACTTTCGCCCTCCTTTCTTCATGGCCGGGGCAAAATAACCCCAAAAGACCTGGTGGACATTCCCCAGGGGCCGTGCTCCAGGACGGGCAGAGCAGTGGTGACCTTAGACGTGACCGTCACCACACCTCACTGCTAACAGGCCAGGCTGCGGCCTTGGCAGTGGTTCTGGCCCGTGATCTCCACAGGAAGCCAGCCCCTGGCCCTGGCTCCACATGGCCTCTGTGGCCTGCTGCACTGTTGTATAGGGGCAACAAAATAAGAGTCAAAAGTCAACGGCACATGCATGCGTGCATGCGTGTGCGTCTGTGTGTGCGCGTGTGTGCATGTGTGAAAATGGGCATGCACATATGTGTGCAACTCCACTCTGAGGTGTGAGGACCAGGTGGACACAGAACTTTCCGGAAGAGGAAAGAGAAAGTGGAGATGGCCTCTCCCACCACGTTTGCCTGCAGTTTCCCAAGGCCTCTGGCCCCCTGCTGCCAGCTCGATGCCCCCCTGCTGCCAGCCAGTGCCCCCCTGCTGCTGGCTCTTCCTCCATAACCACCATCCTGGAGCTGAGGCCAGAACCCCTCCACGTTCTGTCATGCGTCAGCTCAAACCCAGGCTCCAGGTCGTGCTGGGATTTGGCTGGGAGGTGGATGGCTGTCCCCCCAGCCCCTCTGTCCCCAAGGCTGCTTGAGGTCGAACTATACCAATGTTTCCCTTTATTCTTTTTTTTTAAAATATTTTTTAATTGAAGCACCACGAGATACACAGTTACACAGTTGTTCATGATGGGGTTTCAGGCATGCAATGTTCCAACACCCGAACCTTCACCAGCATACGTTTCCCACCACCGATGTTTCTAGTTTCCTTCCCACCACCACTCGCCAGCCTGCCTGTATGGCAGGCAACGTTTCTTCTCTTTTCTTCTCTCTCTCTCTCTCTCTCTGTCTCTCTCTCTCTCTCTCTCTCATTCTCTCTCTTCTCCCTCTCTTCCTCTCTCCTTGTCTCCCTCTCCCTCTCTCTGTTTCTCTCTCTGCCACCCTGACTCCTTGGTCTGCCCTCTCCGCCCCGCCTCCCCCAGAGGAAAGGATTTAGGTTCACAGAGAGGAAGTGCTATGTTCAAGGTCATGAAGCGAGATAACCCGTGGCCAAGATGGGAACCCAGATAGTCCAACTCCCACAGAGAAAGGGCCCCGCCTCCCTGCCTCCCATCGCAGATGGAAGCTGCTCATCTCGGGCTGAGTCATTCGGATGCTGGAAATTTCCCACATTGACATCTGGGCGAACACCAGGAGACACGCATGCATCCATGTGCACAGCACCCAGGCACACACAGGCACACCCCGCGTAAACCAGACCCGACTCGCAGGCACCTGGCTACGGGGTGGCCTCGTGGAGCTGACCGCCACGGTCCTCTCTGGCCCCGCGGGCCCCAAGAATCTGCACTGGGACAGCACCTTCCGCTGCCGGCTGGAGGGGTGGGTGAGGACTCGGGGCCCCACTTCAGAGATGCCAGGGCGGAAGCTGGGACAGTGTGGAGCACTGAGAGCAGAGCTGGGACAGGTGGGGTGCTGAGACCAGAGCCAGGGCAGATGGGGTGCAGAGAGCAGGGCAGATTCTGGTCCACTCCAGCTGGCCAAAAAGGGCGCAGGGTCCCCCAGGCACACACGGTTCCCGAACCCATTAGGAGGAGTTGAGGCTCTTGCCCAGGCCGCCTTCCCGGGCACCGTGCCCGGGGCAAACCCTGCCCAGAGCCCCAAGCCCACACAGCACCAAGGGCAGCAGGAGGCACCGCAGCCAACACGCCCGTGGTGCCAAGGACTCTGAGGGAAAGGGCAGGCCTCAGAGCCAGGCTGTGCCAGGTCACTGCCCTTCCGCAGTCCTCAACAGGAACTCGTGATCTGGAAAGTTCTGGTCTGACCCCAGGCCCAGGGACCGGAAGAAGGTCCCATCCCAGCATTGCCCAGGACATAGCCTTGGCCTGCAGAGGCACCGTCCTCCATGCCAAGAGACCCGTGGAGCCACTGGACAGTGCTGTGGCTGTGCAGTGCTCTGTCCTCTCCTGGGTCCACTGCCTGTACTCTCAGGACACTTCCTTCTGCCAGGGGGCGCACTCCAGGCAGTCCCTGCCCCCATTCCAGGTACAGGGGTCCTGGAGAATCTATTGTGCACCCCTGGGTGCCCCCAACGAGAAGTTTCCCAGGCACTGTTAGGTGGCCAGAGACCTCAGTGGAACCTCCATGTGTGAAGTGGCCACAAGCCTGAGCTCAGCCGCCGACGGAGACACACGGAGACAGGACGGAATTGTTCAAGGTTTTATTCACACACCAAAACACATTCCCACAAAGGATTAAGCGCTAAGGGCTCACACTTCCAAGAGACTCGGGACTCTGAGCAGTGGAGTCTGGCTTTCCAAAGTGGAGCCTCAGTGGTCCTGTCGGCCCCTGACAGCGCCTCGTGTAGGTAGATAAGTAAGAAAGGAGGGACTCGGGGTGCCCAAGTGGCATGTCCTGGATCTCAGAGAGCAGACGTGCGGTGGCCTGGGATCCTCCATTCTTAGGCTCAGACACCTCCCTCGCCCCCACCAATGCAGTTCTTGGGTTCCCTCCCCGGGCAAGAACCATCCCCAGAGACTTCCCTGGGTGAAGCCCTCAGCTCCAAGGCAGCCTCTCGGTCTGATGTGGAGCGACTCTCTGGACCCCAAAACGCCTCCCAGAGTGAGACAAGAGGGGTGGATGGCTTGTGCCCCTGAAACTGCTTGAGGAGGCTCCTATGTATGCTGGCGCCCAGCTGCCAGGCGTCCCACAAGGACTCCCGGACCCTTGGCCAACCCTGCTCTTCAAGAAGGCATCAACTTGCTGAAAGCCCAGTGGTCCAGCCAGCACCCAGAGGTGGCCTGCCCTGCCCGGCTCGGATGCTTTTCTATCCACGCGGCCAAAGAACGCTGGCTGGGGAGCCCGGATGTGGTTCAAAGGGCGAGGGCCCTTGCTGGGGGAGCCGGGGTTCAGCCCTCTGAACCATGTGATCCCCAATCATGGCCAGCTGTGGACCCCAAAGGAAAACACTGAGAAGCATGTTGCTGGTTCCTATCCCATGTCCCACACAGCCCACCAGATGCTAGTGCCACGAGTCACTGAGGCACTCAGTCCGTTTCCTAGTAAGAAGCCCTCTCCATGTGCTTCAGCCTTGATGGCAGGGACCAACATTCTTCAGGTCCTCCTTGACCTCCCATCATCCCTTTCTGGGAAATAAACCAGTGAGCTTGAGCGTCTCTGTAAAGATTGAATTTGGTGTGAATGTGTTCAATTCTGGTGTATGGGCCCCTTGGGGAAATTTGGTGGTGGTTGGGGTGGGGGAGCGGGGGACTTGGAAAGGTCTTTCCACTCCCCCCCCCAAAAAAAGTCCCAGGACAGGGTATACGGCATCTTCGACTTCTCTATGTGCAATGGCTGGAGTCGTGCAGCCACATTGTGACCATGAGCAGAAGCATGAAGAACACAGTGAGGTGGGGAGAAAGAGGAGCTGGAGAGCTTATTTGTCACCGAGTCACTGAGTGACCCTTCAAACCTTGAGACTTCTTGTCAGGCCTCAGAGATTATTCAAAGGACCCACTGAGAACTTTGAATGAGGAAAGCTGAGACTCAATTACTGGCACCACTTGCTTTCCAAGGCGTGACTAGGAGTGACCCCTGAGCGCTGCTGGGTGTGGCACAAGAATCAAAGAAAAGGAGACAAGACATGATGGGCAGGGGTGGCCTTCTGGCAGCAGCAGGAGGGCCCTGGCTGCAGGCTCTGCTACAGGGTGAGTCGTGGCTGAGGACAGTGGGCCCGGGAGACACAGGCCTGGCTTCCCTCCCTTTGCCTGTCCTGAGCCTCCACGCTTGTCTGAAGTGACAGCTGGGGTCCATCCTGAAGCTTTGGGGTCACTCCCAGGGACAAGGAAGTCCAGTGAGGTCTAGTTCAAAGCTCTCCTCTCAAATCCTTCTAAGCGCTGATGCTTTCCCCACTCTGGGATGAGACCATCCGGCAGCCCCAGGGACTCAGCGAGGAGCATGTGAGCTTTCTACTTCCTGCTCAGGTCAGTCTTGGAAAGACGACTAAAGGAGGGACTGGAGTGATAGCACAGTGGGTAGGGTGTTTGCCTTGCACGTGGCCGACCCGGGCTCGATTCCCAGCATCCCATATGGTTCCCTGAGCACTGCCAGGGATAATTCCTGAGTGCAGAGCCAGGAGTAAACCCTGAGCATCGCCGGGTGTGACCCAAAAATAAAAATAAATTTTTTTTAAAAAGGGGGACTAACAGGCAAGGCTTCCTCTCCAGAGCCCCTGTGGGATCTTCAGAATCCACACAAGAGCCTCTCTGAGGCTCTGTCCTAAGAGGGTCCCATAGCTCCAGCCTCTGGGTGCCTCCCACCCAGCCAGTCAGCCTCCTCTGCCCAACCATCAGGTTTCTTGGAGGAATCCTGTAAAAATCCAAAGAAGGCCCAGCCAGCCCCATCCTCCTGGCCAAAAGATGTGCATTTCGACCATGCACACAGGGGTGCCGAGAGCGCCGTGTCCTCTGCCTCCTCTCCCAGGGGTGCACCCCTGTTCCAACATATCTAAGGAGCCACTGGGCTGGAAGCACCACAGTCCCTTGCTCTTGCACACACACACACACACACAAATATACATATACCACACATGCACACACACACCACACCCATGCATGCACACACACACACACTCACTGTGAATGCACACACACATATACAAATAACACGCAAACACACACACCCCATGCATGCACACACTAACACACACACTGTGAATGCACACACACATATACAAATAACACGCAAACATACACACCCCATGCATGCACACACTCATACCCACCATACACACACCACACATGAACACACTCATGCACACACATACCATGCGTGCACATGCACACACACACACACACACATACACACACACACAGAGTTCCTATGCTGAGCCCCAAGGCCATCTCTTCCCTTTCAGCTCCACTCCTGGGCAAGAGACTGGCACAGGGAGACAGGTCCAGGGATCTCAGGAAGACTCACCCCAGGAAAAATGCTCCTGTCCAGGACCCAGGATCACTGGAGCAGACAGAGCCAAGGGCATCCACTGAGCACGTGCCACCTGCTAGACTGTGTGGCCCCTGCCCACTGCCACCCTGCAGAAGGCAGGGCTGCAGAGACCCAAGGGCGGGAGCACCCACATTGCGGGCAGGGAGCCCTAGGGCCTTCCCCTCACACCCTGAGGGCCTCGAGAGATGCCAGGCACGACCCTCGCCCCCCTCCCGGGAAACAAGCTGGAAGGATCCAGAGCACTGCCGGTGTGGCCCAGATCACACACACCCACAAGCATGGACAAGTGGGTGTAACGGTCAGCATGTCTTGGGGGAGGAAGTCGGAGTCCAGGAGAGCATCTCACCTGATGCTCTCAAGTTAATGGTCCGGCAGGGTTACATGTTTTCCGTCTCCAGCAGGCTCAGGGAGAACGAGGTGAGCCCAGCCCGGCTCCTCCTGGGTCCCACCCGCCAGCAGCAGCACGGAGGCGTGACCCATGACAGCAGACAAGCACCCCAGTGTTTCTGAGCGCTGAGTGGTTCGGGATTAATCTTCCTGACCTGGCCTCCCACGGCCACCCAGCCCCCTTCTGCCCACTCCTGGGAGCAGATGGACAGACCCCGCCCCCCCACCCAGGTCTAAGTAGGGCACCGCGAGGGGCTACTAGCAGGCAGGAGAGAGGCCGATCAGTGAGGGAGAGAGCAGGAGAAACCCCAGATGTATCCTCCTGCTGGGAACGTGGCCCCAGAAAATGGGGCGTTGCACCAAGGCTGAGCCCCAGGTGCACTGGGCCCGAGAAGGCAGACGGAGGAGCAGGACCTGCGCGGTTGCATGCCTAGAAAGCTCTGGAAAACGTTGCTCCTCCAGAGGGACAGGAAACAGATGGGGGAGGGGTGGGGAGCAGGATGGTGGGAGTAAGGGGCAGGGTGGGCGTCCCTGCCTACATGTGCGTCAGCACACGCTTACCGGACCTGCACCCTCCTCTCAGGGTCCCTGCCATCTCCATAGAAACACTGTCTCCTTTTTTCTTTATTTCTTTAATTTTGTAGAGAAAGGGTATTTGGGGCACACCTGGCAGAGCTCAGGTTTCCTCCTGGCTCTGTGCTCAGGGATCACCCCTGGTGGTGCTCGGGGGACCCTGTGTGATGCCAGAGACAGAACCAGGGTCAGCTGCATGCAAGGCGAGTGCCTTTCCCTGGGACTAACTCTCTGGGGTCCCTGCACAGAAGCCGTTTCCAAGCAAATAGCCTGGATGCAATAGAGCAAGCCAGGGTGCAGAGCTGGCCACGGAATTGGCTGCAGCTTCTGAATCCTGGTGCATTGAGGGGGGAAGGGGAGGAGGTAGAGGGCAGGGCAGGGGGTGGGAGTTCCCCACACCTTCATCCAGAGCACTTGTGTGGGGGGGGCGGGTAACCACCAATGCTGCCACTCAGCTTGCTCCAGCACAGCTGGGGCCCTGGGACCACAGCATGTCTGGATTTGACCACAGGGCACGATGGGTGCTGCTGCCCCAGCCAGGATGGGTGGGAGGAGACTGACCTGAGGCTTGGTGCCCCGAGCTCAGTTGAGGGCCAGTAAAGGCAGAATCCAGAGACCATCTCGCATGGACCATTTGTTAGGCTGTTGTGGGTTATGAGGTGCCAATGAGATAGCCGGGCCTCTCCCGTTGGGCATGTGCCCTCCGCTGACCCTTCCAGGGCCCTGTCTGAGCCTTTTGGTTGTTTTAGGGCCTCACCCAGTGGTGCTCAGGACTTCCTCCTGGCTCTGTACTCAGCAATCCCTCCTGGTGGGGCTCAGGGGATGATATGGGGTCCCAGGGATCCAACCTGGGTTGGTCGCATGCAAGGCAAGCGCCCTACCGGATATATTTTTGCTTCAGCCCCTGACTCAGCCCTTTAATATCATCCCCCCTTCTCCCTCCAGGCCTCCCCACCTAAACCATGGAGACAGGCACCCCCAGCCTCCAGCTCCTGGATTGGTCCCCGGGGTAGAGGACAGGGCCTCTGCACCATCATCCAGTTGGGGTTGGGCTTGCTTCAGGGGGACTCTGGGGTTCTTTCCTATCCACAGTAGTCGGGACAGGCCTTCGTGAGGCAAACCTGCCTGCCCAGTGCTGCTTGTGATTCCAGAAGCTTCCACACCAAGGAATACCTCCAGACTCTTAATCCAGGTCAGGAATGGAAATAGAGAGTGCCCAGAGGATCTGTGTCCCACCCACCACTGTCCCTGGTCCACTGCAATCCCCCGCGTGCCACCATGCCCACCTTCCATAGTCCCCACTGGCCCCGTCCCCTGAATACAGTCTGCTGCCCCAGGCAGGCCCATTTCCCCACCTCTACCTGGAGAGGCCCTGTGGTTCTGCCCGAGGGGCTACAATGACACACTCACAACCCCGTGCTTTGCAGCAGTTGTAAAGGACGGCTTTGTCCAATAACTTCTTAAAAAGGGGACCCTCCCTTCTTTCTCCATAGCGTTTACATTTCCGGACTTTTACACAGAGCCGCTTTTAAGCAAAGATATGCAGGACTTTGCTCAACCGTCCCCATAAAAAGTGAAATCTGGGACGCGTCCACCCTGGCTGGCCGGGACAGGGCTGCGGAAGCCAGCAGCTCTGTGGGCATGGGGGGAACGGAAGGCCGCGCCTAGGGGGGTTGCTGGAAACCGGGGTCCGGCCAGGGAGCAGGGAGGAGGCCCCTGACCTGCACGTGCCCAGTTCAATCCTCTGCACCACAGATGGTCCCCCCAAGTCCCCCCAGGAATGATCCCTGAGCACAGCACGAGGAGTAAGCCCTGAGCACCCTTCGTCCCCTCTCCAATATAAAAGAGCTGCAAGATTGAGCAGTCCTAGCGTATCATGGACAGAGACTTGATGTACACCGTTTTGTCAGATCCATCCAGTATGGTAGCGATGACCATTAGACCCATTTTACAGGTGGAGAGCAGGTCCAGAGAGGTCAGCACACAGGGGCGCTCCTGATTCTTCAGCACAGGCCCTTTATGGCATCCCCAAAGCCCTAGGACGATTGAAGCTGCATGCCACGCCTTGGGGTCCTGCCAGCCTTTTCGGCAGGTCACCCTCCTGTCCAGGCAGAGGACACTAGGCCACATCCTCCCCCAATTGTGCCCCCACCTGCCTTCCCTCAGATGTTGGACCTCAGCGCCTCCTGTTATTAGTCAGCATCTGCCTGAATCACTGAGCCTGTAATAGCTACCGCAGGGTTTGCGCGCGCGCCGCACATACGCACACGCACAGACACACATAAACACGCGCACAGACACACGCGCGCACACACCCCTTTAGCAGCAGGATCAGTGCGCCATCTAGCGGCCGTGCCTCGAGCTTGCGGGGAAGGCGCCTGGGCGCTCCTGGGGGGCACACGGCAAGTCCAGCCTCCAGGTGTCCAGCCTCCAGGTCCAGAGTCTGGCACTGACGCGGCCAGACCCTCACGGAGACCCCATTTCCGAGATTGCCCTGGGATCCTGGCGGACGCTGCTCTGTCCCTGGCAGCTGTCAAAGGGCAGGGGACACCATCTTCCGGGTCGCTGCGCCCTTCCTTCTGCTTGCCGCTGCGGTGTTGTGCTTTATTTATTTATTTTTCTCTTTTTTTAATGCGGGGGTGTGAGCGGACTCTCCCCAGCGGTCCTGGGGCAGCTGCTCGCGGCTCTGTGCTCGGAGGTCACTCCCCGCAGAGCTCTGGAGCCACGTGCAGCGTCAGGGATGGAACCGGGGTGGGTTGCAGGCAAGGCGGGTGCCCCGAGCCCTGTTCCCTCTCCCTGGCCCCAACGCTGTGTTTTTTTTTTATATTTCCCATCCCCGCCCTTCCCTTTGTCCTCGGGGGCCCTCGCGGCCGTGGCCAGGTCGCACACTCGGTGGCGGTGCTCACTCCCCCTGGCGGCGGGACCGGGCATCGCCAGCTGCAGTGCCAGGGATGAAACCGGAAGCCGGCCACGGGGGCACGTCAGGGCAGAGCGCGCGTCCCCAGGCCCTGGCTGGTGCTTTTGCATAGGTGCGAGCGAGCGTATAAGGCCCGAAATCCGAAAGGCACCTGAAGGGCGCGTGGACACTGAGTCTTTCACCTCCGCTGTCCTCTCCTCAGTTCCTAAACCCTGAGGCAGGTTGTTCAGACCGTATGTTTACACTTGTATTTCTTAGTTTTCTGTTTTGCTTTTGTTTGGGGCTCACAGTTGGCGGTGCTCAGGGCTTACTCCTGGCTCTGTGCTTAGGGAGCACTCCTGGATAGCCCTGTGGAGTGCTGGGGACAGCCACATGCCAGGCAAGTGCCTGAACCGCCGTATTATTTCTCTGGCCCCTATAGTTTATATATATCACTGTATATGAACACTGTCCTCCCATTGTTCATCTATTTGCATGAGCGGGCCCAGTAACGTCTCCATTATGAGACTTGTTGTTACTGTGTTTGGCATATCAAATACATCACGGGAAGCTTGCCAGGCTCTGCCGTGCGGGCGAGATACTCTCGGTAGCTTGCCGGGCTCTCCGAGAGGGGCGGAGGAATCGAACCTGGCTTGGTCAGGCCAGCTGTGTGCAAGGCAAACGCCTTACCGCTGTGCTATCGCTCCAGCCATACACACACACACACACACACACACACACACACACACATACATATCAATTGATCACTTGATCACTTGACTTCCCGTTAATCGTGGATTTGCTCGAGCGGGCGCCAGTAACGTCTCCATTTGTCCCTGTCGCGTGCTAGTGTAGCCCAATGGCATCTGTTTGCTCTAGGAACGTGAAGAGCCTCAAACCGATCGTTCATGATCTTGACGAAGAAGTCTAACCATCTGGTAGGTGGGCAGCCACGCGGTCTTTTGACATCCCGTGGAATCCAGTTGGTAACAGCTCTAGTTCAGCGGTCGTTTTAAATCTCATTTTAGATTTAAAGTTGCTTCCACCAACCACCAGAGACCCAGGGATCGGATTGCGAACAGAAGACCCACCCTACCCCTACCAGGACCAGATAAATACCCCACTGGCAGACCTCCACTACCGACACTACCTCCACTACCCAGCCGCCGCCACACTCCAGAACGCTTTCTGGACCCGCGCGGCCGCAAAGCGACACATAAGACACTAAATATCCACCTTCCGGAATTGCCGTACCATATTTGATAGGGTTCAAATATGGTAACACCTACCAGGGTGATTAGAGGTCGCCCCAAAAGCCTCTATCCCTCTCAGAAAGACTGGCAAGCTACTGAGAATATTCCGCCCGTATGGCAGAGCCTGGCAAGCTATCCGTTGTGTATTCGATATGCCAAAACCAGTAATTACATATACATATATATATAATTTTATTTTTTGGTCACACCTGGTGATGCTCAGGGGTAACTCCTGGCTCTGCATTCAGGAATTCTTCCTTGGCAGTGCTCAGAGGACCATACAGGATACCAGGGATCGAACCCAGGTCGGCCATGTGCAAAGCAAACACCCTACCTACTGTACTATCGCTCCATCCACTATAGTTATATTTTTAAACCTTATACCCATATAAGGGCTGGAGCGATAGCACAGCGGTAGGGCATTTGCCTTGCATGCAGCCAACATGGCCGACCCGAGTTTGATTCCTTCGCCCCTCTCGGAGAGCCCGGCAAGCTACCCAGAGTATCTTGCCCGCACGGCAAAGCCTGGCAAGCTCCCCATGACGTATTCGATATGCCAAACACAGTAACAAGAAGTCTCAGGATGGAGACGTTACTGGGCCCACTCGAGCAAATCGATGAACAATGGGAGGACCGTGACCATGACCGTGATACCCATATAAAGAATTTCCTTCACCAACGACTTAGGAATCATCAAACATCAGCACTTAGGGAGTATTTGTTGGCCCTCTGTGAAGCTACACTGCAGTTCCTGTGTATGTGTGTGTGTGTGTGTGTGTGTGTGTGTGTGTGTGTGTGTGTGTGTGTGGCGGGGGCAGGGAGGGGAGAGGCAGCAAAGCTAATCTAACCTCTTGCCTTCTGATGGACAATGGTTCCCCTCAGGTAAAACAAATGCAAGTGGGGAAACCCTTAGCATCAATTCCAGAAGGCAACTGTTGGGATAGCTAACTAGAGCTTATTTTGGTCTCAGACATTAGAGAACCAACATATTAAGAGTTCAAATAGGGGGCTGGAGTGATAGCACAGCAGGCAGGGTGTTTGCCTTGCATGCGGCCGACCCAGGTTCAATTCCCAGCATCCCATATGGTTCCGCGAGCACTGCCAGTAGTTCCTGAGTGCTTGAGACAAGAGTAACCCCTATGCAACGCCAGGTGTGACAACCCACCCCCCCAAAGAAAAGAGTTCAAGTACTTAAGGTCTTTTATCCAGTGTAAGTAAGCCTAGAGGCAATGTCAGGAAACTCCCCCCCACACACACCCCTCCCCAAAGCCCATGCTGGGGCAAAGGGGAACAAAGGTTGTGCTTATGTAACTTTTATAGGAATTACCCAACCATTCCCAACTACCCTCCTCTGAGGCTGTAATGTCTTTTTTTTTTTTTTTGAGGGGGATGGCCAGGGCTATATACACAGCTGTGCTCGGGGGCTTCCTCCTGGTTCTGTGCTCAGGGGTCACTTGTATGAGGCATTGGGGATGGAACCAGAGTCAGCTTCATGCAAGGCAAGTGCCCTTACCCTCGTGCTATCTCTCTGGCCCCAGGACACCATAGTTTCTTGATTTCCACCATCCAAAAATTGTTTCCCTATAGTCTGGCCAACATGACATTATTATATCCTTTCAGATTTCCTCAAGGCCTGGGGAGACACCTCCAAGGGCTGAGCACCAGCTCTACATGCAGGAGGCTGGGGTTCAATCCCGCTGCTACAAGAGCTGTGGCCCCCTAAACAGTAACAATATAATAAAATTAAACTTCGCAATCAGATGGGTGAAAATCATTAGACTTTTTGTCTTATTAAAAATGTTGGACATTTTTCTCCTGGATTGTCTGGTTTCTGTTGATGGTTTTGTTTGGACTGGAATTTTGTTAACACTCTCACGAAGGTACAGTCCTCGTGCCATAAAAATCACGGATATAAAAGGTCTGAATTCTAGTCCATCCACAGGCTTGCCACCATCTAATTTGAGGGCACACTGCCTCCCCCCACAAGACACCCAGTAACTATTATTAATACCCCCTAGACCCCCTCTCCTGCCCTCCTTTCCCTTGTCCAGGCCTGAGCAGTCCCTCCCCTCGTACCTCCCCTAGCGATCCTCGGGTACTCCCCAGGTTGAAGGGTCCTTCGGGAGCACCTTCGGCTTCTCCATGCCCCTGTGTTCAAGGGTCGCTCCTTTCTGTTGAGTAATGGGGCTTTACTCGGGGACTAGACCTTGGCTGTGTGTCCATTAGACAGCTGGTGGGCAACTTCAGCATTTGTGGATGAGCGAGACCTCGGTTCCTCCTCGGAAGCACCATGGAACCTTCCAGCAGCTCTGCCTCCTCATCTGGCTTTGAGTTCCAGGTGCCCCCAAATCTCCTGTCCCTTAATGCCTCTGCTTCTGGGGTGGCTCCTTGGTGGGAGGGGGGAGGAGGGGCAGAACCAAGTCAATTTCTAGACTTCTTAGGAAATTAAGGTTAATCTGAGGTCATAGGTCAAGGTCATAGGTCAAGGCTAGGCGGAGTTGCTAGTGGAAAAGAGCCATGTCAGTATCTGAGACTTCTTTAGAGGTCAAGGTTCAGTTACAGATCAGAGAAGGAAAGTTGTCTCCAGAGGTCCTGGTCCAGGCTGCAAGGATCTGAACCCCCCTGAAATGATCTCCTTCCTGTCTTCCTCAGCATCTCCCAGGATGCCCGAACCCTCCCTCCTGCTAGAAGGGTGTCACATTTAGGGGCGCAGGTGTCGTTCAGACTTCTTAGGGGACAGAAAGCCCACGGGCTCCATCACCAGCCATCAGCCCAACACACACCAGCCACGGCCTCTGGGCAGGCTGTGGGACCACACAGGCCACAAAGAAACGTGAGCTGCGGACAGTGGGCCCTTCCGAACGCGAGCAGGGCCAAGACAAAGTGGGTCCTTTGGCGCTAAGAAGACAGGCCCTGGCTTCATTGCAGTCCAAGAGAGAGACCACCCTCTTCCCACCTCCATCCAGCCCCCAGCCGCCCACTCCGGGATCCCAGGGTCTACTTCAGGGCCAAAGGCATTAACAAAGAAACACCACAAGCGGAGTTGGAGGCTGATCTTGTGAGATGGAGGGAGTGTGAGCAGGGGAGCCCGGATCTACTGCCACAGAAGCCAGCCTGCAGTGTAGCCCGCCCAACCTCAGTCCCTCCCCACCTAGGGCCCGTCTGTCCCTCCACCTCAGTCTCCTTCGTCCCCACAGGACACCGGCACCTCGCCCTCCCCCAGTCACAGCCACTGGCGGACAGTCAGTGACCATCTGTCCGAGAGAGGGCAGCAGGTACCCAGAGCCAGCTGGGAGTGGCTGGGAGGCAGGTGTTTACCTTGGCCAATGGAAGGCCCTGGGTTCGATCCCTAGCATTGAAAAAATATATAAATACATACAATAATTTTAGAAAACACAGTTGGGCTGAAGAGATCGTTAGGGGCTTGCAAACAGCCAACCCTAGTTGGATCCCCAATATTGTATGCGTCCCCTGAGCACCACTGGGTGTAGCATGAAGGTACACACTCACACACATGCACACAGACACGTATGCAAGCACACCCACAAAACATATACACGCAGACATGCACACACACATGCACAGGCATGCATGCACACATATACTCACACACGTACACAAACATGCACACATGCGCACGTACCACACACACATATACACAAACATACACATGCACATAAGCACACACAAACACACACACCACATACACACACCAGAGTCTGCGGATTGGGGGTGCTCTGAGGCAAGAAGTACCTGTCTTGCAGGCGTAAGGCCTTTAGTTTGATCCCCAGTGCTGTCCATGTGTGCCAAGCATAGTCCCCGCATCTGGGCACTGCCACAGAATCTTCCTTCGCACACAGCCAGGCTTGTGCCAGCACCACTGAAACCAAGCACGCTCCCAGGAGTTCAAGCCCCGAGCGCATTTGTGTGAGCACCACGACCACCCCCTGGCAGCGCAATAGCCAGCATGAGCCTCTCAGCTGGACACCCGGCGAGCACGTGTGTCAGCATCACATGTGTCAAAGCAGCAGCCATGGCAGGAGAGCAATGGGGCGGCCAGCGCTAAGCAGCTGTGAAGCTGGTGGCGTTTCCCAAGGACCATTGCGAGGCACACAGGGACCTGAGTGAGAGTGGGACTGGGTCCCCCACACAGCAGCGCCGGCAGCAGCGTCTGGCCCAGGCAGCCGAGGGACAGCAGAGAGCACAGACCTCACTGCGCAAGGGCGATTCTGGCTAAACTGACCTCTCAGGATTCCCCCCTCCGGGCATAGGGAGAGGTCGAGGAGGGGCCGAAGGAGCTCTAGAGTGGGGGGAGGGGGCAGGTTCAAGCCACTTGTAGGGATTCTTCTGCTAAAACTGGATTTCTGAAGTGACTAGGGTCTCCAGCCCCGTTTCCCATGAGTGTGCGTGGACACGACCCCCACCAACCAGCCACGCCAGCTGCCCAAAAAACTCAACTCAACGCTGACCCCACCCACCCGGAACACCACCATCCCCTGAATTCCACCAGGAGTGATCTCTGAGCGCAGAGCCGGAGTCAGACCTGAGAGCTGACAGGTGTGGCCCAAAACTCCCCAAGAAGAAGTAGAGAAAAGAATGACCCACCCAACTCAGGAAAATGCTTTACTCTAGGTCCTGGCTTCTTAAACAAACTCTGACTTTTTCATGTTTTGGTTTGTATTTATTTATTCATTTATTGCTTTTTGGGTCACACCCGACGATGCACAGGGGCTACTCCTGGCTCTGCACTCAGGAATCACTCCTGGCGGTGCTCAGGGGACCATATGGGATGCTGGGAATCGAACCTGGGTCGGCCGCATGCAAGGCAAACGCCCTACCCGCTGTGCTATTGCTCCAGCCTCATGTTTTGGGTTTTAAAATAGAGTTTTTTTATGACTTACAATCAGAAACGTTTGATTTGTGCATCTATTTTGTATACCTATGTTGCAGGTGACTTAAGGGAAGTGGGGAGAAGTCCGGTAGCAGTCACCTTCCTCTTTACTCACCGCATTGATTACTGGCCCAGGGACTGATCAACTCCACCAAGAGCCCCTACGCAGTGGCTGGACTGCTCTCGAGTCCCACCTGATCTTCACAGCCTGGGAGTTAATCCTGCCACCCGATTTCTGTAGGAGCTGTAGAACTCAGGCTGGGACAAAGAATTGCTCCTCAAAGCACAGGAAATTCTAAGGATTTTGGAAACCCTGACAAGGTCAATTCAGGGGGCTGGAGGGATAGTATAGCGGGTAGGGCATTTGCCTTGCACACAGCTGACCCTGGACCGATCCCCGACATCCCATGTGGTCCCCTGAGCACCACCAGGAGTGATTCCTGAGTGCAGAGCCAGGAGTAACCCCTGAGCACCACTGGGTGTGGTTAAAAAAAAAATTAAAGGAAAGAGGAAAACTCAGTCCTGACCTCTGCCCAGGTCTTTTTCAGACCTGCCCTGGCAAAAAAAAAAAAATTCAGGAAGGAGACAAATAGTGAAGTAAGATACATTTATTTGGAAAATATGAGGAAGAGAAAGTGGGGAGAACATATTCAAGAGAGAGCGTGGGTTCCTCCAGAGGACAGAGCCCAGCATGCATCCAGGATGAGCAATCCAGATGCCGGCACCTCCCACCATGAAGAATATGGCCAACAAAACCTGTCCCTCGCAGAGATGCAGACGAAGCCCCGAGATGGAGCCCGAAAGCCACAGTCAGAGGAAACCAACACCTCAGGCCGAGATGTGGGCACCACCTGGGCTGGGCCACTGCAGGCTCGGACTCTGCAAAGTTAATTTGTATAAAGTTTCCCCAGACTCAGCCCTCTCCCACCCTTCTGTTGCTAGGAGACAGTCGAGGGGGAGAATTTGGAACTGTTGATGGTCCTTTTTTTGGGAGGTGGGGGCGGGAAGCACACCCAGCAGTGCTCAGGGATCACTCCTGGCAATGCTGGAAGGCCGTATGTGATGCAGGGGCTCAAACTGGGGTCCTCTGCATGCAAGGCGAGCCTTGCTCCCTGTACTCTCTCCGAGGGGAGGGGGCGGGCGCCGTGCAGCCAGTGCTCAAGCTTGGTTCTCCTGCATGTTGGCCCTCTCGATGGCCTTCCTGCATTTCAAAGACCTCCATGTCTTTGGACTGGTTTGGCTTGGAGATCGTGACTTCTTCTAATCCACACTGTCTGCATCCCTGTCTGCCTGCTCGCGGCACCCCTACCCCAGGGGTCGAGTAAACATTTCTCAAGTGAAGGAGGGTGGGAGATTTTTCAAAAGCGCTGCCCAAGGTCACCAACTCCTTGCCACGGATACGAAAGAACTGAGTCAACAGCTTATGGAAAGCCCCATGGGGTGAGTCCCTGAACAAAGGATTGTCTGTCCTCTTGGAACTTGGGGTCCAGGCACTCAGGCATGAGAAGGTGCTCTGGTCCCCTGGGGGGCCACACCTGGCCATGCAGGGGACAGTTCCTGACTGCCCTACACTCGTGAAACCAAGTGGAAGCGGGCATAGGACTGGGGTTCTGCAAGCAAAGCGGGACCTTTGCTCCTCTCCTCTACCTTCCATTAGCCCCTGGCCATGACTGTCCCCAGCCCTTCCCCATTCCTGGCAGTCTGGGGAGGACGGAACAAGGTGGACGGCCAGCACCATCCTTGGGTACTTCCAAACATTACCTCATTCAATAGCTGAAACAAGTTTACAGTGTAGGAAATTCTAAGGGTTTGGGAAACCGTGAGCCAGGAAAAGGTGGCAGCGGGGAGGGTGTGAAAATCACACCAAATTTGGGTTTCTTATAAAGCACAGAACCGGGGGTCCCGCAGGCAAAGCATGCATTTATATGAGCGAGATAAAGTGGGAAGGCCACGATAAGATCTGCAGGTGGGCCGGGAGAAGGAGCAGGGCGTGTGCGGCCTGGCAAGCAGAGAATCTTTGACATCCACCTCGACGTCATCTTCTGGGGAAACAGTGACCCTGGTGGGAATGGCCAAGGGCATGCACAGCCGAGAGCACGATCACCACAGTCTACCAACACGGCCTGTGCTCGAACTATCCATTTCGGGTCGGGAAACTCTACCCAGCAGAGTGTGCCTGCGCTCACCAGGAAGCACTGCCCCTTCCAAACCAGTGGGCAGTGAACTGGGCTCACCACAAATGCCGACGCTGCCATGGATGCAGTTTATCCTACTCTAGAAATTAGAGGCTCTTTGAAGGAAACATGCAAACTTGTACAAAAACATGCACACTCAGCCTGGAGTGATTCAATGGTAAAACGCCAGCCTGGTATGCATCAGACCTGGGTTCAATCCCAGCACCCCACCCACCCACCCCTCAACCCCCAATGAAGCCCCCAATAAAGGCCCCAAATAAGTAAAGGTCAGAAAGCTAGCCTTCAGGGGCTGGAGCAATGTGGCCAACCTGGGCTCAACCCCCAGCACCCCATATGGTCCGCTGAGCCCGCTAGAAGTTAATTCCTGAGTGCAGAGCCAGGAGTGATCTCTGAGCAGCACCCGGTGTGGCCCAAAAAACAAAAACAAGAAAACTGGCCTTCAAGTCCTGCCTCCAATCTGCCCTGAACTCCAGCTTCACGGGGTGATGGTGAGAGTGGGGAGCACAGACACTCAATGCCAGCACAGGTGGGTACCCAGCACAGCTCTGCTTCCCCGAAACACACACACACCCTCATGCCCTTGCTCCCTCTTTCTCCCCAGCTCTCTCTACCTCACACACTTCCCTAGGGGGTCCCCTCTCTCCTCCCTAAACGCCCAGTACCCCTCAAGGGTACATGTCTGGCCTTCCCTTGAGCACCATACCTGGACTCTTGGGCTGGTGTCCAGTGGATGTTTGGGAATATCTGTCAGGAAATCCTGGACGCCAGAGACAGTAAACTGGCAAATAGTCAGAGTGCCACAATAAATTACAATGCACACGGATGGGACAAAGTCTGTGCCAGTGACATCATGCCGGCTGGTGACAGCACTGACCATTATTTATGTTGGCTTCAGGATAATGTCCTTGTCTTGGACACGGGGGGGGGGGGGCAGAATGACCCAGCATGCCACTGAATGTGGCTTCTGCCTCCCGTGGGAATGGCACTGTCCAGAGGGTGTGAACCGTTAGTCTAAGGGCAGAAGCTATTTCCAGCCAGCCAGCCATCTGTCTGTCTGTCTGTCTGCCTGTCCATCCACCATGCATTGAGCCCCCCATGCCTCTGTAAACATGTTTAGACAACTGAATTGATTCCTTTGCAGTTACCAGACACGAGCCGTGTTGTTGCGGCTGGAGGGAAGCTTCCCCGTCTCCAATTTCTCCGCCATCAGGTTCCAGGAAAGAAGGGAAGGGCCAGAGAGATAGGACCATGGGGAGGGCATTTTCCCGGCAAGCAGCTGACCTGGGTGTGATTGAAGCAACCCCCTATGGTCCTCTGAGGCCGCCAGGAGCGATCCCTGAGTGAAGAGCCAGGAGAAAGCCCTGAGCACTGCTGGGTGTGGGAAGGAAAGAAGGAAGGAAGGAAGGAAGGAAGGAAGGAAGGAAGGAAGGAAGGGAGGGAGGGAGGGAGGGAGGGAGGGAGGGAGGGAGGGGAGAAGGAAGGAAGGAAGGAAGGAGAGAAGGAAGGAAGGAAGGAAGGAAGGAGAGAAGGAAGGAAGGAAGGAAGGAAGGAGAGAAGGAAAGAGGGAAGGAAGGAGAGAAGGAAGGAAGGAAGGAAGGAAGGAAGGAAGGAAGGAAGGAAGGAGAGAAGGAAAGAGGGAAGGAAGGAGAGAAGGAAGGAAGGAGAGAAGGAAGGAAGGAAGGAAGGAAGGAAGGAGGGAGGGAAGGAAGGAGAACAAGAAGGGAGGCAGAGAAGGAGGGACCCCACAACATGCCCCCTCAAGCCTCCTGCGGGTTCAGACCACTCCCTGCGGAGCGTCTTTCTCCTGCCTTTCTCCTGTCTACCCAGGATCCCTCTGTGTTTTGCAGAACTCCACCCCCCAACTTGTGGGGCTCCCTCAAAGGGCCTGCCCAGGCCCCTGAGAGCTTTTCATTTTCCTAAATTCAAGGTGATCTCCGGGTCAGAAGGGATTGGCAGGCAGGTTCCCTCCAGGCACCTCCTGAAGCCTGGTCTAGGCAGAAGTGGGTCAGATGCAGTTCCCTAAGGTCTCGCCCATAAGCCTGCATGTTCCAGGGCCTGGGGTGCAGCCTAGAGGCCTGGGGATGACAGGGGCTGGGGGCGGGGGGTGTGTGTGCTGAGAATCAGGTATATGAATTTCAAAGTCAGGGCTTGGTTGTTGTTGTCGTGTTCTGTTTTGTGGTTTTTGGGCCACACCCAGGGGTGCTCAGGGCCTACTCCTGGCTCTGTGCTCCGGGAACACCCCTGGCGGGGCTCGGAGGACCACATGGTGTGCGGGACAGCTCAAACAGCAGTCAGATGTGTGAAAAACAAGCGCCCTTCGCTCTGTACCATCTCTCCGGGCCCCAGAGCCGGACATTCTCCAGTGCTGCAAACAAATAGAACTAATCCACGGGGATTCTCGAGCCTAGCCAGGAATCCAGGCAAAGAGCAGTGACGGGGTGGGGGTGGAGGGGATGTGGGGTAGGGGGAGCGCGGGTGGAGGGGATGTGGGGTAGGGGGAGCGCGGGGGTCCGGGGGCAAGCCTGAGACCGCTCCATCTCCCCCCTGATGTGCTGGAACCCTTCCCTTGCCCCAACACCCCTTCCCCTTGCCCCGACACCACCTCTCGGGAAGGGGCAGCACCCTGGAGGGAGGGGACCCGTCCCCCGGGGCACCCGAGGGCGCGGATTCCCACGGTGAATCTGTGCCCCGGGGGTCGGGCTCCAACCAGGCCCAGCCCCGCAGGTAGCTCACGGCCCTTCCCGCGGCCCCGGCCCCCCGCATCCGCCCACCCCCGGAGGGGCCCCGGAGCCCAAGAGCTCCGACCGCGGCCCGCAAGGGCCCGGAGCTCGGCTACCCGGCGCGGGGCGGGGCCTCGCGTCACGTGACTCGGGCCCGGAAGCGGCCGCCGCCGAGACCCGGGCCAGGGGGGACCCGGTGTCCAGCCGCTGCTGGGGGGACGGCGCCGAGCCGAGGTCGTCATGGCCTGGACCAAGTACCAGCTGTTCCTGGCCGGGCTCATGCTCGTCACCGGCTCTATCAACACGCTGTCGGCTAAGTGAGTCCGGGCCGGGGCGGTTGGGGGTGGGGGGACGGTCCTTGCTGACCCGCTGCGACCACTCGGGGCGAGTTGGGGCTGGGGTGGGGGATCCCCCCGCGGCCCTTCCCCTCCCTCCCTCGTCCCGGTGCGCCTTTTCGGGCCTCTCCTGGGCGCCCAGCTTCTCCGATGGGTTTTGGGGTGCTGCGGGGGCCCCGGAGGCGCAGAGCGGAGCCGGGCAGGGGCAAGTGAGCCCCGAGTTTGCCCGTGTGCCGGGGGTCCTGCCCAGGCCCTTCCCCCCAGCCCCGCGCCCCAATGTCCTCTGCTTTCAGGGAGGCCACCGGGCTCCTCTCCTGTGTGGGCCTGGGGGGGCCCGGGAGGCTGCGCCCAGGCCAGCGGGTAACCCTCGAGCGTGCGGGGCCCGCGCAGGCGGTCAGTGGTCAGCGGGTGCCCCGCAGGCCCCTCCCCGAGGGGTGGCCGCGCCGATTCCAAACCTCGGAGTGTTTTCTGCCCGGGAGACGGGAACAGCCCGGCCTGGGCCAAATGGGTGACAACCAGCCCATCCACGAGGCCTGGGCTGGATCTTACCCCATAATCAATGGGGCGTCTTTCAAGCTGAGCCTGTGAGCGAGAGTCTTAAGATTTGGGGTCCAGAGTGATAGGACAGCAGGTAGAGCCTCTTGCCTTGCACACTGGCTGACCCTGGTTGGTCCCTGGCACCCCTATATGGTTTCCCAATCCAGCCAGGAGTTAATTCCAGAGCACAGAGCCAGGAGGAAACCCAGAGCACCGAGGGTGTGTGCCCCCCCCCCATAAAAAAGTAACCCCCTGAGCAACACCACAGGGCCCCAAATAAAATAAACCACCTCAGAAACGTTAAGATTGAGGTCCCAAGATATCGCAGAGGACAGGAGCACATGCCTAGCCCCAGGTGCCAGCCCATGGTTGCCCCAAGGCCCCACTCCCATCTGTGTTACTAGAGGGGGGGTCCCCACACAGCCAACAGTGAGTGGGGGGAACCTGAAAAATGTCCCCATCAGCCTGGTGACCCAGGGGAAGGAGGGATCGACAAGGCATCCCCTGACAGATGAGGGGGTCTAGGAAGCTCCCTCTGGGGGGGCAGTGTCCCGTCCTGTCCTGGAGACATGAGTGGGAGGCCACTGTCTGCACTGTCTGGCTGGGTCCAACCCACTAAGACCACCCGCTGGGAACCCACCCAGCCAGCCCCCACCTTGGAGAAGGTGGCTCAGAGAACACTTGCCTTGTTGTGGGAGGCCCTGGGTCATGGCCTTGTTATGGGAGGCCTCTGTACCATGTGGTCCCCTGAGCACCAAGCTGGGAGTAGCCCACAAATGTCAAAGGGCCAGGGAAGGGCTGGTGGTGGCCAGGGTCTGCCAGGACGGTGGTCCCCAGGGAGAGTGGTGCTTGCCAGTCACTGGGAGACAAACGGCTGACTCAGCGTCTCCCATAAACGCTCCAGACAGGTCAGGTCAGAAGCCAGAGGCCCTGATGGCCCCGGGCCTCCCTCAGAGGCTGCCTGGGAGCAGGAAGAGGCCCCCAGGGGGACCCCAACCTTCGGTGCCACCCTTTGCCCTGTCGCCTGATGGGGGTGAGGGTGGTTGCTGAGGGGTCCTCAGGGTCCAGCCGGGACCGCAGAGTGGGACCAGCCCAGAACTCGGCGTCTCCTGTGGGAATAACCTCTCCCCCCCTCCCCCCAGCAGGAGTTGCTGTCAGGGCAGGCAGATGACAATGAGCCCTGGAGCCAGGCTGGGCGGGCTGGGGCCCCCAGGTGCATCCCCAACTAGCACCCCTGGGTGTACCCCTCCTGCCCCCTGAAACAGACTGGAAGGCTGGGATTTGGACAGACGGAATGGCTTGCCCAAGTTCAACTCCGCCAGCAAGGGGCTGAGTTCCTGCCTGTCTCGAGCCTGCGCCCAGGACTGCGTGGGGCAGTGGCACTTGTCATCAACCTCAACACCCTACCCCCCTCCCCCCCCCCCCCCCCGCACACACACACACACACACACACACACACATACACATACAGGTGAATATCCGGGCACTGCTGGTTTTCTCTAGGACTAGCTGGCCCCCAGTTCCTTCCAACTATTCCCTGGAGTCCTGAGCTCCCTTGACCAGAGGTGCTGGCACGGGGCCCACTTCTAGGGGAGTCCCACACCCAAGGACGTGGTCACTCGCTGAGTGGCCAGGCCCCCTGGGTTCTCCCTCTGGGCCAGGGCCACCAGCCTCTGTGGCAGGTACAGTACCCAATATCTCGCTCATGCTTCGGGGTTCGGGTCCTCCCACCGATCCTCTGGGGTGTCCGGGCCCAGTTCCCCGTGGTAGGTGGGGAGATTGAGATGTGTGAGGAAGTGGACAGAGCACGCGCCGCGCATGTGAGGGGACTTCCAGGTGGCCCCACAGGAGGCCCTTCTGCTTGTCCAACGGCTCAGGGATGGGTCTGCCCTGGCTGGGTCTCAGCAGGGGGCCTCCCTTCTTGGGGCTCCCCGTCCCCAGGCCTCTCCCAGAGACCCACCATTTCACCTGGTGCTGCTTCAGGCCGACCCCGGGCATATCTGGGGCCCAGCGTTTCCACACATACATACCCCCTTCTCTGGTGTGTGAAGTATCGAGCGCCCCCCAAACATTGGCAAACTAAAGCTCACCCAGCCAGGAAGGGATCCTGGGGGTGCAGGGGCCTTGCTAGGCCTGACTTCCCAGAGAGGTGCTCCCGGAAGTGATCCCTCCCCCTGACCTTGAGCGCCGGGAGCAGGCAGGGGTCTGGGCAGCTAGAGGTCAGTGGGGTGGTCTGGGAGGACACACGTCTGTAAGTGGGGGGGACTAGGGCGCACCTGGGAAGGGGAGCAGCTCTCCCTGCTCTTACCCTGCACACAGATTCACTGCCGAGGTGGGTGGTCCCTGAGACTCAGACGAGAGGGGTTCCGGGGGAGTGGAGACGCCCGTGGCCACAGCAGGAAGAAGAAACAGAGTCCGCCCGCCAGGAGGAAGCAGCCGAGATTCTGCTGGGAAGTGTGACCCTCGCTGGGGCCACTTCCTCTGTCACCAGCCACCACCCACCACACATCCCTGCAGAGTGCTGAGCTTTGAGATAGCCACATCAGGGTGACTCACCCCGGCAGAAGCAGCCCAGGACACTCTCCAGGGGCCTTTGACTGCTTTCAGATGGGAGCTTTGGGCTGGAGCGATAGTACAGCGGGTAGGGCGTTTGCCTTGAACTCTGTTAACCTGGGTTCAATCCCCGGCACCCCATAGAGTCCCCTTAGTAGTACCACCAGGAGTGATCCCTGAGTGCAGAGCCAGGAGTAAGCCCTGAGTATGCCGTGTGGCCCCCAAACAGCAACAACAAAAAGATGACTGTGACTGTGATGGTCCTCCAGCTGCTCCTGACTCCGCCAGCAGAGAAGGTTCCAGAGACTGTGTGCTCTGGACTCAGCGCAGAGTGCAGATAGCAGAAAAAGATTGATGCTGTCTTGGGGGCCTCCTGTGTCAGGGCCTGGGGGCTGCTCCCCATCAGTGCTTGTGGTGGGGGTCACTCCCCAGCATGCCTGGGGCCTGCATGTGCCAGGCTCCACCCCTGCATGCATAACCTGCATGCCAGCGCAGGGAGCTCTCTCCCCAGAAAAGGATTTGCAGCCCTGCCCTGCCTGGCAAGATTTTGCACATCTCACTTCTGATTTTTGACAGTTCTTCTATGTTGACAGTTACTGTCCCGGTGTGATAGATAAGAAGATTCCCTGTTTTTGTTTTGACACGAAAGCGAGACACTTCCAGCAGTGCCCAGGGGGCTGCTGCTAGCATCCTGCAGACTGTGTGGTGCTGGGGATTGAACCTGGGGGTCCCACGGGTGAAGCATGAGCCCCGGCCCGCCAAACCACCTGCCAAGCCCCAGAGAGCAAACTTGAATTGCACAGCCTGGGACACTCTGAAGTCCGGGCTTTCTGCATGCCCCGCGCCTTTGTGGAATGCGAATTTGCACGGACCAAGTTGGCCCTGGACTTTCTCTTCACTGACTGTGACAGTGGTCGCCCTCCCGGGTAAAAGGCAGATTCTCTTGTATCTTTGCTTTGGGGCCACTCCTGGCGGTGCTCGGGTGACCACGTGGGGAATCTGGATCGTCTGTCCGTGCCCCTTCACCCCCTGAACTATCCCCCTGCAACCCACAACACAGATTCTTGACCCGGGGCTTCAAGTCCAGTGAAGTCAATAGCCAGTGGACTGCGCATGTACAGACGCAGATTAGTGACAGGGCCCATCGTAAAAGGGGCTTGAGGATAGGATTTACATGCAGGAAGCCCAGATTGGAGGTGCGGTCCCCAGTCCTGCTGGGAGCAAACCCCTCCCTCCCCATCCCATCCCTCCTCCCCCCTCCCTCTTCCAGCCAGGAGAGTCCCCAGGCGTGTCTGGGGTGGCCTAAAAACAAAAATAACAAAACAAAGACCACATCTGTGAATTGCTTTTGCAAAGAGCTCAGTGTTCCCGTTCCCTGCCCCCATCTCTCGCCTGAGGCTGGTCATCATCCCCCAGGTGGCCTGGCTGCTCCGCTGACCTTTCCCGGCAGTGCTGGGAACCATCCTCAGGCCTGGCCTTCTCTCTGCCCCGGGCTGGTGGCTGGCGGGCCCCCTGACACCTGATCTGATTCAGGCCTGGGATACAGGTGGATTCCAATTCCCGATTCCCGGGAATGCTGCCAGCCCAGCCTGTCCAGGCACATGCAAGCGCTGGGAGAGGGTGGATAGCCCCAAGGCAGCTCCCCTGCTAGTGCCCCACCCAGAGTCGGTGGGAGGCATGGCATGGCATGGTGTCTGGGCGCCGGCACCCTCCTGGCAGACAGTGCCAGATGTTGAGCTCACGTCCCCTCAGTGAGTAACTGGGGCTGGCGACTGTAACAGCCCCAGTCGGCTTTCGGGAGCACCGGGTCAGGGTGAGCTCCGATGAGGAAGTGGTTTTCTTTTGCCCTGGGCTCCTGGTTGACCTTCAGAATTTGGCAGGGCCTCCTCGTCCGCCCGCCTGCCTGAAGATCTGGACTCGGGCACTTGGCTCTACATGCCTGAGCCAGCTGCGTGCCCGGCTTCACGCCTCTCGTGGCACAGTTGCAGCCTGGACCCCTAACCCAGATTCCTCTCTGCCTTCCCAGCCGGCCCCCCGCAGACCCTCAGAGCTCTGCCTCCCCTTCTGGGCTTCCCGGGCCTGGGCCAGGGTCTCCTCTCTGCAAGGTCCGGAGACACGCGTGACTGGGCTGTGTTCTCTTGTCGTCTCTGGGCTCCACACTTGACCAGGAGCTAAACCAACCTCTCGGCCTGGCCTCTGTGCCAGGGCCCTGAGCCCAGCTCTACCCCCTCTAAACTCAGGGCCTGGACAGCATCTCTGCCAACCCGGCCCCCAGCTTCTGGGCATGGCGTGGCCTTTGCTGGTGGTACTAAGGGTCAGGGGAGAGGGAGAAGGCCTTTGGGCGCTCTTCGGGCACTGCTAGTCGTTAGAATGAGCTAGCCAAGAAGCCACCAGCCCATGGTGCCTGTATTATTCAGGCTAGGGAGGGACATTTAAGAAAAACAGGTCTGGAACCAGAGTGACAGCGTTGTAACGGAATCTGCTTCATCAGCCACACTGAGACCATCTTAGGCGAAAAGGCAAAGAGATTGAATTGTTTAACCCTAGAGGACCGCAGGGAGGTGTCATCAGAAATTGTGGCTCCATCGAGGGGTACAGAGCACACCTGTGGGACGAAGGGGAGAAGAGCAAGCGAATCGGCTGTGTTCTGACAGTACTTTGAGGTACACTGAGGCAGGAGGGGCATAAAGGGAACTCGGAGGGCCTTTGTTGCCAGACCCTGATAGATGCATTCTACGTTCCACATTGACCTGTACTCACGCTGGCTTCAGTCCCTGGCACCACCAAGGTGAGACCTGAGCACCTCAAGGAGTAAGCCCCAAGCACCAACGGTTGTCACACACACACACACACACACACACACACACACACACACACACACACAAAGAAGTCTTAGAGCTGGGACGAGAGCTGAGCAAACCGAGTGCCAGCTTTGCATGTAGGGGACCCGACTTGATTCTGTACTATGTGGTCCCAAGAGCACAAAGCTGTGAGTAGGGGGGTGACCCCCAAAGAAATAATAAAATAAAAATCACGGAGGTTGGAGCAGTATTATAGTGGGTAGAGCGTTTGCCTTGCATGCGACCCACCTAGGTCTGATCCTCAGCTTCCCATGTGGTCCCCCAAGCACACCAGGAGAGATTGCTCAGTACAGAGCCAGGACTAACCCCTGAGCATTGCTGGGGGGGGGGGGGGGGGGGGGCCAAAAACCGGAACAGAAAAATCAGCCCCAGGCATTGTCCTCCAGATAGCAGCATCCCCAGGGCAGGCAGCTGGCCAGGGAGGAGCCTGGTCCTCCACTAGAGCCAACCAAACCTGCAAGAGCACCCCGCCTGCCAATCAGGTCTCATGGAAGAGAGGGTCTGGCCAGCTCACGAGCCCTGGGAGCCCCCCTGGAGTCAGTGGCCCTAGGAGCCAGCTGTCAGGAAGGGCCGAAGCTGTTGAGCCAGGAGGGAGAATCAGAGAAGGGTGCACGGGCCAGCTCCCTGCAGAGCTGCCCGTCAAGAGACTCCCCGCGCTAGACGCAGAGGCCTGACTGACCATAGGAGCCTTAGTGCGCGATGCCGGGCAACCCGTCTGGTCAGTGGGGATGCACACGCACTGCGGCTGACCCTCCAGGAGTTTGCGGGCTCTGGGACTGGCCTGCTTTCAAGCTGGCCTGGGAATGACCCCGTGGCTCTCTGAGGGACATGGGACCAGGCAGCTTGCAGAGGGGGCTCTGGGCTGTGCTGGTGCCATGAGTCTGTTAACGATCGACTGAGGCCTTGGAGTCATGTTTGTTTATTTCTTTTGCTTTGTACTGGGGGACAATGGGATTGGACCACCCCTGGTAGTAGCCAGAGATCACTCCTGGTAGGACATGGGGGACCATCTGAAGTGCCAAGGATTGAGCTGGGGTTCCCTAAGGCAGCTGCCTTACCTGCTGCACCATCGCTCTGGCCTCGAGAGGGGTGTTTCAAACTGGGCAAAGACTGAGGAGAAAGTTGCTGAAGTTCAGGAAGCCTGTGGTTGTTGTTTGGGTCACACCCAGTGATACTCAGGGTCACACCTGGCGATATTCAGGGTTACTCAGGAATTACTCCTGGCGGTGCTCAGAGGACCCTATGGGATGCCAGGGATCGAAACCAGGTGTGCAAGGCAAACGCCCTATCTGCTGTACTGTCACTTCGACCTTGGAAACTTTTTTTTTTAATTAAATCTGTGAGATGGAAGAGACGGCTCGGCAGGCCGGAGCACATGCTGCACATGTCGGAGGCCTGGGTTTGTTCCCTGGCACCACCTGGTAGTCCCAGCACAGCTGGGAACAGGTGCACCACTGGGGGCGGCCCAGAACCCAAACGAAAAATCCAGTCTGACACGGTGCAGTGTGTGTACACACAGGGAGGTAAAAGCAGCAGAGACACTGTGATTTGGGGAGGAGTGCACGGAACCCTGATTGGGGGGGTTTGAGTTCAAAATTTGTGGGGGCGCAACACATGCATTCAGTGGCCAAGAACCACCTCCCCAGCCTCCCCCACAAAGAGGAACAAAGAGACGGGGGCTGTGGACTGAGGGTGAAAATGGCTCGTTTCATGCAGAGCTGGAACATCTGGGGCGTTCAAGGTATAGCACTGTAAGTAGGTGAGATTGATCATTTACAGAGGTAAAGCTTTTGGGCAGAGGCAATTCTCGGGGGGCGGGGGGCGGGTAACTCAAGGAGACCGCTGTCTCCCAGGGACACCTTTATTGCTTTTCTTTTCCTTTAGTAGGGCTGGAGTGATAGCACAGTGGTAGGGTGTTTGCCTTGCGTGTAGGCAGCCTGGCCGACCCGAGTTCGATTCCTCCGCCCCTCTCGGAGAGCCCGGCAAGCTGCCGAGAGTATCTCGCCCGCACGGCAGAGCCTGGCAAGCTCCCTGTGACGTATTCGATATGCCGGACACAGTAACAGCAAAGTCTCCAATGGAGACGTTACTGGGCCCACTCGAGCAAATCGATGAACAACAGGAGGACAGTGACAGTTTACTTCTTATTAATACTTGCAGTTATTTGGATAAACACAGAGATATAGATTCTAAAACTTAGTTCTCTGGGCTCCAGGGACAAGCAAGACTTTTATCGTAAGTCACAGACTAGGTCCTCAGGCTGGTCCAGCTTGTCCTTCCCCATGGAGGTTCTGTCTCTTAAGTCATAACGGCTTGCACCAAGACCATGCTTTTCTTTCTAGGCTGTCCCATCTCAGTGGCGGGGCCGCTTCACAGCTAGCCCCTGGTCCATCCCAGTCTCATAGCGGGACCTCCCCAGCCACCAAAGCCCGGATCAAGTAATTTTGACAGATGCCCAGGAGTCGGTATCTTTCAGAGTCAGCCATCTCCCAGATATTAGGAGCATAGCATTAACGGTCTTTCTGTGTTTAGGCAGAGAACGTTGCTCTGTCGTAAAATAGGAAAAGGCCACAGGGGAAATACAATAAGCAAATAATTCACTGCAAATACAAAGTCCAGGAGTACCAGAAGTTTTGACTTATAAGTAACTGAGACTGACTTGAGAAAATCGTGACTATGAGAGGAAAAACACAAAGGAAAGGTTAAAGATAAACTCGGGGAATTAGGAGTGCCCAGGGGAGCACTGTAAGCTTCTCTGAGGGGAGGAAAAGGGGCAGTTCAGTGATGAAGCCTGGGGTTACTAAAACAGGGGTCGGGGGAGCAGCTGTAACAAGGGATACACATCGCGGGGGCTCCGTGTGTGTGTACAGCACAGGCCCAGGGGTCGTACTCAGAGTGCAAGGACATGGGTCGCTTCCACCCACACCCACCGCAGTCGCCCCTGAGGCAGCCAAGGTTTCTGGGCCCATGTCCAGTTATTGGGGGTGCCAGGGGCCTCGTTTGCCTGCCCCCTGTTCCCTAAGTAAAGCTTTCTCGGCAGAAGACTCTCCCGGGAGGCTTGGCATGAGTCTGCCTCGGGCTCCGGGGCCAGGGTGGCTGAGCTGCTGGGACATGGTTGATCCTCTCTCCTCCCTCCGCAGGTGGGCCGACAGGTTCAGCGTCAAAGGCTGCGGAGAGAGCCCGGAGCACCTGTTCAATCACCCCTTCCTCCAGGTACCCACCCATCCTCTCTGCTCCACCCGCTGCTTCCTGACTTCCTCCTGCATCCAGAGTTGCTGCTGAGGCCTTTAAAAAGCATCCAGGGAAGGGTGATAGTGCAGCAGGTGGGGCGTTTGCCTTGCATGTGGCCCGACCCGGGTTCGATTCCCAGCATCCCATGTGCCCCCACCCCCCACCCCAGCACAGCCGGGAGTAATTCCTGAGTGCATGAGCCAGGAGTAACCCCTGTGCATCGCTGGGTGTAACCCAAAAAGAAAAAAAAAACATTCAGGGGAGCAGGCCCTGTTCTGCGTGCCTGGAGCCCGGCCCTGGCCCAAGGCAGACCTCCAGGGAAGGGCACCCAATGGCAGCTCTGGGGAGTGCGGGCTCAGCTCGGGATCTTACAGAAGCTCTAGAGCCGCTCAGCCCCCCACCTCCACCCCCACCTCCATTTCTCCTTCCCAAACTTAATCTACGGGGTGGCCTAGATGGGTGGTTTTCAGAGGGGCCCAGGTAGCCCTGCGGTTTCCATCAGGGTGCTTGAGGGCCTCAGGGTGCAGCTCTGGACCGTCTGCTGTCAGGACCGGGAGCTAGGTAAGCCGTTGCTGAGAGAAAGGTGCTATTTTAAAAATCGGAATGGCAGGGAAAGTGCTTTCCCAGGACGTGGCCACCCCAGGTTCGATCCCCGGCATCCCATATGGTTCCCCTGAGCCCCGCCAGGAGTGATCCCTGAGCACAGAGCCAGGAGGAAGCCTGGATTACCACCATCCGGGTGTGCCCCAAAACTGAGAAAGAAATATCTTAGGGACCGGGGAGGTGACTCAGGGGTGATGCCTTCGGTTCAGGGCCATACTGAGTGGGCCCCCAGGGCCTGAGCACTGCCTGACCCATACCACATGCTATATCACCAGGGTTGCCCCGGGGCTCCTGAACACCTCTGGTTGTGGGGGGTGGGGGAGGAGGTCCCGATTTAGAGAATACTCTTTGGGGGTTGGAAGATGGCTGAGCAGCTGCAGGTATTGCTGCACTGCCCACAACCCATCTGACCAAGAGGAGAATCCTTCTGGCGATCCTCCTCTTCCTCATCTTCCTCCGCCTCCTCCCTCTCCTCCTCCTCCTCCCCCTCCCCCTCCTTGCTGTAAACTTGGTTCTGCCCCTGCAGGCGGTGGGCATGTTCCTAGGAGAGTTCTCCTGCCTGGCCGTCTTCTACATCCTCCGGTGCAGAGCGGCAGGGTCCCCCGATGGCAGCATGGAAAACCAACAGCACTTCAGCCCCCTCCTCTTCCTGCCCCCCGCCCTCTGCGACATGACCGGGACCAGCATCATGTATGTGGGTGAGTACAGGCCAGGCCCGGAGAAGCCCCCTGCACACACAGCCACCCCCTCCCTGCTCCGCATCCCCTTCCCCCCACCTGTGTCCCCTCCCCCCCTCCCCCCCCCCCCCCCCGCATGCTTACGTAGCCGGGCAAGGTGCGTCTCCGACCCTGGGGGCTGAGCCGTGCTCCTGTCCCCTCCCAGCCCTGACCATGACCAGCGCCTCCAGCTTCCAGATGCTGCGGGGCTCGGTGATCATCTTCACGGGCCTGTTCTCCGTGGGTTTCCTGGGGCGCAGGCTGGCACCGAGCCAGTGGCTGGGCATCCTCACCACCATCGCGGGGCTGGTGATCGTGGGCCTGGCCGACCTCCTGAACAAACACGACGACCAGCACAAGCTCAGCGACGTGATCACAGGTGCATGCGTGCGTCCAGGGCTGCGGGCCCCAGGGAGGCCGGTGAGGAGGTGGGCGGGCGACAGAGGGGAGGGAAGGCCAGTGGCACCAAGGGCTGGGAAGGGGTTCAGAGAGGGAGAGCACTCAGCAGTGACCTGCTTCCACACGTATGTGGAGGCACGCAGGCGGGCAGGTACACCTGGGTGCACACCTGGGCGTGCACATGCCTGAGTGCAGACGAGCCGCCGCTTCGGGGAGGCGCAGAAGAGGGAAGGTTCCCTGACCTGTGTGACAGGGACCCTCGTGGTGGCATCAAGGAGGGATCATTTCACACCAGGGTGACCACACAGGGGGAACTCGAGACATCTGTCCCCAACTCTGTAGCTTGGCAAAAGCTGGGAGCAGCCCTCAGGCGCTGGCAGGCTCCGACCCCCGGAACCTCAGTGCCCACTGCCCTACTGGCCAGCCCCTGCCCTCGGGGAACCACATCAGACCGAGGACCTGCAGAGGCCCGGCGCTGTGGGAGTCCTTGTGCTGCCTGTGCCTCGCTCTGTGCCCGCCCCATGGCCCCAGCGCAGCCCTGCCTCACCCGGGCTCCGTCCTCTCTCCCAGGGGACCTGCTGATCATCATGGCCCAGATCATCATCTCTGTCCAGATGGTGCTAGAGGAGAAGTTTGTGTACAAGCACGATGTGCACCCGCTGCGGGCCGTCGGCACTGAGGGTGAGTGCGGGGCCAGGGCCACAGGTGCGGGGGGTGGGGGAGTGTCCCTATCTTCCCCTCACTGCCCACCGTGGGGGCCTGGGGAAGTTAGGGTGGCTGAGCGCTGTGGGTGCCCTGCAGGAGTGGCCCGGCGGCCTCTCCAGCCTGTAGCTGCTCTGGAAGCAGCATGGAAGCTTCTGGGCGAGCTGTGGGAGTGAGGGAAATCTTGACCAAATAGGGCAAAGTCACTTCCTGTAAGCCTTGAAAATCAGCCGAGTGGATTTGTGTTCATTTTTGTTTGGGGGGCCACACCTAGCAGTGCTCAGTGCTTACTGCTCCTAGCTCTGTGCTCTGAGATCACTCCTGGCGGGGCCCGGAGGACCGCAGGTGGTGCCGGAATCGAACCCAGGCTGGTCTGTGGGAGGCAAATGCCTTGACTCTGTCCTCCCTCTCCAGAGGGTTTTCTGGGCTAGTGGAATTATTTTATTTGTTTTTGTGTTGGGGGGGGGGGGGGGGAGTCACACCCAGCAGTCCTCAGGGCTTATTCCTGGCTCTGCGCTCAGGAATTACTCCTGGCGGTGCGGGGAGGAGACCATATAGGACGCCCTACCCCTTGTACCATCACTCCGACCCCAAAGGATTTAGGTTTTAAATGCCATGCAGGGTGGCCCCCCCTAAAGGTTCCTGAGCAGAAAAGTGAATGTTAATCAAAATTTGTTTTTAAACGTATGAAACTCAGGCTGGGGCGAGGGGCTGGGGCCGGAGGGCATACTTCCCACCTGGTGGCCAGGCAGTGGGTTGCGTGTCCTGTGACTGCCAGGTGGTTCCCAGAACTCACCACATCGCCAGGCTAGAGTGAGAGCCACTAGCCCGCACCGCCAGGCTGAGTGTCACCTGCACTGCTCCTGAGCCTCTAAACACTTATTGCAGAGGACGCCCCATCTTGTCACGGATTTTGAGGGATCTTGTATGGGAGGGGTCACACCTGGTGAGGGCTGCAAGCATGCTGGCTCGGCGGGGGATTCACCCAGTGCTGGCTGGCACCTTCAGTGCGGGGTGGGGGGGTGCTCTTGTCAGTGCTCTGGGCCCCTGTGCAGGGCAAAGGGCCCTTGGCGCTGTGCTGTCTCCCGGGCCCGAGTGCTCTTTGGCAGGAACGAGTGGCCTCGGCAGGGTCAGAGAGGCCCCATCCCAAAGGCCGCTCTGGTGAGGACATTTGTGCGCAGTGCCTCCCTTACTGGAGTTCAGGCCAGGAACAGTGGGTCAAAGTGAAGATGCGATCTCTTTTCTTTCTTTTTTTTTTTTTTGCTCTTTGCTTTTTGGGTCACGCCCAGCGATGCACAGGGTAACTCCTGGCTCTGCACTCAGGAATTACCCCTGGTGGTCCTGGGGGGACCATATGGGATGCTGGGAATCGAACCTGGCTTGATTGTGCCAGGCACACGCCTCGCGTGCCAGGCAAACGCTCTCTCCACTGTGCTACCACTCCAGCCCCCACGACGGGGCCTCTTGGACCCACCAAGCGGCCGCTGTCCCTTCCCAGTGGGGGCACAGATCCCTGAGCGGAGAAGGGGGCACTGGTGCAGCCGGGGAGGGGGCACCTGGGGAGCTCCGCTGGGTCCTAGCGGGGCCGGACGTGACCACGTGACCCCGCCCCGCCCCGCCCCTCCGCAGGCCTCTTCGGCTTCGTGATCCTCGCGCTGCTGCTGGTGCCCATGAACTACATCCCCGCCGGCCCCTTGAGCGGCAGCCCCCGCGGGACGCTGGAGGACGTGCCCGACGCCGTGTGCCAGGTGGGCCGGCAGCCGCTCATTGCCCTGGCGCTGCTGGGCAACATCAGCAGCATCGCCTTCTTCAACTTCGCGGGCGTCAGCGTCACCAAGGAGCTCAGCGCCACCACGCGCATGGTGCTGGACAGCCTGCGCACCGTGGCCATCTGGGCCGTGAGCCTGGCACTGGGCTGGGAGTCCTTCCAGGCGCTGCAGATCCTCGGCTTCCTGGTGCTGCTGGCGGGCACCGCCCTCTACAACGGGCTGCACCGGCCGCTGCTCAGTTGCCTGACCCGAGGCCGCGCCCCTGCCGACGAGGACGAGCGCGAGAGACTGCTGGGGGCCTCCCGGACGACCATCAACGACGCCAGCTGAGCGCCCACCCGGCCTCGGCTGCCACCCGGATGCTCCAAGTTCACGCTGAGGCCAACACCTCCTGGCCAGGAAGCCTCAAGGGCCGTGTCCTCCCACCCAGACCACCCCCCTGCCCGCCCCCAGCGCAAGATGACAGGTCATGCGAGGTCTCCTTAGTCACCCCCCAGCTGACCCCGCGGGCCCCAGGGCACCCTGCCAGGCTTCCATGTGCCCTGGAGCTCAGATCGTGAGGTGACCTTGCAGGGTCTCCTCCTGATCAGGGGAAGCTCAACTCAGGCCTAACGAAACCCAAGCCAAGAGCAGTGATTCTTGGGCTGGTGAGATCCAGGCTGGCCTGCCCGCTGGCACAACCCCCCCCCCCCCCCTTCAGAGGCTCTGTGCAACCCCCATTGGCTGGGTTCCTTCCTGAGGCTCCCGCAGGCTCCCTCTGGAGGGGCGCCTCAGGAACGGAGTCATAGCCCACCGGCTGGACACATGCTGCCCTGTGCCCGCTCAGAGGTGCCCGTGCTCACTTGTCGGCCTCCCTGCATGAGGGGATCGTAGGCGGCCCTTGGTAAGAGCTGCTCCGAGCCCCTTCACTGTCTCCCCGAGAGATGGGAAGACCCAGGTCATGGGGCTCTCCTGCCGTGTGCTCCAGCTGTGCTGCTCCCCTGGCCTCCAGCAGGCTGGTACTCAGCGCACACCTGGACTTTAGCCCAGCCCCACCTGGACACAAGACTCTGCCAGGGCATAGATTGGCGCAGTAGCCCAGACCTCGATCCTGAGTTTCTGTCCTCATCCCAGGGCACAAGTCGGGGGACCAAGGGAGCGGGCGGCCCAGGAAAGATGCAGGACTTCCTCTCGGAGCCCGTATTCCATTCTGGGTCCAGCCTCTCTGGTGGGGTCTTTGGGGAGACCCCAGGCTGAGAGAGAAGCATGCTGTTTCTCCCCCCGCCCCCATCCTAGAGTCATCTTTAGGAAGCTCAGCAGCCTCTGGTCCTCCGTGTCTGGCAGTTTCTGGAGCTTTGGCCATGTTCTCGGCAACTCCATCACAGCCAAGGCCTTAACATAGATGCCCAGGTACAGGATGGTCGGCGGACACGGGCCGCATTGGAGCCAGTGGCCTCTACAGGCTGTGGGTGGGGCGGTGCGAGTCCCGGGAGCCAACGGGCATCCAGGGTGTGCCACGTGCCAGGAACAGCTGCCACAGCCATAATTGGGGACCCTGAAGATGGGCTTGAAGCTTTCTTATTTTTTTTCTTTTGGTCACACACAGTAGTGCTCCGGGATTTAACTGGGGTCAACTGCTTGCAGAGTTGGGCCTGAACTTGTGCTATCTTGCACTCTGCAGATTAATTTTTTTAAGGGTGAGCTGTGGGTGAGGGAAGCGCTGCGAGGTGTGGCCCCAAAACTCCAGGGGAAAAAAAGTTTTAGGGTATTTTTTCTTTTAAGAATTAAAAAGGGCTGGAGCAACAGCACAGCAGGTAAGGCATTTGCCTTGCACGCGGCTGACCCGGGTTCAATCCTCAGCATCCCATATGGTCCCCTGAGCATCACCAGGAGTAATTCCTGAGTGCAGAGCTAGGAGTAACCCCTGTGCATTGCCGGGTGTGACCCAAAAAGCAAAATAACAATAATAATAATAAAATAAAGAATTAGAAAGGAAAGGCCAATGGGGGCTGGAGCGATGGTCCAAGGGGTAGGGCATTGGGCTGCACACGGACAACTTGGGTTTGAACCTCAGCATCCTATATGGTCCCCCCCATGCACTGCCAAGAGTAACTCCTGAGCATTGCCAGGTGTGGCCCCAAAACCAAAAGTGGGGGTGGGGGAGATCAGGCAGATGACTCCCAGGGTGTGGTACTTGCCTTTGTGCCAGGCCCCGAGCTGGGTGCCCAGCACTGGGGTGTCTGCAGGCTGCCAGGTGTGGCCCTGGTGGCTCCCAGACAGCCCCATACTGGGCCACAGTGGCCCCTGAGCACTACCAGGGAAATCTCCCCACTTGCCACCAAAACACAAAGGGAAACTTAAAAAAAAGGGAAGTCAACTTACCAACTTGGTTCTTTTAAGGAGCACATAGCCGGCACGTGGCGGGGTCTGTGCAGTGTTGGGCGGACAGTCTCGGAGCCAGAGCACAGGAGCCGCCGTGGCCCGTCCACTATGTGTGCGGAGTAACAGCAGCCCACAGAAAGGATGGACCTGCCGTGGTCACAACCCGTTGCCCGGGTCACAGCCCCTGCACACATGCCCTCTGCTCGCCCTGCCCTGTCTGCTGGTGGCATGTGAGGGGAACCCTGCCTTTATTTGAACTGTGTCGGGGGTGGGGAGGCTGTTGCCTTTCATGTGAAAGGTTTGGGTTGGTGATGGGACTCTGGGGGGAGGGATGCCCCGTCAGGCTTTCTCCAGGGCTGGCAACTTGATTCACCTCCAGAGCTTTGGGTCTTCTGGTCACTTGAGTGGAATAGCTAGCTAGGCATGGGAATCCTAATAAATTAAAGGTGCTGGTAAGTGTCTGTATATACTGTGTGTGGGGGGGAGGGGGGTGCACCACTCACCCCCAGGTGGGCTCACCCAGCACCCATGTCCCTATGGGGATGGCTCAGAGCATTGGTTTTGCTCAGAGGGAAAGAAACTATTGTTGCTGGAGATGGTACAGCGGGTAGGGCCCTTGCCTTGCACACAGCCGTTCCTGGTTTGATCCCTGGCACTGCATATGGTCTCCCAGTACCACCAAGAGGGATCCATGAGCACCACCAGGTGTGGACCAAACCTCTCCGTACTCCCTCCCCCACACACACACACCTCCAATTATTCAGCCACTCTGGGGGAAGTAGAGAGCTCAGTTGGTAGAACACATGCTTCCCATGTGCAAGGCCCTGAGTTTGGTCCCTAGCACCTCACAGTCCCCCAAGCACTGTCAGGGCAAAGTAGGGTTGGGGCTGTTACTTAAAAAAATTTTTTTTCAGGGGCCTGAGCAGGGCAGGTAGGGTACTTGCCTTGCACACTGCCGACCCAGATTCTATCCCCAGCACTCCATAGCGCCTCCCCAGCCCTCCAGGAGTGATCCTTGAGCACAGAGCAAGGAGTAAACCCTGAGCACCACCAAAAGAATTTTTTTTTCTTCCCAAAGAGAAAATCAAACATCTCAGGAGCAGAATGTGGAATTCACCTTTAATGACAAGGTAGAAGAGAATGTGGTGTCCTTCCAGGCCCAGGTCCACCAGTTCTCACCTTTGGGTAAATCTGTAAGATTACAGAGTCTAGAGAGGGTGGGGAATGTTCACCGGGCCTCCTACTGGCTTTGGAGGGGGAAGTTACAACCCCCAAAGCAGAACTGGCATGGGACTGCGCTCAGCAGGACTTTCTCAGAGGGACCAAACCGCAAGCATTGGAAGAAGTGCAGCCCTGCGGGCACAGGACCATGGGGTGGGGAGGATCCTGGGGCTCCCTCCTGCACCGCCAGCCAGGCCCCAGGGCAGCTCAGCTCTGCGCCTGCCCTGTTGGCTTTCAGCCCAAAGGTCTCTGCAGTGACAGCTCTGCGGTCAGCGCTAACCCCTGAGGCAGACAGGTGAGGTCTGGGAACTACAAACAGGCTCACGGGGGTGGGTGGGGATTGGTGGAGGCACAAAACCCCAAGGTTGGTCCCATATCCGCCTTCCCTGGCGACTTGGACAAGCGCCTCCAGACTCGTTTCCTACAGAAGGGCATGGTCCTTAGCCCCTGAGAGGCGCGCTTCTCCCTGACCCGGATGTGTTTTGAGCCATGCCCCGCTTGGTGCTCTGGCACTGCTCAGTACTCAGTACTGGGGAAACCATGTGGTGCCAGGAACTGACCTGGGGTTCCAGCACGGAAAGCCCTTTGAGCTCGCTCTGCACTAGACACAGGTGTGTTAGTGTGTTTTAATAACTAACTCGTTGATGTCAAGAGAGGGGTGCGGCAGGGTGATACCATTTCACCGAAACTCTTCAGTGCCACCCTCGAGAACATCATGCGACGACTGGAATGGGAAGGAATGGGAGTGAAGATAGATGGTCGGCAACTACACCACCTCCGCTTTGCTGATGACATTGTTTTAATAACACCAAACATCAGCCAAGCGGCACAAATGCTGGCCGACTTTGACCGTGAGTGTGGAAAGGTAGGACTACAGCTGAATCTTACGAAGACAATGTTTATGAGAAACAGCCTTGTTCCTGATGCCCCATTCGCTCTCAATGGAACGACCATCTCCGAATGCAACAGCTATGTCTACCTAGGTCGAGAGGTCAACATGACAAATGACCTGGCACCCGAGCTGCGCAGGAGGAAGAGAGCGGCTTGGAACGCCTTCAAGAACGTCGAAGAAATAGCTAAGAGGACGAAGAACCTCCGGCTCCGGGCACATCTCTTTGATTCCACTGTTCTTCCTGCATTAACATATGCCTCAGAGACCTGGGCCCTACGCAAACAAGATGAGAACGCTATTCAGGTCTCCCAAAGAAGAATAGAAAGAGCTATGCTTGGAATATCACGTTTCACTCAAATGAGAGAACGAATCCGGAGTTCTGACATCCGTCGACGATCAAGGATCAGGGACGCTGTCTCATTTGCCAAGGTGTCGAAAATCAGATGGGCTGGTCACGTAATGAGATTTAAAGACGACCGTTGGACTAGAGCTGTTACTGATTGGATTCCACGGGATGTCAAAAGACCGCGTGGCCGCCCACCTACCAGATGGTCAGACTTCTTCGTCAAGATCATGAACGATCGGTTTGAGGCCCTTCATGTTCCCGGAGCGAACAGATGCCATTGGGCTACACTAGCACGCGACAGGGACAAATGGAGACGTTACTGGCGCCCGCTCGAGCAAATCGACGACTAACGGGAAGTTAAGTGATTAAGTGATTAATAACTAACTGTGCTGCTGGTCTTCTCCTCTAATGGCCAAGGCTTCACTGGCTCCCTCACGGAAATACCAGCTCGGCACCCTCATCTCATTCTCCTGGGAAATGATGCAAAATCGCCCCTCCCCCCAAGTCCAAACGTGAGGACCTTGGATGGCATTTCAGAGAAGGTGCCAGATGGAGTTGGGAAGGATGACCAGAACTTCTGTGGATGAAAGACCATCTTCCAGGGCCTTCTGGCCCAGGGCTCGCTTCTGTTTGAGATGTAATTGACATGTAGTATTATGTTAATTTCAGGCACACAACTTAATGATTCAATCCATGTATAAGAATCACCACAATAAACTAGCTAAAGTCCCTCTCTGCCTGGTAGTGCTCAGGGCTCACCCGTCTGCACTCAGTGAGCACTCCTGCTGATGCCAGCCATCAGACCCCAGTCGTCTGTGTGCAAAGCAAGCACCTGAACCCTTGTACTATCTTTCCACATTTTAAAAATGATTTCTGTTCCAACTCGACAGGCCAATTGGAGTCCCCTCCAACTCCAGGGGACCCAGGCTTTGGGACACCACTCAGCCAGAAATGGGACAGCAGGGGCAGAGTGATAGCACAGGGGGTAGGACTTTTGCCTTGAACGCAGCTGATCCTGGCTCGATCCCCAGCATCCCGTGTGGTCCCCCAAGCACCGCCAGGAGTTATTCCTGAGCACATGAGCAAGGAATAACCCCTGAGAATTGCTGGGTGTGATCCAAAAAAAGAAAGAAAGAAAGAAAGAAAGAAAGGAAGGAAGGAGAAAGGAAAGAAAGAAAAGAAAGAAAGAAAGAAAGAAAGAAAGAAAGAAAGAAAGAAAGAAAAAGAAAGAAGGGAAGGAAGGAAAGAGAAAAGAAATGGGATGGGGCTGGAGAGATAGCACAGCGGGTAGGGCGTTTGCCTTGCACACGGCTGACCTGGATTCGATTCCCAACATCCCATATTGCCCCTGGGCACCGCCAGGAGTAACTCCTGAGTGCAGAGCCAGGAGTAAGCCCTGTGCATCGCCAGGTGTGACCCAAAAAGCAAAAAGAAAGAAAGAAAGAAAGAAAGAAAGAAAGAAAGAAAGAAAGAAAGAAAGGGGAGAGCGGGGACTTGTCTGAGATCCCCTTGGAAGCCCACTCTGCCTCTCTGCTGTGGGTCTGACTTGATGTGGAATACCGAGGACGCCCCTCGCCCCCCAACCGCTGGAGACAGGCAAGTGTCTGACTATTCCAGGACCTCGCTCCCGTTCCTGCAGCTCATCCAGCTGTCCAATAGGGTCCTGGACACGACCAGCGGGTGTCGCATTAAGTCCCCTGCTTTAAAAGTCATCCAGGGTTAGACGGGGGGTGGGGTGGGGTAGGGGGAGACATAAAATGCTTGAGAAACGCACCCCGCAACCGCACCGCCGGCACCTGCAAAAACCCAAGACTCCTCTCCGGGGCTAAGTTCTGCGACTTCCGAGGCGGGACTGCAAGAAGTCCCGCCTCCCTCCGCTTCTCTAAGTGTCTATTGGTTGAGCTGCTCGCCCCTTTCCCCTATCACCGCCGCGGTAGGTCTCCCGGCCCGCGCGCTCATTGGTCCCACCCGCCGTCGCTCTGCGCCAGGGGCGTTCCAGAAGCAGACACGGGGCGTCTCTACTGAAGTTTGAAAAACGCCGGGCGTGTGCCTGGGCTCGGAGGGCGCCGCGCCGCCCGCCGTCGCCCGCGCACCCCGGGGCTCGGAACCGCCGGCCCGGAAGCCCGGGCCACCATGGGTCCGCGCCGAAGACGCAAGACCGACACCCCGAGGAGGCGCGAGCCGAGCCCGAGCCCCCGCACCCGGCGGCGAGACACGCGTCCAGGTAATGGGCCGGGAAACTGAGGCCCGGGGAAGGGCTGCCCCCCACCCCGAGACCCTGCACCCGCAGACCCCTCCACGCTGCGCTGCCAGCAGGGACTGCTCTGGATGCCCAGAACCCCACCCACCCCAGCTCAGCCAAAGCCGTGGAGACCCAGCCTGGGCCCTTCCGTGGCCCCGCAGACACACGTTCTTGGTCCACGTGCACGTTCAGTCGTTCCCGGGGTGGGGGTGGGGATGGGGTCTGGCTGTGCGAATGCGCCCCCCCCCCCCGCGAGGGAGTCCCCAGGCCACACCCACGAGCACCTTACCCAGGCGCGGGGTCCCCCAGCCACACGGGATTCCCCCCCCTCCCCACACCATGCCCACTTGCTAAGTTATCTAGTTCATTCTAATACGGCCTCTTATTTTATCAGTCGCCACGCCTGCCTTGGCACCCAAGGGTGCCCCCAGTGGGGCTCAGGAGACCCATGCGATGCCAAGGATGGATCCCCGGCCTCCCAGGCGCTCCAGGCGGTTCAAACATTCCTCTGGGCCTTATGCAGTACTGGGGTGGAGCATTTTAAGTAGTCACTTTAGTTGTCTGCCGCTGATGACTTTTGAGTCTCTCCCGTTTTCCTGCGTTCAGCACCCTGTTGTGTTGGTGAGGCCTGAGACTGGGTTGGAAGGAGAGTGAGTGCGCGGTGGTGTGGCCTGGTGGCGCCGTCCTTGACTTGATGATTTAATCTGAAGGCGTTTACGGAGACTACCTGCGCTCTCCTATAGTCTGATCCTCTCATACTCTCTCCCCTCCTCCTCCACCGACCCTTGGTCATACTCAGTTCCCCGCCCACTGCTGACCCTTGGTTGTACTGTCCCCCGCTTCCCAGAAAACTGCCGCCCTCTCCACCCGCACTGAGTTCAATTCAAACTGCCCACCTTGGCCTTCGCCAGATGTGCTCTTATTTCTGATTCCAAAATAACCGCACTCCCCTCTCCCTTCAACTCTTCGTATTCCCTTACAGCCCTTGTATTTTTTTCCTGGCTATGCTCTGGGGTCACTAGTAGTCCTCAGGGGACCATATGCAGGGCAGGGGACTGAACCGGAGTCAGCCGTGTGCAGGGTGACGCCTGACCCCCTGGGCTATCTGGGCCTGACAGCGTCAGGTCGTCTTTTTATCTCTGACCCTGTATTTCCACCCAACCGTCTGTCTGTCTTCCTGCATACACTCAGTATGCCAGGCTCAGCACCTAACTCCCACCTTTGGGCCCCTCTTGGTTCCCCCATCAGTCAGCAGTCTCTCTCACACCCTATTAGGCCAGAAACCCGGGCTCTCCCTCGTACCTTGCCCCTCCCCCATCCTATCCCAGCCAAGTCCACCTCCAGATGCCCCCCTCGACGGCTTCCCTCTGCCATTGCTGCTCCAACCAGCCCAGCCCCAGCCTCCCGCGCCCCGGCCCAGCCTCTCACACCTTCCCCTCGTGCGTCAGTTCCATCTTCCTGACTCAGCAGCCAGGATGGTCTTTTTTATTTATTTATTTTCTCCTTTGGGGGTCACACCCAGTGATGCTCAGGGGCTCCTCCTAGCTCTGCACTCAGGAATCACTCCTGGTGCTTGGGGGACTATATGGGATGCCGGGGATCGAACCCGGGTCGGCCGCATGCAAGGCTAACTCCCTACTCGCTGTCCTATCACTCCGGTCCCCAGAATCCTCTTTGACATACGAGGAACCCCCTGTGCTGCTGAAATCTCCTCCCAGGCTCGCCGTGCGTGAGGGTCAAGCCTGAGCACCTTTCCGGGCCTGACCACAGCGTGTTTAGCTCATCTCTTCCCCATGACCCTGCCTGGTGGCCTCCCCACCCCAGAGCCTAGATCACTTCTGGCTCTGGGCTCAGGACCCTCCGTGGTACCAGGGATGGAGCTGGGGTTGGTTGCGAGCGTGGCAAGCGCCTGAGCCCCTGTCCACCCCCCAGCCCTGTTTTGGGCCGAGACTATTTGCTGATCTCTGCTTGTGCTTCTGCCGGCCTTGGCCACTCCTATCAGGCTGCCGCCTCCACTGACTGTGGATGGAGAGCTGAGGGTCGGGAGGCAGACACAGCCGGGAATGCCCTCCCGGGCACCCGTCTCTCAATGTCCTCAATGTCACCGGTCCCAGATCACGGCCTGGGAGTCAGGGAAGGCTGCTGGGAAGAACTGGCATTCATTCACAAGGGTCAGCAAGATCCTCCATGGACCATTCTTTTCTTTTGTTTGTTTTGTTTTGTCTTATTTTTTGGGTCACACTCAGAGATACTCAGGGGTTACTCCTGGCTCTGTACTCAGGAATTACTCCTGACGGTGCTTGGGGGACCATACGGGATGCCGGGGATCGAACCCAGGTCGGTAGTGTGCAGGGCAAGCACCCTACCCTCTGTGCTATCTCTCCGGCCCCCACCATTCATTATTGACGCACCCTTGTTGGCACCATCTGCTGTTTTCTAGCTGCCGTAGATAACTGTGATCAAGAAAACTGACTAAGGGGCCGGAACCATAGCACAGCAGGCAGAATACTTGTTTTGCACACAGTTGACCCAGGTTTGATCCAAGCCCACCAGGAGTAATTCCTGGGTGCAGAGCCAGGAGAAAACCCTGACCACCTCTGAGTGTGGCCCAAAAACTATGAGTCAATTTTTTTAAAAAAACCTGACAAAAATTTCTGCTTTTGCCCCGAGTATATGTCTAGCGTAGAGTTTTCTGAAGTAGACAATGCTGGAGCACGGGGCCCTGGGCTGTCCAGTGGAGGGGTCGGGGGGAGGGGCAAAAGAAAGCCCTGGGGTGCTGTTTGTCTACATAAAGAAGGTAGGTGTCCAAGGGGGCACCGAGGGTCTTTATTTTCTGTGGTGGGGGTGGGCAGGAAGCCAGGTAAGCTCGGGGCAGCCCGCCACGAGTCCTCCCTGGCCATTTTGTGCTGGGCTTCTCCCTGACCCGCACTCTTGCCCCAAAGCACCCACCCATCATCGAAGAGCCCGCCTCCGTGTCCTGAGGGAGATCCGCGCCCTCCAGAAAAGCACGGACCTGTTGTTACGGAAGCTTCCCTTCAGCCGACTGGTGAGCCCCGGAGCGCCCTGTCTGCCCACCCCCCTGCCCCCACTCCCCCCTCTCCCCGGTGTTGGGGGGGGTCCCAGGACCCACGCTTGCCTCCATGGCTCAGGGGTGCTGGTCCTGAAGGAGGCGGCTTCTCACCCACTGCCCCCGGACGCCGTGTTGGCTGTGACAGACGGGTCCCCTCCTGCAGCCACCCATCACCCCATTGCTCCTCCTGCCCCCTAAATCCCTGGCCCAGTCGCTGCTGGGCGTGTCCCAGGACACAGGGTCAGGAACGGGACAGGAGAGCGTCAGTCACTGGAGATGCACAAGCCTCTGGCCGGGGGCTCTCATCTCCGTGCCTCACTCAGCAGCGTTGGGCAGTGCTGGTGGTCAGGGGGCTCCAACCTGCAAAGACGTGCTCCACCCACTGAGCTACCTCCCCGGCCCACTCTCTCCCCTTTGGAAATCTTTTGGGGTGTTTTGTGGTTGTTTTTTTTGGGAGGGGGGTTGTTGTTGTTGTTTTTGCTTTTTGGGTCACACCCAGCAATGCCCAGGGGTTACTCCTGGCTCCGCACTCAGGAATTATTCCTGGCAGTGCTCGGGGGACCATTTAGGATGCCGGGGATTGAACCCGGGTCAGCCATGTGCAAGGCAAACGCCCTACCCACTGTTCTATGCTCGGGCTCCGAAATCCTTTGTTTTTACATTTTATTTTTCCCCTGGGGAGTTGGGAATAGCTTGGGCCAGGCCTGGTTGTGCTTAAGGGTTGCCGCTGGCTCTGTGCTCCAGGGACCGACCCCTCCTGGCTGTGCTCAGGGGACCTTACGCTGTGCCAGGGACACAACCCGAGGGGTCAGCTGCATCAGGCAAGTCTGATGCAGCTTTTTTACCCGCTTTTGCTTTTTTCCTGGCCCTTCAATCTCCTTCTCATTTCCACCCCTCTCCTTTGCTCCCCGCCCACCTTCCACAGGTCAGAGAGATATGTGGGAAGTTCACCCGGGGCATGGACTTTAATTGGCAGGCCCACGCGCTGTTGGCCTTACAGGAGGTGAGAAGGGGGGACCCAGAGGTGCTCCCAGGGTGCATGAGTCCTGCCTCCTCGGAGAGAGGGACAGGGAGCCCACTGGGGTCGGAGGCTGGCCACTCCCTCAGTGGCAGCAGGGTGTGGGCCAGATTCTGTCCCCTGTCCGAGCCAGCTCCTTGCGTTTCCATCCTTGTCCTGCATCTCTTCCTCTCTGCCCAGGCAGCCGAAGCATTTCTGGTTCACCTCTTCGAGGACGCCTACCTCCTGACCCTCCACGCGGGCCGGGTCACCCTCTTCCCCAAGGACATCCAGCTGGCCCGGAGGATCCGCGGCATCGAGGCGGGGCTCGGCTGAGCCGCTGCACGCTGTGTCTCGCTGTATCTTGCCGTGTCTCCTTAAGCAGTTCCTGTCCGCCCCGAAGATCCACCGCTTTCTTCCCTGGGTGGGGGCAGCAGTCTCCAAAGGATTTCCCACACAGCTAACCCGGGTTTAATCCCCAGCACCCCATGTGGTCCCTCGAGCACTGCCAGGAGTAATTCCTGAGTGTAGAGCCAGGAGTAACCCCCGAGCATCGCCAGGTGTGACCAAAAGAAAAAGAAAAAGATTTCCCTCCTCCAGCTTTAATCCCCTGCCATCTCTTCCCGTGGTTCTCTGTGAAAGGTCGGGTGAGCTTGTGATGCTTAGAGCTATAACTCGTACCATTTTGTGCCATGTTAAAAAACAAAACTGATTTTCGGGAGACAGCCCACCTGTTACTGCACATGTGAGGCCGAGTTTGGTCCCTGGTCCTGCTTGGCAGCCCCTGGGCACTCTAGTGTGGCCTGTTTGAAAGAAGAAGACAAAGAAGAAGAAAGCTATTTTTCTACTAAGAATTGCCAGGAAACATATAGGAGTTAAGGCACTGCTGGTTGTGGCCCGAAAATGTAGTGGAAGCTCATGTTCTCTCGCCCGTGTATTTTGTCTTTCCCTCCCTTGATGTCCCAGGTAAAATTGTCTTCAAAAAAGAAAAAGAGGGGCTGGAGCAGGTAGGTCATTTGCTTTGCATACGGCCGGCCCTGGCATCTCATATGGTCCCCCGAGCACTGCCAGGAATAATTCCTGAGAGCAGAGCCAGGAGTAAGCCCGGGGCATCGTTGGGTGTGACCCCCAAACCAAAATAGATTAAAAATTAAAAATAAGTTAAAGAAAAAGAGAAATGTGCAGAGGGGGGGGGCGTGTGTGTGTGTGTGTGTGTGTGTGTGTGTGTGTAAGAAAGAGAGAGGCTGAGGCCAGGCAGGCACAGGAGAAGCCCTAGAGCAGAGCCAGAAACAGCCCCCAGCATCCTAGGGTGTAGCCCCAAAACTAAGCCAGAAAGAAAGAGAAAGAAATGGTCAGAGGGTCGGGGGCTGGAGCCCTGGTGCCAGCATCACAAAAGCAGACAAAGAAGTAGCCACGAGCTGAGCGGCCCGGCCTCTCCCTGGAGGTAGGAAGATTTCTTCCTTTTGCAGGCGTTTTGTTGAGTCAAACCCATTCCTAAATTTCAGGGTTCTTCCCCAGCGCTCTGTCGAAAGCCAGGCGCAGGGCCACGTCCTGAGGGCCAGGTACTGCGCGGGCGTCGTCGGCTGCCTTTGTGATATTTGCTTGGAGTCTGTCGCTCTCCGTGACCGGGAGGACATCCCGCGCATCACCGCAGATAAAGACTGTCCATGCTCAGCCCCTGTGCACTGCTCAGGGACTCTGGAACTTGCTGAATCATGGAGAAAAGCACACGGCCGGGTTACCTAAGCTCTTCCGAAATAGCATTTCAAGGCCCCACGGTCCACACACTGACTTCATTTCTCCCCTCTGGCTGGGGAGCCTTGCACACTGCACAGGAGCCAGACTTCACTGCAGCCTGCCTTAAGCCCGCTCCAGAAGCTTCTTGGGTCCAGCTGCAGAAATTCACCTGGGGCCAAACTGGAAACTCGTATTCGAGGTTCTGGCTTCTTTCTAGTAAATTTCAATCAGAATCTTTTAAAATTTTCCCTCATAGAATTTTGTACTTTTTTTTTTTTTGGTTTGTTTTAGTAACTCAGAGGAGCTGTGTCATTGAATCAGAATTTATACTTGTTCATTTCTTATATTTTAAAGTACGCTGTCAGTCGTCTTTACAGATATATTTTATGGCTTATATATGGAGAGATAATAAAAATTAAGATCATTTTTTAATGAAAAGAAATTTATAAACTTGCCGTTACTTCATGCAGAGATCTTATTTTTGTGTGTGTTGATGTTCTTTGCGTGCTCGGTCTTCACACAACTTCGCTTCAAGCAGAGGCCTGAGGGGTCTGTTTTTGCCTATAATAGAGCTGAAGCAGGTCAAAACCTTGCGCTCCTGTCAAACTGAAAGCCTCCCAGAAGATTTCCAGAGATGGGAAATGTCAACCACAGATGTTGCTTTTGTATGTGATGAGCACAGATGAGAGCGGGCCGTGTGCAGTTCCACAGATGCGCCGTCAGCGGGCAGGGAAGGTGCCTCATCCTGTTGTGCAAACCTCAGCCCTGTGGGACAGTGTTCCTGCCACGTCTCAGCTCTCACTGATGTAGTCAATCCAATAAAGCTCTTACCTGGGCACTGGGAAAGCTCGTGTTCTGACTGTTATTATCTAGAAGCTTCTAGACTCCTAGTTTCCTTCTGAGTAAATCTAGTTTTTTATTTTTTTGTTTTGTTTTTTTGCTTTTGCTTTTTGGGTCACACCCGGCGATGCACAGGGGTTATTCCTGGCGCTGCACTCAGGAATCACCACTGGCAGTGCTCAGGGAACCATATGGGATGCTGGGAATCGAACCCGGGTTGGCCGTGTGCAAGGCAAATGCCCTACCCACTGTGCTATTGCTCCAGCCCCAATTCTAGTTTTCTTGAGGGCGGATACGGATTCTGAGGAGAAGGTAGTATTAGTATTAGAGCCTGGCGAGGAAAGCACCGGCCTTGCATGCAGCCAACCTGAGTTTCAACCTGGCCACCAAGAAGCCTCTGAGCACCGCTGGGTGTGTGGGTCTCCCCTGCCTGGAAAAAGTAGATTCATACCCTAAGGAAGGACACAGGAGACCCAGGTGGGGGTGGAGTTGGGCTGCCTCTGAGGGTCTTGACTCAAGTATCATGACACTATGGTCTTTTAAACTTGTGCTAACCAGGGCACGCACAGGTCACGGTCAGGGCCTGCAGGACACCAGCTCCCAGCACCCCAGCACTTAGACCAGGAAGGCAAAAGTCAGTTACCCCACGTTACTGTCTGTTATATGTGCCCGTCAGTAACCATTCAGTGGATGCATTGGTGTTCTCGTACCTTTCAGGGTGATTTCATCAACTTTCGCTTCCTAACTCTCCCCTGCATGTTTTGTTTCTGTTTTCACATTCCTCGTAGTTAAGAACTCTTATAGTTTTAAATTTTTTTCCTCATCAGGATCCAGGTTGGGTGCCCTGAGCATTGCTGGGGAGCCATACCCCATAAAAAGAATATTCAGGGGACCAGATAGTGCAGGCAGTTAAGTCTTACCTTGCATGCAGCTGACTTGGGGGTTGATCCCCAGCACCTCATATGATTCCTGAGCACAGAGTCAGGAATAACCCCTGAGCACCACAAGGACTGGGCCAAACGCCCTCAAGTTAAAAGAAAAAAGTACAAAGGGTAGGGGTCTGGTTTTATAGAAAATCATGTTCTTTGTGTTCAGAGCTTTTTTTTTTTTTTCTTTTCGGGTCATACCTGGAGGTGCACAGGGGTTACTCCTGGCTCATTCACTCAGGAATCACTCCTGGCGGTGCTCGGGGGACCATATGGGATGCTGGGAATCGAACCCGGGTCAGTCGTGTGCAAGGCAAACGCCCTACTTGCTGTGCTATTGCTCCAGCCCCATGTTCAGAGCTTTGTTCTCTGCTGACATGTGTGGTAAAACACGTCTTCCACTTAGCCCTGTGATTTTCTTTGTGAAAAAGAAATCGCTAAAAGTTATAATTAATGTGCACAGTTGAGACTTGGAAAAATAGTAAAAGGGGAATACAACCACATGTGATTTTGTTCTCAAAGAAAAAGTCAAGAGCATAGCGGGGAAGGCCCTTGAGTGCAGCCACCGGGCTCCATTCCAGCACTGCATACAGTCTCCCGAGAAAAGGAGAGAGCAAAAAATTAATTAAGTGAAAAAAATAAAGGAGAGAGCAAGAAGGAAAGTGCCTCCCATAGAGGGAGGCTGGGGATGGGGGTAGGATTTGGGGAGATGGTGGCAGGGAAACGGGACATTGGTGGTGGGAAAAGTACACTGGTAGAGGGTTGGGTGCTGGATCATTGTGTGACTGAGACCCAATTGTGAACAGCTTTGTAATGGTCTATCTCACAGATATTCAATGTGGAGGGAGTTCATGCCCAATTCAATCAGCTTAATCAATGGCTGAATAAATAGCAGTACTCCTAATTAAAAAAAAAGGTTTCCCCAAGTGCCACCAGGAGTGACCCCTGAGCACAGAGCCAGGAGTCAGCCCTGATAACCAACTGAACATGATTTTCCCCCACGACCCCTGCAAAAAAAAAAAAGTGTTTGTTATCTAAGATATCAGTTCTTGGGGACGGGGAGATAGTAGTGTGTAAGGGACTTGTCTTGTACGCAGCCAACCCAAATTCAATCCCCATAATCCCACATGGCCTGCCAAACCTAGGAGTCCTAGGAGTGCTTCCTGAGGGCAGAGCTGGAAGTAAGCCTTGTGCACGCCCAGAAGTGGCCAAAATACAAACATAGCAGTTTCCAACTCTTTCTGGATCCCATTTGTTTTTGGACCATTCTCAGTGCTCACTCCTGGCTCTGCACTCAGGAATCACACCTGGTGATGCTCGGGGACTATGTGGGATGCTGGGTGATCTAATTCAGGTCAGCAGCATGCAGGGCAAGTGCCCTCCCCCTGTACTAGGCTCGGGTCCCTGGGTCCCTTTAAATACATTTGACTTTGAGGATACCAACAACCTGCTTATATGTGTTACATCTGATAACGTTCCCTACCTGAAAAGTAACAGGAAGTTCAGGAAAAAAAATGTTCTGCAGTACCAGGGACGGAAGTCAGGCCTCACTTGCAAAGCAAGCGCCCCCTCACCAAGCTACCTCCCAGTCCCCAGAAAAGATTGATTAATCTGAATAAGAGCCTTAATGAAATTATTGTGCGTTTTGAAATAAATAAAAATATTTATTGCGTTCCATAAATATTCTTATAGAAAAAGTAGCTATATTTAAACAGGAATTTGAGAACAAGCCTGGCTGAATATTCTATTCTGGCTGAATAGAAGACATCTGGTTTCTCGTCGCTGCCGCTGGATTCAGCTCTTCTCGTCATGTCACAGTTCCCGTCTACATTTGTTGTTGTTGTTGTTGTTGTTTGGCAGAGGGCCATGCCCAGCAGTGCTCAGAGGTCACTCCCGGTGGTGCTCTGGGCATCCTTGGGGGTGCTGGGACTCCACGGCAGGTTTGTGACCGCAGCCGCAGACAAGACCCTTCACTTCTGTACTTTCTTTCTGGCCTGAAAGTTCTTTGGGTCTGATGATCCCAGGAGTCTTGAGGAACCTGTTAGGGTCCTTCGAACCCTAGTTTGCAAAGCCTTTTCTGAAAGTATCAGGTTGTTCTTCCAGAATGTGAAAAATCCAGAAGATGGGAATTGTTGCTGATGGTGTGGGAGGGTGGGGGTGGGTGCGGCTCAGTGCCGGGGATGTTCTTTCTCCTTCTGGTCTCAGTGCTCAGGGCTGACTCCTGGTTCTGTGCTTAGGGGTCACTCCTGGAAGAGTTTGGGGCACCGTATGCACCGGGAATGGAGTCGGGGTCGACCACCTGCAAAGCGAGTACTTACCCACTATTCTGTCTCTCCGAGCCCAGGGTTGTTTTTTTTTTTGTTTTGTTTTATTTTTTCTTTATTTTGTAAGGTAGTTCACAATATTTGATTACATTTAATATTCAAACACCAATCCCACCACCATACACCTTCCCACCACTATATTTCATACCCCAATCCCCACCCCAAAGCAGAACCGAAATAATATAGTATTTCCCTCTCAGTTTGGTTGCCTCCTACTTTGAATCCCATCAAAAGTGATGCAGTACTCTTGGAGTATGGGTAGGGTGTGTCCTATGCGGCCTCAAGTTTCAGGAATAGGTTCACTCGTGGATGAGGCTTGGCCGAGTTCGTGGAGAGCAGCTGTGAGCACGGCGTCAGTTGAGTTCTGGAGGTTTTTGGCTGCTGGGGCTGGGTCCCTTGGGGCGGGGAGGGCGTCTCACTCTCCCCCCTCTGGGGCGCCCTGAGTGAAACAGCCTGACATGGGGTCCAGCGGCATGGTTATGGCAAGCGTCATGTAATCTCCCTTCTGGGAGAGGAGGACACGCAATCTGGATGGTGGCTGCTGATGAGATTATCTGGTGCCAGCCAGAAGTGGCTTATGGGTCGGCTGGAGATAGGTGGGGGTGGGGGAACACTGGCAGAGGGTCTCCGTTCCCAGTCCCGTTGAACCCAGAGTTCTCAGTCACAAAGTCCCGCATACCTGGGTTAGGATTGCTTTTTTCAGAACATTTTCTCTCTCTCTGGATGTTGCAGTGACCCAGGGTCCTGCATGTGCCTGGCTGTGGCACTCGCTGGGGGCTGGTGCTCACACTCCTCTTCCTCCCTGGGGCGCTCACAACTTCCCCGTGGTGGTGCTTGGCGTTTGCTGTGGTGCTCTCAAACATACCTGCTGTGGCTGAAAACTGCTGAGGTCTCAGAGGTCACAAACGGAAACTGCCAGCTGCAGAGAGCCGAGCTGCCAGCCAGGCCTGGCACAGGGGGTGGTACCAGGGAGTCGGCCACCACCTTCTGCTGGCAAGGCAGGTGACCTGAGCCATGGCTTCTCCTGGACCGCCCCGTCACGTTTCTGACTTTCTTCTTTCTCTGCCTTTATTTAAATTTTTCTTTTTGAGGTTTTTTTTTTTTTGGTGTTGTTGTTTTTGTTTTGTTTTTAGGCCACACCCAGCAGTGCTCAGGGGTTATTTCTGGCTCTGCACTAAGGAATTACTCCTGACAGTGCTCAGGGGACCATATGGGATGTCAGGGATCCAACCCGCAGGTCGGCCATGAGCAAGGCAATTGCCTGACCTGCCCTATCAGTTTAGCTCTCTTTTTTGGGATTTTATGCTTACAACTTAGTCCTGGTGCTCCAACAAGTGTTGAGAAACTGAAAAGTAGAGAAAGCCAGGGGGAGCACATTTCTGCTTTGGGGTCCCCATTCACAACCCTATTCCTGATGAATAACGGTTGGATATTAACCCTAAGTGCTTTAGGCTTCATCGATGAATCGCCCCCTTTCCTCCTCCCAGAGACACTTACCATGCTCTTGTGAGGAACCCTAATTGAGTTAAAGACTATCTTTAACCTTCCCTTTGTATTTTTACCTTTCATTGTAACAGTTCCCCAAGTCAGTCTTAATTACTTGTAAGTCAAAACGTTCTGGTAATTCTGAACTTTGTATTTGTACTGCTTTGTATTTGAAGGGCTGTGTATTTGTACCTGCTTTTCTATTCCCTTATAGTCTTTTATATTTTACCATAGAGCAATGTTCTTTGGTTAAACACAGAAAGACAATTAATGCTATGCTCCTAATATTTGGGAGTTAATTGACTGAAATATATCTACTCCTGGACATAATTACTTGGTCATAATTACTTGACTCAGGCCTCAGTTGGTATAGTTCCTAACACCCTAAACGGGAGGTTCCACCGTGGGACTGGGATGATCCAGGGCAAAGCTACCCTGGCATCAAAATGGAACATTCTAGAATGCATGGTCTTGATGCAAACGGTTACAATTTAAGAGATAGGACTCCATGGGGAAGAACAAGCTGTATTGGTCTGAGGACCTAGCCTAGGATTTACGATAAAAGCCTTGCTTGTTCTCAGAGCCCGGAGAACTAAATGTCAAAAGCCTTGCTTGCTCTCAGCCCAGAGAACTAAGTGTTGGGATCTTTGTCTCTTACTGTGTTTATCCAAACAACTGCAAGTATCGATAATTTATACGACTAGAGGGAAAGATAAAAGCAATGTAGATGTCCCTGGGAGACAGAGTGTCTCCTTGAGTTAATCTCCCCAAGAGAATTTCCTCTGCCAAATGTTCACTGTATCACTGTCATCCTGTTGTTCATCGATTGCCTCGAGCAGGCCCCAGTAACGTCTCCTTCGTCCTAGCCCTGAGATTTTAAAAAGTGCCATGTTCGAGGCTCTTTCAGGGTCAGGAGAATGAGACCCATCATTGTTACTGGGTTTTGGCATATTGAATACACCACGGGGAGTTTTCCAGACTCTGCCATGTGGGCAGGATACTTTTGGTAGCCTGCCAGGTTCTCCAGAGTAAGAACTAGATAATAAGATGTCCGGGAGAAGGGTTTTATAGTCTCTGGGTCTTGGCTATTGATGGGATTACATGGCGCCAGGGGCAGTTGGTGGGTGTAACGCCTACATACTGGAAGATGGGGGATCTGGGTGGCGGAGGCCCCAGTCCCAATCCGAGCAGGCTTGGAGATCTACGCCCCGGATCCTGCACACCTGGCTTCCTCTGCCAGTCCCTTCATGTGTGAGGCTCGTCCGAACGTGTGGAGAGTGGTCTTAAGCATGACTCTGGCTGGAACTGGAGGTCTTCAGCTGCCAAATGTTTATCTATATAAATGATCAATCTCACCAATGTCCTTACCTCAAGCCCCCTTCAGATGTTCCATAAGTATGCTAGCAGCGCTGCATTAAGCGGGCCATTTTCACCATCAGGCTGTGGTCCCCCATCTCCCTGTCTGTCTCTCTGCCGGGGAGGCCTGGGGAGGTGGGGAGGGGTTCTGGGCCATCGAACGCAGGCAGACAGCATCGCAGCACCTCCACATTTGATTTTGTGAACTCACACCTGACCTCTCCACTTCCCAGCACGCCACCCTGCGGTCGCCCATGTCCTTCTTTTAGGACATGACTGAACTTTAATTATCTTTGTGATGCTGGTGGTGCCAGGTTCAACTCCAGAGCCTTGGATCCTCTAGTGCTGAGCTACGTCCCTGGCCTGCCACTTGTGTGTCTGGCTTTGACTTCTACTGGATCACAGCCATGGGGAGGGCACGTGTTGGTTATTTTAGTCCACAGGGGCCTGGATCATTCCGTGTTGGAATTGGAATCTTTTACAACAGCCTAGCAACTATGCTGGTGCAAGATTGAGAGGATTCCTGTTTGGAGGAAGATAAATACAGTTGATCTGGCACAGGAAGAAGCTAGATTTTTTTTTACTTGGGCTGGAGCGATAGCACAGCGGGTAGGGCGTTTGCCTTGCACGCAGCCAACATGGCCGACCCGAGTTCTATTCCTCCGCCCCTCTCGGAGAGCCCGGCAAGCTACCGAGAGTATTCGATATGCCAGACACAGTAACAACAAAGTCTCCAATGGAGACGTTACTGGGCCCGCTCGAGCAAATCGATGATCAACGGGAGGGCCTTTACCTTTACCTTTACCTTTTTTCTTTTTGGGTCACCGGTGATGCATTGGGGTTACTCCTGGGTCACCGGTGATGCACTGGGGTTACTCCTGGCTCTGCACTCAGGAATTACTCCTGGAGGTGCCGGGGGACCATATGGGATGCTGGGAATCGAACCCAGGTTGGCTGCGTGCAAGGCAAACGCCCTACCCGCTGTGCTATCACTCCAGCCCCAGAAACTAGATTTAACGCTTTGTCAGTAGGTCCTTTTCAGCAATCCTGAGTTGATCCTGAGTCTGGTCTTCGTATTCTTCTTTGAACTGATGGTTCCTGCGTGAGTTGGTGATGTAAATTCATAGTGGGCACGTGTTAATTTCACTAGGGTGTGAGTCACCATGAATCAGGGCTTGTCCACTAAGCGCAAGTGCACTGTGGCATGAGCCGGCTCTCCTACACAGCGTGAGCCCCGCGTAGTAACAGGGCTGGCTCTGTGCATTTCCCGTTCTCTTTGTCTGTGATTTCCACAGCAATGCTGCTTCTCCCAGAAACAGCAGCCTTGGGGAAGCTGGTCTCTGGTCTGAGCACGTGGGAATCTGCCTCGATGCATGACAAAACATTATTCTCCATGGATGTAAGATGACAGAAAATTGTCTGTGCATTGCTTGGGTCAGAGATCATGCTGAACATGGAGCCCGTTGGGAGAGCATCTTCCTGGGTGGAATGTGGGAGTCTTGGCTTCCCTCTTGAGAGGTGGCCAAAGATAAGCCTGAATGCATCTGGGGACCTCTGTGTTCTTCTGACAGTTTTTGTTTTGTTGTTGTTTTCAGTTTTCTGGGGGATGGGAGGAGCCTTGAGAGCACTCCTGCCAAGGCAAGCGCCTTATTTGCTGTACCAGCCTCCAGCTCCCCTTCTGAGCAACATTCAAAAAATACTTTCTTTTAAAAGTTTTTGGGCCATGCCCAGCAGTGCTCAGGGCTTATTTCTGGCTCTGTGCTCAGGATTCACTCCTGGTGGTGCTCAGGGGACCATATGGGATGCCTGGGATTGAGCCAGCCTGAAGCAAGTGCCTTGCCGCTGTGACTATGTCTCTAGTCCCTGATATTTTGTAGTCATCTATTCTCTTTCTTTCTTCTTTTAGTTTTTTTTTTGGGGGGGGTCACACCTGGCGATGCTCGGGGGTTACTCCTGGCTCTGCACACAGGAATTACTTCTGGCGGTGCTCAGAGGACCATATGGGATGCCGGGGATCGAACCCGGGTCAGCTGTGTTCAGGGAAAATGCCCTACCCACTGTACTATCACTCCGGCCCTTAGGCTTCCATTTTCTCTCTGAGCAGACCAACTATACTTCTAATAACAATATCTGAAGTGGAGATTCTAGATTTGTCATCTGACATCCCCAACTGCTCTACGGGGCTTCAGTCACCCTCATCTGGACTCTGGGTCTTGAAGGATTGTTGGTTCTGCTTTTCTTTGCTTTTCTTCCTTTATTTTTCTTTTTGTGTCACACCCAGTGATGCTCAGGGGTTACTCCTGGCCCTGCACTCAGGAATCACTCCTGGCGGTGCTCAGGGGACCATATGGGATGCTGGGAATCGAACTGGGTCCGCCGCACGCAAGGCAAATGCCCTCCCTGCTGTACTATCGCTATGGCCCCTGCTTTTCTAATAAGGACAAAAGCAATGAGCTTCTGAACTCTGTGTAAGCTTCTAAACCCTGCCAGTGTGAACTGAGACCGAGATTCTTTGAGCAGTCTTGGTGGCAAAATGTTTTCCTGTGCCAATTACTGATCAGAAGTCTGACATCAGATATTCACGGGAGGAGGATGGTGTTTCCGGGTCCCCTGCGGGAAGGCACCGGGGAGAGAACAAGGGGCCAGAACATAGGGCCCGGCACTGCCCACAACCGCTCAGCTCAGCCAACAGGGACTCGGCCCGCACCGCCTCTTTCCTGGCCTCACCACTCCCCCATCCTAAGCCCAGCTCCCTGTGGAGCTCGGGATGTCTGAACACATTTGGAACATTGAGGGGTGATGCCTCCTGGGACCATGTCAGCACTCTTATGCGAGTGGGATCCTGGCTGTTCCCTGGTTCTGACACTTGCCCTAACGCCTCCATTGAAAAATGGGGGATACTTTTTTTTCCTTGGCTCCCCATCTTGCATCAAATGTCCCCCGGTCCAGAAGCTGTTCGCAGGTTGAAGGTTGAGGATGTTTGCCGCCAGGTTCCACTGAAAACATCCGCTGGCCTGGCTCTGAGCAGTACCCTCAGCCCTTTCTTTGTTTCCAGCTCTGCCTCAGGACAGCTCTCCGGGGACAAGAACACAACAGCCACCTCCGGCCTCGTTCTGGGGACCTGCTCCATCTGCGTCCCTTCCCTGTGCTAGCTTCCTCTTGACCAGGAGGAGGTGAGACAGAGGGGACGAGTCTGAGACGGGTCCACGATGGAGATGGTGGAGACAGGCCGACTTCTTGCTCACCTCTGCCGAGGAACTGGGACCTGTTTCCTGCCAGGACAGCAGAGGGCGCTCTTCAGCAACCTCGGGAGCCCCCTGAGAACGTGCCTTTGAATCTGACGCTTCTGTCCAGCCTGTGGGGTAATCTGTATCCTAACCCGAACTCGATGCCTGTTGCCTTTAGCTGTGAGGGGGACACTTGGGAATGAAATAAATTCTGGGCTCAGGGTATATCTCTTGGAGAGGCCTGTGCAGGCGAGCAGAGAGTTAGCCCCTAGGTCCACTATAGCTTGTAGAACATTCTGGCAGGACACTGATCACCAGGGAAGCCTCCATGGGGCCTGAGAGACAGGCCAGGGGCTAAGGTGTTTTCCTCGCATAAGTCAGCCTGGATTTGACCCTCCCCAGCGCCTTATAGGGTCCCCCAAGCTCCCCCTAGAACTGAGATGGGGGTGGCAGGGTGCTACTGAGACACGTTCAGTGGGATAGGACCTCTGTCCTTTGTGTCTGTTGGACTTCTAGTGGGTCAAAGGCCGGGCATAGACAGGAGAGAATAAAGAAAAATCTCCTTTACTGCCCTTCCCTACCCTGCTGGCCTGGCGGCTGGAAAGCGCTTTCCCTTCACGGTGTGAGTTCATTTTCCTTAGAGCCTTGGTTGTTTTATAAAGTCCTAAATTCAGAAGAGCTCTGAGTATTGTTCCAGACGGATGGGTCGCCCTGGAGAAAAAAATCCTTGATATTGGATCAAAATGGACTCTCAGAGAGCAAAGCCCACAGGTAAGCAGCTTTTTAGCATAGGGGTATTAATTTTCTTCTTGTTTTATTGTTTCGGGACCACACCCAACTGTGCTCATTGGGGCTTACTCCTGAAGGAGCTTGGGGTACCGTTTGCGGCGAACAGCTATTTCCCATTCACCTCTAGTTTTCCTTTTGTGCTGTTTTTGTTTGGTTTGTTTGGGGGTCACAGCCGACTGTGCCCAGGACTTAGTCCTGACTCTGTGCTCATGGGTCACCCCTGGTGGGCTTGGGGGAGTCACACATGGTACTGGGGGATTAAGCCCAGGTTCACTGCGTGAAAAGCAAGCACCGAACCCGCTGTTCTATCTCACCAGCCCCTCCTTTTTAAATTACCTTCTATTGACTTTTTCTTATTGTAAAAGAGGACATATTTGCTGTGGAAAATTAGAAATGATAAGAAAAGGAGTCATTTGTAATTCTCTGATCCAGAGACAATCACAAGATGTATCTTGGCATATACTTCTCCAGAACTTTTTAGACTCATTTCTTTTTTTACAAAAATTGGTGATCATATTAATCAGGGTCTTTTTGTTTTTGGTTTGGGGTGACGCCAATCAATGCACAGGAATTACTCCTGGCTCTAGACTTAGGAATTACTCCTGGTGGTGTGTGGGGGAACCATATGGGATTCTAGGGATCAAACCCCGGCTGACCTAACTGCTGTACTGTCTCTCTGGCCCCCATAATTATGGTGTTTAAAAAATTATTCATTGATTTGCTCGAGCGGGCCCAGTAACATCTCCATTGTGAGACCTGTTGTTACTGTCTTTTTGGCATATCGAATACATCACGGGCAGCTTGCCAGGCTCTGCCGTGTGGGCGGGATACTCTCGGTAGCTTGCTGGGCTCTCCAAGAGGGGCGGAGGAATCGAACCTGGGTCGCCCGGGTCGACCGCGTGCAAGGCAAACGCTCTACCCGCTGTGCTATTAAGAGCCATTCCCAGTGGCGCTTAGGTGACAATGCTGTGACTAGAATTGAACTCAGGGCTCCTGAATGCACATCATGGGCTCCAGGCCTTTGAGCCATCTCGCCTGGTCTCTGGTGATTCCCACAGGGGAATGGGGTGCTGGGGGCTGTCGGGACACACCCTGGGGTGCTCACAGAGCTGAGTGTTACCAGGGCTCGGACCCAGGGCCTTGCACATGCTAAGCTTGTGCTCAACCACCTAGCTCTCTCCCCTGCCTTAACCAAGGCTGGTCTTCCTGCAGTCCCAGAAAAAAAGCACAAAAGGAAACTTGACCTCCTGTGACTCAGTGGCCGAATGTGACTGCTTTGCAAGTATGTAACCATGGTCCTAGCACAGTCCGGTGACCAAACTCACCCTGTCAGTTCTCCGGTCTGCAACAAGCACTGTATCCCAAGGAGAATATGAGCAGGATGGCCATATCCACGCGATGGCCACCCCTCGCAAGCCCCACAACCGAGCCACCAACAGCCACGTCCAAACCCTCCTGGTGTCAACCACAGCAGCAACAAAGGAGAGGGAATGCGGGAAGGAAAAAAATAATAATGAACCAGGGCTGGATAATGCAATGAGCAAGACACATGTTCAGTTTGGATTCCACCCCGCCCCCATATATGGTCCCTCTGACCCCCCGCCAAGAGCCATCCCAGAGCACAGAGCCAGGGGTCAATCCCTGAGCACCACCGGGTGTGCCCCAAACCAACACCAAAGCTTTGTGTGGGGGTGGGGGTGAAGGAGCAACAAAAAGTGACTGACACTTGGTCTGCGCTCTGTGAAGGCGACTGCTTCCATGTGGGCACTGTTTCTTGTCCTCGTGCTCAGGAGTCTGATTTGCAGTAGACCTGGAGCACGGTCTCCTTACCCTTATCTGGACAGGACTGGCCTTGGGACACTGACTCGTGGGTTCCCTCAGCTGGAAGAGTCTTTGGAGGAGGATGAAACAGACACAACTTCATTTATTTATTTATTTAGTAACCTGTGCTTTTATTTTTTTATTATTTTTAAAATTTATTTTTTTAATTTTTATTAGTGCAACACCATGAGGTACAGTTGTAGACTTACACAAATTTTTGTGCTTGGGTTTCAGTTATACAATGATCAAACACCCATCCCTTCACCAGTGCCCATTCTCCACCACCACGGATCCCAGTATCCCTCCCACCCCCCATCCTCCCCATCCCACCCTGCCTCTGTGGCAGGGCATTCCCGTTTGTTCTCTCTCTCGTTTTGGGTGCTGTGGTTTGCAAAAGAGGCATTGAGTGGCAATCATGTTTGGTCTGTAGTCTACTTTCAGCATGCATCTCCCATCCTGGGAGGATCCTCCAAACACCCTTTATTTGGTGCTCCCTTCTCCATCTGGGCTGCCTTTTCCCCTAGCATGTGCGGCTGGCCTCCAAGTCATGGAGCGACCCTCCTGGTACTTATCTCAACTATTCTTGAGTGTTAATCTCCTATTTTGTAACTTTATGTTCCCCAGATGAATGCAATCTTTCTATGTGAAATAGACACAACTTTAAACGGGCAGCCTTAGGGAAGAGATAGGACAGCAGGGAAGGTGCTTGCCTCACACGTGGTCGACCCAGATTAGATCCCTGGCACCACATAAGGTCCTGAGCATGGCCAGGGGTGATCCCTGAGCAGAGAGCCAGGAGTAAGCCCTGAGCACTGCCAGGTGTGGTTCGATACCCCCAAACTTTTCAAAAAATAAAAACTATGACTTTCCACTCTAGGGCAAATTCCTTGTATTGTTGGTTTGCAGCCATTTGAGCTCTGAGAACTTTGATTTGCAAATGAAACTTTGACATTTAAAAACAAAAGCAGGAATGCCCTGACACAGAGGGGGAGAGGGGGGATGGGGGGGAGGGATACTGGGATCCGTGGTGGTGGAAAATGGGCACTGGTGGAGGGATGGGTATCTGATCATTGTATAAATGAAACCCAAGCACAAAAATTTGTAAGTCTACAACTGTACCTCATGGTGTTTCACTAATAAAAACTAAATTAAAAATAATAATTTAATCAACAAAAAATTATTATATATATAAAAAAGCAGGTGGCGTGGAGGCGGCTGGGGGCCAGGGGGCTCTTCAACCAGAAGGGATTGTTTGTTCATTCTGAGGCCACACTTGGTGGTCTGGGGTGGGGGCTTTGCCCCAGCTAGGCTCTCGGGGAACACAGGAATGGGGAAGAACACATGGGCTACAGGAGCTTTGGCCCTGGAGATCTCACCTTGGCGCCCAGAATTTTGAGCCTCCCTCTTGCCTCCTCTCCTGACCTCGGTCTCCCTCACCTTGGCTCCCTCATTTTGAGGGAGAAGGGTGGTGTGGAATGCCCAAAAGGAGAGACAGACAGACAGACAAACAGAGAAGAAGAAACGTACACGCATGGAGGGATGTATTGGAACACTGTAGGACTGAAATTCAATCATGAATGGCTTTGTATTGCTCTAAAAATAAATAAGGATTAAAAAATCAAAATCAAAAATAGGGGACTGGAGTAATAGCACAGCAGGTAGGGCGTTTGCCTTGCACGCGGCTGACCTGGGTTCGATTCCCAGCATCCCATATGGTTCCCTGAACACCTCCAGGGATAATTCCTGAGTGCAGAGCCAGGAGTGACCCCTGTGCATCGCCGGATGTGACCCCCAAAAATTAAATAAATAAAAAATAAAAAGGTTGGTGTGTGTGTGTGTGTGTGTGTGTGTGTGTGTGTGTGTGTGTCCGCGCGCGCGCACATGCCCGCGCGATGGTTGAGTTTACCAGCGTTTCCAGGTTAGCACTAAAACTACCAGAACTTAGACGTGCCCAGGGGGCTGCAGGCCTAGTCCCTCGCGACTGGTCCTGGGTTTCTTCCCCCTCAGGCCCCACACCCCAGCTCTGTCTGGCGGCTCTCTAGGACCTCAGTCTGGATGACGGTGACCAGTCCAGGTGGTCTTCTCGCCTCCTCTCCTGACCTCGGTCTCTCAGTGTCAGCCTTCCTGACCCCTGGAAGTTGATCCAGGGGTCACCTTCCATTGTGCCACGGATCCACACACAGGTTTGCTGCTCATCTGACAAACACCCAGATGGCTAAGTTGCCATCACAGAGTCTCCGCCACATTGTGGCGGCCAGACTGGAGGCCGAGGGGAAGAAAGGTGGAAGGAGAAGGTGGCGGGAGAAAGCTGGAGCTGTGATGAGGGAGATCCTCCTTCCTGAGAGGAAAGTGTGGCAGCCATGGAGGCAGGACCGTCAGCAGCCACCCCGGCTCTCCTGGAGCCAGTCACGGATGCGACGTCCCCTTCACAGATGGCGGCTGCTGGGAGCAGGGGCTCAGCCCGGCCTTGGGCAGGATTTCTCTCTCAAAGCGCCTCAGCTGTGGGACATGAGCAGGGTTTCTGTCACGTGGAGTGGGAAGGATTAACAATGCACTCTAGAATCACCCAAGACTCTCCTGCTTCCCCCCTTTCTGGTCTGTTATTCAGGATATCACCCATCACCTGTCCCTGATCTGGAATCTGGGGCAATTCGGACCCCCACACACATTTCCCCAAAAAAGGCCGTAAAGGCTGTTCCCCTAGCCATGCTGCCATGCTCTCCATCTGTTCTTCCTTTCTCTCCCATTCATGAACTTCACTTTCCAGCATGATTGGTCACTCAGTCGGCTTCCTACCACCCTTCACGTTCCCCCTTCCACATTCTCCTTTATTCTAGAACAGGGATGAGGAATATCAGGTTCATGGGCTGCATCATGGGGTCTGACCCTGGTCCATGATCGGACAGGCACGGATGCTTCTTATTGCCTTCCCCGGCCCATCTTGCCTATATTGTATAGCCATGATGGGTGTTATAAATATCTAAATGATACTTGGCTGAAGAAGCTTCCCTACCCCGTGGCTATAGCCTCAGGCCTCTAGAACCACTCAGCAAATCAATATTCAAATCTAGCTCCTCCTCTCCCCAAGGATGTTCCAGAACCAATCTCTCTATCTGAATCCCTAGTCCACTTTCCCTGAGCTGGTCAAATGTACTCTGTAATAAAAGCCTTAACATGAGCCCTTTGTGGTTGTTACAATGGGGAGTGTCTTACCCTTATACAGTTCAGTGATCACCCAAATGAACATCCCCACCTTTGTTGAGTGCCAGCTATGCCTTGTGTATGCATTTCCTCATGAAATAACTAACTTGGGTTTTAAAAATGTATTGTGGGGGTCAGAGAGATGGTACTGGGAGTCAGATGCTTGCCTTGAATGTGGCCAACCCTGATTCATTCCCCGGCACCCCCCAAGGAACCTCCAGAGATTCCAGAGGTGACCACTGCTGGACATGGTACACACAAAAAAAGAAGAAAATGAAAAGAATATATAATAATTTCCCAGTTCTGTGTCTGCCTTTAGATGAGCTAATCTGAAGGCCAACACAGATAAGGGCCTAATTTACTAACTAGTAAATTTACTGATTTCCTAAAACCTCTGACTGCAAGTCCTGCGCTCTTTCTGCTTTGCAGAGAGACCGGATTAAGAAGAAATACAGCTACAATCAAGTCCTGGACACACGTTCACAAGCTCCCATTCGGTCGCCGACTTTCTTCCTGGCCCCACGGGCTCTCCCGGCGCCTCTGATGCGTTTGAGCCGCACGGGCGCTGCAGGGGACGATATCAGCCACGAGAGGGCGCCCCTCCCCTAGGCAAAAAGCTCGGCAGGGAAAGTGCGCAGTAGCCGCGCACCCCGCGGCAGCAGACGCTGTCTGTTTTGCTTAGATCCCCGGGTCAGCGCAGAGCTGGGCAGCCTGGGTAATCCGAAGGGCAGCGGCCAAGGCGGTGGGGGGGAAGGACAGGCCTTTTCGGGGCTGGAGAGTGAGAGAGAGAGAGAGAACAGCGGGCAGGGCGCTTTGCCTTGCACGCGGCAGACCCGGGTTCCATCTCCAACATCCCAGATGGTTCCCTGAGCACAGAGCCAGGAGCAAACCCTGAGCACCGCCGGGCGTGGCCCAAAAAATTTAAAAGGAGAAAGAAACGGAGAGGGGCCCTTTCCAAGTTTCACAGCCACAGCCGGGCTTGGTGGGGGTGGGGACAGAGAAGTTAAGCCTCCCTTGCTAGGAGATGCCGAGACTGAGGGTGATGCGATGCGCCCGCCACCGCCAGCCTGCTCCGGTCTGGGCCATGCCCTGAGCCCACCGGGAAGGGCAGATGCAGAGGTGACCGAGCGCTCGGCGGTCCCCAACCTCTCCCCCCGCCCCACCCCACCCCCATCCCGGTATGGATTTTGCTGAGCCAGGCCGGGTGGTGGTGGTGGTCTAGAGGAGAGAGAGAGGAGAGCAGAGGGACAGAATAGACAGACAGGCAGGCAGACAGACAGACAGGCAGGTAGACAGACAGACAGACAGACAGGCAGGCAGGCAGGCAGACAGACAGACAGACAGGCAGGCAGGCAGACAGATAGGCAGGCAGGCAGACAGACAGGCAGGCAGGCAGGCAGGCAGGGAGGCAAGCAGGCAGGCAGGCAGGCAGGCAGGCAGACAGACAGACAGACAGACAGGCAGGCAGGCAGGCAGACAGACAGGCAGGCAGGCAGGGAGGCAAGCAGGTAGACAGACAGACAGACAGACAGGCAGGCAGGCAGGCAGGCAGACAGACAGACAGACAGACAGACAGGCAGGCAGGCAGACAGATAGGCAGGCAGGCAGACAGACAGACAGACAGGCAGGCAGGCAGGCAGAGAGCCAGCCGCCTCTCGGGGCCAAGGGCTGCGGCGCAAGCAAGGCAGCCTCGACTCCTGGAGCGCGGGAGCCGCTTCTGCAAACAACCCATCGGGGCTCCCCGGGGGACCCCGCCAGGGCGTTGGAGGTGGGGGCGGCTCCAGCTGCGTCGCCCGAGAGATCCGCCGCTTGGGGGGACCTGTGTGTCGAACGCGCCGCGGGAACCGGCGGGGCGGGTGCGCACCGAGTTCTCCCGCGCTCGCGGCGAGGAGGGGTCGGAACCAGCGCCGGCGGCGGGGCCGGTGGCGGTCGGGGGCGCGAGACCCCCGGCCCGGGGCGCCGCGGCGAACGAAGGCGGCCCCCGGGGACCGTCCAAGCCGCGCCTCCGAGCACTCGCCCGAGCCACCGACCAACTCCCCCTGGGAAGGCGCGGGGCCCGGCAGGGCGCGCGGGCGGGCAGCGGCCGGGCATTGTTCCCGCGCGTCGGCCGGGGTCCCGCAGGGGGCGGGGAGGCGGCGTGTCCCCGGGACCCGCCCCGTCGCCCTCCCCAGGGACCCGTGCATCCAAGCGGCCCGTCTTTGTGAAGTGGGGCGAGTCTCCATGGAAACGCAAAGGCACGCGGGGACGGCAGCTGTTGGGGGCGGAGAGGAGGGAGGGGGGCGCCGAGCGGGGTCGGCGGGTTCTCGGGCCGCGTCCTCCGTCCCCTCTCGGACCCCGGCCCGGCCCTGGGCCTGTCGGGACTTGTAGTCCCCGGGCGGCGGCCGCGCGCGGCGCGGAGGACGCGGGGCGCCGCCCGCGCCCGCCTCCCGCGAACCTGCAGGCCGAGGCGGGGGGCCCCGGGAGGCGCCGTCGGGCCGGTGATTGGCCGAGGCCGCCCCCAGCCCCCTCCCCGGCCCCTCCCCCGCGCGGCGGGCGGCGACCGAGCGAGCGCGCGTGCAGCCGCCGCCGCCCCAGCTCCGCAGCTCCCGCAGCTCGGCCGCCGAGGGACCGCGGAGAGACGCACGCCCGGGCGAGCCCCGCAGCCGCAGCATCCCGGCAGAGTGGGTGACGGCGGGCGGGCGGCGCTCGCCCTCGGGGCTCTCGGGTGGGGGACGGCGGGCGCCCGGAGGCCCGGTGGCCCGGGGCGCGGTCCGGGCGGCCGGCGCCGGGGAGGTGTGGTTGGGGCTGGGGGCGGCCTTCGGGGCCCGCCGGGGCCGGGGCCGCGCCCCTTTGTACGCCCGCGGCGCGCCCGCCGCTGCCCAGCCCTCCGCAGGCGTCCACGGGGTCCTCGCGCGGGGCGGGGGCTCGCACGGACCCGGGCGGCGACGGGCGAAGGGCTCCGCTCCCGGCGCCCACCCGGCGTCCAGCCTCGCGCGTCGAGGGGCCGCGAGAGGCCGGAGGGTCGGGCGGGGCTTCTCCAGGGCCCGGACCCGCCGCGGCCGCGGCCCCCACCCTCCGCCCGTGCCCACGCCCCCGGTCCTTGGCGTTGGCGGGGTCCCGCCGGGCCCCCGGCTCGCGGCACCGACGCCCGAGGACGCCCCGACACCTGCCCGGACCACAAAGGCCCCGCCGCTGCCCGGGCGCGGGGACGGCGACGCGGCGGCCCGGGGGTAGGGGTGGGTGGTGGGTGGTGGGTGGTGGGTGGGGGCCGCGCTGGAGGCCCAGCTGGGGAGGAGAGGCTGGGATGGGGCGGGGAGGCGTCGGCGAGGCCTGGGTTCGAGCGGAGACGGTGAGCCGGAGGAACTGGGTGGGGACAGGTGACGGGGAGGAGGGGGCAGGTGGAGACGCGGGTGGGTGCGGGGAGATCGGTGGGGGGGTGGTCTGCGTGGGGGGAGGGAGCTGGGGCAGGTGGCGCGAGGCGAGGCCGGGGCGGAGGAAGAATGCGGCGGGTAGGAGAGGCGCGGGAGGGTGGGGACCGCCAGGGTTTGGGGGAGGGTGGGCACGAGGGAGGAGGGGACCCGCGCGGCGGCGGCGCGGGGTGGGGGGGAAGGGAGGGGCGGGCGCCGGGGAGGCGGGTGCCGCGACCCTTTGCCCAAGGGGCGGCCCCTGGAGGTGCAGGTGGTGCTGGGCGTGGCCCCGGGACCCGGCGGCGGGCTCGGGCAGCAGGATCCGGGATCGGGCGGGCCCGTCCCCGCCACGAGCTTTGTCTCGCGGCTGGAGCGCGGCCGGTGCGCGGACGCGCCCGGGGGGCTGGGTGGTCTCGGCGCGGCGGGCACACCCTTTTCTTCGCCGAGCTGAAAGGCCTGGTCCCGCGGCAGATGCTGCCAGGGGGGGCGGGATGGGGCTGCGGGGTGGGTGGGGGGGACCCGGAGAACAATAGCGGGCCCGGGTATCCGCCCGACACCAGCTCCCCCACCGCCCCCACCCCGGCGCGCGCTGTGGACGTGCCTTCGGGGCGCCAGGAGCCCCCCGGAAAAATCTCCGGGCGTGTGCCGCCTCTCCTGGGGGCTGTGTTGGGCGGTCGCTTCTGCCTAGGAATCACGCGTTTCCTACCCCCCCCCCCAAAAAATAAAAAAACGCCGCCCGAGGGGCTCGGGGGCTTGGGTCCCGCCACGCCGCCGCCGGCCGCGCGCGCGCGGGTGGCCGCCCCGGAGGTGGTGGCGTCGACGTGGACCTCGCTCCCTCGAGGCTTTGTGTGTTCGTAGCGGGGAGCCGGCAGGGCTGGGGGCAAAAGCGGGGTTCCCGGGGCGGATGTGCGCTTTCCTGGCCCAGCGTGCCAGCCAGCCCGCGGGGACCCAGGCGCCCCTCGCCAGAGGCCACACCCAAGGCAGCCTGGCCATCCTTTGCGGATTTAGCCAGCATTGTCTTAGGTCACTAAGGCGGGAGGGAGGCGCGCACTGATAGGAGGCGGGTAGGCGGCGGCTTGCCACGGGGGAGCTGGAGGAACAGAAATGGAAACACAAAATACAGAGTGAACCGAGCCTTCTGGCGCTCCGAGTCCTGACCCCGTTCCTCGGCACCTGTCAGGGCCAGGCTCAAGGTCCCCACGTGCCACGACTGCCCGGAACCAGAATTCTCTTGCGCAGATTTTCTTTGATAGTCATTAGGCAGATATTAAAGCAGGTTTTTTTTTATGATCATTTAAATTTTAAAAAAAAGAGCGAGGCAAACGCATTTGTGCCTTGGCCTCACTGTCCCCTTTTATTCACTGAAATATATCTAATTTATATTTACATCTTGGTCCAGGAGGGGAGGAAACTTGGCCAAATCAGAGCATCCTGGAACTGAGATGACTTAGGCTTCCCGTTCATTTAGTGATAAGCCCTTGGCTGTCTTCGCCAGGCCTTGAACCCTCAGGATATACCTCCACAGATGCGTAGATACATCCTTGAGGGGCTGTTGGCTCTTGGTCAGAACTAACAGAGTTGCCTCCCCTTCCGGCTGCATCCCGGGGCCAGCCTGGAGCGGTGATAGGCATCCCGTGCTTGTAGAAGGGAGCTTGGAGGAGGCGCCTTGCCTGGGTCTGGTCTGGAAGGACAGGTTGGGGAGTGGTAGGTTGGTTCTTGGGGCTCCGGCTCAGGGATGTGGCTACCATCAGCCCCTCACAGATGCTTCCAACTAAATGACCAGAAGTTGACAGCAAAAATCAAAATTTCCAGGCTTAGAAGCCAGAACCCTGACACTTGACGCTCTTTTCTTTGGAAAGAACTCCGCTAGGAAATTAGTTTCTCCTCTATTACCCAGCAGGGAAAGATTCAGCAGAGGATGGCTTGATTGGTTATTTTTTTTTTTGCCACACCTGGTGGTGCTCAGGAGTTATTCCTGTTTGGGGGACCATATGGTATGCTGGGGATCGAACCTAGCGTGCAAGGTGAACACCCTACCCTCTGTGCTGTTGCTCCAGTCCTTTTGATTTTTGTTTTTATTAATAGCATTTTGTGCCAAGGGTCGAACCTTGACTGTGCAGGAAGCGTGTTCCGCAGCTGAGCCATTCCCCTCAACCCTTATTGGTTGCTTTTTTGGGGGGTGTCCGATTTTCTAGGAGCCATGCCTGGCCGTGCTTTGGATCCTGGTGCTACGGGGGACCATGTGGTTCCAGAGATCAAACTCAGGGCCTTGCCTGTGGTACACATGGCTTCATCACTGAAGTTATCTCCCCAGTCGTTGGTTTTATTATTCTTGGTTTTTATTATTTTTGGGGGGTGGGGGATTTGTTCCAGTGTTGCTTAGGGGCTACCCTTGGTTCCTCAGGGGTCAGTCCTGGTGGTGCTTAGGAGAACATACGTGGTCTGGAGGTTGAACGAGGGTTGGCTACATACATGCAAGACAGGGGCCTTAACTGTCTCTCCACCCCCTGTTTTTTTCTGGAAGGGTTAATGCACCTGTTTAAGGTGTCACCCTATGAAAGATGTGGCTGTGTGAACACCCTTTTTCCCAGGGTGGGAGCCTAAGGCTGAGGAAGGCCTTGGTAATCCAGCCTATGCCAGTGTCCTGGAGACACAGTCCGGAGAAGGGTGATGATCAGGGAGTCCCAGAGAAGAACTTTACGTGGCCAGGTTTCTGGGGGTGCCAAGCTCCATCTCCCTGATCTTGGAGACTTCTTAAAGAGCTGACTTCTGTTTGGGGACCATACCTGGCTGTGTTCAGGGCTTACTCCTGGCTCTGTACTCAGGGATCACTCCTAGTGGGGGTTGGGAAGGACATAGGTGGTGGCAGGGATTGAACCTGGGTTGGCCACAGTGCATGGCAAGGGCCCCACCCACTGGACTATTTCTATTCCAGCGATTTTTCTCACATCGTCAGGGCTTCTCCTATTGGTGTGGTTATATTGGGGGGCTTATTTATTGGAGAGCCATGGTACCCACCCTCTCTTCTCTCTTCCTTCCGTGACAAAGAGGAGAACTCAGGCTCCGTGATGATGCTTATGCTGAGCTAAGTCTGGGGAACTAGAGGCCAAAGGTCATCAGAACTTTGAACAAATCAATGAGCTACATCAGGATCCAGATTTTTTTTTTAAAAGGTTGTGCCAGGGATTGAACCATACACCTACTGTGTGTGCTGTTCCGCTGAGCTGTGTTCAGGTGCCTTAGGTCAAGGCTGAGGCAGGGAAATCTTTATTTTTGTTTTTGGGCCACAGTGGGTATTGCTTTAGGGCTTATTCCTGGCTCTGTGCTGAGAATCACTCCTGGAGCACTCCAGGACCATATGAGGGCCAGGGATGGGACCTGGGTCGGCCGAGTGAAGAGGAAGTGCCCCACTCGCTGTTCTGTTGCTCCAAGGCCCCGAGAAGTCGGTCTTAAAAGGGTCTTTTAAGACTCAGTTTGTCTTTTTGATGTTACAATCAACCAAGTTCTGATCAAATGGGATGTCCTGTTTCTGGTTTGGTTTGCTGAGCTGTAAGAGCATTCCGGGGTCTGGCTCACAGAAAGTCTTGTCAGTGGGACGGGTCGGAAAGTTCCTGGGGCTTGAGCGAGAATCACAAGGAGGCATTTTGGTTGGGCTGCACTGTTGGGGAACAAATAAGCAGTAATGTCACAGTCGCCGGCCTTGAGTATTTTACAGGAAGGCAAGCTGCAACTCTTAGGGGATGAATCATTAATAAACTTGGATATGCATGTCCAGACGCAAACACAAACAGGCCACTAATGGAGGAGACTCACGGGGGAGATTGTTCTTGCCTCGTCCTGCTTCCGTCTTCGGAGCTTTTAGCTGCGTGTCTGTGCCAGGGGTCAGCTGGGGCCTCCAGAGCTTGCTCCCTCCCTCGGGGCTGCACCCCTGCTCCTGATGCCTGTTTAACTGAAAAGAATCAGACTGATGGGGCCCAGAGACAGCTCGGGGGCGGGGATCCCCAGCACCACATGCCCCCTACCCCCAAGCACAAATCGACGTGATCTGGGGGACTCCAGTACCACAGGGAGCCATCTCACCCAGTTGTTCGAGCATCACTAGGAGTGGTCCCAGGTCCCCTGAGCACTGCTGGGGGGGGCTCTCTCCCCCTTCTCTCCCCCCCAAAAAAGAGAGAAAAAGCAAGCAAATAGATTTAACCTAGCACCCACACCCCCTCCTGCCCGGATCCCCGCCACTCTTCCCAGTCTCAGGAAGGGGAGCCTGGAGAAAAGCCCAGACACAGGGGTGGGGTCCCAAGTCTGGAGACACAGAGTGGAAGTCACGAGTTCGTACTGTCACACCCCAAGAGCAGTGTCTGTCTCCGCACAGGCCCCGTCCATGTCACTTAGCACCATCCCCTCCATCCTCCTCTCCCCCCACAAAAACATTTGGTGCCCCCCATATAAGGTTTCATCCCCAGGGGCCAGGGCAGGCTGCTGTGGGGTGCCCGCCGAGGGAACAGAGGGGCGGTATGGATTAGGGAGCCTCTTCTGGAAACTTCCTTCTTTTTGGGTCACACCCAGCATTGCACAGGGGTTGCTCTTGGCTTTGCACTCAGGAATCACTCCTGGCGGTGCTCGGGGGACCATATGGGATGCTGGGATTCGAACCCGGGTAGACCGGCTGCAAAGCAAATGCCCTACCGGCTGTGCTATCACTCCAGCCCCTGGAAACTTCCTTCTGACAGCGTGGGAAGAGCAGCCGGAACCCCTTGAAACGCAGCTGTGCAGCAGCTGAGACCTTGTGGAATTAAGAACGTTCCAGAGGTGTGCTTGGGCCCTTGCCTGACTGAATTTTCCCCCTGGGTGTGTATCTGTGTGGGGTGGGCTGCGGGAGGCTTGGCCTGGCCGTGACTGACCCCCTAGCATCCTGTGACTGGCTCCCGTGATTGTGGGCTGCTGTGGTTCTGGACTATTCCCTTGGCGTGGAAGGGTGATCACGTTTGATTGATGGCAAATTATTGGGAATAAAAATATCTCAAGTCTTCTAGCTGTGCAGTATACTTCGCCCTACAAAACTGCTTATTTAACAACACTTGAGTGCGTTTCGTTGTTTCGCCTGGTGCCGGGGGAGGGAGCCCAGGGCCTGTCAGTGAGAACCAACTCCTTGTACACCCAGCTCCACCGTCCGCCCCTGATTCCGAAAACACTGACTCAGCCACTCTGTTTCAGTTCCACTAGGTGAGACCTGGGGTCACCCCGACATAACACACAAAGGTATAGAGATTACTACCCTTGACAAGTGGCATAATCCCACGCCAGAGTGAAGGAAATGTGCTTAGTTTGTATAAATTGGGCTTCTCCAGAGAAGCCAAATGATGAAGATTGTCTTTTGGGCCCGAGAGACAACACTGCAGGTTGGGCACTTGCCTTGCTCATGGCCAAACCCCAGTTGGCACCACATTCAGCCCCCCCTCCCCAGCCATGGCCAGGAGTAAACCCCGAGCACCCCCAGATATGGCCCCAAAACCAAAAAGAAGAGATTACCTTCTGTGATTCTGGGGGCTGCCATGTCTGGTGTGAAATCTTTGGCAGGAGTTGATATTGGGGTCATAAAGCAAAACTTTTCTTTCTGGGGAAACCTGTTTGATTGGAAGCCTTCTGCACTGATGGGTAAGGCCCACGTACCGTATTGAGGAGACTTCCCTTATCTCCAGACCCATCTCTTGTACATGTTACCCGTGTCTACAAGCACCTTCAACATCAGTGTTCTGGGTGAATAATTGGCCACCTTCACCGGGTCTGGTTAACATAGAAAAGTAACGGTCACAGGGAACGAGCTTTTAAACATGGTCCCAAACCCAGAACCTTTCTTGCCCCGTGTCAGGTTTACAATAAATAAATGAATTTAGCAAAGGACAATTCTGCGATAAAATTGGTGCTTGTATAAGATAGAATCTGGCCCTCTTTTTTTCCATCCCTATAGCACCCAGCACGAAATCCTGCCCCCAGAAGGGCTCAGTAGAGAGAAGAGGGGAATGGAGGTCTGGATGGAGAAGTTCACGCAGGATATTCCAGCCACTGAAACGCCTGCCCCTCACTCGCATTTAAATGCAAAATCATTTCACCTGAGCGAGGTTGAGGTTTTTATGAATGACTAGATTCTCTCGATGACAGAATTATTTCTGGGGCCAGAGAGCGAGTACAGGGCGTAAGGCAAGATCTTGCCTTGCATGTGGCTGACCTCGGTTCCATCCTGGGCACCGCATGGCGTCCCCTGAGCGTAGCTGGATATAGTTCACAAGTTAAATAAATGAAAAGAAAGGAAAATTCGTTTCAGAGGGATGCCTCAGGTGGTATCCCCACCCGCACTGCACTTTTCGTTGGCTCCCCTGTGTTTGGGGCTCATCACTGCCTGCACCCCATCACACCACCCCGAGGCCACTCTGTGGTACGCGCCGCGCCTTTGTGGGTTTCAGACCCACCGGAGCACGCTTGCATTTCTCACGGGGTCTGTCTCCTCCCTGCTGCCACTCGCTCCTGCCCTTCCCTTTGTCCCTCGGCGTCTCTGATGGGAACTCCTGCCTCATTTTTACCACTTCTGTGAAGTTCTGTGCTTGTGGATTGATCTGCTCATCCTCTTATCAAATTTAAACATAGCCCCCCCCAGCCCCCACCGTCACGCTGTTTTTTCATTTCCTGTCTTTTTCACCTGTTTTCTTTCTTTTTTGGGAGGGGGAGCCACACCCAATGGTGCTCAGGGCTTCCTCTGGGGAACACTATGGGGTGCCAGGCATTAAGCCGGGTTGGCTGCACGCAAGGAAAGCGCCCTGTCCACCTTACTATCTCTCCGGCTCCTAATTTTCATTCTTAAAGTGTGCAAAATTTACAACTCCTCCCAGTTTGAATGAGAACTTTTTTTCTTTTTTGGGTCACACCCCGCAATGCACAGGGGTTACTCCTGGCTCTGCACTCAGGAATTACCCCCGGCGGTGTTCAAGGGACCGTATAGGATGCTGGGAATCGAACCCGAGTCAGCCGCATGCAAAGCAAACGCCCTACCCACTGTGCTATCACTCCGGCCCTCGCCTGTTTTCAATGTATGGGCAACTTGACTTTAATGGAATGACTTGGATCACTGGGTTCATCATGTTGCCATAGTGTAATACCTGTATATGCCATCGTGATTTCGTAGGTGGTGAAGAATTTTTAAAAATATAGTTACTTTTTAAAACTTTGCAGGGCTGGAGAGAGAATGCAGGGGTTAGGTGTTTTGCCTTGCATGTGTCCGCCAACACCACATACGGTTCCCTGAACCCCTTTAGAAGTAAGCCTGAGCACCACGGGGGAGGGTGGCCCCATGCCTGTCCCTTCAAGAAAGCAAACCCCCCCCCTTTTTTTTTTTGCTTTTTGGGTCACACCCAGCGATGCTCAGGGGTTACTCCTGGCTCTGCACTCAGGAATTACTCAGGAATTACGCCTGGCGTTGCTCAGGGGACCATCTGGGATGCTGGGAATCGAACCCGGGTCAGCCGCGTGCAAGGCAAACGCCCTACCCGCTGTGCTATTGCTCCAGCCCAGGCAAACCCTTTTTAATGAAGTCTAACGTGCACAGCAAGGAGAGAGCTCAGTGTGCTGCGTGCATGCTTGGCATGTGGGGTGCTTGGCCCCCCTCACCCTCAACACCGTCGGGAACAGCACCCAAGCACAGAGCTGCTTGAATACAGCCCTGACCACCACCAAGTGTGATCGCCACCCCTCACCCCCTCCAAAAAAACACTGGAGCTTCCTGAATTTTCACAAGCTCACAGTACTCATGTAATCAGCTTTAGGTCAAGGGACCTCCCCAGACCCTTCCTAGAACCCCCTTGGGGCCCCTCCCAGTCACTGTTCCTCCTCTCCCTTTTCCAATCACTGTCATGATTTCCGACAGCAGAGAGCAGCGTGACCTGTTGTTAAACCTTCCCCCCCACCCTTCACGTCCAGCAGTGCTCAGGGCTGACTCCTGACTCTGCACTCAGGGATCATTCCTGGTAGGACTTGGGGAACATTCTAGGGTGTTGGGATCGAACCCGGGTTGACCATGTGCAGGGCAAATGCCCACCCCCTGTACTATTGCTCCAGCCTGTTTGTGAACTTTTTACAAATGGGGTCAGTGGGGAACTCTCCCTTTCTTTTGCTCAGCTCTTGGCCGCATCCCCCCCCAACGCCCCCCACCCCCTCCCGTCTGCCTTTTCTTGCTCTGTAGCTGAGTTGAGCCCGTGGCCTCCTGGAGGTTTTCATTCGTCGTGGTGTTGACGAGCATCTGGTAGATTCCGGTTGGGTCTCTCGTGACTAGGGTTGTTGAGAACATTCTAGTGCATGTGTTTTGGTGAACATATGTGTGTTTCCGTTGCGTCGCTTCTTCGGAGTGCAGTTGCTGGACCAAAGCTACACATATGTTCTGTTTCTGAAGATGATGCCAAGTCGAAAGACGAATGGTAAAATTATAAAAAAAAAAAATTTTTTTTTTTCCAAAACCCTTTGGCCTACCGAGCGCTGCGGTGAGCCTGCCCTTAGGATACCCTCAAGGCGGGTAGAGTGTGGTAACTGGTTCGAAAATGGACTTCAAACGTACTCTTCTGCTGAAAATAGAACTGAAGCTTTTTGGTCAAGCGCTGTATGCCCCATCGGTTTGAAACTCAAGGTTAGGCTGGCGCGGGGGTTCGTCTGTGGGGCCGCAGGCTGGCGGGCTGACGTGAACGTTTTTGAGCTCACAAGTGGCTTTGGTCCTCGTCTTGCATAGCAGTTTCCTCACACCTGTTTCCTTAGGAAAAGATGGGAATCAGATTTGGGTCAGAGAGCAATCGGAGGCGTCCAACGGCCTGGCCAGGGCTGACGAGTCTTTTGACTCTTGCTTGGCCAAAGAGCACTTTTGTTCAGAATTTTTTTGGGGGGGGGGTGGGCATGTGAAGGGAGACTGGAGATGCGTGGGGGAGTTGGCACACTCGGTGCTGCCCGGGAAATCTGCAGTGCCAGGGATCGAACCGGGCTTTCTGCCTGTGAGCCTGTGCCAGCCCGCCAAGCCATCACTCCAGACCCAGCTGCTGGGAATTATGTGATTTCTGTAGCTGAAAAAGTCTCTTCCCAGGTGTCTGTTTGGACTCAGCAAGTCCAGATTGCTTCTTTGGGAATTGGAGGCAACTAGCACGTAGCCCTTTGGGGTAGGGGTTTCTGCAGAGACCTGAAATGGGCGTGGCTTTTACTATTGGGCTGTAATAGGGATAGGAGCCTCTGGTAGTTACTAAGGGGAAACTGAGGTCAAGCCCAGCGGTTTGGGTAACTACCTTTATTTATTTATTTATTTTTATGTAGGAGTACTGCTACTTATTCAGCCACTGATTAGCTGATTGAATTGGGCATGAACTCCACCTTACTTTTTTTAATTTTTCATAATGTTATTTATTGAATCACCATGAGAGCAGTTACAAAGCTTTCGGGTTTAAGTCTCAGTCATACAGTGAAACACCCGTACCTTCACCAGTGCCCCTTCTCTACCACCAAAAACCTCAGTATACCCCCATCCCACACCCTCCCCCTACCTGTGGGGCAGATGATTTCCACACTACTCTCTCTCTGGGTAACTACCTTTAAAGGTGGGTCGGGGCGTCTCTGCGCCGGGACTCGTTGCCCGGGAGAGCACTGATAAATGCGGTGAAGGATTGGGGCCTGCTTCTAAATCCTGGTGACAGCATATAGTCATGGATGACCTGTGGGAACTGGGCCTCTTTCTAAGGCAGAGCCTCCTAGTCCACTTGTTCCTACAGGGGTATTTTTCCTGTCACACGGCCACCATGCCTGGTACGCGTCATCACAGAGCAAGTGAGTGAGATCAGATTGAGTGTGGCTTTGAAGTGCAGATTTTTTTTTTAAGATTTTGTTTCTTTATTTTGCATGCTAATGAGTGTGTTATAAAGGAACTTGTTTCTTTCTGCTTTTACCTACCACCTATACCGAAATGTTGAAGGACAGACACCTTTGCTTTTAGTGTTGGGTGCTCTTAAAGAGAAGCTTCAATTCTAAACTTACACACATGCTAGGGGAAAGGGAGCTCAGAGAGAGAAGGGAACACCAAATAAAGGTGTTGGGAGGATCCTCCCAGGGTGGGAGAAGCATGCTGAAAGTAGACTATAGACCAAACATGATTGCCACCCATTGCCTCTTTTGCAAACCACAACACTCAATAAGAGAGAGAGAGAACAAAAGGGAATGCCCTGCCACAGAGGCAGGGGGGGATGGGGGGATGAGGGGTGGGAGGGATACTGGGATCCGTGGTGGTGGGAAATGGGCACTGGTGGAGGGGTGGGTATTTGATCATTGTATGATTGAAACCCAAGCACAAAAATCTGTAAGTCTACAACTGTACCTCATGATGTCTCACTAATGAAGTGCAGATTTTGGACCAAGAGATAGCTCAGTCAACTAAGTGCCAGTTCTACACGCGAGAGCCTGTTTCATGTTGTTTCATGTTGGCAGTGCCAACGGCATACTCCTGGCCCTGTGTGCAGGGATCACTCCTGGCAGCTCGGGAAGACCTTTTGTGGTTTTGAGACCAACCACCCTGCCCACTGTACTGTCTCTCCGGGCCCCAGAGCTGGTTTAATCCCCAGCGTTGACTGCATGGTGTTCCCCGAGCTTGTCAGGAGTGACCCCCAGGACTGAGCAGCCCTGAGGGTTGCCCCCAGAAAAAAACTAAGGCTGGAGAGATAGTACGGGCTTAAGGCTCTTGCCTTGCTCAAGGCTGACCAAGGTTTAATCCCTCCATATGGTCCCCCAAGTCATAACAACAGCTGAGTGTGGCCCAAAGCAATAAATAAATAAATAAATAAAAAGCGTTTGAGGGGACAGAGGGTATGACTCAAATGGTAAACCACAGTCGTCGTATTCGGGAGGCCCTGGACTCTGTCCTTAGCACCACCAGGTATGACCCACCACAGCAATTAAAAAATACATGTTTTGGTGGTGGTGACTTGGGGGGTGGGGACGTTTTAACCCTCAATACCTGGTGGTTTTCACTTAAAGAGAAATATAAGTAAATGCTAATTCCTTGACCTAAGGACGTTTCCAAAGTGCCTTCAGAGAATCTGTGTAGGAGTAGGACTTACATTGCTGGAGATTAGGGGTCCTTAAAATAACATGCCCTGTAATAACTTGGAAAGCAAAGATCTCCAAGGAAAGCTCCCTCTCAGCGGTCCACTGAGTTTAGAGCGTCTGCCCCAGGCCAGAGTTGGGCTTTGCACGCGGGACCCGGGGTTCAGTCCCCAGCACAGAGAGGGTGTGTGTACCCACAAATAAAACACAAATGTGTCGCCTTTGTTTGTGCCACGCTCAGTGGTGCTCAGGGTTCACTCCAGCCCTGCACTCGGGGATCATTTGTGACAGGGCTTGGGACCAAAGGGGGTGCCTGGGATCAGACCTCCCTGCTGGGCTGCTGCCTGACTCCAAATGCATCATGCTTTAAGGGCAGAGAGCAGAAGAGAGGGTCTCCTTGGGGGCAGAGAGGCATTGCCGAGGGACCGCCTGACTTAGTGGTGGTCTGTCCACTGGGGAACAGGAAGCAAAGAGGCAGCAGGTGGACGTGAGCAGCCCGGTAGGGGATTGAGGAGCAGGGGACAGTTCCAGACCCACCCGCAAGTGCCTTTGCTCCGGCTCCTGTTCCTCAGGGTGCCCCTGGCCTGTGCTCGGATGGTCACCAGGGCCCTGGTGTCTCCCTGGGCCGGGTGTCCTCAGGAAAGGGTCTGGTGTGGGAGAGAGGTGGGTTTGAATCGAAAACTTCCCCAGCATGTGAGACCTGGGGTAGTCTTTCAGTTTCCTTGAGATTTAAAGGGGCCTCAGGGGTTGGGAGAGATAGTTCCTCAGGCTGGAGCTCAGGCTTTGCATGCAGGAGCCCTGGATTTGAACCCTGGCACTGCATGGTTCCCTGAGCACTGAGCCTGGAGTAGCTCCTGAGCACTGCCGAATGTGGGTCCAAAACCAAAATGCCAATAAATGAAATGAGTGTTAACACCTTGCTTAGGAGGCAGGCTAAGGGATAAAGGGTCTAGAGGCCAACGGTGCACACTGGGGCTCTGGAGGGAAGGGAGTGGGCATCTCTAGGCGCTGGAAGGTGCTTGCAGGTGCTCAGACGTAAGCACAGCTCAGCCAGGTCCGTGATCATCTGGTAAGCAGGTTGCACAGTATAAGGGTGCAGGAGTCTTGGGGTCCCTGTCTGTGTCACAAGAGGGAGCGTGCATGCCCACTCTCTGCCCTGCCCTTTGGCCACTGCCCCGCCGGGTGGCCGCCAGGAGACCCCAGTTCCTTACCACTACAACTAGCCCTTCCGCTCCATCTCTCAGAACCCCAACCCCGCCTGCCCTTTGCACTCAAGGAATGGGTGTCACCCAGAGACACACAGGAGGCGTTCACAGCGAGACCGATGGGGTATTTTAGGTATCTGCACGTGCTGTAGTGTTACACCGGACTGAGATCTCCCCAGAGGAATTACACGAAAACAAGTTGCAATGCAATAAGCAAAGGGTCTTTATTGGCTAGCTCAAGCTAGGGCCCTTATCCGGCTCACTATCACAATGGCAGCCTTCTGGGAACGAGCAGCCCCAAGTCTCAAAAGTGAGAGGCTTCTATACCATAGCTTTATATAACGGAACTTTTCGTGGACCGCCCTTTTGGCCGCAGTCCGAGTGCCTTTCCACTACTTGTACTTAGCTAATTGGTTTTAAGTTGGAGTTACATAAGGGTTGCATAAGAGTTACATAAGGATTTCATGGGGGGCGGGGGTACTTCCCTACCTGCATCTGATTGGTAACTCTTAGTTGACCTCACCCTGGCTATCTCACTTTGGGGAAATCATGACTCAATTCCAGGTACCTGTGCTCAATTCCAGGAATTCTGGAACTGAAACCGAGGCCCAACTTCTGGCTTCTTTATGAGCCTGTCAAGGCGCTGCCTTTGCTTCTCTGTCTCTCAGTACAACACAAGGGGGCACGGGCAGGACGGACAGCATGCTGGGCCTCCCATTAGGCCAGGTCCACTAGTGTACAGCAGCGCTTGGCTCTATACATGGGTCAGGCACCAAGACAGAACCAAGGCTAGGCAAGGTGGGACCAAGCCTAGGCACACATGGGCAGAACCAAGCCTGTGACCCAGATGGAACCAAGCCGGTGATGCACAAGGGCGGAACTAAGGCCATGCAGTACCTGGACAGAACCCAGACTGTGACCCATGGGGACGGAACCAAGGCTGAATGCTCGTGGACAGAACAAGCCTGTGCCTCGTGGAGGTATAGCCAAGCCTGTGATGGGGGTTGTGTCTGTGGAAGGGGCCTGGTGTAAATCTGCCTATTGGGTTGCCAGTGTTTATTGAGCACATATTGCCCCTCACGCAACAAGAATAATAATCATGGGGGGGCGGGGCGCCTGGCAGGTGCTGACTCAGCCTGTTTGGAATTCAAGAAGCTTTAGAAGGGAACCGTTCTTTTATTTATTTATTTTTTAATTTTTATTAGTGAAACACCATGGGGTACAGTTGTAGACTTACAAATTTTTGGCTTGGGTTTCAGCTATACAGTGATCGAGTACCCATCCCTCCACCAGTGCCCATTCTCCACCACCACTGATCCCAGAATCCCTCCCTCCCATCCTCCCCCTATCCCGCCCTGCCTCTGTGACAGGGCATTCGAAGGGAACCGTTCTTGACCCCCAGCTTGTAACTTATTTGTTTCCGGATAAAACACAGTCACAGAGAGTGGAATTCTTTTTAATTAACTGTGCCTATAGGAGTGTGAAAGCATCCCGGTAGCTGATTTCTATTAGACCCATGCAGCTGTGCATGTCTGTGATAGCTTCCTCAATGTTGTTAAATGGATTTACCCCTTCGCTTATATTCTTTCAAAGAAACGTGCCAGCATCATGCAGTGGGTTTCGTGAATAGCTAAGGCCCTAGAAAACAAAATCCAGTAAAAACTTATCCATGTTCTGAAATGCCAACTAGGAACCTAGGACCTCCGCCTTCCTTTTGTTAATAGGGGTGAGGGGTGGGGGCGCTCAGCCGTCCAGGACACGAGGTCCTGGGTTCCATGCCTGGCACGGAAATAAAGCTGGGTGGGGGGGATTAGCAAGTGCTCGGGGTTAGGAGAATGTGCCCCCACCACCTGAAGTGTTTGTGGTGCCGTCAGAAGACTAGACAGATCTGGAAGAAGCGCCTCATTCAGGACTCAGCCCTGGGGAGCCCCAGGCCCCCGCCATGGGTTCCTGCATTTGGGATCACCAGGCTGGGGAAAGCGGGAAGCATGGATTTGGCTTAGGCAACAGCAGGCTTGGAATGGCCTCCCTAAGGTGCCTTCCAGCCTACAGCCAGCTAGCAGATACGCTGACCAACTGGCCTTTCTCGTGTGGGGGCCAGTTGTTTACTGGTGGCTGGACTATATCCTTTCAGCAGAAATGTCATTGCCAGGTTCAGATGTAATGACATTTTTAGGCCTATTTATTGATGGCTGCGCTGTGTTAAAAATAGCCACTGGGCAGGCCAAGCGACAGTACAGAGGGCAGTAGTTGCCCCACTCGTGGCTAACCTGGGTTTGATCCCCAGAGCCCCGAGTCTTACCAAGAGTGATCCCAGAGCATAGAGCCAGGGTCATGTCTGAGCACCGCCAGATGTGACCCCCAAACCAACAAAATAATCATCATTCTGGCTGAAATCCATCTTTCAAATGCTTGGTTAGATGGGGGGTGGGGGGACAATATTGAATCCTGTGAGTTATGAAGGTTCCAAGTTGTTCATGATTGAGGTTCAGGTGTACAATATTCCAACACCAGTCCCTTTACCAGTGTCCCCAGTTACCCTCTCATCCCCCAGAGTGACTGAATCCCTCCACCAGTGTCCTTGCTCCTTTTCCTGACTGTTGCCTTTGGACATTTATTATTGCCCTAATTCGTTTCTTTATATCCTACACATGAGAGAGATAATAAATTATTTACGGCTTAAATTGCTTCTGATTTCCTGGTGGGTGAATACGAACCTCCCTTTTATCCAACAAGAAGAGTTTCTTTCTCCTCTGTAAACTATTTTTCCCTCTGTGGCACTTCCCACAAGCCGGGTGCTAAATGTCGTTGCCCTTAAATTGTACCTTGTATCACTTTTTCTTTTCTGATTTCCTTTTCAAAATCCTCTTAAGGGGCTGGAGCCATAGCACCGGCAGGTAGGGCATTTTCCTTGCACGTAGCTGACTGGCTGACCCGGGTTCGATTCTCAGCATCCCATATGGTCCCCTGAGCACTGCCAGGAGTAATGTCTGAGTGCAGAGCCAGGAGGAACCCCTGAGCATCACGGAGTATGAGCCCCCGCCCCAAAGAAGTGTCTGTATTGATTTTGGTGAGATGTAATTTACATTTACATGATGTAATTTACATGAGGTCGAAGTACCTTTTTCCGTGTCCATCTCAAAGTTTCCACCTGTGTGCCAGAGGAATCCCACCATTGAGAAGCTGAGTGTTTGTTACCTCCAAGTTCCCTTCCGCCCCCTAGTCACCCACCAGCAGTGATCTGCTCTCAGTGTATATCAGTATTTCTTTACTGGGGCGACCCTGGGCAATGTCTTGAAACTTTTATCCACCAGTTGTCACATTTGGACAGGTGCTGTTTGCATTAGCAGTTCGGAGTCAAATTCTCTGAGCTATGCTCCAGGACACAGGGGAGTCAGCATCACAGAGAGAGAACGGCCTGCTGGCCGAGACTGAGAGAGCTTGTCCTTAGAGAGATCAGGGGTGCAGATAGGACGCAGAGGCCTGCCCAGCTTGGCTGCCAGGTTTTGTGGGGCTCAGGAACTCTCTTGGGGAGCTTCCAGGTGGAGTCCTTGATGGCTGGCTTGCTAATCAAGGCTTCTCTGGGAACATGCATGGTCCTTTTCACTCCTGAGTGATATTCCTTTGTATGACTCTGCTACTCTGGCTGAGGCTGGTGGTCAGGGCTTAATCCTGGCTCTGTGCCCAGGCGTCGTGTTACTCCAGGCTAACAGAATCTGTCACTTCGGTGCTAAGGCTGCCTTTTATGCTTGTTCTGTTTTAGGGCCATACCCTGTGGTGCTCAGGGCTAACTCCTGCTCTGCACTCAGGAATTACTCCTGGCGGTGCTCAGGGACCATATGGGGTGCCAGGGATCAAACCCTGGTCGGCCACGTGCAAGGCAAGCACCCTACCTGCTGTACTTATATTCCGGCTGCCTTTTCTTTTATCCATTTCACAATGGTCGGACATTTCCCTTTGTCGCGGCTATGGGACTGGAGCGATAGCACAGCGGTAGGGCGTTTGCCTTGCGCGCAGCCAGCCTGGCCAAGCCCGGTTCGATTCTTCCGCCCCTCTTGGAGAGCCCGGCAAGCTACCGAGAGTATCTCGCCCACACGGCAAAGCCTGGCAAGCTACCCGTGACAGTATTCAATATGCCAAACACAGTAACAACAAGTCTCACGATGGAGACATTACTCGGCCCGCTCGAGCAAATCGATGAATAACGGGAGGACCGTGACCGGGACTGTGACCGTCGCTGCTATAGATAGTGCTGCAATGAATGTTCATATGTATTTTTTTTTTGCAAGAACATGTTTTCCTTTCTCTGAAGGGTGGGATTTCTGGGTCATCTGCTAACTGGAGGACTTTCTGAGCAACTGTCCCGCGTTGCCTTAGCAGCTGCGTATTTTGTTTCTGCTAGCGCGTGTGTTGTGAGTTTCCTGTCTTACTACGTCCTTGCCAACACTTGTTTATGATCTGTCTCTTTCCTCAGAACCATCCCAGTGGGTGTGAAGTGGCGACTATTGTAGCTTTGATTGGCATCTCCCTGGTGCTCTCTGCTGTTGGGTTTCTTTTCATTAGCTCATTTGCCATTCGTTGCTTCTTACAGAGGATCTCAGAATTTTGCACTTTTTTTTAAAAATTATGTTGTTCAATCTGATTAAAAAGCTGTCTTCATATTCGGTGCATGAGTCCTTTGTCATATATTCTATATATTTTGCTTCTGCTTTTTTTTGGGGGGGGGAGGACATACGCAGTAGTATTCAAGGTTTATTCCTGGCTCAGTGCTCAGGGGTCTCTCCTGGAGGGGTACTCAAGAGACCATATGGGATGCTGGAGGTCGAGTTAGGCTGAAAAGATAGTTCGGGGGTTAAGGTACTTGCCTTGCATATGAAATATATATTTTGCAAATGGTTTGTCCCAGCCTTGGGCTTGCTTTTTTTTTTTTAATGGTATTTTTGGATGCACAACATTTTAAATTTTAACAAAATTCCACTTGTCAATTTTTTTTTTTTTTTTTGCTTTTTGGGTCACACCTGGCAATGCACAGGGGTTGCTCCTGACTCTGCACTCAGGAATTACCCCCTGGCGGTGCTCAGGGGACCATATGGGATGCTGGGAATCGAACCCAGGTCGACCACGTGCAAGGCAAACGCCCTACCCGCTGTGAATTTTTTCTTTTAGAGTTCATGTTTTCCTGTTGTTGCTCTGCCCTTTAGACCCTAAGGTTTGTTGTTTTTTTTTGTTGTTGTTTGTTTGGGGACCTCACCCAGCAGTGCTCAAGGCTTACTCCTGCTCAGGGATAATCCTGAGATTTGGGGGGACCGTATGTGGTACCGATTGAACTGAGGTTGGCTATGCTCCGGGCAGGCCCTTGGCTGTTGTACTCTCTCTCCCGCCAAGATTTTCTTTTTAATATTTTCCTCCTGAAAGCTTATAGTTTAACATTGATGATTAGGCCTTTCTTCTATTTTGAGTTGATTTTCCCCATGTGAAAATTCATTTGCTTACCACCAGTAGATGAAAACAATACCCTCCCCCTGATAATTCACTCCTGGTGTCCTTGGTGACTGGAAAAATCAACTGCCCATGTATAGAGGTCTATTTCTAGACTCTCTAATCTGGGCCATCAATGGATTTGTCTAGTCTTTGGTTTTTGTGTTGTTTGTTTTTGAGTCACATCTGGCTGTGCTCATAGGCAAGGGCCCAGGACCCCCTGAGCACCCCTTGGGAGGCCCCCTAAACAAGCTTATTTGTCTGTAAGTGAGATGTCATGCATATGAATAGAGAGGGTCCGGAGTGATAGTAATTGACGAATGAAAATGCTTGCATGTTTTCGGGACACCGTGTTCTGCAGCGGGTAGGGCGTCTGCCTTGGATGCCGTCAACCCGGGTTTGATTGTTGGCATCCCATATGGTACCTCCTCCCTGCACTGCCAGGAATAATTCCGAGTACAGAGCCAGGAGTAACGCCTGAGTATCACCATGTATGGCCCCAAAATGAACAAAAAAAATATGAATACAGATAGATGACGAATTTTGGGTCTGTGTACTTTTGCATATCTATGGAGTCTCACTATCTGTACGATGAATTTTGGGTCTGTGCACTTTTGCGTATCTATGAGTCTCACTATCTGTACACGTAGAGTAGGTCACTTCCTGTTCTGGTACCCCTCTTGGCGTGGCACTGTGTCTGAGAGACCCACGTGGTCCTTTCCAAAGCTGCTTCCTCCCTTCTGGGCCGGTTCTGTCTCCACAGTGCTCATGTTGGCAGATTTTTTAAATTCATTTTCAGAATACTCACTATAACAAACGGGGGGCAACAGAATACCTCCAGAATACATCCTTGTTCAGTGGTCTCTTTATTTCCTCAGGAGAAATGACCTTTTACTTATTTTTTTCTTGTTCTGTTTGGGAGCCAGGGTCCTGCTTTGAGGGTGCCAGAGAACCCTGTGCTGCGCCCCCACCCCACCCCCAGGTCTCTGAAGCCTCAGCCTCTGCCTGGATTCGTCTGAAAATTGGAGGGAAGGAGGTCAGGCCATACCCAGCAGTGGTCAGAGGCTACTCCTGGCCCTGTGCTCAGGGAGACCATATGGGTGCTGGGGATCGAATCAGATTCAGCTGTATCCAGGTGAAGTGACACCCTTTGTTCTGTCTCTCCGTCCCTCACATTTTGAAAAAACGTGTTTTTTTTTTTTTACCTGGGTAACCTTAATTGACGAATGAAAATGCTTGCATGTTTTCGGGGCACAGTGTTCTGCAGCCCACCCTCCACCTTCAGCCTTCTCCCCCCCACCCCGTTTGGCAAGGGTCTGTTCCCGCTGCCCTGCCCACTGCTTGCTCTGTGAGTTTGGCATTCCGCCTTTCTCAGACCAGCTTCACCCCTCACTAGTTCCCTCCACGCTGCAGGAAAGGAACCGTTGTGGCTCTTCGAGCCACATGGCATTCATGCTGTGCCCAGCCCCTGCCCTGGGGACTCGCCTTGGCACAGGGTTGTCCGAGGACCCGGATATTGGCAGCAGTGCTTAGCGTGCACGTGCGTCTGTGTTTACAGATCGAGGCCTGGCCGTGGTACCGCTGGGCCACTTAGTGGGTCTAGATGCCAGGCTGTTGACGTGAGCTCTGAGCCCCCATGTCCTGGGGAGCTCTGAGCATCCCCAAAGGACATGGCCATGTCCTTTGGGGATGCCCCAGCCTGTGGGTCATTCCCGTGCACACCCGGTCCTCCTGGGCCTGACCATAGCTGCTGGGGTCCCGGCACCCGGCGGGGTGTCCTTCCTTCCCACGGACGGTGCCCGTCCCAAGGGCTGACCCTGTCCACAGCGCGTGTGCCTGGCCCCCAGAGGAGGAGGTGGCTGGGCTCTGTGGCCTCTGGGTCTCAGCCCAGTTGTAACCTGGGGCACTGGTGGCGTGACCTCCTCATGGGTGACATGGCAGGAAAATTGTCTCTGCCAAGCGCTGCGTGAGCTGCCCGTGAGGAGCTCGTGGGAGCGACACGGGGAAGGATGCCCCACCCTCCTCCTGAGTAGCGAGATGCCCCAGCCCACCGCCCGCTCCCCTTCCTCTACGTGCCCGTCTTCTTTGCACCCTGGTTCCCTGCAGCCTGCTCGCTGAGACCGTCTCCGAGGTCCAGTCGTGACCCCGCAGGTGGCACCCTTCATCTCGGGCAGCTCGGCCCTCCCCCCATTCCCGAGTCCTTTCTTTAATCCCCTCAGGGTGCCCCCAGGGCCTGCCCCTCCTGGGGGTGGGTGTCATGCTCCTGGCACGTGAGGATGTGTCATCTGTATCCTGGTTTATGGTCTAAGTGGGTGCGCATTGAGTTCATCGTCTCCATGGGCTCACAGGGGACTCACCTGCCTAGCCCCCACTGCCCCAGTGACGCTTCCAGGGTGGTCACTTCCCAGGCAGAGATGAGCTTTGCCCTCCCGGCAGCAGGCTCTCTGGCAAAGGGCAGGACCCCGACCGTCCGTCGGGGAGGGAGGTGGGTGTGGCCCACAGCAAGGCAGGGGGTGGTCAGGGCGGCCAGGCTGCAGGGTCCCGGGTCCCACATGACGCCTGTGGCAGCTGAGCAGCTGCGTTTGGGAGTGGACGCCGGTGTCCCACCCCACTCTGTGCTCACTGCGCCATTCACAGTGCAAGGTGGAATGTCCGATTCCTTCCAAGGAGTCCGTCCCCTGGCGGAGGAAGGGGTGGGGAGGGCGCCCTTGCGAGATCCATTTGAGTCCAAGTGAAAGCCTGCCCTCACCAGGCTTCCTGGAGATAAGAGGGAGAGGTTTTCACCTGGTTGAATCTGGTTTTGTTCTGATGGCTTTAAAGAAACACACTTGGGGCTGGAGCAACAGCACAGCGGGGAGGGCGTTTGCCTTGCACGCAGCAGACCCAGGTTCGATTCCCATCATCCCATATGGTCCCCTGAGCACCGCCAGGGGTGGTTCCTGAGTGCAGAACCAGGAGTAACCCCTGTGCATCGCTAGGTGTGACCCAAAAAGCAAATAAAATAAACACACTTATTTTCCTTTATAAGAACAGTGTTGTGTTCATGGGATGTTTGGGAAGTCAGAGTGAACCACCATACACAACCCTCGTTTATTCTCGCCTGTCCGGTCTACTTTTGCCTGGCTCGTAGTAGTCCCTGACATCATTTTTGTCACCTGGCTTATGGTCTCAGTCGGTGTGTGTTTGTGTTTTCTCCAGTGTGGTATGAAGCACACACAGTCTGCAGAAGAGATGTGCAGACTCCCAGCCAGGTCACCCACCGCCCCTCATCCAAAAATGTGAAGACAGGTGGCTTCCAGAAGCTTCTCCCATCTGGGGGCCCCTCCCCACCACACACAGCAGGAGCCACTTTCCCGACTAGTCCAATCCTTGCTCCGCTTCCAGCTGGGGTTTTCTCCTGGGCATGTAAGTGCAGCGGCCCCTGGCTTGCTGGACCTGCCCTGTGGGGTCACTCAGCAGCTGCTTCATGTGACTGTCCTCCGTGGTTGCAGATGTCAGCTGGAAAGAGAGAAGAGCCGGGCGGAGAGGTGCTACAGCAGGGAAGGCGTTTGCCTTGCATGCGGCTGTCCTGGGTTCGATCACTGGCATCCCATAGGGTCCCCCGGGCACTGCCAGGAGTAATTGAGTGCAGAGCCAGGAGTAACCACTGAGCACTGCTGCATGTGACACCCCCGCCCCCCCACACACAAACAGAAGTAAAAAATAGAAACCATGAAAGAGAAGAGTCGTTCAGTTTCTCACGCCACCTCCACCCCAGACCTGGGCTTTGTCAAGTTTGGGGGACCAGACCTTAGCCTTTTCCTGCCGGGACTTCCCCTCCCCCTCCTTCCTGGGAAGCAGCCGTGGGGGGGGGGGGGGGGCGCCGGGGGCTGGGCCTGCAGCAGCTGCTGGGATTCTTCCTGGGCCTGGAGACAGGTGGTGGGAGGGAGGGCCCAGCTGGGCTGGGGGTCTGGGCTGGGGCCAAAGGGCTTTTTTTTTTTGGCCACATCCGGCAGTGCTCAGGGCTTATTCCTGGTGGGGAGTGTTCAGGAGACCATACGGGTGTCGAACCCGGGTCAGCCCCGTCCAAGGCAAGCGCCTTCCCTGCTGTTGAAATCACAGCGATGTGACTCCTGGCTGTGTGAAGGGCAGGCGCACTGTGGCGGTCCCCATCCTGACCCTGGGGCAGGCACACCCCTGCACACAATGCAGGGCCCTGGGTGCGAGTGGGATGCATCCGGGCTGTCACATTGAGAGGGATTTGCTGGGGCCCAGCCGCCCCCCCCCCTTTGTACCCCCCTTAGCCCGTGGCACGAGCACTCAGAGGGGGCCAGGCTGCTCCCCGATGCCCAGGACCCATGTGGCACTTGCCGAGCAAGGCCTGTGGCTGCGGGCACAAGCGTGTGCATTCACACCTCGTGAACCGATCCCCATGGCCCCACACGCACGCACGGATGCCCAGCGTGGCCCCCACAGCCGCCCCGTGTCTCTGAGCACGTGGAGTCCCACACGGGGTCCCTCTTAGTAGCCCTCCTTTGCGGCTCACCCTCAGGGATGCTGCCCTCGCCCTCTGCACCAGGCTGCTTGCTCGCCCGGCCGGCCCGGGGGTGGATGGTGGAGAGGTTGGGGTCCTCCTGGCCCCCCTTTTCTGTTTCAGAAGGCTGCCCTCATGCCGGGCTCTCTCCACATGATGGGAACAGACAAGCCGGGCGGGTGTAGGATCATGTGGGGCCTGGGTGTGTCCTGGCTGCTCACAGGCCCTACGGCCAGCCTTGGACTGACCGCCTCACCACCCCTTTAAAAAATCTAGTTTGTCGGGGGCCACATCTAGCTGTGCTCAGGGCTTATTCCTGACTCTGAACTCGGGAATCACTCCTGGAGGTGCTTGGGGGGTCATGTGTGGTATTGGGGTTTGAACCTGGGTTGGCTGCGAGCTAGGCCAGTACCCCCCTCTCTGGCCCTGGCCCCCCTCATAGTCATTCCACCCCTCCCCGGGATTCTTAGCTGTGGTGCTCGCTCTGGACATACTTCAGCTCACAGGGTCACAGGGGTTATGGGTGGGGTACTGATGGGGGGTCATGGGGCATCACACCCAAAGACAGACAGGTGCTCGCTCCTGGCACAGCCCTGGTCTCCACACCCCCAGTAGGCGTTGGAGATGGAGACCTGAGTCCCTGATGACAGACGGGGACCTACCCTCCCCCTGCCCCCATCCTCTCATCATGGCAGGCGAATGCCCCCCAGGACCCCCACCTCGGTTCAGAACCCCCAGGGGGCTCAGGGCAGACCTGGCCCTCAGAGCAGCATCCTGGTCACTGAGTCTGGCCTGGGTGGGGGATAGGACAGTGCTGGGCGTGGACGGGGTGAGTGTGTTCCTTCCTGGGGGAAGATCCAGAAGCCCTCCTGGTCCTTATGCTCAGCCTGGACAGCAGAGGGCAGGATGACGATGAGGCAGTGGGTCCCAGGGGGTGCAGTCCTGGAACCTCTTGTTTCACTTGTCACCTAATTGTCACTGTCCTTAGTTCCCACAGATTGAGAGGGAAGGAGGTGCTGTCTGAGGGAGAGGGCAGGGGAAACTGAGGCGCTGGGACTGCAGGGCCCTGAAGTAGCTGTGTGTGTTCCTCCATGCCTCCATGCTGCCTTACACGGGCTCCACCTGGTCAAGCCCACAGGACTGTTATGAAGCAGGAGGGACCCAATGGGGCTGAGGAACGTGACTTGGCTGTGTGTGTCCCAGTTCAGTCCCGGCTGCACATAATCCCCAGAACTGAATGCTCCGAGGACCTCTGGGGTCCCCAGTACTGCCAAGAGCACCACACCCCCAGGCCCTCGTATTCACCCACTGCCAGGTCACTGAGGATGGCAGGAGTGGCCAGAGTCCTCATGATTTATTCCTGGCTCTGCACTCAGGGGTCGCTCCTGGCTATGCTCAGAGGGACCATATGGGATGCTGGGGATCGAACCTGGGTCAGCTGTTTGCAAGGCAGATGCCCGAGCTGCTGTACTTTCATCCCGGCCCCTTATTGCAGGTTCTTCCGGCAGACAGAAAGGTGGTCCAGACCCATGTCGGGTATAGAGGGAAGGCATGCGTCTTTTTTCCCCCCATTTTTTTTAATCGAATCATCGTGAGAAACAGTTAACGAGCTTTCCCGTTTGAGTTTCAGTCATACAGTGATCGAACACCCATCCCTCCACCAGTGCACATTCTCCACCACCAATGTCCCCAGTATCCATCCCCTTCCCACCCCTCCCCCTGCCTCCATGGCAGACATGATTCCCCAGACTCTCTCTCTACCCTGGGGCATTATGGTTTGCGATGCAGATACTGAGAGGCCATCACGTTTGGTCCTTCATCTGCTCTCGGCGCACATCTCCCATCCCGAACGACTCCGAGGGAAGGCGGGCGTGCCTGAGGTTGGCAACACCCCTCGGCCCCAGGCCCTCCAGGCCGGCTTCGTGCCAGGCTCAGCCTCCCCTGGCTGCTCGCTGGCCGTGTGCATCGGGCCGAGCGAGCCGCGGGCGGGAAGCAGCTGTGTGAGGCCCCGCGCTGCCTGTCTCGCGCCTCCCCGCCAGCCGGGAGCGGTGGCAGGTGATGACGGGAGCAGGCGTTAAGGGTGGCATTTCCTTGGCGGACTGACACGGCGCTCCTTCTAGGAGTGGGGTGGGGGTGGGGGTGGGGGGTGCACGCCACGAAACAGCTGTGGTGGCCGCCTGAGCCTGACTGCATTGTTGCCGTCCAGCCCAGGGAACAGGCAGGGGGCAGAACTGGGCACTCTGTTTCCCACCAGGCTGATGGCCAGCCGAGGGCAGTCACCGTTGCTGGGATGGAGGGTGCTTCTGGGGCTGCTCCCGGCTCAGTGCTCACTCCTGGCCGTGCGTCGGGGAGCATATGGAGTGCCAGGGCTAGAACCCAGACCGTCTGAGGCGAGCATGTGCTCCAGCCCTGCTGTGGCTGTCCCCAAGCTGGGGCAGTTTGGGTTTTGTTTGTCTTTTTGTCTCTGGCAGTGCTCAGCCCTTACTCCGGCTCTCGCTCAGGGATCACTTCCGGGAGCATACTGAGTGCCGGGGATGGAGCCGGGTCAGCCGTGGGCACGGCCAGTACCCCTTGTACTAGCTCCTGGGCAACAGGGCTCTTTCTCATGAAGACCACACTCCCAGATTGTATAGTGCTGCCCCCCCCCCCCCCAGAAGTCTGTTCCCCGGCTTGTACGTCCCACTTAGCTCCTACCCATCACCAGTTTGGGAACATAAGGAGTCCACGCCACTGAGGCAGGAAGTGGGGGACAGAAGCGCTGTACAGTTAGAGAAGTCCTGGCACGGTGACACAACCCATCTTCTTGCTCTGGAAGGTGTCACTGCGTCTCTGAATATGTTAGGAAGCCCCTGATGCTGTATTTGCAGAGACGGCACCCACTAGACTTGGGCTGCTGTCCCCGGGCGTGGGGTCACTCATCTGTGCTCAGAGCCAGGGCTGGAGGCAGGGCCCACACAGACCTGAGGATCGTGGCTCTGCGGCTCTGCGCCTCAGGCACCGGGCTCGCCTGGCTCATTGCGTCAGCTCTGGCGCTTCCCTCTTTGCTGTCTGGGAGGACATCGTGTGATCCATCTTTTTTTTTTTTTTTGCTTTTTGGGTCACACCGGATGATGCACAGGGGTTACTCCTGGCTCTGTGCTCAGGAATCACCCCTGGCGGTGCTCAGGGAACCATATGGGATGCTGGGAATCAAACCCGGGTTGGCCTCGTGCAATGCAAACGCCCTACCCGCTGTGCTATTGTTCCAGGCCACCCCCCCCCCCCCCCCGCCCCCCGTGGTTTGTCTTCTTTGGTCCTAATGGACAAGAGCTGAAGGAACAAGATCTGGGTTAAACAAATGGAACTTACGGGCTCTACACGAATGTCTGTGAAGGAGCTGACAGGTGTTTGGACAGGGGTGCTTTGGGCTGGACCACCCCGACTATGCTTGGGATTATTCTGGGCTCTGTGCTCGGGTCTGACTCCTATCTCTGTGCTTGAGATTACTCCTGGCTTTGTGCTTGGGGCTTACTGCTGTCTGTGCTCAAGATTACTCTTGGCTCTGTGCTCGGGATTACTCCTGGCAGTGCTGGAGGTCTGGGGAGCCTACATGCTGGAGATTAAATGGGGTTGGCTGCACGCAAAGCAAGTAGCCTTACCCCTATACGACCACCCCAGCCCCGGCGACAGATATCTCAAGGCCCAAATGTTACTGATGACTTGCTGACGATGATCATTTCCAGCTAGTGTGTGGCATCTGAGCTTGGGCTGCGCGAATGAAAATGTCACAGACCGAGGGACGTAGATGACAGAAGCTTGTTCCCTACAGCCCTGCCGGCTGGGAGGCCGTGATGGAAGTGCTAGCCTGACTGGATCCAGGGGAGCTGCCGCCTCTCGGGGCCTCACTCACAGGGACAAAGATTCCTCACACCCCTGCCAGGGCACTGCCCGCGCCCACCAGGGGCACCGAGGTGCCTGCAGAGGATTGGAGGGGGCACCTCCTGTCCACGGAGAGAGGCCTGAGCAGTGAGCCGGGCAGGAAGGAAACGGGGGTCGAAGCATCACATACACACAGACGTGACTTTCCCCGGGCTTGAGTGACTGAGCGGAGTGTCCTCTCAGTGAGCTCTCCGGAGAGATGGCGTGAGCTGGGCCTCTCCCTGGGACTGTCCTGGGATTCGGGGCTCCCCTCAGACCTCCTCTCCCAGGGGTCCTCCCACCCCGCACCCTATTGTGTTCACTTGCACGCAGACGGCAGCCCACAGAGGAAACAATTCAAAGAGTCCTTCCTTGGTGCAGTCACGCAGATGGGGCCGGCTGTGTGTGCGTGTGCATGTGTGTGTGAAAGTGTCAGAGTGTGTATGTGAATGTGTGTTTTATTATGTGTGTGAGTGTATGAGTGCGTATCTATGAGTGGAGTGTGTGAGAGAGTGTGTGAGCATGTATGTATTAGAGTGTGTGTGAGAGAGTGTGAGCATTTTTCTTGTGTTGTGAGTGTGCGAGTGTGAGTGTATGTTGGTTGTGAGTGTGTGTGAGTGTGTGTGTTGTGTGAGAGTGTGTGAACGTGTGTTTGTGTTGTGAGTGTGAGAGGGTGTGTGAGCATGTGTTTCTGTTGTGAGAGAAAGAGAGAGAGAGAGAGAGAGAGAGAGAGAGTGTGTGTGTGTGTGTGTGGTGCTAATGAATGGCGGAGGAGGTGAGAAGCATAATGAGCGTCGCTCAGCAGCGAGGGTGAAGCGTCTTGTCCACCTGGACCGTGTGGGAGTGTGGAGCTGTGTGTGGCGGGTGTTGGTGTGACAGGCCCCGCCACAGCCTGCAGTGAGAGACAGCCTCTTTAACCCTGTCGCCTGGGAGCCCCAGCCTGGTAGGCACGTCCCTCTCTCCCACCCACCCCCACCCCCGATTTCTCGAGCTCCCTGGGGAGACCTTTGCACCTGTTCCTGAAGTGTGGGTGCTGGAATATTTTAGGGCGCAGAGTTTATCATTTGAAAATGATGTTCTACAAAGACATCACCAGCAAAGTGTGTGCCTTGACATTCACTGAACACCGGCCCAGCCTGGCTGGTGGCCTAGGGCAGCCCTGAGGACAGTGGACTCTCTCTGAAGCTCCGGCCAGCCACATCATGTGCACGACTGGACCATTATCTCCGTGGATGTGGCTCCCTGCGGCAGCTTAAGGTCTGCGGTCTGGGCCAGCCCCGTCCAGATTGGGCCAGGGCTCAGAGGGAGCCTCTTGCCACCCACAGCTGCCGTCCCGGACTGTGGGTGAGACTGGGGAGTTTCAGCCGCAGAAATATATTTTCTCACGTTCTGGAGGTCGGAAGCTCCAGGTCCAGGGACCAAAGGGACTCCACCTGCCAGTAAACTTCCCACCGACCCCACGTGCGGCTGCCTGTGGTGGTCACAGAGGAGGAGGGAGGGAGGGAGGAAGAGAGGGATGGGAGGGAGAGAGAGAGAGAGAGAACAGAAAGAGAACAGAGAGAACAGAGAGAAAACAGACCTCTGATTCTCCTTTTGAGGGGACACTGACCTTATAGGTCAGGGCCTAACCCTTATGACCTCCTGTGCCCATGAAATGCTCCTGACAGTCCCTTCTTCCACAGGTGCCCCCTGAAGTGAGGCATTGGCAGATGATGGGGAAGGCAACACTCAGCCCTTAGCAAACTGCCTTTCAAGGCTGTCTCATGGCCACGAAGTCCTTCTGGGCTAGAGAGAGTCCAGGAGTTAAGGCACTCACCATGCATGCGGCTCACCCCGGTTTAATCCCTGGCACCACTGAGTGCAATCTTGTCGTTTATTTATTTATCTTTTAAATATATTTCTGGCTTGGGGCCATACCTTGTGATGCTTAGATAACTCCTGGCTCTGCACTCAGGAATTACTCCTGGCGATGCTCAGGGAACCCTGTGGGTTGCCAGAGATTGAATCTGGGTATCATACGCAAGGCCAGCACCCTCCCCACTGTCCTCTCTTTTTAGCCCTGATCATCCTGTCTTTTGTAAAACCTCTCCCATCCTCTTAAGATGGGCCCTTACTTTCTGCTCAGTGCCCGCAGTCTGGCGCTGGTGAGTGGCTCAGACGTGAGGAGCCGGGCACTGGGTTTGGCTCAGTCACTGATCACTGGCTCTAGCCAGAAACCGGACGCTGACTGTAGGAGGCCAGGCCAGAACTCGCCTACATGTGGCTTTCAGTTCCAGCACCTTCCGCGTGAATTCATTGCCCAGCTTGCTGGTCTAACACCAGCTGATGGGGCCCGAGAGATAGTACAGTGGGTCAGACCCTTGCACAGAGCTGTCCTGGGCTCTATCCACAACACAACACAGTCCTCTGAGCACCACCAGGGGTGGGCCCTGAGCCCAGAGCCAGAGTAAGCCCCGAGCACCACTGAGTGTGACCCAAAAGTTTAAAAAAAAAAAAAAAAAAAAAGGAAAACTATCTGATAAGGTATCTGATTCTCTAAAAAAAAAAAAATCACCCTAGGGGGCTGAAGAGATAGCACAATGGGTGGGACGTTTGCCTTCCAGGAAGCCAACCCGGGTTTGATTCCCAGAGTCCCATTTGGTCCCCTGAGAACCACCAGGGGTAATTCCTGAGTGCAGAGCCAGGAGTAACCTCTGTGCATCACTGGGTGTGACCCAAAAAGCAAAAAGAAAGAAAATATCACCCCCTAGATAAAACCTGGTTGCACTTTTTTTCTTTTTGGGTCACACCTGGCGATGCACAGGGGTTACTACTGGCTCTGCACTCAGGAGTTTCTCCTGGCACTGCTCAGGGGACCATATGGGATGCTGGGAATCGAACCCGGGTTGGCCGCGTGCAAGGCAAACGCCCTACCCACTGTGCCATCTCTCCAGCGCCATGTTGCATTTATTCTTTTTTTTTTCTTTTTGGGTCACACCTGGCGGTGCACAGGGGTTACTCCTGGCGGTGCTCAGGGGACCATATGGGATGCTGGGAATCGAACTCAGGTCGGCCATATGCAAGGCAAACACCTTACCCGCTGTGCTATCTCTCCAGCCCTGCATTTATTCTTTATCCTACAAATATTGAGTGGGAGCCAAGAACCCTCTGGGCTGATTTCCTGGGATCCCTGGCTTGCGTTGACTTATGTCACTCACCGCCCTCAGAATCCCTTTGTATTACATCTCACAGATCACAAGATGATCGGGAGAACTTACAAATGTGTATAAAAAATGTTCTCCTTGAGATTACAAATAGATTTGAGACCATGTATAACCTGTAGCTGACTTTCTTTGGGAATTCCCTAGCCTTGGTTGGACTGGTTGTGATGACCAGGGGTCATACGTGTGCTCACCTCACACACACACACACACACACACAGGTACACACATACATGCACACATACACCTGCACACACATACACATGCACACACACAAACGCACACATGCACACACACAAATGTGTGCATGCACACACACAAACGCACACACACAAATGCCCACATACACAAATACGCACATGGACCTACACATATATGCACACATACATGTACACACGTGTACACACGTACACATACAAACATATACATACACACACAAGTGTGCGCAATACACACACGTGTTGTTTGTGGGTATCTTGCTCATGAGCACGGTGCTTGCCATGTTCTCCTGTCGTTCTTGCTGGGGGGCGCTGCTGTGCCCCCAGGGTGGGCGTGGGGTGAGCCTCTTGTAGAACTGTGGCACTACTGGGGACGCGTTCTTGCATTTCGATGCCGGCACACACCTGGCTGTTGTGTGCGGGTGATCACACGCTCTGTCATGGAACCACGCCCAGTGCGAGGGGCACCCGGAATGGAATTCCCAGCCTCACCCCTGCAAGGCCCCCTTAGCTGTATGGTTTAGAGAACTAAACCCGGCATTCTCTTCAGGGAGAGGGACGTGCTGGGGACTGGGCTGGGACGGGCCTCATCCTTCCCCGTCATACGCTCTTCCATCTCGCTCCATTTCTGGAGCCTAGCATTCTTTTGCATGGGGCAGGGAGGGGCGTGGGGAGGGGGGCCAGACCCAGCAATGCTCAGGGCTTACTCCTGGCTCCACACTCAGGATTACTCTTACTGGTGCTTGGGTGACCTTATGGGGTGCTGGGGATTGAACCTGGGTCAGCTGCATGCAAGGCAAACGCCCTGCCCGCTGTGCTGTGGCCAGCCCTGGGATTCTAGCATTCTTGGGAGGGATCACTCCCAGCTATTCTTCACATTCATGTGGGGCGGGGTGAGAGGTGGGTGGGGGATGGGCAGTCGGGCTGCCCCCAGTGTAGCCGGGTGGGCACGGGGGCTGCCAGGGAATCAGGGAATCAAACTCAGGAATGCAACTACGTGCTACCTGTTGAGTGACCTCCCTTTCAGGTCCCTTATCACGGTGAACGTACAAGGCCAGTGTCCTTTCATTAGCCTCTCTAGCCCCGTCTTGGTAACTAAGCCAAGCTGCATTCGGCTTCACCAGTTCCCAGGGAAACTAAGGGGGCTCCAGGTTCCACCTGCACCCCGATACCCTTATTTTCAATCTGAAGGAAAAACTTGTTCAGGGCGTGGATATTAAAGAGAACATTTGGGGGGACCAGAGAGATGAAACAGCAGGTAAGCACTTGCCTTGCATGCGGCTGACCTGGGACTGATCCCCTGCACCCCGTGTGGTCCCTGGATCCCACCAGGAGTGTTCCCTGAACTCAGAGCCAGGAGTAAGCCTTGAGTACCACTGAGAGTTGACCCCCCTGGCTGCTCAAGCCCTACCCAGCCAAGGGGGGAAAAAAAAACTTAAGGGATAGAAATTTTTAAAAAAATGTTTTTTTTTGTTTTAAAGAGAACATTTTGTTGCCAAACTTTGCGTGGAATTCCAATCAGCATAATAAGAATGTGTGCGCAGAAGCGATCCCTGTGGACCTGTCTCCTCCCTGCTCTATCCAGGTGTGGGAACTGAATCTTCTGTTTCAAATTTTTCATGACTTGATTAAAACAGCATCGCCCTTATTTTGGTTGAATAAGACACTTTTGTTTTGTTTCATTTTTGGGGTGAGGCCACACCCAGCAGTGCTCAGGGGTCCCTTCTGGCTCTGCACTCAGGAATTACTTCCTGGCAGTGCTCCCGGGGGGGTCTGTGTGGGATGCTAGGGACCGAACCTGGATTGGCCTTGTGCATGGCAAATGCCCTCTCCCCACTGTACTATCTCTCCGGCCTCTGAAAAAGACATTTTTAACTTTGAATTCCAGCAACAAAACTTGGACAGGAATAACCCCAGGAAGCCCCGTTCGCTCCCATGACCTGGATTCCCGATGGTCTGGATTAATAGGCAAGCGCTGGTATCAACATTTCCAGATGACCACACAGCGAATTAGGAAAATGGGATTATATTCCCAATTCCCCCCTCAAAGCTTGAAGGTCTGGAGGGATTCTGAAAAGCTGAGCACAGGCTTCGTGTGCAGGAGGCCTGGGTTCTACTTCCAGCACACACACAGTCCCCCAAGAACCAGCAGAAATGACCCGTGAGCACTGAGCTGGGAGCAGCTCCTGAGCACTGCTGGCTGTGGCCCAAAGACCAGTGAAGCAATGTGCAGATGAGTCAGGTTCCTTTGAAAAGGCGCGTGTTTGTGCGAGGCCCAGACGTGCAGCTCCCTCAGGCCCCCCGTTCCCTCTTCCGTGGGCGCGCAGGCCCCCGGCCTTGTCCTGGGAGAGACCCTGCACCTTGGGGGCTGCTCAGGCTTCCTCTGGCCCCAGCACCCGCGTCCCTCCCCTGAGAACTAAACTCATTTCCTGGTCATTGTGTCGTCAGGGCTGAGGACAAAGATGTCCTGACACATGTGCCCTTTCCCTCCTGCTTCAGACAATAGGCTGTGATGGGGGTCCCCCACTGCTCCCCACCAGGACCTGGAGTGCCCCTTCAGGGAGCAGAACTCCACAGGAACTGCCTTCCCATGCGACTCTCAGGGGCGGTGCCGACCCACTCCCGGCCACCAGGCCTGTTCCCAGCACCTGAGGCTCCTGAAGGGTAGCAGGTCCAGTATGCGCAGTGGACTCAGTGGAGGATGCAGCGGCCACTGCCTCGCACCCCGGCTACTCACCTTGGCAGGTGGCCAACCCAGCAGCAGGATCTGTGCGCAGGCACCAAGCTCGCTTCTGTCCAAAAGATAGGACCGCCAGTGAGCACAGAGCCAGGAGTAGCCCTGCAGGGTGTGGTACCCCCCCCCCCCTTAAGGGAGAGCTCTGCCTTTAGTGATTCTGGGGCCTTTTTGTCATCACAGAACCTTCCCGTACTGCCGAGGGCGGACGGAATGTAATGATGCAGATGAGAAAAAGATATCAAGCACCCTTAAGGGAGATTTGTTGTGGAGCTGAAGCAATAGCACAGCGGGTAGGGCATTTGCCTTGCATGCGGCTGACCAGGGTTCGATTCCCAGCATCCCATATGGTCCCCTGAGCATTGTCAGGAGTAATTCCTGCATGCATGAGCCAGGAGTAACTCCTGTGCATTGCCAGGTGTGACCCAAAAAGCAAGAGAGAGAGAGAGAGAGAGAGAGAGAGAGAGAGAGAGATTTGTTGTCTCAGAAAAAAAGCACGGAAGGGGGCCAAGTTTTGCCAGCAATCCCAGAAAAAAAAAATGTGGAATTGGATTCCTGCCCGTCACCTTAACCATTTTGATTGTGTTTCTTTAGTATAGGAGAGAAGGGGCATCTGACGCCCAGCCATGCTCAGGGTCACTCCAGGCAGCATGCAGGGGACGCTTTGTGGTGTTGGGGATTCAAACCAGCATGGCTACATGCAGGGCCACTGCTTTCGACCCTGTATTGTCTCCGCAGCCCAGTTTTTTTTTTTTTTTTTAGTGAAACACCATGAGGTACAGTTATAGACTTACAAATTTTTGTGCTTGGGTTTCAGTCACACGATGATCAAGTACCCATCCCTCCACCAGCGCCCATCCTCCACCACCACGGGTCCCAGCATCCCTCCCATCCCCCATCACCCCCTTCCCACCTTGCCTCTGTGGCAGGGCATTCCCCCTTGTTCTCTCTCTCTCCTTTTGGGTGCTCTGGTTTGCAAGAGAGGCATTGAGTGGCAATCATGTTTGGTCTATAGTCTACTTTCAGCATGATTCTCCCACCCTGGGAGGATCCTCCCAACACCCTTTATTTGGTGCTCCCTTCTCTATCTGAGCTTCCTTTTCCCCTAGTATATGTGGCTGGCCTCCAAGTCATGGAGCAGAATTCCTGGTACTAATCTCGGCCACTCCTGGGTGTTAGTCTCCCTTTTTGTTGCCTTATGTTCCCCAGATGAATCAATCTTTCTGTGTCTATCCCGCTCTTTCTGACCCATTTTGCTTAACATGATACTTTCCATGTAGTACCACTTGTATGTAAATTTCATGACTTCATCTTTTCTAACAGCTACATAGTACTCCATTGTGTAAATGTACCAAAGTTTCTTTAACCAGTCATCTGCTCTCGGGCATTCAGGTTTTTTCCAGATTCTGGCTGTTGTAAAGAGTGCTGCAATGAACAAACAAGTGCAGATGTCACTTCGGCTATACTTTTTTGCCTCTCTGGGATTTATTCCCAAGGAGTGCCCAATTTTTTGATTCACTGGTTGGGCGCCTCCTATCCCAGAATGCTGGCAGAGAGCAGGATTCTTCCATTTTATTTATTTATTCTTGGTCAAAATTGTGGTGGCTCTTCTTGTTTCCTTGCCCTGACACATCCACTTTGACAGTTAACTTGCCTCTGTGAAAGTGTCACTGAGACTCCGATAGGTCCCGTGTGTGTCAGCTTGGGGCAGTTTAGCTCTTGCAGTTCACGAAAGTGGTGTGTGTCTCTCTGCTTGCTTCAAGCTATGACGAATTCCTCGCAGCGTTTTGTAGTCTTCTGCCTGCAGCTTCAGTCTGTGTTGGCTTAGACTTGTGCCTCAGGAGAAATTCCATGTTTCAGCCTCTGTGATCTGGGCTCCCCTCACCCCACTTTCCCAGCTTCCCACATACACTCTTTGCTAGTACTTAAAAAAAATGGTAATTTTATTCTTGTGTCTGTGACCTTGCTGAATTGACAGTTCTAGGAATTTTTTTTGTAGATTCTTTAGGATTTTCTATACAGATCTAATGGTCTGTATAGAAAATACTAAAGGTAATGAGACAGACTGTTGGTTTTGGTTTGGGGGCCATGCCTGGCAGTGCTCAGGACTCCAGGGACCCTGTGTGGGGCCAGGGTTGAACCCAAGTTGGCCTCCTGGACAAGTGCCCTAGCCACTACACTGTCTCGTCAGTTCAAGGGACAAGTTTTTGTCCCTTTTAACTAACATTTTTTTTGTTGTTGTTGTTGTTTTTATTGTTTTGGGACCATCATTGGCGGTGCTCAGGGATCATTCCTGGCAGTGCTTTGGGGACCATATGGAATTTCAGGGATCAGACCTGGGTTGGTGCTTGGGAGACTTTATGGGATCCTAGGAATCGAACCCGGGTTGGTTGCGTGCAGGACAAGTGCCCTACCCGCTGTATTATCGCTCCAGCCTGAGAAGCCTTTTAATTCCTTTCCTGATGTTGTCAGTGGTAAGAGTGAACATCCTTGCCTGGCTCCCTATCTCGGAAGGAACTCATTCTAGCCTCCATCAATTCTGACGGTAACTGGAGGGTTTTGTTGTTGTCTTTCAAGAAGAAGAAATTAACATCTATTCCTACTTTTCTGGACATTTTGGTTATGAATTGGGTATGAATTTTGTCAAGTGCTTTTTCTGCATAGGAAATTATAGGAAAGATTTTTATTCTGTGGACTATTAATACAGTGAATTTCATTGACTGATTGTCAGCTCCTGGCTCAGCCTTTCATCCCTGGAATCAATCCCTCTTGCTTGGTTCTGAGCCTCTCCACCTTGCCAGATGCTGCTTGATCTGTATCTACATTCATGAGGCAAACACTCTCGCGCTCTTTATTTGCAGTTTTTATCTGGCTTTCATGTTAGAGTAGAATTAGCTTCATGAAAGGACTTGGGAAGGTTTCCTTCACTCCTGCTTTTTGGAAAGAGCTGGGTGTTCATTCTTCTGAAGCCTGTAATAAGAATTCTCTAGATTCTGAATCGAGAGTTCAGAATCAATCTGAATTTTGGGGTGGGGCTTGAGCCCAGGCATCATTTGAAAGCTCATCAGAAAAAAAAAAAAAAACAGAGAGGTGGCTCAATGGTCAAGTATATGTCTTGCATGCAGGAAACCTCAGTTTGCTCCCTGGCATCACCAAAAATAAATTTAAACTGGAAATTGGGGGGAGGAGGCTGGAGCCTATCTGCCAAGCAGTGATCAGGAGTCCCAGCACCCCTCCTGGCAATGTTTGGCTAACTCAGTCTGCAGTCCCATGCCAGGGCCTGAGGATGAGGTGTTGATCCAGCCCTGTGAGGCCGGGAATGAACAGGACCGCCAGGTCCCGTTAATGGAGGGAGGATTGTTTGGGGGATCTTTAGGGCCATACCCAGTGGTGCTCAATGGACCCTGAAGTGCCAGGGATCAAACCAGGGCCAGCCACATAAAAGGTTGCACAGTCTTGTCTCCAAATCCAGAGACCTCGCCCTTGTCCAAAGCTGCTGAAAGCGCGTGTCACTGGAGAGGGGAGGGGGCTTTGGTGCAGAATGGGCAAAGCCGGGGTACTTTGCATCACTGAGAGTGAGCTTGGAAGGATTTGGAGACCTGGGACACGGCCCAGGAGGCCCTGACACCTTCAGGAACAAGTGTTGAGTGGACACTGCACACGCGTCAGGGTCGATGCAACCCCCTGAGCTCCAGTTCCTTCCTCGGCAGTTCGAGCGTGCTGCCAACAGAGGTCCCCTCCGGTTGTTTGGGGGAACAGATTAAGACACCTTAGAACCCAGACAGCTTTGGGGGCAGCTGAATCCCAATCTGTGCTCCCTCCCGCTTCCTGCCAGTGTGTCCTGAGTGCCAGAAAGGCTGTGGTGAGGTCAAGGGGTGGCTTGGGATCCTGGCTGACTGGGGACCCTCGTCCCCATGCGGTGGGGACGTTCATCCTCCCCTGGCCCCTGCTTGCCGGCTGCCCCTGGCCCTGACGTCCGCCCCATCTCTCCCTCGCCCGCAGGACCATGCTCGCCAACTCCGCCAGCGTGCGCATTCTCATCAAGGGGGGCAAGGTGGTGAACGATGACTGCACCCACGAGGCCGACGTCTACATCGAGAATGGCATCATCCAGCAGGTGGGCCGCGAGCTCATGATCCCCGGTGGCGCCAAGGTGATCGACGCCACCGGGAAGCTGGTCATCCCTGGCGGCATCGACACCAGCACCCACTTCCACCAGACCTTCATGAATGCCACGTGCGTGGACGACTTCTACCACGGCACAAAGGTAGCACACGCGCCCTGGGCCTCTCCTGGACCTTCTCTTTCTGAGGCTCATGGGCATGAGTGGAGGGGAAGTGGGGGGGTACCCCCCAACCCCGCTGTCTGGCTGAAAGGCTGGGATGGCGGGCTAAAGGCATTGGGGCAACTGACCTAGGAGATTTCAGGCCAGGTTTCCTCGATGGTGGGCTAGGGGCCGTTTCTTCCATAACGCACTTAGCCGTCTCCTGGGCAGGGACCTGATGTGATGTGTTTATCACTTTGCAGTGCCCAGGATTGAGCCCAGGGCCTCAACCCATCGAGGCAGAGGCTCTGCCACTGTGCCACCGCCTCAGCCCTGCTTTGACAGCTCTGTTTTGACGTCACGCGTCACAGACCTGGTGGGAGAAGTGTTTGCCGGCGTTTGTTATGTGGAGTTTGGTTTGCTGGCCTCCTCTGTGCATGATAAATGAAATTAATTCCCTGAGGATGGTGGAAAATAAATAAATAAATGCAGACCGGAGAGAGCTGGGAGAGTGGGGGAAGTGCTTATTCTACAAGCAGCGTACTCTGCTTCGATCCCCAACACCAAATAGGGTCCCTGAACACCCCCCCCCCGCCAGGGGCAGAGCCAGGAGTAAGCCCTGGGCATAGCCAGGCATGGCCCCCCGAATAAGCACAAAAGCCCTTTCCGGGGTGGTTTTAGTGGCAGAAATGAGAGACACGGGCAAACCTGTCTTTCCTTAGCCCTTGTTCATTTTTATTATCTGTTTGTTTGTTTGGCTCAGGGATGACTGTGGATTGACTACATAAAGGACAATTGCCTTCCCCCTGTCCTAGCCTCTGGCCCTGTTTGCAATCTTAAAAGACAGCTTGAAAGAGGGAGGGAGTCACCCCGGACAGATGGAGCAGTTCCGAGTTGGTGTCTGTTGCTGTTTCCCCTAATGCAAAATACCCACATTCAGACCTGCAGAGTGGATGAATTGGGAGGGAATGACACGGCCAGTGGGTGCTTTCCCCTCCCTGGAGGCCCAGAGCCTGCCCAGGGGCTGTCACCCTCCTGCATTTCTCACCAGGCCTTGTGTTCCCAGGGCTGGCCCGAGGCGGGTCTGAGCGCCGCCCAGGAAGGAGTGAATGGCTCATTGGCCCATGGTCTCCACTCGGCGGTGCTTCCATTTCAGGACGCAGGGATTGGGCTGGCATCTTCAGGGTCACAAGTCCCTTGTTCAGATTCGCTTGGCAGGACGTGGCCTCTTATGCTGAAGAGATAGTCCATCAGTTAGAGCGCTTGCCTGGTGACCCAAGTGTGTGTGATCCCTGACATCCTGGATGGTCCCCCGAGCACTGCCAGGAGTAATTCCTGGTTGCAGAGCCTGAGTTTTGCCGGGTGTGGCTCAAAAACCAAAAATAAAAATTTAAAAGAAAAGAATGAACCCCAGTTTTCCCATCAGATATTCCCTGTGACCAGCACGGGATGGAGACCTCCAGGCCTTCCCAGCACCCAGGAGCTCCCCCCGCGCCCTCTGCCCCTCACTGTGCCCCCAGGGATGGTTGCCCCCCACAGTACTGACTTCTGAGTCTGAAGAATCATCACATTAGCAAATTCAGCGTCAGGGATTCGGCTGCCGGAGACCCGTGTTTCATCCCTGAACACTGCTGGTGTCCAAACCCCCTGTTCCCCAAAGGAAAATTACAAGTTTAATGGGATGTAATTTATAATTCACATACTTGCCTATTCTATTTATTTTTACCCACCCTCCCTTCTTTGGGGGCCATGCCCGGTGGCGCTCAGGACTTGCTCCTGGCTCTGCACGCAGGAATCACTGCTGGAGGGACTCGGGGACCATATGGGGTGCTGGGGATCGAACTCAGGTAGTTTCCCCCAATTTTTCAACATAGGGACCTCCTAGCAGTGTTCAGGGGCCCTGGGAGCCCCACTGGCCATTCATGGCCAATGAGGTCATCATTTAGCTCGGGCCCTGTGGTGCTGGGCACTCCTGGGGTGCCCTGTGGTGCTCAGGGGACACTGTGGTTCCGAAACTCAGACTTAGTTTGGGGGGCATGCCTCACCCTCACCCATACTGTCTCCTCCTGGCTTCTTCCTCCCCATTTTAAAGTGTCAAAGTCCCAGGCCAGAGGGATAGTGCAGGGGAGGGGTGGGGTCAGGACGCAGCTTTAAGTGACTGACCCAGTTCAGCCCCTGGTCCCGAAGGTGATCCTCTGAACCCCGCCCGGAGTGAGCCCTGAGCGCTGCCAGGCGTTGCCCAACACCAGTGATAAGGAATGGAAACTGTGTCGGAGTCTGTGGTTCTGCCGTGTCCGCCACGGGCCCGTTGGCGACATGGTGACTGTCGTCGACGGGTCCCTCGGGTTGGCTTTGTGTCTCATCTGCACCGCTGGAGGGACTCCGTCATCGTGTCGTTGCTCTACCTGCCTGTCCTCGTGGCACTGATCTCCTCTCTCCGGAGGCCAGGGGCGGGGGGGCACTGACCTGGACGTCCCCGCTCTGGACCCCATCTCCTGGCCTCTGCACTCTCCCGCCTGGCTGTCCCCAAGGCGGGGTGCGGGCCATGGGGTCCATCCATGCGACCTGCCCGGAATGTCGCCGCCGTCTGCTGCCTCAGACTCTCCGGGCAGCGAGTGACGCTCTGGTTCAGAGCCTCTCCGCCCCTCGCGTGCCCCGGCCCAGGGTGGCCTTCCGTCCTGGGCTGGCTGCCACACTGTCCCTGTGCCGTCTGCCGGCCTGTCCTCTTTGTCTCCCTCCCTGCGGCCGGCTGTCGGGCCTCATTAGCCAGGAGGGAGGTTCTCTCCCGGGAGACTGGGGCTTTTTATAGCCGGGAAACTCCCCAGCTGCTCTGGAAAACTCGGAGGCAAGATGCAGACGGCAAGATGCAGCCAGTGGCAACCGACTGAGACCACCCCTGGCACCTGGGCCTGCGTCAGGGTCCTAGATGTGGGCACTCGTGTACTGAAAGACCCCAAGTTGCCCTGGCAGTGGATATGGCCGCAACAGCTTCCTTCTTTCTTTAGCCTTTTCTTTTTTCCTTTTTATTTATTTATTTGTTGGCTTTTGGGTAACAAAAGAGGGATGCTCAGGGATGCTTAGTCCTGGCTCTACTCTCAGGGATCCCTCCTGGCAGTGCTCAGGGGACCATGTGGGGTGCCAGGGATCGAACCCACGTGACCGTGCGCAAGGCCAGCGCCCTCCACTGTGCTATGGTTCCAGCTCCATGGGTCTCCCTTCTCTCCCTTCCCTGCGGGGCCCCATAACCTGCCTTGCGCCCTGGCCTCAGGTTGGTCTGCCCCGGTCTCCTGTGGTAGACCCTGTCCGGGCCCATCCCAGGCCTCCCAACCACAGGCGTCCTGCCCTGACCCCTTCCCTTCCATATCTGGACGCCCCTCAGCTGACTCTTGGGGCTTCCTCGTCCCCTCCATGCAGCTCCCGTTGCGGTACTGAGTCCTGGTGCAGCGGGTTTAATTATTCACAGGGGCTGTAGGTGCTGGTGGCCAGTGCCGACCTACTTAGAACCTTCTAAGAAAGGTGGCAGGTGATTGGCTGGAGCGTCTGGCTGTGAGCAGAGTAATAGCCCCAGGGAGGGGCTCTGGGGGATCAGCCTGGGGGTGGGGAGATCAAGTTCGCCTCTCGGTCCTGTCTTACAGATCCAAGGGGGGCCTTGAAGCACACCCCCTAACTATTGTCCAAGTGGCAGTGGCCACCAGGACCGTTGCAAGCCTGCTTCCCTGCGGCGTCTGACTCTGTGTCGCTCGTGTCTCCGGGCTCTCGCTCACCCCAGACGACCTTCTCCCGCCCTCCCTCTGGCCCCCATCCACCCCTACACAGTGGAGTCTGGCCCCTCCCCCCTCCCCAGGCCTAAATTTAGCTGGGTTTCTGGGGGTGCAGATTCCGCTGAAGAAAGAGCTCCCAGGGGGAGGGGGAGTGGGGAACCAGGAGTACCCACAGTTTCCTCATTTCAGGGGGTGTCCTGGGGCCTTTTAGTATTATTCTGATCAACCGACTGGAGGTTACATGTAGTCTTTTGTTGGTATCTAATCTCACATAATAAAAAGCACCCCTGGGGCTGGAGGGGTCGTATAGTGGGTAGGGCATTTGCCTTGCACGTGACCAAAACAGATTCTATCCCTGCACCCCATAGATGGTGGAGTTTCTGGTACCACACACGGTCCCCAGACTTCTGCCAGGGGTCACTCCTGAGCACAGAGCTAGAAGTAGCCCCTGAGCAGTGCCACGTGTGGTTCCCCCAAATAAGAACAGGGATACAAGTGTCCACAGAATAAATGATCTCACTCATGCGGGATGGAAAGAAACACAGTAGGGGAAAAACTAACGCCCAAAAGCAGTTGAAACGAGGAGCAGGAGGACTGGTCCTTAGTAGGAAGCTTGCCAGTGCTGCGGGGGAGGGGACAGGTCAGGGAAGGGACCCCTGTGACAGGGACGTGGGTACTGTGGGCGAGGACTGGGTGCTGAAAGGAGGTCAGGTGACATGCGTGAAACCCTCCCAGTAACGGCACTGTAAGCCACAGTGCGTAGTAGGAAAAGAGGATAAGGAAAAAGTTCCTGTCAGAGAAGCAGGCCGGGGTGTGGGCGAGACGGTGGGTACTGGTGGAGGGAAGGGAATGTGTCAAATCAGATTGCAGTGAAATGAATCAGATTGCAGTGAAATGAATGTGGTGGAAATTGTACATCTGAAACTCAATCATGAATAACTTTGTAATTCCTGGTGATTCAATTAAACAAACAAACAAACAAATACAGGTGTTCCGGGCTCACCCCAGGCCAGTGAAATCCCAGTTTCTGGACACCCTTTCTTTTTTTGCATTTTGGGTCACACCCGGCAGTGCTCAGGAGTTACTCCTGGCTTATTCCTGGTTACTTAGGAATCACGCCTGGCAGGCTTGGGGGACCTTGTGGAATCCCGGGACTTGAACCCAGGTCATCTGCGTCAAGGCTAACACCCTACCCGCTGTACAGTCTCCCCGGCCTCACTGCCTCTCCCGAGCTGTGTGTTTGGGAACGTTCCCTGATGAGTCTAGCAGTGGCAGGTGGCGCGTCCCGGCTGCTGAATGGGCTGCTTCCTGGCCAGCGCCCGGCCAGCGTCACAGCCCCCCCAGAACAGTGTGGGGCCGCCCTGCCATTACCGATCTCAGACATTCGCTTCTATTTACAACCCACGGATCCCCCAGTGGGGGCCTGCAGCCCCCGGACGTCCTGAGGTCCCTGCTGTCCCCATGGCTCCCCAGGGGCACTGTCACTCAGCAGGACAGGAAGTGGGAGGGTCATCGCACAGTGCAGATGTGCAGACCCGCTTCTTGGCGGGCCCGGGGGTCCCCTGTGCCACACTGGAGATGGCTGCCCCCAACCAGAGACCCAGGGTCCCCCTACACAGGCTCTTATCCTCAGCGTGTGAGGTGACCTTGACCTAGTGCCCTTCCCCGCCCCCCAGTCTGGAGGCAGCACCGGAAGGAAGGAATTCCCTCTGGGGCCCCGCCTGCAGGATCCTCCACCAGGGCCGTTCACAGCAGGCTGTTGCGGTCAACTCACACTCAGTCCAATGGTCAGGGCACTTGCCAACCTGGTGCAATCCCTGGCACTGCATATGTTCCCCTGAGCCCTGCCAGGACTGATCCCTGAGCACAGAGCCAGGAGTCAACCCTGAGCACCACTCACTGGGTGCGGCCCCGAAGCAGAAGAAAACAGCAGGTAAATCAAAGGCCACCTCAGCCACTCGCTTCCTAACCCCCAGGTCACACGTCCCCACTGTGAGCACCATCTCAGGTCCTCAGGGTGGGCTTGGAGCTCTCGCTGGTTGACCCCCAGCACTCACCACCCAGCCCTCCCTGCCAGCTCTCAGGAAGATGGTTTTACTTGAGCCTGCCCGTGTGGGCCTCCCCATGTCCCCGTGGCCTCCCCACTGCACAGGGACCCTGAGAGGCTGCCCGCTCCCCTCCCATCCCCCACACCCCTTGGTTCCCTAGTGACATCCACGTTAGGGGCCCACGTACTCCTCACCCACCAAAATGCTCTCACCGTCCAAGGCTGTCCATGGTTTCCAGTGTAAAGGGGGTCTCTCCGCCTGGTCCCAGTTCAAGGTGGGCTCTGACACACACAGACGCTCGCTCTCTCTGGCGTTGGCAGCCCATGGTGGCAGGCAAATGGCTGTGACCCGACCCGCTGCGAGCTTTGGGCAGGCTTCGTCCTTCTGCCCCTCCCTTTCCTGCTTGGGAAATTAGACATTAGAGTAGTAGTTTGTTTATGTGTGTCCATTTGGTGACCTCTTGCAAAGGACTATTTTTCTTTAGAGAGTTCTGGGGCCATGTTTGGCAGTACTTAGGGGACCCTCTGTGGTGCTGGGATTAAACCAGGGTCAGCCACATGCAAGGCTGAACCCTTTGTACTGTATCTCCAGTCCCCGAAATGTAAATAGTAACTCTGCTGACAGGGCACATGTAAATGTCTGTGGCATCACTGAACCGGGTGCAGCCAGCTGGGCTAATCTTTGTGTGATGCCTCATGAGCTCTGAATGAAATGTCCAGACACCGTGTCCCTTGCCTAACAGAACCCTTTTCCGTCCCCTTTCTTTAGTTGGGGGTTGTAGTGGGGTGTGAGCATTTCTTTATTGTGTTCCAGGAGTGTGGGCTGTTGAAACAGGAGAGAGGCTGTGAGGTGACTCTCCTCTGGGGTCCGGTTGGCGGGGCCCAGGTCACCCTCCTGAGTCCCTTTCATGAGGCCCAAAGTCCTAATCTCACCCTGCTGGTTTCCCTTTGGTCCTTGTCATTCTCCCCTCTTCTTTTCTTTCTTTTCTTTTTTAGTTTTTTTCACTTTTTTAAAAATATTTTTCCCTTACACTTTATATAAACATTGTGGCTTACAAAGTTGTTGGTGCTGGTTACAGGCATTCAGTATTCGAACTCCAACCCCACCACCATTACACCTTTCCTCCACCGTTGTCTCCAATTTTCCCAACCACCCCTTAAGCCTGCCCTCATAGCAAACCCTTAATAATTTATTTTATATTTCTTGTTATCAATAATTTGCTAGCAGAATGATCAAAAGATGTTTCCTTAGAAGAAAATTAGTGAAGATTGTTGTATCTTACCATGGAGCCATTAAGCTCTTGTATGTTTGTTACTAAGAGGTTCTTATAGGTTAAGCCATGTGTGTTTTATATTTCGTTAATTGAGATAGGTCGCCTTTTACATTCCATTCCATCCAGTCTGGTGTGGTTTATCAGTGTTACAGAGTTTAAGATGTCGCGTGGCCATGTTCCCAACCATATGCTTCAGGAAGTCCAAAAATTTTTTTTCTTTTTGGGTCACACCCGGCGATGCTCAGGGGTAACTCCTGGCTCTGCACTCAGGAATCACTCCTCTCAGTGCTTGGGGGACCATATGGGATGCTGGGAATCGAACTTGGGTTGGCTACGTGCAAATGCTCTACCCTCTGTGCTATCGCTCCAACCCCAGTCCAAAATTTTAAATAGGGTGATGCAGTTGGAGGTAAGTTTTTAACTAGGAAGCAACTTTGGAGCATGTGTGTGACTGCCAGGGTTTTCGGAAGTACAGGGAGATGGGGGGAGGTAGCCCAACCCGATTCTGTGAAAGCCTGGAGGTTTCAGTCATGAAACCCACTGAAATTTCCGTGGATTAATTTCGAGGTGAGGCTAGAACTCAGCAGTGGAGTCCGGCCGAAAGCATGGCAGCGATTGCGGAGTGGGAAGGCTTTCAGCTGCCGGGGCTCTGGGTGGGCATGGGGGCCACCCTCCCCACTCCGTCATTCTCCCCTCTTCATCAGGGCCTTCCAGCTGCCCTGCCCACCCCTTTCATCCCCACGGTCAACAAGAAGGAATTAGGAAAGCTTGATTCCACGTCACCTGTAAGAGATCATGGTTTTTTTTTTCCTTTCAAACGAGTGCTTGTTAGGTAGGTTATATTCTCTCTCTGTCTGTCTCTCTCCCGTCCTCTCTCTTCTCTCGCTCTCCTCTTCTCTTTTTATTAAAGAGCCGTGATCTACACCAGTCCCTCCACCAGTGTTCGCAGATGCCCTCCCCATCCCAACCCCCACTCCACCCCCACCTGTCAACTTGACAGGGACATCACAGATTCGGTTATTGTCTCTCTTAAAGGCAGAGATGGCTGAGCCTCAGGAACCAGGAAAAAGTGTCCTGCTTCAAGCTAGCTCCCTCCCGCGCCTCACAGAGCGCTGTTAGGCAATCCGGTTCGAGCTGCACGCTCGAGGATTACAGGCCAAATGGCGTGAGAGCAGAGAGAGCGCGTCTTGGGTTTTAGATCCAGCTCGGCGAGACCAGCTCAGGTCACCAAGCTGCTCCTCTGTTGCTAGAGGAAAGCGTTTCTGCAGCCAATTGATTTCTCCGTCGTCAAACCCTCAGATCAACGACAGAGAGGAGCCTGCTCCATGCGACAGAACCTCCGCACCTCGCTCCAGAAGTGATGCTTTGGGGAAAGGACTGGGGCCCGTGCTGTGCAGGCCAGAGATCTGGGTCTGATTCTCAGATCACCAAGCCACCCAGCCAGGAAGAACCCCACGGTCTCCCTGACGTGACTCCCCCGACAAAACTGGAAGTTCTGATTTTACGCTTTTCCTCCTTGGCTTACAAGGCAGGCAAGGGAGTAGGACAGTGGGGAGGGCACTTTCCTTGCATGCAGCTGACCCAGGTTCAGTCCCCAGCATCCTATAGGGTCCCTGAGCACTGCCAGGGGTGATTCCTGAATGCAGAGCCAGGGGTAAGCCCTGAGCATTGCTGGGTGTGACTCAAAGAACAAAAGGAAAGCAAAAGGCAGGGGAGGGAAGAAGGAGGAATATTCTGCCCCCGACTGTGTGTTTACTTCAGTGTTTTTCTTAACGACTGCATGTGCGGGCGGTGGAGAGATGATGCAGGGGAAAAGCTGGCCTGGGTTCCATCCCTGGTACCTCAGAAGGTCCCCTGAGCCCTGCCAGGAGCGATCCCTGAACTCAGAACCAGGAATCAGCCCAGAGCACTGTGGGCTGTGACCCCAGAACAAGCAAAAAGACTGCAAATAAGTATATTTCCTGAGACAGATGAGGAAAACCGTGGGAAGCTTCCAGAATCACGGTGCAAATTCCGTCCTCCCGAGCCCTGTGGATGTACCAGTGACCACATGGCCATCTCGGGGCTGACCAGAAGACCCTGACACCTTGGGTCACCACTGCGGCACTTACGTTTCTCTCCAAACCCTTTTAAAAATTTTCTGGTTTTTGTTTGGGGTTTTTAGAGCCAAGCCTCCGACTCTGCATGGGGCTGGCTTTAGCTGGTGCGTGGGGCACCGCATGGACAGCTCCCTGGACCCCTTCTCGTTCTTCAGGTGAGGGCTGGAGAGAGGACAGGGGTGAAAGCGCTTGCCTTGTGGCAGCTGACCCAGGAGGTCCCCTGAGCCCTTCCAGGAGTGATCCCTGAGCGCAGAGCTGAGTGGGCTCCGAGCACCGAGTATAGCCCCAGAACAAAACAAGCAGAAGAACCCTCTCACCTGCCTTCCCGACCCCACACCCAGACCCCGGCACCCAGGGCTCGTGGGCCCTGTCCAGACCCAATCCTGTGTGTGGTATCAGCTGGAAATGACACTCCGTGATCGGATCCATGAGTGACTTAGATGCGAGGTCGGAAAGGCTTAGTGTGAGGCCTCCACAGTGGCCATTAGAGTCTCAGAGCGATTCAGTCTGACGCCTGTTGGTGAGTGCTATTCCTGGGAAGGATATTCGAGGAATAAGGAAAATCCACGGCTCAGAAACCTGCCTTTCGGGGCTGGAGCGATAGCACAATGGGTAGGGCGTTTGCCTTGCATGCGGCCGACCCAGGTTCGATTCCCAGCATCCCATATGGTCCCCTGAGTACCGCCAGGAGTGATTCCTGACTGCAGAGCCAGGAGTCAGCCCTGAGCATCGCGGGGTGTGACCCCAAAAGGAAAAAAAAGAAAGAAGAAACCTGCCTTTCACTTTTCTAAATCAATATCCCGCGACACACTTTTTGTTCTTTGTTGCTTGTGCAACCGACTTGTGGTTGTGTTGATATACAAGCAGCAGCACGTTTGTAACGGGGGGCCCTTGGGGCCTTCAGACACAGGTTTGCACTGTGCAGCTGTCACAGTACAAACCGTCACCCCCTCCCTTGGTTGTTGCGGTGACTGGGGGCTCCCACACACTTGATTATGGTGCCCAGGGATGGGACACTTGGTGGTGCCACCAGGACCTCATCCCCTGCATATGAGGAGAGCTGGGATCGAACTCACGACCACTTGGAGCTGTCCCCAAGTGTCTCTTCCTCATCCCAGCTAACTGCTAATCTATTTCCTGTCACTGCAGATTCATTTGCATTTTCTTGAGGTTTTCTTTTTCTTGGTGGTGGGGGGAATATGGGGCACTGAGGGGGTATTTGGCCCACACATGGCGCTGCTTAGGGCCTTCTTCCAGCTCTGCACCTGGGGATTGTTCCAGAAGAGCTTGGAGGAGCCACGCAGCAGGGGTGTCTCCTCTCCTTGCCCTCATGTTTTTACACAGTGTTTCTCTCTGATCGCTCTCACTCTGCAGCATCAGGGCTGTTGCAGGGGAAGGTGCCGGGACGTGTGTGAGCTTGTGTTTACGTGAGCCTGCACTGCCTTTCTCCCGCGTGAAGCCTAGAAGAGTCTACACCGTGTCTGGTTCGCTTTGCAGTCACTGCAGAGCCAGTTTCCAAAGCTTCAGGCTTCCTGTCTGCGCCATCGCCCCCGGAGGAGAGCGGAGGGGTCCCGTGGCCTAAGCGCCCCCTCGGGCAGGGCGGGTGTCTGGCCTTTGATGAAGTTGGTCAGGCGTGGCCTGTCTGATTCCCGCCTTGGAGTTCGAAGGGGCTGGGGGAGGAGGACAAAGGGCCCCTCTGTGCGTGCCCTGTTCCCGGGCCTTCCCGGGAGCCGGCTGCCACCTCTCTGCCACCCAGCGCCCTTGGAGGATCCTTCCCGGTCTCCATGGCAACTGCATGCGGAGCTGCCAGCTCGGTGCTGGGGCTTTGTATCATACAATGAATTTAAGTTGGATGCTGCGCGCCCGAGGGCTGTGCCGCCGGAGCCCGCCCCCCCCTCGGAGCTGGGGCACAGCTTAGCCCTGAGAGTCAGTGCCCGGTCCCGCAGCAAGACCCGCCCTCTCGCGGGCTCCCGCCCAGGCCATCCCGAGCTGCCATCCCAAGCTGCCTTGGAGGGCACCAGGGCTGCCTCAGGGTCCGAGGCCCTTCACCCCAGCTGGCTGGGATCCCCCTGTTCTCTGTAAAATGAAAAGTGTGTCTCTAAGTCAGATCCCATTTCTTCGCGCTCTCTCTCTCTCTCCCTCTTTCCCTCTCCCTCTCTTCCTCTCTTTTCTCTCCCTCTCCCTCTCTCTCTCTCTCTCTCTCTCTCTCTCTCTCTCTCTCTCTCTCTCTCTCTCTCTCTCTCTCTCTCTCTCTCTCTCTCTCTCTCTCTCTCTCTCTCGGCTTTTTGGGTCATACTCATGATGGTCTGAGGTTACTCCTGGCTCTGAACTCAGGAATCCCTCCTAGCAATGCTTGAAGGAACCATATGGGATGCCACTGATCGAACCTAGATTGGTCACGTGCAAGGCTGGAGAGTCGTTCAGAGGACTAGAACGCATGCCTTGCATGCTGGAGACTGCGGTGAGGCTGCTGTTCGATCCCCAGCACCACACGGTCCCCGAGCACCGCTGGGTATGTCCCCCAAATAGGCAAAATGAATCTCAAGAAGGTGCTTGAAGTCTCAAATAAGTCGGTGGCTGGGTTGGGTTGTCAGCCCAGGTCTCTGGCCTGGCTAGGATGTCAGCCTAGGTGTCTTCCCGTGGTCTGGTCCAGTGTTTTGTCCCTAAAGCATCAACGAGGCTTTTCTCGGCAGGCAGGTGAGGTGTGGGGAAAGGGCCTTGTGGCGGGAAGGTTGTGCGTGTTTCTGTGGGATGTCTGGAGCAGGCCAGGTGGGTGTCGGAGAGCAGTGCCTCCTTCAGCGCAAGCCCCGAGGAGAGGAGGTGGGCCGAGGCCTCGGTGACTTGGGAGAGGCTCCGGGCCCGGGGAGGGAGAACAACAGGTCATTCATGCCTGCAGGTGAGGGAACGTGCACAGCGTGGAGCAAACCAAGCAGCTGTGCATGTACCGTGGACTAGAAGGCGGGAAGGCCCGAGAGCCAGAGGTGGGCTAAGGTGCCCACTGTGCCCATGGCCAACCCCAGCTCAGTCCCCGGCACCACACACCACCCCCTGGCCCCACCTGGAGTGCTCCCTGAGCACCGCCAGGTGTGGCCCAATGAAGGGAGCCAGGGGGCTTGGGCTGGAGTGACAGTACAGCAGGGAGGGCGCTTGCTTGGCAATTCCAGGCACCACACAGGGTCCCCTGAGCCGCACCAGCAGTGATCCCTGAGCACAGAGACAGGAGGAAACCCTGAGCACTGTTGGATATGGCCCAAAAAACCTGAGTTTTTAGAAAGGCAGTCCTGGGAGGCCGGGGAGACAGTCCAGGTGTTCGGTCATGACTTCACTGGCTTCCAAACAGGATTCAGTCATAGTATCACACGTCCCCCCACGCATCACCACACGTGGTCCTGGAGCCTCCCAAGCACTGGCAGCGTGGCTGGGATGATACGCTGCCACCACAGGGCCCAAGTAGCACCGTGTACACTGCATCCTTGCAACCTGATTGGCCAAGGGCCTCCAGGAGGGGTCCCCGAGTCCCCTGAGCATCACTTAGTAAAGTAAAGTAAGTAAAGGCCCTCCCGTTGATCATCGATTTGCTCGAGCGGGCCCAGTAACGTCTCCATTGGAGACTTTGTTGTTACTGTGTCTGGCATATCGAATACTCTCGGTAGCTTGCTGGGCTCTCCGAGAGGGGCGGAGGAATCGAACTCGGGTCGGCCATGTTGGCTGCGTGCAAGGCAGACGCCCTACCCGCTGTGCTATCGCTCCAGCCCCTAAAATCTTTTTTAAAAATGACTTGGTGAGGGTGGGATATAGCTCTGTGTTAGAGCTCCGGCCTCACATATGTGAGGCCCTGGCTTCAGTTCCCAGCACACGTATTCACACACACACATACACGCACGCATGTGCACACAAGCATACACACATATGCACACACACAAACACAGTTACATATGCAGACAACATGCACGTGCATACACGCATGCTCATACATGCACACACATGCCTGAGAGCTGTGTGGAGCCAGCCCGGCTGACATGCATTTCATGGATGCCCTGGAGAAAGGGGCATGTGGCAACACCAGCAGGGACGGGGGCAGTGGTCAGTTGCAGGCGTCCGGGAGGAGTCTGTCAGAAAGCAGGTCAGTGCCCAGCGGGCAAGTGGCCAGCGACACTCAGGGTGGTGAGCTGGGAGAGTGCTGCGAGCCTGTGCAGCTCCTCCTTAAAGTGCTCTGAGTGGCCAGGTGCCAACAGGAGCCCCTCTCTGTGTGGGGCACCGGCGACAGCCCAGACCCTGGCCAGGTTGGGGGTTGTGGTGTATCCGCCTGCAGACCCTGGCCAGGTGGGCTGGGGGTTGTGTTCCCCCAGGAGGCGACATCCTGGCTGCGGGCCTGCTCTAATACCCTGCATATCAGTGGGCGCAGTGCTCACCCTCTTTGGGAGGGTCCCCTTAGTGGGCCATTCCGAGGACCCACGAGTCGGCAGCAGGACCCAGAAGGATCCAGAAGGCACTGGGGGTTTCTCCATTGCAGAGCCTCTCGCGGGCCTGAGAGTGTGCGAGTGTTTCCATGCAGACAAAGAAGGAAGGGATTCGGCGACGCCCAGGAACAGACCCCAGCAGATGGGATTCCCCACCTCCCGGGCCGCACACGGAGTTTTGGATGGTTGTAAGCCCTAGTTTTCATAGCACTCGGACCCCGAGCTCATTCTCACTGTGGGGTTGCTCCCACCTTAAGCACTGACTTGTTCTTTCCCTGGACCTGAAGCTCGACGCAGACTTCAGTTTTCTGCAGCAGCCCAAGACTCCCTGTGCACCCTGAGGACTGGGTCTCCCCCTTGGGAAGCCCTAGGCCTGAGCTCTGGCCCCAGGCCTTTTGTGCAGGTGGTAGGGGGCTCACTCATTGCCCTGTGGGTCCGTGTGTTGGGGGGGGGGGTCCGTGGAAGCCACGGTGGGCAGGAGAGAACCCCGCCCTTGGCAGTGAGGCGGTGAAGGGCGCCTCCCCTCCTTCATCTTGCTGGAGCCAGGGCCCACCCAGGCGCTGGTCTCTCCAGCCCTGCCACAGCAGCCGCTAAGTCCTGGCCGTTTTCCCGATCAGGATCACACCCCGGTGTGCCCCCCATGGTGCGGGAGGTGCTAAGACCCACGGGGACATTTACAATAAGTTGAGGCTGCCTTCCAGAGTGAGTTGTGGACAAGCATACGCCGGGAAATCCCCAACTCATGGATTCCCACGAAGAGGGTTGGGTTTTCTTCGGAGGGGACATTCCTGGGATGTCCGGGATGCCGGCGGGTCCAGATGGACCCACAGTGCATCTCCAGTATCCACAGCAGGACAGCAGCCGTCCTGGGAAATCATGAAATCCTGTTCCTCTCTGGCCTGGCGTGTGCTGCGGCTGTGTGTTGCGGTCAGACAAACAGCCCTCGGTTCTGTGTTAGCGGAGTTACCGGGGCACCCCTCAGCCCCAGGAGAAAGGGAGCCCAGGCCCAGAGCGATAGTCTGAGGGGGCGCTGGGCGTGCACGCCGCATGGCTGGCTCAGTGCCCGGCACCACATCTGCCAGGTTGACCCCGGAGCACAGCTGGGAATGGGCCAAAATCAAAACGAAAGAACACACTGCTCCCTCCCAAGTGAATGCCCGCACCTCGCACGTGGCCCACTGGGATCCACCCCTAGCACCTCGGGGCCCAAGCAGCACCATGTCATTGAACCCATACCTTGAATCTCCGGCCTGGTTGGTAAGAATCACTGAGAGAAACCCCCTCCCATCAAAACACAACACACACACATACACACACACACACACACACACACACACACACACAAAGAATTCTGCTGCATAGTAGGAGGGCAGCCTCGCTGGGTGCCCAGTTATGTATATAATCACCAGGGCTTGAGTGAGCACTGGGCAGTCTGCTTACTCACCAGCCCCGGGAGGTGTAGCAAGGGCGGTAAAATACCACTGTAACACTGTCCTCCCATTGTTCATCAATTTGCTTGTGCAGGCACCAGTAACATCTCCATTGTGAGACTTGTTACTGTTTTGACATATCAAATACACCACGGGGAGCTTACCAGGCTCTGCCGTGTGGGCTGGATACTCTCGGTAGCTTGCCGGGCTCTCTGAGAGGGACAGAGGAATCTAACCTGGGTCAGCCGCATGCAAGGCAAACGTCCTACCCGCTGTGCTGTCGCACCACCCAGAATACCACTAGTGTGTTTTATTTATTTATTTTCTCTTGGTTTGGGGACCACACCCAGTGGTGCTCGGAGGTTATTCCCCGCTCAGTGCTCAGGGGTTGCAGCCAGGGATCAAGCCCAGGCCTCCAGCACGCGGAGCACATGCCGAGCTGGGCCATGTTTGAGCTCCCGCCAGCCCCATTCGTTTCACATTTCATGCAAAAGCACCCAAGGAGTTGAGCGCTTTCCGGGTTTGTGTTGAATTACCCTCTGTGTGGTTAAAATAGTCCATTGCACTAAAGGAAAATATTTGAAACACGTAAGCGTGGCTTCATAAATTTAAAAGGGTTCTTGGGGGCCAGAGAGATCGTACAGTGGGGAACGTGTTTGCCTTGCATGCGTACGACCTGGGTTCAATTCCTGGCACCCCATGTGGCTCCCTTGAGCTCCACCGGGAGTGAACCCTGAGCATATAGAGTGATCCCTGAGCACAGCTGGGGATGCCCCCACCCCTCAAAAGAAAAAGAAAGGTTTTTAAGAGATAAATAAGAGAGTTCACTTCCTGCAGGCTTATTTTACATGTTGATTAGAAAAGTAATGTGTTCCATTAAGTAAATCTAAGAGAAATTAGGAAAAAGTAAAGTACTCAGACTCACCCCAAGCAGGCAGGGCTGATGTGGTATTTTCCTCCCGTTTCCCTGTGCGGACGTCTGTGTTTCAACAGGCTTTTCACTGGGTCTTCCCCCCCCCCCCCCCGCGCCCCCCCCCCCCCCCCCCGCACCACTTCCTCTGAATTGGGTCTGAGCCGACCCCCCCCCCCAGACTGCCTACAGCCAGCCCGGGTCCTCTCTGCAAATTGCTCCCTCTGCTTTGTGAACGATGGCACTGATAAGGTCTGTCACATCTTGTCGTCACATTCCCATGAAGACAGGGGGAGGGTCTGGCCTAGCTGTGTGCTCCCGCCTCCTTCCAGAACTCTCTCCCAGGCAGCAGGGACCACCATCCAACACTGGGGCTTCAGACCACTTGCGTCCCTCCTTCATAGGGCTATGCCTGCCCACAGCCCACTGTCCCAGGATGGCCACTTGGGAGCCCCAGGACTTTGAGAAATAACTGAGCATTTCCAAGTCCTAAGCAAGCCAGATGTCCCCTCGGGGGACAGGAGGGAATATGTGTGTGTGTGTGTGTGTGTGTGTACGCATGCGCATGCATGCTTCCTCCTGGGGGCCATGAGTGTGAGTGGATGCGTGGGCTCGGGCCAGCACCTCTGTCCGTGGCGCAGAACATGCATCCCTGTCATGCGGGGACTTGGGAGATTTAATCCCAGCTTTGTGCTCGGGAGTTATTCCGGGCGGGGGGGGGGGGGGCTGGAGTGATAGTAAACGAACCGGGCACTTGCCTTGCACACTCCAACCTAGGTTTTAACCCCGGCCTCCCATATGGTCCCCTGAGCACTGCCAGGAGTGATTCCTGAGTGCAGGACCAGGAGTAATCCCTGAGCATCAATGGGATATGACCAAAAAGGAAAAAAAAGGTTATTCCTGGTGAGCTTGGGGGAGCTTGTGCAATGCCAGGACCAAACCAGGGCCAGGCAAGCACCATGCCTGCTGCTCTCTCTCTCCCTCTCTCTCCTCTCTCCCTCTCTCTTTCTCTCTCTCTCCCTCTCTTCCTCTCCTTCTCTTTCTCCCTCGCTCTTTCCCTCTCTCCCTCTCTCCCTCTCTCTCCCCCTGTCTCTCCCTCTCTCTCCCTCTCTCTCCTCCCTCCCTCTCTCAATTTCTCTCTCTCTAACTTGTAACCATTTTGTCCAGTGATTTTCAACTGCAGGGAACAGGCACCAGTCTTCAGAAATGTCCTATCTGTCCATGAAAAATATGTTCCCATCATTTAACCGTGGGTTTTAACCACCCGCCCACAGGTGTGAAAACCTCTCTCCGTCACCCAGACAAGCGAGCGATGCCTCAGCTCCCATACTTGGGTCCAGGGAGGGAAGGGCCAAGGGAAACTCCGTGACCAGTAAAGTGACGTAGGGCTGGGGAGAAGACTCAAAGGCTGGAGGCCCAGGTTTGGGCCTACCAGCAAGTGTGGCCCTGGTGACCCGTCCCCAGGAGCACTGGGCCTGGGCAAGTCTCTCATCATGGGCCCAAGCACTGAACTGTGAAGCCCACACAGCCAAGCCAGAGTGTCACGGGATGGATGGATGGATGATGGGTGGGTGGATGGATGAGTGGGTGGGTGGATGAGAGGCTGGCTGGGTGGGTTGTGACAGGGAGAGTGAATGGAAGGATGGATGGATGGATGGATGGATGGATGGATGAGAGGGGATGGACTGATGGATGTAAGGATCAGTGAATGGAAGGATGGATGGATGGATGGATGGGAGGGTGGGTGGGTGAATGAATTGACAGAGGGGAGGATGGGTGGATGGTCAGAAGGATAGATGGGTGAAAGGATGAGTAGATGGATGGATGGATGGATGGGAGGGTGGGTGGGTGAATGAATTGACAGAGGGGAGGATGGGTGGATGGTCAGAAGGATAGATGGGTGAAAGGATGAGTAGATGGATGGATGGATGGATGGATGGATTCAAGAATGTGTTGGGGCTAGAGCAATAGCATAGTGGGTAGGGCATTTGCCTTGCATGCGGCCAACCTGAGTTCGATCCCCAGCATCCCATATGGTCCCCCGAGCACCACCAGGAGTAATTCCTGAGCGCAGTGCCAGGGGTAACACCTGAGCATCGCTGGGTGTGACCCAAAAAGAAAAAAAAAGAATATATTGTGCATGGAAGATGGATGATGAGTGGAAGAATGGATCATTGAATGGTGACTGGAAAGATAGGTGGATGGGTGGACGGACGGATGAAAAACTAAAAAAGTGTGTAAAATCGTAATATATCAGACACCATCATGTTCACGTGTGAAAGCAAGAAATGCTTTCAGGACAAAACAAGAGTACAACCACCTGCTATGTGGATGAATCAGCCTGGCACAACCCAGCAAAATCCGAAATAGAAGCCAGCGAGTAAAGCTGCAATCTGCCGCGCCCCTCCCTCGCGCCCCTCCCTCGCTCCCGCGCCCCTGCACAGTCCCTGTATGTGCTGCACGCCCGCCCTCTGCTGGCCGCTCGAAGCCTAGCAGGAAGCCGGACCTCTGCTTTCCCCGACAGCAGTGCTGGGGGCGTGGGGGTCTCCTGGTCCAGCCAGGGTCCGCAGGAGACGTGGACGTTCCCCTTTTTAATGGCTATTTGGATGTGGAGCTAATTGTCTCCTGACAGTCCCTTGTTCCCCTGCAGTATTGCTACGTGGTGATCAAGGGTTTAAACTGAACAGAGAATCTTGAAAACGTCAGCATAATTCCACGGACTGTTGCGCACTCCGAGATAATCTGCCGAACTGCCTGGTCGAGCACACACCAGGGAAACTCTTCACGGAGTCCTTCCCTCAAAGGACGTTCCACTTGACTTGTGCAGCTTCCAGCTTGGGGGAAGGACGTCAGCGTCCAAGGGGTGAAACCAGCTGGACAGGCCCCACCCACTCACAGGGGTGCAGGCAGGGGCTGGTGGGGGGGGGGTAGGGGGGAGTCTGCGTCTCCCCAGCAGGAGGGCTCTGTTGAGTGGTGGAGTCTGTCCCGGTCTGTCACAGCCTTCCAGAGGCTTTTCATAACAAACGAGACTCTGTTGAGGAACAGTGCTGTTGCCTGGAACAGCCTTTGTTCATTGTGAGTTTGGGAAGAGAGAGTAAGAGATGGGGGAGGGGGTCTTTAGACCCATTTAGCAGCCATTCCCAGGAATGTGACCACCCAGGAGACGTTTTGTTGTTGTTGATTTTAGGGCCCCACTTGGTGGTGGTCCGCAATCTCTCCTGACTGCTGGCGGGGGGGAGGGGAGTTGCCCATATGCAGTGCTGGGGATGCAACTCGGGTCCTTTCACACTTTCACACAGGCAAGCGCCTTCCCCTGCCAGACCGTTCTCCGGTCCCCTCAGTGAAGCTTTTCATGCTTTCTTTTGAAGTGGTACCTTGGTGAGGTTTGTGCCCAGGATAACTTCGGGATTTCAAAAGTGCTCAGTCTGGAACAAAGGGAATGACATGAAATCCATGCCCTTGAAGGACCAGAGACAAAGCGCCCCAGGGAAGCCACAACTGGAACATTCTGAGTAGAAGTGCCTGGTGCCTGCCAGGGTATAAACATTTGTTACAGTATCAGTGTGTGTGTGTGCCCGAGTCTCAGTTCAGTGGACACCAGGCCCTAGGTTATACTGTGTTATACTGTATCTCACCATGTCCCTCTTCCAAGTCATCTGCGTCTGGGTGGCTTGGGGTTAAGTGTCTGTGCGGGGGTTCTCAGGGATAAAGGAGGATGCTGGCTCCCGTGCGTCTCAACAGCTCCCTTGCAACACCCCCCCACCCCCACCAGACCTTGGGGGCCCCCAGCCTCATGTGTGGTTGGCTCTGGGAGAGGAGGGACTGACGCTTTCCCGTCTGTGCAGGCGGCGCTGGTGGGCGGCACCACCATGATCATGGGCCTGGTCCTGCCCGACAAGGAGGCCTCGCCTGTGGATGCCTACGAAAGGTGCCGGGCGCTGGCCGACCCCAAGGTCTGCTGTGACTACGCCCTCCACGTGGGAATCACCTGGTGGGCACCCAAGGTAAGCAGGTGTGCGTGGACGGGGTGACAGGAGAACGCCCAACACCCTTTTTATTTGGATTTATTGTCGCGGGGGCCGACGGGGATCAAACCCAGGCTCCGGCCCAGCGAGCCCCCTTCCAGCCCCGGCAGCTGGAGTGAGGCCCAGCGCCCCCAGTTACCCAAGGGAAAAGCACGGAGGATTTCACAGCAGGGTGGGCGTTAATAGAAAGGGTCAGCATCCCGCAGACTCAGAGGACCCCAGACAGACGAGAGTGAGTCCCAGCCTGGCCGCAGGCTGTGACATCCCTCACTCGTCCCCCACTGCTCCACAGCGAGGCCCCTGGGCTGGGCGTTGTTTCTGGAGCTGTGTGGCGTCACCCCTCTGGGCTTCTTTCCCCATTTGTGTAGGGCTCACCGGCACCAGGCCTTGGGGACCCCAGAACCCTCACACTGTCCCCATGTTTCCAGGTGGGCCCCGCTGGGCTTCTGTGCTCCCGGGGCTCACCGTTCCTTCCCATCACTTCCGGCCTGGGTGTGCCTCACCCATGAAGGACTCCTCCACTGGTGCCAGACCAAAGGGGTGGCACACAGTGACCATGAGACCATGACCCTTCTCCTCTTCATGTCCCCAGAGAGGATGCATCCCTGCCCCCGCCCCAAGATGGACATTCCGTGCAGCCCCTCAGCTGCTTTGAGACCAGGCCGTCATCAGACCTGGGATTTCACGTTATTTTTTCTTGCTTTTTTATATTTGGTTTGGGGCCATACCCAGTCGTACCCAGGGCTTACTGCTGGCTCTGCACTCAGGAATTACTCCTGGCGGGGTTTGGAGGGCCGTATGGGGTGCCAGGGATGGAACCCGGTTGGCCACGTGCAAGACCAGTGCCCTCCCTGCTGTCCAGTCGCTCTGGCTCATCTTTTTACACACACGCTTTCCCCGTTGCTCCTCTTGCCTGAAGGGAACTGGGGGTAGCATGTTCACTTGGTCTGCGAGGTCTTCGACATCAGGTCGTGGCTGTTCCCGCAGCGGGCACCCCTGTGCGTGCATCTCCATGAACTTGCCTGTTGTCAGCCCAGAGCCACTGGCGTTCATTTGTTCCCCTGAGAGGAGTAAGGGCAGAGCAGCGCTGCCTGTCCACGTGGCCTTGTTCACGTCAACTTTACTCCAAAGTGCGACTTTCCCCAGGGTCTCTGGATTTCCGGCCCGAGGGGTCCTCCCTGCGGCTCAGCTTCCGTTAGGGTGAGAGAAGGGGGCAGACAGGCTACGGGGCGTCCTAGTCACTCCTGGGGTGTGACCGTGAGGCTGACGCAGACCTGCTCCCTAGTGGCAGAGCCGGCCTTGCTGGGTCCTCTGCGGGTGCCGGCCAGCTCTGCACCCATGCCTCGAGTGATTGCCTGGTGACCAGTACCCTGGGCCGGCCTCTACTCCTTGGCTTCCTTCCCCTCACGGGGCGCTACCTCTGCGTTTCGTTCCCCAGGTAAAAGCCGAAATGGAGACGCTGGTGAGGGAGAAGGGCGTCAACTCGTTCCAGATGTTCATGACCTACAAGGACCTGTACATGCTGCGGGACAGCGAGCTGTACCAAGTGCTGCACGCCTGCAAGGACATCGGGGCCATCGCCCGGGTGCATGCAGAGAACGGGGAGCTGGTGGCCGAGGCAAGGCAGCGGAGGACGGGGCCGGGGTGCCGGGAGACGGGGTCTGCGGGGAGTTGACACCCCCCAACACGCGCGCGCGCACACACACACACACACACACACACACACACTTCCGTCATTGAGAGTAACACCAGACACGTGTGTACTGTCAACTATCAGAATTAAGCCCTTCCTCTGTCTGAAAACCTGCCCCTCCCCTGAGACCCAGAGAGGTCTCTCGGCCTGTGGTGATGCTGTCGCTCTGAAGACACACACATTTACATTCCTTCAGAGGTCCTGATGGGCTGGAGCGATAGCACAGCGGTAGGGCGTTCGCCAACATGCGGCCAACATGGCCGACCCGAGTTCGATTCCTCCGCCCCTCTCGGAGAGCCCGGCAAGCTACCGAGAGTATTGGATATGCCAGACACAGTAACAACAAAGTCTCCAATGGAGACGTTACTGGGCCCGCTCGAGCAAATCGACGATCAACGGGAGGACCTTTACCTTTATCTTTACCAGAGGTCCTGGAGCAATAGCACAGTGGGTAGGGCGTTGCCCGACCTGGGTTTGAATCCCACCATTTCGCACCGCCAGGAGTAATTCCTGAGTGCCTGAGCCAGGAGTAACCCCTGAGCACCACCGGGTGTGACCCAAAAAGCAAAAAAAAAAAAAAAAACCACCATACATTCCTTCAGAGCACAAGAGTTGGGAGCACCGCTAAGAAATACTGCCACGAGGGCTGGAGAGATAGTACAGGGGAGCCTGTCTTGTAAACCACTGACCCCAGGCACCAGGAACAATGGCTGGTGTGGCTCCAAGCACTTCCTGGCCCAAGAGTGTGTGCGTGTGTGTGTGTGTGTGTGTGTGTGTGTGTGGTGTTGTGTTTATACATGAATGTATGAAACCTGACATTCAGAGTAAGTAAAGATAAATAAGAACCAGCTTCCACTTCCCTGCACCTCCCAAGAAAACCAGCCCCTGGGGGCCCCCGTGGTCTCAGATAGGAGTAGGGCGAGCAGGTGTCACTGGCAGGTGTCACTGGCAGCTGGGGACTCAGCTAAATTTCCAGCTGGGGTAGGACAGGGCGAGTCCAGCCCGCAGACCATCGGGTTGCTCCTCGTGGGCCAGTGACAGAAGTGTGTCTTGTGTTTCCCGAGGGCCGCCCGGGTACCGCTCCCAGCTCCATGCATGGCCTCGCTCCTGGCCGTGACCCACAGGGGGCTGGGCTGCAGATCTGGGCCCCTCCCTGCAGACTGCGTGCCCAGTCCCGATTTCAAGGAAAGCTGAGTCGCTCATGGGTGGGCTATGTCAAGCCCATTGCCTGCTCCGTGGGCTCATGCTCCCCTCATCCCCGCCCCCCATGACTCTCTCAAGTTCCTTTCTCTTGCTGTGACACAGGGTGCCAAGGAGGCGCTCGACTTGGGAATCACGGGCCCGGAGGGAATCGAGATCAGCCGCCCCGAAGAGGTGAGGGAACTGCCTGGCTTCTCTCCCGTGCCAGCAGGGAAGCCTCCGCGGACACGCACTGTCCTGGGTCCCCCTGCCCCGGGCTGCACTTCCCATCTGGACCCCGCCTCCCAGATGAAGCCCACTGGGCCCTGTGCTTCCTTGGGAAGGAATTTGGAGGAGACAATGTTGGCACCCCAGGGTTTGCCTCCCCCCCGAATCTGAGACAACAGTCAGGCAGAAAGGGCCCTGGGGTGCGGGAAGGACTCCCAGACCAGTGGCTCCGTGTTTTAGCGGGATGGGAGGGGTCCCCTGCCTGAAGGAAGCATCTGGACCTGCCCAGGGGAAAGGAGTCTCAGTGCCCACCCCGGCTTGGCGACTGTCCATTCTGCCCCTGAAGGACGCTGCTCTGGGTCCACCGTGCCCAACACCCCTCTCTCCTGCCCCTGTGAGGGACATGCCTTCCCGCGATCAGTATCCCGGGAGACAGGAGCAGAGTGTGTGTGTGGGGGGGGGGGTGCGCAGGCTGGCTTGGGTGTTGTGGGAGGGGACAGGGTGACCCCAAGAAATCGTGCTGCCAAGGCGTTTGGTGAGGATGGGCCGGCTCGAGGACTTGTTCCAGCTGGGGGGGGGGGGGGGCGGTGGTGTTAACCACTGGCGTCCAGAGAGCCAGAGGCAAGAGGCAAAGACCTGACCATGCCCATACCGCTCCCCACCCCCAGAGTCGCCCCCTGATGTCCGTTGTGCTGAGGTCTCATCCCTCATCCGGGCTTGCTTCCGGGTTGGCGTCGGTGCTCCAAGCACAGGGGAGGAGGGGTCCGTGGGAAAGCAGGCGGGGCGGACCCAGGCGCCCTCAGGCAGAAGTTGCTGGGCCCTCAGCTCGGGTCCCCCCGAAGGGGCATCGGGCAGAGAGGGGCATGCTCGCGGGAAGGGGGGGTGACTGTCCCCTGTCTTGTTTCTGCCAGCTAGAAGCTGAAGCCACGCACCGTGTCATCACCATCGCCAACAGGGTGAGTAGCCCCTGCGTCCAGCACCCACGCGCCTCCCTGGGCCTGGAGACCAGCCTGTCCCGGGGCCCCTCTCCACCCGGCTGTCGTCCCCATGCTGAGTGACCCGGCCGTGCTCCCCTGCTACCCCTCTGCACCCAGCTCTGCACGGCACACCCAGAGAGCCAATGAAACTCACTTTGTGCCCTAGGAGGGTCGAATAACAGGGGGTCCCCTCCCACCCCCCTCCCCTGGAACTGGGCTCCTTGAGACCAGCAGGACAGCGAGCCTTGCCAATGCAGAAACTTCCCGGGGGGTGGTTGGGTGAATCGGGGCAATGGGGCCCCACTTTGCAGGGCGCTGGTGGGACTGAGCCGGAGGCGTGGTGCATTTACCCACGACAGGCTTTCTGCCGAAAACAGGCCCCTCGGCCTCGCTGAGACTCATCTGGAATTGAAGCGGAAACTCACCACAGATAGTGGAGGCCGGAGCCTCGGCGGGGCCGGGAGTGTGGCTCAGTGGTCACTACATGCCTAGTGTGTGCTGAGCTCTGGGATTGGCCCCCAGCACCACGTGATTCCCTGAGCGCCTCAGTAGTGGCCCCCATAAACGGCAAAATAATTTTCTTTAAAGAGCGGGGAGTCGCGGGGAAGGAAGAGCCACATCCAATGGGAGTCAGTGGCTGCTCCTGGCTGTGCGTGCAGGGGTGAACCCAGGGATGCTCTGGGGACCGTGTGTGGTGCCGTGTGCAAGGCCTGCGCCTCCATGCCTGTCCTGTCTCTCCAAAGAAAGGTGCTTGAGAATCCCCTGAACCATGGGCAGGTGGTTCCCACCTCCTCTCTGTGCCCGAGGGACTTGCTCAGCCCTCTGAGTAACCGCCACGAGGACCCGGGTCTGCACGCATGCATGGCCAGCAGCCGTACGCTGAATGCCAGGCGCTCAGAAAGGCACATTTCCGGGTTCCCAGGTGGAGCAGCTGCTCATGCCCCTGCCCATCACCCCGGGGTGTGGCCTTGCTGTCCCCAGCACAGCCAGGTACGGCTCCTGTGACAAATAGGTTCACCAGGGGCTGGAACAATAGCACAGCGGGTAGGGCGTTTGCCTTGCCGGGTTCGATTCCCAGCATCCCATATGGTCCCCTGAGCACCACCAGGAGTGATTCCTGAGTGCATGAGCCAGGAGGAACCCCTGCGGATCGCCGGGTGTGACCCAAAAAGGAAAAAAAAATAGGTTCACCAGACCAGGGCAGACCAGTCAGAAACGGGATGGCAGAGGGTTCGGAGCCGCCCGTCCATCTGGCCTCTGAGCTGCCCGTCTGTCTGGCCTCTGAGCTGACCATCTGTGCTTCAGTTTTGTTGTTGTTTGTTTTGGGGTCATACCCGGCTGTGCTCAGGGTTTACTCTTGGCTCTGTGCCCAGGGGTCATTCCTGATGGGACTCGGGGATGGCCCCTGGGTCCGCTGTGTACACGGCAAGTGCCTTTCCTACTGTCCTGCGTCCCGCCCCATCAGTGAGTCTGAGCACAGAAGCTGCAGCACCTCTCCTTGGAAAGACCAGGCTGTGCCCCAAAGGTCGAGGGTGGGGGTGGGGTGGGGGTCAGCGCTGGCAGAGACAAGAGCACGCAGGGCCAGCCGGCCTCGGAGCCAAGCCTGTGCCCGCTGTGCCGCCCGCCGAACCAGCTCCCGTGCTCCATCCTTGTCTGAGAGGCAGAGCCGCGGAGCTGTGCGTGGGGTAGCGGGTCACCTGTCTGGGACATGGCTGTTCTGGCGACCAGGCTTGGGGCCGCTGGGTTCCTTCTGATGGGAAGTGCCCCCTAGACCAGGGAAGACGGAACCACGCAAGGGAAGCTCCTCGGGGTTTAGCTCAAACAGATGCCCACAGATGTGGAGCCTGGGAGTGCGGGCGTGAGGCTGTGGAGAGGAAGATCAGCGGGATGCGAGTCCGGGCACGCACTTGCTGACGCCCTGCCCCGGGCACCCCCGGCGCCTGTGGGGCTAGACAGGAGCGGAAGGTGGAGGCCTGAGACGGGGCGTCCACTCGGGGCTCTCCGAGCCCACAGGGAGGGGAAACCCCTCCATGAGCAAGAAGCCCTGCTCTGCGGTTCTAGTCTTGGCGTAGCATTGGGGGCGGCTGGCCTCCACCTGGGCTTTGTGGGCTCCCTGGCCTCTGCCTGTGACCCTCACCCCGGGGGGCACTGGGCAGGGGAGGCCCTTGTCGGTTTGGTACATCTGACATCAACACTTCTCTCTCCTGTCCAGACTCACTGTCCCATCTACCTGGTCAGCGTGTCCAGCATCTCGGCCGGCGACGTGATCGCAGCTGCTAAGATGCAAGGTGAGTCCCGGGGTGGGGGGCGTGCAGGGTGTGCCCTGAGGCAGGGCCGAGTCTCCCGTCCACACACTGATGGGAGGGTCAAGCCCTGGGGGTGGAGTGTCAGATTTTCCCTGGTAACTGACATGCCTGCTAAGGTGCCACCGGCAGGCCTGGACAAACAGCAGTGGCGACCGGCAGCACCCTGTGGCCGTCCTGTGCCCAAGGGCGCCCCCTGCGGGCCGCAGCCACTCAGTCATCCCAGCTCCACCTTCCTCCAGGTGCCACCAGCTGTCCCGGCCTCCTGCTCCAGCAACAGTGGTGCTGCCCTTTCTGTGTGTGTGTGTGTGTGTGTGTGTGTGTGTGTGTGTGTGTGTGTGTGCGTGTTTGGGGGAGGGGGCCTCCCAATTGGTAATCAGTGACTCCGGGGCTGCTTTTTGTTTCGTTTTTGGACCACTCCTGGCTCCACACTCAGGGCTCACTTCTGACGATGCTTGGGGGACCCCATGGGGTGCAGGGTAGATGCCCTCCTTGCTGGACTATGGCAGCTGAGGATACGGAGCTGCTCAGGCCTGGGTTGCAGGAGACTCCCCAGGCCACCCTGGCTGTACCCAGGGACCCCCAGCGCTGCACCCAGTAATGCCCAAGGATCGAACCGGGGTCGGCTGCATGCAGGATGTGGTGGCCGTGTCTCCAGGCCCCCACGTTGTCCACCGCCCTCACCTGGGCCCAGCAGGAAGAGGAGGTACCGTGAGCCCCGAGCCGGCCCCTGCTGCCCTCACCCGCGGGCCCCTCTCCTTGCAGGGAAGGTGGTGCTGGCCGAGACCACCACGGCCCACGCCACGCTGACGGGCCTGCACTACTACCACCAGGACTGGTCCCACGCCGCCGCCTACGTCACGGTGCCACCCCTGAGACTCGACACCAACACCTCCACCTACCTCATGAGCCTGCTGGCCAAGTAAGGGGTATCGGGAGCACGTGGTCCTGGGGGTCGCCCCTCTCCATCTACCCCACCCCATCACCAGGGTTAGATTTCTGGAGCCCATGGGATGGTTCTGCTCCAGCTCCCCGGCCACTTGGAGCGGAGTGAAGGAGGGGCGGATGGACAGTCTCCAAGGACGATGGGGACAGACACCAATGCCCCCCAGGGAAACTGCTGCTGGGGTGGCCTCTGCCTTATCCTAGAGCAGACGTCCCCTAACTCACTCAGCTACCGCCCCCTTTTCAGGGAAAATAAGAGTCACTCCGCCCCACTCCCGAATAAACAGCATTAAGTGGGTAGGTGAACAAAGAGCGAAGCGTCCCCCAGTCGCACCCAGGCTCCCCCCCTACTCGCCCTGGATCGTTCTAGAGCCCCTGTCCCTTCCCTGCCTGTCCCTCCTGCCCGTCCGTCCTTGCCCTTCCGCCCTGTGCTCCTCCTTCCAGCACTGCGTCCCCCATCCAGGGGTAGGAGCAGGCAGGGTTGGGGTGGGGGGTCACCGTGCAGAGACCTTCTGTTCCCACGGCCACCTGCCCGCTCACCTGCCTTGGCTCCCCCGGGGGTCCCTGGCCTCCCTCCACCCCCCACCCCAAACCGGGAAGTTGTCCTGCTGGACCAGTTGCTGCTGCTTCTAGGGGACCCATCTTTGGAACCCCCCTCTTTGCCAGACACAGGCCTGGATGGGGACATTCGCTGTGCCCCTCACCCAGTGCCTCGTCCAGCTCTGCCTCCTGGCCCCTTCCCAGCCCCCAGAACCCACGAGGGCCATGGAGGGTCACAGCAGGCATATTCGGCAGTTGGAGTTGGGCGGGTTGCTCCTGGGGCCCCTGACTCTGGGGGGTGCCCCTCCCAGCTCAGTCCCCCTGTGTCCGGGAGACCCTGAGGAGGAAGGGCCTGTCCCTGATGGGTTCTGCTGGCTGGGGAGCCTGTGGGCTTCCCGAAAACAGGCATTCTGCTCTGCGGGCCAGCCCCCTGCCTGGTCTATGCCCCGGCCCAGGAGTCTTGGCACCGTGTGGGCACAGAACCGCAAGCCACAGGCGTCCAGAGACGTCCATTGTTGGGGCCCTGCAGGGGCCTCCGCTCAGCTGCACCCCAGCCACCCACGTGGGGGGCATCCAAGGCCAGGGGACCCAGGGCCAGCCCTGCGTGCTCCTGTTCCCTGTGCGCCCTCACCCCTCCTGCAAAGGTGCTTCCTGCCACGGGCCCTTCTCTGCTCCGTGCTCACTACCTCTCGGGCCGCCCACAGGGGCCGCGGGCCGTGGCTGGCGACTGCTCCCTGCCCAGCCGCCTTCGCCATCCCGCACCCTGGCAGCCTTGTACAGATGTGACCCCCATGCCCCTGGACCTGCCTCCCCGGGTGCCCAGGCCAAGTTGCTGAGGCCCGAGGAAGGGCAGGACTATGGCTCGGTCAGGCTGAGCTCTGGACGGTTTCCCATCAGCTCACTGACTGCACGCTCGGGACCGGCCTCCAGGGTCAGGTGAACCTGGCAGAGCTTCCATGGCATAAAAGGCGTCTCTTGTTTTCTCTAAACCAAAGTGTAAGCCTGGCTTATAGTCTAAACCCAAAACTCGAGTGTGGTTTTCCTTCGCCCGCTCTCGGTGTTTGAAAGTAGAGGCTACCCAAGTGGAGGCTGGGGCCAGGGGCCAGTGGGGCCAGTGGGGGGTGGGGGAGACAACACTTAGAACTGATCTCAGGGCTCACGCTCCCTCTGTTCACCCTGACAGCCTGCTCCCTGCTGCTCCCTGCGGTCAGGAAGGTAGAGCGTGGGGCGTTTGCCTCACGTAGCCAACCCTGATTCCTTCCCGAACACCGCATAGGCTCCCCTCCCCTCAATATCATGAGGCGTGATCCCTGAGCACAGAGCCAGGAGTAGCTCCTGAGCACTGCTGAGTGTGCCCCCCTAGCCCCAAAATAAAAAAATAAGGAAGGAAGAAAACCAAAGTCAACACTGCAGAGCTCCAGCGGTTTGGCCTCCATAGTCTGGGCCACACCCAGCCTATCTTCCCATTTCTCAGGATGACAAACTGAGGCCCCCAGAGAGGACCCCTGGCAGAGACTTCCCTGTGCAGGCTTCTGTCTTTCCTCCCTCCCCAAGCGGCTCATCACTGCCTTCTCTCTGGCCAGTGACACTCTGAACATCGTGGCGTCGGACCACCGGCCTTTCACCACCAAGCAGAAGGCCATGGGCAAGGAGGACTTCACCAAGATCCCGCACGGCGTCAGCGGCGTGCAGGACCGCATGAGCGTGGTCTGGGAGCGCGGAGTGGTACGTGGACTCCCCTCTTCCCCCCCCCCCCCGCCCGCCCCATCCCCCGCAAGCACCTCATTTCCCACCAAACGAAGCCCAGCAGGCTGCCTGGCCTTTTCTTGTGATCAAAAACATTATAAGGCCCAGGATAGACACTTTTTGTTTTTTGGTTTTTTGGGGGGTTTTTTTTGTGTGTTTTTTTTTTTTTTGCTTTTCGAGTCACACCCAGCAATGCACAGGGGTTACTCCTGACTCATGCACTCAGGAATTGCTCCCGGCAGTGCTCGAGGGACCATATGGGATGCTGGGAATCAAACCCTGGTCAGCCGCATGCAGGGCAAATGCCCTACCCACTGTACTATCACTCCAGTTCCCAGGACAGACACTTTTAAAATTATATTTTTTGCATCAAGACATGTTTGGAGTGGTGGCGACCACACCCAGTGATGCTCAGGGGTTCCTGCACTCAGGAATCACTTCTGGCGGGGCTTGGGGGAACGATATAAGGTGCCAGGAATCAAACTGGGGTCCACTGTGTGCCAGGCAAGTGCCCTACCCGCTATACTATCGCTCTGGCCCCCTGTTGAGAACTTTTTTCACATGTGCATATGTGCACCCCTGAGCTTTCTCTGCGGATACTGCTGTGTTCGTGAGGGGTGCACGCCTGCCGCTGTGTTCCCGGTGGTCATGCCTCAGGATTTGCGCACTTGGCAGCCCTTGGGTCCCAGACTATGCTGCAGACTCGGATTCAAGAGCTCCTAAGGCCACTGAAACAGTACAGCCAGCGAGGAGTTTGCCATGCACGTGGCCCGCGTGGGCTCAATCCCGGGCACCCTGGAGCACTACTATTGCCTGGAGCACTACTAGGAGTGATCCCTGAGCCCAGAGCCAGGAATGAGTCCTGAGCACCGCCAAGTGTGGCCCCAAAACAAACAAGCAAGGGGCCGGAACCATAGTACAGCAGGGTGGAGTTCATGCCCAATTTAATCAGCTAATCAGTGACTGAATAAATAGCAGTACTCCTACATTAAAAAAAAAAAAAGAGAGAGAGAGAACCAGGTCGGGCGTTTGCCTTGCATGTGGCCCACCTGGGTTCAATCCCCAGCATCCCCCATATATATGGTCCCCCAGCACTGTCAGGAGTAATTCCTGAGTGCAAAGCCAGTAGTAAGCCCTGAGCATCGCTGGGTGTGACCCAAAAAAGCAGGGAAAAAAAAGGAGCTGCCAGGAGCTTTACACAAGCAGCAATGGGGTTAACCTTACAGCCTCACACGTACCTTTGCCTCCTGGTCCATGTCACGTAGACTTGGGACTCTTCCTTCTATCTCTGTAGTTCTGTGGATGTACTAGACGTTATTTTTGTGCCTGGGTTTGTCTTTTTTTTTTTTTTTAATATAAGTGGTTTTTTGCCTGTCTTCCAGTACTGGTAAAAATTCTTACAAACGTATTTATTTTTATTCATTCTTAACATGTTTGTTTTCAGTGGATGTTTCCCCCAAAGGAAACACCACGCTTTATTGTCCTCCCCCAAACTTGGGTGCCTTGAGCTATTTCAAATCTTCTCACTCAAATTTACTGTCTCAAGCAAGGACTGTTTTGGCCATTTTTTAGGGTATTGCTCTACTTTTGTTTTTTTTTGGGGGGGAGTGTTCAGGGCTTACTCCTGCCTCTGCACTCAGGAATCATTCCTGGCAGTGCTCGGGGGACCCTATGGGATGCCGGGGAATCAAACCCAGATTGTCTGCGTACAAGGCAAGCGCCCTCCCCGCTGTGCTGTTTCTCTGGCCAAGGCTGTCACTCTATTTAGTCCAGTTCCTTCTCAGTAAAAACAACAGGGAGCAGGACTTCATTTGTTCTTTGCAGGGAAGCATTTGGGATTGGGGTTAGACCCAGTGATGCTCAGGGGCTGCTCCTGGCTCTCCGGGGGAGTATGCAGTGTGGGGGTCAAACCAGGGTCGGCCCCACGCACCCAAGGGCCTTCACCCCATCCCTGTCTCTCGGGCCGCAGGACGCATTTGGATATCGCTTCATGTTGTGCCCGTGATGAAGAGTTCTCAGTCTTCTTTATTTTATATTTTCCGTTGTGCTGGGGGCCAAACCCAGGCCTCTCACATGCCACCTGCCAGGACCCCCACCCCAGCCCTGACACCTGCATTTGGGGCATTGCCCTAGGACGGTGCCACGCACTGCAGAGTGTGGGTACAAGAAGATCGGAAGTGCTCGAGACTCACCCCACTACAGAGCCCCTGGGATGACGGATGGGAGGGGGGAGCACCTGGTGGGGCTGGGTGGCACCCGGAGGTAGCACGGAGAGAGACCTGAGCGCTGAGGCCCCGAGGTGCCCCCGCCCTGCCCCACAGCCATCACTTCCTTTCAGGTGGGAGGCAAGATGGATGAGAACCGTTTTGTGGCCGTCACCAGCTCCAATGCAGCGAAGATCCTCAACCTGTATCCCCGCAAGGGCCGCATCATCCCCGGAGCCGACGCCGACGTGGTGGTGTGGGACCCAGAGGCCACCAAGTAAAGACCTGCCGCACGTCACCGGTCCCAGGGTCTTTAGGGCTCCTGGGGTCTTTAGGGGTCCCCGGGGTTTCCAGGGGTCTCTGGGGTCTTTAGGGGCCTCCAGGGTCTTTAGGGGCCTCCAGGGTCTTTAGGGGGGGTCTTTAGGGGTCTCTGGTGTCTTTAGGGGCCCCTGGGGTATTTAGGGCGTCCCAGGGTCTTTAGGGGGCCCTGGGGTCTTTAGGGGGCCTTGGGGTCCTTAGGGGGCTCTGGGGTCTTTAGGGGTCTCTGGCATCTTTAGGGTCCCTTGGGGTATATAGGGGACCCCAGGGACTTTAGAGGGCCCTGGGGCCTTTAGGGGGTCCCGGGGTCTTTATGGGCCCCTCGGGGTATTTAGGGGCCTCCAGGGTCTTTAGGGGGTCTTTAGGGGCCCCTGGAATCTTTAGGGGTCTCTGGTGTCTTTAGGGGCCCCTGGGGTATTTAGGGGGTCTTTAGGGAGCCCTGGAGTCTTTAGGGGGACCTGGGGTCTTTAGGGGTCTCTGGCATCTTTAGGGGTCTCTGGCATCTTTAGGGGTCTCCGGGGTCTTTAGGGGGCCCCAGCGTCTTCAGGGGCTGCTGGGGTCTTTAGGAACTTGTGTGCAGAACTCCCGCGGCCCAGGGTTCGTGCTGGAGCATGCAAGCTGGCCCAGCTCCAGCGGCCTGGCTGACCCGCAGGTTGAGGCCCACGGTCCTGCTCCCTGCACCGGCCTCACTAGTATCGTGGCCGTTTTCTTGCAGCCATTTTCTCGCATTCCAAGAGGGAGTGGATTTGGGTCAGAGTTCTTGTTTTTTTGTTGTTGTTTCTGTTTGGGGGCTGGGGAATTGGGGCCACACCTGGTGGTGCTCAGGGGTTGCTCCTGGCTCTGCACTCAGGGATCACTCCTGGCAGTGCTCAGAGGATCAAACCCGGGCCAGCCGTGTGCAAGGCAGACACCCTCCCTGCTGTACTATTGCTCCGACCCCAAGGCTGCGGGCGTGGGGTTAGAGGGCTTATGCCCATTGAGCCCTTGAAGGGACTGCAGCAGAGAGGAGGACACCCCACTGCCCGGAGACAGGAAGAAGCCGAACCTGACCGCTCACCTCGGCCTCCCACGCCAGCCCTCGGCTTCCCACCAGCCAGGGGTGCTGCACCTCTCTACACTGAGACGTGGGGCAGATGGGGATTAATTCTTTGGGGGGCCTTGTCCGGCAGTGCTTACTCCCAGCTCCCTTCTCAGGAAGGACTCGTTTCCTAGTGTGAGCTGTCTCAGTCTCTCAGCAGACTTGATTCGGTGCCCTGGTTGAAGGAGCCCTGTGCCAGGACTGTCCCGCCTCCTCCGTCGGGTCCCATAGCCCGGGCCGGCCTCTGGAGCTGTGCCAGGCTGTTACTGGTCAGCATGGTCAAGGAACTCATGCAGAGTTGAGCCCCATGGCCAACTCGGCTAGCACCGCTCAGCCAAGACCCCAGACCAGGGCCTGATGACACACCAAAGTTTCCCGGGGGCCAGCCGAGCTCCTGGGTCCTCAGCCTACTTGCTCTCTGGTCTTCTCACCACGTCCCCGGTTCTCCGTGTGTGCACGGCCACTTCTGCCATCTCCTGCTCTTAAAACAAAGGCCCCTGAACGAATTTGGCCTACTGCCCCCTTTCAGAGAAAACATGTCACCCCTAACCCCATCCCCAAAATCTACCTTCTTGGTTTTTGTTCTGTTTTGTTTTCGTTCTGAACCACACCTGGCTTGAAGCTTAGTCCTGGCTCTGAGCTCAGGGATCACTCACTCCTGGGGGGGCTTAGGGGACCGTATGGGATGCAAGGGACCAAACCAGGTTGGCTACCGACAAGGCAAGTACCTTACCTACTGTACTATCGCTCCAGCCTCAATTCTACCTTCAAGTGAACAGAAAATCCCCGCCCCGTGGGGCTGGAGTTATAGCGCAGAGGGTAGGGCTTGCCTTGCATGCGGCCGACCCAGGTTTGATTCCCAACATCCCACATGGTCCCCCGAGCACCGCCAGGAGTAATTCCTGAGTGCATGAGCCAGGAGGAACCCCTGTGAATCGCTGGGTGTGACCCAAAAAGCAAAAACAAATAAAGAATATCTCTGTTCCCCCCCCCCCGCCACCTCCACCATCACCACGTTACACCGATGCTAACCACCGCTCCCCAGAACCAATGTCATGTTGTCCCTGTGGGTCCCGTTTCACTGTGACCACCCTTGTAATCAGCCCCGTTCCCACTGCAGGCCTGGGTGGAAGAGTCTCAGGGTTCCAGCAGTTTGGCAGAGGCATGTGTCAGCTCGGAACCGGCAGCCTTTGGGGCTCGCCCCTTCCCAGTGACCCCCTGCGCCCCTCCTTAGGTCTCTCCCATCTCTGCCTCCCCCAGGACCATCTCGGCCAGCACCCAGGTGCAGGGAGGCGACTTCAACCTCTATGAGAACATGCGCTGCCATGGCGTCCCGCTGGTCACCATCAGCCGGGGCCGCGTCGTGTACGAGAACGGCGTCTTCATGTGCGCCGAGGGCACTGGCAAGTTCTGTCCCCTGAGGTCCTTCCCGGACACCGTGTACAAGAAGCTGGTGCAGAGGGAGAAGGTGAGGCGGGGCGGACACGCTCCTCTCGCTGCATCTCCCGGCCAGGCTGTCCTGGTCACTGCAGGTCGGGGGAAGAGCAGAGAAGCAGCTCCTGTGACAAGGGGTTGGGTCCCCACCCCCTGGGAGATGGCCAAGGTGCTGCCCGCTGGGCCCCGACATCAGGGCTCTAGAAAGGTCCTGCCACTCCTCCAGGCTCTCACCTCTGCTGCTTTGAGAATGAGCTTAAACTAACCACAGACGGCTAGGGGTCACCGTGGGGTGGCAAGCTCGCTGAGTCTGCTGAATTCTACTTCTGTCCCCATGAAGTTGAGAGGGAGGTTGAGGGGGCCTGGCAGGGGAGAAAGGGGCTCTGCTCCCTCTGAGGGGGCTCTGGGGGTTGGATTTCCCCAGCTGGAGGGGCAGCCAGGGGTCCCCTCTGTATCCACATGTATGTGAACACACACACACACACACAACACAGACAGGTGCGTAGACAGACAGATACACAGAGATGCACACACAAACAGACATATGCAACACAGACAGACACAGATACACACACAGCACAAATACACAGAGAGAGGCACAGAATACACACAGACAGACAACACAGAGACATAGACACAGACGCCCAGAAACACACACACAGACACACACAACACAGACATAGACACAGATACACACACTGAGACACAGGTACAGACACACACACAAACAGGCACACACACAACATAGACATAGACACAAATAGACACACACAGCACCCACACAGAGACACAGGCAGAGACACACACACCACACAGAGACATAGGCACACAGACACAGACAGACCCACACACACAGAGACACATGGATGCACACACGTGTGCATGCGTGCTCTGGGCTGGAGGGTTCTGGAATTGAGGATGGGGCGTGTCTGTGGCAAGGTGTCGGCTCTGATGCCCCGCGGCCTCTCCTCTCCCCTTCTCCACCTTCCCCAGACCCTGAAGGTGAAGGGCGTGGACCGCACCCCCTACCTGGGCGACGTGGCAGTCGTGGTGCACCCTGGGAAGAAGGAGATGGGCACGCCGCTCGCGGACACCCCGACCCGGCCCGTCACCCGGCACGGGGGCATGAGGGACCTGCACGAGTCCAGCTTCAGCCTCTCCGGTAAGAGTCTGCCCCCGGCCCCTCCTCGCTGGGTCCCCAGGGGGCCGCCCTGTCCCAGGTTCCACCTCCCAAACTCAGGTGCTTTTGTCCCCAGAAACGTTGGCAGGAGCTGCAGAGGCGACCCCGGCTTCTCAGGGTCACCCTCTCGCGGTCCTCCAGGAGCCCCATCTAAGCACCTCATCCCATCACCGCCTTAGCTCCAGGCTCGGCGGCCCATAAGTACCCCTGGTCCCACGGGCAGCTGCTCTAAACAAATAGGGGCCCCCCGAAAGTACCAGGGAGCAAGCACCAGGCCACTCCCAGCCCTGAGCAATCTGAGGTTTGGCATGAAGGTTTGAGCATCAGCCTGGCAGTCCCTGGGTCAGGGGTGCTGCCCTCCTGCCCTCAGTTGTCTCCCGGCCCTGCAGGCAGCCCCCACAGAGACTGCCATGGGCGGGCCATCCAGGGGTGTGGACTGGGTGTCCCTGAGTGGCCGAGCCGCTGCCCGGACTCACCCTTCCACTAAGAGTGGGCACCTCCTGGGCAGACAGACGGGACTGTGTACACAGTGGCCTCCCGCCCTCTGTGGGCCACCTGCTGAGCCCCCGGGTACCCGGATCAGATCTGGGAACCCAGACTTCCTGTCCAAACAGGTGACAGCCATAAGGAGTGACCCCTCCACACTCCCGGACAGGAGAACTGTCACCCAGGGGCCACCCAGTACCGGGAGACTGGGACCAGGGTGTTCAGCAAAGTGCACAGGTGCCTTGCCGGTCCGGAGGTCCCCACAGCAGAGCCCCCTGAAAAACGGAAGGAACCCCAGAACTATTGACCCTGCACTGGCCTGTGACCTTGGCAGAGCCCAGGTTGACCTAGGGGCTCTGTGACTCCGCCCCTCCCCCCACGCTGTCCCTCCCCGGGGGCAGACTGAATCACAGCCCCACACTCAGGGCTCCAGGCCACCTTGGTGACATCTCGGGCTGGGTCCAGGCACCCAGAAGGAAGGACCAGGACTTGTGCCATTCGGAACGTCTGCCCAGGATCTGGCTTCAAACCCAGGCTTGCTAAGTCACCGGACTTCCCAGAGCCTCAGTTTCCTCATCTGTACAACGGGGCGGGGGCCCTTGCGCAGGACGCGCACCTCCCTTGGGCAGCTCCGGCAGGGGTGAGGGCACCTCTACGCCCTCCTGCCCCCCCAGCAGCCCGGATCACCCCCACTTCTTCCCACAGGTTCTCAGATTGACGACCACGTTCCAAAGCGGGCCTCGGCTCGGATCCTCGCTCCCCCGGGGGGCAGGTCCAGCGGCATCTGGTAAAGGCGCCGAGCAGGCCCCCCCGAGAGAGGACGCGCCGCTCCACCAACCCGCACCCCCTCCGGCCGGCCGCAGCTGTGGGCGGGAGAGGCGGGGCGGGGGCGCCACCCCAGGGCCCCTCCCCACTGCCATGTGAGTCACTGTGCTTCGAGCCCACCCGACAGGCACTCGGACACGACTTCCTCCCACGTGGCCCTTTCCTGTCGCCGCCTGGCAACCCCCACCCCCCACTCCTGCACCGGCCTCCGCCTGCCCAGACTCCAGTGCCCTGTCCCCTGGCTGCCCCGCCAGCTGTCCAGAGCACTTTGAAAGGAAAAGGAGGCCCGAGAGAGCCACACCCAGGATGTCTGTCTTCCTTCCGGGGGGGTCGGGGGGCGCCCCCAGGGTGTGGCTGGGACGGGGGACCCTCTGCGCCTTGGCCGGCTGCCCCCACGCTCCCCGCGGGCGGGAGGGCGGCCGGGCCAGGCGCGTGTACAGGATTTTGTTTTGCACGTTTGGTTTGCGCGGTGGTTTGGTTTGACTTGTCTGTGCATCCTGTGAAGACTGACGGTGCTTTGTGACACTAGCGTAGCGTAGAAACGGGGGTAGACGTGACCTAGAGACGCAGCACGAGGGGCCCCGCCCAGACGGGCCTGGGAGCTGGGCAGGGGCACCCCTCCCCCAGCCCAGCCCCTCCTTCCCTAGATGCCTCCACGGTGAGGGGGAACCGGGGACCCCCAGAAACCAGGTGGTCTCTGCCCTCTCGGGCCAAGCTCACTGACCCCCCCCCCCAACACATGCACACACACACACACACACTCCCACCCACTTCCTGTCACCTCCCCCCGGCTGGACTGAGGCCCCGCTCCTCCTGTGTGATTGGCAGGGGGGCTCTTGCCTGCTAGGAGAGGGGGAGCGGGATGAGGGGGGAGTGATGGAGGGGAGTGGGGTGAGGAGGTAGGGGTGAGGGGGAGCGATCGAAATATGCCAGGGAGGAGCAGGCCTGCAGCACCCAGCCCGCCGGCAGCCCAGTGCTGTGGTGCCCCCCTGAGCAGCTTCTCGCCTGCTTGGGGTCCCCCTCTGCCCAGGGGCCAGCCTCTGAGGGCCCCCCCCCCAGGGTTGACCATGGAAAGATTCACGTCCGGGTCACTTGCCCCCACCTCCAGTGGCCCTCAGCAGCATCCTGGCTGGGCATGCTGCCATGCAAGTTCCTGTCGCCATGTTTGGGGTGAGCCCCAAGTCCCCCCTGCATGTGGCCAGCGTGTCTCAGTGTGTCTGCGAGATTCCTAGGGGGCCCCCCAACCATCAGGCCCCACACAGATCCGTGAGTGCCCTTCGGAGCCGGACCGTGCCCCCCCCCACCTCTCCATGGAGGGGTGGCACCTCTGCCCGACCCCACCCTGCATTTGGCCACCCCGAAGCCTGACTCCCCTGGCAGGCAGCCCGCCTGTTTTTGCACAGATTTCTCTGAGCGATGCACGTAATGGCTACATCTGAGCCAGTGCCTGGGCCCCGGGGGGGGGGGGGGTCCCCGTCCTCAGCCTGAGCTGCCCGCCCACACACACACCCCTCCCTTCACTCGCACTCCTCTTCCTCGCCTCGGGTCGGTGGCTGCCCGGGGCCGTCGGTGGGCACTGTGGCCTGGGGGCCTGTGACACCCAACACGCGGGTCCCCTGCAGCCCCGGCTGGGTCCCAGGCCCCGGGCAGATGCCAAAGAGCAGTGGTGAGCACGGGCAGAGGCTGACTGCGTGCGCCGGAAAAGCTTTACCTCTGAGTGCCTCTGCCCGAGAGACTCGTGGCCGTGGCACTGGAGGCCACGTGTGGGAATGGCCCACCACCGGCCTGCCGTCCATCCACCCCCACCTGGACCCTCGCATTGACACCCCCCACCTCCTCCCCACTGCCTAGGAGCATCTAGATGGCGAAGGAGCCCAAGGAGGGGCCGCCTCCCCCCACCAGTCCCCTACCCGCCCCCCCACCCCCTCCGTCCCCTGCGTGCCGTGAGGAGGGTCCCTGGTCACACTGAATGCAGCTCCCACCGGTGTGTACTTCCTGAATAAATACTATTGTTCTTGCCTTAGCTGCTCTCTAGGTTTGTGGGGTCAGTTCCCAGAACATTGTGCTACTGTGTGTGCGTGTGTGTGTGTGTGTGTGTGCGTGTGCGTAGAGCTAGGAGTCCCGGTAGGTCTCTGTCGAGCCACGAGGGCTTTTCCCAGAACCCCTGCGCGTGGAGCCCCCCAGCCCCCTCCCCTCCCGCTGCCCCGGGCGGCAGGCACAGCCTGGGGGCGGCATGGGGTCCCGGCCCAGCACCCAGCTGACTCCCAGACTCCTCTGTAAATGTTATGGTGCTCGGACGGTGTGGAAGCCTCCCTGGGCGACACGCTGTCCTGTGCTTGGGCCACCCATTGGAGGCAAATCCAAGCCGCCCCACGCGTGTTCTGGTGCAGGTTTGTATTAAACTGTAGCGACTTCTTCACTCGGCCTCAGGTGTGTTTTTTCACAGGCGAGGGCGTTTTCTCCGTGGGGGAAAGCTCAGCATGGCGTCATCGTTCGCACTGGGTGGGGTTAGGGGTCCCACTGGGTGGTCTGAGCGGTATCTGCAGAGAGACAAGAGCTATGGGAGTCAGCTGGCCAGCTCTCCTGGACCCCTGGGGGACCCACTCAAAGGGGCTTGATGTCCACTTTCCCAAGACGAGGTACTACAATGCACAATGTGCTCACACACGTGCACACACACACAGGTTTGATGTCCAGTTTCCCAAGATGAGTTTCTACAATGCATGCATACATGTGCACTCACACACACACGCGCGTGCACGCACACACACACACACGGGTTTGATGTCCAGTTTCCCAAGATGAGTTTCTACAATGCATGCATACGTGTGCACGCGTGCGCGCGCGCGTGCACACACACACACACGCACACACACGCACACACACACAAACGGATTGCCTGAATCCAAACAGCAATAGCACCAAGCCTGAGAAATCCTGATCCAAACCGAAGGCTGAAAATTAGACATTCAATTGTTTGATGAAATCTGAGACAAGATCTGTGAGGTGGTGCGAGGCGACCCAGCCTGATAGGAAGCTGAGTTTTCTGAGCTGGCCTCAGCCTGGTGTGGAGCCAGCTGCCGTGCCCCAGCAGGAGAGGGGCTAGTGAGGCATCCCGGTCAGCCTGGGCCCAGGCCCCACCTGGCAGCCCGGTCGCCGTTCCCCACGCCCTGCACCCTAGACTACAAAGTTGCTGGGAATAAGAGATCACAGATGCGGACTTTTGAATTCAGATTTGTCATTGGCTGAGGCTCGGCCTGCAGGAAGGAAGGAGGTGGAGCACCCACCAGGGGCCTTGATACCAGCCGGCCCAGTTTCTCAGCAACTGTAAGTAGAGACTTTTCTTGGATAACCTGAGCCACAACCCTCTCCAGGAGGAGCTGCCTTGTGGCCAACTGCGGAGCAGGACGCTGCTTAAAACCGAGGGAGGAGAGTGCTGGAGAGATCGCACAGCAGGGAGGGCATTTGCTTTGCACACAGCCGACCAAGTTTGATCTCCAGCATCCCATATGGTCCCCCGAGAACCGCCAGGAGTAATTCCTGAGTGCAGAGCCAGGAGGAACCCCTGAGCATCGCTGGGTGTGGCCCAGAAACAAAAAAAACCTTACAGAGGAGAAGGCAGAGCCCCAGGTAGTCAGACAAAGGTGGGTTGGCCATGTCAAGGGCAGCATCTTCACTTCTGTTCTAACTCTGCACCCAAGGTATCCAGTGCTCTCCCAGTAAAATAGGTAAGACGCGAGACCAGATAAATAGGACAGTGGGTTAGGCACTTGCCTTGCCCACAGCTGACCCAGTTCAATCCCCAGCACCACATATGGTCCGAGAGACCATCAGGCGTGATCTCTGAGCACAGAGCCAGGAATGAGCCCTGAATACAGCTGGGTATGCCCCCCCAAACTTTATATAATATGAAGGATTTGTTCATGGCAGCTCGTGGATCTGCACGTAAGTTGCTACTCCATCCTAACACGAGAGAAAAAGCTAGCTGGACTGAAAACCAGCTGCTCTCCTTGGACCTTTGAGAGGGACCCAGGGTAAATCCGTGTCCCCAGGACTAGAAAGAGAAAGATGAGGACTCACACATCCAGTTTCCAGAAGCTGCTCAGGGCCCCAGGCAACAGCTCTAGGGGACGAGGAGGGGCTTTGCAGGCATCCTGGGCTCCGTCCTCGCGTCACATGGCCCCTGGTATACCACCAGGAGCACTGCACCAGGAGTGACCCCCTCACCAGGTATGGTTCCAGGACAAAGTAAGAGTGATCAAGACAGTGATTAAGACAGTTAATCTGGCAGGAGGTTCAATATAGATCTATTAACAAAAGAGATACTGTTTTTTTTTTTTAAATTTGTGTTGGCCAGAGAGATAGTACAGGGGCAAGGTGCTTGCCTCGCACACAGCTAACCCAGTTTGACCCCTAACCCACATATGATCCCCCAAACACCACCAGGATTTAACCCTGAGCAACACCGAGTGTGGCCCAACAATAAAATCACTTATGGCCAACTGAAATCAGCAGGTCAGGGTATTCCAGCAGTGGCCAGGGGTACTCCCGGCAGTGGTCAGGAGGACTCCCGGCAGTGGTCAGGAGCTGTCCCAGCAGTGGTCAGGAGTCACCATCAATCATTATACCCAGCGGGACTTGGGGAACTGGAACTACGCGGTGTCAGGAATAGAACCCAGGGCCTCTGTATTCAAGGTATGCATGGCAACCCTGTGAGCTATCTCCTGGCTCCAGTCAGTTGATTTTTTACTTTTTACCAAGATACCAGTCTGATTTATTTGGAGTTGGGGGACACAGTCATTTCAACATAAGGTGCTTGGACAATTATACATCCAGATGCCAAAGGACTGAAAATGGAAATTTATCCTTGGCTGGAGCGATAGCACAGCGGGTAGGGCGTCTGCCTTGCACGCAGCCAACATGGCCGACCCGAGTTCGATTCCTCCGCTCCTCTCGGAGAGCCCGGCAAGCTACCGAGAGTATTCGATATGCCAGACACAGTAACAACAAAGTCTCCAATGGAGACGTTACTGGGCCCGCTCGAGCAAATCGACGATCAACGGGAGGGCCTTTACTTACTTTTTTACTTACATCATATACAAAAAATGAACTCCAAATGGATCAACAACTTCTATGTGAAAGTTAAAACTCTAGAACTTTTGGAAGGAAACATGAGTAGGGCTGAGGGCCTGGAGCAATAATACATCAGATAGGGGCTGGCCTTGCACGCAGCAGACCCGGGTTTGATCCTTGGCACCAAATATAGGTCCCCCGAGCCCCACCAAGGAAGATCCCTGAGAATAGACCAGGAGTAAGCCCTGAGCACCACCAGGTGTGGCCCCCACAAAGAGTATATGGCTGATGACAATGGCCCAACCCCAACACTGCAAAAATATAAATCTTCATGACATTAGATTTGGCCATGAACTAATTCCCAGCAGTAATACCAAGAGCAACAAAGGGACAATAGTACATTGTTTTGACTTCATAAAACTCATTAAAAAATTGTGCTTCCTCATTTACAGGATATCAAAATAACATCATATATGACTAATACCCAAAGACAGTAGAAACCAGGGCCAGGAGAACTGTTCCATGGCAGGAAGCTTGCGTGAAGGAGGAGGGGAAGGCAGTTAGGACAGAGTGGGGGCCACTATGACAGTGACAGTGGGAAGAGATCACTCTGGACAAGAACCCAGTGCTGGAAGGAGGGAAAGTGATCATGATTACGATCATCCTGTTGTTCATCGATTGCCTCGAGCAGGCACCAGTAACGTCTCCTTCTAGCCCTGAGATTTTCAAAAATGCTATATTCAAGGCTCTTTCTGGGTTGGGAGAATGAGACCCATTATTGTTACTGGTATTTGGCATATTGGGTACGCCACGGAGAGTTTGCCAGACTCTGCTATGTGAGCAGGTTACATTCGGTAGCCTGCCAGGTTGTGGGAAAATGATATGCATGGTATTCTTTTTGGGGGGCTCACACCCGCCGATGCACAGGGGTCCCTCCTGGCTCTGCACTCAGGAATTACTCCTGACGGTGCTCAGGCAAACCATATGGGATGCTGGGAATCGAACCCGGGTTAGCCGCATGCAAGGCAAACGCACTACCTGCTGTGCTATCGCTCCAGCCCCCATGCATGATATTCTTTCAATAGCAGTATTGCAAACTGCAGTGCCAAAAAGGAAAATGAGAGAGAGAGAGAGAGAGAGAGAGAGAGAGAGAGAGAGAGAGAGAGAAGAAAATGTCTGCCATAGAGGCAGGTTGCAGGGGCAGGGTGATGGGGAGGGGGAGGGAAACTGGAGATGTTGGTGGTGGGAAATGTACACTAGTGAAGGGATGAGAGTGAAGCACTGAATGACTGAAACCCAAACATGAACAACTTTGTGACTATGTATCTCATGGTGATACAATTGGGGAAAAAATGTTTTTAATTGTGCTTTTTTTTTTTTTGCTTTTATTTTTTTTGGGGGGGGGAGGGTCACACCCAGCAATGCACAGGGGTTACTCCTGGCTCTGCACTCAGGAGTCACTCCTGGCGGTGCTCAGGGGACCATATGCGATGTTGGGAATCGAACCCGGGTCGGCCGCTTGCAAGGCAAATGCCCTACCCGCTGTGCTATCTCTCCACCCCCTTTAATTGTGCTTCTAAAGGGACTATCCAGAAAGTAAAATGGGATAGGAGGGAAGGAGCTCAAGTGATAGCACGTAGGCGAGGTCCTGAGTTCAATCCCTGGAAGCACTTGGCTCCCCAAACACTGCCGGGGCGTCCCTCCCACAGGCTCTCCACAGTCTGAGCCCTGGGTGATGCAGCACTGCCTAGTCAGACGCCACTGGGGGCACCATCCCAGCATCCCGGACGACCTCTAGGAAGCATCAAGGAAATGGGAGCCTGAGAGAGAGCTTAGAGGCTAAGGTGCATGCTTGCGTGCCGCAGAGCCCGTAATGGTCCCCGGCACCACATGGTCCTGCAAGCAGCACCAAGTACAGCCGTGAAGGACTCCTGAACACTGGCAAGGGGGCCCAGGGAACCCCAGCCTGGCAGGTTCCAGCAGGTTCCAGTAGCATCACATCCTGGGTCCTCAGAAACTCCTCCCTGATTGGCTGAGCAGCGTAGATGGGAGGGCCCTAAGCCGACTCAGCACCACTTACGAGGCTGAAAAATAAACCAGAAAACTGAACAACAACAAAAAAATTTAAGTGAAATGACAAACTGGAGTGAGAAAACATATATCTGACAAAGCACTTGTGTCTGGGATATGTAAATGAATAAGTTATGACAATAATAAAAGAGCAAATGACAAAATCCACACACTACCCACGAAGACGGTTGTAATGAAAAATTTAGGAAAGTATTGGAAAATCATGAAGAATTGAACCTCTCATACACTATCGGGGTGTGTGTGTGTGCGTGGTGTGTGTGTGTGTGTGAGAGAGAGAGAGAGAGAGAGAGAGAGAGAGAGAACGCACACACACATGCATAGGGGTTGAGGTGTGTGTGAAATTATGCAGCCAAAACAGTTGAACAGATTCTCAAAAAATTTAAAGGTAATTATCAGATAACAGAGCAATTCCATTCCTACCTAAAAGGATTGAAAACAGGGACTGGGGAGATGGAATTAGAGGCTGCTTTCCTCAGATGCAGCTGACCCAAGTTCAATCAACCGGCACCCAATATGGTCCTCTGGGTACCACTAGAAGTGATCACTGAGCATAGAGCCAGGACTAAGCCCTGAGAATAGCCAGATGTGGCCCAACAACCAATGATAACAACAATAATAAAAATAATCACTATCACTGTCCTCCCGTTGTTCATCGATTTGCTTGAGTGGGCCCAGTAACGTCTCCATTGTGACGCTTGTGTTTGACATATCAAATACGTCATGGGTAGCTTGCCAGGCTTTGCCGTGTGGGCGAGATACTCTCAGTAGCTTGCCAGGCTCTCTGAGAGGGGCGGAGGAATCAAACTCGGGTCGGCCATGTTGGTGCATGCAAGGCAAACACCCTACCCGCTGTGCTATCGCTCCAGCCCAATAATAATAATAATAATTATAATGAGAAGAAATCCCAAGTGTCCACTGACAGGTGAGTGGGTGGAAAACACAACTGTAATGTATACACACAATGGGAAGAAATAGAGAATCAGGAAACAGCCCAATAAACTTTGACAACATTATGCTGAGTGAATTGGGCTGGAGTGATAGCATAGCAGTAGGGCGTTTGCCTTGCACGCGGCTAGGTTGGCCGACCGGAGTTCAATTCCTCTGCCCCTCTCGGAGAGCCTGGCAAGCTACCGAGAGTATCTTGGCCACACGGCAAAGCCTGGCCAGCTACCCATGACATATTCGATATGCCAAACACAGTAACAACAAGTCTCACGATGGAGATGTTACTGGGCCCGCTCGAGCAAATCGATGAACAACGGGAGGACATTCAGACAGATGCTGAGTGAATTAAAATTTTCCTCAAAATGGGTTGGAGAGATAGTTCAGCGGATCAGGCACTTACCTTGCCTGTGGTCAACCCTGGGTTCAATCCTCAGTACCCCGGAGGGACCCCCAAACCTGCCAGAAGTGATCCCTGAGCTCAGAGCCAGGAATAAGCCCTGAGCACTGCTCTGTGTATCTGAGTGGAACAAAACACACACACACACACACACACACACACACACACAAAAACTATCATGGAAAAGAAAATTTTCCCCAAAGGACCAATCCTGCATTTACATAAAGGACTGCAGACCCCTCAAGGGAGTGATGTCTAAGGGGCATGGAAGTCAGTCAGTTCACGAGTGGGAACACTCAGAGAGCTGCCTCAGACACTAGCCTCCACTGAATTGGACAGTTCAGGAGAGTTCGATTCTGTGATGGAGGTCCTCATTTTATGGACACCAAAGGGTAGGGGCCTGAGGGGCTGGAGGGTTGGAGCACGTCCTTAGCATGCAGGAGCGCCAGATGTGACCCCTGGTGCCACACTGTCCCCTAGACACTGCTGGATGTGGCCCAGAAACTTATGAAAAAAGGGAAAATTGGATCTATTTATAAAATAGATCATTTACTAGCCCACAAGCAAGATTCAAAAACAAAAAAAAATCACAAAACATCAATATTGCATGAACCCTGTTCTCTGCCCACATGGTAATTAAAATTAGAAATAAATAAACTACATCAATAAACCCATATGTTTAGAGACTGTTTTGAGCTGTCGAATAATGTATCCATTAAAGAGCAAATACAAGTAAACTGTAATGTGTCTATACAAATATATTTTGGGACAAAATGTAAAAAGCGTAGTGTTTAGTGAAAATGGCATTTATAGTTCAGTTTATAACCATGAATGCTTTTAAACAAGATATTTAAACTACATTAATAGTAAAATACAGCATATTAACAACCTATTACTCTCTGCCCCTCTCATATTCTCACTAATAAAACAATTAAAATAGATATGGGGGTGTGTATACAGTAGTAGAGCACATGCCTTACGTGCGTGAGGCCCTGGATTCAACCCACAGCATTGCAAAAATAAGTTAAAGGAGGGATGAAACCACAGTTAGAGAACCCTGAAATGGTTTAGCCAGTTCCTCTCCAGGTCTACGGTGCAACTCCCCAGTCATCCCCTGTCAGGAACTCAAATCCTCCAAACAACGGGGAGAGGGGAGCTGGGTACACCCCATGAACTCAGAGGAGCACATTAAGTGCTGGGAATTAAATAGTCAACCACATTTAAGTGCCTTAATCCCATCCCTGCTCTTTTTCTTTCTCTGTCTCTGTCTCTGTCTCTCTCTCTCTCTCTCTCTCTCTCTCTCTTTCTCTCTCTCTTCCCCCACCCCTTACGTCTTAAGGATAAAGAAAATTTTTTTCTTTGTTTTTGACAATGCTCAGGGGTTAATCTTGGCTCTGAACTCAGGAATTACTCCTGGCGATACTCAGGGGACCATATGGGATGCCAGGATTGAACCCAGGTTGGCCACATGCAAAACAAGCGCCTTACCCACTGCACTATCTCTCTGACCCCGAGATAAGGAAAATCTAAACAACAACAAAAAAAGTCCAAACAAAAGTAAACAGGAAAATGGAGCTAATCAGTGAGTCTAATAGCAGTTCCCGAGATAAGAATACTGAAAAGCGGTTACCCTGCATGCATCGAATCCAGGTTCGATCTCAGCACCTCAGATGGTCCCCTGAGCACTGCCAGGAGGGATCCATGAGCACCACTGAGCGTGCAACCCCCCCCTCCAAAACCCGCTCGAGCAAAAACAAAATAAAGAAAAAGAATTTTTAAAAAACAGTTGATCAAAGAAGTCATACAAGATTCCCAAACAAAGAATGAGTTTCCAGACTGAGATGGCGTTCCTAAGTAAGGTCTTGAGAGCTACAAAAGAAAGCCAACACCAGTTGACCAAAGGACTGGAAATGGAATGCCACCTGATTTGTCAACAAAAATATCAGGAGAGGGCTGGAGAGAGAGAGAAAAGGAGTTAAAGCACCTGTTACACACGGCCAACTATAAGGAAAAGTGTGTGTGTGTGTGTGTGTGTGTGTGTGTGTGTGTGTGGTGCGGGGGCGGGGGTGGTCCTTGGTATGACACGTTCAGTGGCTGAGAACCTCCTCCCCAGCATCCCTTAGTGGAGGAACAAAGAGATGGGACCACAGACTGATTCAGGTCAATGGACAGTGGACAGTGGACATTTAATTCAGAACTGAATGCATACTTATAGAACATCCAAAGGGGGTGGATGAGATATAGGACTGCACGTAAGTGTGATTGATCATTTACAATGTAAAGCGTTTTGAACGAGGAAATTCTTTGGGGAGATTAACTCGAGATGTTCTGTCTGAGACTATATGAGAAATTCTCTCAGTGGTGACAAGCATCTATTGTTTTTCTTTTTTTCTCTTTCCCTTGCTGCTAGTACATATTAAACAATTAAGCTTGCTTCTTCTTAATATTTGCAGTTATTTGGATAGACACAGTAAAAAAAATATAGAATCCAAACCTTAGTGGCTGGGCTTTTACCGTAAATCCCAGACTAAGTTCTCAGTCCTGCTTTAGCTTTTCCTATCCCGTGGGATTCTGTCTTTTAAGTAATTTTAAGACATTTAAGACATTTAAGTCATTTAAGACAGTCATTATTCTGTCTTTAAGTCATTATCAAGACCATGCTTTATGTTTTCTAGACTGTACTGTATCGAGGCTGGAGTAGCTTTGCTGCTTGCTCCGGGTCCATCCAGAGATCCCTCGGTGGGACCCAGCTTTTGGGGGTGTTAGGAACTATGGTGACTTAACCCTGAGTCAAGTAATTATGGATTACTAGACATGACGGATGTCCAGGAGTAGATATATTTCAGAGTCAATTAACTCCCAAATATTAAGTGCATAGCATTAATGATCTTTCTGTGTTGAAGCAAAGAACATTGCTCCATAGTAAAATCTGATAGGGGAAAGAGAAAAGCAAGTAATTCACTGCAAATACAAAGTCCAGAGTTCCGGTAGGTTTGACTTTATAAGTAACCAAACCTGACATGGGGGATTTAGTAGCTAACAGAAGGAGAGATGAAGCACAAAGGAAAGGTTAAAGAAAAACTCGAGGGACTAGGGGTGCTCGCAAGAGCACTGTAAGCTTCTCTGGGCGGAGGCAAAGGGGCAATTCACTGATGAAGCCTAAAACACTTGGGGTTATCCAGCATCCAACTGCACTCTGATTCCTGTCACCTTGTGTGGTTCTCCCAGCACTGTTACAAGTCACATATAATTACAACTCACACCTGAGCACAGAGCTAAACCCTGAATGTCCTGAGCTCCACAAAACAACAACAACAACAACAACAAAACAATACTAGAAGATGAAAGATAATGAACCATGTTTCCTGAATTTTGAGGAGAAATAATTGCCTGCCTAGAATTCTGCACCCAACGACAGTGTGAAGTTTAATAGCCCTTTCCTGGGAGTTCACTTGAGGGTGAGATCCCACAGACTGAGCTAATGAGAAAGAACAGAGACGGATGGAGAACAGAGGACCCTGCCGCGGGAGTAGCAGGAAGTAACGGGGCCCCCCTGGAAGGTCACCTGGAGGGTGCAGAGTGGAGCAGGAGGGTTTGGCCCGCAGGGGCGTCTGCTTCCTTCTGACTGCACTGGAGGAGAGAGGCTGGCCCATGGTCGCCACACCAAGAGTGGCCCTCACTCGGGAACAGAGAACTGAAGACGAAAGGATTTGCAAGACAGAGCCTTGAGTTCTCCGAGGTTGCAGGTCCCTCATACACGTCTGTTGTAGCATTTGCAGAAATTTCCACCACATCCCAACAGAGGCTGGGCCAGAACATGGCAGTTTAGTCCCATGGCAGAAGTGCCTCCACCAGCCCAGACCTTCCCAGGCCCCTTCCCAGACTCCCTCCGGACCCTCTCCCAGGCCCTGTCCCGGCCCCCCTCCAGGAGCCCCTCCCAGACCCCCTCCTGGACCCTCTTCCTTCACTCTTTTTTCCTGAGCCCAAAGTGCCTTACCTCTCTGAAGCTGACTTCCTGGCTCTGTTATAGGGGGCAGGATGGAGTCCCCTTCACCACCACCCCCAGGACTTTTTTAAATTAATTTTTGATAATTCAGGACCCCCTCCTGGACCCCCCCTTGCGGACCATCTCCCAGACTCCTAAATTAAAAATTTCTTATTTTTTTTTCAAATTCTGAGAACACTGGAGGCGCTCTCTGCCGCTCTCCAGGGATCACTCCTGGAGGTGCTTGGGGGACATATGGGGAGCCGAGGATTGAACCTGGGTTGGCTGCATGCAAGGCCAGCACCCTCCCCACTGTCCTATTGCTCTGGCCCCAACTCTCAGTGCCTCTTGACCAACCAGGTTGGGGGTCCAGTGCTCAAGCCTGTCCTTGCAGCTTCTCAGGCCCAGGTGTGTGAGGGGCAGCGACACCTGGCTGTGCTCGGGAGGCCTGTGTGGCGCCAGGGATCCAACTCGGGTCCTTGTGCGGGCGAGGTGCACAGCCCCGCCCTGAAGATGTCTCCCCGGCCCCTGGTCCCAGCTGTCCTGCCTGGGGGCTCACAGACCCAGCAGTCATCTCACTGCACATGACCTCGACCCTGCACCCCACTCAGGTTCCCTCAAAGCGTTCCAACTCCCCAGCCCCGCCCAGCTGTGCCTACCCCGACTCCTGACTCGGTACAGGCAGGGACCTGGGAATTCACGTGTCTGAACAGTTCCAGGTGTGTGAGAACCATGGCTCTGAGCACACAGTCTCGTCCCTCGGGCCCAGGGCACGCTCCTCTCCAGAGATCTCACCCTCAGCATAAACGTGGCACCCAGGGCTTCGGGGAGAGATAGTACAGTGGGTAGGGCATTTGCCTTGCTGGCCCAGCAAGGTCCCCCTGCCAAGCCCTGCCAGGAGTGAACCCAAGTTCTGTCTCCACACAACATGGGGCCTCCCTGAACAACAGCAAATTTGGCCCTGTTGCCCCCCACCCCAAAGACTGCTGGGCCCCAAGCACTGGGCATTAGCCCCCACAACAGTAACCAAATCACTGTCACTGTCACTGTCCTCCCATTGTTCATTGATTTGCTCGAGCGGGCCCAGTCTCCATTGTGACAGTTGTTACTGTGTTTGGCATATCGAATACATCATGAGGAGCTTGCCAGGCTCTGCCGTGCAGGCGAGATACTCTCGGTAGCTTGCCGGGCTCTCCGAGAGGGGCAGAGGAATCGAACTCGGGTCGCCCATGTTGGCTGCGTGCAAGGCAAACGCCCTACCGCTGTGCTATTGCTCCAGCCCAGTAACCAAATACATAAATAACAATAGGGGAGACTAATCTAGATAGAAAGCCTGACGATGCTGAGTGCGGAGAGAAACTGTGGGGAGGGCACACAGGCATGCCCTTGGGGTGAAAGGAAGATCTCTGAGCGGGGAGAGTTTGAGGGGCAAACCTGGCACAGTGCTCAGGAGCTGTTCCCAGCTCTGTGCCTGGGTGTTGTCCCTGGGGGTTGTCTAGGGGACCCTGGTTGTGCCAGGGGCTGCCTGCATGCAAAATCTGCTCAGTCCTTTGAGTTCTCTCCAGCTAGGTCGTTTTTTTGAGGGGGCCACACGCACTGATGCTCTGGGGCTGTTCCATGCTCAGGAGGGACCCCGATGTGCTGGTGGGCCCTTAGCAGTGCAGGGGATCAAATTGAGGTTGGCAGGGGACAAAGCACAGCCCAGTACTATCTTGCCCAGACTTTTTTTTTTAATTTATGAGGGGTCCACACCCTGTGGTGCTCAGGATGGACACCTTGCTCAGGGAGCACTCCTGGCGGGCTCAGGTAACCTTATGGGGTGCTAGAGGTATGATCCAAGTCGGCCACGTGCAAGGCTAGCTCCCTACCTCCTGCACTATCGCTCCAGCCCCTCGGGCCCCTACCTCTCCAGGTTGTTATGGGTTCTTAATTTAAGGCTGGAGTAGAGCTGAAATCCCCCTGAACTGTTGCTGGGTGAGGTGCAGGTCTGTTCTTGACTGAAGTGGTTGCCAGTAGTTGACACGCATCTGTGCTTTTTATTATGTGTCAATTCAAATGAATATTTTAACTTTTACACGTTCTGCAGAGCGAAGTTTTCTGGTCAGAGGTGGCCAGAGAAAGTTCTCCCACCAGGCAGAGAGGGGTCAGCTGGGCTTTCTGGAGGCAGACAGAGCCCCCGACTGAGCAAGACACCCGTGGACACAGGTGTCACCCAAATTGCGTCCTCACCCAGAAGCTCTCGCTTCATCAGGACAGGAATGCTCCCGGCAGGCCCGCTAAGGTGAAGAGCAGAGATGCTGTGGGCCTGGCCCTACCTTTTGTGAGGCGGGTTCTCAGAGGGCTCCAGAGACACCACAGGGCGCCGACGTACGTGGAGGAGCCAACACTCCCCTTTCTCCTCTTGGGAATTTTCAGCTCCTCCACTCCCTTTCTGCCCTTCCCTTCCCTTCCCATTTCTTCACTCCACCTGTCTGAGCCTCCCAGCTAGCAGCTACATCCAGCAAGCGGCCTCTGTCCTGGGAGCCCGGCCAAGAGCCACAAGGAGCTTCCTCCAGGCCCCAGCCCCGCTAGGAAGGAGTTTCTGGGGGCAACTTCCTCCCAGGAGTGAGCCAGGGAGGAGAAAGGCCTTCCTGCCCGCTGATAGTTCATGGTAATGTCATGATTCTTTTGTGCTTTGGGGATTTGGAGGGATGCTGGCCCCGGAGTCACAGTCAACTGGGACTGTCGGTCAATGCAAGGACCCAAGCTTACAATGCCCTTTGATGCCCTTCGGCTCTGCCAGCCACCCAGGCCACCTCTGGCAGTCCTCAGGGCATGCCCCTGCATGACCTCCCCAGCCTGCTATAGGTTCTTTTTTTAATTTTTTTTCAATTTTTATAATTTTATTTATTAAATCACCATGAGAGCAGTTACAAAGCTTTCAGGTTTAAGTCTCAGTCATACAGTGAAAAACCCATACCTTCACAAAGTGCCCATTCTCCACCCCCAAAAACCCCAGTATACCCCCATCCCACACCCTCCCCCTACCTATGGGCCAGATGGGTTTCGAGATTTGTTTCTGAGTCTCTGGGATCATGGCCGTTAAGCAGTCCGGTCAGGAACCAGACAGGCCATGCCTCCAATTATATAGCTGAGCTGGGGTGGTTTGTGGGTATGTCTCCCACATACCTAACTTTGGCCGTTTACTTTCTTGCTAAACTTTGCCCCAAGTTTTTGGTGTCTGGCCAAAGACACAGCAGGAATTTTGGAGTATCTGGAAGTCTTAAGACGCCATCAGGCTGCTGATGCACTTGCCTCACAGGTACAGACTGACCTGCTGGCGGCACCATACGCCCCTGCTGTAGGTTCTTAACTTAAGACTGGTGGAGAGCTGAAATCTCTTTAACTGTTGCTCAGTGAGGTGCAGGTCTGTTCTCTCCTGGAATGAAAGGTTTTGTTGCTTCCTCTAAGAAAGGGGGGTAAAAATTGTGGGGGTGGGGGTGGGGGACACACACCCACCTACGCTCAGGGATTCATCCTGGTTCTGAGCACAGAGGTCACCCCTGGAGACCCTTAGGAACCATATGCAGTGGCAGGAATCAAAGCCAGGTCATCTGTGTGCAAGTAAGTGCCTTAACCCCTCGACTGTCCCTCAAGCCCAAGAGGGTATTTTCTGGTTACTCGAGCCCTCACTCACGCAGCGCAGCCAGGTTAAGATGCTTCTCCCATGGTCCATGTCTTCAGCCTGGAGCAGCTAGAGCTAGAGTGGAGGGCCAGGGAGTGGGAGGCAGGAAGCCAGGGCCTTGGCAGTTCCTGCCTTCACTCTCCCCTGCCCCTCCACTTCTCTGTTCCCACAGTCCTGGGGCTCCCAGATGAACCCCCTGCCGCGGTAGTACCCACAGTGGCCTCCAGGTGGCGCTTTAAACTAATCTGTGACCGCTGCTTTGCCTAAGGCATTCAAATTAACTTAACCCAGGAGACTGGTTAATAAAAAGCAGATAATAGCCAGGTTACCACCACGTCATGCCAGCCCCCAGGACCGCTCCTGGTCAGCTGTGAACTGAGGAACTATGGAGGACTGTCTACCCTGGGAAGCTGCTTCTTTCCAATTTTAGGGTTAAGTTAAGGCTGGAAGGCAGCTCAAATGGCAGAGCACACGCCAGCATATGCCAGGCCTGAGCCTGGTCTCCGGCATCACAGGGCTACGTGTGCCGCGGGTCTTAATCTCCTTCAGCAATAGTTGGAGTGGCCCCCAGGCCCCTGGAAGCCCTGCTTGAGAGGTCCAGGAATAAACACTCCCGTTGATCGTCGATTTGCTCGAGCGGGCCCAGTAACGTCTCCATTGGAGACTTTATTGTTACTGTGTCTGGCATATCGAATACTCTCGGTAGCTTGCCAGGCTCTCCGAGAAGGAATAAACACTAATAGAATAAAATAGCCTCTCGTTGATCAAACAGATTAGGGAAACTAAAATAATTAAAAAACAAATTTCACTAAATGTACTTATGTAGCAACTATAGATTTCTCACCTGTTTCTCCACCTGCTCATTTATATACGTGGGAAGAAATCCCTGGCATACATTGGCTGTGGCCCAATAGAACCAAGGTCGTGCATTGGGCGATGAGTTGGGGGAAAGTCATATTTAAATGACAAAAAAAAAAGTAGGAGACAAGAGATTGTGAAAGAAGTTTGGGTTTGTGTGTTGGCTTCAGGGTCAAACTTGCAATTCTACCGTCCACTAGCAAGTTGGCTAGTCCACGTAAGTAACTTCCTCTAGACCTCTGTCGTTCACATGAGACCAATCTCTGTTTTTGTTTGTTTGGGGGACACACCCAGCGTTGCTCAGGGGTTACTCCTGGTTCTGCACGCAGGAATTACTGCTGGTGGGGCTTGGGGGACCATATGGAAAACCTGCCATGTGCAAGGCAAATGCCCTCCCCACTGCACTATTGCTGCACCCCTGACATGAGACCAACCTCTGGAGGTGACCAGGGAGGTTACAGGATGGTTTGCTTTCCCCAGCTGGCAGTTTGCAGTAGGAGCAGAATGAATACCTGTTTCCCGTTACGAGGAAGTTCACTGAACTATCTCCCCAGCCCAACACTTCACTGCTTCAGTTTTGTCTGTTTGATGGTTTGTTTGGGGCTACTTTGGGCTCAATGCTTGGGGGTTGCTCCCAGTCGTGCTCTGGGGCCATGTGGTGCTGGGAATATCCCTGGTCTTCTGCACGCAAAGCATACCGTCAGCCTCATGAGTTTCCTGCCCAGATCTCAACACCTTACTTTTTAAATAAAAATCCTAACCGATGCTGGTTTGAATAGTCTCAATACACCATTGTCCTACATACTTTGGTACCTATGATTCCATTGAATTCTGACATACGTGCTGAGATCTTTACTATCGTTTTTCACTCTTTGCCAGTGGAGAAACAGTTTTCTTGCCTGTAGAAGGGTGGTGAATGAGAGATTTAGGATTTCAACGCATTCAAGTCATTGCGAAGCTGGAACCAATCGTGTAGGTGCAAAGCCAAGGGGTGAAAGAAGATCGCCGGCCAGAGAGATGGCTCAAAGAGCTGGGGCTGCAAGCAAAACCCTTTACTTCTTCCTTGCCCAGCACTGCAGGCCCCACAGTTGGGTGGGGGTAGCCCTGGGCTCATCATCAAAGATCTCTCTGCCCCCGGAAGCATTCCTGATCACCATCTCCCTGAGCTTGTGTTCAATCTTCCCTGTTTTTTTTTCCATCTTCCTCCTCCTTCTCTTCCTCTGCCCCCTCCATCTCTCCCTTCTCTTTCTCCTCTTTCTTTGCCTTTTTTTCAGAGGGGCCAACACCCAGCAACCTAGCAGTGCTAAGGGTTTACACTTTGCCCTGTGCTCAGGGTTCACTCCTGTGGACTCTGGGGGAATATATTGGGTGCTAGGGATCCAACCCAGGTCGGCCACGTGCCAGGCAAGCAACCTACCCACTGTGCTATATTATCTGTCTGGGCCCTTGTCATGATTTTTTTATAGGGACCACACCCAGCAGTGCTGGGGGTGGGGGCCACTCCCCACAGAGCTTGGCTCAGCACCAGCAGGTGATGCTTTACAGGGCCACACCCATAGGTGCTGGAGCAGGGAGCTGGGTGGGCCCCCGCACAGCTGCGCATGTGCACGCATCACCTCTTCGGTCATTGGCCCTGACCCTTGGGCTAGATGTTAGATTAGAACGCGCAGAGCTGCCCCGGCTAGCAGAGACTTCGGTGCTGGTAACAGTTACCGACCATGTTCATTATTCATTTGAAAAGAGCTAAAAGTAGAACCGGGCACTCAAGAGGGACCCGTTGTCACATGGAGGAAACCTTTGACGTGGTTTTGGAACGAGGCTCTCATGCAAGCAATCTATCATTTTTAGGGGGGGAAGGAATTTTAATCACATGCCCTATCCAAAATGCGGCTCTGACCCTCCGCCCTGCTCCAGACACATACCCTCCCTTGCGCTCTCACTTCCTGCCTGTGTGACCTCCGCCATCGCTGCTTCTCACTCGTGACTGTGACGCAGAAATGCGGGAATGTGAATCCTGAGGCTCTTGACTCCCTGCGTTGATTTGGAGGAGCGGGTTGCCCTGTTGTCCTAAACCACCGATTTGTTGTGGGGATTCCCTTCTTGCAAGCACCCCTCTTCTTTCTGAGCGTTGTTTGAGTAGAAGAGAGGGTCTTTTGTTTGTTGGGAGGGGGCACTCCTGGCAATGCTCAGGGGCTAGTTCTGTCTCCGTGCTCAGGAGTAACCCCTGGCAGTGTTCACAGAATCGGGTGAGGTGCCGGGGATTCAAACTTAGCCGCAGGCTCTGCAGCCACATGCAAGGCCCGCGGTCTCCCTCCTGCACTGCTTCTCCAGCCTCCCTGTGTTTGTTTTTGTTTGGGGCCACGCCCAGCTGTATACTCGGTGTGGCTGTGTCATACTCCTGGCTCTGCACTCACGCATCACTCCTGGCAGCGCCTCCGAGGACCATCTGGGATGCTGGGATGGAACCCAGACTGGTCGTGTGCAAGGCAAGCTCCCTACCGGCTGTACTACAGCTCTGGCCACATGTCTCTTTTTTCACTTTGCCATCACCTGTCTTCTCCTTCCCCCTGAGAAAATGGGCTCAACGGGGGGTTTTGACAGGAGTTCTGGGGTGAGAGCTCTGGGAGTTTGACAGAGACTCCGAAGAGAATGCAAGCCAGTGACTTCTTACTCCTGGATGTCCAAAGAGAGAACGGGACCTCCGCGTGTCTCCAAGCCCAGTGGGACCCAGGGATGTTTGTGTAAAAGGCTCCATAGGAAAGCGGGGAGATGAGGAAGGTAGAAGGTGGAGGTCAGGAAGGAGGGCGGAGCCAGGGAGGAAACTGACATCACGGAAATAGTCAGAAGCCAGTAGCAAAGAGGACTGGGGAGGCAGGGAAGGCAGAGAAGGCCAGCGTGTCCTTGATTAGATGACCACAGTTTGGGTGGGAAGAGGGGGAAGCGTGAGAGCACCCAGGTTAAGGTGCTTGCCTTGCACACAGTCAACCTCTGCTGGATTCCTGGCACCTCACATGGTCTCCTGAGCACTGCCAGGAGTGGCCCCTGGGCAGAAAGCCAGGAATTTTCTCTGAGCACCCGCAGCTAGGGAAGCTAAGGAAGGGGGAGTGTGGTCATGGTCATAGCACTTCAAAATTAAAGGAGCCTGAGATGCTGATGGAGACCTAGGGGTGCGCAGGGCAGAGGAAGGGAGCAAGAATGAAGACCTTTGTCTTTACATTGACTCAGTCCCTTTGCGAACTGTGGGGCCACATTCTGTGCCAGATGCTGAGGGGGCGGGATGAAAGGACAGAATTCCTGAACACAAGGGTGTGATGCAGATCCGGGAGCGAGTGGAACCCGGGCTGGATGGCGGAAGAAAGGTTTGTAGCAGGTGGTCAGGGGTGAACTTAAAACTTCCCTGGGAAGGGGCTGCAGAGATAGCACAGCGGGTAGGGCGTTTGCCTTGCACGCGGCCGGCCGGGGTTCGATTCCCAGCATCCCATATGGTCCCCGGAGCACCGCCAGGAGTGGAGTAACCCCTGTGCATCGCCGGCTGTGACCCAAAAAGTAAAAAAAAACCTTCCCCTGGGAAGCAAGTCAGGGACGGCAAGTCAGAAGTTCCTTGAACGGAGAGAACCGAGCTGAAGACGGATCCACGGGGCGGGGAGCGGCCGGCACCCTGGGCACGGGGCTGGAGGCCGGGCAGGAGGAGGCACGGAGAAGCAGAGGAGGCGCTAGGAAACTGGGGCGCTGCGGACGAGGTCTCGGAAGCGGGAACCTGGAAACACCATCGACGCGAGAGGGACCGGGCTGGGAGGCAGCGGCGGACTGCGGAGCGCGGGTGGAGGGCGGAGACGCGCGGGCCCCGCTGGCCGACGCGGCCGGGAGCAGCGTGCGTGGGGCCCGCAGCCCAGGGGCCCCGCGTGCGTCGCTGCGCCGGCGAACTCGATGCGGGGGCGGCGAATGCACCGGGTGTGGGTCGGAGGCGCAGGCGGCGGCGGCGGTGGCCGCCTGCGAGGGGGGATGGAAGCCCCCGTGCCTGCTGCGCGGGGTCCGGAGCTGGAGCCGCGGTCGTGCCCGCCGTGCACCCCGTGGCTAAGGGCAAAGGCAGGGGCTGCTCCCGGCTGAGCGACGAAGGAGGCGCGGCTCCGGGCGGCGGCGGCGACGGCGTTCCCGGGGACGGTGGCCGCGGGCCCGACCTCCCGCAGCCGCCGCCGCCGCCGCCGCCGCCGCCGCGCGCGCGCGGCCGCCGTTGCCCAGGCGACGGCGCGGCCCCGGCCCCGCCCCTCCCGGACTGACAGCGGCGGCCGCACGGCGCCTGCGCACTGCGCTCTTCCCCCGCAGTCTCGGTGCGTTGGAGCCGGAGACCGCGGCGGCCTCGACTCGGACCCCGCGCCCCGGAGCCGCCGCCGCCGCCGCAGCGCTCGCCGCCGCCGCCGCCGCCCGCCCGCCCGCCCGCCCGCGCCGCCGCCGCCGCCGGAGCCCCTCGCGCACCGTGAGTCCCGCCGCGGCCGCGGGCGTCGCGGGGCTGAGTCAGCGGGAGGCCCGGGCCCGCGCGGGGTGGGGGGAGGAGGGGACGGGGCGCCCCCCTCGCGCGCCCCCGGCCCGCCGAGCCCTCGCCCGCGCGCCCGGCCACTCCCCCGCGCTGCCCGCCGTCCGGACCCACCTGCGCGGGGAGGGGCCGGGGGTCCCCTTCCCGCTGCTCCCCGCGGCGCGCCCGCATCTCCGCCCGCATCTGACCGCCCGCCCCGCTCCCATCCCCACCCCCAAACTGCTTCCGTCCGCCCTTGTCCTTATTCCTCTGGGGCCTGCCAGCGCCGGCCTCCCCGCATTCTCGCAGTCGTGTGCCAGACCCGGAGTGACGGGCACGAAGGAGGAAGGGAGATGGGGGACCGGGACGTTGTCGCGGCTCCAACCTCGGGGCCTGGTGCGCGGTCGGCCTGGTGCTGCTGACAGCTCGTGGGGCGCTCGGAATAGGTTTGGCGGAGGATGGGGGCCCATCGGGAACCCCTCCCTGCTTGGCGAACACCCCCCACCCCCCACCCAGTGCATGGTTGGCCTTCCAGTGGACCGAGCTGTGTCCCTGGGGCAGGGGAGGACGCGTGGCCGTGGGGAGTTGGGGTTCCTGCGTTGTTGTGAATAAGCATCCTGCAGTGTCCACCCGGATGACGAGCAGCTGGGGGGACGGCCTGGAGAGCATCCCCAGGTGTGTGTTTGAGAGGTGGCAGAACGGGGCCCTCGTTTCATCACTGTGTGAACCAAAGGAGCGCTGAGGTTTTGCCGTAGTTTGGCTCTGATGCCAGCAACCCCCACCCGGTCTCCTGCAGCTCTGAGTCTTTGTGGGCGCTGTCACCGGATTGGGGTTCGGGCAGAGTTGGGAGACTCCCTGGTTTTGTTTGCTGCTGGTCCAGCTGCTCATCTTGCATTCCCCGATCCAGCAAGAGACCAGGGTCCCAAACGGGTTTTTTCCCCTTTCCAGCGGAAACGGAGCGAAAGTTAAAGTTGGTGCCTTTCAGAAGCTGTCTCTGAGTAAACATGCCTGGACCGAGCTCTCCTAACTACCAAACTGCCCTGCCAACTTCCTTTGATTCTCTCCCCCACCCCCTCCAGCTTCTAGATTTTACTGCACTTCTAAAAATGTAAAATATATGTAAATCACCAGTTAAGGTCTACAACAGGACTTGGGCTGCAAAAGGAGGTGTGTGTATGGGGTGGGGGGGGACGTGCCTCGCTTTTGAAGATCCAGGTGAAAAGAGACACTAGTTTGGAGTTTCTGGCCTGGCCACGGAGAGAAGGAAGGGTTCCGCTCCTGAAACTGTGCTCAATCATGGCCTGTTGGCAGCCTCCCCTGCGCCCCGCCCTGCCCCCATGCCCATCAGATTAGTTTACAGCGGCCGAAGACGGCTGTCGCCCTAGTTTTAAACATAGAGACGAAGTTGGGGGAGTCTGCAGCCCCCCGCGCGGCCAGGCTGTGCCTTTGGGTGTCGGATGCCAGCGTGGGGTTTGGCGGGATGCACCTGCCTGCAGACAGCGGGAACGGTGGGTCCGAAGACTCACATTCCTTCTGTGTGGTCCCCCCACCCCGGGTCGGATGGCTTACCCAAATACCCAGGCAGGGCAGGAGACAGCTGTGCCCAGAACTGCTCCTCCTGTCGGGAGGGTATTTTGGGAATCAGCGATAGGACGGGGCTGGAGAGCTGTGAATTAAGAAGCAAGAAAATGTGTCAAGGCTGGCTGGCAGGGGCGGGGGCGAGGGGGCCGCGCCTGCCGTGCTCCGGGCTCCCGCCTTGCCAGCAGAACGGCGGTTTTTATGTGGGTGAGCTCGCCTTTGAAATCCACCCCGGGCTTTTACGAGACAGACGCTCCTGGGGTGCCTTTCAGAGGGCCACTCCTGGGAGATGGGACCGATTCCCGGGCCTCGGAGCTCGTCGGTCCAGCTGTCACTGGAGCTGATTCGTCAGATGGGGGAGAGGGCCTTGAGCTGAGCTCCAGTGACATCTCTGTCATCCGTGTTGTGGTTTTGTGGCATCGCGTTTCCTTGATTCTGAGACACACCCGCAGTTTACCAGCAGCTTCTAGGTAAACTGATTTCATGCTGCCCAGTGAAAACATGTTGATCCCCAGGTGCGTCCTGATTTCAGGAACATTCGAATGGCCAGGAAGTGGCAAGACTTAAAGTGGGGATTTGTGTATCTTACAAGAACGATCCCTGGGGTATTCCCAGGTGTGTGGGGGTGCCCTCTCCGGGTCTTTGCCGTATGAGGACAGGCGTGCTGAGTCCTTACAGTGTTGGTCATATTCGCAGGATGATTGACGGGAGTCCGGCTCGGTGCTTGGCTACTGAACAGAGGAATGTTCCTGGGAGGGAATCTAACCCAAGGCTTAAATATGGCACTTTCCAGAAACTCAGCCAGCTGGCTGCCAGCAAACATCATACTTACCTGAAATCAGTCAGGTAACCTCTTTCAGAAGCTGAGCAGGACAGTGTGATTTTTCTAAAGCAGAGGGGGCATCAGCCCTGATTGGTTCACACATTTATAAAGACCCTTGAAGCACATGTCCCACTCCCCGACACCCCCACCCCCCCAAAACACACACAAGAGGGAGAGAACCTAGGATGATGGAGTTCAGGAGCAAGGGAAAATAGAATGGATTTCAGAGCCCTCGTTTCTAGATTTTGACTTTCGACACCCAGAATTAAGTGACTTGCCCAGGGTTACCCAGCTCATACAGAAAGTATGCTGTGTCCCATGTGAATGAATGTGGGTGGTTATTAGTGGCCAAGACAAGACTAGAACCCAGATTTCCAGATGAGAGCCGGCATTGCTGTCCACAGCACCACATTGCCTCATCCCTCCGGTTTAATATTCCAGAGGCTTTAAGAAAAGTAATTTAGTAGCCTGTAATTAGCCCTGTAGACAAGGGCTTTTTTTTTTTTTTTTGTCTGAGAGGTTGCAAAAGCTGGGTGAGATTTAGTGTCACAGGTCTAATTAAATATGCATTCTTACCATCTTAAAAAGAATAATTTTTTCTTACACATTCTGACTTCTGGAAGGTTCTTCTTTTTTTTAATTCACATCATCTAACATCCAGTAAATGCCCAGTGGGGTTTCTGAAGCCTCTTCAACTTTGTGCCTCTGAGGGGCTCGCTGCCTTTCAGAAAGTAGGGTCCAGGGTGCTGCCCAGATGCAGATTATCCCTGGGTGCCCCGATGTGACCCTCGTATTCAGATACCGTGGGGAAGGGCCTTCGGAAAGCAGGTGGACGCGAGTTCAGAGCTTGGCACTGCTCTTGCTGCGTCCTGGCTTGGTGGCCTGGGTCAGTTACCTCGCCCGCCCGTCTGTGTCTCCAGGGGCCCGTGAGGATTAGCTGAAAGCTGGCATGTCGAGCCACAAGAGGTGGCAGTTGTTATCTTCAAGCATCAGTGTATAAAATGAAAAATGTTTGCCAAATGTGGCTATGACCTAATCCATCCAGGACGGACTGTGTGTTTCTGTCTGTCTGCTCTCTCTCTCTCTCTCTCTCTCTCTCTCTCTCTCTCTCTCTCTCTCTCTCTCTCTCACACACACACACACACACACACACACATATACACACACATGTTGGTGCCATATAGCCCTGACACTGAGTGGTATCTCGAGGACCCACATAGGAGTGTGTGAATGCCCCTTTGTCTGCATGTGTTTGGCTGACCTGGTTGTCTGAAGGACCAAGTGGGTCCGGATCAGTGGCTCGGAGGAACCCGGCTGTGAGTGCTCGTGGGAGTGGAGCATCTCCTTCTCGGTGTGAGGCAGAAAGCCTGCCAGGTTCTCATCTCTACCCTCTTCCTGCCCCGGTGCAGGTGACTAGACCAGGAGCTGTCTGTCTTGGGGAGGAGGAGGCATAAAGGGAGGTCACTGGGGCTGGTAATCGTCCCAGATAGGATCAAGGCAGAGGCTGCCACGTAATTAAGGAGGCCGGCAAGCCATTCAGGTGGGACAACGCAAATGATTAAGTTCCTATAAATTTCACTGGGCAGGGAGCCACGGGGAGCCGTCGGGAGAGTGGGAAGGCAGGGCCCGAGAGGCGGCGCAGAGTCAGGCGCTGGCCCTGCAGCAGTGCAGGTGCCAACTGACCCCAGTTCAGTCCCTGGCACCAGCATCACATACGGTCCCCGAGCACCACTGAGTGTGCCCCTGCACAAAAAAGAAAAAAGACTGAGAAGGCAAACGCAGTCTGTCTGGGACCCAGTCCTGGGGGTGTGCAGAAGGTATAAAGGAGACCCAGAGGGGAACTTCCACTTGACACGCTTTTTAGAGGCATGATGACAAGAAGCTTGGAAGCTTTCGTCATTTAATGCAAACCTTTGGAGTCGGCAGTGGTTGTTTTTAGTAAAGGCGTTTGGTTCAAACAAAGTTGCTGCCTTGACTGGGAGCCATCAGGGGCACAAGGGGTGGGCTCCTTCCTTCCTGCTGGCACCCTGGCGAGGGCTCACAGCACAGAGTACCCCAGTCCCGGCCTTCCTCACCTCCTGTTACAGCCTTTCCACCTCCTCTGACTCTGACCGGTTGACATCATCATTGCTATTCCAACAAGCTAGTTTAACCTTCAACCATTGACCAAAACGGCCTCTGACCTTTATGAAAAGTACATGTCCCTTCTTGTTTTGTTTCGTTTGGGGTTTTTTTTTCATATTTTTTCTTCTTTGGGAGCCACACCCTAGCTTACTCCTGGCTCTGTGCTCAGGGATCACTCCTGGCAGGTCTTGGGGGGCCATCTGGGGTGTTGGGGATTGAATCCAGGTTGGCTGTGTGCAAGGCCAGCACCCTCGCTGTATTGTCTCTCTGGCCCCGCTACCAGCCCCTTCTTCCTTCTGGTTGGTGGGTTTAGGGCCACACCTGGGGGTGTTCAGAACTCATTCCTGGCTCTGCAGTCCCGCGGGGGCTCAGGGGACCATATGGGGGTGCTGAGGACCAAACCCAGCCATGCTGAGTGCAAGGCAAACTCCTTACCCATTGTACTATCACTCAAGCCCCCCCCAAATAAAATTTTTAAAAACAACCTTTAATCCCAATTATTCCCAGCAATTTTTTATTAATTAGGGCCTTTCCTCCAGAATCCAGAATCCAAAAATTAAGAATTAATTTTGCTTTTAATTTTCTGGGTGTTTGTTTTGGGCCACGCACTGTTCCCAGTTGAGTGACATGGGATGACTCCCAGTGGAGCTCAGAGGACAGTGTGGTGCCGGGGACTGAATCTGGGGCTCCCGCGTGCCTGCATGCACGATGTGTATTCCAGCCCGTTGGGCGAGCTGTTTCTTTCTGGCCCGGTTTACAGCTGTTCACTCATTACATTGACTAGTCAGGATCTTAGAATTTTAGGACTGTCTTATATTTTACTTGAGGGGGGCAGGGAGAGAAGTGTTTTAAGTCACACCTGGTGGTGCTCAGGGCTTCCTCCTGGCTCTGCACTCAGGGGTCACTCCTGACTGTGCTCAGGGGACCATATGGGGCGCCAGAGACTGAACCGGAATCAGCCATGTGCAAGGGGAATGCCCTTTCCTCTGTGCTGTCTCTCCAGCGCCCTGACCCCTTTATTCGCCTCCAGAGACTCAGAAGAAGCCCCAAAGCCAACTTGCCAGTGCTGAGGGAGCCGCCTCTTACATCAGCGCTGACGGGGTCGCACACTTTCATCCAGAGTTAACTGCTGCTCCGGGGAGACGCACGTGAATGCTGTCAGTGGTTGGGTATCACCGGGCATTTGCTCTCCTCGAGTGGTCAGTTGTGGCTGCTCGTCGCGTGTGCGACTTGGTACGGATCGGTGACACACTCGTGTCACACACTGTGCTTGCGCAGGTGCTTCTGGCGTGTTGGCCCCAGGAGTCCAGAGAGGTCATGCTGAGTAGCCCCCATGTCGTCACCCAGCCTTCCCTTGGGCCAAGGGGACAACTGGGAGGCCTCCTGTGGCTGAGGAGGACTGACTGTTCCTCTGGGTAGAGCGGACAGGCCTGTGCCCGGCCCCCTGCCTCTGCCACCCCCCACTGACCATGTGCCGGCCAGGGGCCTTGGTCAGGTCAGTCAGCTCAGCAGGCCAACTGCCCTGCTTGAACTCCTAGGTGCTTCCTGAGCCAGAAGTCCATACGCATTTTGCCAGTGTGAAATGTGTCACTCTGCACCAAGTCACTTATTTCCTGACACTGTTTCCATGTGGGGAGACACACACACACACACACACACACATACACACACCCCGTCACTGTGTGATAGTTTCATCACATCTGCCCGGGAGTCTTGACAGTACAGATCAAAAGCCTTCAGAGGACATACATCCTTTGATCAGAAACTGCCATTCTCGGAATATTTAGAAAATCAGAGGGATATATAAAAATACTTTATCATTCCTTAAAACCAGTGGGACATTATTATCTGGGTGATAATGGAGGTTGGGCCACACCTGGCGGTCCTCAGGCCTTAGGGATCACTCCTGACACCGCTCCAGGTTCATATGCTGAGTCAGGAATCCAGCCTGGGGTGGTAGTGTTCGAGGCAAAGGCGTAAGCCGTGGGCTGTCTCTGTGGCCCTGACATAGCACGATTTGGTTGGATTTGGGTGGGAGGTGGGTTGGGAGACAGCAGGCAGTGCTCGGGGGGGCTGCTCTTGGCTCTGTGCCCAGGGATCACTCATAGCGGAGCTCTGGGGACCATCACAGTCACGGTCACGGTCACGGTCCTCCCGTTGTTCATCGATTTGCTCGAGCGGGCCCAGTAACGTCTCCATTGTGACAATTGTTACTGTATTTGGCATGTCGAATATGTCACGGGTGGCTTGCCAGGCTTTGCCGTGCGGGCGAGATACTCTCGATAGCTTGCCAGACTCTCCGAAAGGGGCGGAGGAATCGAACTCAGGTCGACTGTGTTGGTCGCTTGCAAGGCAAACTCCCTACCCGCTGTGCTATCGCTCCAGCCCATATATATATATATATACAGTTATACAGTGCCCGGGCTAGCTGTGTGCAAGGCATAACTTCATTTTTCTCTTTTTCTCTTTGGGACAGAATGTTGAGTGTTTTCAGGGTGGTGCTGTGCAGGCATGTGACTTAAAATAAAAACAAAATTCCTGGTCCATCTTCCCCAGTGCAAAGGTCTCAATTTTGGGGAGCCGGTCACAAACAATTACATATAAAGAAAGTATGTTACTATAGCCATCTCTGTCTCTGAATAGTTTCAGTTCGGGAAAGGCGTCAGTAGAATGTTGTCTGCCACGGGACTCTGCTATGTTTGGAACTGTTTTATTTGGGGCTCTGCAGTAGCGCTTTGCTGGCCTTGGCTGTGCCTGGAGGGGTCGATTGAACCCAGGAACCCGGCGCTCATGCATGCAAGGCATGTGCTTGGCCACCGAGCCACATCCTGTGCCCTGGGGCTCCGTTCTGTCTTGTTTATTTGGCCTGTTTGTTTTTATTTGGGGGGCCACATCCTGTGCTGCTTAGAGTCTATTCCTGGCTCCGTGTTGGGAGGGGCGGGGGGGGGGCGGGGGGGGTGGGTCTGCTCCTGGTGGTGCCCAGGAGCTGGTCCTGGTTCCGCACTTGGTCACTGCTGGCCGTGCCGGGGACCAAGCCCAGGCCTCCTGCCAGCCTGCAGCAGTTAACTGTGGGCTGCTGCACACCCCTCCCAGGGGCGCCGTCTGGAGAAGGGTTTCCCTTCCCGGGCTCGTCCACGTTTTCTGGACTCCCAGTCTCCCTTGTCTCCGGGGCCTCCTCAGGGCTGGGGGGGGGGGGGGCAGGATGGTGCGTCCCCCCTCACCATCTGCTTTGAAATCTGCCCATCTGCTGGAGAAGCTCCTTGCCCTTGGCCATGTTCTGTTCAGGGCGTCAGCTCTTTGAGAGGCAGAGGGTTGGTGCCCACCAGCAGGCCCTGCCTGGCAGAAGTCTTCTGCCAGCTCCCCTTTTGCACCCCAAGTCCCTCGGGCCGTAGGCTGTGGAGAGAGGGGCCGACCGGCAGTGCTCCTCGTGCTGGCCCGCCGTCCGCGGTCTCTGCCAAGGAGCCGGCCACTAGGCTGGCACCCGCCGCCCCTCCCCAACGGGGACCCAAGACTTAGAAGCGAGGCGCACCTAGCCTGGCGCTCGGCGTGGCCCAGACGGCCGTAAACATTTGCCAAGCTGGACAGACTCTCCTCCGTCATGCTGACGACCCAGACGGGGAGCGCGTCTGTTCCCGGGAACATCCACCGTCTGAGGGTTGGGGGGACGCTGGGGGCCTCAAACGGTGTGTCCTGCTTGGTGGGACGTGAAATCTGCCACCCCGAGCCAGCAGAGCCCAGCCGTGTGTGTTGTGGCCACGCTGAGGGGGACCTTGACTGGGTCTCTCCCCGCGCCCCTCTCGCTCCCGGGAGGCCCCTCTCCCGTGGTGTGGTGTGACGTGAGCGGGGCGCCCGGCTCTCCTGCCTCCCAGGCTCAGCCGCTCCTGCCTCGGGGTTGTGGCCGCTTTCGGGGCCTGAGCTCGGTCTGACCTGCTGGGTTCGGGGCTGGGTGCACAGCCGGCGCTCCTGGGTTGGATCTTCTCTGAACAGTGTAAGTGCCAGGTCCACCGCCAGGGACAGAGGCACGTGGCTGGCCCCAGCATGGCCAGACTGGCCCCCAGAGAGCAGTGTCTGCAGGGTTGTGGCCGCCCCTCTCCACTCCACACTTCCCTCACACCCGGAGAGCTAATCCAGGGGTTAGGGCGCTTACCGTGCCCACGGCTGGATCCCCAGCACGAAACATGATCCCCTGAGCACTACAGGAGTGGGCCCCCATGCACCCCAAAGAGAAGGAATGAACCCCATCCCCAAGGAAGCCCATGTGGATGGTGGGTGGCTGCAGAAGGTGGCCAGGAGGCCATGTGGAAGGTGGGGTGCCCAGCAGCTCCAAGAAGCCCCACATCAGAGCGTCGTGTCAGTGTAAGAGAGGCCTCACCCAAAGGGACCCCAGGGAGTGTTTCAGAACAAGAGCTGGGAACAGAAGCCCTGGAAGTCCCCCTGGCAGAGGGGGCAGTGGCCGGGAGGGAAGGAGCAGGGGGGACTGACGCGCAGGCAGACTCCTGCCCTGCACACGGATGACCAGGACAGCAAGGCCGGCTTGTCTCCGTGACAGCCCTGGCCGGGGTTACCAAGCGAAGGCAGCGCCCTGGGCTTGCCCTGGGAGGCACCGGCTGTGGGGATCCCCCAAGAGGCTTTGCCTGGGGTCCAGCCCAGCATCTGCGAAGAGCCGGAGCGAGTGAGCGAGCGTGGAGGCCCTCAGCCAATGGGCGCAACAGACGATGCTGTGGCATCGCCCAGACATGGGACGCTGAAAGAATCCAGAGAGCCTGCTGCAGCCCTTGGGAGCGGGTCTCCCCTCTGTCCATCAGCACACCGACGGGCCTCGTAGGGGAAGGACGGGTCAATGTCTCAGCCCAGAACCCTGCTGCGTTATGGTAGACCTCCAGGGACCTTTAGAGGCAGAGCGACCCACAGTGCAGGCGTTTGAAACATGAGGTGGCATTGGCACGTCACATACGGGGTTCAGGCGTGTTTTAATATTTATGCGCCGTGAAATCATCTGTGACACCCCTGGCCTCTCAGAGCATCTTCTCTCAGGATGAGGACGTTTAGGATCTCCAAGTCACTTTCAGATTGACCACACGGGGCCGGAGAGACAGTTGAGCAGGGAAGGCTCTTGCCTTGCATGTGGTCAGCCGGGTGTGATCCCTGGCACCACATTTGGTCCCCTGAGCACAGCCAAGAGTGATCGCTGAGCAGAGCCAGGAGTATCACCACCCCTGCCTCAAAAACAAAGATTAAGCAAATAGACAACAAGCTGCTCCTTGGTGTAGTCACTGCTATAGATTATGCCCCAGGACTTATTTTGTCATTGGGAATGTGACCTTGACCCCCACCCCGCCCGCCCCACCCCTCCTTTCCTCTCTGTATGGCCCAGGAACGTGCTGCCAGATTCCACTGGTAAGCGCGTGTCCTCCCGTGTTTGTCCTCCTCAGCAGACTGACTTCCCTGAACGAAGTGCCCTCCGGGCCCGCTTGCTGCAGATGGCAGGTTGCCTTTCTCTTTATGGCTCAGTAATACACCTCTGGAACAGTGCTCCTTTCGCCTCGCACTCTGCTCCTTGTAATGCACTTCTCTGTCCTTCGACACTTAGGACACGTAGGTCCTTTCCCTGACGTTGCTTTAATAGGCTTCTAGACTTTGTTTCCCGTGGTGATCTCATCACAGATTGCAGTGAGATTCTCAGACTGATTAGACGGGGCTCTGAGCAGGAGAGCTGAGCCTGTCCATTGGCAGATGGAAAAGGTGGTATTTTGAGGAGCGTAAGAGAAAAGGGGGAAGTGCAGGAGTGAGCCTCCTCTCTGGCCCCACGGGACCCTCCAGAATACACCGGAGGCAGGGGGTGGGGGGCTCCTTTCCCCTTGACTTCAGGGAGAAGACAGTGTGGCTTCTTGCAGGCTGAGGGCGCCGCCATGGGGGCGGCAGGGGTGAGGGGGCAGGTAGTGGGGTTCCTGCTGCAGACAGGCCTTTTTCTGGGTAAACTCCAGCAAGGACTGCTGGCCATGGTCCATGAGGGCAAGGGCATGGCAGAGGGGGCTCGAGTCAGCCCCCCTGAGGACTGGGTGCAGGCCCGCACCAGGAACTCTAGCTAGCCTTGCGAGTGGGCAGGGCTGAGCCCCTCGAATCCATAAATGTGCCCTAAATCCCAACTCCTCTGGCCGAGAGAGCCCAGGGCAAAGAGTAGGGGCGCCCGGACAGGAAGGCTGTGATCTGGCATGTGAGGGCAGGTGCCTGATGGCCAAGAGGCAGCGGGGCCGAAGGTCAGAGGTGGAGGGAGGCACTGAACATACGGGCAGATAACCCACGCCCAGCCAGCCACGCCAACAGAAGCAGGTTCCATGAATCAGGTTTTTTTTGTTGGGGGATGGAGGGTCACACCCGCCAGTGCTCAAGGCTTACTCCTGGCTCTGCACTTAGGAATTACCTCTGCCCCCAAATTACATTTGGGGGGCCAGGCATTGAGCCTGGGCCAGCCGTGTACAAGGCAAACATCCTATCTGCTGTTCTGTCCCTCAGACCCCTGTCCATTTGTTTTGGTTCAGGGGCCACACCCAGCAGTGCTCTGGGCTGACTCCTGGCTCTGGGCTCGGGGATCACTCTCGGTGGGCTCAGGGGACCATCAGCGGTGCTGCATGTCGAGTGGGAGTCGGCTGCCTGCGTGGCAGGTGCCTTACCCACCGTGCTGTCTCTCCGGTTCCCTGGAGGCACAACTTTCACATGCAAGAGACAATTTTATTGTGACTGAGTTTGGGGGGTTTGTTTTGTTTTGTTTTCTGAGACTGCATGACCAGAAACACTGGACCCAATCCACCTGGAGCGGAGCTGGCTGGGGCCGGGTGGCTGAGCAGGTGGTGCGGGAGAAGAGAACAGCCGCATGGTTCCCGCACATGGTCCCCGCGTCACTGGAGACTAAGCCCCAGCGCCAGCCTTTACCCCCCGCAGGCCGGTGGCATTTCTCCCCCCGCGAGACTGGCCTCGCTCTGGGCCGGCTGGTGCATCTTCCAGGTGCCGGTGTGGGGTGTGCAGCTGTTCCTCACCCTGATCCTCTCGGGATCCTCGGAGGGAGGGGTCTCCCCACAGGCTGCTACAGCCCTTGCTGGGCAGGGGGTGTGGGGAGCTGGGGTGCACTCCAGTTCATCCCCCCTCATCCCTCCCCAGTTGCTTTGTGCAGTGCACTTCCTCTCCAGCTGTCCCTGGTGACCCGGCTTCTCCTCTGGCTGGTTTGGGAACCCTGGTCTGACCCCTCTCCTTGTGCCCTCTGAGACCTCTGCCCCCACCCTGGCCCCGACCAACCCCCTTGCCTTCATTTCACCGGCAGGCTTTGCCAAAGCTTCCTTCGGGAGCCCTCGATGCCCCCTCAGGGTCAGAGTGGGGAGTGGGCAGCGTGGAGCCCACGGAAGGTCAGGGGCAGCGTCCCCTGCCAGCGAGCTGCTTCAGCTGAGTAAGCTGGGCCTGGCCACGCGGGCAGTGCCGCTCTGCAGAAGCCGGCACCAAGCAGGGGGCTGGCACTGTGCCAGCTGCTGCCAGGAAGGACCGGCTTGCCAGGTGGGGCAGGAGCCCGGGCTCTTTGTAAACACAGCCTCCTGCCTTGTCCTTCGCCTGTCGCCAAGGCAGCCCAGGTGAGCGTGATCAGCCCGTGGCCCCTGAGCAGGGGCCGTGACAGGCGACAGAACGCAGAGCACCGTGACCTTGAGCGAATGAACAGATCGCATCTCAGGAATCCCAGTGCCCTTTTCTGTCAAGAGAGGCGGGCTGGCCTGGAGCAAGCTCTCCCTGCCCTCATAGGTGCCCCACTCCTGGGGTAGTGCTGTGTGATGGCACCCAGAACAGGGATGGGTTTGGTTTTGTGGGTTTTTAAAAAAGCATCTGGGGGCTGGAGTGATAGCACAGCGGGTAGGGTGTTTGCCTGCACGTGGCCAACCTGGCCGACCCGGGTTCGATTCCTCTGCCCCTCTCAGAGAGCCCAACAAGCTACCAAGAGTATCTCACCCGCACATCAAAGCCTGACAAGCTACCTGTGACGTATTTGATATGCCAAACAGAGTAACAAGTCTCACAATGGAGACGTTACTGGGCCCGCTCGAGCAAATCGATGAGCAGTGGGAGGACTATGCAGTGCAGTGGGGCTGGAGTGATACCATGGCGGATAGGGCATTTGCCTTGCACGTGGCCAACCTGGGTTCAATTCCCAGCATTCCATATGGTCCCCTGAGCACCGCCAGGAGTAATTCCTGAATGCAGAGCCAGGAGTAACCCCTGACCATCGCTGGTGTGACCCAAAAAGCAAAAAAAAAAAAAAAGGTATTTAACCCCACGAGTGTCCCTGGTCCACAGTCTGCCCCCTTGGCAGGTACATAACAAATTTATTTCTCAATTACTTGCTCCAACAAAACTCAGAGGAATGGCGAATGGAAATTATCAGAAAGTAAATCAGTGAAAGTCTATTTGTGATGACTGATTGCTGAGTGATTTTAGCCAATATAAATAAGATGTTAATTCATTATTGAAAATGTCAAAATAATAAACCCTTAGCAAGCTAGGAGTAAAAATACCTTTCTTAATCTAGTGGAGGGAGAACATATACACTGTTAGTGAGTGCTGTATCCAATGCCACATGTTGGGAAGTTTGTCCGGTCCTTTAGAGAAGTTCTTTTAATGCTTCTTGCAAAACTGGTTTCCAGGCTATGAGTTCCCTAAGCTGTCGCCTGACCCTGAACAATGAAAATTCTTATAGAATGAAAATCCAGCTGGCTTAGAGTGTTCCTGGTGAGGTGTTCGTTTCGGTGAGGGTTTGCACTGCCTCCACCCATATTCCAGGCTCACAGTCTCATTTGATAGGCCCACTGTACATGTCTGGGCTTTCCTCCTTGTGGAAGGTCCTTTTTGGGTCTTGCTGCTTTCAGCATTCAGTCTCTGTCTTTGGCTTGGGTCATGTTGAGTTACAATGTGTCTTGGGGTTTTCCTCATTGAATCTGTTTTCACTGGGGACCCCTCAGGCCTCTTGGAACTTGGTGCGTGTAATCCTGGGAAATTCTTTCTGATGGTTTCTTTACTGATTGTTTCTCACATTTGCCTTCCTGTTCTTCAGGGACACTTATCATTCTTAGATTATTCCTCTTTAATTCATCCCATAGTTCATTTCTTTCCAGACTGTTTTCTACCTCCTGCCATTTCCTAGTGATTTCCTCATCTTGAGCTCCTTGGTCTTCTGCTCGGCTTCTGTTTTTCTGCTATTCAAAGCTTCTCTTGACTTTTTCTTTTTAATCACCTACTACATTCTTCATTTTTGACATTTCTGATGTGGTATTTGGACTCTTACGGTCCTTGTGCTTCACTGACTTCCTGAGCCATCGGTTCTTTGTGCTGGTTGAACATCCTCATCATGGTGTCACCAAGGCACTGTGTGAGGATTCACTGGTGTTGCTGATGTCTTTAGCAATACTGTTTTCGCCCATTGAGCTTGGTCAGCGTCTCCCCCATTGGGTTTCTAGCTCTTGCTGTGCTGGGGGCCAGTCGTTGTAGTTAGAGCCCCTGGAAGACTTGGATTAGGCTGGGGTTGCCCCTTTCTTCTCTGCCTGTCTTCGCCAGACGACAGGAAGAGTAACTGTGGGCAGCGTGTCATTTGTTGAGTGGTCATGTGCTTCAGGGGCTGTGGTGTGGGCCCGTTTGCACAGTCAGGTTGGGTGTGGGGGCTGCCGGGACCCTCCCGGATGGAGGCTCTCTGCCTCCCTTTCCAGCTGGCCCAGTGATGTTGGCCTCTGGCATCCTCGCCTGGGACGGTAGAACAAACAGAAAGTTGGTTTTTGTATTTTGTGGGAGCTGCACCCCTGCAGGGACTCACACCCAGACGCCCACATATCAGGCGTGAGTCCCTGCCCTTGTGTTGGGGGGTACAGCCACCAACAACCTGTGAGCTGCATTTATCGTGACCAGAGCGGTGGGTTTCTGTTTGCCTGTTTGGGGCTACATTCAGAGGCACTTAGGGACTATATCTGGCTCTGTGCTCAGGGGTCATCCCTGGTGGTGCTCTGGGGATCGTGTGGGTCCTGGGATTTGAACTCGGGTCAGCTATATGCACAGCAAGCACCTTTACCCCTGTACCGTATCTGGTCCCTGGGAGCTCCATGTTTTTAAGTAAAGAGAGCAGAACACCTTGGAGGGTGAAGGTCAGAGGGAGTTTGCTGGCCACGTGATCATTTATACATGTCTATGGGGGGGCTTATGTAGATGGTAGACTAATGTCAAGTGGATGGGACAGTGAGTGTCACGTTTGGGCCACACTCGACAGTGCTCAGGGGCTATTGCCAGCTCCACGCTGGGGGACCGTACGAGGTTCTGGGGATAGATCTGGGGCAGCTGCATGTTCGGGCCAGCTCCTTTCCTCCGCACTCTCCCCTGTCCTGCCAGTGACTTTTTTTTTTTTTGCTAAAAGGAGCGACTCACTTGGAACTTGGTGCCTGTAATCCTCAACTCTGGGAAATTCTTTCTGATGGTTTCTTTCCGGACTGTCTCTTTCTCACATTAGCCTCCCTGTTCTTCACTGCTTTCAGAGACACTCTGGTCTGGTACTTTTCCTCTCGCACTGCCCAAGTACTTAGGTCCCTCTTGTCGTTTGTCCCAGTATTTTATTGCTGCTTATCCGCTTCACCAGATCACATACTGTGTATGTCGACACCTCAGCCGTGAGCGTCACGGCATGCGTCACTGGGGGGCCACATTTCCCGGCCTGCCCACTCAGCCGTGAGGCCGGGCACCATAAGACTGCACAGGTACCAGTGAGCTGGGTGGGTTTTGGGGAGGGAACGGGGTGCTCTCCGGCCTCCTGGCTGTGAGGATGGGAAAGCCCTGCCCTTTGCACTTCCTTCCTGTCTCGAGGTGCTGGTGGGGCAACCCAGCTTGCCCGTACTCGGGCCCCGGAACTTGGGGGCCCCTCGGCAGAGCGGGCACGCTCCACCATGGTGCTCGCCGAGGTCCATGCTCCTTTCGTGGCCATGCAGCCTCTTATACCGTCTGAGGCTTGTGTTTTCTTAGTTGGGGGGCCCACGTCACAGTTGCGGCATGTGTCACTGGGGGGGCCACATTTCCCGGCCATGGCCCTGTTGATTCGTTTTCAGTTGCTTTGTCTACTGGGGGTTGCCCCCGTCTTTGGCAGTACTTGTACACACCTGGCTGTGCTATGGTCGAATCCACTTGCAGTTCTGGGGGCTGCGGAGAGGAGAGCTGTCAGCACTGTGCTGGGCGCATGTGGGGCGCCAGGCATTTGAACTTGTGCCTGTGTAGCCCTGCTCAGCTTTTAGTTAAGCCAGAATCCTCTCTACTTAGTTTTTCTGGGAATCATGTTCGAGACCCAGTGTGAGACATGTGTGATAAACATGGCCCATTGCCCCTGACAGTGTTCCGTTTGGTTTGGGGTTTGGCCCCAGCGACACAGAAATAACTTGTCAAAGAACTCGGGCTCAGGCTCCCCCTGGGAGGTCCTTCACTGCACTGTGTCTGTCTGGAGATGAAAACAGAACTCCACCCGGCCCAAGAGCCGGCTCGCCGAAACTTCTAGAAAGGTCCCGCCTCGATCCCTCTCAGCTGCTTGTCTCATGAAGCTTCGCTCCCGTCGAGCCAGTGATGCCAGGGGCCTGCCAGAGCCGTGAGAAGGACGGTGACAGGGAAGTACTTCTCCAGGCCGTGGGCGAGCATTGCTTCATCCTTACTGCCTCTGGGCAGCAGTGTCCAAGGGCCGCAGAGGATGGAGACAGGCATCTCCCTGCAGGCGAGGTTGTCCCGTCAGCTTCTGAGGGGATGAGGCAGGCTGGTGGGGAGGAGGGAGCAGCCCCTGTGCCTGGCAGGCCGCGGAGCTGAAGGGCCTGGCAGGACGCACCCAGAGCAGGTCCTGTGCGGACAGGCCTGGGGTGAGTCACAGGAAGGGGCCCCGCCCTGGAGTCACTGTGGCCCAGTCATCGGGGCCCATCTCATCCCCCCAAGGGCTCGCGAGTGGGTGCTGAGACGGGAGAGGGAGGTGTTGGAGGATCGCGGTCTAGGCACGTTTCCATCCGGAACCTTCCCCGGAAGGGCCAGGCGGGCTGTCCTTCAGGGGCCCCCACGCCCCACCTGTCTCTCTTGCACCGGGAAAAGGAGGGCTTCTCCTCCGAAGGAAATACTGTTTCCTCCTTGGAGAGGACACAGAAGCCTTCCTCGTTGATGCTTATTTTCATATGGGTAGATGAAAGGCCAGCCTCAGCGAGGCAGGGCCAGGGCCAGGGAGCGGTGTCCAGGGCCGGCATAGACATGACCTGCTGGGAAGCACCTGCGGTCGGGAAGAAAGCGAGGGGTTTGATGGGAGATCTGAGAGCCAGCGGCGGATGGGTGAGACTGTTGGGGTGCAGGTGTGTGTGCTGCTGATCACCCCAACTCACCTCGAGGGGACGCAGCCGGCAGAGCGATTCAGTCAGGGTGCCTGCCGCCAGTTGCCAGATAATAAATAACCTCTCCTTATAACGGGCCTGTGTGTGTGTGTGTGTGTGTGTGTGTGTGTGTGTGTGTGTGTGTGTGACCACAGATTAAGTCTAGATCTTCCACATGGAAATGCAATGTGTTCTGATACTGAACTATACCCCCAACCACTGACTTTGTCTTTGTTTTTTTGTTTTGCTTTGCTTTGCTTTTGGTTTTTGGGCAACACCGGGTGTTGCTTGGGAGTTACTCCTAGCTCTGCACTCAGGAATCACTCCTAGCGGTGCTCAGGGATCATGGGATTCTGGGAATCAAACCCCGGTTGGCCACATGCAATCAAGCACCCAACCCGCTGTACTGTCCCCTTGGCTCCTGGCATCGTCTTTTCAAAAGAAGCAGTGTATGAGGCTGGGGAGATAACTCCACAGGCTGTGCACAGGGATTCAGGCCTCGGCCCTGCGGTCCCCTTAGCACTGTCAAAGCAAAGAAACCCTCAGCACGGCAGGGTGTGACCCACAAAAACCAAAACCAAACCCACAGACGAAGTGGCTTGTGCCGTAGCTGCCGCCCAGTCACGGACTGCTTGCCTTGCACTAGTCCCAGTCCTGGGCACCGTACCCTGATTCCATCATCATCATTAACGGAAACAGTCCCAAAAGAAGCGGCTAGCCGAAGCATGCTCAGGTTTCAGGAAACTCAGGGTAGGGATGAAAAAGAACGCCTTGGGGCTGGTGAGGTAGCACTGTACCCACACTTGCCTTGCACACTGCCGTCCACACACGGTTGTCCGAGCCCTGACAGGAGAGATCCCGGAGTGCAGGAGGAAGTTCTGAGCAGCGCCGGGCGTGGCCCCAAATCAAGAAGCAAGAGCCCGTCGTCTGGGCACCTGTGTCGACAGCCCGCTCCAGCGGCTGGAAGGTGCCACCACCAGAGCCGTTCATGGGACACTCCCGACGCGGGTGTGGGGGGCCCTCCTGGCTTGGGTCTAATGCCAGACCTTGCAGCAGCAGCAGCGTTCTGTGACCAGGGGAGACACAGCTGCAGTCGTCCGTGAACAGCCGCAGGCGCACTGGTGCCGGGAGGGTTGGCGGGATTGCCCTGCACGCACTCAGCACGGGGACCCTTCCTTGACATTCTCCCGGCCTCCCTGCAGAGGGTCAGCATATTTCTCCCCCCTGGAAGCTCACCCCCGCCCCCGGGGGTTAAGTCTGTCACAGCATTCTGGAACATTCTGGAATCCAGCCAGTAAGAAGACTGGAGCTTTGCAGGTTGGGGCAGGAGGAGGGTGTGCAGTTGCCCCCCGCCCTCTCCTGGCTCGCCTGATCTCAGCCCACTGCTGGCTCCTGGGGACAGGAAACTGTTCCTCAACTGGGGGCCGCGAGGGGGGGGGCCCAGACACTCCCCTGGGGCCACAGGTAAAAGGTAAATGGGGGTCACGACATGAGTCTGGCGCCCGGCCAGTAGGACAGGGGTCACTGGAAAGGTCAGAAGGGAAAAACCAGCTGAGAAATACTGATCCGGAGCAAGGGGCCTCCTGTGTGCTCTTTGTGGCAGACTCGCCCAAAGCCTGGAAAACGCAGACCCCAAGCCCCAGCCCAGAGCCAGCCCCTCTCAGGCAGCATGAGTCTCTGGCCTGAGAGTTTTCTTCTTAAGAGACACGCTATTAGTCTTGGCCTAAAGGGCGACTTCTTCCTTAATGCACTTTCAGCCTGCTGTGCTTTGGATTTTCGTTTTTTCAGGGCCTGGGGAAGGGGCCACACCCAGCGATGCTCAGGCGTTACTCCTGGCTCTGCCCTCGGGCATCATTCCTGCTGGTGCTTGTAGGACCACACAGGATGCCGGGGATCGAACCCGGGTTGGCTGCATGAGAGGCAGATGCCCTCCTGGCTGCACTGTTGCTCCGGGCCCTCTTGTGCTCTCTGGATGTGACCCTGGCCTCACGGGAAGCCGCCCTGCCCCTGCTCTGTCCCCAGGGTCAGGGAAGAGCGGAGACCAGATGAGCAGCCCCGGACACTGTGCTGCCCAGTCCAGCCCCAGCCCTCGCGGGAGCTGTGTCATCCCCACGCTCGCCCGCCCGCCTCCCAGCCCCACGCCAGGCCCTGCTGAGAGTCTGCACTGGCCCTTCCTGCCCCAGCCAACACTGCAGCAAGCAGGGACACCCAGGAAGGGCTGAGGAAGGAGCAGGCCCACAAGCTCTGGCTGCCTCTGTTTCCCTGCTGTGAAACCGGGTTATTGCCCGTTCCCAGTGCCCAGTCAGGAGGGCAGCACTGGGGAGAGCTTTGAACCTCCCAGATGAAAGGTGATATAAAATTACAAAGCCAAGCGAGCCTTGGAAGCCCCCAGGAGCCGGTGAGAGAGAGGCAGGGTGGGGCTCCGGCGCAGTGGCCTTGCGGGAGAGGCCGGCCCCTGTGGCTGCGAAGAGACTCCAGGGTCCCCCGCTGCTGTTCCCAGGACATTCTGAGGCGAATCTGAGGATGTGGACCAGCAGGTGTTCCAGGAAGCTGTGGGCCTCCACACCCTCCCTACCTGCTGTGGCACCACCCGCAGGGCCACTCGGCTGGGCTCGATGCCCTCCTGCCCACCACCCCCACCATCCCCCATCCCCTTTGCCCCAAAGACGGATCCTTCCTGGGTGCAAATGGGGGGGGAGGGTGGCTCTTTTGGTTTCTTTTTTTTTTTTTTTTTTTTTTTTACTTAGTGAAACACCATAAGGTACAGTTGTGGACTTACAAATTTTTGCACTTGGGTTTCAGTTAAACAACGGTCGAGTACCCATCCCTCCACCAGTGCCCCTTTCCCACCTCCAATGCTCCCAGCATCCTTCCCACCCCCCCATTCCCCCATCCCACCTTGCCTCTGTGGCAGGGCATTCCCTTTTGTTCTCTCTCTTGTTTTGGGCGCTGTGGTTTGCAAAGGAGGCATCGAGTGGCAATCACGTTCAGTCTATACTTTCAGCATGCATCTCCTGTCCTGGGAGGTTTCTGCGCGGGGAGGTGACTGTGGTGTTTGTGGAGGGAAGAAGCTCATGTTCTTCGCACTCCGATTCCCTTTTCCTTTAAACAACTGGGCGGATACGGCCTGAGGCACACACACACACACACACACACACACACACACACACACACACACCCCTCACAAAGAACTTTCCTAATCCAGTGACAACCCGTTCCCAGGGAGTCGGGCTGTGACGCCAGGTCACTGGGGGCCCCCACGGCTCCCCTCAGAGCGCCCGATGTCGGGGACCCTCTCCTGTCTGTCACCATCCCCAGCCCAACCCCTGACAGGCGCCTGGTGCTGCTGCTTGGGCTTCGGCGGCCTGGAACCCAGGCTGGGCCACGGGCCAGGGGGCCCATCAGGCCTGTCCATCAGTCGGCCTGTTGTCTTCATAGGAGCCTGTTGTCTTCACAGACGAAAGAGACACTGTCTGCAAACTCCTCACAAATGCAGGGGGCCGGGGAGAGAGGACTTTTGTGGGGGGGGGGGTATGGACTTGGCAGCAAACGGCCCCTGGGTCTCTGCCATCCAGTCCGTCTTCCTGTCCCGTGATGCGCGCCTGCCTGTGACCCTCCGCGGACAGCAGGCCCCGTTCCCAGGGGAGAGCCCAGAGGCAGCTGGGCTCCTCTCCACTCCCTGGGTCTTCCTCTCAGAGTCCCGCAGGCCAGAGGCGGCCTAGACAGAGGGGGGAGCACCCGGCCCACAGCAGCCATCGAAGGCTCTCGGAAACCCGGCTCGGCCCTGGCCCCTGCTGGGACGGCCACGGCCACGGCCACTTCCTGCTTACGCCCCGCCACCCATCTGCCTGTATTGTATGGCCACGGATGTTATAAATCCTCACAGGGGCCTTATGGAAACAGGGCTCCCCACCCCTAAGCTGAAGGACCTCTCTGGAAGTCCTGGCAGTTGTCGCCTGCTGCTCCCAGCCTTCACCTTTTTTTTTTTTTTGCTTTTTGGGTCACACCCGGCGATGCTCAGGGGTTACTCCTGGCTCTGAACTCAGGAATTACTCCTGGCGGTGCTCGGGGGGACCCTATGGGATGCTGGGAATCGAACCCGGGTCGGCCGCGTGCAAGGCAAACGCCCTACCCGCTGTGCTATCGCTTCAGCCCCAGCAGCTGAATCACTTCTGGATCTGACTCCCGAGCTGTCCCTGAGGCTTGCCCGTGCCCTCTGCCCCACGGCACCGCTGGCCAGCCACCTCTCCTTCCCTCAGGGTGTTCCCTCAGGACCTGTGCCCTCGGGCTTGTCCAGCCACCGCCGGGAGAGTGGACTCCCTCCTCCGTCCCCACAGCTGAAAGGGTCTACTTCCGTCGTCAGGATTTCCCAGAAGCTCATTGTTCCTGTGACTGAGAGACCGTGGAGACGAAATAGGTTCCTCTTGGTCACACTTGCTTCAGAAGGCCGTAGTGCTGGCTCCCCAAGGCCGCCTTCTCCCTCCAGCACGTATCTCGCTGGTCCCTTCTCTGTTTCTTTGCTGGCTGGTTTCCACTCTGGAGAAACCCGTGTTCTCTCTTGAACATTCACGTCTCTTCTTCTCCCTTTCTTTCCTCTCACGTCTTCTAGATAATATTCAATAAAAACTACCTACTTAAAAAAAAATGTAGCAGGAGGACATCGCTCATTCTCACAGAGAAGTTCTCTCAGTTTTTTTTTTCTGTTTTGCATAGTGGTTAGGGTTGGACTTAGAATTTGAGGTACAGTCTAGGGTTATATTTAAGTTTACAGTTATGGGGTTTTTCTTTTGGGGGGGCGGTGTTCTGGTCCACACCCAGCAGTGCTTAGGCCTTACTCTTGGCTCTCTGCTCAAAAGTCACCCAGCTCAGGGGAGTATATGCAGTGCCAGGGATTCAAACCAGGGTCAGCTGTGTGCAAGACAAGTGCCTTAACCCCTGTATTATCTCTCTGGACCAGGGTTATGGTTTTTAATAGGACTGTAGTTAAGATTAAGACTAGGATTAGGGGGAGGCTGGAGCTATAGCACAGCGGGGAGGGCGTTTGCCTTGCACACAGCTGACCTGGGTTCGATTCCCAGCATCCCATATGGTCCCCCTGAGCACTGTCAGGAGTAATCCCTGAGTGCATGAGCCAGGAATAACCCCTGTGCATCACTGGGTGTGACAGGATTAGGGAGGCTGGAGAAAGAGGACAGCCAGCAGGTAGGGCATTGCCTTGCATGTGACCAATCCGAGTTCAATCCTTGGCATCCCATATGTTCCCCAAGCACCACCAGGAGTAATTATTGAGTGCAGAACCAGGAGTAACCCCTGAGCACTGCAGATTGAGGCCTGTATGGAACAAAAGAACTAAATTTTAGGTTTAAGTTTAGAATTAAGACTAGGATTTGGATTGGTCTTATGGTTAGGGTTATATTTAGGCTAGGGCTAATTTTAGGTTTAGGGTTAGGGAATATAGTTCAGGTCAATGATTATGGTTAAAGTGAAGTTTTTTTGTTTTGTTTTGTTTTTTTAATTGTACTTTAGGTAGTATGGTTCCAATAGTGTTAACTTTCATGACACAGACAAGTAGACAGTCACTGTGCCTTCCCCACCCCCTGTGCCCTGTGCCAGGTCGCCAGCCCCCGTCCCCCCACCACCGTGCATGGTAATCTCAGTTTTGACCCACAGGCCAAGGGTGTGTTCACATTGAGTATTGTCTGCTCCCTTGGTTGTTTCTCCGTGTGCCTCAGATCAGTGAGACCAGTCAGCACCCGCCCTTCTCCCCTGGCTTAGTTTGACTGATGCCCTCCACTCCAGTTCCATCCACGTTGCAGAAAACTGTGATCGTTTCTCTTTTCTGAGAGCTGTGTAATATAGATACATCTGTGTGCATAGACCTGTGTGCCACGACTCCTCTTTCCGTTCATCTGTCATTGGGCGTTTAGGTTTTCCGTCTCCTGGCGGCTGTACTTGGTGCTGCAGTGAGTATAGGTGTGCGGATATCGTTTCAAATCTGTGTTTTTGTGTTCTTGGGGTAGATGCCAAAAAATAGGATCACTGGGTCATATGAAAGCTCTTTCTCACTTGGTTGAGGAACCTCCACCCTCTTTTCCATAGAGACTGACTCAGATTATCGTCCCACTTACGTTGGTTCTTTCCAGTCTTTGATAGCTGCCGTTCTCGCAGGCATGAGGTGGCCTCTCGTTGTTGTTCTGGTTTGCCTTTCTCTGAAAACAATGCGGCCATGCCAACTAGCTGATCATCTGCACTCTTCCAGAGAAATAGCTGTTCATTTCCTCTCCCCATTTTCACATGGTCATTTGTGGGTTTTTTTTTTTTGTTACCGAGCTCTGTGAGTTCTTTCTGTCTTGGGTACTGGAGAGTTGGGTCGCTCTCTTGGGTCTGTCTGTTGGAGAGTACTTCCTATATTTTCCTCGAACTGTTTTCTGATATTGAGGTACTGTGGGTGGACCACACCCAAAGGTCTTCAGGGCTACTACTGGCTCTGCTTAGGAGCGACCCCTGGCCATTCTTTGGTAAACATACACAGTGCAGGGATCTAATGGGGTCAGACTGCCTAGTCACGTGTTAGGCAAGTGCCTTATCTGTGTACTATTTCTCTGGCCCAGCCTTTAATCCACTGAGAGCTTGTTTTGTCTGTGACATGTATTAAAGGTCTCTTTTTTGCTTTTCTTTTGCTTTTTTGTTTGTTTTTCGGCCACACCCTGCTATGCTCAGGGCTTACTTCTGGCTGAACTCAAGGATTACTCCTGGATGCGGGGTGGGGGGTGGGGTCAGGGAATCATAGGGGGTGCTGGGGATTGAATCCAGTGTCTTACCTGCTGTACTCTCGCTCAGCCCACCTCCCAATTTTTTTTTTGCATGTGGCTATCTCGTTTCCCAGCACCATTTGTTAAAAAGACTTTCCTTACTCCACTTCATGTCCCAAGATCCTATACTATAGATTTCTCCTATAAACCTAAGGGTTTATCTTTATGGTGTCAATTCTACTTCATTGGTAAGAGAATCTGTCTTTACTCCAGCAGCACACTGTTTTAATTACTTTTGCTTTGTAGTAAGATTTAATAGCAGGGAATGTGATACCTCTTTTCTTCTTTATTCTCAGAATTGTTTTGGCTATTCAGGGAGTTTTATGGTTCTGTACAAGCTTTAGTAGTGTTTGTTCTTATTAAATCCTTGAAAAATATCATGAATCTTTTTCCATTTCCTGGTGTCCTATTTCTTCCAGAAGTGACTTGCAGTTTTTGGTGTGTATATTTCACATCCTTTGTTGATTCCCAAGTACTTTCCTCTAAATGGTGTTGGAAGGGGTCACAGTGGCAGTGCGCAGAGCTTATTCCTACCTCTGTGCTCTGGGCTCACTCCTGGAAGTGCTCATATGTGGTTCAGGGGATTGAACCCAGGTGGCCCCATGCAAGGGAAGGACCTTATCTGTTCTCTTTGGCCCCTGGAGTTGTCGTTTTGATTTTGTCCTCTTCTTCTAGTTCATTGTTTGCATTTAGAAATCAAATGGAATTTTTCGTGTGGATTTTGTAGCTCACTACTTTCCTGCTTTACTTTATAGTTTCTAAGAGTTTTTAGCAGTATCCTTAGGATTTCTCTGTACATTATCTTTTTATCAGTGATTCATGATAGTTTAACATCTTTTCCGGTTTGAATGACTTTGATTTATTTTTCTTGCTTTATGGCTGTGCCCAGTATTCCCAAAATAGTATTGACTAATCATAGAGAAAGTGGGCATCCAAGACTTTCAGGTTTTTATCATTTGTATATTGGCCATGGGTTTGTATATATGGCCATTACTACCTTAAGTATATTCTTTCTGTCCCTATTTTGTTGAGGGTTTTTATTATAAATGAGTATTTGACTCTTGTTAAAAGCTTTTTCTGCATCTATTGATACAATTATGTGATTGGGAGTGTAGGTGATTTACACCCAGTCGTGCCCAAGGAAAATCATTTCTGGTGGTGCTTCGGTGACCATATGTGATGCCAGGGATCAAACCGGGGCCAGTCACCTCCAAGACAAGCACCTTAGTCCCTGAAAAAGTATATATGTTCATGTATTTTGCTACTAAGCACAGCTTTTCTTTTTTTTTTTCTCTTATTTTTGTTGTTTGTTCATTTTGTCTTGAATTCACACCCAGCTGTGCTCTGGCTTACTCCTGGCTCTGCTCAGGGATCACTCCTGGTGGGACTCGAGACCAGATGGGGTGCCGGGTATTGAGCTTGGGTCAGCTGCAGCAAGCACCCTTAGTTGCTATACTGGCTCTCCAGTCCCACCTTTGCCTTTTTAAAATTTAGGTACTGTGGGTTTACCAACACCAGTGTTTACTGGATATAGGAAATCGGTCATTTCTCATTCTTTATTGTACTGTAAGGCCAACACAGACTCAACCCTTTGGTTGGGTTGAAACGTTTGTCGGGTAGGAAAGGCAGAGCAGTGATGAACATCTTGAGAACCATCCTCTGTTGAATAAGGGGTCAGCTTCTTCTACAAAATAGAAATTTAGTGGGACCATTTGCTTTAAGAAATGTTTCCAAGATACGGGATCAGAGAGATGGTGCCTTGCACGTAGCCAACCCAGATTCAATTTCCAACATCTCAAATGGTTCCCCGAGCACCATCAGGAGTAATTCTTGAGTGCAGAACCAGGAGTAACCAAACAATAAAGAAAACTGGGGGGGGGAGGGGTGAAAATTTCCAAGATACCCAGGTTTGACTAGATCCCTCATCTTTGTGGGTGGGAGCTGTCCAACATTTCAGCAAATTTCTCCATTGGCCCACTCTGAAAGAAAGTCAGGAGCTCACTGTTTCATTGATGCCAACTACTATGTTTACCTAATCACTAGTTCAGAATCTAGCCTCTTGGTCTTTAAAGATCTCTAATCATCAGCTTTCCTTAAGTTCTAGGAAACTTAAGGAACCTTTCCTTAAGTTTAGGCACCTTTGCACAAGAAAGTAAATTTGATGTAGAGAAGAATGTACTTCCTCGGGCCAGAGTGATAGTATAGCAGGTAGGATGTTTTTGCCTTGCCCACAGCCAACCCAGGTTCGATTCCTAGCATCCCATATGGTCCCCCAAGCACCACCAGGAAAATTCCTGAGTGCAGAGCCAGGAGTATCCCCTGAGCATCTGTAGGTGTGACCCAAAAAGAAGAAAAAATTATAAAAAGAATGTACTTCCTATAGCATGGGCAGGGCCTTGAAGATCAGAAAGGTAATTGTGCTTGGGGGCTTTTTGTTTTCTGTTTGTTCTTCACTCCTGCTCAAGGATAACTCCTGGAGGTACTCAGGGGACCATCCAGGATGCCAGGGATCGAACCTGGGTCAGTCACACAAGGCAGATGCCCTGTCCACTGTACTATCTCTCAGGCCCTGATAATTGTGCTTTGGGAGCATGGTCTCTGAAAACTGGGGCCGGAGCCCATGTACAGTGGGGAGGGCCCTTGCCTTGCACTCCACGAATCTGGGTTTGATCCTTGGTGTCCATATGGTCCTTTGAGCCCTACCAGGAGTTACGCTTGAGCACAGAACCAAGAATGATCCCTGAGCACTGCTGAGTGTGGCCCTCCTTCAAAAGAAAGAAGAAAGGAAGGAAGGAAGGAAGGAAGGAAGGAAGGAAGGAAGGAAGATCTTGAATGCTGTGGTGAAGCCTGGTCCGTTCTCCCACCTGAAGAAGCTCTGGGCTGGTGACCAGACCCAGTGTCAGCCAAAGTGACAGAGGACAGTGATCTGATCTCACTGCCATTGTTTTACTTCCCAGCCACCATTTTTTTAGGTTCCATCATCGCCATCCTTTCTGTTTGTGATTGCCTATACAACCAGATTCTCTGTTTTGTCTTGTCTGGGGGCCACACCTAGCTGTGCTCAGGACTTGCTCCTGACTCTGCTCTCAGAGGTCACTCCTGGTTGGCTCAGGGGACCATAGGGGGTGCTGGGGCTCAAACCCAGGCTGGCTGCGTGCAAAGCAAGTGTCCTCTCCCCTGGACTATCGCTCTGAGCCCACGACCAGATTCTTTTTCATGACTTGGTACGGATTTTCCAAGTTGGTGACTTATTTCACCTTGACAAAGGTGCTGTCTCGTGGCCTCTGGGGAAACTTATTTATAGCATCCCTAAGCTACACTCTGCCTCAGAGGTAGTCCTTGTTAGCAAGGATCTAGAAGGACCACCCGGTGTGGCTTTGCCAGATGTCCAAGTGACCATTCAAAACTGCTCAGCCCCACTGTCGCATAGGGAAGCTGTCGCTGGCGGTGGGGATGTGAGGGAGCATGGCTGGAGGCCAAGTCCTCGCTTCCAAACCCAGGAGAGACCCGGCTCACAGTCGCTGGCCCCTGCTGAGTCATCCCCACACAGGCCAGGAAAGGGGCCTTTTTCTTGCTCCTCTGACTTGGCTTCAGGCTTCTTTGGTCATCAATATTAATTTGATGTGGTGCAGAAGTGGTTTTATGCTCCCCTCTAAAAGGACCAGGAATCCTTAGAGATCCGGATTCTTTTAAGACAGACAATTGAGCCTGGAACATCTTATTGCTCCAGAAAATAAGGAACTTCTCCAAGGGTGGGGGAACCTAGGAGCAGGCCGGGAGCTCCTGCATCCTGGACACTGGAGCATCGCCACCCCGTGAGGAAAATAACCTACAGGCTAGCCTGATCTCTACGCGTAGACCTAAGTGATCTGTAGATGATGGTATAAATGAGGAAATTCGTGGGGAGGAAGGGAAACGCTTCCTTTTTGTTTGTTTGTTTATGGGCCACACCTGGCGATGCCCCTGCTTACTCCTGACTGTGCTCAGGGGTCACTCCTGGGAATGCTTGGGGGACCCTCTGGGGTGCCGGGGATGGAACTCAGGCAAACTATGCAAGGCGGGTGCTCTACCTGCTGTCCTATGCCCCGGCCCCAAGGGAACCTCTCCTGATGGCAGTGGGGGTGGGGGTCTTCCCCAAGCTGGCCGGAGGACAGACCGTCGCGTGGAGGGTCTCTCTGCCTGCCCGAGCTTCTTCCTCGACGGGTGTGCGGCAAGCTGGGAGGGCCTCCAGAGATGGCGCAGGAGCCTGCCCTGGTAGGGGGCCGCCGCTGTTTGGTCGAGAAGATGGTGGGAAGACCCAAGATGAGAGTTCTCAGGCCTGGCGGCCCCTTCACCCAGACATTCTCTCGCAGTCCTGCTGTGGTCACACCAGGGCTGGGAAGATGACAGGATGCTACAGGAGACAGGGGGAGACGGGAGGGGACAGGGGCTCTCTCGGAGGCTGTGGCAGAGGGCTCCTCTCTGTAGGGGGCTCTCATTGGCCCGCAATTCGGGCTGGTGTCACTCGGTTTGGAACAGCCTGGGTGTGTGCCGGTACAGCTTGGTCACAGCAGGCAGGAGACCCCTGGCCTTGGGCCCCGTCTGGGCAGGGTCAGGAAACTGGAGACGAGTGCAGGGCTGAGGCTCACGGCTACCTGCATGCCTGATCGGGAGAATGACATGGCTCTAGTCCCCTTGTGAGCTCAGCCTCCACACACTTCCCGGGTATGCAACAGCATGTCTGCCGGGGTCTCCGGGGTCTTGTGCCGCGGGGCCCAGGAGGTCTGGGTGGAGCAAGGCTTCGCGCAGCATGTGGGGAAGGCTTGTCTCACGTTGGGGGTCTTGGGGTGATGGCAGTCTGGCCTGGGACGGCATGGGGGCCACAGAAGGGCGGGGAGGGGGGGCAGGGGGACGGTAAGGTGAGCACAGGCCACGTTGCAGCAGAGAGCAAAGGTCTGAAACTTAAGTTTTGAGTCTTTAGAATTATTTCTGGGGCCAGAGTGATAGCACAGCGGGTAGGGCACTTGCCTCGCACGTGGCTGACCCGGGTTCGATCCCCAGTATCTCATATGGTCCCCCAAGTACCTCCAGGAGTAATTCCTGAATGCAGAGCCAGGAGTAACCCCTGAGCATCGCTGTGGGTGTGACCCAAAAGGAAAAATAAACTAGAATTATTTGTACTTAAAATTCTGCTTCACACAACGCCATTGGATGGTCTCCCCAACTCCATGGTCATCTCAGGGTGGAATACACATCTCACGGGATACTCATGGAATACACATTTCTCGGCGCCAGGGAAGGGGAACAAGAACATCTCCACCGAATCCTGATGTTAGTTCTCAGTTGGTGGGTTAAAAAATAAAAGCGTTATTAGGCCCGAATCTCTCAGATGCCCATCACATGTCCCCAGTTCCTTACATAGGTGACTTAGAGGACTCATCCGTGTGTGTATATTTTTGTCCGGATTGTACTTTACCCAGAGAACAGAGTGATAATAAGAAAAGAAAGAACATTCTTCCTTGCTGCCAGGCAGACGTTGGCCTGAGTGTGCTGGGAGGCAGGTGTTCCAGAAGGTTCTGGGGCAGGAGCGTGCAGACAGCGCCAAGGGCAACCCAGGATAAAGTGCTCTCCAGTGGGTCGGCTTCTGGGCTTCTGCTGCGACGCATGGGAGAGAGCGAGGCCTGAGAGCCTGGAGGAGGCGGGGAGGCCTGCACCCCCGACTGAGGCTGGGCTGCATTAGGGCTCAGGGGAGTGTCTGCAGCAGCGACACTCACAGCCCGGAAAGGATGCCGGAGCAATGAGCGGTGACTGCAGCCAGGCTTGTCCAGGGCACCCAGCTACCCGGCCTTCCTCCCTTCATTCCTCCACCCTATTTTATTTTTTTTAAAAAGCATTTTATTCTTGTCAAAAAAGTTAAACATACTCATTGTAGAATGTATAGAAATTAGGGGGCCAGAGAGAGAGTACAGTGGGTAGGACACTTGCCTTGCATGCAGCTGACCTGGGTTCAAACCTGGGCACCCCATCCCCCAGCACCGTCAGGAGTGATCCCTGAGCACAGAGCCAGGAATAACCCCCGAGCACTGCTGGGTATGGCGCAAAAACCAAACCAAACCAAACCAACAAAAAAATTGAAAGTCCAGAAAGCCCAAAGCAGCATCACTATCCTCTCTATCTCCATCATCAGACAGATCCACAGTTTTAGGCTTGACCCACACACACAATCTTCTTTTTGGCTTGTTGGGGTATCGTTGTCCTTGTCGACACCTAACTCCTGCCCCCAGTATATTGTAGATCTTTCCATATTTTTCCGATTTGTGAGTATGCAGAGGAACCCAGGTGTGTGGGACCCGGGGCTGAGATCTCCAAGCCTGCATGGTTTGGGACTGGACCTGCCAGTAACTAGACAGTTACACCCACCAACTGCCGTGTAACTCCAACAACGGCCAGGATCCAGAGATTATCACACTCAGCTCCCGGAAGCGCACGGCCGCAAATGCGACATTTTATCATCTCATTTCTACTTTGGACAAACTGGCAGGCTACCGAATGTAACCTGCCCACATGGCAGAGTCTGGCAAACTCCCCGTGGTAATACCCAATATGCCAAATACCAGTAACAATAATGGGTCTCATTCTCCTAACCCTGAAAAAGCCTTGAATATGGCACTTTAAAAAAAAATCTCAGGGCTAGGACGAAGAAGACGTTACTGGCACCTGCTCGAGGCAATCGATGAACAACAGGGTGGTCGTGATCGTGATCGTGAGTATGCATAGAAATAAGAGCAAACTATGGCTGGAGAGAGTATAGTGACGAGGGCACGTGCCTCGCAGGCAACTGACCAGGGTTTGATTTCCGGCATCCCATATGGTCCCCCAAAGCGTTGCTGGGAGTGATTCCTGAGCAACCCCTGAGCACTGCAGGGTGTGAGCCCAGAGCAAAACAAAAGAAAGAGAAATGAGAGCAAACCACAGTGGCATCTGAGAACAGACACACACACACACACACACACACACACACACACACACACAGCTCAGCACCCTGGGGACCACTGCTCCCTAGAGGTGGCGCCGAGACAGCTCCAGGACACAGCCAGGTGGCCTGCCCTGGGTTCCCTCCTGAGATGAGGGGCCGGGAAGCAAGTCTCTGGGGGGTGGGGCTCAGGGTGGAGGGTGCTGAGTCATCCCTCACCCTCTGTCTGCAGCTCTGGAGCACCCGTGCCCTTTCTGCGAGCCATTCTTGTTCACTGTGTGTGCCTCTTCCAGGATTTCACTCTTGCAGATCTGCTTATAGGGAACATTTTGTCCAGGCCCATACCTGTGGCTTCAGTGAAATTCCTAGAAGTGGGATGAAAGTTGAAGCGGATCTAGCACCTAAGGGCGCTTCATATTTGTGATACCTTCCCCACAGCCTGGCCCCCTTCACTGCCCTCCGAAGGATTGCGCTCACACTCAACAGCTGTGCTGAGGAAGACGAGCGCCCTGCCTTCACGGGGTGGGGGTCAGACGTGACCAGGAGGTGGGCTGAACTTGCTGTCAGCCCCTGCATTGCCCTGCGGCCTCTGGGGACAAGGACCAGAGCAAGGGCCCCAAGCCTCCCCTCTCCTCCCTGCCTGGAGGTGTGGGTTTGGGGTGGGGGTGAGGGGTTTCTGTGTCCAGGGGCCGGCCGGCCACTGCTGTGGGTGCTCCCCTTGCTGGCCCTGCAGAGGCCACAGTGAGTGTCCCTTGTGGGGGAACCTTGCCTGGTTTTCTGCCGCCATGGGTCTTCGGGCATCCTTCAAGGCTGTGCTGACATGTCTGGGATACTCCCCGCCTGCATCCTCACACATTGCTCTGGCTGGATGTACCTCGGGTGAGGTACCTTGCAGGTCTGCTCTGTAATCTCAAGGGAAGACCCTGTGATGGTGTTAAGCTGCTTGGTGACCAGGTCACAGCGTGGGAGGGAGAGGATCAGAGAGCGATGTCCCTGAGTGTCTCCGGCCTCAGGACAGCCTCATCGAGGGAGGGCCGCCCACAACAGGTGCTTCATGTTCATGTGTCAGCACTGGACTGGTGAGGGACGAGCCCAGCCAAGACCAGCACTCGGGGCAGAAACACGGGCCCCACCCTGCGCCCCTGCAGCTGCTCTCGGAAATGCCCAGGGCTCTGGTTCCAGGAGGAAACGATCTGGATTCTGTGGGTGGATGTGTGGGATGTCCCTGGACGCGGTGGCTCCTGAGCTGCAAGAGGTGCTGCCATCTTGGAGGGGGGCTCTGCTTCGTGCCCCGATGTTACTGTCCCGAGCAGAAAGGAAGGAAGGAAAACTCGGCTTGGGACACCACACCTCCTGCGCCTCATCCCACCAGACACAGAATAACCAGTGGTTACCCACAGGATAACCCCACACACAGCTGACTTTAGATTGGGGGGGGGGTCCAGCCTGGGGTTGCTCAAGAAAACATGCAGTGCCAGGGGTCAAACCCAGGCCTCCCATAGGCGAACATGCCCATGGCCCCACAACCTACCGCGTGGAACAATGTCACCGTCCCCGGCTACCGTCTCCCAGCCTGGCTCTTCTGTCAAAGACTTTTAAAAACTTCCTGTCAGATTTGCACCCCGATGTTCACTGCAGCACTATTCAGAATAGCCCGAATCCGGAAAGACCCAAGTGCCCCAGAACGGAGGAGTGGATAGAGAAACGCCGCTACTGCCCACCGTGGAATGCTCCTCGGCTCTGAAAAGATGAAGCCGGTGCAGTTTGCTGTGTGTGGATGGACCTGGGGAGTGTCGGGCTGAGTGAAGTTAGGAAGGAGGGGGGCAGGCAGAAGGATCTCGCTCGCTCACCTGTGGGTTATAAAGAAATATAGAAGGGTATGACACATGCCCAAAGGCAGGAGAAACTGAGAAGCGGTCTTCAGTAGGAAGATGACAGATTCGACCCCAGCACTGCCTACAGCCCCCTGAGCACCCCCCAGGGTGATCCCTGAGAACTGCTGTCTTGGTCCCCAAACCAAAATAAATATATCAGTAGCACTGCACTGTCCTCCCGTTGTTCATCGATTTGCTCGAGCGGGCACCAGTAACGTCTCACAACAAATTGTGAGACTTGTTGTTACTATTTTTGGCATATCTAATGCGTCATGGGTAGCTTGGGGTGTGATATTTATATCAATAGAATAAAAAAAAGTTTAAAAGAAAATAAAGCACCTCCGTTGGGACATAGCTTTTCAGCCTGCGATGGGTTGCTTGCTGAGTGCCGTACGATCAGCGTCCAGCATCCGTGTCTAACGTTGGGGTCAGACACGGCTCCTGTGAGGCGCACAGCCAGCAGAATGGGGTGACGGACTGGACCAGCAACAGCGGACAGCATCCTAGAGAAAAGAGAGATCCAGGCTTCTCCCTCCCAGCAGGGCGTCTTGGCTTCTGGGACTTTCTCTCTTGCCAACTGGTCTCGCCTCTGGGTGACTAGCACTAATAGCTTAGGATCTGTTCCACGAGATTTAATCAGAAAGCGAGTTATGGTTTGAGAATGATTGGGTGGGAACTCTGCTCTGTCTTTGAAAAACAAAGTAGACAATAATGAGTGAGTGTTATAAATAAACCTGTGATATTTTGTAAAGTAATAGGATAATTAAAAACAGCATGAGTGCTCTTAAATTTTCAGAAGAAAAATAAAAGGCCCAGCCTCAGGACTGGACAGGTAGGGTGGGGTTAAAGGTATACTTGCCTGGTGCACAGCCAACTCTGGTTCCATCTCCAGCACGGTGCATGGTCCCCCAAGAACTGCGAGGAGTGATCCCTGAACACAGAACCAGGAGTCAGCCCTGAGCACAGCGGGATGTGACCTAAAAACCAGGGGAAAAGAAGTTTAAGCAAAGGCCTAGGCTGGTCAGCCTTGAAAAACATCTTTAACACAGAAATTGCCTCCCAAAGAGACTGTCTCCAGCAAAATAAAAGGGAATATTTGGAGCTATCAATTCCAGCATGACCTCAGCAATGCCGTTGTCCCACCTCTCAGGAACGATTCCATAATAGCCCAGGACACAAGGCCCCATCAGAGACAACTCCTGACTCTGAAGGGCCCGAGGTTTGGACAGGAGCCTCTGCTCCCCGTGCTCCCGCACCTGCTCCGCCTGTGTGTCTGTGCCTGTCTCTAGCCCCTGTCTGTCTTGCTTTCCAGTGACACGGGCCGGAAACCTGGGGGTGTCCTGTGCTTCTTCACACCCCAGCTCTCCACGACCCCCCCCAAGTCCCGCTCCTTCCAGAGGGTGCAGTGCAAGGCTGAGGAGAGGCTGCCTGTGGTTCTGGGGCTGTGAGGTTCTTTTTTGGGGGGGGCTCTACCTGGCGATGCGCAGCTCTTACTCATGGTTCTGTGCTCAAGGGTCACTCCTGGAGGAGCTCAGGGGACGGTGTGTGGTGCTGGAGATAAATCCTAGTTTGACTGAGTGCACGGCAAGTGCCTTCACCCCCTGAACACTCTCGGGTCCCATGGTCGGGGCTGTGATGCTGAAATCGGGCCCAGTTTCTCTCTCTCTCTCTCTCTCATTATTTATTTATGGTTTCTGGGACACACCTGGCAGTCCTCAGGGTTTATTCCTGACTCTGCACTCAGAGATCACTCCTCGCAGGCTCGGGGGACCATATGGGGTGCTGGGACTAGAACTCGGGTCAGCTGTGTGCAAGGCAAACGCCCTCCCCGCTGTGCTGTCTCTCTGGACCCATCTCTTCTTGAACGATCAGTCACTGAGAGAAAGGTCTAACCTTCATGACAGAACCACCTCTCTTCCTAGAGCAGAACCTGGGGCGGGGGGGGGGGGGGGGCGGGTGCAGCATGATCTCCTTGAACAGACGACAGGACCCCCCCCCCCCCCAGGCTCACTGTAGTGGGCGGGAGGATGCAGGAGAAATTAGCCACTGCACTGGCGTGGTGCAGCTTCCTGAGAGGTGCTGCACCCCTGCACTGAGACACTGGGATCTGGGGGGCGGCAGGTTTAGAGGGGGGCCTGAGGTGGAGCACTACACGTCTCCACCAGCTTCGCTGCTCGGGGCTGCTCCTCTCCAAGCCTGCTGGGTCGGAATCGCGAAATAAACCCGGATCTCACTTGCACACCACACCGGGGAGGGGCCTTCTGGTCCCCGCGTGCACTGGCAGGGCCCGTGCACCTGGCAGAGGCCCCCGTGCTCTTTGGGTCCCGTGGAAGAGCTTTGGTCAGCCTTGGTTATGACAGGAAGCATGACGGGGTCGGCAGATGGACAAGTTCTGAGCGGTCTCTTCTCTGCCCCAGATGAAGTATTGGGGCCGGAGAGATGGGACGGCGGGTGGGACGCTTCCTTGCATGTGGCTGACCTGGGTTCCAGCCCTGCCGTCTCATAGGGTCCCCCAAGCCGCGCCAGGAGTGATGCCTGAGTACTGGGCCAGGAGGCAGCCCTGAGCCCAGCCAGGTGGGCCCCCCAAACAGAAACCCACCCCCGTTGCGGAGGAGGGCAGGTTTGGTTCTGGGCAGAGGATGTCTCTTCCACTCAGGGTCCACGGTCCCCGGGAAGCTTTTCCCCAAGTGGGATGCAGGAGTGTTCCTTGGCGTGTCTCGTCAGAGTCCTTCTCCCTCTCCCTTCCGCTCCGTTAGTCCCATTGGCGTTGGCTTAAGGCAGCTCCATGCAAGTCGGGATAGACATTTTACCTTTCTGAAACCTTCGTGACTTCAGTCCCGGGTCCTCTGCAGACAATGGGATGTCTGACGCTTTTACAGTTGGGACCGTAGGCAAGCACCCCCTGAGCTGGCCAACTCTCATTCTAAAGAATCCTTGCGAGATTGTGTGCTCTAGAGTGTGTGCTCCCAAACTCAGGGTCGTGTCAATGTAGGCAGGAAGGAGGAGTGGGCCTGGGGTCTGCAGGCTTGGGTCTAGGCAGAGACAGACCCATGGTCTGGGGGAGCAGTCCACTCACGGGGTTGCAGGGCAAGCGCCCTCCCCATGGTGCTGTCTCTCCAGCCCCCGGCCCAGGGCCAGACGCTTGGAGATGACGAGGAGGATCTCATAGGGCTTTTTTGTAATCAGCAAAAGCTGGCAGGCGCCCAGACAGCCCTGGTGGGTGAATGAGAAACTGTGACAGGGCACACTCCCGCCATTGTTGGGTCTGCTGCTCAGCAACAGACCCCGGGCTGTTCTCCCAAGCAGCAGCTTGGCTGGAACTCAGAGGTGAAGTTATGCCGAGAAAAGAAAAGGCCAATCACGGAAGGTTACCGTGGGTTGTATTTATGCAGAACTCTTCAAATTACAAAATTACACTGATGGAAAATGACTGTGATCACCAGGAGGTCGAGTTGAGGAGAGGGCATGGCCCTGACGGGGTGGTACAGGGGCGTCTTTGAGGCTCTAGAACAAGTCTATGTCCTGACCGGATGCATAAATGGGATAAAATGTCGTCTACCATGTACACACACACACACACATACACACACACACACACACACACACACTTCCATTATAATCTTGTCAGTTTTCTGGCTTTAGCAATTCTTGTTTTGCTTTTGGGGGCCACAACTGGTGCTCAGGGCTTGCTCCCTGGCTCTAGGCTCAGGAATCAGTCCTAGTGGGCTCAGGGGATCATCTGGGGTACCAGAGATCAAACCCAGGTTGGCCACATGCAACGCAAGTGAGCTGGGTTCTCTCTCTCTCCTCTCCTGGTTTCTGCAGTCTGAGTGATGTTGGAGGGAAGTTGGATAAGGAGACAAAGGGATTTCTGGCCCTACTATACAGTTTTGCGAGGCTAAGATTTTTTTCAAATTAAAAAATGTTTACAGAACATTGAACTCACTTGGGAGTCTCTTTGGTTTTTCAGAAAAGATCATCTGAGAGAAAACCTTGGGAGATTTGTAAGCCGAAAGCATTTCTGAGGACTAAGATTTCACTAGTATGTCAAGCATGAAGATTTTGTCTTGGAAATTGTACGCAAGGGTTTTTTCTGGTTTGCTTTGTTTTTGGCTTTGGGCCACACCCAGCAATGCCCAGGGGGCTACTCCCAGGACCATTGCTTGGGGGTCACTTCCTGCAGTGCTGGGGGGACCAGGTGGGGGCAAAGGGGATCGAACCTGGGGCTCCCCAGTCTATAAAAGTTACCCTGTGCTCAGCCCTTTGAACTGTCTCCTTGCCCTACCAGAAAGAAGGAAAAAGAGCCCTTAACTATATAACATTATTACGGATATTTTGTATTAGAAATATATTGATATTTGGGGGAAAGTCTCCTGGTTCATTTCCCCCAGGATGAAGTCACTCCATGACCCTGGGGCTCCTGGCTCTGATCTCTGCTCCTTCTCAAGACCGTTCTTCTTTGCTCTTGACTTTGTTTGGGGTGTGGGGGCCACACCCTGCAGTGCTCAGGGCTACTCCTAGCTCTGCGCTCAGGGCTCTCCCGGTGGCGTTTGGGAGATGCTGTGCGGTGCCAGGGATCTCACTAGGATCAGCCGTGTGCAAGGCAGGTGCCTAACCCCTCGCACTCTCTGGCCCTGCTCTCCTGCTGGGTGAGCCTTTGGGGCCCACCCAGAGGATGCTTCCTCCACCTTCCCTGGCCGAGAAGCGGAGTTTGCCGCATCTTCCTGCAGCTGGGGGTTCATCCTACTGTTCTCCTTTGGGAGTTTTGTTTGCTGCTCTGCCCTCCTCCGGCCCCTCGTTGCTGAGTCTCAGGGTCCTCAGGGGCCAGCCGGATCCCCTTCCTCCCTTTCAAGCGCGGGCCTAGCTCAGGCTCTGGGACGCAGAGAGGCCAGGAACGAACAAGGCATCGGCTCCACTGAGTCCTTAGTGATTGAGGCTTCACCCTCGCCTGCCCACACAGAAGAACTGTTCAGAAACCTACGCACCAGAGGACGGAGCAGTAGTCTAGTGGTCAGGCGTGGGTGTCCGTGGGCCCTGTTCCCACAGCCCTGCAGGAGCCAAAGTTTCATCCCCTCTCTCGCCCCAGCCAGGGTGCCCCTCTCCGGGTGCTCCCGAGACCTGTGGAGCGGCCTGAGCTGTGGCTGCCCCGCCCCTCTCCAGCCCGTCCCCACTGTCCCCTGCTGTCCCCTACACGAGCCTTCTGGCCGGCCGTGCTCATGGGACTGCATGCGGTGCCGGGGATGCTAACTGGGGTCGGCTGCGTGCAAGGGAAGCACTTTAACCCTGATTCTCTCTCCGACCCATTATACTTCTTCTCTGGGGGGCTTTTGTTTATTTTGGTGGGGGGCACACCTGGCAGTTCTCAAGGCTTTCTCCTAGCAGAGCTCAGGGGACCCTAAGGGATGCTGGGGATTAAACCCAGGCCAATGCAGTCAACCACATTCAAAACCTCTCCCACCTGCCTCCCAAGCACATTATGCTTATTTTTTCCAATAAAAGTTAATAATGAGGGGCTGGAGTGATAGCACAGCGGGTAGGGCGTTTGCCTTGCACACGGCCAACCTGGGTTCGATTCCAAGCATCCCATATGGTCCCCCAAGCACAGCCAGGAGTAGTTCCTGAGTGCATGAGCCAGAAGTAACCCCTGTGTATCGCTGGGTGAACCCCCCCAAAAAAAAGTTAATAATGAAACCTGCCTCCCGTGGGCCTGGTTTCCCAGGTATCCTCGCTGCCCTGACTTCCTGTGCTCTAAAGGCCCATGCCCGGTGGCACTCGACTGCAGTTGCACATCTGCCCCCTGGGCTGGATGTGGAGACCCGACACTCCTGCCTTCACTTCGCACTCTCCAGTCTGGGCCTGGTGAGATCCCTTGCTTGATGAATGGCCATTTCTCCAGCTGAAGGAAGGCCCCTTAGAAGGCATGGCCTATGCCGTAAAGCGTCCCGTGTCCTCAGGGTGCCCCTCGGGGTACTTTGCGGATGGTGCCAGTGGCCAGTGAGCACTTGCTGGTCAAGGGTAAGGGCGGTAGCAGTGGCCTGGCAAGACACAAAGGAGGAAAGCTTTGGAACATCCTCTCCTGCTGGATGACAGCGCCTCCTCAGTCACAAATGCCCTCCCTACTCAGCCCTTCCAGCCGTGCCGTGACCTGTGACTGGAGCCCGGGCCTGGGTTTCTGCCCTGGCCACTGGCGCTTGAACTTGAGCAAGTCACTGGAACCCAGCACCTCTGTTTCCTCTTGGAGATGAAGCGATAAGGGAGCCACAGAGCTAGAACAGCGAGTAGGGTACTTGCCTTGCACACAGCCAACCAGGGCTCGTTCCCCGGGACCCCATATGGTGCCCAGAGCCCACCAGGAGTAATTCATGAGAGCAGAGCCAGGAGTAAGCCCTGAGCATGGCCAGGTGCGGCCTCAGTAAGTCACTGTCACTGTCACTGTTCTCCCGTTGTTCATCGATTTGCTTGAGCGGGCTCAGTAACGTCTCTATCCCGAGACTTGTTGTTACTGTGTTTGGCATATCAAATGCGTCATGGGGAGCTTGCCAGGCTTTGCCGTGCGGGCGAGATACTCTCAGTAGCTTGCCGGGCTCTCCGAGAGGGGCGGAGGAATCGAACCTGGCTCGGCCAGCTGGCTGCGTGCAAGGCAAACGCCCTACCGCTGTGCTATCGCTCCAGCCCAATAAATAAACTCTAAATTTTTCTCAAATAAACTCGAATGCTTCCATTCTAAATGGAAGCGGTAAGACCTTTCCAAGACAAAGGCTGTGGTGCAGAGAGGTGCTCCTGGTGGGGTGCCAGGCACCCCGGGAGACCAGGAGAGAAGCAGGCCTTGGAAGCCCCTCTCAGGCACACCCCCTCTGAGCTCACTGTCTCCTGCAGAGCAAGGTGGGGTCTGGGGGACTGTGGGGAGTGTAGTGAGAGCAGGCCCAGGGCTGGGATTCCAGGGGACTGAGGCGGAACAATGGATGGAATCCTGTGTTTCCAGGGACAGACTGTTTCCCCCCAGCGCGCACACACACACATACGTACACATGCACACACACACGTGCTCACACATACACGCATAAGCGTGCACAGACACATGGCAAACACACATGCATACACATGCACACGTGCACACTCACACATACATGCATGAGCGTGCACAGACACATGCACACACACACACACACACACACACACACGCTTTTAAAGCTCCAAGAGCCATTAAGACCAACAGTGCATCCCTCCGGCTTCCCCTCTGTCCCCATTAGACTCCCAGCCACAGGTCACCAGGCTCCTCCTTGGAACACGCCCGACCCCTCCGGGGCACTGGCAGTGCCCTAGGACAGTGTCCGGCGGCAGCAAGTCAGCTTCCGAGCCCGGAGCCGTGTCCTGCCCATCAGAGAGTGGCAGGCCTGCAGGGTGCGTAGGACCAGACATGCAGCGTCCTGGGAACTCCCACCACAAGCAGCTCCACTCCCCTTCGCCCACCCCCGCGTGTCCCTTCTGTACTCACGTATGGAGCACAGATGTCTGCACAGGCCTAGGCCAGGGCGAGCTGAGTGGAGGAAGGGGCAGCGTAGCCCCCAACTCCATCCTGTCCTTCGGCCTGGGTGCCCCAAAGCTCAGGGCCCGGAGACCGGCCAGCCCAGCCTAACTCTCTCCTTGCACTCCGGGGGTGTCTGTGGGATCGGTGGGGTGGGGCGGGGGGCCCAGGAGAGGTGGCAGAAGACCATGAATGAGGCAGAGGTGTCAGAGCATCTTCGCTTGGGCCCTGGGCCATGATGAGCATCCAGTTCCCACAGTCCAGCCCCCAGCTCCCCCAGAACCACACCCCTGCCCTGCACCCGGTGGGAGCGTCATTCTGATCCTGCAGACGGGGGACGCTGCACTTAGAAACGCCCCCTGCTGCCTCTCGGCCATGGCAGTCAGGGCCACACACTGGTGCCAAGCCGCCACACCGGCCACACGATCCCTCTTGGCCTCCCGGCTCTGTGCTGTTGGGGCCACAGTAGTCTTGGTTTAGGGAGGGGTGGTGCCCAGGGGGAAGTTTGTTGACTTAGAAAGCAGATGAGGGCTGGGAGGGATGGAACAGCGGGCAGAACACTTGCCTTGCAGGTGGCCCACCCAGGTTCTATCCCCAGGTTCTATCCCCACCGGGAGTGACCCCTGAGTGCAGAGCCAGGAGTAAGCCCCTGATGGGCCTGCCCCCCCCCAAAAAAAAACAAATTTAAAAGCAGGTGATGTTTAGGCCAGCTCTAAAGGCCGGAGCACACGCTTGGCATGCAGGGCCCGGGTTGGGTTCCCCGCGGACGGTGGGAGAGGGCCCCACCCACCACTGGATCCGACCCAAAACCCAAACCTGAAACTAGCAGTCCTGTCTGAGGCCCCGCAGACCTGCAGGGAAGGAGTGGCAGGAAGGTGGCCCTTCCAGGCACCGCACATGAGCGCTCAGAGTTGACACCAGGGAGAGAAGGAAGTCTCCTGCCCTCCTCTCAGGCCTCTGGGCGCAGTGGGGACCTCCTGGCACCTGCTGTCCCCAGCTCTTGTCTCCTGGCAGAGTCTGAAGGACTTCAGAGCTCGGCTCAACCCAGGGATCACGGACCAGGAGCTGAGGGGGGGGACAGAGCTCCAGCTGCTGGGTGGCATGTCCCAGACACGCCGCCCCCTCAAACTGCAGGTCCCCATCCTGGACCCAGAAGGAGGGTGCAGGTCCCCCAGAGGCCCCAGCCTCTCCATCTGGCCAGCTCAGCTGCTGCCCTGCGGACCGGCCACACAAAGGTGATTGGCTGGGCCTGCCAGGGCTTTGTGACGCGCGGGGCCCCTGCAGCCCCTCCCAGCCCCGCACCAGACACGCTGCCTCCCCTCCGTGCACCCCCACAGGCCCCTGGATGTGTGAGCCTGGGGCCCGAGGGGCAGCGGTCTTGCAGCTTTTCCAGACAGGTGACTTCTGCCCTGCTGGGCGTGGGCAGGCAGGGGGAGCCCAGTGACCATGGGCATAGCCCCACGCCAGGAGTCACAGGGTTTGGCGGGCTCCAGAGAAGCCTCACTCGCTCGTCCGATCCCGCCGCTTCTGTTCCTGTTTCCCTGGCTGGTAGGATAGAGGGAAGGTGGGGCCTGGGCCCAAAAAGAGCCCAGTCTGGCTTCTCCAGCGGCTCCCTCCCGCCCTGGCCTGCCCGGCCTCAGAAACCTGCAGCCAGAGGCAGGGAGGGCCGTGGGGTCCCACGGTCTGGGAGCAGCACTGGCCATGACACAGAGGTGGCACCTCGGCCATTAGTGGCTCTATGAGGGGGGTGGCGGGAGCAGCTGTTTGTCCCCTCTTTGTAGTTGGGGACACTGAGGCCCAAAGTCAGATATCCTGAAAATAGTCAAGCCTCCTGGGGTGGGTGGACACCCCCAGCTGTGCTCGGGGGCTCTTTCCAGCTCTGTCCTAGGGGTGCTCCCAGGGATGCTCAGGGGACCCTCGGGGGTCCATGTGGTACCAGAGGTCAGGCCTAGACCTCCTCCATGTGCTCAGCCCATGAGCTAGCTCTGACCCTAGAACCAAGAGCCTAACCCAAGTGGACCGACCGGAGAGCTATTTGGTCGGGGGTGGGGGTCTCCCTAGCTTTGAGTCCCCACATCCTCCTTGGAGCCCGCTGGAGGCTGACCCTGCCCCAAAGACCCACAGTGTCCTTTCCTAGCGGTTCTGGGCCTGGGAAGGGAGTCCTGGGCACCAGAGAGAAGCCTGGAGGCGTGAGGGCAGCCCAAGGTGCCGAATCATCAAGACGCTGGTTTTATGGAAGGGAGATTATGGCTGGAGGCCTGGAAATGGTCAGAATAAGAGGCAGCAAGTGCTCAGGAGCCGGCGACTGTGCCGGCCGGCCCAGCTGCCCCCAGAACCCCTGGCAGGTCAGCCTCGTGCCCCCTTCATCACCTTGAAGGCCCCTCGTTCTTGCACAGGGCACAATTTAGCCGTTACCGACCCGACCTCGCAGCGTTTTTCCCCGTGGCTCCGGGCAATGCTGCGTCCTTGAGCGGGCGTCCAGCTGATACGGGAACTGGACCTGGCCTCCGTCGCCCACACGGGTCGTGGTTGGAGAAAGGGGGACCAGGCAGTTTCTGCCCCTCTGGCTAGTGGGGAGGAGGCGTGACCCCAGGACGGCGTCCACTGTGACTTCTCTCGGGCCATCTGGGAGGGGGGTTTGTGGGCGGGCTCTGTGCCTGTTTCTAGAGGCCGCTGGGCCGAGGCTGGGCCCGGGTCACCCCAGGACAAACAGCGTCCTGGGAGTGTTCCGCCTGTGACTGGGCGGAATGAGGCTGTTTAGTTCCCGCTGACGTCTCCTCACAGGCCAGTGCCCCAGGCCCGCAGGGGACACGGGCAGGGGTAAGCTGCCTTTCCTGCCCAGCATCAGCCAGAGGGCTTGGAGTTCTGTCGGGGAGGGAAGGGTGGGGCTGGGGGGACTTTGGGCTTTTGCTTTCTGGCCCCATCTGGCGGTGCCCAGGGGCTACTTCCAGCTCTGGGCTCAAGGGTCGCTCCCTGCAGTGTTTAGGGGACCATGCGTGCTGGGGGTCGAAACTGGGGGATCCGCCGGCATGCAGAGCGGAGCTCGGCCCCCGACCTGTCTCCTCAGCCCCGGTTGTATTGCTTTGGTTTTGTTTTTGTTGGATTGCTCTGGGGCCGCCACACCTGGTGGTAGTCGGGGGGGGGGGGGGGGTCAAGCCTGGGTCTGGTCTGCCAGGTGCATAGCCAGTGCCCGGCCCGCTGTGCCCTCTCCGGCCCTGCTTTGGTCTCTTTACTCAGCTCCCGCCGTCCCGCCGTCCCCTCCCCTGTGTTGTCGTGTTGTTCTGGTTGTGTCTGTGTGGTGGGGTTGTGAGTGTGGTGGTGGTTGTGAGTTGTGTGTTGCCATAGTGGTGGTATTGTGTGTGTGTGGGGGGGTGCTGCTCTTACACTGTGGTGGGACTGTGTCACCTACACCTGACTGTGGTGCTCCCACACTGCCACTGCAGTGCTCCCTGCGTCACACTCTAGTTCAAGTGCTCAGTGACCTTCGTGCTCCCACACTAGGCCGTGATGCTCACGGGGGCCCCGCTCCTGTCATGGCACGGCTGGGTTTGGGCAGAACCAGGCTTCAGAGGAGCAGACCCAAGTGAGGGGTCTCCCCTTTCAGAGCCTGCTGGGGGTAGGCAGGGGCTCGGGGCTGGGGAAGGACCAAGGCGTCTTTGCTCAGGGCCTGGGTGCCCCCTGCTGGCCACGCCGTAGTTCTGTCTGGGCCCAGCCCTGGGCCAGGAACATTCAGGGGTTCCTGCTCTCCCAGAGGCTCCCATGGGCCCCACATCAGCCTAAATGGACGCCCACCGGGTGAGGCAGCATCACTGCTACCCTGGACCAACTGCCCCCACCTCTCCCCTCCCCCGGCTGCCCCTCCCCCCAAGCCTCCCAGGTGACTCTTGCAGTTCTGAGAGTGAGGCATCGCTCTTAAGGAAACAGCCTTTTCCTGCACACCGGGAGGGAGGAACCAGCTAAGCGTGTCTCAGGGAAGGCTCCAGGCCTCCCCATGTCCCCATCCGGGCCACCATGGGGCAGCTGGTCAGTGCCAGCAGGCACCGTGTTGGGCCACCTGTCTGTCCCGCCTAGCCAGCCCCCAGCCTGTGGCGGCAGTTCTCGAGTCTATGTCTGTGATGTGCATGTTGGAAGCGTGTTACATGCTGGTCTCCATAGTTGTACATGACACAGGATCGTATCGATCACAGTTACAGGCCACACATGCGTCACGCACACCCACCGCCTTCACCCCGGCCCCTCAGGAAGTTTCGCAGGAGGCTATAGAGTTCTCTGCTCCCAGTCCACCCCCTGCTCCCTGGGAAGCACCCAGAAGCCTCAGTGATGTCCCTCAGAGCCTCGAGGGCTGCTGCAGCCAAGGACCAAGCTCTTCCTCAGGAAGCAGCACACAGTGACCCGGAAACTAGAGCCTAACGCAGAACTCCCAAGGCCGGCCTGGGTCACTTCTTCCCACCCCGGGCTCTCTGAGGCCCCGCAGAGCCAGGACCTTGCCGGAGCAGGGAGTAGGGGAGGGGCGTGCCTGTGGGAACATGAGCCCCCAGGAGCCCATGAAGGCCAAGGAGCGGCCCCCCTCTTGGCACCCCGGCCTCCCTGCTTTCCCCACGCTTCGGGGCCCTTGGGCAGTACCGTTCTGTGTTGGTCCCCCAGTAAGACCCTCCTGCGGTAAGAGAAAGGCTCGTCGTCTTACCCATCCCTCCCAAGATCAAGTACACGTCCCTTGCCCTGCCCTTCTGCCTCCTTATTAAGTTGGGGGGGTCCAATCTCTGGGGCCACGCCCACCCATGGCACCCCGGTGAGGCCCCCAGGCGCCCGGCCACACTCTGCTGCACAGACTCTGCCGGTGGCCCCCAGCCTCCGTCTGTGCTGCCAGAGTGCAGGGGTGTTTCCCGGCGGTGGAGGCAGAAGGACTGAGGTCACCCGGGACCTCAAGGACGTGTGGCAGAGGCCACGTCAGAGTCGTGCTGAGAGGGGGCTGCTGCCCTGTAGGGGGTTCAGAGGTGGTTTCTGGGAGATGAGGCCCCAGCTGAGGGGAGGAGGGGGGAGGGTAGGCCAGAGGGCAAGAGGAACTGAGCAGAGTTGTGCAGTGACCCTCACTTAGTCACAGGCCTGGACACCCCCCACCCGACCCCCGTCTTGAAGGTGCTCCAGTGGGCCGCAGGGGGAGGGGGCCAGGCAGGGAATAAAAGAATGTTTCTCTGCGTTTCTTTAAAACAAAAAAACAGTGGGGCCAGGGGGAGGGTACAGCAGGCAGGGTGCTTGTCTTGCATGCAGCTGGCCCGGGTTTGGTCCCCCACACCCCATACGATTCTCTCAGCCCCACCAGGAGTGATCCCTGGTGCTCCCTGAGCCCAGAGGCCCAGGAGTAAGTCTTACACACTGCCGGTGTGGCTTAAAAAACCAAACACGGGGAGAGGGAGGAGGCACCACTGGAGAAACACCCCCCACCCCCATGAAAACGGCTCCCCTGGCCTCCCGCTTCCTGGATGGAAAGGTCAGACTCCTCCCCATGGCAGACAAAGTCCTGGCACTCAGTCCTTGCCAGCCTCAGGGGCGCCAGCCCAGCACGCAGACCTGCCCCCCGGCCCGCCGAGCGCCCAGGGCTGCCGAATAAGCCAGGCCTTTGTCCCTTCTGCCCCAGCCTTTGTGTGTTGGAGACATTCCCGCCCCTCAGTGCCCGAAGACCCTGCCCCACCCGTCTTTGTGCCGTCCAGTCCCTGAACTTCCGACAGGCTTGGCCACCCACGTCCCTCATGCTGGCTGGCGGCCAGCGCCCAGGCCGGCCACATTCTGGGGGCGAACAAGAGCCCCCCCTCTCCAGGAGGGCCTGTTGCAGTGCCCCCTCCCCCAGGACAATGCCTCGCCCCCCCCCCCACACACACACACACACACCGAGGGCCGGGAGCAGGGAGCCCGCCTGACCTTGCCTCTCTGTCTCCGCAGCTGGGGCATGGCCGTCAATGTGTACTCCACATCCGTGACCAGTGAGAACCTGAGTCGCCATGACATGCTCGCGTGGGTCAACGACTCGCTGCACCTCAACTACACCAAGATAGAACAGCTCTGCTCAGGTAGGCGGCCTGGTCCTCCCCCACCCCCATCCCTTGCTGCAGGGGTGTAGAAAGAATAAGGTGACCGAGGGCTGGAGGGTGCTGGAGGCTGGAGGGCTGCCCTGCTCTGCGCTAACTAGGTACTACTGTGGCTCCTCTCTCCCTGAGCTGAGCTTAGAAACGCTCAAGGTACAGATGAATCTATGGGGGGCGGGGAGGAGAACAGGTAGGATTGGGTCAGTCTGGGGTTGAGCCCCATCCCTGTTGGGGGAACACACGCCCCACAAATTGTGCGTTTCCATTGCATAATTAATCACAAATTTTATGCCACTTTTTTTCCCCAAGGAGTGAGATGCAGAGATCATATGAAGGGGTTTTGTGTGTGTTTGTGATTTTTTGGGTTTTTTTGTGTGTGTTTTTAAATTGGGTGGGCTGGAGCGATAGCACAGCGGCAGGGCATTTGCCTTGCGCGCAGCCAGCCCGGTTGAGCCGGGTTCGAGATTCCTCCGCCCCTCTCGGAGAGCCCGGCAAGCTACCGAGAGTATCTTGTCCACACGGCAAAACCTGGCAAGCTCCCTGTGATGTATTCATGGGGATACGCCAAACACAGTAACAAGAAGTCTCAAAATGGAGACGTTACTGGGCCCGCTCGAGCAAATCGATGAACAACGGGAGGACAGTGACAGTGACAGTGATTGTGCTGGGTCAGAGAGATCACATATGCAGCTGTGGTGACCACAGCCCTGGTTCAAACCCCCAGCACGACACATGCTCCCCCGAGCACGGAGTTCCCCCCGAGTGCCAGCAGGTGTGCCCCAACACCCCTCCCAAGCAACAGAAAACTTTAAAAAGTAATAGTGGTTGCCGGTATTACATAAAAATGGGGTGCCGTGACTAGGCAGGGGTGATGATGAAGCAGTGAAATAGGGCAAGGCGGGGAGTGGCAAGTAGGATCCGGAGCAGCTGCAGAGCCCTAAACTAGTCCGAGGGCGGGCGTGGAGGTGACTGAGGGAGCCGGGAAGGCTGAACGGTGAACAGCGCAGAGCAGGAAGCGGTGGAGGTGGGCTGTGGGGTGGGGGTGCTGTGCAGGCTAACAGCCCCCGTGCACCCCACTCCGGCCTCGGGGGCTGCAGATCACGGCATCCACGTGGCACAGCCAGGGGGCAGGGCCTCTCGGAGACAGAAGAACGCCCCCGGCCCACATCGTGGGGCGGGTGCAGCTGCAAAGGGGTCGGCTCCCTTGGGCCCAGCCCAGGGCCCCAGGAGTCTGGGCAGTGGCGGGGCTGGGGGGTAGGGTCTGGGCAGCAGCAGCCGAGCCCCCTCCCCCCTCCCAGGTGCAGCCTACTGCCAGTTCATGGACATGCTGTTCCCCGGCTGCGTGCACTTGAGGAAGGTGAAGTTCCAGGCGAAGCTGGAGCACGAGTATATCCACAACTTCAAGGTGTTGCAGGCAGCCTTCAAGAAGATGGGTGTCGACAAAGTAGGTGCCTGTGCCCCAGGGCCCTGAGGAGCGGCCCAGGGCTGCAGGCTGGCCTCAGCCCCTCGAGGAAGTGTTCCCCCGGCCCCCCATTCCAGGCGCAGTGGACCACTCCCCCCGCCCCCCAACTCCACTGCCCTGTCCTGATGCCGCCACCAATGCTGCCAACTCCTCTCTGCCCCACCCCCCCACGCCCCCGACCCGGCTGACTCGGCTCCTGTGCAGAAAAGTCTGTGGCTCAGGCAGACTTGAGCGCCCGCGGGGACGGGGTCACAGGGTGGGGTGGGAGGGGGGCCGGGGGCCGGCGGCCGGTTAAAGTGCTCTGCTTCTGTGGTCTGTTTCAGATAATCCCTGTAGAGAAATTAGTGAAAGGAAAATTCCAAGATAATTTTGAGTTTATTCAGTGGTTTAAGAAATTTTTTGACGCAAACTATGATGGAAAGGATTACAACCCGCTGCTGGCACGGCAGGGGCAGGACGCGGCGCCTCCTCCTAACCCAGGTGATCAGATCTTCAACAAATCCAGGAAGCTCATTGGCACAGCAGGTAACGTGCCCGAGCCAGGGGAGGGAGTGCGGGGGGCCGGGCCGGAGGGGGTCTCTGACCACGAGCGCCCCTGGGGCCACCCGGCCCGGCCCAGCCCTGCCAGCCCCGAGGAGACTGTTATCACGGAGTTCAGATGACGCTGCCCGCTGCCACTGACCAGGGGCTGTCCCCAAGGGGAGGGGGGCCCTAAGATTCCTCCAAGAGGAGAGCCCCCCCCCGCACCAGCCGACCCCCTGCCCCCTGCCCGCCGGCCTCCCAGGCAGGGGTGCGGCTCCCCCAGCCCCAGAGCTCAGCCCTCTGGAGAGGGGCTCTCTGGGCTCCTGGGAGATGGGGGGAAGCAGGCGGTTGGAAGAGACGCCCAGGCCCGCATCTGAACCCGTCATAGCAGAGCCCGCTCCTCCTGCCGCCCGCTGCTGCCCTCTCCTGCTTGCTTTGCATCTGGAGCTGCGGCTCCGCCAAGGAACTGCCCGGCCAACGCCGCCCAGCATGCCGTCCCGAGCCAGCCAGAGCCCCGGAGGGCGAGGGGTGGGGGCGCAGTGGGGGGCTCCTTCCTCAGTTCCAGATCCAGGCCATCGGCAGGGCAGGGAGTAGCACTTTGGGCTTCTGCAAGGAAAGGCCCGGCCGGCCAGTGGGGGGCTGAGCTGAGAGAGGCAGGGTGGGCCCCTCCCCTCCCCCCGGCCAGCCCGGCCTCCCTGGGCGTCCCCATCGTCCTGCATTGGGCTTGCTGAGGGGCTGCCAAGCTGCTCTGGTGTCCTGCGTGGCCGTGGCTGGAGGCCCAGAGGGAGCCCCCTCCGAGAGGGCCCGGCGGGGCGCTGCCTGCCTTTCGCATGGGTCTGTCGGCACTGGGCGGGGGGAAGGGGGGGCACCCGCAGCTTGCCGGGCCCCGCCTGACTTTTCTCCTCTGGACAGTTCCCCAGAGGACATCCCCCACAGGCCCCAAAAACATGCAGACCTCCGGCCGGCTGAGCAACGTGGCCCCCCCGTGTATCCTCCGGAAGAACCCCCCATCAGCGCGGAACGGCGGCCACGAGACTGACACCCAGATCCTGGAACTCAACCAGCAGGTCAGCTAGGCGCCGTCCCGCTCGCCCCAGGCAGATAGGGGGGGCAGGGGGGCGCGGGGAGGCAGGTTAATTCAGGGGCCTGGGGATTAGTGGCGGACTGGTCTGGAAAGTATGTTAGAGAAAAGCTGGGGGATGGGTCGGAAGAGAAAGCCCCCCCCCCCCGCCCCCGCAGACTGCTGGCATCGCTGTTGAACCAGTGTCGGGGGGATGCTGGCCCTGCCCTTGCTCTGTCAGAAGCTGGTTAAACATCCTCCCTCCGGGTTTACAGGATAACTCGGGGAATCTCTCCACGAGTCTGAGTCTTCCTTTCCCATCCTGTCCACGACGCCCGGTTTAACCTTAGTCACGTAGCCCTTGGGATGCTTTTCGGGAGAGAGAGGCGGGGTGGTGAGCGCGAGGTCATGCAGGAGTGGCATCTCGGGCTCCGACACACGTCCCGGTGGCCAGGGGGCGCCAGGCCCTGGGAGTGGGGGCACGGGGAGGGGAGCCCGAGGCAGCCCCCCTCAACCCCCCTTGGCTTGACTGTCCCCTGCTCCCTGAGCAGCTCTTAGACTTGAAGCTGACCGTCGACGGGCTGGAGAAGGAGCGCGACTTCTACTTCAGCAAACTTCGTGACATCGAGCTCATCTGCCAGGAACACGAGAGCGAGAACAGCCCCGTCATCTCAGGCATCATCGGCATCCTCTATGCCACAGAGGTGACGCGGGAGGGAGGCCCCTGGGGGCATCCCCTGGGCAGATGGGGGGCCCCGGGCTTTCCTCGGCCCCAGGACTCAGTGTTCCCTCTCCCATGCTGCCCTCCAGGAAGGATTTGCACCCCCGGAGGACGATGAGATTGAGGAACCCCAACAGGAAGACCAGGACGAGTACTGAGGGCAGCCCAGCCCTGCCGACCGCCGGCTTCCTGGGGCTCCCCCGCCCCCCCCACACACACATTATATTCCTTTCCTTACAGCTGGTCGGCCGGGTGCTTTGTCAGCCAGCAGGGCCGGGGGGCCTGGGGGGCCAGGGACGGGGGGAGCAGGCCGAGGCCCCATCCTCCTGGGACACAGGCCCCGGGCTGGGGGCTGGCGGGACCCCTGCCCTCTCCACACACCCCTATTTATTTCCGTTGTCTCCATGCTGTGTCCCGTTCCACCCCCCCCCCCCCCGCCCCGCCCTGCCAGCCACCTGCCCCTCCTGACAGCCAGCAGCCAACTCTAGGACAGTCGTTGGTATATTTTTACGTACGGACCTCCCTTGCACTTTACCTGTTCTTTCCCCAGGGCCGACCCCCGGGGCCCGCCCGGCACGAGGGCATGGCAGCAGGACTCAACCGCTCTTATTTATTTTGTCCTCCGACTTCCCCATAGTTAAGGGAAAGGCTGATGTCAGGAGAGGGGCAGGGCCCCGAAGAGGGGGTGCCTGAGGCCCCGGGGCGGGGGGGGGGGTCCCGGAGGGAGGGGGAGCGCGTGAGGGTGGAGAATGACCTCCTGGCACCAGGCTCACCCCTCTTGGTCCCTGACCCCCTCCGCACCCCAGCCCTGCCCCAGGCCAGAGCCACCCCCTTCCTGTGACTCGGTTCATACCACACAGCCTCCACCGGACCCTCCTGTCTGTCTGCTCCCATTCCCCGCCTCCCCACACACACACCCCAAGCCCCCCCGCCCCAGCCTGCATATGTGTTCACTTTTATTTAAATAAACTTGTGTGGTAAAAGTCCAGGTCCTGTCTCCCTGGGCCGAGCCGCAGCCTCAGTGCCTCCTTTCTCATCTGAGCCCCAAGCAGGTCCCTCAGCAGAGGTCCTGCCCACGGAACACCACCACACACACACACGGCCACCTGCATCCCAGGGGAGCCGGCAGTCGGCAGGATTCTGGGCTGGCCACGGCCACAGAACCCCCCACGGGGCTGGGCCTCAGCATCCTGTTCTGATCGTGTCCTGCCTCCCAGCACCTACCCAGGACCCTCAGCCTGTCTGCGGGGGGTCCAGGTCAGGGTGCTGACTAGTGCACAGGCTGCCAGGGGTGAATGGGGCAGGGAGCAAGGAGCCTCCCGTGACAGAGCCGGGGTCTCCCGTGGGTACGATGATGTCCCAGCTGCCATGCCCAGGGCTTCCCTCTCTTGAACACTCTCTCCTGGGAACGGGCATCAAGAGCCTCTCCCCTGCCCTCGCTGCCCAGCCTCCCTGCCGGGTGCCTCGGCTGAGGGCCCTGCAGGAGGGCGCCACATGAAGGTGGCACCAAGCCCGTCCCATTGACTGTGGCAGCCCACCGGACTGGTCCCGTGGCCAACCCCAACAGACATGTCCAGACCAGACCCCCGTGGACTCTGCCGCTCCAGACAGAATGTTCTACGCCACGCGTCCTCTCGTCTCATTACTCACTAGCTTTGTGGCTCTTCTGGACTCGCACTCCCCCACACGGGTACCTCAGCCCCTTTTTTTTTTCACATATTTTTTTCCTTCTGGGGGCCCTAGGGCTTACTCCTGGCCCTGCACTCAGAGATCACTCCCTGATTGGGCGGCCTTATGTGGGGGCGGGGGTGGAACCCGGGGTGACCATGGGCAGGGCAAGTGCCTCGATAGCTGTACTGTCACTCCAGCCACCCTCGGGGTCTTTTCTATCTTCTCCCACAACTCCCATGCCTGCTTCCACGCGTCTTTCTAGTTCGATTCCTTCTCTTGCCTGATCTTAGGCACCAAAGGGCGCCAGTTTCCACGTGGCCCGTCTTCAGGCCCAGTGTCCCCCTGCTAGTGGTGAGTGGCGGAAGGACTGGGGCCTCTCCCCAGAGATGGTGTCCTGAGTCCCAGGAGCTGGAACACATTTGTCTGCCTGACAAAGGAGGAGACTGAGTCGCAGAGGGGCTCAGAAGACACGCAGGCTCTGCGCGCAGGCAGCCCCACATCCCAGAATCCCCTGAACACTGAGCTCCAAGTAGCTCCTGAGCACTGAGCTTGGAGCAGCTCCTGCGCACCACCAGGTGTGGCCCAAATAAACACAAACGCAGGGAGGAGGGCAGCCTGGGTCATGCAGGTGGGTCTAGTGCGGAGAAGGAGCCATAAAGGGGGACGTGGTCAGAGAGAGCAGGATCAGGGGAACGGAATGTGGAGAACAACCTTCTGCTATTTCGGTCTTTGGGGATGGAAAGAGGCCACAAGCCAAAGAGTGTGGGTGACTCTGAGGAAGGGCTAAGATGAAGTTCAGTGGTCCAGCCCATGATTCGCCTGTCAGAAGCTCCTGCATTCCATGCCAGGCACCTCCACCCCCAATTCAGGAGGGAGCCTGGGTCACACCCAGTGGTGTTCAGGGGCTACTCCTGGATCTGTACTCAGGGGTCCCTCCTGGTAGTCGTTGGGGGACCGTATATGGTGTCAGGACTCAAACTGGTCAGCTGCAGGCAAAGTTTATCTCGTTGGTCCCCCACCCCCAAAATTACCCAAAAGGTCAAGGAAATTCCACAGAGCTTCGAGAGCACTGTGGCCCGGCACTCGATTTCAGTCCAGAAAACCCATTCTCAGGTCTTCACCTTCAGAATATAAATTGGTGTATGTGTTGTTTCCCCCTCTCGGAGAGCCCGGCAAGCTACCGAGAGTATCTCGCCCGAACGGCAGAGCCTGGCAAGCTCCCCGTGATGTATTCCATATGCCAAACACAGTAACAACAAGTCTCATGATAGAGAACATTACCGGGCCCGCTCAAGCAAATCGATGAACAACGGGAGGACCGTGACCGTGACCGTCATGTGTTGTTTTATGCCACTGAGCTCACGGCATAGCAGCCACAATCGAAAATTCATTCCAGGATCAAACTACTTCATTCCTCCCTCATGTTAGACATCCGCCTGTCCTTGATCACTTGGGTTTTTCTGGGTTTTACTTTGTTTGGGGGCCACACCTGTCTGTGCTCTGGGCTTACTCCTGCCTCTGCTCGGCGATCACTCCGGGTGGCAGTGTGGGGACCTAATGTGGGTCAGTCACATACAAGCCCTTGGCTGATATACTGTTTCCTCGGCCCTTAGCACTTTCATCCGTCCCTTCATGCCCTGCCTAAACCTTCCTCATCTCCTGCCTCTTGCAGTAGTTCTCACCATCTTCCCTTTGAATATCTGTGATGCTGAGTGTGACTCTCCGTGTACATGTCTGTCTCCCATGCAGGCTCGGGGCTTCTCGTGCCACTGAGGTGTGTATGCCACCTCTACCCAGTCCAGTGCCCAGTTCCTGGCTAGAGAGGGGCTGGGCAAATGCTGCGGGATAAGGAAGCAAATGACTGTAACAGCTAGATGCCAAGCTGCTGCAGATGGCGTGCTAGACTCTCCCTGGGAAAGGGGAAGGCGAGCCCACCCTGTCTGCAGCTCCACCACGGAGCAGTCCCCATGTTTGCCTGTGGGGAGCCCCCCATTCTGTTTCTCTGCTCAAATGAGGGTTTTCTCTGTAGCCGTACCTGTGACACATAGCAGAGAGGGGACACTGCTGCCATCTGAGAAATGAATTGGTAGTGATCCAGCACTGTTCCTGGTAAAAAGCACTTCCAACTCGACTCGAAGCCGCCAGTGGCAGTCAATCCCGGGAAGGCCTGGAGGGCTGGAGGGCAGGTGTTGGCAGTCCCCTGCCACCTCCTGCCTTTCCTGTCCCCAATTCATCTCTCAGGGGGCCCATTTAACGTTCTGAATAGGGGGATCGTGCTGGTTTTCCACCGGCTTCCCAGATCCTGAGGTCTTGTGGACAAGGACTGAATTTGGCCAGACCAGACCTCGGGCATAAGGATTCAGATCCTTGTTTGACCTCATCAGCTCCTAAATCCCATTAAGCACCACACCTATGAACAACTAATTCCAGTTTCCCAGACTCGCTCTGCCACGTTCCACCCCCAGACCACTTTGCTCCAGTTAGGAAGTTCATGCAACCAGCCTCTTCCCTCCGCTGTCCCCATTCAACTGACGAACCACCTGTTCCCAAGAAGCTGCCTCCAATGACTTCTGGAAGCCTTCCTTGATCTCCATCCTGTGGAACTCCTCACTTCCCACCGTTTCATCCATTTCATTCATTTGGATTTTGGACTCTCCGTTCTCACTACTTGGCCTGTCTTGTACCTCAGTATGGCAGGTAGAAGTCTCACCCTGAGTGGTGGCTATCTAGGACATGGTGCGTTTCCTTCACTGTCGTTAAGCCCTTTCATTTCACTTGCCCCCTGCAGTGATGCTTCAGGTTTCTGGGCCTGGTGTGACTCCACAAGGCTAGGGAAGGCCCTCAGTGGGGTGACTAATTTGCACTGTCACTATTGAGCAGGCTCAAGCCTGGGCCTCTAAAGTGCTGCCCCCCTGCTATTGGGACTCAGGGCTGACTCTTGTCTTAGCTCCCTTTCTGGTCTCCTTTCTTGGAAGGGGCACCCCAGCCCTGGTGGCCCCCGGCTTTCAGTACCCCCCACTACCCAGCCTCTCTCCCTCAGACTCCACTGTCTCCCAGGCTCTTGGACCAGAGGCTTTTTTAGCCCTTCCAACCTTCTGTCACAAGCATCAGAAAAAATAGCACTTTCCAGGAAGGGAGGAAACAGTCCATCCTCAAATGTGGAGATAACCAGAACTCTCCCTTTTATCCTTGTGTGTGTGTGTGTGTGTGTGTGTGTGTGTAAGAGAGAGAGAGAGAGAGAGAGAGAGAGAGAGAGAGAGAGAGAGAGAGAGAGAGAGAGAGAGAGAGAGAGAGAGAAGCAAGATACTGTTCTTTCTGTTTCGTTTGGTTTTTGTGCCACACTCGACCATGCTCGGGGCTCACGCCTGGAATTACACCGTGCAGGGTCTCACCCCGGGCGGCTGCGTGCAAGGCAGGGGCCCTACCCGCTCTACTCTCTCGGGCCCAAGATAGTGTCGACTGAACGAAACATACTTAGAAAGACGTGAAGAGGAGAGAAGGAAAGAAGGGATACGTGGTTGGAAGGAGAACACAAGCTCGCAAGGGCGGCCGATGAGCGAGCTTCGTTTCATCCTTCGAGCCCTACGAGAAAGGCTCGGAAAGAAAACAAACAAACCAGAAAGAAAAAAAAAACAGTTCAAGGGCCACCAAGTCGCCCCCACCGTGGCCCGCGCGCGCACGGTGGGCTGCTGGACCTCCCCACCCGGGGCCCGGGGCCGGCGGGAGCTGCGCGCCCAGCGGCCAGGGCGAAGGACTACAAGTCCCAGGCTGCCTTGCGGCTGACGTCACGCGCGCGACGGCCGGCGCGGAGACGTGGCAGCGCGCGGCGCGGCGGCCCGGGAGCGGGAGCGGGAGCGGGGGCGGCGCGGCCGGGGGTCGAGCCATGGCGGCCAAGGCGGCGGGCGGGGGGCGCTGGGAGGTGGTGAAGAAGGGCCGGAGGCCGGGGCCCGGCGGCGGCCGTCGCGGAGGCGGCGGGGACCGCCGCGCCCTCGGGGAGGCCAACGGCGTGTGGAAGTACGACCTGACCCGTGAGTAGCCGCCGGGGGCCGCCGGGCGCCAGCACCCCGCCCCCACCCCCGCCGCCGCGGGGGGAAACTGAGGCCGGGGGAGGCGGAGCCCCGCCCAGGGCTCGTGGCCGCCCGGGGGTCCTGGATGCGGCTCTTGGCAGCCCCGCTTCCCCCGTCGCCCCCCACCCGGACCCCCGCCGCTGGCCCCGGCCCCGGCCCCGCACCCGGCCCGGCCGCGCCTCCCTGCAGGGCCCGAGGACGGGGCACCGCCTCCTGGACGCGGGGCCGGCCCCCCTCCTTGAGAAACCCGCCCGTGGGGTGCGGGGGTGGGCCGGGGGAGAAGAGACCCACCCCGGGCTCCCCAACCTGTTGCGCCCCGCCCCGGAGCCCTGGAGAAAGCCCGGCTGCTGGTTGAGGGTAGAGCCGTCACGTGGGCGGCCAGAGGACGTGGAGGAACCCTCGGGTCCGCCCCCCCCCCTCCGGCCTCACCCCCACCCAAGGGTGCTTGTCACTCGCCGGGCCCACGGAGCACCGCACCTGTTGCCCCCCCGGCCTGGCGCTGATCTGATACGAAACGCCTCTGCCTCTGCGGGGAGGTGTGGCCGCGCCAAGGCCCTGGGGTGGATTCTCGACCGGTCCGGTGATCCACACCCCCCAGCACGGCTTGCCAAGGAAGCCAGAGGGCGGGCGCCCTGCCCTGCTTTGGGGGGGGTTAGCCAGAAGGAAGGGGCCGGGCGAAGAGTTCGGTGACCCGGGGCGGGGGCAGGCCAGCCGCGCTCAGGGACACCCCCTCTCTCCGCGGCTTATTGCCCAGCGCCCATCCAGACCTCGAGCACCCTCTATGAGCAAGGCTTCGAGAAACTCATGAAGCGGCAGAACAAGGAGCAGGTCCCCCCGCCTGCCGTGGAGCCCAAGAAGATGGGGAACAAGCCAGCCAAGAAGGCGGCCCCCGTGGCCAAGCCAGCGGCCCAGCAGCAGGGCCGTTTCCGCAGCCTGGAGGAGGCCCTGAAGGCCGTGAGTTCAGTGGGGTTGGGGGGAGGGGGAGGGAGGCTCCAGGGTCAGCCGAGGGACCTTTGGAATCTTTTGGTTTACTTTTTGTTTGTGGGGACCCCACTGGCTGTGCTCAGGCGTTACTCCTGCCTCTGCACTCAGGAATCACTCCTGACGGTGCTCCGGGGGCCCTATGGGGTGCCAAGGATCAGCCCTGGGGCCCGCTGTGCTGTTGCTCCGGCTCCAGGACCCCTGGAATTTGGGGACCCTCTTGGTGGAGGGAAGGTGTGCGGGAAGGGACGGACTCCCCTCCCCGTCTCCAGTGCAGAAAGGAAATAGGTGGTTTAGAAGGAGCTGCGGGGTCGTGAGAGGGAAGCGTGGGGCCCGAGAACACCAGGGAGGAGGGAGGGAGACAGATGTCCTGGGTTCCTTGGCCTGTGGAAGAAATCCTTCCTCTCCCCCCTTGCCCTCTGCCTTTGCCCTTGGAGCTAGGCAGGGCCTCGAGTTTGGGGCTTCCCGGGGGCTGCCCCCTCTCCTGAGAGCCGGCACGGGCGGCAGCATCGCGGCGTTCCGTTGCCTGTGCCCTCTGTCCATGGGCCCCCTGCTCCCCCACCTCTGTCCTGCCCCCCTCCACTCGCGACTCACCCCAGGGGCCTGTGTCCCTGGCAGCTGGACATGGCCGCCCTGCAGAAGGAGCTGGACCAGAGCCAGCGCGTGTTCTCCGGGAACCCGTCCGTGTGGCTCAAGGACCTGGCCAGCTACCTCAACTACAAGCTGCAGGTGCCGCCGAGCGAGCCCACCCTGAGCCAGTACTCGCACGGTGAGTGCTCCGGGCTGCTCCAGGACCCTCGACCGCCCTGGCGTGGGGCTGGGGCCATAGCACAGCGGGGAGAGCGTTGGCCTTGCACGCGGCTGACCCGGGTTCGATCCCCAGCATCCCATAGGGTCCCCTGAGCACCGCCAGGGGTGATTCCTGAGCGCAGAGCCAGGAGTAAGCCCTGTGCATCGCCAGGTGTGACCCAAAAACCCCAAAAAAAGGTTCCACGCCTCCCGGGGGGTGGGGGGACGCCAGCGCAGGGCCGTCGCTCACGCGGGGGCCCCCTCCCAGATTACCCCTACAGCCTGGTGAGCCGGGAGCTGCGGGCTGTCATCCGGGGGCTGCTGAGCAGGGCCGCGGGCTCTCTGGAGCTCTTCTTCGACCACTGCCTCTTCACCATGCTGCAGGAGCTGGACAAGACGCCAGGTGAGGGGCGGGGGTGGGCCGTTCTGTCCCAGGGCGGGGGGCTTTGCTCCGCGTGCCCACCTTACCCAGTGGCCGGCGGGTCACGTTCTTTCCAGCAGAGTCACGTGCTCCCCCAGCCACCCACTCCCGGAAGGGAGGAGGCGGTTCAGACTCGCTGAGCCGGCACTGGGGCTTGCGACCGCCGGCAGGGCGCTTTCCAGCTGGGGGGCCCCCCGAGTGGAGCCGGGGGGTCTGAGCACACGGGTCTCTCCAGGGGAGTCGCTGCATGGCTACCGCATCTGTATCCAGGCCGTGCTGCAGGACAAACCCAAGATCGTGACAGCCAACCTGGGCAAGGTGAGCGTGGGGAGGTGCTGGGGTTCCCCCCCCCGAGGCAAGGCAGAGCCCCCCAGGAGGGACCACGCTGCCTGGCCCGGGGGTGCTCCCACCGCCCTCCCCACCCCAGCCACCCTCTCGCCTCCCGTGTCCCCAGTTCCTGGAGCTGCTGAGTTCCCACCAGAGCCGACCAGCCAAGTGTCTGACCATCATGTGGGCCGTGGGGCAGGCCGGATTTACCAGCCTCCCTGAGGGCCTGAGAGGTGAGGGGGACACGGGGGGACTCGGGGCCTGGAGGCGCTCCCGAGCCTGGGCCCCGGGCTGAGGCGTCTCGGGGGCCTGTCTCCGCAGTGTGGCTGGGCGTCATGCTGCCCGTGCTGGGCATCAAGTCCCTGTCCCCCTTCGCCATCGCCTACCTGGATCGGCTGCTTCTGTGAGTGATGGGGCGGGGGGGACATTGGGGTGAGCTCTCCGCTTCAGACTGGGGGCGGGGGGTGGCAGTGCTGTTCCTCAATGCTGATCTGAGGGGGGTTGCGGCTGGGCCGGTGGTCTACAGCAGACCTGTCCCCCTTCACCCTAGGATGCACCCTAACCTCACCAAGGGCTTTGGCATGATTGGCCCCAAGGACTTGTTTCCTCTCCTGGACTTCGCCTACATGCCCAACAACTCGCTGACGCCCAGGTAGGGCTTGCCTGGGGCACAGCCGTGGTGAAGACACCCACGGGGGCAGGCAAGGCCTGTCCTGCCCCTTCTCCAGCCGCCTTGAGGTCACCTGTGCCTCTGGGCGTGCTGGAGGCAGACGTCGGGGCCAGGGCCGAGGGCGGCTCCCTCCTGGGCAGGCCTGGGCGCCTGAGCTGGCCTCTCCACCAGCCTGCAGGAGCAGCTGTGCCAGCTGTACCCGCGACTGAAGGTGCTGGCGTTCGGGGCGAAGCCGGAAGCCACCCTGCACACCTACTTCCCCTCCTTCCTGTCCCGAGCCACCCCCAGCTGCCCCGCCGAGATGAAGAGAGAGGTGAGGATGCCGCCTTCCGGTCTGGCCCTCCCCTCGGGAGTGGCCGCCCTCTCGGCGCTCCCCTCCACGACGCCCCATCATGCTCCCTCCTGCCCCCGAGCAGCTCGTGGGCAGTCTGACCGAGTGCCTGACGGTGGACCCCCACAGCACCAGCGTCTGGAGGCAGCTCTACGCCAAGCACCTGTCACAGTCCAGGCAGGTGGGGGGGGCGCCCCGGCCCACAGCGGGACCCCTTGGACCAGGCTCCCAGGCTGTCTCCGGGTGGAGCAGGAGGCGAACACCTGTCGCTGTTCCAGCCCCCGCCTGTCTGGCTGGGTGGGGGGTTTCTGGGAGCAGCCCCTCGGGGTGGGCCTGGGCCAGTGCTGATGGGCAGGGCTCGTCTCCCCACAGCGTGCTGCTGGAGCACCTGCTCGCGTCCTGGGAGCAGATCCCCAAGAAGGTGAGCGGCCGCGGGGCGGGGTGAGGCGGGGCGCACGTCGCAGGGTAGGCACTTGGTGCGTTGGGCAGAGAGAGCGAGGCCGGGAGGAGGCTCCGGGGTCCGTCTGCTCGGGGTCCCCCGCCGGACCTCAGCGCAGGCTTTCCGACCCCGCAGACGCGGAAGTCTCTGCAGGAGACGGTGCAGGCCTTCAAGCTCACCAACCAGGAGCTGCTCAGGAAGGGCGGCGGGAACCCCGACGTGGGCCCCTGTGAGGCGGCCTGCAAGGTGAGGCCCGCGGCTCTCCTGCCTCACCCGGCCCCGGGGAGCAGCCCCCCCCTCTGACGGCCGCCCCCACCCGCGCCGCCCCCAGGGGCTGCTGCAGCAGGCGCGGGGCCTCCGGCTGCCCTGGACCCGGCTTCTCTTGCTGGCACTCGTCTTCGTCCTGGGTTTCCTGTGCCACGACTTCCACTCGCACAGCTCCTTCCAGGGTAAGTGGGGCCCGGGCTGCGGCTGCGGGCGCCCACCGGGGGCTGCCGAACCCAGGCCCCTTTCGCGCGCACAGGGAGGTCCCCATTGGATAACCCACGGCCGGGAGCGGAGAGCAGGCGCCGCTGTCGCGGACTCCGAGCCCCGCTCTGTGCCGAGCCCTGCCCCTGCCGCCCCTCCACAGCCTCCCTCTCCGGCCGCCTCCTGCACTCCTCCGGTGTCCTGCCTGCCGGCCAGTGGGCCTGTGCACAGCTCTACGCCTCCACCCTGCATGGCTACAGGTACCGTGCCGGGAGGGGCAGCGGCGTTCCTGCCTCCACCTGACCGGGGGGCCTGAGACGCTGAGGAAACCCCCTCCCTCTTCGTCTCTTGCCTACAGCTGGATGGAGAAAACACTTCCGGCCTGGGGCTCCCGGCTGCTGACCACGGCCAGGCCCAGCTTGCAGCTGGCCTGGGACCACGCCAGTGCCGCCATCAGCCTCCTCTGGGCGCACTGTGCTGCCTCCCTGGGCTGGCTGGGCGACAGCCTCGGCAGCCTCTTGCAGCAGGTGAGCTAGGAGCAGCGGGCCAGGCCGGGGCGGGGGCAGTTCCCCAGCCTCCGGTCACGACCCCCCCCCCCCTTCTGTCCACTGCAGGCGCAGCTGCCCGCCGTCCTGGCGCGGCTCACCCAGTGCCTGCGGGAGCTGCTGCTGCTGCTGCACGAGCATGTGCTGCTGCCCTGCTGGCAGCTGCTGCTGGCCGCGCTGGCCCGTGCACAGGAGCACTGCCACGAGGCGTGCAGGTGAGACCCGCCGCCGAGCTCGCACCCTTGGCCCCTGGACGCGTGGGGAGGCAGGTGGCGAGCCTGGGCCGGCCGGGGGCCTGAACGGCTGTCCTCCCCCTTGTCCTTTCCTCCAGGGGCGAGGTGACCTGGGCCTGCTTGAGGACGCAGCTCAGCGAGGCAGTGCTCTGGGCCTGGCTCCGCCTGCAGGACATCACCGTGACTCTCTTGGACTGGGCACTGGCCTCGATGTCCCAGCAGTGACGCCTGCCCGTTGACTCCACTCCAGAGCAGACCCAGAGTTGAGTGGCCGAGGGGGTGGCAGTCAGCCCGGGGGTCTCTCACTTGGTGCCTGAGTCGTGTCTCCTCAGCAGATGGCCGGTGGTCTCTGGCCCAGCCCTCGCCTCTGTGGTCAAGGTCCAGCCCAGGCCTCGCCTTCTGCCCACAGAACCACTGGATACTTCGCTGGCCCTGTGGCATCTGTCTCCCAGCCTCTGTCACCCGCCCTTTCCCTCTCGTGTCCCCTACTGTCAGCTTTCCGTCTGCAAAAGCCCCAGATGTCACAAAGGGGCCCCTTGGGCAAGTGGGCCTTGATGCTCTTCAGCTGACAGTCCTGCTGCGAAGACATTGGTCACCCCCAAAGGATCCAAGTGGACCCCAGAGTGGGCAGCAGCTTCCTGGTGTTGCTGCCCATGGACGTGGAGAGTTGGTGGAGAGGGCCCCTGCACTGGCCCTGCTTCCGCTGTCCACCCCGCCAGTGCTGTCCCCCTTCGGAACAACAGTGCAGATGGTGTGCGCCACCGGTTCAGGGACCTCCCGGCATTGCAGGGCACAGCTGCAGCCGTGAAGATGAAATAAAGGACGCCTGGTTTCTAGCAGCTTGTCCGCGTCTGTTTCCTGCCTGTGGGCTAGGACCGCTCATTTCTGGACAGTTCTGCGGGGACAGGCCAGTAAGGGAGTTCTAGCAAGGAGCCCCATGCATCTCGAGGGTGCGCTGCTCCGGTCCCGAGCCGCCCCTGCTCCTCTGTTCATGTTGTCTGGGTCAGGGCCATGATTCATGTACCAAGATTTGTTTTGTCAGTGTGGCAGTTGTCTTGAGAAAGTCGGCAAGGGGCCGGGGAGCTGTCAGGAGAGGACACACACATGGCGCAGGCAGGGCCCCGAGTTTGGCCCCAGCACCACATGGCTTCCTGGACACTGCCAGTGTCACCCTGGGGAGCGGCGAGCTGGAGGAAGCTCGGAGTGCTGAAGTCCACACCTGAGCTCAGCCCCCTGCGCCACCAGGAGGAACCCCCACACATGGCCAGTCTGACCCCCGCACCCCCAGCTGGAGGTGTGGCCCCGTGTTGCAGGGGACACTGAATATGGTCACCGGCACTGAGGAAGACAGGTGCGTGTGCTTGGCATGTGGTGGGGCCCTGGGTTCAGTCTCCGGCACCGTTGTTCAAGCATCTTGGCGTGCTTGCCGCCAGAAGCATTATCTCCATATTCATTTCGTTTTTGACAAGTACATGGATCCTTGAGTCCTCAAATTTGTTTCTTAGAGTTTTTGGGAATACAAGTGGAACATGGCTCCAGTGCTCCAGGCTGGCTTCTGTCCCCCGCAGGAGAACTGGCAAGTGTGATGCTGGTCTGTATCCATCTCCAGGGGGCAGATGCCTGCCCGGGGCTGCAGATTCCTACTTGCTTCCTCCTCAGTGCGGAAATACTCCGTCTCGATGAGGCACCCGGCAGCCAACATCATCCTCTCTGCCAAAGTCGGCCTGCAGGGGGCCAGGGCCTAGCCGTGGTAGGCAGGCCTGTCTGGGGACCCCAAGACTTCCATGTCCGCTCTTACCTGTCAGAATTAACAGGATCAATCTTTGCATCAGGAATCTAGTAACTTGGGGCCAGAGCAGTAGGACAGTGGGCAGGGCACGTTCCAGTTTCAGTCCCCGGCATCACATACGGTCCCCTGAGCACAGAGCCAGGAGTCAGACCTGAGCACCGCCAGGTGTGGCCCCAAAACAGATAAAAGGAATTTAATGACTTTCCTGGATTTGAGGCAAATCGAAGAAGGTGTTTGATGGGAGCCCAGTTGGCAAGGGCACAGGACAAGAAAAAGGACGATGCTCCGACCATGTCTGACTCCAGCTCCCTGCTGGGGGCACAGTGCTCAGCCTGCAGTGGCCACCCCACCCCTTCCTCTGTCCGGGTTCTGACTCCCCACTGTGGTCACCTTATTCCTTTGAGTTTTCTTTCTGTTTTTCGGGGGGTGGGTTGTTCTGTTTGGGGGTCACACCTAGTGGCGCTCAGGTCACTCCTGGCAGGCTGTTTCTAACACTGCCCTCAGCTGCCAGCAACAGGTTAGCAGGGGTTCCCACCTTGCACCAGGGTACTGGCCTCTCACTTAGCCTTTTTTTTTTTTTGTCCTGGTTTTTGGGCAACACCAGGCCGTGCTCAGGGTTGACACCTGGTTCTGTGTTCAGGGATCACTCCTGGTAGGACTTGGGGGACCCTGTTGGGTGCCGAGGATCAAACCCGGGTCTGCCATTTGCAAGACAAGTGCCCTACCTGCAGTAGTGTCAAAATTGTCTGATACCAGGATGATAGAGGAAAAGCCCACCACTGTACCAGCCACCCCATGAAAACTAATCCAGACATCCAGGTGACTCGGTTTTGCTGAATCAGAAGGCCAGGCTGGGCCAGCACGTAGAACCCAGGTGCTGACAGCACACAGCGGGCGGTCTTGCCCCTTCCGAAGGGAACCAACATCCCAGCCACATATGGACAGCCGGGCCCGCACCGCTGGAGCTCCCCGGAGAGTGAGCAAGAGGCTGCACCCCTTTCCTGCCTGGAAATGCAGCTCTCTGGGTCTGCCCACATTCCCCCCCTCGCCTCCGCCCCCCCCCCCCCCCCCCGTCCTCAGCTTAGCTGCACCCAGTCTGCAGCCTCAGCTTGTGACACTTGTCGTGCCAGGCACGGAAGGGGGTTGAGCCCACATCCAGGGCCTTGCTGGTCCCCAGGTGCCACCACGCACAGATTTGAGTATTTCCCCTAGACACGGGTCCGCTGGTCCTGGTCCGTTCCAGAGTGACCCAGTTAAGAGCACTTGTGAACAGCACAGAAACCACACGGTTGTGTGACCCCTGAGCGTCTTAGTATGTCTGTCTCCTAAAGGAGCTTGGCTCTATCTAGGTCAGACTCCAAAAGTGGGTGATCTCAGGGGCGTGTACTTATGTGTGGGCATGGGGGGGGCAGTAGTAGTCTCGGGTACAACGGGGCAGGGGGCACTTGGTATATGTTCACTTAATCACTTAATCACTTAACTTCCCGTTAGTCGTCGATTTGCTCGAGCGGGCGCCAGTAACGTCTCCATTTGTCCCTGTCGCGTGCTAGTGTAGCCCAATGGCATCTGTTCGCTCCGGGAACATGAAGGGCCTCAAACCGATTGTTCATGATCTTGACGAAGAAGTCTGACCATCTGGTAGGTGGGCGGCCACGCGGTCTCTTGACATCCCATGGAATCCAATCAGTAACAGCTCTAGTCCAACGGTCGTCTCATTACGTGACCAGCCCATCTGATTTTCGACACCTTGGCAAATGAGACAGCGTCCCTGATCCTTGATCGTCGACGGATGTCAGAACTCCGGATTCGTTCTCTCATTTGAGTGAAACGTGATATTCCAAGCATAGCTCTTTCTATTCTTCTTTGGGAGACCTGAATGGCGTTCTCATCTTGTTTGCGTAGGGCCCAGGTCTCTGAGGCATATGTTAATGCAGGAAGAACAGTGGAATCAAAGAGATGTGCCCGGAGCCGGAGGTTCTTCGTCCTCTTAGCTATTTCTTCGACGTTCTTGAAGGCGTTCCAAGCCGCTCTCTTCCTCCTGCGCAGCTCGGGTGCCAGGTCATTTGTCATGTTGACCTCTCGACCTAGGTACACATAGCTGTTGCATTCGGAGATGGTCGTTCCATTGAGAGCGAATGGGGCGTCAGGAACAAGGCTGTTTCTCATAAACATTGTCTTCGTAAGATTCAGCTGTAGTCCTACCTTTCCACACTCACGGTCAAAGTCGGCCAGCATTTGTGCCGCTTGGCTGATGTTTGGTGTTATTAAAACAATGTCATCAGCATAGCGGAGGTGGTGTAGTTGCCGACCATCTATCTTCACTCCCATTCCTTCCCATTCCAGTCGTCGCATGATGTTCTCGAGGGTGGCACTGAACAGTTTCGGTGAAATGGTATCACCCTACCGCACCCCTCTCTTGATATCAACGATCACTTCTTTGTAGAATGGTGAGATCCTGGTAGTGAATCCGCAATACAGCTCACAGAGGATCCTGATGTATTGGGCTTGAATGCCCTGATTGGCTAGGGCTTCAATGACCGCTTCCGTCTCAACAGAATCAAAGGCCTTCTTTAAATCAATGAACGTTAAACAGAGCGGCATCTTGAACTCCTGAGAAACCTCAATGAGCTTGGTTATCGTGTGGATATGGTCGATGGTGCTGAATCCTTTGCGGAACGGGGCTTGCTCGCATGGTTGTCCTTCATCTAGTGTTCTGCCAATCCTATTCAGGATGACTCAAGTGAACAACTTGTAGATGACAGACAAAAGGCAGATAGGGCGATAGTTGCCAATGTCATGGATGTCTCCCTTCTTGAACAGTAGTACGGTCCTGCTGGTTTTCCATTGGGACGGAACCTTGCATTCAGACAGGTAGCGAGTGAAGAGCCGAGCCAGTGTATTGATGAGTACTGACGGCAGGTTCTTCAGGTGTTCAGGTCTGACCTTGTCTGGGCCGGGTGCTGTTTGTTTCTTTACCGACGAAATGGCGTGTCGGATTTCGGAAGGGAGAACGTTGGGAACGACATACCCATCCTGTGGAATTTGGTATGTCGGCAAGTGGACATGGCTATCGAAGAGATTTGAGTAGAAGTCATGGATAATCTTCTCCATTGCCGTTCTGGAGGATGTGATGGATCCATCAGGACGTCGGAGGGCAGTCATCTTGGTCTTATAGTTGGCGAAGGACAGGCGGGCGTTACGAATACTTTTCCCGGCTTCTGCCGCATCTACCAGTACTTCTGCTTTTCTCTCTTTGAGGTCTTCCTTGATCGCATCTCTGCACTGCTTTGCGAGCTCGGACACTACTTCCACTACCCAGCTGTCACCACACTTCAGGACACTTTCTGGACTCGCGCGGCCGCTTGCGGCCGCGCAACACATCATAAGACACTAAATACCCATCTTCTGGAATTGTCGTACCATATTTGATAGGGTTCAAATATGGTAACACCTACAAGGGTGATTAGAGGTCACCCCAAAAGCCTCTATCCCTCTCGGAAAGACTGGCAAGCTACCAAGAGTATTCCGCCCGCATGGAAGAGCCTGGCAAGCTATCCGCTGTGTATTCGATATGCCAAAACCAGTAACTACAACTGATCTCATTCACCTGACCCTGAAGGCTTCACCGACATGGCAGCACTGAGAAGGATGAGAAAGGAGAAGCCGACAAAATCTCAAGGCCAACCTAGGCTGCCACAACGAAGGAAGACAAAAATGATCGTCTGTACTTTCAATGCACGTACGCTAGCATCAGATGCATCCATCGAGGACCTGATGGTACAAGCGCGAATGATCAAGTACGACATCATTGGTCTGACCGAGACAAGAAGGCACGAATCTCACCATGCTGTTTTCGACACTGGAGAAGAATTGTTCCTCGGAACATGCGATAAAAGAGGCGTTGGAGGCGTCGGTGTCCTTGTCAACACAAACTTAGCCAAGAGCATTGATTCATTCGAATGCCTAACAACCCGAATCGGACGTTTACATTTGAATAGATGTGGCTCACTGCCTGCAGTTTCTATCTTCGTTGTCTACGCACCAACATCTCATTATGATGAAAGAGAAATCGAGAAGTTCTACATGGAGCTAGAGAAGTTCTATAAAGAAGACCACACCTTCTACAAGATCATTGTGGGTGATTTTAATGCCAAGATAGGACCGAGAAGATCAGCTGAAGAACTTCACATCGGGACCCATGGCCTAGAATGGAACGAACAGGGTGAGAGACTGTCTGAGTTCATCATGTCGACCAAAACCATTCATGGTAACTCACAGTTCCAGAAGGCAGAATCTAAACGATGGACATGGGAGTCTCCCGGTGGACGATTCCACAACGAAATAGACCACATCATATTCAATCGACGGTTTTGCCTGACTGATGTCACTGTTGTCCCAAAATTTCGAACGGGATCGGGCCACCGTCTCCTTCGTGCAAAATTCTACTTCACAGAGCGGGGAGAAAGGGCTGCAAAGTTCAAAAAGAGAACTCCCAGAATGACCACCAACTGGGAACTCTTTGGTACTATTGCGGCAACATGGGAAGATGCCATTGTTGACAACATTGACGAGGAATACGATCGACTGGTTCAGCACCTCCATGAATGTGCGAGGAACGCCAAGAGAGAGATAGCCACAAAAAATCGCCTATCTTCAAAAACTCTTGAGCTAATTCGCCAGCGTGGTTTGGCGCATGCCTCAGGCAACCGCAAGCTAACGTCCGAGCTCGCAAAGCAGTGCAGAGATGCGATCAAGGTATATGTTCACTTTTTTTTTTTTTTGCTTTTTGGGTCACACCCAGCAATGCTCAGGGGTTACTCCTGGCTCTGCACTCAGGAATTACTCCTGGCAGTGCTCGGTGGACCGTATGGGATGCTGGGGATCGAACCCGGGTCAGCCGCATGCAAGGCAAATGCCCTACCTGCTGTGCTATCATTCCAGCCCCTATATGTTCACTTTTTAAAGGGTAGATCTCCAGGGTTTGTTTAAGCTTGGAAGACAAAGGCCCTCACATCTTCCATTATCCATTTGTACTGGGCAATTCCATTGCAGGGGAGGTGGCAAGTGCTGATGGACTGCTCTGCCTACCAATAAAAACGAGAATTGAACGTGGCTTGCTGTTACTTTTACCATATTAGCATAGCAATTACTAGCTAATAGGCTTTGTTTTAAGAGCAGTTTTAGACTCACAAACATCAAGCTAAGGACAGGAGAGGAGAGAGTATGAGGGTTAAAGCCTTTCCTGTGACCAACACAGTTCAATGCGCAGCACTGCATTTGGTCTCCGAACAGAGACAGGAATGGCCTCTGAGCACTGCTCTGGGTCATTTGAGCACTGCTCAAACTCCCCCCCCCCCCCACACACACACAAACTAAAAACCCCTATCCCTCCCTTATTCAGACAACCCTCCTCATTAGCATCAGTGACTGACACCAAACCCACAGTTTAGACAGTCACTCTTGGTGGGACCCTTGCCATGGGTGTTGGCAAGTGCAGCGTGACATGGAATCACACCTACAGTTTCCTGCCCTCCAAGTCCCCATGTTTACACTCAGATACCATGGCTCCTCTGATCCTGGGTCCTGCCGTCGTATTCCCGTAGTAACACTAGAATGTCCCCGATTTGGGGTAATACGGCAGGTGGTCTTTCAGAGGCGACTTCCTCCACTTGGTGATGTGCATTCGGGCTTCCTCCCTGTCTCCTTAGAGCTCGATGGGCCATTTTTTCTAGCATTAAATAATATTCCATTGTCTGACTGTACCACTGTACATTCACTTATTTAAAAACCATCTTGGATGATTCCAAATTTTGGCAATTGTGACTACAACTGCTATGAATAACTATGTGGTTTTCTGTGTAAACTTATTTTTGATTCAGTTTTGGTAAATACTGAGCAGTATGTTTAGCTTTCTTTCTTTCTTTCTTTCTTTCTTTCTTTCTTTCTTTCTTTTTGTTTTGGGTCATACCTGGCAATGCTCAGGGATTATGGGCTCTTTAATTAGGAATTACTCCTAGCTAGAAGGAATGAAACCATTTTCAGATTTTCATATAGCATAGTCCTCTATAGTTTTCTTTTCTAAAATGTGGTACTTCTTTTTTGCTTTTGGGCCACACCTGTCATTGCTCAGGGCTTGCTCCTGGCTCTGTACTCAGGGACCATCTGGGGTGCTGGGGATCAACCAGAGTTGGTCACATGCAAGGTAAATAAATGCTCTTTGTACTGTCACTTCAGCCCTAAAATGTGGCACTTTTATCTGACTTTGTTGTCAGAGTAATTGACCTCAGTAATGAGTTAGAAAGTGTCCTTCCTTTCTCGTATGTTTATTTATCAATTTAAGTTAAATGATTATTGTTGCTCTTGCTTTAAATGCTTGGTTTAGGGTTGGGAGAGATAGCACGGGGATTAAGGCACTTGCCCTAAATGTGACCAACCCTAGTTTAATCCCTGGCACTACATATGGCCTCCTAAGCACCACTGGGAGCACACGCCAGGCTGTTTTCACTCAGGGTGCCCCAGAGTGGGGCGGGTGAGAGCCCTCCCCATCCCAAGGAACCCAGCCCTGGCAACCAACCTCCACTACCCAACCACTGTCACGCTCCAGGCCTCTTTCTGGACCAACACATTCTAAAACACTTTCTACCCATTTTCCATAATTACCACACCATATCTGATGGGGTGCAGACAGTAGGCAACAAATGATAGAAAAATATAAATAGATGCCCCTCGGAGAGCCCGGCAAGCTACTGAGAGTATCCCACCCACACGGGCAGAGCCTGGCAAGCTACCCATGGCGTTTTTGATATTCCAAAACCTGTAATGGATACAGGTCTCATTCCCCTGACACTAAAAAATCCCCAATCATTGGGAAAAGACGAGTAAGAAGAGGCTGCTAAAATCTCAGGACTGGGAGGAATAGAGACGTTACTGGCGCCTGCTCAAGTAAATCGAGGAACAATGGGATGACAGTGATACAGTGATACAGTGATGTGTATATATGTGTGTGTGTGTGTGTGTGCATATATATATTTAAAAGGAAGTGTTTTCTTCGATTCAACATAGTACTAGAAGTATACTTGCCATATATACTTCTGGAGAGGGAAGCGGCCCCCTCCTCCATTCACCCTTGCACTTACACACCCCCCGCCACTGCCCAGGGGAACTTCTTTCTTAATCCCCAATTGGGCAAGAAAGTTAGGCAAGAAAAAGTTATCAAGGGCATCCAGATATGAAAGGAAGAAGTCAAACTCTCACTATTTGTGGATGGCATGATACTGTATTTGGAATATAAAAACTCTCTGAGAGAGGTCCTAGAAACAATAGATTTGTATAGGGAAGTGGCAGCCTACAAAATTAAAACGCAAAAGTTCATGGCTTTCCTATATGGAAATAATGAAAGAGAATAGATACTAAACAATGTTATTCACTATTGTGCCTCAGAAAAATGAAGTACCTCGGACACAGCTTAACTAAAGAGGTGAAGGACCTGCCCAAAGAAAACTACAAAATATTTCTTCAAGAAATGAAAGAGGACACAAGAAAATGGAAACACATCCCCTGCTCATGAATTGGAAGCATTAATATTAAAATGGCAATACTCCCCAAAGCATTGTACAGATTGAGTGCAGTCCCTGTAAGAATACCGACAATATTTTTCCAAGAAATAGGTCGAATACTCCTAAAATTCACATGCAACAATACACACCATCAATAGCTAAAGCAGCCCTTAGAAAAAAGAAGATGGGAGACGTCACTTTCCTCAACTTCAATCTGTACTACAAAGCAATAGTAATTAAATTAGCATGGTACTAAGGTACTAAAATAAAGACAGACCCTCAGATCAATGGAATAGAGTTGAATATCCTGAGAGACCCTCAAGTATATGATCAATTTTCTTTTTTTTTTTTTTGCTTTTTGGGTCACACCCAGTAACGCACAGGAGGGGTTCCTCCTGGCTCTGCACTCAGGAATTACTCCTGGCAGTGCTCGGGGGGCCATATGGGATGCTGGGACTCGAACCCAGGTCAGCCATGTGCGAGGCAAACGCCCTACCCACTGATATGATCAATTTTCAGTAAAAACAAATATGAAAAGCAAGAAAAGTCTCTTCAACAAACACATCACTTGATCACTTGACTTCCTATTAATCATCGATTTGCTCGAGCGGGCGCCAGTAACATCTCCATTTGTCCCTGTCGCTTGGTAGTGCAGCCCAGTGGCGTCTGTTTGTTCTAGGAACACAAAGAGCCTCAAACCGATCGTTCAGGGTCTTGACAAAGAAGTCTGACCATCTGGTAGATGGGGGCCAAGAGGTCTTTTGATGTCCTGTGGAATCCAGTCGGTAACGGCTCTAGTCCAGCAGTCGTCTCCAAATCTCATTACATGTCCAGCCCATCTGATTTTCGACACCTTGGCAAACAAGACAGCGTCCCTGATTCTTGACTGTCGAAGGAGGTCGGAACTCCGGATTCTTTCTCTCATTTGAGTGAAACGTGATACTCCAAGCATAGCTCTTTCCATTCCTCTTTGGGAGACCCGAATAGCATTCTTATCCTGTTTTCACAGGGCCCAGGTCTCTGAGGCGTATGTTAATGCAGGAAGAACAGTGGAATCGAAGAGATGTGCCCGGAGCTGGAGGTTCTTCGAGCTCTTAGCTATTTCTTCGACACTCTTGAAGGCGATCCAAGCCACTCTCTTCCTCCTGCACAACTCAGGTGCCAGATCATTCGTCATGTTGACTTCTCGACCTAGGTACACTTAACTGCTGCATTTGGAGATGTCCATTCCATTGAGAGCAAATGGAGTGTCAGGAACTAGTATGTTTCTCATGAACATTGTCTTTGTGAGATTCAACTGCAGTCCAACCTTTCCACACTTACAGTCAAAGTCAGCCAGCATTCGTTGAACTTGGCTGATGTTTGGTGTTATTAGAACGATGTCATCAGTGAAGCGGAGGTGGTGTCGTTGCTGATCATCTATCTTCACTCCCATTCCTTCCCATTCCAGTCATTGCATGATGTTCTCTAGGGTGGCACTGAAGAGTTTCAGTGAAATTGTATCGCCTTGCTAAACCCCTCTCTTTATGTCAATGAAGTAAAGTGCTCACGGAGGATCCTGATGTACTGAGTTTGAACGCCCTGTTTGGCTAGGACTTCGATGACTGCTTCAGTCTCCACAGAATCAAAGACCTTCTTTAAATCGATGAACGTTAGACAGAGCGGTATCTTGAACACTCTTGAAACCTCAATAAGCTTGATCACCATGTGGATATGGTTGATTGTGCTGAATCCTGGCTTGCTCGCATGGTTGTCCTTCATCTAGTGTTCTACCAACCCTATTCAGGATGACTCGAGTGAATAACTTGTAGACGACGGACAACAGGCAGTTGTCCAACTATTGGGCGATAGTTGCCAATGTCTCCCTTCTTGTACAACAGAATGGTCCTGCTGGTTTTCCATTGGGACAGAACCCTGCATTCAGAAAGGTAGTGTGTGAAGAGCTGAGCCAGTGTATTGATGAGTACTGGCAGCAGATTCTTCAGGTGTTCGGGTCTGACCTTGTCTGGGCCGGATGCTGTTTGCTTCTTTACCGATGAAATGGCGTGTCGGATTTCATAAGGGAGACTGCTGGGAACGACAAATCCATCCTGCGGAATTTGTTATGTGGACAGGTGGACGTGGCTATCGAAGAAATCCAGGTAGAGGTCGTGCATAACCTTTTCCATTGCCCTTCTGGAAGATGTGGCCACAAAAAGATGCCTGTCTTTGGAAACTCTCGAGCTCATTCGCCAACGTGGTTTGGCGCAAACCTAAGGCAATCACAGGCTAACGTCCGAGCTCGCAAAGCTGTGCAGAGAAATGATAAAGGAAGACCTCAACGAGAGAAGAGCAACAGTGTTGGCTGATGCAGCAGAAACCAGGAAAAGTATTCGCAATGCCCGCCTGTCCTTCGCCAACTACAAGACCAAGATGACTGCCCTCCGATGTCCTGATGAATCTATCACATCTTCCAGAAGGGCAATGAAGAAGATTATCCACGACTTCTACTCAACAAAGATTTTAAATATAATAAATACACAGTGGATGCAATGATAAAAATTGATACAATTTTGTTGAGAAGTAATGTGGGGCCATTTCTCAAAAAGGCTTCAAAGTCAGTATTTGCTAAGCAATTCCAGTCCTGAAAATATATAGCTATTTTTTTAAGTAAAAAAAATTAAGGGCTGGAGTGATAGTACAGCAGGTAGGGTACATACCTTGCACCCAACCGACCTGTGTGGCTAGGGTGTTAGTACAGAGGGTTGGGCATTTTTCCTGCAAACAGCTGACCTGGGTTCTATTCCTGGTATCCTATACAGTCCCCTGAGCCTGCCAGGAGTCACCCCTAAGTGCAAAGTCAAGAGTAGGCCCTGAGCACTGTCAGGTGTGGTGTAAAAACCAATAAAATAAAGCGTATATAATAGTATTTATGAATAACATTTAAAGTAAAGTAAAGGCCCTCCCATTGATCATCGATTTGCTCGAGTGGGCCCAGTAACGTCTCCATTGGAGACTTTGTTGTTACTGTGTTTGGCATATCGAATACGTCATGGGGAGCTTGCCAGGCTCTGCCGTGCGGGCGAGATACTCTCGGTAGCTTGCCGGGCTCTCCGAGAGGGGTGGAGTAATCGAACTCGGGTCGCCATGTTGGCTGCGTGCAAGGCAAACGCCCTACCGCTGTGCTATCGCTCTAGCCCTGAATAATATTTACAATGCTTTATTGTTTTGGGGGGCTCAGGGGGCCATACATGGTGGTGGGGATCAAGCTCAAGTCCAAAGCAAGTGCTCTACCTGCAGTACCATTGCTTTGGCCCCGTTATAAACATTTGTTTATAATGAAAATTGGGAAACTGTCTCAACAAGGATATAAACATTTCAAAAAATGGTAAAAAAACAAGCTAGAAATAACTATTCAAACAGTGATTTCAAATAATCATTAATGATATAAGGAAAATAGCTACAATGAATGGAGCTCAATTTATTTAAGTTCTGTTTTGTTTTGTTTGGGGGCCATACCCCATGGTGCTCAGGGGTTAAATCCTGGCTCTGCATTAAGGAATTACTCCTGGCAATGCTCAGGGAACCATATGGGATGCTGGGAATCGAATCCTCGTGGATCATGTGCAAGACAAGCACCATTGATCTGCATCTATATATATTTGTTTATAATTTTTTTGTAGGAGTGCTGCTATTTATTCAGCCACTGATTAGCTGATTGAATTGTGCATGAACTCCACCTTACTTTTTTTTTCCATTTTTTATAATTTTATTTATTGAATCACCGTGAGAGCAGTTACAAAGCTTTTGGGTCTAAGTCTCAGTCATACAATGAAACATCCGTACCTTCACCAGTGCCCATTCTCCACCACCAAAAATCCCAGTATACCCCCATCCCACACCCTCCCCCTGCCTGTGGGGCAGATGATTTCCACATTACTCTCTCTCTACTTTGATCACATTCACTATTTCGACACCAGACCCACCATTATTTAAGATTTTACCCCAACACTCAGATCTGCTGAAAAGGCAACAATAGACAATTTGTGTTCTATTGCTGGTTATGAATAACATATGATGTCGTGTGGCTGCAGTAGGGCCATGTGGTATTGCAGTTCTGAAATTTTAACACTTAAATCTGGAGGGATTTCTGCCAAAAGCCACTGGGTTTAGAGATCTGCTCCTGAGTCTCTGGGATCATGGCCGTTGAGCAGCTTGATGAGGAGCCAAAGAGGCCATTCGTGGGCGATGACTTGGGGTCTCATTGGGGTGGGGAAGACAGGCCCGGCTCTACCCCCCCCCCATCCCGTGAGACCCAACAAGTTTCGTCACTGCGGGCCCAAGCCTGACTGTCCAATGGCCTCTGGAGGATGACAGCCACCAAGTCGCCAAGAGGGAGCAGGCGGAGGGACAGCACCCATTCCCCCCTGGGGTGGCCCGGTGACAGTAACCTACTGCGGGGTCCGGACACATTTCTGACAAAAGCTGCTGGGCTTCGAGATTTGTTTCTGAGTCTCTGGGATCAAGGCCGTTGAGCAGCTTGATGAGGAGCCAGAGAGGCCGTTTGTGGGCGATGACTTGGGGTCTCGTTAGGGTGGGGAGGACAGGCCCGGCTCCACCTACCCCCCATCCCGTGAGACCCAACAAGTTTCATCACTGCGGGCCCAAGCCTGACTGTCCAGTGGCCTCTGGAGGATGACAGCCACCAAGTCGCCAAGAGGGAGCAGGCGGAGGGACAACACCCTTTCCTCCCTGGGGTGGCCAGGCGACAGTAACGTACTGTGGAGTCCAGATGCATTTCTGCCAAACGCCACTGGGTTTTGAGATTTGTTTCTGAGTCTCTGGGATCATGGCCGTTAAGCAGCTTGATCAGGAGCCAGAGAGGCCATTCGTGGGCGATGACTTGGGGTCTCGTTGGGGTGGGGAGGACAAGCCCGGCTCCACCCTCATCCCGTGAGGCCCTGTGTGTCTCGTCACTGGGGGCCCAAATGTGACTATCCAGTGGCCTCAGACGGATGGCGGCCACTGGGCCGCCAGGGGGAGTAGGCCAAGGCACAAAACCTATTCCCACCTGGGTTGGCCCAGCACCGGTAGCCTACTGCAGAGACCAGACGCATTTCTACCTAAAGCCACTGGGTTCTGAGATTCGTTTCTGAGTCTCTGGGATCATGTCCATTAAGCAGTTCAATCAGGAACCAAAGAGGCCTTGCCTCCAATTATATAGCTGAGCCGGAGGTGGTTTGTGGGTGTGTTTCCCACATACCTAACTTTTGGCCATTTACTTTCTTGGTAAACTTTGCCCCAAGTTTTTGGGGTCTGGCCAAAGGCACAGCAGCAATTTTGGGGTATCTGGAAGTCTGAAGGCGCCATGAGGCTACTGATGCACTCGCCTCACAGGTACAGATTGACCTGCTGGCGGCACCATACCCCCTTAGTTTATAATTTTTAAAGGATAATTTAAAATGCCTCCATCTCAGAAAGAAAGTGTGGAAGTTCCTTAAAGAGTTAATAACCATGTCATTATCATCTGAGCCAGCAATTCCACTCTGAAGTGTATATCTAAGAGAAATGCAAACTTCTGTCCACAAGGAAACTCAGGCACAACGATCAGACAGCGCCACAAGTGGGCACAGCCCAGCTGTCCAACATGAGTGGATAAACGAAGTGGCAGATCCATACGGTGGAATATTATTCATCTTTCAAAAGGGACTGAGTACTAATAGAGGCCACAATTTGAACGGGTCTCAAAAACATCATCATGAAAGAAATCGGACAGAAGGCCACGGATTTCTTGATTTCTTTCATGAAATTTCCGGAAGAGACAATGCCAGGAAGCAGAGAGTTGGTGATTTCTCTGAAAAGGCGGCGTGGGGGTGGGTGGTGGCGAGTGAACAAAAGGTATGCGACCTGGGGGTGGGGAGGGATATTCTGAGAGTTCTTAACTGGAGAGGTGACATTTGCACATTCGGAACGTATCCAGTGCCCCTCAATCGTGCCCACTTTGAAAACGGTTCGCTGCATTTTAGTCATGCGGACTCATCTCAACCAAAAGCCACGAAAACGGAATTCTAGCACGGCTGCGTCCCAGCTGGGCGCGAGAGGCCGAGGCCGAGGGGCGAGCCGGGTGCCCCGGAGGACTGCGGACCCCAGCCAAGGGCGCACCGGCACCCGCACAGCCGAGAGCTCGGTACCCAGCTCGGTACCGGTCCCCGGCCCGTGCCCGCGCGCCCTGCAGGAGGCGCAGGGAGCCGGCCCGAGCTGCAGAGGGTCGCGGGTCCCTCCTGCGCGCACCCCTGCGCGCCCCCTCGCCCCGCCGCTGCCCGTGGGGCCCGGGCCCCGCGCGACGGACCCCCGGGAGCCCGGAAAGAGACCGGGGAGGGGTGGGCGGGGCAGGGGCCGGCAGGGGCGCGCGGGTGGGCGGCGGGCGCCGCCGGGGCTGCCCGCCTCGCCGCCTGCAGCCGGGCGCGGGGGCATCTCTCCGGCGCGGGTCGGGACCAAGCGATCCCCGACACCCGCAAGCCCGGCGACGCACGGCTGGTCCTCCGTCATCCCGGGGGTGGGCTTTCGTGGGCGCCCCCCAAGAAACCCGGGGGGCGGCGGCGCAGAGAAGGCGAAAGGAAGCCGCGGGCTTGGCGAGGGGGCCTCGCAGCCAGCCGGCTCGTTGCAGAGCGCGGCGAGAGTGCGGGGCGCAGGCGCTCCGAGCACCCCCGGCCCTACGGACCCCGGGGCGCGGGCGCGGGGGTCGGCCCGGGGGGCCCTTCTGCAGGTTGTAGCGAAGAGCAGGGAGACTCGGGGCGACCGACGGTGGCGCCCCGAGTTCTCTTCGTCCGGGGTCGGGCGGCGGCGGCTCCCTGGCTCGCACTTCTCCCGGATCTCCTTTGTCCAGCGCGGTCTGCAGGGGCTGGGCAGGGGCGCGCCTCTAGGAGGTGGGGGGGGGGGGGGCGAGTACCCGGCGCCTGGAAGCTTTAGAAGGACATCGGTAGCCACCGGGAGCAGCGGGGCCTTCGATAGCTCAGTTGGTAGAGCGGAGGACTGTAGTGGTGGAGCCGTGGCAATCCTTAGGTCGCTGGTTCGATTCCGGCTCGAAGGACTTCGTACAACCTTTTTAGCCCTTCGCTGGAATTGAGCTTCCCGGCCGGGAGCCTTGACCTAGGCGCTGCCTGTGAATTTGCCATGAGCTCTGCTGCAGATGTGGAGTGAAGCAGGTATGAACCGGGCTCGCGAGGGGAGCCGCAAGGGGTGAGTTTTAAATGGTTTTTTTTTTTTTTTTAATTATCGCTCGTGTGTAATGAATGGATTGTACGCTTGCTTGAAAACGTCTCGCCCCGGGTCGCGGCGATCGCTAAACGCCCCGAACCGCGTCTCTGCTCGTGGTCCGCGGACGGCCCCGAACAGCCTGTAAGGCAAAGGGAAGAGACTCGCTCGCAGCTGGGGGATTAGCTCAAATGGTAGAGCGCTCGCTTAGCATGCGAGAGGTAGCGGGATCGATGCCCGCATCCTCCACTCGGTTTTTGCCCCTCGCGGGACGCGTCCGCTCTGAAGCGCGGTGGGGCCGGTCTCCGGAGTGGGTGGGCGTTTAAGGCTTGCTCGGGGCGGGGGGCCCGCCGGCGCCACTGGCGGCCTCCTTCGCACCCGTGCACGGCCCTTTTATTTCTCAGGTGCGTCTTTTCCCACCTCCCTCGGTCGTGGGCGCTGGGCCCTCTCCCGGCCCGGGGCTTGCGGGCCGTTAACCGTCCGGCCCGGGCGACGCTGGCGGACCCCCTCCCGCCGCGCCCGCCGCGCCCGCCGGCCGAGCCCCCCGCGCCCGCTCGCGCCCCGCTACCTGCTCGGGCGCGCGGCCGTCCCGGCGCGCCGGCCAATGGCAGCGCGTCTTACTGGGCGGGTCGCCGGCCGGCGCGGCGGCCAATCGGCGCGGGCCTTCTTGTTTCCTGGCAGAGCGGGGTCCCGGCGCCGCGGCGCTCGGGTTTTGTTTGGGTCCTGGGTGGAGGGCCCGGGTGCCGGGGCCCGAGGTGGCGCCTCGCTAGCGGGAGAGGGCGCGGGATCGCCGGCCCGGAGAGAGGTGAGGGGCTCTGCGTGGAGCGCGGGCCCCGCCGGCCCCGCCCCCTTCTAGCCCCTTTCGGCCCCGAGCCCCCCCACCCCCCGAACCCCCCATCCCGCCCCTTGCCGGGCCCGGCCGGCCCTTCCCGCCCCCAGCCCCGGCGCCCCCCGCCCCCGCCGCAGCCGCACCCCCTTCACCCCGCAGCTGCCCCTCGGACCCCGGCCCCGCCTTCCTCCTCTGCGCCCGCCCGCTGTGAGTTGGCCTCGACCCCTCCCCGCACCTCCAGACGACCTCCTGCCCTGGGCCGATGGATGGAGGGGCCTTGGGAGTGGGGGGTCGAGAAGCCCCGCGGCCGCCCCCCGTGGGACGCCACCAGCCACTTTCCCCGGGGCGCTGAGAGCGCCCCTTTCCCACGCGCGGCTACTCGAGTAGCTCTTTCCGGGGGGCCCCAGTGCCTACAGGCCGGGGGTGGGCTTGGATGAAGACCCTTGCCCTAGCTGGAACTGAGCGGCCGTCTGTCTTTAGGTGAGCAGGTGGCTCTTGTTCCGTCCCCCTTGGCCTGGCGGAGGCCACGCGTTGCCTCCTGTGCTCCCCTACGAGGCACAGGGCAGTAGCGGGGAGAGAGGAACCAGCCTGTCCCGGGCTCAGCAGGGCAGGCGCGGGACACAGGGGAGGAGGAACTGGCACGGGGGTCTTTCTGCTCTTCTGACCTGGAAGGGGTGGGGCGGGGGGTGGCAATCCAGGGACCAGAGATGCAGCATGGCCCACCTGTGAGGATGAACAGCCTTGGGGGTGGGGGGCTACCTGACTCAGACTTGCAGGCTGAATTTCTCCACACCGTGATGCCATGGAGTAATTTTGTAATAACCACTCGAGAGCGAAACGGCCCTTTCAGGTTGTGTTTTTATTTTATTTATTTTTGCTTTTTTGGGTCACACCCAGCGATGCTCAGGAGTCACTCCTGGCTCATGCACTCAGGAATCACTCCTGGCATTGCTCGGGGGACCATATGGGATGCCGGGGATCGAACCCGGGTCAGCCGCGTGCAAGGCAAACGCCCTAACCCGCTCCGCTGTACTATCACTCTGGTCCCTCAGGTTGTATTTTTTAACATTTATTAATTACCCCCGTCCCTAGTGTGGGAACTAAACTGATCCCATCTCATCTGGATGCCTGTTTCAGCCTCTTCTAAGAGGGACAAAACCTCTTGCTCCTTAGGACAGGCACCCCCCCCCCCAGGAGCCCTCATTGATCCAAAGCTTGTTTTCCTTCATGCCGGTCCGTTTCTGCAGCTCTCAGGGCCAGAGCGGGGCAGGAGGATGCGTCCCCGGCCCCATCATGGAGCTGCGCTGTGGGGGCCTGCTGTTCAGCTCTCGCTTTGATTCGGGGAACCTCGCGCACGTGGAGAAGGTGGAGTCTGTGTCCAGCGATGGGGAAGGAGCAGCAGGCGGGGTGGCGGCTCCCGCCAGCAGCCTCAGCTCCCCCGACTATGAGTTCAACGTGTGGACCCGGCCAGACTGTGCGGAGACGGAGTTTGAGAATGGGAACCGGTAAGAGGAGCAATCCGTGGAGGGGGGGGGGCGCAGGAAGGCTGACCCCTCCCCCTGGTCGTCCTCTGCAGTGCGGTTCATCATCGCAGCCCCCCGCCTCCTGGCTCCCCTCCTCCTGTTCCCGCGCCCGCAGGTCCTGGTTCTACTTCAGCGTCCGGGGAGGAACGCCAGGGAAACTCATCAAGATCAACATCATGAACATGAACAAGCAGAGCAAGCTCTATTCCCAGGGCATGGCCCCGTTTGTGCGCACAGTGCCGACCCGGCCGCGCTGGGAGCGGGTCCGAGACCGGCCCACCTTTGAGGTGAGTTCTCCGAGAGGAGGAAACGCAGACCTGGGCACTTCCGCCCCGGAGAGGGAGGCGGAGATGTGTGCCCGGGGCCAGGGTGTCAGGGTGGGGGGCAGCGCCCGGGGCCCGTGTCCCCCGCCTGCTGGGTGTCTGTGGAGTGGCAGAGGGGGGGCAGCTGGCGCGTGCGCTGAGGGCGTCAGGTCAGCTCCGCTGCTCCCGGTCGGACCTTCGTTCTCACCCCCCTGGCCTGTTGCCCCTCCCTCCTCTGCTCCTCAGATGACAGAGACGCAGTTTGTGTTATCCTTTGTTCACCGTTTCCTAGAAGGCCGCGGGGCCACCACCTTCTTCGCCTTCTGCTACCCCTTCTCCTACAGCGACTGCCAGGATCTGCTGAACCAACTCGACCAGCGCTTCCTGGAAAGCCACCCCCCCCACAGCAGGTGCCGCCCCCACCCTTCCCCCCCGGACCGCGCTGACTGGCCATCTGCCATTTCTAGAACGAGCCCCCAGAGCCCTGAGCCCGACCTCAGCACCTCTCTCCTCTGTCGGGATACGGGACTCTAGGACCCTTTGACCGACGTGTTTCTGTGTGACCTTGACATCAGCTTCCCTCACTGTCCCTGCCCTCCCCCACCCGCCCTGGTGCAGTGTGGTCCTGCCCTGCGTGGGGCAGCTTCCCCGTCCCTGGCCAGCACTGCCGTGACTCCGCGCGCCCTTCCTCTGAGGCGCCAGTGACCCATCCTAGGGAGCCACAACCGGGGAGCAGCCCTCCGCTGCCCCGCCCTGGGCTCTGCACTCTGGCTGCCCAGCCTTGTGGCGGCGGTTGAGGTGAAGGGCCCGACAAACTGGGCTGCTGCCGAGGCCCACCTCCTGCTTGCCCCGGAGGGTCTTTCCCTAACGGACGATTTGCATCCGTGTAGCCCTCTGGATACCATCTATTACCATCGGGAGACGCTCTGCTACTCTCTGGACGGGCTGCGTGTAGACCTGCTGACCATCAGCTCCTGCCACGGGCTTCGCGAGGACCGAGAGCCACGCCTGGAGCTGCTCTTCCCTGATACCAGCACGCCCAGACCTTACTGTTTCACAGGCAAAAGGGTCAGTGGGGTCACGGAGCAGCACGCCTCGGCTCCCCGCAGTCCCGGGCACCGGGCGTCTGTGTCCTGAGTGTCGGGGCGGGGGTGGGGGGTGGCAGCCCTGACGCCTGCTTTCCTCTCTGCCTCAGATCTTCTTCCTGAGCAGTCGGGTTCACCCTGGGGAGACCCCGTCCAGCTTTGTCTTCAATGGCTTTCTGGACTTCATCCTTCGGCCTGATGACCCCCGGGCCCAAACCCTGCGTCGCCTGTTTGTCTTTAAGCTGATCCCCATGTTGAACCCTGATGGTGTGGTCCGTGGCCACTACCGGTGAGACGCTGCCCCGGTAAAGCCTTGTTGTCCAGCGGGCAACCATCCGCAGAGGGACTTGCTGGAGGGCGGAGGGGGCGCTCCCTAGTTTCAGGGGGGTGGTTGGCAACAGATCAGGGAGGGGCCGGCCTCCATTCCTCCTCCCCTAACGCACCCTTAGCCTCTTGTCTCCCGCGTTTCCGTTCTCCTCCAGCACAGACTCGCGGGGGGTGAATCTGAACCGCCAGTACCTGAAGCCTGACGCGGTCCTGCACCCCGCCATCTATGGGGCCAAAGCTGTGCTCCTCTACCACCACGTGCACTCGCGTCTCAACGCCCCGAACGCCCCTGAGCACCAGCAGAGTCCCCAGCTCCCTCCCGGAGCGCCCCACGTGGACCCGGAGAAAGCCAGCAGCTCGCTCGCAAGCGCAAGCGAAGCGCACCTGGAGGGCGCCCCCGGCGGGGAGAACGCCCAGGCCTGGCCACCGCCCGCGCTCGCCGAACAGAAGCCCAGCAGCGTGTGGATCGTGTCCCAGCCGGGCACCGAGGGTCAGCAGCCAGCCCCCGACAACATCCCCCCCAAAGAGAGTGGGGTCGCCTACTACGTCGACCTGCACGGACATGCTTCCAAGAGGGGCTGCTTCATGTACGGGAACAGCTTCAGTGACGAGAGCACCCAGGTAGGGGTCCAGAGAGCGCCACGGGGGCGGGGGCACGGGCAGGTGAGGGGAAGAAGGTCCTGGGTGGCCGGGGCCGGCAGCAGGAGGGCTACGGACCGCCCAGCAGCCCTCGAGCCGGGGTGAGCCCTGCCCTCGCCCGTCGCCCTTGAGAGAGGGCCGGGCTCTGAGCGTCAGCCCTTGCCGGGGGTTGGAAGCCAGGGAAGAAGGGAAAGCCCGGGCTACTGCAGAAAAGCCACGGGGTTCAAATGAGGTGGAACGGGGCCTTCCAGCACCTGGGAACAGTGTCAGACACTCAGCATCCCCGAAATGCTGCCTGCGCCTCGCGCTCGCTGCCTCCTCCTCGCCCCTGCTCTCTGCCTCATCTTCTGAATCGCCTTTTTTTCTCTGTCGAACAGGTGGAAAACATGCTGTATCCAAAGCTCATCTCCTTGAACTCAGCCCACTTTGACTTCCAGGGCTGCAATTTTTCAGAGAAGAACATGTATGCCCGAGATCGCAGAGACGGCCAGTCCAAAGAGGGCAGCGGCCGGGTTGCCATCCACAAAGCCTCAGGGATAATCCACAGGTTGGGCGGAAACTGGGTCGCACCGGCTGAAATAGAACCCCCCAAGGACTTGGCTCCCGGGGAGCTGGAGTCTCCTCCGGCCACAGGCTCCCCTGAGTGCTCCTACCCTTAGCCTCAGACTCGGCCTTTCGGGGATGTCTTGGGCGGGTGACGGAGATTGGCTGCCGTTGCTGGGGATTTGCACTGGCTCCTTGTGTCCACTTCTCCCTAACGGGTTACCGTCTTAGACCGCCCTAGCCTGTCCCCAGGGCTCTGCTCCAGTTCCATCCAGACAGGACACTGACCGGGGTCTCTGTGTCTTAGCTACACACTTGAATGCAACTACAACACCGGCCGCTCGGTGAACAGCATCCCTGCCGCCTGCCACGACAATGGCCGCGCCAGCCCACCGCCGCCGCCTGCCTTCCCCTCCAGATACACTGTGGAGCTCTTTGAGCAGGTCCGACTGGCAGGAGCGGGGAGCCGGGCCTCTCCCTCGTGGTTCTGTGGGCTGCGTGCATGGAGCAGCCGTCCATGGAGCAGGCCTGCCACAGGGAACCCCCTGCATGCCTGCGCCAGTCTGCCTCTGGCCTTGGCTGCCCCCACACCCCTGCCCTGTGTTTGACCCCTCTCCTGGGTTCAGAAGCACCCCCTCAGGGCGGATAGCGTGTTTGTTTTGCACGTGGCCTACCTGGGTTCACTCCCTGGCATCCAGTATGGTCCCCCGAGCACAGCCAGGAGTGACTCCTGAGTGAAAAGCTGGGAAATGCCCCTGAGCATCGCCGCTTGTGACCCCAAAACCAAGCACCCTCTCAGCATTGGGCACTGGCTCCCAGGGTCAAGGGTACCACATGGGGTAGAAAGAGCTGTAGCTTATAGCGGCAGGCAGGCACCTTCTCCTGGGGGATTCCGTCCCGGAGCCAGGAGGACAAACACCGGCCCCAGCACAATGGCCGAGGCCCCCAAAGGGCGACAGTTTAGGGACCAGCCCAGGACCCACTTGGGGGAATACGTAACCCAAGAGAGGGAGCCTAGGGACCGAGGCGGAACCCGCCCGCCCTCGCGCAGGGCTGCTCGCTCCCGGGCAGCAGCCGCCTGAGCCCCCGCCGGACTCCCCCGCAGGTGGGCCGGGCAATGGCCATCGCGGCGCTGGACATGGCCGAGTGCAACCCGTGGCCCCGCATCGTGCTGTCGGAGCACAGCAGCCTCACGAACCTGCGGGCCTGGATGCTGAGGCACGTGCGCAGCAGCCGGGGCCTGAGCAGCACCGTGGGCCTGGGCCTCGCCAAGAAGAGAGGCGCGCGGACGCCGCCCAAGAACGCCAGGTACGGCGCGCACGCCAGGAGAACTGGCTGGGGTTGAGTGGGGGCCCCGGCCCCACACACCTGCGCCTCGGAGCCCTGCACACACAGAACCCCAGGGGCTGCTCAGCTTCCGGGCTGAGGGACAGGGTCTCCGGGGCCAGCAGCTGGGCAGGAGGGTGGCCTGGGGCAAGTGCCCAGAGTTGAACTGCCCTTAGGGCTCCCAGCGCTGCTCCTGCTGCTGTGCCCATGCCAGGTTCCTACTTCATCCCCACCACCTCCTCCTCCAAACGGGTCCCTGTGCCCTTTCCCCCGAGACGGAGGGGCGGTACGGAGCAGCCAGCTGGGGGTCTGCCGCCCGGACCCAGGGCTCAGTGGCACTGCTTCTCTGCAGCGGGTTGCCCGTCACCGGCTCCGAGAACACCCTGAGCCGCACGCGCAGCTTCAGCACCGGCACCAGTGCCGGCGGCAGCCAGCAGGACTCCCCGCAGATGAAGAGCTCCCCCAGCTTCCCTTTCCATGGCCTCCGGCCCCCGGGGCTGCCAGGCCTGGGCTCCGGCGCCCAGAAGGTCAGCCAGCGGGAGCTGGGCCCTGTCAGAGGTAAGCCAGGCCGGGCGCCCCTGCAGCAGGTGTTCGGTTGTCTGGGGTATTGCTGGGGGAAGTGAGAGCTCGAAGACACTCGCCTGGCCACGCACCGAGAGGCCGGTCAATAAAAGCAGTTTCCAGCCGAATCTGCAGCTCTCCGGCGCCCTTGCTGTTCCTGCAGCCCCAGCTGCTGGGTGGGGGCGGCGGCAGTTCCGGCATCCGGGTGGCAGCGCGTGCTGGGGGGCAGGGTCGTCCCGGGGGGAGCCACACTGAGCCGGGAGAAGGATGGGCCACGCGAGGGTCCCAGGGCTGGACTGGCTGCTGGCTCCAGAGCCTGTTCAGAGGCAGCCTCCGGGTTCCCCTTCTGCAGAAGAAAAGTGAGCAGCCACGGCCGCTCATGTGTGCCTCAGCACCCCCGGGTTTTGCCAAGAGGCGAGTGGCCTTTTGGGAAAGAGAAGGGTCGCGCAGGACCTTCCGTGGGGAGGGAGGGAGGGAGCTGCCTGCCGGAAGTGACCCCAGCCACAGAGCAGGAAGCCTTGCCTGAGTCCAGTGCTGAGCTTTGCTGTCTTGGGGCCACCTGTGCCTGTGGGCCGGCGTGCAGCTCTGAGCTTGCCCTGCAGGGTGTCCTCCCGCTGTGCGGCCTCCGATTCCGTTCTGAGGCCCATCCTTGCGTTGGTCTTCCGTGGGGAACATTTTCACACTGGGTTTGAAGGAGAGGGCAAACGTAATGACAACAAACGCGCTAGTCTTCTGCAGGCTAACAACTGAACAGTGTCCTGCCTCAGTCACTTAATCTAAAGAGGCCCCTGGAGTAGAGGCTATTTCCCATTTTCTGAGGCGGAAACAGGCTTCTTAAGGGTACACTGGCCACAACTGCCTAACTACTGACCATTTGGGCGGGGGGCAGGGGACACGTCTGGCAGTGCTCAGGGTTTACTTCTGGCTCTGCACTCAGGGGACCATGTGGGGTGCTGGGGATCGAACCTTGGTCAGCCGTGTGCACAGCTAGCCCTACCCGCTGTGCTATCGCTCTGGTGTCTACTTGACTCAAGTGTATTTTCTCATGTCTTGTCTTATTTTTGGTCAGCCTCTTAAAACTCTTGAAGGAATGTCATGCTATAAACTCCTCCCCTAACTAGAGAAGGGACACAGGAAAGTGCCTTTCATAGTTCCTGACTGAAATGAGTTTCCAAACAATTTTTAATCATGTTTTCAAACACTTTTCTTTTGGGGGCCGAGGGTTTGGGCCACACCTGGTGGTGCTCAGGGGACCATATGTGGTACTAGGGATTCAGACCAGCAGCATGCAAGGCAACTGCTGTGTTTCCGGTACTGTCTCTCTGGCCTGTAATCCTACCTTCGTAACATCCTTCTGGGGCCCTCTGCCCCACCCCTCGCAGTGCTGGTTTTTAGCTCTTTTATTGACGGACCTGGAGGGAGTCTGTTTTTCTTCTACTTCTCCAAGTAACTGAGAAAATGGGCTTAGCAAGTACCAACCAACTCCTGGTTGAATGACTTGGCCACAGGGACACCGGCCAGGAAACACCACATTGAAGCTCAGAGGGGAGCTGAGGGCCCGTCAGAGATCAACAAGCTCCGCCAAAGACGGTTCCGTTCAAAATGGTTTGAAAAAGGGCTGGTGGCACGTGGCTTGAGGGGCCAAAGAGACAGTACGGTGTGAGTACAGCGGGGAGGGCATCTGCCCTGCACATGGCTGGCTCTTGTTTGATCCCTGGCACCCCATATGATCCCCTGAGCATTACCGGCTGTGGCCCTTCCTCCAAAAGCAACAAAACAGAGGACAGTGCCAGCTAGGGGGGCTGGGGCTGCTGGCTGGGTGGGAGGACCGAGTGCAAGTCGAGTAGCTGACCCAGAGGGCGAGAAGAGGTGAGGGAAAGCTCAGGCTGGTCAGCCAAGATGACCAAGAGGGCCAAGATGATCAGCTGGGTCTCCTTTGCGGGTTCCGCGTGCTCCGGTTCCACCAGGCAAACTCGTGGCGTACGAGTCTGGCCTCTGGGGCTGAGTCCACCCTGAGCATGTCCGGGCTTTTCCTCCTCACGTCAGTCCCCACACAGGAGCGTCCGGCAGTTAGCCTAGCATTTACATTGGATCAGGTGCTGTAAGTTGAGCTGCTGTGAAGTACCCGGGTGCCCGAGTGTGAATCGTGTGTAAATGGCACACCGTTCCAAATGAGAAACCCGAGCATCTGTGGATCTGGGTATCCCGGGCCTGGTGCCCCCCGCAGAGATGGAGGGGCAGCTGTCTCTATGGCAACGACTGCGCGTTGGAAAATGACAAGACCAGGCTGCGCAGGAGACCAGTGGGTGAAGTGTGTTCGGCGGCTCGGGAGGGCAGCGCCGCGGGAGTCCAGACAGGATCAGAGAAGTGGCACAGCTGCAGGCCCCAAGGGAGGGGCCACGGGCCACACAGACTGTTGGGCGCATTCCCTAGTTCAGCCATGCAGGGCTGCCAGAAACCCAGCCAGCCTGCAGAAAGGGGGCGTCAAGGGGGATCTGAGAGTACCCCAACAGTTGGAGGTAAAACCAAGTGGGAAGCTGTGGTCCCTCCCTTGAATGCGCTCAGATTCCGACCATATTCAGGCTTGTCCCGGCACCCCAGGGACTGGCTTCAAGACTCCTTAAGAACCAGGAAACTGTCTCTTCAGCGGGGGCCAGGAATCGGGTCACCTGGGACAGAGAAGAGGACCAGCGAGAGCTGGTGGGCTGTCTGCCCCCCTAGCTGCTGGTGACCGTTGCTGCTGCTTTGTCTCTCTGGATCCCTGTAGGACTCCAGGGCGGGAGCCTGGCCTGGCCATCGGCCCTGGGGAAAGCCCTCGGCCCACTCTGTCCTCTGTGGCAGACTTGCAGGGTTTCTCCTGCCCAAGGGCCGCACACAGGCACACCGGGGCTCCCCAGCTGGAAGAATAGGCCCCTCCCCCACGTCGAAGGAGAAAGCTTCCCAAACCCAAAACCAGGGCTGGGATTTGACAAGTTTCTTCAATTGCCAGTTTCTAAGAAAGTTGCCACAAATGTAGCAAAACAATCACATCTAATGGGTGACTAAGGTTTCTTGGCTAGAACAGAAGTGAGATTGGGCTGCCTGGAAATGTGCAGGGATTATTGTGGTGGCCCGGCCAGAAGCTTCTGTCAGGTTCACAGACCTTGTCTGCTCCATCCCCTGCAGTGCCTCCTGGGACACTTCAGGCAGTCAGAAGTAGCAGACTTGGGGGCAGGACAAGGGGTGGGAGAGCTGCAGGGGGCAACGGTACCAGCACCCCCGCCTGAAGCCGCCGGGGCCCCAAGAGGACGAAAGCCAGCCCTTCTTGTTGCCTGCACACTCGTGCCAGGGTCAGGCTAGGGTCTCCCACTCCTGGGGCACCTTCCTCCTGGTCCCAGAGGTGTCCTGTAACTGAAAGCTACCCCCAGCCCTTCCCATCTCCCCAAGGTGGGAGAGAGAGGACGGGTGATAGGGTGCCTTCCTTACACAGGGCCAACCGCAGCACCATGTATGGCTCCCCCGGGCCCTGTGGGGCTGATTCCGGAGCACAGAGCCAGGAGTCAGCCCTGAGCACAGCTGGATGTGGCCCAAAACCAAGATTAAAAAGGAGAGACCTGGGGCTGGAGCGATAGCACAACGGGTAGGGTGTTTGCTTTGCACACGGCTGACCCGGGTTTGAGTCCCAGCATCCCACATGGTCCCCCGAGCACCGCTAGGAGTAATTCCTGAGCACATGAGCCAGGAGTAACCCCTGTGCATTGCCGGGTGTGACCCAAAAAGCCAAAAAAAAAAAAAGGCTGTGTAAAAGCAGGGGCTTTCAGTTAGTGCCCTGCCCTCCCTGATCTTAAGCCTCAGGTCACTGGGACTGCTGCCCTATTCTCCACCGGCCAGGCCACTCCAGGGAGAGCTGCCCAAGTCCACTGGAGAATGGGGGCTCATGGGCCTCCCCACCCAGGAAGTGACAAATCACACACTGCTGGCCAGGAGTGTCCCTGGAAGCACCTCTTGCTCTCGCCCCGAGCTCTGGACCAGGCATTTAGTGACCAGCAGCATGGTCCGTCCCCAGAGAAAAAGTGAGCGCTTTTAAGCCTGCTCGCCTGTCCCCAGTAAGACACAATCCAGAGCACAGGACGGAAGTGTGTCTTACTGGGGGGCCCAGGATGCTCCACACCAAGAGGCTGCAGACCCTTTGACCCCTGACAGTGCTGAGGGCATCCTGGCTCTCCCCCACCACGTGTGTCACCTGGCACGGCCACCACGATACCCTCCCACACAGCTCCCAGCGGTTGCTGCTGTAGCTGGGGACCAGGAACCGGTGGTTGGGGCTCCTCACTGACCTGGCTCTCTGTCGGGCAGGTGGGCCACGTCAAGAGAGGGCCGCATGTGCACAGCGCCCTTCACAATAAGCTGGCACTGAAGTGATTCTCCGTTTCCCCACTCGGGCCTCCTGCCCAGGCCTGGCCTCAGAGCCGGCACAGCCGCCTGCATCTTTCCCAGGATCCTGCCTTCTGCGCCCTCTTCCAAAGCACAAGCCTGTGTGCATTCCCCTTCCCAGGATCACTCAGTTTCTTAGAGAAATGCCAAGTCCCAGGTCCCCACTTGCTTCCACGCAGCTCCCCATCTTGTGCTGGTGAGCGGGGCTCTGCCAGTACCTTGCTTTTAGCACACCTTGGTAGTTTTCTCAGAGCATCTAAAAACCACTTTCATTCTCCAGCGGCTCCGTTCTTCCCGCTCCCGCTCAGACCCCTCCTGACAGGGCCCCCCGCCCTTTCACCCAAGGACGACCAGGTCTGGGCGCTATGTCTGAGTCTCGGGGTGTTTTGACAGAGGCCGTGACTTAACTTTCGCTGTCTTGGGGGATCGCTGTGCCAGTTCTTCCTGGTCCCTTAAGGTCTGGGTGTTTTGACTTCGGTGCTAATCTTAGATTCTAATTGGTACCCAGCAGTTCTGTGAAGGCCTCCGAAGTGGAGTTGCTCCCACCTGAGGCTCCGCCTGTCTCCTCACCCTGCGTCCTAGCAATCGTCCTTCCCAGCATCACCCTGTCACCCCTGGCTGCTGTCCAGGCCAGCACCACCACATCAGCAGCTTGCAGCCCCTGCTGTGCTCGCTTCCACAGGGCCCAGCTCGTGAGAGCCAGCCATGAGAGTAACTGGCACCTGCTGGCCTCTGTGATGTGAGCTGCCCCACCTCGAAGTCATCTCCCCTTGCTGGGGTCTGCCCCAGGGGACCCCGGGTCTGCCCCAGGGGACCCCACCTTTCAGCAACAGCCCTAACCACCAGCTTTTCCATAGAGGCCAACCCCCGCCCTCACCCCAGGAGATCAGTGAAGCAGCTCATGGTCTCGGGGGATCCACCAACCAAATCTGTTTTGTTTTGGGGCCACATCTGGCCATGCTCAGGGGCTCAGGGATCCTGGCTCAGGGTGCTCAGAGTCCATGCAGTGCTGGGGATCAAACCGGGCCTCTTGCCTGCCAAGTATACACTCAACCTCTTGACTCCAACCCCACAGGGCTCTTAATCAGGCTACCTTCTAGAGCCCAGTGGGACGTTCTAGACCCTAGAATGATACAGGGTCTGGGGACTGGAGCAATAGCAGAGCGGGTAGGGCGTTTGCCTTGCACACGACCAACCTGGGTTCAATTCCCAGCGTCCCATATGGTCCCCTGAGCACCGCCAGGAGTAATTTCTGAGTGCAGAGCCAGGAGTAACCCCTGTGCATTGCCGGGTGTGACCCAAAAAACAGAAAAAAGAAGAATGATACAGGGTCCTGGCCATGCACGGGAGAGGGAAGCCATTCAGGTGGAGGCAGAGGTTTTCAGAATTGGGGAGCTCCCAGAGGGAGGATTTCTGACTGGGGATCACTGGGGGAAGAAAGGAATGAGGGCGACAGTGGCCTCATTTGGCGGCTCCTCTGCAGGACGAGCCGGTGCTGAGCTGGCTAGAGGGAAAACAGGATGTGGGCCGGCGGAGAACATTCCAGATCCTGCTAACCATTCCAGCGTTTCTTCAGGATGCTGGTGTGAGCAAGAAAAGGGGCGCGCTCTGACCCTGGGAAGCCAGCGGGGTGGTGATGTTGTGACTGTCCCCCACTTACCTCCTCTCTCGTCTGCTTCTGTCCCATCCACCCAGACCCCCGCAGCCAGGACAGGAGACGGCGACAGCAGCCACTGACTCAGCGCCCCACCTCGAGCAGCCTGGCTGCATCCCAAACTAACTCTAGCGCGGCCTCTTCGCGCAGCATGGGCTCCTGCCTGCTGCCCGGCTCGCTCAGCACCTCAGGTCTGTGCCCACCGCGCCCTCCCTCCCCTTCCACTCAGGCCAGCAGAGCAGGCTCCGACTAAGCTCAAAGAAATGCCCTCACTGGCACTGCCAGCCTGACGTACACAGGCCACCGCAGGCCAGGGACATTCTGTCTTCTTGGACGCTCCTGATGCCCAGCCCCTGCTCTGGCCAGGAAGCTGGGCTCTAGCTGAGTGCGGCTGCTCTAAGCCCGCTCTCCTCGCCTCACTCTTTTACAAGCCTGCAGCCACTGCCCACCTGCCTCCAGGAGCTGGCCGGGCTTCCAGTGGCCATTGCCGTGGGCCACGGATCACTCCCGTCCACTCCAGCTGAGGCTGCTGGCCCACCTAGTCTCAGGTCTGGAGGGAGTGGCTTCCTCCACACAGCCCCTCTCAGCCTGTGAGTTGGGTAGTGCTGACTGGAGCCCTGGCAGCTTATTATCTGGACAGCTCTGAGGCCTGCCCCTGTCAGAGCAGAGCTGGCTCGGAGCCCTTGGCCACCGGAGAGCAGGGCTGGGGTGCTCACCGGGGGCCCTTGGGAGCACCTGGGGGAGAAACAGCAGGTAGCAGGGAGAGGCCGGGGATGCAGCTGGACATCTACTACATACATGCTCTGCCCCACCCCAGCAGCGACCCAGCCAGCCCGGAGAGCAGCAGTGCCCAGGCCCCGGCCCCAAGGAACTTCCGGCCTCCTCTCTACTGCAGGGGCCCACCCTGTCAGCAGCTTCCTTTGCTCTCTAGGGGCTGGCTGCTCGTTCCTGTCTTCAGGGGACAAGCCAGAAGCTGTGATGGTGATCGGGAAAGGCCTTCTAGGGGCGGGGCCTCGGATCCCCTGCATCAGGACCCGACTGCAGGTAACCCGCGAGGGCTTGTCCACCGCAGCATAAGCACCGTGGCACTGCTGGCTGGGCAGCGGGGGGGGGGGGGGGGGGGGGGGGGGTGGCCAGCACTGCTTCAGAGCGCCCCGCCAACCAGAGAGCTGCTCGCGCCCAGTGCCCGTCCCTGCAGCCAGGGCTCTTGCTTGCTTCCACCCCCCGCACCCTGGCCAGACCGCCCCTACCTCAGCCTGCCAGCTGCGGCTTTGCCTGCCCTGCCCTTAGCGTCTCCTCTTTTTCTGCCCAGAACTGCCCGAGGAGAGTTCCCGCCAGGAGGGGTCCCGGATTCCCCAGGTAACACGTCTGGTTGCTGCTCCTAGAACTAGTTCTGCCTCCCTGGTGGCCGGGCGAGGCACACGGCAGAGGCAGGAGCGGAGGCAGAGGCCGTGCCCAGATCCCTCCCGCACAGTGACTGCTGGGTTCTCTTGCCTCCCTAGGCTGTCGGCCTGCACCCCCGAGCTCCCTGTGTTCCTGCTTCCCCCCAGCTAGGTCAGCACTCAGAGGCAGGGTCTCGGCACCCGTGTCGATCCCTTTACCGCACGCATGTGCACCAACCAGAAATACACCTGAAGCCACAAGCTCGCGGAAGAATCCAGCCTCTTAGCTGACTCCTGTCCACACAGGCTAGGCCCAGGCTGGGCCGGGGCTCACCGCCGACTTGCGGAGGGATGAGAGGCTCTTCCGGCCCCACATCCCCCATCTCCCAGACCAAGGAGTGCAGTGAGCCGGAGCCGGGACCCCTCTGTGCGCCAGGGTGAGCCCGGGACTCAGTCCCTTGCCCCACCTCTTCCTTCTGTCCACTCTGCCCATTCCTGCCACTCAGGGTCGTTTCCTTCCTCCTCTGACCTCCAGGGCTAAGTGTACTTTCACCCAGAATTTAGCCCTGATGTCTTCCCCATCAGGGTCTCAGCCTCAACCTCGAGGGACAACAGAACGACTTGCAATAGGGGTTTGAGGCCTGGGGTGCTGGTCGGCCTCACTCAGAGCAGGAGCCCTGACCCCCCTCTCTTCTCTGTTGCAGGCTGCCTCGGGCCAGGCCCTCGCGGCCCCATTCTGCCCCTGCCCTTTCTCCTCTTTCCAGTAGTCTCTCCGACTACCCTGCCCGGACTTGTTACAGTGGGGGGCCCTTGAGCCAGCCTGAGGTTTCTTTTGTCCCCAAGTCTCCCCCGCTTACTCTCTCCCCCCGGGTGTGACGCCTGGCCCCAGGATGGGGCCTCGGTGAGCCCAGTGCTCGTCTCCTCCCTCCGCTGCCTCTGCCGGCCGGGACTCCGAGGCACAGGGACCATCACCTTGAGACAGGACGAGGCAGGGGCCTGTCACACCTCCCCACCCCCCACAGCACAAGATTTTGGGACCACAGAAAAAAATAGAGCTATATTTTTATATTGGGGGGGAGTACAAAAGATAGCAGCCCCCACACTGGGCCCTACTACGTGGCAGCTTCTCATTCCATAGGGTTAAGGAAGACTTTGAGGAAATAAAAGTTGTTTGGAAAAATCCAGGTGTAGCTGCTTTTGTATGTGGTGATGGGTAGGAGGGAGGAAGTGAAGTGTGAGGGACCCTCACGCCCTCCATCTTGCCTCAGACTATGTCCTGGAGCCCTAGAAGAGAGGGGGAAAGACCCGAGGTGAGGAAAACCCTCGAGGCGCCGACTCCCACCTGACCTGCACCGCGGAGGGCTCGCTCCAACCCGCCCCCCGCCCGTTGCTCCCTCCGAGACGGGTCTGCGGTCCACGGCGCCCCGGGCCTCCCAGCACGGCAGTCCCCGAAGTGTGCGCCGCCTCGGCCCAAACCCCGCCTCGACGGAAGCCGCAGCACCCCACGGGCCAAGAGGGGGGCCCCATTCCAGGAAGGCGCCCCCGAACCTTTCCCGGCCCGGTCACTGCCCTCCCGGGCAGCCCCGACCCGGCCAGAACGGCCGCAGCTTCCGGGGCGGGCCGGGACACCGCGGGGCGCGCCCCCACCCCCCACCCCGCTCCGCACCGAGGAGGGGTCCGGTGCCGGGCTCGGTCCTCGCCGGCCCGCCCCCTTCCGCCGTGCGGTCCCGAGCCCGGCAGCCCCGGGCGCGGCCCGGACACCCCTCGCGGGGGCCGACCGTTACCTGGGGCGGCGCCACTTTCACTCCTGCTTCTTGGGGTTGTTGACGGCCACGTAGTGGTAGAGGACGACGAGCAGGAAGAGCGACACGCCCAGCATGTTGGCGAAGATGGCGAGCTGCACGTCGGTGATCATCCTGCGAGAAGAGGACGGGCTGACGGCGGCGCGCTCCTCGCCCGCGCCCCGGGGCCGGGCCGGACCCCGGCGCTGGCCGCTGGGCGACGCCGGCGTGCCCCTCACCTGGTCAGCGGGCCGGGCTCCCACGCCGTTCGCCGAGCCGCTCGAGGGAGGAAGCCGGGGCCGGAAGTGCGGAGCGCCAGCTCGGCTCCGGCGAGTCACTTCCGGCCGCGCGACGGGTCCGGAGCGGCCCCTCTAGCCCTGCCGTCTCGCCTGCTCCCCGCCGAGGCCTGCGGGGGCGGGGCACTGGGTGTGGGCGGGGCCTGAGGCCGCGGGGGGCGGGGTCTCGCCGGAGCGTGCGGCGGGCCCGGCTCTCCGCAGCTGGCTGCAGCTGGCGCGGCCCGGGACGCGGTCAAGCCGAGCCGCGTCCGCCTCCCCGGAGCCGAGGAGAGAAGCCAGGGCATGGGTGCGGCGGAGGGGCCGGGCGGGAGGCTCGACCTCACCCCTCCTTCCTGCCTTGCCCCCCGCGCTGCTGCCCACCCTCTCTTCCCGGCCCCACCCCGCCAGGTGCTTCCTTCGAGCCCCGCCCTCGCGGCCCCGACCTCCCCGACTCGGGCTGCCGGGACCGGGTGGGACGCGGGGTCGGTGCAGGACAGCGCCGGGCCGGGGCGCCCGGGTGCCGCGGGAACCGTCCGACCTGGGCGCTGACCCGTGCCTCCCCCCCGTCCCCGGGCTCCACCCCGTCCCCGGGGGTGGGCGTCGGAAGTAGGGCGGCCCCTCCCGGAATCCAAACCCCAACCGTGGGACTTGGGCCAAGTGGGAAATCACCCCCCGGATGTGAGGGAGGAAAGAGGAGGAAGGGCTGGGACCCGCGAGGGGGTCGCGGCAGGGCGGGTCACGGGGGGGGGGGAGACGCGAAGAGAGGGGTGGGATGGGGGGCGTCTGTGGGAGAGGGGCCCAGGTGGGGCCCCCTGCACCCCGTGTCCAGGCCCGAGCGCGCCTGCCCCCGCCGCTCCCGCCTGCCCTGGGCCTCGCCATAAAAGGGAGTGGCACGGTGCCAGGCCGGGGGCTGCGGGGGGCGGGGCTGTGGCTCTGGAACTGTCAGGGGTAATGGAAGCCAGTTGCTCCGCGATAGGGGGGGCCAGGGCCCAGGGGACGCTGCCGCTGGCAGCCAAAGAAAACTCCAGGAGCTGTTCTGGGACTGGAGCTGCCCGGCCAGGCACCAGCTTGCGGGCTGGACAGGCGGCGCCGGGGGCGGGGCCCCGAGGGGTCTGGTCTGGGACCTCCAGCGTTCTGCCTGGGACCCCCCCCCTGCAATTCCTCTGGGCGCCCCCACCCCACCCTCAGGATTCCCCCCAAAGTTCCCTCTTTGGAGTCCCTCGCGGTGCCCCCTCTGTTCAATTGTGAAACCCAGACGGCGCCTCCCGGGCTCCCCAGGTCCGGGTCTTAAAGGATTACACACACACTCAGCTTCGTGTCTCCTGGAAATTTGAAGCGCATCCAAGTCCACCAGACACTTGGGTCGATTGTTGAAAGTACCAGAAGCACCAGACCTCTAGAGCAGACCCCTGGAAAGAAGAATCTCAGACTCCACATGCCACAGGTGGGTGGGGGGCGGGGAGCCTGGGACATGCTTGGGATTCCTGTGCTCCCCAAACCAGCTGACCCGGAGGCAAAGTGTCCTGACCGCAGGAGCCCAGGAGAACCTTCCCGGCAGGTCATAGAGGAGCAAAGCGACCTAGAAGGCAATCAGGTTGACCAAAGCTCTGGAGGACTGGCGTCTCTCACACTGCAGGCTCAGTGCGTGGTCCTAGGGTCAGGGCCAAGAGGGAAGGGATTTGTTTTAGAACTATCCAGAAGGGTCCTTCACCTCACAGAGCTTCCTGTGCCTACGACAGCAAAGCTTTCTATCAGCCTCAAATGGGTGTTTGGCCTTGTGCCTGAAGAGAACTGAAATAAAAAATAGCTCCAGCACTAAATGAGGCTTAGCCGAAAGCAAATAAAACTTAGGGAGTGCTTGGGCGAGAAGTGTGTGGGAAATCAAACAGGCAGAGCCTTTACCTGAGAAACTGAGGTGGGAGGATATGGGGGGGGGGCAGGTATGAAGTTCAATCTCTGATACTGACTAGTGTGGTTTACAACCATGTCTTCAAGAAGACATGAAGCAAAAATTAGACTCAGGAGTTAAAAAAAGCTACAAGACATGGGGAAAAGGGACCATGAGTCCAGAGAAATCATTGCCTGAAGTTCTGGGGAAGGTTTTGAAGGGGTCAGAAATAAAATTGAACTGAGCACATTCTCAAGATCTCACTGGCTCTCTCCAGCTGCCCGTGATGAGGGCTGCATCGTGTCCAGCAGACAGGAGCTTGAAGGAGCGACAATGGCAGACCTAGGCAGGAAGGAGGGGGGCAAGTTCCACGCTCAGCAGAATGTGGAGTGGCAGTGGGCAGCCATTTGGGGTCTGGATGACCTCCTAGTAGGACTAGGTGGTCTTCACAGATCTAAGATTCCATTCTTGGGGACTGGAGCAATCAGCAGGTAGGGTGTTTGCCTTGCACACAGCCAACCCGGGTTCAATTTCCAGTATCCCATATGGTCCCCTGAGCACTGCCAGGGTAATTCCTGAGTGCAGAGCCAGGAGTAACCCTTGTGCATCGCCAGGTGTGAACCCCCCAAAAAAATAAGACTCCTTTCCTGTGGCCCGACCAAGTACACCCCATGCATCGGGGCCTCCAGCCTGACGAGTGAGCCCTGAGCACAAAGCCAGGAGTGAGCCCTGAGCTCAAAACAGATAAGCAAAAATTGCCATTCCTGGGTCAGGTTGAAAGTCATTGTTCAGTTTGGTGACCGGGGTAAGCATAAATGACTCCAGGGAGGCTGGAGCACACCAGGTAGGGTGTTTGCCTTGCATGCAGCTGACCCGGGTTCGATTCCCAGCATCCCATATAGTCCTGAGCACCGCCAGGAGTAATTCCTGAGTACAAAGTCAGGAGTAACCGCTGTGCTTCACCAGGTGTGACCCAAAAATCAAAAGCAAACATCATAAATGACTCCATTTTGGACCTATTTTTGGTTGTCGTTTGGAGTCTCCCAAGCAGGGACTGGTGGCTACTCCTGGCAATCTTGTCGCCTGGCTGTGTGTGCTGCCCAGTTTGATAGTGAATGGCAATGCTTGGTGCTGGGGCCCATCAGGGTTACACCCAGCAGTGCTTGGGGGCACATGTGGCACCGGGATCGGGCGTGAGGCCTTCTGCATACAGGCATACACTTCCACCTTTCAGCACCCTTCCAGGCTCCCCCGAACTGTTCTTAACAGAGGGAAAGAAATCATCCACATTTGAAAAAAATTGGACATTTTTTTCATGGGGGGAGGGGTTAGGGGGCGGAAAAAGGGGCACACCCAGCAGTGCTTAGGGCTTACTCCTGGGGCTGTGCCCAGGGATCACGCCTTGGCAGTGCTTGGGGGACCCTTTGTGGTGTTAGGGATCGACCCGGGTCGGACACATGCAAGGCAGGCACTTAGCCCACTACGTTATCTCTCCAACCCAGGATTGGACTTTTGCTCAGGAAGGTTTGCATGACCCAAAGCCCACGGTCATGGTCACGGTCCTCCTATTGTTCATCGATTTGCTCGAGCGGGCCCAGTAACGTCTCCATCGTGAGACTTGTTGTTACTGTGTTTGGCATATCGAATATGTCACAGGTCCCTTACCAGGCTTTGCCGTGCGGGCGAGATACTCTCGGTAGCTTGCTGGGCTCTCCGAGAGGGGTGGAGGAATAGAACTCGGGTCGGCCATGTTGGCTGCGTGCAAGGCAAACGCCCTACCGCTGTGCTATCGCTCCAGCCCAAAGACACAGATTTGTTTTTTCTTTTTGGGTCACACCCAGCGATGCTCAGGGGTTTACACCTGGCTCTGCACTCAGGAATCACTCCTGGCAATGCTCAGAGGACCATACGGAATGCTGGGAATCGAACCCAGGTCAGCCGCATGCAAGGCAAACGCCCTCCCTGCTGTGCTATTGCTCCAGCCGCAGCCCTACCCAAAGCCCAGTTCACATTATTCCCCCTCAGCCCCTGCCTACTACTCTTTTAGTCCTCTAGCAAAGACAGAAAATGTTCCTGATTTGCAGGTAATCCCTGACTAAGCTGGCTCCACAACCAAGAGTTTAGGGATCTGTCAGCAACAAGGGAATGAAGGAAGGGTCACCTAGGGTAGCAGAGGGTGTCCATTGGCAAGAGGAAAGCCCCCCGCTTGAAGTAAAGTAAAGTAAAGGCCCTCCCGTTGATCGTCGATTTGCTCGAGCGGGCCCAGTAACGTCTCCATTGGAGACTTTGTTGTTACTGTGTCTGGCATATCGAATACTCTCAGTAGCTTGCCGGGCTCTCCGAGAGGGGCGGAGGAATCGAACTCGGGTCGGCCATGTTGGCTGCGTGCAAGGCAGACGCCCTACTGCTGTGCTATCGCTCGGTAGGGCGTCTGCCTTGCACGCAGCCAACATGGCCGACCCTGCTTGGAGCACATACAAAATAGAGCTTGTCCTGAGGCGGGAACAGTAGTACAGCAGGTAGGCCTTTGCCTTGCACATGACTCACCGGGTTCAATCCCTGGCATCCCATAGGGTCCTCCAAGCACCACCAGGAGCGATTTGTGAACCTAGAGCAAGGAATAAGCCCTGAGCATCTCTGGGTGTGGTCCCCAAATAAAAACCAAACAAATAAAATATTAGCTTGTCTTTATGCCCCAGAGACTAACCCTTTCCGGTTACAGGAAGACTCTTCCATGCCCTGGGAATAAGTGGGTGTCGACCATAGCCACCCCAGGGGCACCACCACCTTCTCCTTTCACCTGTGTCCACTGCCGGCCACTCGCCCGGCTGCGCAGGCCTCCCAGTGAGCTCAGAGCAGCGGCCTGCAGGCGGTCTCTCACACATTCGCTGTCTTGGCTCCCAGCTCCAGGACTAAATGAAATGCAACCTACTGCAATTAGATTTCAAAGCCAACATTTTTGACTTGACACACTTAAAATAGACAACAGATTTAGAAACTTGAGGGGGTGGGCATGGGCCCGGGTGACGACAGAGCAGTGACAGTCTGGTCGGGATGACTTTTCAGGTCTCTAGAGGCCCCTAAAGGGAGTGGAGGGGGGGACGAGGAGAGAAAGAAAACTCAGGACAGAGGCCAGGACGGGGAGCGGGGCACCAGTGGGAAGGATAGGGGGTGCTCCTTGCTCCCTGCCCGGGGTCAGGGCCAAGAACCGACTCTGAACCCAGAACCCTTCCCTGGTGGCAACATTAGGGCCCTGGTCTGTGCCAACCAACCCCCAAGCTCGTGGGGGCATGGGGCAGCCACAACGTTCCTTGCTGTTTCTTCTAGCATGTTCTTTGCAGCCTTTTTGCCAAGTTTCCTCGCAGGCCTGGGCCCTCGAGCAGACCCGAGAGAGACCACAGAGTTGGCGGGCTCCATTCTCAGGGCTGCCAGTTATCGCCCGGGAAGATACCCAGAACCAGGCTCCCTCTCACCCACTGCCAACCACTCTTGAGCGAGCCTTTCCACGGCCCTGCAGTGCTCTCGTCTTTGTTATTGTTTGATTTGTTTGGGGGCCATGTCCTGTGATGCTCAGGGGCTACTTCTGGCACCACACTGAGGAATTATTCCTGGTGATGCTCGGGGGAACCATATGGGATGCCAGGGATCAAACCCAGGTCTGTTGCGTGCTAGTGCTCTTATCTTAACCTCCTTGTGTCCGAACTGGGCTCTTGGTTCCGCCACACCTCCTCTTCTGCACCTCCCCCGACCTGTGCAAATTCTGGACCTTCTCTGGTGTCTCCCTGAATCCAGCTCATTGCCCAGACGGTCTGTGTGCTCCTCAGGTCTCTCTTTCTCCACAGTCACTGCTCCCGCCACACCAATGCTGCAGGGCCGGATGTGGAAAGAATTGGGGACACACAGACAACAGATCCGCCCCCGCCAGGAGTCATGGAATTTTCTCCAAGCCAAAAGGCTCTTCTGAGGGGCCACTGGAGGCCGCCCCCACGTACCCTAGCTCTTGGCTCCTGGCCCTTGCGGGCAGTTTGCTTGCTTTTCGCATATGCGGGCCCCTACTCAGAAACTAGGAATCAGGGGCAGGTACGATAGCCCAGAGGGAAGGGCATTTGCCTTGCATGTGGCCGACCCGGGTTCGATCCTTGGCACCCCTGAGCACCGCTGGGAGTGATTCCTGAATGCAGAGCCAGGAGGAACCCCTGAGCACCACTGGGTGTGCCCGCCACCAAGAAAAAAACCAAGCCAAACCTTGAACTCAAGCTCCAAGCAGGTCATCTGAGCCTCTCCATACTGTGTCCACATTGTCCTCCCTGACGTTTTGTCCCCCTTTTTCCTGAGGGGGACACCAGTCAGAGCCAGCATTTCTGATCATTGAGAGCAAATGCATGACGTGTACCTCAAGCCTCTCAGGGCAGCAGCAGAAGGGAATTTGTTGCCCCACGTTAGAGACGAAGAGACTGAGGCAGACGCTTCTCCCAGCTTGAAGCCTCCCCTTGTCCCTTGTCCCCTTCAACCGTGTGGGCCTGCTTCTCCCCGAGCTCGTCCTCCCTCTGCCCCCACCCTTGCCACTGTCCTTGCTGCCTCGTGGGAGTTTTCTGTCCCCTTCCAGCAGTGCCTGTGGCCCCCAACCTCTCCTCTCTCTGCGCTCGCCTCCCCCGAGCCTGCCCCTCATGCTCTCGCTCCTTTCTGTCTCGGTCCTCAGCCTCGGTGTGAGGACGTCCACACAAGGACCACTGTCTCCAGAGCCCCGTGCTGCGGCCAGATGGCGGCAGCCAGCAGGCAGATGCTGTCAGCTCAAGAGGCATTTTCCGGTCAGGCCGATGGGGGGATGTGGTTGCGTTCCTTACCCGAGACAGGAGCCCGACACTTCCTGCAGCACCACCCGGACCGGTCCCCCATCTGTTGCTCCCCGCCCCCCATGACCCTTCTTGGCCAGGACAAGCCTGAATCCCGCGGTTCTTTGTCATTTTTTTTTTTCTTTTTGGGTCACACTCGGCGATGCACAGGGGTTACTCCTGGTCTGCACTCAGGAATTACTCCTGGTGGTGTTCAGGGGACCGATACTAGGAATCGAACCCGGGTCGGCCGTGTACAAGGCAAACGCCCTACCCGTTGTGCTGTTGCTCCAGACCCTCTTTGTCCTTTTTTAAAAACATGAGTTTTGGGGCCAGAGAGAAAGCAGAGGGGTTCAGGTGCTGGCCTTATACACAGCCAATAAGGCGGCTCCATCCCCGGCACTGCACATGGTTCCCTGAGCACTGCCAGGAGTGAGTCCTGAGCCCGGAGCCAGGAGGAAGGAAGCCCTGAGCACCACTGGGGGTGACCCAAACGTCACTACCATCACCCTTCAAAAGTGAATGGGTGTCCGGGGGTCAGGGAGTGCGAAGGGCTGGAGTGGACAGTTTGCGTGTGGGAGTCCCAGGTCTGAGCCTTGGTCCCCAAGCGTCACTGGGATGCCCCCTCTCCCCCAGAGAGGCAATTCTCCATCTCCCAATTCCTTCCTTCCCTTCTGCCTCCATCCACGGAGTGCTTTGATTTTCCTCCTGGGCCCGAGAGCCCTCCCTCTTTTCTCCCTCATTCCTGGCACTTAGATTTTTTGTTTTGTTGGTTTTTTTTTTTCTTTTTGGGCAATACCTGGCAGTGCTCAGGGATTCCTCTTGGCTCAGCACTCAGAATCTAAGTGCCAGGGATGAGGATGAGGACTCAGGAGTCACTCCTGGCAGTGCTCAGGGGACCCTACGGGGTGCCAGGGATTGAACCCCTCACAGTCAGCTGCATGTGGGGCAAGCGCCCTCCCGGCTGTCCTAGGGCTCGGGCCCTCATCCTTATCCCTGGCACTTAGATTCTTCTCTCAGCCCTGCCCTAGACTTGTGCTACCTTGGACCAGTCTCTTCCCTGGGCTGGAATCTCCCATCTCTAACCACCGGAAGGATGTCCCCTGCTTTGGCAGGCTGTCCCCTCCTGCTCTAGGCTGTTCCCCAGGGGGAGCCGGCCCAGTCTCCCAAGAGAAGAGCTCGTGCTCCCTGGCTACGCGGCCAGCGGGGGGCCTCCTGGGTGCTGGCCCAGGCCCCACTCTCTGTGGCCCATCTGAGACTGGCCTCAGGCCGCGGCAGCTCCGAATTCCCCCCCCACCCCCCTTCCCGGAGTTAACAAGAAGCAGATGTGGCGATGGTTGGAGAGGTGGGGGAGGAAGGGGAGGCCCGACCGCCAGCCAGACAGGGGGGAAGGGAGGGGAGCGAGGCGGGGAGGGAGGCGGGAGGCCGGCCCGCCCCACAGCCACTCCGGACAGCCGCGGGGCCAAAGCCCTGTCACCCCGGGAACGGTCACTGGGGAGGAGGCCCCGAGAGCGCAGGCCCCAGGACGGCGTCTGAGTGCCCTGGAGAACAGACGCCCCTCCGCAGAGGCGAAGAGGAGGGCGGAAGGAACCGAGGGAGGGACGGGCAGCGGAGCCTGAGGAGGGAAGAGGAGGGGGAGAGGGTCAGGCCGGGCGGCCTGGGAGCGTGTGGCCGGGGGCTGCAGGCAGGAAGCTGGGGCCCAGCCGAGATGTGCCTCTGAGGGTCACTGCGGACCCCACACCATGGCCCCCCGCGCCCTCTGGAGCTGCTACCTCTGCTGCCTGCTGACCACGGCCGTGGGGGCAGCCAGCTACTCACCTCGTGGCTACAGTCTCTACACGGGGGGTGGCAGGACCCTCAGCCCCGGAGGACCCCAGGCCCAGAGCGCCCCCCGGCCTGCCAGCCGCCACAGGTAAGAGTCGGGGACTTCCCTGATGCTGGAGGTGGGGAGGCAGGGGAGCGGGTGGGTGTCCTCACCCCATCTTCTGCCGGTCTCCCCTGTCGGGAAGGGCAGAGGAAGCCGTCCATCAGCCGCTCCTCACACACCCATCCCTCCTGCAGGGCGTTTTCTGGGGCCCTGGGAATAGCGAGGGTCCCCCGTCGCACCCCCGGGGACCAGCAGAGGGGACCTGCCAGTGGGTGCCCCAGGCTGCCCGCTCCCGGGGCAGGGACCAGGCCTTCCTGCCAGCCCTCCTCTCCTCGGGCAGGGATCCGCTCTCCACCCACCTCGTCGCCCGCCCGGTTCAGCTCCTGCGTGGAGCCAGCATGAATGAGGCCTCGGAGCCCAGGGGGCGGGGAGGCCCTCATCAATGGCCCTTTCTCCGCTCACGTCCAGCCATGGCCCCGGAGGGTGGGTGGAAGCCAGGGTCCTGTGGACTCTCCGGAGCTGGGGATGGGAAGTGGCAGGGCCCACTGGAGTCAATGTGGGGGTTCAGAGGCAGGCCACCCCTCAGCTTACGCTGAGAGCAGCTGGTGGTGGAGCCCCCTCCTCGCCCCTTTCCAGTCCCAAACCGGCTTTATCAGCCCTGCCGCAGAGGAAGGTGGGGGCGGGACTGTCCCTGCAAAGCCTCCGCTCCCGATGGAAATCCCCTCCTCATCCTTCCACCTTCCCTCAGCCCCCCTGGGTCGTACCCCTCCACCCCGTGCCCCAAGCCCCGCTCTGGGAAGGGGGTGTGCACGTCTCTGGCTCTGGGCCCAGAGGTGCTGGTTCCCGCAGAAACTGGTGCGCCTACGTGGTGAGCCGCACGGTGAGCTGTGTCCTGGAGGATGGCGTGGAGACCATCGTGAAGCCCGACTACCAGCCCTGTGGCTGGGGCCAGCCCCAGTGTTCCCGAAGCATCACGTGAGCCCCAGCACGGGGGGCGAGGGGGAGTTCTGGGGTTCTGGGTCAGGCCAGAGGCGGGTGGCAAGGGGGCACCTGCACAGAGATGGCCACCAAGGGCAGGCCCTCACTCCAAGATGTTTGACCCGGGCAGCAGCTGAGGGACAGTCACCTGGGCCACACCCCCAGTGCCCAGATACTCCTCTGACCCCGCCACACACAAGAGGCCAAGATCTCAGCACAGGACAAAGAGAGGAAGAACTTGGGGCGGGGGGGGCGGTGGAGGGGGGAGGTGGTGCTCGTGGCTCTGGGCCAGTAAGCTGACAGCTGTCAACTGAGTAAGGCCACATGCTGGACAGTTGGGGGGGTCTCCAAGCTGAAGCATAGGCACCCCTCCTCGTCCCCCTGCAGCTGAGGACAGGGACCGGGGGGGGGGGGGGCTCCAAAGCTTCTGCTGCCTCTTGCAGGTACCGCAGCTTCCTCCGGCCGCGATACCGCGTGGCGTACAAGACGGTGACAGACATGGAGTGGAGGTGCTGCCAGGGCTACGGGGGTGACGACTGTGCCGAGGGCTCGGCCCCCGCGCTCAGCCCTTCAGTGGCCACCCCCCGCCCTCCATCAGCCCGTCCCAATCTCTCCGGCTCCAGTGCCGGCAACCACCTGAGCGGACTTGGCGGGGAAGGTGAGTGTGGGCGCCTCTGGGAAGAGAGACGGGGACGCTGTGCAGAAGGCGACCTCCAGGACAGAGGCAGAGAGATCCCGGAGGCTCCGTGCCTGAGTGCATGAATGTGCATGCGTGCATAAAAGTGTGCAGGTGTATGTGTGTCTGCGTGCATGTGTGTGTGTCTCCTTGCATGTGTATGTGTCTCCGTGCATATGAGTGGGTCTGCCTCTATGCGCGTGTGTGTGTGTGTGTGTGTGTGTGTTGTGTGCATGTGTGCAGCAGAAACTGAGACCCAGAGGAAAAAAAGACCTCAAGAGTGTGTGCTCACACACGCCCACATGTGTCGGGGAAACTTCCTCGCTGGGAACAGCTGCATCAGCGTTGCTCCAGCTGCCTGCTCCTGAGGGCCCCTGCTGGAACTACGAGTCCTAGCATGCCTTGCAGCCCACTGCAGTTCCAGGTCCCTGGGTGGGCCCCGGAGACTGCAGGTCCCACAATGCCGCTGTCCCCACTGCCTTCCTGTGTGCTGGGCACTGCAGACGTGCTGTGTTCGCCTGCCAGGGAGATGACTGGCCAGGCAGTAATTATGGAAACAGGAACTTCCGGTGGACTCACCCGCCATCCAGCTAGAGCCCTCACGGTCTCGCCCTGGAGACTCATTTGTTTGTCCCAGGAATAGCCACTGTGGTGGGGTTCACGGGGCCCCCCTGTTCCTACTTTGCTTGCTCACCCTGACAGCCTGGCCAGGGAGGTCAGAGAGGGTCATTCCCATTCCACTGATGAGGGTGTCATTTCCGGAAAGTGAGGTGGCACCGGGGACAATGGAAAGGGCTTGGCTCGTGGTCAGAGCAGGGTTTTGACGTTGGCTCAGCCACTTATTTGTGTTCCGTGGCCCAGTTGCAGAACCTCTCTGGTTCTCTCAGTCTGAAAACTGGGAAGCTCCCACAGCATCTGCCTGATGGCTGTCGGTGGGGGAGCGGGGTACACACTGGGCGTAGATGCTCAGTGGATGCAGTTTCCTCCCGTCTCTGCTTGCCCAGAGCTCCTAATTCATCCCACCCCCATGCCCAGGAGTGGCCAGAGCAGCCTCAGCCTCCACCCTCGCTGGTTCTGGGAAGGGCAGGACCGGCGAGGTGAGCACTCGGCTCTGAGCCTTCCCCTCTCTGCCAGGTCCTGGGGAGTCGGAGAAGGTGCAGCAGCTGGAGGAGCAAGTGCAGAGCCTGACCAAGGACCTGCAGGGCCTTCGGCGCGTGCTGCAAGGCCTGAATGGGCGCCTGGCGGAAGATGTCCAGAAAGCCGTGGAGACGGCATTTAACGGACGACAGCAGCCCGCAGACGCCGCTGCCCGCCCAGGCGTGCACGAGACCCTCCACGAGATCCAGCAGCAGCTGCAGTTGCTGGACAACCGGGTCTCCAGCCATGACCAGGAGCTGGGCCATCTCAACAACCACCACGGGGGCGGCGCCGACGGGGCCCAGCAGCGGGCCCCGGGGCCTCCCCGTGCCCAGGAGGAGCTTCTGCGGGAGCTGGAGCGGCGGCTGCAGGAGTCCTGCTCCGTGTGCCTGGCGGGGCTGGACGGCTTCCGGCGGCAGCAGCAGGAAGACCGGGAGCGGCTGCGGGCCCTGGAGAAGCTGCTGGCGTCAGTGGAGGAGCGGCAGCGGCAGTTGGCCGGCCAGGCCCTGGGCCCCCGGGTCCCGCAGGAATGCTGCCCTCCGGAGCTGGGCCGGCGACTGGCCGAGCTGGAACGCAGGCTGGATGTGGTGGCCGGCTCGGTGACGGTGGGCTGGCGAGGCTCGGAGCTGGGAGGAGCCACGGGCCAGGGGGGTCACCCCCCAGGCTACACCAGTTTAGCCTCTCGCCTCTCCCACCTGGAGGACCGGTTCAACTCCACCCTGGGCATTTCTGACGAGCAGGAGGAGAGGGGGCCCGGGCGTCCGGGGGGGCTGGTCCGCTGGCTGCCCTCGGCAGCCCGGGGCCAGCTGGAGAAGCTGGAGGGGCGGCTGGCCAACGTGAGCGGGGAGCTGGGCCGGCGGCTGCATGTGTTGGAAGAGCAGGTGGCCGGGGCTGTGCAGGCCTGTGGGCAGCTCTGCTCGGGGCCTCCGGGGGAGGACTCCGAGGCCAGTGAGGGCCTCCGGGCCCTGGAGCACAGGGTGCTGGACAGCGAGGAGCAGCTGCGGCTGCTGGGCTCGGGCCTGCACAAGGTGGAGGTGGCGGGCGAGGCCCGGCAGAAGGCGCTGGAGGGACTGCAGAGGGCCGTGGGGCAGCTTGAGGGCCGGGCGGACGCCCAGGAGGAGGCGGCCGCCGAGCTGGCCCTGCGGCTGAACGTCACGGCCACGAGGCTGGGCCACCTGGAGGCGCTGCTCCAGGCCCGCGGGGAGGAGGGCTGTGGGGCCTGCGGCGGGGTCCAGGAGGAGCTGGGCCGCCTGCGCGACGGCGTGGAGCGCTGCTCCTGCCCGCTCCTGCCTCCCCGGGGCCCTGGGGCCGGCACCAGCCCGGGCGGACCCAGCCGGGGGCCCCTGGACGGCTTCAGCGTGTTCGGCGGCAGCTCGGGCACCGCCCTGCAGGCCCTGCAGGGGGAGCTCTCGGAGGTGATTCTGACCTTCAGCTCCCTCAACGACTCCCTGCACGAGCTCCAGACGGCCGTGGAGGGCCAGGGCGCCGACCTGGCCGACCTGGGGGCCACCAAGGACCGCATCATCTCCGAGATTAACCGGCTGCAGCAGGAGGCCGCGGAGCACGCGGCGGAGAGCGAGGAACGCTTCCGGGGCCTGGAGGAGGGACAGGCTCAGTCCAGCAGCCAGTGCCCCAGCCTGGAGGGCCGCCTGGGCCGGCTGGAGGGCGTCTGTGAGCGGCTGGACACGGTGGCCGGGGGACTGCAGGGCCTGCGCGAAGGCCTCTCCAGACACGTGGCCGGGCTCTGGGCGGGGCTGCGCGAAGCCAACAGCAGCAGCCACACGCAGGCGGCCCTGCTGGAGAAGCTGCTCGGGGGGCAGGCGGGCCTGGGCCGCCGGCTGGGCGCCCTCAACAGCTCCGTGCAGCTGCTGGAGGACCGGCTGCACCAGCTCAGCCTCCAGGACCTCACTGGTGAGGGCGGCCGCTCCCCTACCGGGCCCTTTCTCTCTCCAGCACCTCTGCCGCCTCCCTCTTGCGCTGCCTGGCATGAGCTGTATATACACCCAATGGCTTTGCTTTGGACACCCCAGGAAGCCTGTGGGTGGAGGTGGGGTACTGCTCTGCCAGCCCGGTGCCCAGCAGAGCGGCGGGAGGCCTGGGGAACAGCCTCTCTCATTCACCCCTGTCCCCTTCTAGAAACTTCTGTCTGGCTCCCCATCAGCTTAGCTTTGTCACTGCAGGGCCTGCAGGTGTGGCTGGGCCCCCAGGGCCTCCGGGACTTCAGGGACCCCCAGGGCCTGCCGGACCTCCAGGATCGCCCGGCAAGGATGGACAGCAGGGCCCTGTTGGGCTGCCGGGTACGTGGGCTGAGATCCTGGCTACTGCCTAGTTTATTGTCCACCCCCCAGGGCAGTCCAGGCTCGTGGGATCGCTCTGGTCTCCACAGAGAAGTGGGGAAAGGAATGGATTTCTGGGCGGGAATTGCCCCACCCCTAGGGGCTGGGCTGGGTGATGTTGAAGGCTCAGGGTCAGAAGTGATAGCACGGAGGGACAGCGTTTGCCTGGCACGCTCCAACCCAGGTTCAATTTGGAGCACCCATAAGGTCCCCTGAGCCCTGCCAGGAGTCATCCCTGAGCAGAGCCAGGAGAAAGCCCTGAGCACCGCCCGGTGTGACCCCAAATCAAAACAATACTCGGACTGAGCCCACCAGGGTTGTATAAGGTGTGAGAGGTGGCAGTGGGGCTGATGGCCCCCAAGTTTCTCCAACCCCGGGGGGGCCCTTTGCGGTCTGCATAGTGCCTAGTGCAGAGGGAGCTGCCTCTGACTCTGACCCCTTCCTCCTCCCACAGGGCCCCAAGGGGAGCAGGGTAAGTACCTCTCATGGGAGGCTGAGGAAGGGGAGCGGGCTGGCAGCTGGTGGAGATGGGCGGGAAGGGGGCTGGGCACCCCTGTTGGGGACCCCCCACACTCACCCTGCTGCACCCCACAGGAGTGGAGGGTGCACCAGCCATCTCTGGGCCCCGGGTGGCCTTTTCAGCTGCCCTCAGCCTGCCCCGGTCTGAGCCGGGCACTGTGCCCTTCGACAGAGTCCTGCTCAACGATGGAGGCTACTACGATCCCGCCACTGGTACGCCTGGGCTGGGGGCCACCAGGGCCCATCTTGCCTTCCTGGCTCCTGTTTCTCTCCCTTCCCTGGATGATCACCCACTGCTCCGCACAGCCTGAGCATGGGGATACCCTCCACCCCCAGTTCCCTGACCTCCTGGGAATGGGTGCCCCCCCCCCACATCTCTGGGATGGGCTCCGCAGAGCCTGCCTGGCCTCTGCCACTGACCACTGCCTTGCTCCTAGGTGTGTTCACCGCGCCGGTGGCCGGACGCTACTTGCTGAGCGCGGTGCTGACCGGGCATCGGCACGAGAAAGTGGAGGCCGTGCTGTCCCGCTCCAACCTGGGCGTGGCCCGCATAGACTCAGGGGGCTACGAGCCCGAGGGCCTGGAGAACAAGCCGGTGGCCGAGAGCCAGCCCAGTCCCGGCGCTCTGGGTGTCTTCAGCCTCATCCTGCCGCTGCAGGCCGGGGACACAGTGTGCATCGACCTGGTCACGGGGCAGCTGGCGCACTCGGAGGAGCCGCTGACCATCTTCAGCGGAGCCCTGCTCTACGGGGACCTGGAGCTGGAGCAGTTGTAGACGGGGCCGGGCCCCCGCCGCAGGCGAGCGGAGCGCGGCGGGCTTCGCACTCGGGTCCCTCGGTCCAGACTGTTGGCCCGATGGCCAGCCCCTGCCGGACTTGCACTGCCGAGGGGCGCATCTTCTCAGCCTTTGCTCCCTCCCGGTCGGGCGCGCTGGGCTCATGCTAGGCCTCCCGGGCTCTGCCGAGAACTCCTCCGCCGTACCAAACTATTCCAGGAATAAAGACACTTGGGTTTTTTTCTACAAAAAAAAAAAATCAACAGCCGTCGGCTGCGTGTGTACGTGGTAGACGTGAGTGCATGGGAGCTGGAGCACCGGGGTTGCAGCCCGCGCCTCGATCGCGCCCCTTCCGCCGGAGCCCGCCAGGGGGCGCTGGGGAGCGAGCCCGACGCCCCGCCCGGCCGCGGCTCCCGTCACGTGACCCCGGCGGCCCACCTGGCGGCGGCTCCGCGTTGGAGGCGGGGCCTGGGCGCCTGGGGCGGGCCTGGGGCGGGCCTGGGGCGGGCCTGAGGCGGGCCCTCGGGGGTCGCTGGGCGCTGCTGCCGCCACCAGCTGTTCAGCTCGGGCGTCGCGCCGGGAGCCCCGGCCGCAGGTGTAGGCGAGGGCGGCCCGAGGTCGTGTACTTCCTGCCCTTCCTCCGTGCGTCGCTGACAGTGCTAGACCCGAGTCCGTCTGACAAAGGGGGAAACTGAGGCCGGGGAGTGGGAGGCGTGATTAAGTGCTGGGTGGCGCCGCCGCCTCGTCCTAGGCGTGTTTCCCTCGCCCTTCTGCCCCTGCTCTATCCTGGCGGCTGCCTGGAGGAGGAGGAGAAGGAGGAGCAGCAGCAGCAGCACCACGGGTCGTGGAGGAGGGGCCAGGGCAGCCCGCTGGAGCCCGGGCACTAGGGTCTGGGACAAAAGGCCAGGAGCTCGGAGGACACTCAGCTGGGCGGCAGCAAGGTCTGGAGCAACCCCATGGAAAATAAACAGATCCTGTGTGTGGGACTGGTGGTGCTGGACATCATCAACGTGGTGGACAAGTACCCGGAGGAGGACGAGGACAGCAGGTAGAGACCTCGGATCGCTGCAGGGTCGCGGAGCTAGGGCCCCCTCCCCCTGCAGTGAGGCGGGACCCCTGTGTCCTTCCCTCCCAGCTGGGGAGAGAACTGAGGCTCTTAATAACGAAGCCTGGGCTTTCTCGCCGCTCAGTTAGCCAGTGCCCAGGGCAGGACCATCGGCCAGTTTTACCCCGGGCTCAGCCCAGCGTGGGAGAGCAGGTGATTTCCCAGGCGAGAGTGGTGCGGGGGCGGGCGGCTTGGTGACAGGCAGGCAGGCAGGCTGCACGTGCCTCTGGGGCTTTGCCTCCTAATTGGCGGGGTCATCTGCGTCTTTATGAGACCCTGAGGGCGCTCCCCAGCCGCGCTGCAGCGTGTGGAGCAGGAAACCACGTTCTAACGGGGCCGTGGCCTCGTGGCCTCGGGCTCGCTGGCTCTGCAGGCACCGTGGGGAGCCCTGGGTGAGGCACGCGGCGGGCACATTGGGTTCTGACCACTTTCTCCTGGTGCCAGATTCCCAAAGAAGCTGGCCAGAGTCCACAGACACACAGGGCGGTGGGTTCAGAAGTAGCAGCGGTCCTTGTTACTTATTAGATTTACTCTGCTTGTTACTTAGTAGACTTACTCTTGAGAAGCACTTACGTATGACTATTTAGTCCCAGGGAGGAATTTCTGCGGGAGGGATCCAGGGCTTTCTAGGGGTCACCGGTACTGTCCCCGCAGCTGGACCCAATTGAGGGGAGAGCTGGGGCATCCTGTGTGTGTGTGTGCGTGTGTGTGTGAGAGAGAGAGAGAGAGAGAGAGAATCCTGCATCTGTGCATGCACGTGTGTGTTGGAGCATGCACGTGTGTGTATGCATGTGTGCATGTGTGCATCGGGGTGTCCTGTGTGCATGTATGCATGCATGTGTGTTGGAGTATCCTGCACGTGTGTTTATATGTGCTTGTTGGGGTATCCTGTGTGTATGTGCTGGAGTATCCTGCATGTGTGAATGTGTGTGTTGGCGTGTTTTGTGTACGTGTGTGTTGGAGCATCCTGCGCGTGTGTGTGCATGAGCGTGTTGGGGTGTCCTGCATGCATCCTGCATGTGTGCATATGTGTGCGTGTATGTGTGTTGGAGCATCCTGCATGCATTGTTTGCATGTGTGCATGATGTGTGTTGGGTGTCCTGTGTGTGTTGGAGCGCCCAGCATGTATGCGTGTGTGTGTGTGTGTGTGTGTTGGAGCGCCCAGCATGTGTGCATGTGTGTGTGTGTGTTGGAGGTCCCTACAGTCCCGTGCATTCTCACAGAGCTCTCTCCCAGCAGCTACACAAGGGCAGTGTGTGAGGGTGACTCAGACCCTCTTTGAAGTGGTGGGAGCTAGAGAGGGAGGCTGGAAGGGGTTTCTGCCTGTTTTCCCCACTGAAGGGGCGCTGATCATCACTGTGGCTCAGAAGTCGGAGCTCCTGCTTCTGCCCTGGTCCGTGTCCCTTGGCTGATCCCCGCTGGCGCTTTGCCCCAGCTGCTTTGTTTGCTGGAGGTTAAAGCCCCTTGCCAGGGTACTGGAACAGTGAGTGGCCTAAGGCATGCTGCTGGAGAGGCAGCCCTGCTCTGTGGGCAGCCCCTGGGTGCAGGGAGGAACCACCCAAGATGCTCTGGGGACAGACACGGGGCCTGGGGAGGTCTGAGCCCACTGGCCCAGCCATGAGGGCCTGATTCCTGTCTTCCCCTGCACACCTGTCGTATTACAATGATCTGGGCTGGGCTGCACCTGCCTGGCTAGACTGCTCACACTTTTTTTTTTTTTTTTTGGTGAAGCAAGAAAGTTTTTATTGAAAGTTACTTAGAAAGAAGTGAGAGGGAGGAGAGGGAGTACAGACTTCTCTAGAGTAGAAATAGGAAAAGAAACATGGAGAACAGGTGAGATGCACTTTCACGGGAGAACTTGAGCTTGAAGAGTAAGCCACTAGGGGCCTCCAGAACAGTGTCAGGGGGTCCAGAGGTCACTACTGGCAATCCTTCGCCAACCGGGCCTAAGGAGGTGGTTCTGCTAGGGTGCCTCGGTGCTGGGGACCACCAAGCACCCCAGCAGTGCTGGGTCTGACTCAGGCTCCAGTATGCTCAAACCTCAGGGCTCCTTTCTCCTTGCTGCACTTGCACACAGGTGTGCCAGGGCTCACCCCGAGGTGGAGGTGCAAATAGAGGCCCTAGTCCTGCCCAGGAGTCTCAGCCTTGCCTGTCCCAGGATCACTGTGCTCTGTGGACATTTGGGGATGCCAAGGAACAGAGGGACAGAGCAGGTGCCTGAAGAGGAGCCCACCGTCCAGCATCCGGCAGGGAAGAGCTAGCAGTAGCATTTCTTTCTTTCTTTTTTCTTTTTTTAAATTAATTTTATTAAATTACTGTGAGATAGTTACAAGCTTCCATGTTTGGGTTACAGTCACTCAATGATCAAACACCCATCCCTCCAGCAGTAGCGGTTCTGTTGTAAGCTGCCAAGGCTAGTTTAGTTTTGGAAGGGGGAGGAGCACCTGTGTTGACCTCCTGGGATGACTGGACCGTGGACAAGTAGCCCTGTGAGGGGAGGGATGTGCTAGGGACCCTGAGAGCGGTTATCATCTCCCTGTGTGTAAGAGCATCAGCCCATTCCGCCATGGATCTTCACTCACACCGTCACTTACCTCCACCTTCCACACCCAGGGTCCCCGACAGCGACATAGAAACTTACACAGGCTGTCAATTCCATGGGGACCATGCATACCACTTTTTTCCAGAAATTTCCGCTCTTGCTGTGGCCCATTTTAATTATGTGGACACTTCCACTCACATCATGTTACATGTTTTGACCTTGATTTTTGGGCCACACCAACAGTGCTCAGTGCTTGCTCCTGGCTTATCTTCACTAGGGATCCCTCCAGGCGGTGTTGGGGGATCCTATGGGATGCCGGGGATTGAACCTGTATCAGCCGTGTGCAAGGCAAACACCCTACCTGCTGTACTATCGTTCCAGCCCTCCTGGTGCATTTTAATTACATAAAACGGTGACTCACACCACGGTTTTATGTCAGTTGCACCCCAAGAAAGCTCAGGTAGAGAGAGGGAGGATGAGGGAGACTGCTGATCTCCTCCACAGTCTCTAGTGTTGCCATGATACGAGTGAGCTCCACCTACCTGTTTATTTGTGTTGCCAGGGATTGAACCCAGGGCCACACACCAGCAAGGCAAGTGCTGTCCCTGCTGCCCAGCCCCCGGCCACAGTGGCCAGGGCTGTCGGCTTCCGACTGCCTCGTGTTAGCCAAAGCTGAGACAGGAGCTGGGTTTACACTGGACTCCCTCGGGCAGAGGCAGCTGGACCTTATCCAGCTCCCAAGGCGACTCTGCAGGGTGGGTTTGGGGGATCATCATGAGGAGACGGTGACCCCGGGTTAGCGGGACCCTCCCCGGTACCAGGCCTGAGTGTCCGGTTTTCTGTCTCGGCGGAAGTGGACACGTGAATTGCTGTGGACTTGGATTTGGCCTGGGCTGAAGAGACAGACCAGGGACCCCACTACACTGCCCGCCCTGTGAAAGGAGAGCTCCTGCCTGAGTGCTCTCTGGGGGACCCCGCGCTGGTGCCCAGCGGTCGCAGCGGGCAGCGGCTGCAGGGAGCTGTGGTGGGTTGTTTTGCAGATGTTTGTCCCAGCGATGGCAGCGTGGCGGCAACGCTTCCAACTCCTGCACTGTCCTCTCCCTGCTCGGAGCACCCTGCGCCTTCATGGGCTCGCTGGCCCCCGGCCACGTGGCTGAGTGAGTGCAGGGGGAAACGGGTGGGGGGCAGGAGGAGGAAGCCCAGGAGTGGGGGCACAGGGGAGCCTGCTCGCAGACCTTCCTGGAGGGATTTTCCACTTTCCCACTCTGAATGCTGCCCGGGAGCCACTGCAGGCGCACCCCTCCTCCTCCCAGCCGTGGGGGGAAGCTCAGGGCCTACTACGCTGCTCCCCACACGTGGTTCCCAGCCCTTCTGATCCCCAGCACCCAGCACCCACTGAGGGGACAGGGCCAAGGCGTTCGCCCTACCCTGTTGTTGTTCCTGGCCGTGGCAGAGGTGACTGGCCCCGGGGCACCCAGAGCCAAGTGGGACTCCAGCCCATTGGCTGTGGAAGCTCCAACTCCCAAGTGGACCATGTGGTCCCCATGTGGGCTGCAGCAGGGGAAGTCCGAGAGCCCTTTGGCCTCTGACGTCCTCAAGTCAGGAGTTACTGGGGCTGGGACCTACACTTTGCCCGCTGTGGACACTGGGCAGGCTGCCAGGCAGCTGGTTTGGAAAACTCAGCACTTTGAACTCTGAGGGGGGCTGTTGCCCCCCCCACACACACACTGCCAGGTTGCTCTCTGGAGTAGCCGACATAAGGGCACAGGAGGTGAGTGCCTGGTCAGTGAGACGCCAAGTGGCCAGCACCCATGTGGATGTCCAGTTCAGTCTGCAGTTGCCTTCAGGTGCAGTCCTGCTCAGTAACGCCCTCCCCCCTTTTTTTTTTTTTTTGCTTTTTTGGGTCATACCCGGCTATGCTCAGGGGTTCCTCCTGGCTCATACACTCAGGAATTACTCCTGGCGGTGCTCAGGAGACCATATGGGATGCTGGGAATCGAACCCGGGTTGGCCGTGTGCAAGGCAAACACCTTACCTGCTGTGCTATCGCTCTGGCGCCCCAGTAACGCCCTTTCTGATCAGTCATGCTGATGGGGGATTTCAGTCCACACTCCCCATATCCTGCTCCCCAGAGTCAGCGCCGGCCGGTTGCCAGGCACACTGGGTGCAGAAGGTCCTTGGCAAGACAAACCCCATTTTCTAGGCTGTGGGTGGGCAGCTATTGAAAAGTGCCTGCAGGTGGCTGGTGAGAATCTGCTGTGCAAAGCTGGGCATCTTTCCACAAATGCTTCAGTGTTGCTGGAAGTGGGGCCCGGCCAGAGTGAGAGGACAGGATTCCCCTGTGGGTCCCAGGACGCTGGTGGCCGGGCCTTCCTGTCCTGCTGCACCTGTGAATGCCTACCAGCTCACTCCCACGGAGAGGATTCTGGACCATAGAGCAGGCCCAGGGGGAGGGGCAGTGGGCACCGGCAGCCCCTCATCACCCAGGAGAGTTGGCGGCACTGTGGGAGGAAAGGGCAATGGGCATCCTGGAGGTAGGTGAAGCTGAGACCAGCTCCAAGGAGGCTGGGCAGGGGCTTCAAAGACGAGCAGGGGAGTAGTTGGGGGCCAAAGTACTAGCACTTGAGCAATTTCTTGCATGAAACAGGCCGCAGTGCCTCCACCTCTGGCTTACTAACAGGGTCCGTATTTTGTCCTGTCCCAGTCAGGGTTTGCTCCAGTCAGGACTAAATCGTGTCTCTGAATCCTGTCCCAGATCTGTTTCCTCACCGAGTTCCAGCTGCGCCCTCCTGCCTCTGTGCCCCTTCCTGGCCCGGGACAGCTCCGAGTTGTCCAGCCCCCCTCCCGCAAATACCCTCTGCTTGCCCCCCTTGCCTTTCAGGGTCCTCTAGGGACCCTTCCCTCCGGTCCCCCAGCCCTCACCGATCTGTGTCCCCCAACCCCCGGGTGACTCCGCCCGGCAGTTTTGTCCTGGAAGACCTGCGCCGCTATTCTGTGGACCTGCAATACGTGGTCCATCAGACCACGGGCTCTGTCCCCATCTCCACCGTCATCATCAATGAGGCCAGCGGCAGCCGCACCATCCTGCACGCTCACAGGTTTGTGTCCCCGTCTGCACCACGCCAGCCACCACCGCCGCCGGCCCTCAAGCCCCAGGACAGGACCGTCTCCTCTCACTGGCTCACGTGCTCCGGCCCCCCACGGCCTACTCGTGGGGGAGGTCCCGGCCACGCATAGGCTCTAACCTCTGTCTCCTCGCCCTGTCCCCTCGGCTCGGGCTGCCCCCCGCCTCCAGTTTCCTGGTGGCTGATTTTAGGCGGCGGGGAGTGGACGTGTCTCAGGTGGCCTGGCAGAGCCGGGGGGAGACCCCGTGTTCTTGCTGCATCGTCAACAACTCCAATGGCTCGCGCACCATTGTGCTCTACGACACGTAAGCCCTGGCCACGCCCCGACACAGGCCGCCAATCACACTGCATGGCTTCGCCACGCCCGGACACAGCCCACCAATCACTGCACGACCCCGTCACGCCCCGATACAATTCACCAATCACTGCACGGCCATACCACGCCCTGACACAGCCCGCCAATCACTGCACAGCCCTGATGCAGCCCACCAATCACTGCACGACTGCGCCACGCCCTGACACAGCCCGCCAATCACTGCACAGCTCACCCTCTGTGGCCACAACCTTGCACCTGAAATTGTCCCCTCCGCAGTGATCGCTGAATTGGTTGTGATTAGGGGAAAAGAGAGGGGGGAAGAGATGGGCGCCTCTCTGTCCAGAGACTTGGCCACGGCCACTGCCAGGCATGGGCAGGCATGGACAGTGTAATTTATGAGGTGATTCCTCTGTAATGAGCCAATCAGCAGCGGGGCCGGGTGGGGGGAAATTGTTCCAAGGACAGAGGAATGCGAGGTGTGATGTAAAAGCATCCCTAAGCCCAGAAGAGGTGCCCGACCGAGATTTCCCGGCTGGACGCCGACCCGGCGCCAAGCAGCTGGGGATGGGGTGTTTAAAACACTGTCACCCCACATGGCCCTGACTCGGTAGAACCTAGTTGCATGACAGGGCCTTCCTCTATGCTGAGGCGGCCCACGGCCAGCTGCCCGAGTGGCAGGCTGCTGTTGCATCTCACCAGGACAAGCTCTCTGGCCAGGGTTTGTGCCATGGGCCGGACAGAGTGGTGCTAGGCAGACCTGCTAGTGGTGGCTGCACGCTGTGGCCCGGGTCCCTAGCCTGTTCACCAACAATCCTTAGCAACTCTGATCACCCACATGTGCGAGAGAGAGAAGGACATCCAGAAGAAGTGTTTAGGACACCACTCCCTTAGCTGTGACTGTTGGTACACATTACCAATGGCACCAGCGCTGTGAGCTGGGCGTTTGGGCCCCTTGCACCCCTCGGAGCAGCCTCAGAAAGGCCCAAGGCACAGGGTTAGTTGAGCGGATGGAGGGGAGGGCAGGGCCCAGGTGTAAGTCTGATATCGGGAGGGTCATACTTGACCCTTCAAAGTCTACACCTCACAAATGTATCCTCAGCGTGTAACCTTAGTGTTTGACATGAGACACTCAAACTCTGGGCAGGGGTGCTGCGACTAGAGTGAGTGGGACCAGAGCCCAGCTCTAGGATGGGCAGCCATTGGCTGCTGGAAGCTGTATGCGCAGCAGGTAGGGAGAATTCTGGAAATTGTAGTCCTTAGAAGAGCTCTTAGGGCCTCCTGGGAGATGAGGTCCCCCAGGCACACTCTACAGGTCTGCTGGACTTTAGTCTGTGGCTGAGTCGCCCATCACTAGCTGCAGAGCCCTAGACATAGGAAGAAGCACCTGAGCAAACTTCCTCTGGTCCGCTGCATCCTGCCTGACCTCACCATGCCCCGTGTCCTCTGTCATATCTACGGGGGACTTAGGAACCTGCCGGATGTGTCTGCCACAGACTTCGCAAAGGTTGATCTGACTCGCTTCAAGTGGATCCACATTGAGGCAAGCCTTGCCCTTGCTGTGCTTTGAGGGGCCCCTCTGCCCGCCCTGCCCCATGGCCGGCTCCTCCTGGGTTTCTTTGCACCACGAAGTACCTTAGAGATAAAGGAATCCCGACCCGCCCACAGCCCTCCGTGTTTCAGGTGGGGACCCCGAGGCCCAGGTCGACCAGGCGTTACTCAGGGCCACACTGCCGAGTTCTGTGCTCCATCCCAGTGTCCCTAACACCTCCATACTGGCCCTGGCTCCATCAGGCCTGACCCAGCTCCCGAATACAGGGAACCGAGGCCCCATGAAATAAAAGTTTTAGTGGGTGGAAGGAAATTCTGAGGAGTCCTGAGTGCTAACCCCAGACCTGCCACTGATTTATTATAGCAGGGAGAGTGTTTGCGTTGCACACAGCTGACCCAGGTTTGATCCCCAGCACCCCATATGGTTCCCTGAGCACCACCAGGAGTAATTCCTGAGCACGACCTATGTGGCTCCAAAATCAAAAGCAAAAACATTTATTGTAGGTCCTTTAGAAAGGATTTTGTTTTTGTTTTGTTTTAACGATGGCTACGTGCAGTGATGCGAGGGGCCAGAGGGACACGCTGGGATGGTACTCAGGGCTTTGCTGTCTCCCACTCCAGCCATGCCCCCAGCCTCTCGGTCCCTAGACCCCCTCCTGGGAAATGTAAGGCAGGACCACGGGGTCTCGCAGCTGCACGATAGTACCAGAGGGGCCGGAGCAGTAATACAGCGGGTAAGGCGCTTGCCTTGCATGTGACCAAGCCGGGGTTCGATCCCCAGCACCATATATGGTCCCCGGAGCTCCCAAACACATAGTGATCCTGGAGCACTGCTGGGTGTGGCCTCCCAGAACAGAAACAATACCCATAAAGTAACAGCAGCTCTAGAATTTTTCTCTTTTTTTTTTAATGTAGGAGTACTGCTATTTATTCAGCCATTGATTATACTAATTGGATTGGGCATGAACTCCACAACAGCTCTAGAATTTTGAGACTTGACTCTGCACTCGAGAATTACTCCTGGTGGTGCTTAGGGGACCATATGGGGTGCCGGGGATTGAACCTGGGTCGGCTGCATGCAAGGCAAATGCCCTACCCACTGTACTATTGCTCTGCCCCTCTCCCCACCACAGAAGGCTGTGAATTAAGGTTTTGCCTAGGGCTGCAGCCCTCCGGCCCCTGCCGCCCTCTCCCAGAACTGCTGTGGAGAGGGAAGGAGTCAGGGCGGCCGCAGCACACATGGCTGCCCCTGACCTGGCCGGCCCCACTGCAGGGCCGGAACGCGGCCGAGCAGGTGAAGATGCTGCAGCGAATTGAACAGCACAATGCCCAGCAGCCTCTGGCCCAGAGGATCCGGGTGTCCGTGGAGGTGGAGAAGACCCGCGAGGAGCTCTTCCAGCTGTTTGGCTACGGAGACGTGGTGAGCAGCCTCTGGCCTCACCCTGGCCGCCACCTCAGGGAGCCTGCGCAGGGCTGTGTCTCCTCCCCGGGACTCCTCAGACGTCACCTGTCAGGTGGCAGAGTGGTGTCTTCCAGCCCTGGGGCGGGGAGCGTGAGGAAGGCCACAGGGGAGCTGCGGGCAGGCGGGGCTGGCGATAACCCTGGCATCAGAGGCCAGGCTGGGTGGGTCTCGGCCTGGGCTACATTTTAACTCACATGTAAGAAATATGAATGTCGGGCTGGAGCAATAGCACAGCGGGTAGGGCGTTTGCCTTGCACGTGGCCTACCCGGGTTCGATTCCCAGCATCCCATATGGTCCCCGGAGCACCGCCAGGAGTAATTCCTGAGTGCATGAACTAGGAGTAAGTCCTGTGCATCACCAGGTGTGACCCAAAAAAAGCAAAAAAAAAAAAAAAAAAGAAATGTGAATGTCTCCCCCAGAGAAGCAGAGCTAGAGGTAAGGCATTTATTTGTCCGGCATGTGGCTGCATCCCAGGTTCAACCCCCTGCAACGAGTTTTGGTCTGAACTCTGCCGGGGTCACTCCTGAGCCAGAAGTAGCCCCTGAGCATGACCAGGTGGCCCCAAACCATGGCTCCCCCTCCCCAAAATATGAATTCATGGGCTGGGACAATAGTACAGGGTTAAGGTGCTTGTGTTGCATGTGATTTGGCTCCTGACATCACATAGTCCCCTGAGCATCTCTGGGAGTGGCCCTTGGGCACCGAAAGTGGCCCTCAGATCCACTGGCTGTGGCCCAAATCATTCCCCCTCGTGTGTGTGTGTGTGTGTGTGTGTGTGTGTGTGTGTGTGTGTACCTAAATCCCACAGCCGGGGGTTTTGTTCTAGGGGGAACAGGGGAGACAGTGCTGGAGACTGAACCCAGGACCTCACTTGGGCTCATATGTTCTACTGCCCAGTATAACCCCATCTGGCACTTTTTTATTTGATTAGGCAGCAGTATTTTGGGTGTGGGGCAGTTTTAAACAAAATTCTCTCAGGCAGTGTATAGTGTAACTGGTACTGAGGAAGCTCTGTTTTAAAGACGAGAGACAGCGGGACTGGGGAGACCGCAGTGGGTAGGGCGCTTGCCTTGCACGTGGCTGACCGGGTTCATCCCTGATCACTGCCAGGAGTGATCTTGAGTGCAGAGCCAGGAGTAAGCCCTGAGCATCGCGGGGTGTATCCTATGTCGCCCCACCCCCCTGGGTCCCCCTTAAAAATAGATGATGAAGAAAAGAAGACTTAAAGGGCCCAGGGTCACGACAGAACAGAACAGACCAGAACCCAACGCAGGGGCTGCGTAACTGCCACTACTAGATGTCACCGGAAGGGGGCGCTCCAGACCCACCTGGGTTTGCCGCGAGCGCTGAGCGCGCAGTCCCCCAGTCGGCCTCCAACCTGCCTGCAGGGATGAGCATGCAGACCCTTCCCGCTGGTCCCCAGCCTGCCTGCAGGGATGAGCGCGCACAGTCTCCCAGCCGGCCCCCAGCCTGCCTGCAGGGATGAGCGCGCACAGTCTCCCAGCCGGCCCCCAGCCTGCCTGCAGGGATGAACGCGCAGACCCTCCCAGCCGGCCCCCAGCCTGCCTGCAGGGATGAGCGCTCAGTCTCCCGGCTGGTCCCCAACCTGCCTGCAGGGATGAGCGCTCAGACCATCCCCTCTGGTCCCCAGCCACCTGCAGGGATGAGCGCGTGCAGTCTCCCCCGGCTGGCTCCGGCGAGGAGGAGGAAAGGGTGTCCCTGTGGGCCCACGAGGGGCTCGGGGCGCGCGTGGGCGTGGGCGTGGGGTGACAGGCCGCCTGTCTCCCCCTGCCCGCCCGCAGGTGTTTGTCAGCAAAGACGTGGCCAAGTACCTGGGCTTCGGGTCCGCAGAGGAGGCCCTGAAGGGCTTGTACGGCCGCGTGCGGAAAGGGTGAGCTGGGGGCAGCGGGGCCAGGGGCTGCCGGGCGGGGGTCGCAGCGCGCCTGACCGCCGCCGCGTGTCCCAGGGCGACGCTGATCTGCGCCTGGGCGGAGCAGGGCGCCAGCGCGCTGGGCCCCGACGGGAAGCTGCTGCACTCGGACGCTTTCCCGCCGCCGCGGGTGGTGGACACGCTGGGCGCGGGGGACACCTTCAACGCGGCCGTCATCTTCAGCCTGGCGCAGGGTGAGCCCCCGCAGGAGGGGCGGGCAGGGCGGCTGCTGCCCAGGGGGACCAGCCTCACCCGGGCCCTCGTCCCCTGCAGGGAAGAGCGTGCAGGAGGCGCTGCGGTTCGGCTGCCAGGTGGCCGGCAAGAAGTGTGGCCTGCAGGGCTACGACGGCATCGTGTGAGCGACCCTCGGCGAGGCTGGCGTCACTGGCCTGCACGGGGCAGGTGCGGGCTGCGGGCCGCCCGTTCTGCCACCTGGCCCTGCTGTGCTGTGGCAGAGCAAATAAACCGCCTCCCCACCCTCCCGTTTCCTCTCCACGTGTTGGCATGTTGGGTGCCAAAGCCGCCCAGCCCTTGGCCTTCTTATTCACTCCCCAAACCATCCCCCCTCGCGGCTCCGGGGCACCCCAGGAGCTGGGAGCGGGCGGGGTCTTCCCAGCGCAGGGTGGCTGCCAACGACGACTGGCAGGGACACTGCCTTCCTGCGGGGGAAGGGACTGGCTGGCCTCTGCCCCGGAGAAAAGCTCCCTGCCCACCAAAGTGGCCCCTGGAGCCTGCTGTGTGACTTGGTGGTCTCTTCCAGTCATCTGCCTGCACAGGGACTGTCCCCAGCCCGCGAGCGGCAAGGAGGGAAGGCAAAATCCTCTGCAGGGATAGGACAGTGAGGAGGGTGCTTGACTCACACATGGTGGACTCGGGTTCAATCCCCAGTGTCCCAGATGGTCTTCCCAGCCCACCAAGCACAGCTGGGTGTGGCCCCCAACAAAAAATAAATGAAAACAAATGTCTCCCCCTGTTGGAGGGTGCCAGAGCCTGGGTCAGCCTGAAGGGCCAGTCCCTAACCCATGGGGTAAAGGTAAGGTAAAGGCCCTCCCGTTGATCGTCGATTTGCTCGAGCGGGCCCAGTAACGTCTCCATTGGAGACTTTGTTGTTACTGTGTCTGGCATATCGAATACTCTCGGTAGCTTGCCGGGCTCTCCGAGAGGGGCGGAGGAATCGAACTCGGGTCGGCCATGTTGGCCGCTTGTAAGGCAAACGCCCTACCCGCTGTGCTATCGCTCCAGCCCATGGGGTAAGTTCTTTTATTTGGGGGTTGGGGAGAGGAGAGTTATTTGGCCACAGCAGACAAGCCCAGGGCTTCGTCCTGGCTCTGGGTTAAAGGGTGACTCCAGGCAATGCTCGAGGGACCCTATGCAGTGCCAGGGGCGCCTAAGCCCCCTATTATTTTTCTAGGCCTGTCAGACGGGTCTGTATTGAACTTGGTCCCCGTGGTTGCATCCTCTGTCTGATGGGGCTTGTCCCCGTGCGGCAAATGTGGGATGGACAGTGAGCGCGGTCAAGGGAGGGTGATGGGGATTGGGGTCCCCTTTGCGCCCCCTGCAGCGGGCTGTAGTCGTGAGCTCTGTGGGTCTCAGCACCCACTGGGGACCCCGAATCCCAGCTTCCCTGAGAGGGGCCTTGGAGGACGTTGGCAGGGCCTGAGTTCACTCGGTTCTTTATTAGCTGGCGGCTGGGATGCCACCCTGCGCGTACGGTTTCCCCGAGCAGGTCCCTGTGGGCGCCAAGATGGGGACACGGGGACAGTCCCTGCCAGCCCTCGGCGCCGAGGCTCTGGTGCCCCGACTCCTTGGATTCACATCTCGTCATTCTCCACCTGGATATCGTGCACCTCAACCTCTTCCGGGGTGCCTTTGGGTGCCAGGGCACCCCCTGGAAGCTCTTCTGCTTCCCCTCTAGTGTCCAACGCCTCTTCTTGTGCCCCAGGCCTTCCTCCCAGGCTTGGGGGTCCTTCGGCCTCTGCATAGCCCCCAACCTCTCCTCCCGGGCTTGGGGGTCCTCCAGCCCCGCCTTCTGGGCCCGGGGGTCCTTCTGCCTCTGCGTGGTCCCAGGTCTCCCCTCCTGGGCTTGGGGGTTCTTCAACCTCTGCGTGGCCCCCAGCCCTCCCTTCCAGGCCTGGGGGTCCTTCGGCCTCTGGGTGGCCCCCCACTGCCCCTTCTGGGCCCGGGGGCCCTCCTTCGGCTTCTGCCTGTCCCCTGGCCTGATCTTCGGGCACCTGGGCTTCTTGCACGCCTTGTCCCGGGGGGCTCTCGGTGAAAAGGGGTTGCTGGCCCTCCGCGTGGGGCGCCTGGGGTTCTGCATGCCTCGGAGCCTCTTCTGGGAAGTTGATGAGCTCCGCGGGAGTCATCAGCCCGTCCCCGTTCAGGTCCTGGGTCTCCAGCACCTGGTCCACCAGCAGGATTACCTGTGGGAGCCCAGGGTCACCGCGAAGGCCAGGGCTGTGCCTCCTCATGCCGGGAACGCCCGTACCCCCAAGCCTCACCGGGTCAGGGGTCGGGGCGTTGGCAGCTCCCGGGGCCAGCGCTGCCATCAGCAGGGACAGCAGCTCCAGGCCGTCCAGCTGGCCACTCTGGTCATAGTCGTGGAGGGCAACGAGGTAGAGGAGGACTGTGGGGTGGGGGAAAGGGCGGGGTCAGGGTTGTGGGCACAGAGGGAGGCGGGAGGCCCGTTGCGCCCGGCCCTCACCCTGCTCGCGGCTCATGTGCTCCGGCTCCTCGTCCATCCGCTCCAGGCCCTTCAGGTAGCGCTGCAGGAGCCTGTCAGGAACAGGCAAAGGGGTGGTCCCTGCCATGCGCACCCCAGCCCGGGTTCCCAGCCCCCCACTCACCGGAGCCGCTCCTGGCCGGGCTGGAAGGGGTTGGGCAGAGGCTGATGCTGCTCTTCAGGGTCGGGCCTGGAGGAGGGAGGGGAGGACCAGCCCTTCAGGGCACCCCCTGGCCCAACCTCCCACTTTCCCCCACCCCAGGGCGGCTCTGCTCAGCCCAGTTCCCATCATTTGGGCGTCAGCAGAGCCCGGCTTGCTCCCCCTGGTGAAACCTAACTTAGGGGTGAAGTGAAGCCCCCCAAGAAAACATCCAGGGAGCTGGATTGATAGTACGGCGGTAGGGCATTTGCCTTGCACGCGGCCGACCCGGGTTCGATTCCCAGCATCCCATATGGTCCCCCGAGCACCGCAGGAGTGATTCCTGAGTGCTAAGCCAGGAGTAACCCCTGAGCATCACCGGGTGTGACCCAAAAAGAAAAAAAAAAACGCATATATGCTGCCCTAGCCTATGTGTTGCTTGTGCCCATGTGGCCGAGCACATGTGGTGCCCAAGCACATGTGTTGCCCACATCTCACTCTTGAGATGTGTACTTTTCTTTTTTTTTTTTTTTTTTTTTTTTTTTTGAGATGTGTACTTTTCATGCTTTCGTGTCTAATGCTAGGATGTATATAGCGGCTCTCTCAGCCCTTGGAGAAGCCCGTATTCTCTCTTGAGTGCGTTACCCTCTCTCTCTCTCTCACTCTCTCCCCATCCACACCTTAAAAACCCTCCAAATATACTCCATTTATTCACAAAAGAAAGAAAGAAAGAAAGAAAGAAAGAAAGAAAGAAAGAAAGGAAGAAAGAAAGAAAGAAAACATCTGGTTGGTAGCGATCAGGGAGGCCACACCAGCTGGTCACCAGGGAAGAGCACTGGGACATGGAGCCTTGTGGGCAGGAGTCTTCCTCGGGCTCTAGCTGCATTTCAGCACAGACCAGTTCTGCACGCACCCTATTGGCTGCTGACCCACACCAGAACCCCGTTTTCACCCAAGCCGAGGGCATGTATGTTGGTGTTTGGGGTTCAGTGGGCTGAGGAGCTCCGCCCCATCTGTCAAGATGTGTTCTGGATTCTGGACAGGGTTGTCTGTCTGCTCGAGTCAGTGAAGGCCTGTGATGCCAGCAAGGTAGCAGGAGCAGCTGCAGCCACTTTGTCACTGCTGTCAGCCCTTTCTACTGCTCTTAGTATTCACCCCTCCATACCCTGGTACTTCTGACTCCCGAATCTTGTTACCTCCTCAAAGCTCCCTCCTTGGGAGCAGCCTGGCCCAGTGGCAGGAACAGCAGCGCTAATAGTCTCATCATCAAAGGCGACGTCATTCTTGTCACTGGAATTAGAAGAGAGTCAGGGAGATGAGGGAGGGGCAGGGGTGTCTGTTAGCACCTGGTGGACTCGGTGATGGGTCAGAAATGCTTTCCCTCCCTGCCGCCCCTCCTGCAGACATCTGCAGCCCACCATGGAACTGGGTCCACATTAATCTCAGGGGCTGGGAAGATAGTACAGTGTGTGCAGCCAACCCTGGTTTGATTCCTCATCCCCATATGGTCCTCCAAACCCCACCAGGAGTGATCTCTGAGCACACAGCCAGGAGTAGGCCTGGAGCACTGCCCCAAAACCAAGAAGAGAAAAGAAAACTTGACTCCAGATCCATGATGTCTTGGGCAGAAGCGGGAGGAACCCCTCCCCCGGGTCCAGGACTGCCAGTCCAGCAAGGCCCACCCACTCATGTTCCAGTGGAAACCAGCTCAGAGGCCAGATGGCGAAAGCAGAAACACGGGGTGGGGGTGGGGGTGGGGGGACATGCCAAGGGATGGACACGTGGACAGAGGGATGAGATGGGGGCAGAGGGACAGAGATGCGGACAGAGGGACAGACGCACGCAGAGGAACAAGGACACGCGCGCAGAGGGACGGAGACATGAGCAGAGGGATGGGGGCACGCGCAGAGGGTCGGACACGCGTGCAGAGCAGCAAACAGCCCTGGTCCGTGCTTCTCACAAACTGGAAAGCAGGCTGGGGTTCTTGTAACGTGCCTGGGGCCGGCTTCTGGTTCAGACCGGAGACCAGCACTCAGCAGGGTCAACGGAACAGCTGTGCGTTGACCTAGATCCCTGTGCCGGGGGGGGGAACCCAGACATGCCCTAAGCGCCTGGACAACAGGCCACAGCGGGGCTGGATGCCTAGGAGGGGACCTCGGTTCATTTTTCTTTTTCCTTTGGGCCACACCCAGTGATGCTCAGGAGCTCCTCCTGCCCCTGCACTCAGGAATCATTCCTAGCTATGCTCTGGGGACCATATGGGATGCCAGGGATCCCAGGGTGGTCGCATGCAAGGCAAACGCCCTCCCCACTGTGCTGTTGCTCTGGCCCAACGGTCTGCTTTTTGTGTGTGTGTGTGTGTGTGTGTGTGTCACACCCGGCGATGCTCAGGGGTTGCTCCTGGCTCTGCACTCAGGAATCACTCCCGGCCGCCGCTCGGGGGACCACATGGGATGCTGGGAATCGAACCCCGGTTGGCCGCGTGCAAGGCAAACGCCCCACCCACTGTGCTATTGCTCCACCCCCACCCCCCACCCCCCCCGTCTGCTTTTTAAAGCTTGTCTGACCCTGGGACCGGAGCATAGCACAGCGGGTAGGGCGTTTACCTTGCACGCAACCAATCTGGGTTTGATTCCTCCAGCCCTCTCAGAGAGCCTAGCAAGCTACCAAGAGTATCTCGCCCGCATGGCAAAGCCTGGCAAGCTACCTGTGACGTATTCGATATGCCAAAAACAGTAACAACAAGTCTCACAATGGAGACGTTACTGGTGCCCGCTCAAGCAAACTGATGAACAAAGGGAAGACAGTGACAGTGTCTGACCCTGAGTATAGGAAAATGGCCAAAGAGAGGCCCAGTCATGAGCCCAGGGCAGAAGTGTCTGAATAGGTTTGGCATGAGATGTTGATGTGACTTCCTTGACAGAGGCAACACCCCACCCAGCCGAGGGTCCCTCTGAGGTAGACAAACCATCAGGGGTTTGATGGACTAGGGCAGGTGCGGGGAGCACGTGTGGGGAGCACCCAGCCAGCAGGCCCCAGAGTGTCGCAGAATCCCACAGCCCGGCCCTAGTCCATGATGGGGCTGACCCAGATGCTTCTCACCGTCTGCCGGGGCCCACGAATGAGGTTATAAATATCCCAAGGGCCCCGGGCAGAGACATGACTCCCCAACCTGGGGCGGTGGGGTAGAGACCAGCACTGAACAGTGTCCAGCCCTCTGACTAAAACTGGACCTCCAATGGGCTGGAGAGATAGCACAGCGGGTAGGGCATTTGCCTTGCACACGGCCGACCCGGGTTCAATTCCCAGCATCCCATATGGTCCCCTGAGCACTGCCAGGAGTGACTCCTGAGTGCAGAGCCAGGAGTAACCCCTGTGCATCGCAAGGTGCGACCCAAAAAGCAAATAAAAAAAGACTGGACTTCCCATGCTGCTGACCAGGTTCCAGACAACTTGTCAGGGTGACATCCACTTCCTGAGCAAGCTGGGAGGAGAGGACAGGGCCTGGGAGCCCCTGGCTGACCAACATTCAGGGTCTCACCTCTGTGGGAACCTGGCTGCAGCCGGGCCAAGGGGCTGCCCGAGGGGCTCGGAAAGGGATGAAGCTTGCGAGCAGGCCAGCTGCTGAGAAATGCCTCGTTTCTCTGTGCTTGCACTGACCCCACAGACATGGAGGGTCTGGATGCAGGAAAGGCGAGGAAAAGCCCGTGATCTCTGCGGGCCAGTGTGTGAAATCCACGACTGTGGGGGTCTCGGAGCTCAGGGCTTTAGTGGCCATGGCCCGTGTGGAGGACAGGGGCTGGGCCACTCAGGGGACGCAACTGGAACTGGGGCCTCCTCTCCATCCAAGGGCCTTCCCAGTTCCCTCATGGTGGACTAGAATAATCTCCACGCTTCCACTCCTGGAACTATGAAGATAGTACACAACCCAGTGAAAGGAACTTCGAATTGGATAAAATTAGAACGTAGCTTTTCCAACAGGCAGAGTTGGCACGAAAGTGCCACATTTCACTGCATAATTGTCACTCTCTGTATATATATATTTTTTTTTCAGTCCAAATTTAGGATATAGTTTTTCATCTCCTTACAGTCGCATACTGTAATTCTAACCTCGGCTTGTTTGTTTTGGGGCCACACCCGATGATGCTCAGGGGTTGTTTCTGGCTCCAGGATCCTCAGAAGTGCTTGGGGGAACCATATGCCCTGCTATGGTTTTGAACCCGGGTTGGCCTCAGGCAAGGCAAGCGCCTTAGCCCACATCCTGTCTCTCTGGCCCAATGTCCCACGCTTAAAGGGCAATACGGCAGCAGCGATCTCACAGGTAGCATATGGAAGGGCATTTGTCTTCTTGTGTGATGCCAGCTGTGGATTGGCAAAGCAGGCGCCTCATCGGACCTACAAACAGTCCTTTAGAGGCCACTTGCAGTTTCTGCAATGACTGGGTAATGAGCGGTGATTCCCCAATTAATGTCCCCGGGAAATATGAGGCACCTGTCCTTGGAACTTCATGACCCTAGGTAATTAAGAATAAGGACCTTTAAGGGCCAGAGAGATAGTACAGAGGGTCGGGCCTTTGACTTGCACGCAGCTAACTCAAGTTCAGTCCCTGGCATCCCATGCGGACCCCAAGCCCCCTGGAGTGACCCCTGAGTACAGAACCAGAGCAAATCCTGAGACTCCGGCCCCAAATAAAAACAACAACAAAAGAAAGAATAAGAGCATTAAAATTGACTGAAAGTCAATTTTTTTTTTTTTTTTTTTGCTTTTTGGGTCACACCCAGCGATGCTCAGGGGTTATTCCTGGCTCTGCATTCAGGAATTACTCCTGGTGGTGCTTGGGGGATCATATGGGATGCCAGGGATTGAACCCAGGTCAGCCATGTGCAAGGCAAACGCCCTACCCGCTGTGCTATCACTCCGGCCCCCCAAAAGTCAATTTGAAGGAGAGACAGATATAATGTGGGTAAATCAGGAAAAGAAAGAGGGGCCAGAAAGATAATCCAGGGGGCTGGAGCACATGATGTGTTTGTGAGATACGCAGGTGTGATTGCCTCAGCACCACACGGTCCCTGAGTGTCCAGCAGCCCCAGAGCACTGGTGGGGGGTGGTCCATAAACAAAATAACAGCAACAACAAAAAAGAAAATGAGGGGCTGGAGCGGGAGTACAGAGGGTAGGGCGTTTGCCTTGCACGTGGCCAACCTGGGTTCGACCCCCAGCATCCTATATGATTCCCCGAGCAGCATCAGGAGTAATTCCTGAGTGTATGAGCCAGGAGTAACCGCTGTGTGTCGCTGGGTGTGACCCCAAAAAGTCAAAAAATAAAATAAAATGAAAAGAAAATGATTTGAAACCTGGTGAATGAGTTGGAGATGGGGCTCAGTCCCTCACTGCCTCTCGTGTGAGGCCCTCTTTCCGTCCCTGATACCCTGCCCCCTCGCCCCCTGAATTCACAGATTATATAAGAATGGAAGAACTGGAAATTATCCAGAATACAGTTCAGAACTCAAAGACAGGAAATATAAAAGCAAAGTTATGCAGTATGGAAGATGGATGAGATGATAGAATCAGATAGAAGCAACATTTGAGGACATCAAGCTGAGATTTTTCAAGTATTTTTACACAAACACTAATGTTGCAAAATCCTTGAGAGCCCAGAGACAAATCCTCAGATATAAGAATGGTTAATCAATGACAAAGGAATTTGCTACATAAAGTGGAGGAAGGAAAGCTTAATAAGTAGTTCTGAGAAAACTGGATAGCCACAGGCATAAAAAAAATTAATAAATTGGGCTGGAGCGATAGCACAGCGGGTGGGGCGTTTGCCTTGCACGCAGTTGACCTGGGTTCGATTCCCAGCATCCCATATCGTCCCCTGAGCACCTCCAGGAGTAATTCCTGAGTGCATGAACCAGGAGTAATTCCTGTGCATCGCCGGGTGTGACCTAAAAAGCAAAATAATAACAATAATAATAATAATAATAATAAAGAGACAAAAGAAACTGGACCCCATCCTACATCATACACAAAAGTAAACTCAAGTGGATTCACTATCTCAAGATTAGACGAGAATTCATTAAACCAAGAAAAACATAGTTGAACTCTGCAGGATATGAACTTCAAAGGTGTCTTAATGATTCAACTCCAGGACTGGAGTAATAGTACAGCAGGTAGGGTGTTTTTCTTGCATGTATTTGGCCCGTGACCCACTCCCCGGTACCCCATATGGTCCCCTGAGCACCTCTAAGAGTGATCCTGAGTGTACAGCCAGGAGTAAGTCCTGAGCTCTGCTGGGTGTGGCCCCCAAACTAACCAAAACAGAAGAATGGCGGTTGGAGAGAAAGTACAGTAGGGCACTTGACTTGCAAGGTTCTGAACCAGGTTTGATCCCCGGCATCCCATTAGGTTCCCTGAGTACTTCTAGGCGTAATTCCTGGGTGCAGAGCAGAAGTAATCCCTGAGCATCTCTGGGTGTGCCCCTCACCCCAAAATAAAAAAATAATAACTGGAAAAGGGACGTGAGAGATAGTTCAGTAGGGGGAGCAGTTGCAAAGGATGCAGGAGGCCTGGGGACTGAAGGGGTCCCTGAGTTCAGAGACAGAATCTGAGCAGCTCCTGGGGGCTGGAGCAATAGCACAGAGGGTAGGGCGTTTGCCTTGCGACCTAGGTTTGATTCCCAGAATCCCATATGGTCCCCTGAGCACCACCAGGAATAATTCCTGAGTGCATGAACCAGGAGTAACTCCTGTGCATTGCCGGGTGTGACCCAAAAAAGAAAAAAAAATATGAGCAGCTCCTAAGCACCATTGGATGGGTAAAATCCAAAACAAAGGGTCAGAGAGATAGCGTAGGGCAAAGCACTGGCCTTGCACACAGCCAAGTGATCCCTGGCACCACATATGGACCCCCTGAAATCCACCAGGAATGGGCCCTGAGCACAGAGCCAGGAGTACCACTGGGTATATCCCCCAAAGTGGAAAAAATGCATGTGACACCTAGGGTCATAGCAGCACTGAGAACTAGTCAAAATATGGAAACCACCCAACTGCCCAATGACTGGTGAATGAATAAAGAAGTTATGGCATGCATGCACGTGCGTGTGTGTGTGTGTGCGCACACACACACACACACACACACACACACACAGAAACATCACTATGCATTATGCAGCTAAAATCATGTAGTTTGCTGTAACGTGGATGGAACTGGAGGGCATCAGGTTAAGCGAAACAAGTCAAAGAATACCAGCTGACTCTAATCCAGAGAGAAACAAGACAGTGGGGTCAGAGCAATAGTGCAGCAGGTAGGATGTTTGCCTTGCATGAGCTAAAACCGAGTTCGATCCCCGACACCCCATGCGATCCCTGAGTGCACAAGAGTAAGACCCAGGCATTGCAAGGTGTGTGTGGCCCAAAAACAAAAAGAAAAATAGAAAGAAAAAAACCAAGAGTGAAGAACATAGGTAGTGTCCGGTAATAAAAAGCCTTTGGACTTTGGACTACGGAACCAAAGGAGGAGGATTGTGGAGGGGAGAGAGAGGCCAACTAGCAGTGACAGAAGGACAGTGGCGGATCTTTGCTACTCTGGTGCTTTGAGGATGGTGAACGTTTGGTTGCTTTGCACATCAAAGCCATAAACAGTAGCACTCAGGCTGGACAGATGACTCAAAGGGCTGCAGGAGATGTTCTCTAAGTGGAGGCCTGGGTGATGCTGGGCACTGCCACAGCAACCCCCAGGATCTCACCCAGAAGTAGATCCCCAGCATCACCAGGTGTGACCCCAAACCAACAAACCAAACAAACAACAACAATAACAAAATGGTAGCAACATCATAGCCATAGTACCTAATGACTATAAGTAAGAACATAAAGAAATGACAAAATCCTGATCACGATCATCCTGTTGTCCGTTGATTGCCTCGAGCAGGCACCAGTAACGTCTCCTTCATCCTAGCCCTGAGATTCTAAAAAGTGCCACTTTCAGGGATCTTTCAGGGTTGGGAGAATTTGACCCATCATTGTTACTGGTATTTGGCATATTGGGTACGCCACGGGGAGTTTGCTAGACCCTGCCGTGTGGGCAGAAATCCTGAGAGTGCAATAATCCCAGGCAAGTCAAATAACTAGAAAAGCACACTTAAAAGGCCAGAGAGCTAATACAGGGGTGACGACACTTGCCTAGTATGTGGCTGACCTGAGTTCCGTCATCAGCACTGCATATGGTCCCCTGATCAATGCCAGGAGCGATCCCTGGGAATAGAGTAAGGCCTGAGCACCTGTGGGCCTGGCCCCTAAACTACTAGTTTAATCGACAGGAAGAAAGCTTTACTCACAGTCGACTCAATAAGCTTTACGGGGAAAAGTATTAGATAAAAGTGCCAGTAAAAATGCACAAAAGTTCTCTCCCCTAGGAAGATTTATTTCTGAATTTAAATATACCTAGTAACATAGCTTTAAAACATCCAAAACGCTTCCATTCTAGAGGAACCTGTTCTTTCTTTTGTTTTGTTTTTGGGCAACACCTGGTTATGCTCAGGGTTTACTCCTGCACTCAGGAATCACTCCTGGTGGTTCTCAGGGGACCATGTGGGAAGCCAGGGCTTGAACCTAAGTTGGCCAAGTGCAAAGAAAGCATCTTATCCACTATACTATCCTCTGACTCCTTCCCTCCCTCCCTCTTTCCTTCCCTCCCTCCTTCCTTCCCTCTCTTCCTTTCTTTCTTCTTTCCTTCTTCCCTCCCTCCCTCTCTCCCTCCCTCCCTCCCTCTCTTCCTTCCTTCCTTCCTTCCTTCCTTCCTTCCTTCCTTCCTTCTCTCCTTCCTTCCTTTCCTCCCTCCTTTCTTCTTTGCTTCCTGCCTCCTTCCTCCTTCCTTCCCTCCCTCCATCCTTTTTTCTTTCTCCTTTCTCCCTCCCTCCTTCCTTCCCCTTTTCTCCTTTCTTTCCTTCTCACTTTCCTTCCTTTTCTTTCTTTCTCTCCTTCCTCCCTCCTTCCTTTCATTCTTTATTTCTTCCTTTCTTTTTTTCCTGGTGTTGCTTGGAAAACCACACATGGGGCCAGTGATCAAAGCCCAGTCGGCCCTATGCAAGGCAAGCACCTTGCTTGCTGTACAACTTCTCTGGCCTCTGTGTTTTTCTTTTTTCTTTCTTTTTTTTTTTTTAGTACCTAATGACAACTTTTATTTTATTTATTTAATTTTGCTTTTTGGGTCACACCCAGTGATGCTCAGGGGCTACTCCTGGCTCTGCACTCAGGAATCACTCCTTGTGGTGCTTGGGAGACCATATGGGATGCTGGGAATCGAACCCGAGTTACCCACTATGCTATCACTCCAGTCCCTTCTGTGTTTTTCTTTTTTTCTTTTTTTTTTTTTTTTTTGCTTTTTGGGTCACACCTGGCGATGCTCAGGGGTTACTCCTGGCTCATGCACTCAGGAATTGCCCCTGGCGGTGCTCAGGGGACCATATGGGGTGCTGGGAATTGAACCTGTGTCGGTCATGTTGGCTGCGTGCAAGGCAAACGCCCTACCCGCTGTGCTATTGCTCCAGCCCCTGTGTTTTTCTTAAACACATTTCTCTCCCTCTTTCTCTTTCCTCACATTCCTCTCTTTCTCTTTTTGTTTTTGGGCCTCACCCAGCAGTGCTCAGGGTTTACTCCTGGCTCTGTGCTCAGGGATCACTCCTCAGGCCTGGGGATCAAACATGGGTCAGTCGCACACACTACAAGTGCCCTACCCACTGTACTCTCACTCCAGCCCCATCGTCTCACATTTCTCTAAGTAAATAAATGTGCTTTGTTTTGTTGTACTTCGCTAAGAAAAAGAAAAGTCTAAAATAAAAACTGGCACCACACTACACACCTATTTAGGGTGGCAAAAATCCAAACCACTGACAACCAGCAAAGCTCGTGAATTGTGGAGCAGCAGAGTGTCGCATAGGTAACTGACGGGTGCAAAACAGCAGCCACTTTATTATTATTTTTTTCTTTTTGGGTCACACCCGGCAATGCTCAGGGGTTCCTCCTGGCTTTGCACTCAGGAATCACTCCTGGCGGTGCTCGGGGGACCATATGGGATGCTGGGAATTGAACCCGGGTCGGCCGCGTGCAAGGCAAATGCCCTACCCGCTGTGCTATTGCTTCAGCCCCAAAACAGCAGCCACTTTAGAGACACTTAGATACCTCATAAAACTAAGCATATTTGGGGGGACGGAGGGGCATTTAGGCCAAACTCAGCAGTACTCAGGGGCTGCTCCTGGCTCTGTGCTCAGGCAGTGTGTGGGGGACCATATGTGGTGCCAGGGATCAACGGGGGTTGGTGACATGAAGACAAGTGCCCAGTGGACTGGAGGGTATGCAACTGGGGGGCAGAGCTATTGGGCTCTGGGTGAGAGATAACACTGCTGCTAGAGTGTTTGCCTTGCACACTGCCAGCCTGGATTGTATTCCCAGCATCCCATATGGTCCCCTGAACATCGCCCAGAATGATGCCTGAGCACAGAGCCAGGAGTAAGCCCTGACCACTGCTGGATGTAGCTCCCAAACAATGAAGAGTTAATTAAAGAGGCCAGACAGAGAATTCCAGAAATCATGATCCCTTGAACTGGATGCCAGAGAGAACCTCTGTGAAGCATTGGCAGGTGTCAAAGGCCTTTGGTGACAATGGCATGTATGAATATAAACTCCTAGAATAAGGATTCTACAATTCAGAGATGAGACGCCATTTGTCCTTTATTTCAGGTTGAGAAAGAGCTTCCCTGGCAACCAGCCAACAGTGGGGAGATGGTGTCTCCTGTCCTTAAAGCAGCCATCCTGTCTTCAATGTCACAGAAGCGGCTTCTGCACGGTCTATGGGGGGGTTGCTGACCAGTGGGCGCCAGAGTGAAGGGCTTGTGTGAGGGAGAACGTCCTGTCCAGACATGAGATACAGAGCAAAGCAGAGCTTGAGGGATAGCACAGCGGGGAGGGCGTTTGCCTTGCATGCGTCCGACCTGGGTTCAATTCCCAGCAACCCATATGGTCTCCCGAGCACCACCAGTAGTAATTCCTGAGTGCATGAGCCAGGAGTAACACCTGTCCAATGCTGGGTGTGACCCAAAAAGCAAAACAAACAAACAAACAAACAAAAAACCCAAAAGCATATGGTACCAAGCACTAGGCCAAGTGGCTGGGTTTAGTGGCATATCTTTAATATTGATTAATCCCGTATAACATGCAAGCAGTCTCTTAGAAGTAAGATGATATAAGGTAGCATTCCTTTGTTTTGGTGGGGGAGGTCACATCCAGTGTGCTCGAGGCTTACTCCTGGCTCTGTGCTCAGGGATTAGGGATCACTGTTGATGGGGCCCAGAGGACCCTTTTTGGTCAGCTGCATTCAAGGCAGCGCCCTACCCACTGTACTATCTTTCTTGCCCTGGAAAGATTAATTCTTTGTCCTGTCTGAAGCTTGCAAGTGTACTAATAGGGAAGGAGATAAATTTGAAAAGAATGACTCAGAGGAAAACAGACACACAGAATTTCTCAGGAACAGGTGGTGATTGTGCCGAGTTTAGGCGTGCGGGTCCCTAAACCTGATTGCTGGGGTAGAAGCCCAGGCTAGGCAGCTCACTGACTGTGTTCCGGAAGCAAACTGTCACCCAAAACATGTCTCACAGCTGGAGAAAGGATCACATGAGACAAAGATAGAATGCATACGACCTGATAATACCGCAAGGTCTTTGTCCTTCTTGAAATTTTCCTGGGCTGCTCCGCATGGCCCCCCATGCCCTCACCATCCCGCCTTCTTACCTGAACACCCTCACGTGGCTTTCTCCGCTGTCTGCTTACTCCCAGGCATGAAGGCCCTGCGCCCTTTCCTATGACACGTCACCATCCCAACCGTGCGTACACACATCTGCCCTGACAGGGTTCCACAACAGCAGGGCCTCTGCGGTTGTGGAGTCTGTGGAGGAAGGTCTTCACCCCTGCACACACACGCCGTAGTCACACGAACCCCTCGCCCCAGTTCCTCAGCGCGAGTGCTACCCACACATGCACATGCACACACATGCACATGTGTACGCTCGCGCGCGCACACACACACACACACACACACACACTCCTGCCACTAACAGTCTAACAGCGGGGGCCCAGCGAGCTGTGGAAAACCTCTGAGTCCTGGAATCTGCACGTGCGGAGCGGAGAGACCCGGGCAGGAGGAGTGGGGAAGGTCAGCTGCGCTGCCCCTGAGTTTCAGTCTAGGAGGAGGTGAGAGCCCCTTTTAAGACCACCTCTTGCCACTTCCCACCTTCTCTTGGCTGCAAACAAACATTTCTTCCAGAACCGCATCCCTGTCCAGGCATTTGGCCCCGGGAGGGCTGGCCTTTCCAGCCACCCCGGGTAGCATCTGTTCTATTTCGGGCTGAATGGAACAACTTGCAAGTTATTTCAACTCAATAGTCTCCCTCAGTTTCCCCTCCGGTGCCCCCCTCTGCACGCCAGCCTCCCAGCAGCCCCTCCCTCACACACACCCGGGGAGGAGGCAGCACTGCCCCCAGCCCACCCCAAGCTGATTTCTGCCCTGCCACTTCCAGCGGGTGACAGCCTCGGCCTGTCCCCAAGCCTCCAGCCAGTCCCCAACCCGCACGGAAGGCGACACTCGAGGAAAAAGCCTTGGGGAACAGCGAAACGTCACCACCCCGGCCAGGGGGTCCCACCCGCCTTCCAGCTCCTGCCCGCGCGCGGTTCTCTGGGGCGAGGCCGCCGCCCCAGCCGCATCCGAGCGGGCGGGCGGACGCGTTGGCAGCCTCCGGGTTCCGCAGTCCGGGGGGCGCCTCTGCCCAGCCACCCCGGGAGCCCAGCGGCGCAGGTGCGGGCGCCGGGGCTCCCCGACTCACCTGGCTCGCGGTCCGGGGTGCGGGTGGTGGCTCGAGGCTGCGCGCGGGCGCCCTCCCACGGGATGCTCCACGTGGCCGCTCCACGTCGCCCTCCCGCTGCCGCCGCCGCCCTGGCCCGGCCGGGCAGAGTCCGGAGCGCCGGCGTCGCGGGCAGGGCCGCCTCCCAGCCCGGCCCGGCCCCCAGCCGCTGCCGGCTCCCTCCCAGATTCCCCGGGCGATGGGGTGAATGCGGGTGCGCGGGTGCGCATGTGTGTGTGTGTGTGTGTGTGTGTGTGTGTGTGTGTGCGCGCGTGTGTGCGCGCGCGCGTGCGTGTGCTTGTGTGTGTGAGATGAGCATATTTAAATCGGGGGAGGGGTGCCCCCTGGTCCCAGCCCTTGCCCATCACTGCCTGCGGGACCCAGCTAAGTGTGGCAAGTCTGAACACAGTATGTCGTGTCTGTGTACGTGTGTGAGAGATGAGCATATTTAAATGGGGGGGGGGGTACTCCTTAATGCCTGCCCTCTCCCCATCACTGCCTGCTGGATGCTGCTAAGTGTGGCAAGTCTGAACACAGTATTCACTTGTGTGCGTGTGCGCGCGCGCACGTGTGCGTGTGTGCATGTGTGTGTGTGAGGGAGAGATGAGCATATTTAAATGGACGGGGGGTGCCCCTTGGTCCCTGCCCTCTCCCCATCACTGCCTGTGGGGACCCAGCTACGTGTGGCAAGTCTGAACACAGTACATCACGTGTGTGTGTGTGTGTGTGTGTATGTGTCTTTGTGACTTTGGCTGTGTGGGGGAGGGACCTTGGAGATGGTGGACAGATTTTGTAGGACTCATATCCTGGATGACCCAATGGTCAGTGTGTGACTGGCTGTCTATATGCTGGGGTGAGCTCACCCTGGGGTACTGTGGGCACTCATTTGACAGCTGTGACTATTGGCTTTTATTATTATTATTTTAATTTGGTTTTAGGGCCACACTTGAGTTACTCCTGGCTCTGCGTTCAGAGATTACTTCTGTTGGTCTTTGGGGAACGATATGGGATGCCGGGGGTTTGAACTGGGGTCAGTTGCATGGAAGGCAAACACCCCACTGGCTCTCCTAGCGCTCCGGCCCCTGTGACTGCTGACTTTTGGCACACTAAGGGGTCCCTTAGCAAAGTACAGTGGGCAGGGCTTTTGCCTTGCACTTAGCCTACCCAGGCTTGATCCCCACGCATCCCACGTGGTCCCCTGAGCCTGCCAGGAGTGATCCTGGAGTGCAGAGCCAGGAGTAAACCCAGAGTACCTCCAGGTGTGGCTCCCCTCAAAAAAAGTAGGGATAGCTTGCAGCGTGACAGTGACTGTGAAGTGTCACTAAGAAGTGGCCAGGGGAGACGCCCCAGAGGGTGGGATTCTGGGAGAAGGATCCCCGTAAGGATCATCAGGCTGCAGAGGATTGTAGGGTGTGGCTGTACCTTTGTGATCTAAATGGACGGTCACCTACTTCTGTCACACTGGCCAAGACACACACTCACATACACACACACACAACACGCATATGCATGGTGCTCAGGACAACTTTGTTCACTGTTCCAGGGACTTCGGTCTTTGAATGTATGTATGACTTCTGTCACCAGAATCTTCTTCCTGTCAGCATCCATCACAAACAAACCCGCCTTCATCAGGGTCCTCTCCGTGGGTGTCTTCCTGGGTCTCCATGGAAACGGGGCAACATTCTGCTCTCCCTGGTCATTGGTCTCAGTGTTTTCATGGATCTTTGCGATCAGGCCTCACTCACCATCTGCTCGTGTGTGTATCTGTTCATGCAGTTCCCACCACTATCTGTTGCAGGGTGAACTGTCACCGCCTGGGTCTTCATTTACAAAAGTGACTCCGAGACTTATGGAGAGAGGTCCCTGCTCTTGAAAAGAAAGTTGAAGTGACGGTTTCCTGGGAATAGAGAGGTAGTTCAGGTGCTTGCATTGCATGTAGCCAACCTCATTTTGATCCCCCAAGCATAAGTTCCCTGAGCACAGCCAGGAGTGAGCCCTGAGCACAGAGTCAGGAGTCAGCACTTAGCACCTCCAGGAGTGGTACCCAAACCAGAAGGACCAATGACTGATGAGTCAGAGATAAGAGGTGAGTCTCTACACCAGGTTCAGGTCCCATTGTCAAAGTGACATCCTGGAACAAGGAAGGAAGGAGAGGCAGTGTTTAAGGAATGGATGTTTTGGTGTTTCCTGTTTTTGTTTGTTTGTTTTGAGGTGGGGCATACCCAGCAGTACTCAGGACTTACTCCTGCTCTGTCCTCAGGGACCACTTCTGACAGAACTCAGGGGACCATGTGGGGTGCTGGGTCTGGAGCCTGAGTAAGATAGAGGCAAGGCAAACACCCTACCCACTGCACTATCTCTCCGGCCCCAAGAAATAGCCGCTTTGAATAATTTAGGTGAGTTTTCTTGAGGGCTGGGAGCTATGCCTAGTGGACGAATAGCTGACCTTGGGTTGTTTCAGGACAGGGATGCTGGTTTGGTGCGTGAGCGTTTGAGAAAGTGGACAACAAAGGCTCCGCACCATGGGGGAGTCAGAAACAACTTTGGGCGTTGCTTTGGCATTGTGATTAGTGGATGCCAAGTGCCAAATACACAATCTAAGCAAGCCTGTTAGAACATTTACCCCAACTTCCCTGAAGGAGTCTGAATGCGTCGTCTTCTTCCTCAAGCCTTCGGTGTCTCGAGGACCATTATACCAGGCATCTCAGAATCTATGCAGAAACTCGGGGGTTGGCCACCCCTTCCTTCCCCACTGCCAAGTCATATCACCACCCCCCCACCCCATGCTTGAAGATGCCCACTCCTCTCCCCAGCTTCCCTTGCTCAGACAGCATCATTCAGGCCCAAGTTCTGTTCCAGGCCTCCAAATCGACACCTCTGCTTCCATACTTCTCCTCCAAATACCTGGCTAGTCTCTGAAATAGAACGATGGTCAAGTTGCCCACCACATTGAATGTTCTCTGATAACCTTCCTACACCCGTAGGATGAACCCTAATGTCCTTTAAAAACATTTGTGGGGGGGAACTGGAGTGATAGCACAGCGGGTAGGGTGTTTGCCTTGCCGACCTGGGTTCGATTCCCAGCATCCCATATGGTTCCCTGAGCACCACCAGGAGTGGAGTAACTCCTGAGTGCAGAGCCAGGAGTAACCCCTGTGCATCACCGGGTGTGACCCAAAAAGAAAAAACGAAACAAAAAAAACCCAAAAAAAACAATGGAGGGGGGGACTGGAGTGACAGTACAGTGGATAGGGCGTTTGCCTTGCACATGGCCAACCCGGGTCCGATCCCCAGCATCCCATATGGTCCCCTGAGTGCTTCCAGGAGTAATTCCTACCCGCTGTGCTATCGCTCCAGCCCCGTTTTTTTTTTTCTTTTTTTTGCTTTTTGGGAAGGAGTGATTCTTGAGTGCAACTGCTGAGTGTGGTGCAGCCATCTCCTTCCCCCCAACCCCCAAAAAAAAGAGAGAAGGAAAGAAAGAAGAAAAGGGAGGGAGGGAGAAAGAGAGAGACAAGGTGGTTGAGCGTGTGCAGGAAGAAGCCCCACTTGCCTTTTCAAGCTGAAGGCTAGGCCAGAGCGCGGCAGCCTGAATGACACACCTGATCAGCAGCGCCACTGGGAGCGCGCCGGAAAGGCATGGGCGCCAGTGGATGTATGGATCACCGCCCTCCCCACCCCAGGCTGTATCCCACCTTCCCCTTCTCTTTCTAAACCCTCCTTCTTGCCACTGGTGGAGACAAGATGCGGGCCCCCAACTTCTCAGGAGCTAGCCCCCGTAGACTGTTCACCATCAACCAGTCTCTTCGGCAGTGGCCTTTAATCGGTAACGGAGGGCTTCCTGCGGGGCTGTGAGGCGGGCAGGGCGGTGACGGGAATGAAGGACAGGGGCTTAGGCGGTGGCACCCGGGCGGTCGGTGGGACTGCGGCGCCCACACTGACACCTGAGCACGTGACAGCCCTGGTGTCCCTGGTGTCCAGGACTTGAGCACCGCGGAGAAGGGGTGAGCGCGGTGGCGGGGAGGGACGTGGGCACGAGTGAAGGCCCCCTGGGCGACAGAACAACATTCCGAGCGCTCCTGGCGACCCTGGGGAGGTGGAAGCAGCGGGGGAGCCCCGCCAGAGCAGGGCGAGGATCCGGGGCCAGCGGCTACTCGCCGGCACGTGCGAGCACGGCTGGGGGCGGGGCTCAGCCCCGGCCCCGCCCCTCCCAGCACACGTCATTGGGCGGTCTGTGAAGGCCGCGGGCGAACCGCTGGGGAGTGGGGGCGGGACCTGCACAGACCGTCCAATGGCGCGTAGTGGGCGGGGCCCGCACCTGGGGCCGCGGGTTGCTCGGTGCAGGATCGGAACCCAGCGACCCGAATTACCGACTCCCTTCCCTAGGCCCCCAGAATGGGAATCTGGCTAAAACTGTTTCTGGTTTTGGCGCTTGGCGTTGTCCTCTACTTGGACACGTGTGCCCCAGCTGGGTGCGTGTCCAGAGGCCTGGCCGGTTGGGGATACCCAGGCCTCAGGGGAGTGGTCGCAGTCTGGGGCTTCCTTTGTGCGGGGCAGTCTGAACCTCTCACCCCAGGTGAAATGTGAGCCCCCGCCCCAGACACCCCAGACTCCTCCCCCTTCCCCCCCCCTCCCGCGCTTGGCTGTCATCACCCAGCGGAAAGTGGGTTCTTTGCCTGTGCACTACTGCCCATAATAGCGGCTGCCACCCTGATGTACAGACATTCCAGGAAAGGTGAGGTGGAAGAAATCCCGAGGGGCCAGGAGATGCACTTACCACATGCCCCTCTTTCTGAGCAGTCTAACTCGGTCTCACTCACGCAAGGAAACGCATGCCAACTCCCCACTCCCCACCACCCCGAGCCTCAGGACGCTCAGTTAGCTCTACCGCCTCCATGGACCAGTGCAGTGGGAAGGGCTGAACATGAAGGTTCTCACTGAAATTTAGATAAACATGACTGATCTAGAAAACCTAATCCCCGTCATTCAAATCTCGCATATGTAGAAACCTATTATTCATTTAAAATGATGAGGCCTGGGGCTGGGGTACTAATAATACAGGTAGGATGTATACCTTGCATGGTGCTGACCGGGTTCACTGCCCAGCATCCGATATGGCCCCAGAAGAACCACCAGGAGATTCCTGATGCAGAGCCTTGAGCATCACTGGGTATGACCCATCCCCCTCAACTACCCCCCAAAATCTACAGGGCCAGAGAGGTAGTGTGTTAAGGCATGTGCCTTGCATGCAGCTGACTGGTTTGGTTTCCTGCACTATATGGTCCTTCAACTCCTGAGTACTGCTACATATGGGAGCTTTCTACATTATCATGTATCGTCTGCCTTAGCAAAACTTCACAATACCCTATAAACCTTACCATTTACCTCTGATTTGTACGGTTACTCCAAAGCAGCTGTATTTTTTGGTTTGGGGGGGGGAGGGTCACACCCGGCAGGTCTTACTGTGTTCAGGGATCACTCTCAGAGGGTCTTGGGGGGTCATATGTTGTGCCAGGGATTCAACGTGCATCAGTTGCATGCAAGCAGTAACCTACCTACTGTATTATCTCTGTCCCCAACAGTATCGTACACTTTTGGCTTGCGGGCCACACCTGCCTGTGCTCAGGGATCACTTGGCAGACGTGGGGGACCATAAGTGGCGTGAGGGATTGAACCCAGGTCAGCTGCATGCAAGGCAAGTGTCCTCCCTGCTGTATTATTGCTCAAGGCCCAGAACTGTTCTTAATGAAACATCTCTTGGTGAACCAGCTACAGAGGTCAGAAACCTTGAACTTTATATATTTTAACCCCCTGGCAACTCTCCCCATACTGGTTCAGAAGCAGTCCAAGTATCATCCTGGACTGTGGACATGGATTTGGCTTGCCAAGCATGAGAGTGAACTGGTACTAATTCATCCCTAACCAAAGGCATATTAGTAACTCATTCTCAGGAATGAGTCAAGAAAACATTTAAGAGTTAGAATGAGGGGCTGGAGCAATAGCACAGCGGGAGGCCGTTTGCCTTGCACACGACCGACCTGGGTTCGATTCCCAGCATCCCATTATGGTCCCCTGAGCACCGCCAGGGGTAATACCTGAACGCAGAGCCAGGAGTAACCCCTGTGCAATGCCTGATGTGACCCAAAAAGAAAAAAAGTTAGAATGAAACTAACCAAAACTTGTGGCCTAATATATTAACCCCTCGTTCAATGTTTCAATTAGCAATAATCCCAGTAACAAGTCTCACAATGGAGACATTACTGGGCCCACTCGAGCAAATCAATGAACAACGGAAGACAGTGCTACAGTGCAGAGTTCATTGTTATTGAACTACCTGACCCAGGACTTCAACTGTTCACTCAAAATCTTGGCAACAAAGAGGTGATGAGTACAATAACCAAGAGCACAAACTTCAAAGTCAGAGAGAAGGGTTTGAATCCTGGGTCGATTCCTAACTAGCAAGTTCGTGACCTTTGCCCAGTTACTCAACATTCAAACCGGATCCCCAAAGTACTTACCTTGAAGAGCTATTGTGCCAATTGGAGAAACCAGGTTAAGTGCATACCTTTCACCTCTTAGTGTTAGCAGGTAGCGCTAATTGAAACGATCAATTCCACTTGGCCTCTTGCTTGCTGTAACTTGAGGCAAATCAGGGAACTCCCGTCTCCACCTCAGCTGCTAGCTCAGAGCTAGCCTTGGCACAGCGCCTCTTGTAGCACACAGTGACTCACGGGTGTTACTGCTCCAGGTCAGAAGGACCAGGGGATGAGTCAGAGCTCACAAGTCACCCTCCCCACCTGGTCTCTGTCTGTTCAGTTCCTTTTGAGTACTGAGTGTAGAGATACCTGGTTGTTTTCTTGGGGTCAGTGACAAATGCGATCTTTCTTCAGCCTAAGGACTTGTCACCTAGTGCGGCATTTAAGCCTGTGTGACTAGGCTCATTCTCTGTCTATCCAGAAGACCGAGGAGTTTGAAACCAGGGCTGAGTGCCCACTGTCCTCAACTATCACCCCTTGACCTTGGCCCTGTTCACACGGGCCTATCCCTCCATCAGGGGCCCCATGAAAAACGGCAGCAGCTGTGTGGTAGCAAAGTGTACACTTGAGACGTGACCTGCAGAGCAGAGCACTCCAGTGCGGAATCCCTGGGATGGAGCGGAACAGCATTAGCAGTGGTGACACAACACACTGGATTTCTCATCCGGATGAAGGTACGGGTGCTCACTGGCATGGGGCAAATATGAGGGATGAGGCAGACTGCTGTGTGATTACAGAAACCTCAGTTGGTGAGTGGGCCCCGGTTTAAGTCTTCCCTGACACAATCCTGCCCGATCACAGTGGAGACATTCACCCCTACGCCCTTGGTGCTTAGATTGGCGGCTACAGACCATCTTCTGGTCCTTACTGCAATCTCAGCCTCAAATCCCTTTCAGGACGTGAGAAGGAGCAGAGGGGGCGAGGAAAGCCTGCCCACTCAAGCAAAGGGCACCTCTGCTCAGCCCACGCAGCCTTAGGGAACCGAGTGCCGTGTGGACGGTTGCACAATTGCATGGCCTTGAGGGAACAGTCAAGCTTGTTCCTTCCCGTTCCATTTTGGTTCCGTCTTCATGTTTCCCCGTGAAGAATGCTGGCGTGGAGGGGTCAGGGCAGAAACCCTGAGAATCCGTGAGGGCGTTCCTCTGAGTTTCCCACCTCTGCGTTTTTCAGTGAAGTCCTCCATACCCCAGGTGGGAGTCAGCTCCTGCGAGATTGGGCTGACGTACAGGAGTGGCCAGGGCCCCGACGCCACGATGAAGCCCATTGTCCTACTGCTGCCTGGTGTCACTCAGCAGCCAGGACTCCTACATCCTGCCCTGCACCCAGCAGGCTAAGGAATGGCTACAGGGAGCTGTGGCAGAGCTCAGGAGTCGGTGGCAACTTGGCCCCCTAAAGAGGCGGGGAGGGGGGGTTTCCATGAAGGGAGCGAGCCTTCTCGGGACGGTCTGGCCGTCATGCTGTTCGTTGTCTGTGTGCCAGACTGTGGTGTTTAATAACCGAGGCTGCTGTGGGGAAGAACTGGTGAGTCCCCTTCCTCCACCAACTCCCCGAAGAGCTCCTTGGTCCAGGGGCGCCCCCACCCTGCCAGCTGCCTCTTGCCCTTCCTACAGTGACCGTTTGCCTCAGACCCACAGGGCCCTTTGTGCCAGCAACACTGATGACCTGGAGACTGTTGTGGGCCACCTAGAGCACCGCTACTCCCAAGCCCCGCAGTGGGCATAGGCGTCGCCCTTGGAGGGCCCCACAGGCCGGCTCTTTCCTCTGCCCTCCTCCCTGTGCCCCTGCACCCACCTCAGCTCATTCCCTCGGGCCCTTCTTTCCTGCTCCCCACCCTTCAATCCTGCAGGATGCTGGTGCTGAACCTGCTGGCACAACAAGGACAGAACCAAGCTGGTGGCCGCACCGACAGTGCTCGTGCTGGAGCCCCCCCCCCCCGCCCCCTCTAATAGCCCATCACTCGCATGCTGTGGGATCACTCCCGGCAGGATGGGAGTGAGCAGGAGGGCAGCAGAAGGGCAGGTGGCGACCAGGCCAGGCTATCCTGCGTTTGGGGGGGGCGGGGGGTGCGTGTCAGCGGTCACAGGAACAGAGACGGCTCTTTGGGCAGTGGTTCTGCTGGCTCTGTGGCGTCAGGGAATGAACCCAACTCCTGCATGTTAGACCTGCGCTTCACCCCACCAATGGCCTCTACATGGTCCTTTGCAGGAACAGGAAAGACAGTGACAGAAAAGGTGCTGAATATAGACCCTGTGCCGCGGGTGGTCTTCCACTGTCCTCCCCTTTGCCCAAACTGGCCCTCTAATTCTTCCTCCTCGCACCGCATTCCAGCCAGCTTTGCCTTCCTTCCCTGCGGGCTGCATCATCCCTCAGTAGAGGCAGGGAGCCCGACAGGGCTTCCCCGCCCCCCCCCCCCATGCAGTCCTCTTCCTTTGTGGCCCTGCTCATCACGGTCCAGGGTGGCCACTTGGGCTTCCTGGACCGGCTACTGCCCTGGCGGCCCTGCTACCTGGCCCGCCTCTCCCGTCAGTCGGCCAAACCATCCTATAATGCCCAAAGAGCTGCTCGGCTGCAGGGCCCCGCCCTTCCGGCGAGGACAAGAGCTAGCCTTGGAAATGGGCTCTCGGTCCAGTTTTTTCTAGTTTATTAAATATCAGCTTTCCCTCCCCGGTGGACTGAAGTTCATTTCCCCTTTCCTGGGGGTTGGGGTCAACTGTCCGAGACCCCACAGCGCAGTTAACCTGGCTGGCCTGGAGAGACCCCGTTCAATCCACAACACCCCCCTCCCCCGGGTCTTTCACTGGCCCCTTCCTTCCCTCCGAGCAGGGCGGGGACAGTGCTGACCCTGGCTGTGGGAGAGGAGCCAGCAGTGCCTGCTGGCTCCTGGGCAACTTCACATATTTCTGGACAAAGGACAACTCAACCCCGGAGCCTCTGACAGGCTGGAGGAGAGGCGGCGGGCTGGCGGTGGCTGTCCAGACACCGGCTGGCCTAGGTCGATCCACAGGTGACTGCCAGTGCCGCTGCACCTGATGCCACCAAATGAAGTAGGCAGGGCAGGCGGTACCTCTTGGTCTCAGCAGAGACCACCGCAGCTGTGGAGCCAGGGGCCATGAACCTGGTGCCAGCCCCGGGCTCCACTCTGGTCTGGAAGGGACAGGGAGGCTACAGGAAGCCGGGCAAGGCGCTCTGGAGCAGCAGGATGGTCACCACGATGAGGCCGGCACAGAGCAGCAGCAGAAGCCACACGGGAACGCTCCCTGGGGAGGGGAGGGACGCCGCGTGGGCCTAGGAACAGAGCCCGCGGGGGAGGGGGTGGGGAGCACCCCAGCACACCCCAGGACTCACGCCGGGAGGGCAGCAGGTGCAGCTGGCAGCGACTGTCCACGGCCACGGAGAACAGGGCGGTTTCATGGGATCCAAGGAGCTCGGGGCCACGGCCCTTCTCAGGCAGAAAGGCCACGTCAGTCACCACAATGCCGTGGGTCTCCCTCACGTAGTAGAGGCGCTGGGGAGGGAGGGCGGGTGGGGGGGGGCAGTCTCAGGGTACCTGGCGACTGTCCCTTCTGGAAATCCCGCACCTGCCCCCAGGAAGCGTTCTGCTGTGTTGACACGCTCCGCTCACAGGCAGGCCAAGAGCCCCCACCCAAAGGGCCCTCGGGGCCGGGAGCCCTGCACCGTTACCTGCAGAGAGAATGCTATGTAGATGGCGACTGAGCCCGTGACCATGCCCAGGCCGAGGAAGGTGCCCGAGTCACTGCAATGAATTGGAAAGAGCTCACTCTCCCGGCAGCCTCCATGGTGACCCCCTCCCCACTCACTGAGGGCGGCTCCCAGGGAGTCCCCAGCCCCCAGTGGCCCAGCCAGCGCCCTCTCACACCTGACACTAAGGCAGGAGATGACTTCATGGCCACAGGGCTTGGTCCGGAGGGGCAAGAAGGAGGCGCCGTCCCAGGCTGTGAGGTAGCAGGGTGGGGGCTGGCGCAGGCGCTTGTGGGGAATCTGCACTGTGAAGAGTCGAAGCCCCGACGGCTGGTCCGGAACTGGCCCAAACCTGGTGGGGGGGGAAGGGGAGGGGCGTGAGGAGCTGGTCAGCTCCAGGGCAGGCCGGGGGCAATGCCACCAAGGCTGCCCTCCTCCCAGCCCCCTCTGCCCACCTTGCCCACCCCACCACCCAGCCGCATCTAGGCTGAGCCTCCAGTGGCCACCTGCCGGGGTCACACCTGCAGGCCTGGTAGCGGTAAGGCGTGCTAGAAAAGGTGGGTCCGTTCTCTTGCCACTGCAGCTGGGTCAACAGCTGGTCCTTGTGCCACACGCAGGCCTTATGGTCCCAGCCCACAGTTACGAGCTAGTCGGGAATCAAGATTCCAGAGGAGGAAGGGTTAGGAGGACTGCCGAGTGGACGCGCAGCTCAGCCACTCACGTTCTCCACCCTGTCCCCTCCTCACCTTGCCGTCGGGCGCCAAAGCCAGGTCCTCAATCTCCCCTTCGTGGGCTTTGAACTCCAGCATTTTCTCCAGGCTGGGAACCTGGCAGTCACATCACCACCAGGGTCAGCGCAGGGGGCCTGGCCGGAGCGCAGGGATCCCCGGCCTTGGGGGCTCGCTCCAGCCCTCCACTCCCCCAGATCCCACGTGCAGTTTCTCCCAGTTCCGCTCTGCTCCTCCTGCTCCTCCCCAAGCCACACCTTCCACACGCGGACGCAGCCGTCCGTCCCTCCAGTGACGAGCAGGGTATTGTCATGGTTGAAGCGAACGACTTTCTGCAGAGGTTCGGGGCCGAAGTCCGTCTGCACCGCCTGTAGGCTCTGGATGTTGAGCTCGACCCCCTCGGCGTGGGTTTCTGAGCCGGCCTTGTCCGCTGGGGCAGCGGCGCCCTTCCTCTGCCGGGCCCCCTGCTCCTTGGCCCCTGTAACAGGACAGCCTGCCAGTGCCAGGCTTCTGCCACCCAGTGCTGCCCTCTCCACACCTGACAACCAACCCCCTCTGCATCTGCACTTGCTCCCTCGGCCTCAGTCCGTGTCCAATTTTTACTTCTGAGTGGGGGGGGGGGGGGAGATTGGGTCACACCGACCAGCGGTGCCCGGGAAGGAAACCACAAGCACTTCCCACACTCGACGCCCTCTGGGGGAGCCGCCTTCCCGTCCCCCCGACCCGGGGGGTGGTCTCACCAGCCTTCTCCGCCTTGCTTGTGCCCTTCTGCTGCCGGGTCTGGAAGCGCAGGAGCTGACAGCGCGCGTCCTGCCCCGCCGCCAGGACGTTCCCGGCCAGGGCCAAGTTCATGGTGGCCCGCGTCTCCGTGTCATGGGAGTGCAGCAGGGAGGCGCTCAGCCGCCCGTTGATCCGCTCGAGCTGCAGAAAGTGCTGCGGGGGAGGGAACGGCGACGAGCGGGGGTCGGTGGGGGGGAGGGGTCCGGGGCGTGCGAGCGGGCGCGCCCCGCCGCGAGCCCCAGGTCCTACCCCTGGACCCTCGCGTGCGGCACGCGGCTCGGTCGGGCCCCCCTTTTCTCCGGCTGGGGAGGGGGCGGCGCCCAGGTCCGCGGGGACGGACACCCCAGCGGGGCGGGGATCCCAGCCCGTCGGCGGAACCCCCGGGCGCCGCTCCGAAGAAACGCAGCCCGCGGGCAAACGCACCTCTGCGGCCGGGGCTAGGGGGGCGGCCGCGGGCGGGGGCGGGGGGCGCCCCGCGGCTCCCCCTCGGCCTCGGGGGCGTCTCCGGCGCGGGCTGCGGAAGTTCTCGGCGGAAACTCGCCCGGCCGGGGGCGGGGAGCCCCGAGTGCCAGGGCGGGAGGGGCGGCCCGCCCGGGGGAGCCCCGGCGCCCGCGCTCGCTCTCACCACGCCGTTCTTGATGCCGGTCTTGGCGGCGCCGCCTCCGCCCGCAGCGATGAGCAGCCCCGCGCCGGGCTCCACCTGCAGCGCGTACAACGGGAACGGGGCCCGGTAGAGCTCGGGCACCCGCCGCCGGCCCATCGCGCCCGCCCGCCGCGCCCCTCACAGCCCGCACCGCCGCGCGCGCCGGGGCATGCTGCCGCCGCCGCCGCCGCCGCCGGGAAGGCTCCCGGCTCCGCGCTCACGCTCGCGGGCTGCTCGCCAGCCGCCCGCAGGAGTCGCCGCCGGTCCGCTCCGCGCCGGGCGCCGCCGTGCAGGCAGGTCGCGCCGCCCCGCCGTGCGCACGCGCGCCGGGCCCGCGCCGCTCGCGCAGGCGCAGAGCGGTCCGCCGCGCGTCAGCACTCGGCTCCTCGCGGGGGGCCGGGCCCGTGACGTCACAGGCGCGCGCCGCCGCTCCCCCCCCTTCGCGGGACGACGGGCGCCGCCATCTTGGTGCGGGGCGACGGCGCGCCGCGGTGTTCTTCCGCGGGAAGTCGCGGGTGACGACGACTGCGGCGGCCGCGCGGGGAGGGAAAGGCGGCCTCTTGCGAAGACGTCGCAGTGGCCACGTTTCAGTCGAGGGGCGCAGGCCAAGAAGCGCCGCCGCGGCGTTTGACCCCGGAGAGGGCGTGGTCGGGCCCAGGTGGCACACCGGAAGTGCAACCTGCAGCCCTTGTTCCTTGCTGGAGTCAGTCGGGCTGGAAGGAAAAACCGCCCTCGAGCCTCCTGGGCTGAGGGAACCACTGTCTGTTGCAACCAGACACCTGCCCGGGGTTGGCAGAGGTGGGGGTTGACCGTTCTTGGGGCTTCGCGCCTGCACCCCACGTTTTGGGGGGCTGCCTCCTTAAGGCACCCTCAAGGACACGCCTCCCCCAACCCTCCGAGGCGATCTTTGGGTTTTGCTCTCCGCAGTGAAGATGTCCAGATGTCCACGCCATACCATCTCTCCACAGTGAACACCCTTCCTGCCACACACCCCTCCCAGCCTCTCCATACCTCCTCGGTAGTCCAGGGTGCAGGAGAGGGGCCCGCTGGTGGGATTTGGCCCACCTAATGGGACTCAATGCATGAGAGACCAAGGGTGCCCTCGGCACATCTCAGGGGGGTGAAGTTGGGGAGCCGCCTGCCCTCCTCAGATACCTGCCCACTCTGGGTTAGACTCCATCCCCTTGTTGGAGACCCACCGTTCCCACCTCCCCAAGAGGAAGCCGCCCTCATCCCCTGGCCTCCACCCCCAAGCAGGACACAGGGCTGCGATTTTGTAAGGTCAGGCTTTACTGGATAGGCTGAAGGCCAAAAGGAATGTCCGGTGCAACTTGGTCCCCTTCAGCCGGGGGAGAGCAGACTCCACAAGGGGCTCCCAGGGTTGAGGGCTGGAGAACGCACTTGACCGCCAGCTAGCCAACCCTTCAGAGTGTCTCTGGGACTCCCTGAGGTCTGGGGCCTGGCGGGGATGGTGGGGTTTGCGGGAGGTGCTCCGGGGACCCTCCGGGGCTCTGGACCCAGGGGGGCGACCTTCGGGGAAAGGGTTCTGGAGAGGCCGGCGTCTTTGGGGCAGGGTGAGGCCTGGGCTTCTGGGAGGCCTTGTGCAGCTTTGGTGCCTGGGGTGGAGAGCCTGGACATTGGGTGGAGTTTGGTGAGGGAGGGCCTGCAGACTTGAGGCTCCCTGTCTGCGAGAATGTGCCTGGGACTGAACTTTCCCAGGCCCAAGACCTTGGGGTTGGAGCTCTGGGGGCTGGAGGAGATGTTTGATGGGCCGGTGCGGCCGCCGGCTGAGGCTCTGGTTTCTCGGGTCTTTTTTTTGGAAACAGATGCAAGGCCTTGGCCTCGCCCCGAGGCAGGCGGAGGCCAAAGCCGATGCCGAGGCGGAGTGGTCCAGACTCCTGGTCCTTGGCGCAGGGCAGTAGTTGGGGAAAGGCAAGCAGGTGGGGGCCGGTCTTGTACCTGGGGGCGGGGCAGGAGGGACTGCGGAGCTGGAGACACACCAGGCACACCGGGTACTCCACGACCGGGGCCTGGTCGGTGTTGCCGAGCCACAGACGCTGGAGCAGCAGCAGCCGCAGGTCTTGAGCGATGCGCCGAGGCCCCAGATGGACCACCAGGGCCTGCGCCAGGGCTCCAGGGTCCTTGAACTCTGCGGGGTCCTTCCCGCTTGCCACACATCCCTCCGCCTCCCCAGGGGATGTGGTGCCCCTGGACTGATGCCAGTGCCATGCCTGCTGCTTGGAGGGGGCCCTGGCACTCCAGAAAGTGTAGGTGGAGCTGGGTGGGCCTTCCCCGTGGGCAGGAGACTGGGAGTGTGGCGGATCGTTGGGTGTCTGGGACGGAGCGGAGGAGCGTGTCAGCGGAGGAGTGGAGTGGGACTGCTGGAAGGAGCAAGAGGGGGAGTCCTGGTGGAGGAAATTGGGGGAGTCTGGGACAGAGGGAGATGGAGAGGGGTGGAGGACAGAGTCAGAGCTGGACTCCGAGGCACACAGCCAGGAGCCCCAAGAATTTGACCTTAGGGAAGAGGTGTGTGGTGGGTGGGAGGAAGGGTGTGATTGCTGGGGAAATAGAGGCTGGAGTTTGGGGGCCAGGGGGTGCACAAATTGTGAAGGACCCTGTGGGGGGCACCCAGGGGGCGCTGTGTTCTGTAGCAGGACCTTCTCCTTGTTTTGAGGCCACATTTCCTTGAATCCACAAGGGGCTGGTGTGGGAAGAGCAGAGATGAGAGAACAGGCGGCCGATCAGACTGGGTTCTGAGGCGGGCGGGGGGCCCCGGAAGCCAGTCCTCTGCGTGCAGGATGGCTCTGGCCAGGTGTGGGTGCGAGTCAGGGAGCCCGTCCCACCAGACTATTCAGGCAGGAGCCTGGCACCGCACTCAGCCTATCACGTTGCCGTCAGCCATGGATGAGAGGTGGGGGCACTGGGGAACCAGAGCTGCCTTTGGGGGCGCAGAGGCAACCGTGCAGGTCCTGGAAAGGAAGAGGCGCAGGAGGTCCAGGGCGGCTGCCTCATGAGCCCAGATCCCTGCTGGCCCGCCAGAGCCCCAAATGTGTCTGGGATCGGCAGAGCTGGGCAGGTGAGAGGCGAGTAAAGGAGGAAAGAGATAGAGTTGGACAGGTGTGTGTGTGGGGGGGGGGAAAGGGTGCTGGTTGCCAAGACTGAGACAAGGAACAGTGAGTGCTCTGTGGCTGGTGAGTTCTTACCTGTGAGCCTCTTCCAGCTCGCGTTGCCTTGGCAGTGCAGCGCCGAAGAGAGCTGGAGAGAAAGGAAGGAAGGCATTACATGGGACGGGTCCTGCCTGGCCCCATGGGCCTGTGCTCCTACATGCTCTTGGACCCAGGTCTCAGTCCCAATCCTGCCTGCGGGGCTGCAGCCGGCTGAGGGGCTTCTGTTACAGGCCTCTGTTCTCCTGATCCCTGACCCCAGCTCCGGCCAGCATCCTGGGCTCCGGCCCCTCTGCTCGAGCCGACCAGGCTGGCCCCCGGCACTGCTGTGCTCGGGGCGCGGCCAGAGTCCCACCGAGATGGCTTATCCCTTAGTAGCAGCTGGTGAGGCCTCTGGAGACTGGTTCTCTGACTATGGGGTGGCTTGGCCACCCCCCTTGGGAGCTGGAAGCCCCATTTCCTCGGGGCCGTTTCCCCTGGAATCCGGTGTATGTCACAAAGGCTCCTCGGTGACATCACAGACTTGCCTTCTCAAGGCTCCGGGACTTTCTCTTAGAGGTCCCCAGAGGAAACAGGGGAGACTTCAGGGCACTCAATTTCTCCCAAGATGCCCCCATTCCCTCTGCCCACCCCCCACGCCTGGCCTCCCCTCTGAGCAGCCTTGGTGCTCCCAGCCAAGTCGGCCCCATGGCAGAGCCCACCTGCCTGCCCAGGCTTCTGCCTCCTGTTTGCCTGTTTTCTCAGCAATGATCAGGTTCTACCCAGTGTTTCCTGGCGGGGGGGGGGGGGGGGGACAGATACTGCCCCAGCACCCCCCCCCTCCAAGACACTGGAACCATCTAAAGGATCATCACCTTCTTTGTTTAAAGACAGGAGTGAACACTCTTGCCTTGCATGCGGCCGACACAATTTGGTCCCTGGCACTACACAGGCCAAGCACACAGGCACACAAAACAAAGAAAGGACTGGAGAGAGAGAGTGTAGAGAGTGTCTTGCATGTGACAGACCCAAAATCAGTAACCAGCATCCCTGAACATAGGGTCCCCTGAGCACCACTGGGTTTGGTCCAACACTGCTCACCCCAGAAGTCATTCTCCCAAACTCCTGATGGGCACCCCTTATGGGGTTCTGATGACCTCTGGCTCCACTGAGAGGCAGCGCTGTACATGGACACTCTAACCCCTGAAGATTGCCCCCATAGTCTTTAGAACCTTGAGTGTCAACAGCCATGAACAAGGTTCATGGAGGAGGCAGGGTGGGCATTCGGTGTCCTATGCGTGAGCTGGGAGGGGTCTCCTGTCAGTCTTCATCTTGCCCCTGTGATGACAGGAGTTTCAGGTACTTCCAGATGCTCATTTTGTGGATGAAGTCCTCTTAATTGTATATGCCAACTGCTGGTCAGTCTTCCGGTTCTGCACTGTCCTCTTCGAATGCCAGAAATGGCTCACAGTTTTGGTTTTTATTTTTGGGCCACACCAGCAGTGCTCAGGGCTGACTCCTGCCTCTGCACACAGAGATCACTCCTGGTGGTTCTGGGTGAGGTGCTGGGGATCGAACCCAGATTGGCCATGTGCAAGGCAAATGCCCTACCCATTGTACTATCACTCTGGTTTTCCGGGGGTCTACTCTCAGCTTCATGCTTGGGGTTTACTCCTGTAATGCCTAGGAGCCAGGGGTTGAACTGTGGGCCTCCTGCATGCAAAGTATGTGCTCAGCCCTTTGATAGATCTCTCCAGATTAGGTTCCACATTCCCCCCACCTTTTTTTTTTAAATTTTCATTTTGGGTTTGGGGTCCACACCCAGCAGTACTCAGGAGCTACTTCTGGTTCTATGCTCAGGGGTTGTTCTGACAGTACCTGGCGGTGCATATGGTACAGAGATCAAATCTAGAATTGGTCCCAAGACCCAGGATTTTAATATCCTTTTTATTTTTTATTTTTCCTATCCTTGGACACATTTCCCAAGAGCATTTCATTCATTACAATGTTGGAATTCCTAGGGAAGGAGCAATTGTATGGGGTGTGAGACACCTTGCATATAGCCCCAAACTACGCCCCACCCCCAATTGTTGGGCTTCCTAGATGAAATGGATATATTGACAGAAAAATACCAAAATTTGGGGCTGGAGCAATAGCACAGCGGGTAGGGCGTTTGCCTTGCACGTGGCCAACTTGGGTTCGATTCCCAGCATCCCATATGGTCCCCTGAGCACCGCCAGGGGTAATTCCTGAGTGTAGAGCCAGGAGTAACCCCTGTGCATCGCCAGGTGTGACCCAAAAAAGCCACAAAAAAAACCCCACAAAATTTATTTTTAAAAATAAGGAACTTAAGTTTAAACAAACTAACAACAACAAAAAAAAAAACTAAAGAAATTGAGATAAAAGTTGAAACTCTTCCCCTCATTGCCAGAGAAAAAACCTAGGTCCAGTGGATTTACAAGCACATTTTACCAGATGTTTCAGAAAATTTAAAAAATGACAGAATATCAGCTAATTAGCTGAGATTACTATAAGCGTGACTCCAAAAATAACATAATACTATTATCTTTCACTTAAAATAGTTACAAAAATATTATATAACTTTTAGATAAATGAGAATTTTTTTTACATTAATTATTTTTTTTTTGGCTTTTGGGCCACACCCAGTGGTCCTCTGCACTCAGGAATTACTCCTGGCTGGCTTGGTGGACCAATGGAATGCTGGGGATTGAATCTGGGTTAACCACATGCAAGCCCTACCTGCAGTACTATCTCTCCAGCTATGAGGGATACTTTTTTTTAATTCAATAATAAAGATTCTATATAAAAAACCTATAATAAATATCATATTTAATGGAGAAATTATAGCCATGTTCTCTTTAAGATTAGGAGAAGAAAATGATGCTCAATGCTATGATTTCTGGTTAACAGTGAAGCTTGAAAAATAAGGGCAAGGCTGTACCTGTGAGACGAGTGTATCAGCAGCCTGATGGTACCTTCAGACTTCTAGATACTCCTAAATTTCTGCTATACCTTTGGCCAGACCCCAACAACTTGGAGCCAAGTTTACCAAGAAAGTAAATGGCCAAAGGTTAGGTATGTGGGAGACACACCCACAAACCACTTCCAACTCAGCTATATATTTGGAGGCAAGACCTCTCTGGTTCCTAATCAAACTGCTTAATGGCCATGATCCAAGAGACTCAGAAACAGATCTCAGAACCCAGCGGCTTTTGGAAGAAATGCGTCTGGTCTCCGCAGTTACCGGTGCTAGGCCACCCTAGGTGGGAATAGGTTTCATGACTTGGCCTGTTCCCCCTGGCGGCTTGGTGGCCGCCGTCCCTCAGAGGCCATTGGACAGTCAGGTTTAGGCCCGCAGTGACGAGACACACGGGACCTCATGGGATGGGGGTGGAGCTGGCCCTTTCTTCCCCACCCCAACGAGACCCTAGGTTGCCACCCCGTTCTGGCTCCTGATCAAGCTGCTTAACGGCCATGATCCAGAGACTCAGGAACAAGTCTCAGAACCCAGCAGGTTTCGGCAGAAATCCCTCCAGATTTAATTGTTAAAATTTCGGAATTCCAAAATTGCGTGGCCACTACTGCAGCTGTGTGACATCATATGTTATTTATAACCAGCAATAGAACACAAATTGTCTATGGTTGCCTTTTTGGCAGATCTGAGTGTTGGAGTAAAATCCCAAATAGTAATGGTGGGTCTGGTGTCAAAATATTGAATGCGATCAAAGTAGAGAGAGAGTAATGTGGAAATCATCTGCCCCACAGGTAGGGGGAGGGTCTGGGATGGGGGTATACTGGGGTTTTGGGGGGTGGAGAATGGGCACTGGTGAAGGGCTGGGTGTTTCATCATTGTGTGACTGAGACTTAAACCCGAAAGCTTTGTAAAGAAAAAGAAAAATAAGGACAAGGAAGGGACATATTTACTATACATAAGTTTTGATTTGTTGCTACCCCCAGCAGTGCTCAAAGCTTACTCTGTGCCCATTGTGCTCAGGGGATAATGCTGTGTCGAGGAGAGAAAGAGTTGGCATGCAAGCAAGTGCCTGTGTCACTGCTCGCCAGGTACCCATGTCCCCTGTGTATTCAGGACCAATAGTCGTTCCCCAGGATGATGGACAGAAAAACAGGTGGCAGGCTGATAGCTGGCACCGTCTTTATTGAAAGAAACAGGGCTAACGTAGGGAAAGAGAAACTACCCCTCGAAGGGAAGAGGATCGCCGCGTCCCGCGCAGCCAACTTGAACCTTGGTCGGAGCGAGGGAACGGGAGCTAACCAGGGCTAGAGGGGACTGCACCCAATATGTGGCATACAGCAAGTTTATTTTCGTCCAAGCTGGTTTATATCGTCTTATTTTAGCAATGATCAGCAGGTTACATAAGCTTCATTAACAATATTAATCATGGTGTGCAAGCAACTTTATTTTTGCCACTATCACCTATTTTTCGGTTCCTTCTTGCTTTTCGGTTCCTTATCTCAGCCCCGAGAAACAAGGAATGGAGATGTGGCCTCGGGCCTGGCCAAGGCAGATACAAGCCAATCCTCCCTTCGGTATCCTCTCAAGTCCAGCTGCTAGAGCATGGTGGCCCTTCAGCTTTTCTCTTGAGGCAGGTTGCCAGAGCATGTGGCCCTTCGACCCCCTTTCGAGGCTGGCTGCCAGAGCATGGAGGCCCTTCGGCCGCCTGCCAAGGTCTTCTGTCAGGAGACAGCTCACCCTCACGCCAAGTTTCTCCACACCTGTCCCTGTTTCCAGAGGCTGAGGCAGTGGGTGCCTAGGCCCGTCCCCAAAAGAGGATTAACAGATGGGGGGAATAAAATACAAAGGCAAAGTTAAACATAAACTCAGAGAATTGGGTGTGGTTCTGTGGAATTGGGTGTACCCCAGGGACACTGTAGTGGGTGTCACTCATCATAAACTCTCTGCGAGGCAAAGGACAACCAATGTCAAGCCTGAGGTGAGTGGAACTCTCGGAGGAGAGATGATTTCGTTACAGGTTGCGGGGCAAGGGCGCCCCTTCCGGTGCTGTCCTGCCATCTCTGGTGTCTCCGAAGCCCTCTCGCGTCAGGGAGAATCTCGGAGTATTATTCAACAGGGTGGGACCATCCAGGCGGCTTAGGAGCAGTGCCAGGAGGGCATCCGAGAGCCTGTACTGTCCCCCCAGTCCTGTCTGCTGCATATTAAGACAAGTCATAATAAAAGCAGTGTGATACTGTCTCAAACACAGACAACAAGTAAGAAAAATAGGATAGAGAACTCAGAAATGGAACCAGGTGGGGCTGGAGCAATAGCTCAGCAGGTAGGGCGCTTGCCTTGCACGCGGCCCACCCAGGTTCGATTCCCAGCATCCCATATGGTCCCATGAGCACTGCCAGGGCAGGGCTCTGAGTGCAGAGCCAGGAGTAACCCTTGTGCATTGCCGGGTGTGACCCAAAAAGCAAAAAAAAAAAAAAAAAGTGGAACTAGGTGTAAATAAGGGAACTTGACAGGTGACGAAGGAGGAGAGGTGACAGGGGTGGGGTGGGGGGGAGAATAGTGACAGTGTGTGTAGTAGTAGATGAGGTTGATCCCTACCTGGAGAGACTGAAACTGGCTCCCTATTATGGAGAAAAAACGCTGCTGAATCTCCACCAGGCACCGTCTGTAAAGGATGCTCCAGTTTCTCAGAAATCAGATAAGGGAAGATGAAAACAGGGACAAGCTGGTCTTTGAGAGCTGGTCAACTATAAAATTCAAAGTCTGGTTAACATCAGCTGGTGAGGCTGTGGGGAGCTCACGCCACGGGCAGGACAATTGCACGAGCAGCTTTGCAGCTGTTGTGGACGTCGCACGGGCAGTACGTGGTCAACGAGCATGGCATTTGGCTCCTGGATGTCGGCCTTCCACATTCTTCGATATTCTTCGATAGCTCCACAAGGGCACAAGGACAGTGGCACTCACAACAGCACTGTGAGCACCCATGGGGGCGACTTAGGACTTGGAGCAATCTGCACATCTGTCCCAGGGGCTCTGGGTAGTCAAACTGAGGCATGGCATGCCCTGTGGAAAATTCTGCAACAATTTAGGAACTCAAGGGGCTTTACCAGGAAAGACCAGAGGACGTAACACAGAAATACACAACACCCTCTACAGAAATGATATTCTAGAGTTAATGATATGAAAAGTGTTACCCAGGAATTTAAAATGCATGCATAGGGGCTGGAGAGATAGCACAGCGGGTAGGGCGTTTGCCTTGCACGCGGCCAACCCGGGTTCGATTCTCAGCATCCCATGTGGTCCCCTGAGCACCACCAGGAGTAACTCCTGAGTGCAGAGCCAGGAGTAACCCCTGTGCATCGCCAGGTGTGACCCAAAAAGCAAAAAAAATAAAAACAAAAATAAAATAAAAAATAAAATGCATGCATATTAGAGAGGTAGTACAGTGGGGCCGACCTAGCTTCAATCGCCGACACCCCGTCTGGTTCCTTGGGCCCTGCCACATCTAAAGTGCTTCACACCTCCCTGGCACCGTGAGAACTGCCGGGAAGTTTGTCGTGGTTGTGGGTGGTGATGCAGGAGATTGGGGGTCCCTATCAAACAGGGAGGTGTGAGTTCTGGGCACTCAGGGGGTTGAGGAAATCCTCACCATTGAGGGCAGACCCCTCAGATGAGCAGCCTTTGGCCTGGCAGGCATTTGGGGTGCCGGAGAGGGCCGGCCCCAGAGTGGGCTTGGAAGTAGGGACGTGTTTGTGTGGCTGTTTGCAGACAGGCTCCTGGCAGCGAGATGGCTCTGGGCTGTGCCCTGGGCTGGAACCCCAGCTTCTGAGGACAGAGTCCCAGTCAGCGCCCCGCCAGGCTTCGGGAAGGAGGCTCCCTGGTCCTACTCGTCCTCCTGCCATTTAGCCAGGCCCTGGCCTCCTCCCCGGGCTGGCCACTCCCAGTGCCCAGCACCCCACAGCCAGTGGGGAGGGAGGGCAGCAATCATCTTGCAGGCCGTGCCGGGTGAGCAGTTTTCCCAGAGCGAGGAGGGACCCAGTTGGCGGCTCCCGCAGACGGAGCTGCAGCGCCCAGATCACTGCCTCCTTCGGCACATCCTCCCCCAGGCGGGGCATGGCTCAGGAGGAGGCCAGAGGGGTACCCCCCGTGCCAAGAGTGGGGCGCAGCCTGGCTCAGGTCAAGCCTCAACCACCAGCAGGCTCCGACAGGACGAGGGTCTGCCCGAGCCAGGCCAGGCGGGGCCCCCACAGGTGGCGCAGAGCTGCCCCAAGCCCCCGCGGCCCCAGACCCAGGATCCCAGGTGACAGCAGGGTAAGGAAATGTGGGATCTGCAGAGGGCGGGGGTGGGGGTGGGATTGGGGAGGGGCTGAGACGTCACTTCTCCCTCAGCATGGACTGTCCTGCCTCGGCGTGACTTGAGACACCCTGAGGCCCCACTTTGGGTGGTGGGGAGAAGGGTGGACAGGGCAGAGCCAGAGTCTGACTCAGATGTGACCCAGTTCGCCCCTCTCAGGACACTGAGGCACAAGGAGACTCAGGAACCTCCTAGCCTGGAGCACGGGAGGCCGGGCCAGTAGGACCTGAGGGGTGGTGTGCAGACTGGTGTGTGGTGACATGGACGCAGGGAGGCCTAGAAGCGGGGTTCCAACTTGGGTCGCCGGGGCTGGGGACAAGCCGAGTGGAGGGGTTGGGAGAGCACTGTGCCCCCCACGATAAGCCCAGGCAGGGCAGAGGCGAGTCTCCTGTGGGAAGATGCTCTTAGTCAGGGGTGGGGGCTGACTCCCCAGGGCTCCTCGCAGGCCAGTCCCGAGAACGCTGTGCGGGAGTGGAGCCGGGTGCGGGCCCTGCGTCGCACCTTCCTGGCCCTGCAGGCTGTGCTGCCCGCCGTACCGGCCCGCACCAAGCTCTCCAGGCTGGATGTGCTGCTGCTGGCTGCCTGCTACATCGCCCACCTCTCCCGCACGCTCGGCCTCGAGCTGCCCGCCCAAGCCCGGTCGCCTTTCCTGGGAGGCCTCCGCTACCTGCACCCTCTCAAGGTGGGCCAGGGACTGGGGGGACCAGGAAGGGGGCAAGACGGGAGCAGGGGCTACTGTGGGGAGATGGGGGGCTGGGGAGGGCACTGGGGATTGGGTGGGGGAAGGGATTGACTGAAGCTTGTTGCGTCCCTCCCCTGACAGAGCTGGTGTGAGAGCTGCTTCCTGCTTCTTAAGAAGGGGGGGAGGGCGCTGGAGCGATAGCACAGTGGGGAGGGTGTTTGCCTTGCATACAGCCGACCAGGGTTCGATTCCCAGCATCCCATATGGTCTCCCGAACACTGTCAGGAATAATTCCTGAGTGCAGTAACTCCCTGAGCATTGCTGGGTGTAACCTAAAAACGGATGGGGTGTCCCTCAGAAGCAGGGAGCAGGAGGACAGGGAGGGGCTCCCCTGCCTAGTTTTTTTGGGGGGTGGGTCACACCTGGCAATGCACAGGGGTTACTCCTGGCTCTGCACTCAGGAATTATCCCTGGCAGTGCTCAGGGGACCATATGGGATGCTGGGAATCGAACGTGCATCGGCGGTGTGCAAGGCAAATGCTCTACCTGCTGTGCTATTGCTCCAGCCCCTCCTTTGCCTAGTTTTGTCAGCCGGGGATAAGACAGGTAGGAGTGAGGCCGCAATGGGGTCAGGTGTTCTGGAGGAAAGTTCTGGCAGGGTCTGCAGGAGCCTCGTGGCCTCGTCCCCTGCCAGGCCCCACCAGTGAGGCCCAGACAAGGAAGCTGAGGCTCAGGGACACTGAGTGGCTAGTGCCGTTGGCCCGAGGGCTTCAGTGCCCCCAGGCAGCCTGGGGGTTCGGGGGTCCAGGGCCCCTGTGAGGAGGAAGGACCATCTGTCACCCACTGCCTCGGACCCACAAGTCACCATCTCAAAACACCTGGGCTCTGAAACGGCGCCCACTCAGCCGGTGTTCTTTCCTGCGGATACTACCGCCATGAGAGTCTGTGGTTGCCTGGGTTGGGCCGGGGGCACCCCATCTCGTAATGGTGCCACATGATGGCTGAGGTGGGGCCGGGCCGGGAGAGGGTGATGGAGAAATGATGATGCAGGAACTGGGAGGGCCCGGTAGCCTGGCACATGGTGGTATCGAGGTGCCCCTGTGGGCTCGGGGTGGGGGGGGCACCTGGAAGAGGGCAGGGAGGGTTCACCTGGCATTTTCGGGGACTGTCTCTGCTTCTGGACCACACTGGGTTGATGAGAGCTCCCAGCTTACAGGAAGTGGGTTGCGCTGATATTCGGGCCAGGGGCTGGGCTGGGAACAGAGGGACTGGGGGTCTCTCAGCCCAGCTCTGCCGCTCTCCCACGTGACTGAGCTCATCCCTCGCCATTGGGGGCTCCCCAGGCGTCTCTCAGCCTGGGATGTGTGGGCCCTAAGTGGGGTGAGGTGCTGCCTTCAGGGGAGCCACGGGGAGGCTGGGCAGAGCCCAGTCTGTGGTGCCTGGCGAGCCGAGCTGGGAGGACTCAACACACTGCCCCTGTTCTGTCTTGCAGAAATGGCCCATGCGCTCTCGTCTCTACGCGGGCGGCCTGGACGCCACCATAGCCACTGCCTTGGGCCCGAGAACAAAGGAGGCCAAGGTGGGTCCCCAAGTCTCTGTTGAGGCAGGCGCTCTGGTCCCTGCCAGTACACCCCCACTAGCTCCTGGAGGTGAATAAGCATCACGCAGGCCCTGGCCCCTTGGACTCAAGCTTTGAGACCTGACCAGCACCCCACATGTGACCCAGGCAGCAATGCCCGGGCGAGTGCGGTGAAGACTCAGAGCCCCGGCCAGCGGATCTGCAGAGGGCAGGAGGGCTTGGGGCCTGAGGGCCAGCAGGAGGGGCTCTCTGGGTGCTGGCAGGAACTCTGGGGCCAGCAGGGCTTGTGGCCCCTGTGAGGGCAAACATGTGAGCTATGGGGTCAACTCGGGGGATGCTAAAGAAGGGACTGTTCATCCTGGTGGCCTTCCAGAGGTCGGAGAGGCCAGGAGACTCAGAGAGCCGTCTGCATCGTTGTCTGGCCAGCAGTGACAGTTTTCTCTCTATGGACCCCAGACCCTCCCACCCCTTCCCTGCTCTGAGTTACCATCGGCTTCATAAAGCTTCCCAGCACTCTTCCGGTCCCCTGAATGGTGTTTATAGTGTCCCAGTGGTGGTATTGGGAAATCTTATCGGAGTAACTTTTATCCTGTAAGGTCTGAGAGTTCCCGTGGGCTCCGGCACTTCAAAACTCTCTTAGAGGAGTCAGTGAGTCTTTTCCAGGGGCAGATTCTCCTTCCATCACGCTGAAATTCAACTTTTAGGGAGCACAGGGACACCAGCTTTGGGCAGGGACTCCTTGCAGGACTTCGGTGTAAAGCCTTTCTGGTCTGGGTTCTCTTCTGATACGTGTCTCCAAGTGAGACAGGCCGCCTCTCCCCAGCAGCACAGCCTCCTGCTGCGTGGGGTGCCAGGAATCAGAGCCGGCTCCAGTGGAATTTATCTCTGGCCTTGAAGAAACCGCGAGGTCCGACCACAGAGTCTATACCTGTTGAGAACAACTCTCCGGGGGCTGGAGAGATAGTACAGCGGGGAGAAGGCTTGCCTTGCATGCATCTGGCCTGGGTTCGACCCCTCACACCCCCCATGGTTCCCTGAGCCTCTCAGGAGTAACCCCTGAGCACTGCTGAGTATGGCCCAGAAACCAAAATGAAAGAAAAAAAGAAGAAAGAAAACAACATTCTGGTGTGTGTGTGTGTGTGTGTGTGTGTGTGTACGCTAAGTGATAGGACAGAGTGTGGGAGGTTTGCCTTCCACACAATCATCCCAGGTTCACCCCCGTCACCACAAATGGTTCCCCGAGTCCACCAGGATTGATCCCTGAGCACAGAGCCAGGAGTAAAAGTAGCACTGTGCAGCACTGTCCTCCCAAAAGTCATCGATTTGCTCGAGTGGGCACCAGTCACATCTCTATTGTGAGACTTGTTGTTACTGTGTTTGGCATACCAAATACGTCACCGGTAGCTTGCCAGCCTCTGCCATGCGGGAGCAATACTCTTGGTAGCTTGCCAGGCTCTCCGGGGGCGGAGAAATCGAACCAGGGTCGGCCCAGGTTGGCCGCGTGCAAGGCACCAAACAAATAAAAAAAACACCTAAAACTTTCCAGATCAGATGTAGCTTCATATCAAGCACCTAAGGGGGCTGGAGCGATAGCACAGTGGGTAGGGCGTTTTCCTTGCACCCAGCCGACCCGGGTTCGATTCCTGAGCACCACCAGGAGTGATTCCTAAGTGCAGAGCCAGGTGTGACCAAAAAGCAAAAAAGTCCAGAGAAGTATGCACCTCGGAGAAGTATGCACCTTCTTGGCCAATCCTGGTGGCTCGGGAGAGGGGCTGCGCAGAGACTCCCAGATGAGTCGGTGGAGGCGGAAGCCGCTGTTGTTGTCGTGAGGAACGTGGCAGTGCGGAGGCCGGGCTGGGCTCTGAGTCCTGGGCTGATGGAAGGAGTGGAGACCACCACAGGGAAGGGGCTAACTCCGTGACTCTGTGACTTCTCGGGGTGGAGGCAGTGCGGGGGATTCACGTCTGGTCACGTTGTGGGAGAGCAGCTGGCCGGTGGCCAGGAGCCATGGGGAGAGGGCCCGGGCCCGGCCAAGGCTGGACTTGTAAATCTCCCAGGGCTCCAGCGAGGGGCAGGGAGGCCGGCGCTGAGCGGCTTCTGGGCGGGGGCAGGGAGCAGGTGGGGGTGGGCCCTGGCTGCCTCCCCGCCAGACCATATAAGTCCAACCCCACAGGCCTGTTCTTCAAATCAAAGACGCGATCTTCCTGGTGGAGCTGGAGGAGGGAAGGAAGGGAAGAGACAACGGCCTCAATCCATCTCACCTGGCATTGGGGACAGTTGGAGCTGCCGTGGGCCCCCAGGCATGGAGCATCTTCAGATAACGGGGGAGACTTTGGTTTGGGCCTCACCCCGCACGGCCCTGCTTAGACTCCAGCCTGCGCTGAGGAACTTCAGATCATCAGGCCCCCCCAGGAGCCAGAGGGAGGATGGGGGGCCGAGGAAGAGGGGCCGGGAGGGGCAGTAGCCTGAGAGGTAATTAGAGGGATCAAGACTCTGCCTTGCACATGGCCAACCTAGTCTTTTTTTTTTTTTTTGCTTTTTGGGTCACACCCGGCAATGCTCAGGGGTTACTCTGCACTCAGGAATCACTCCTGGCGGTGCTCGGGGGACCATATGGGGTGCTGGGAATTGAACCTGGGTCGGCCACATGCAAGGCAAACGCCCTCCCCACTGTGCTATTGCTCCAGCCCCCATGGTTGACCCCATTTCAATCCCCAGCACTGCCAGGAGTAAATTCTCATCATTTTTGTATATATGGTTCCAAACCCAAGAAAGCAAAACCAAACCCAGAAAGAACCCAACCATGGTTGTGGGTCTTCAGGCTGCCCAGGACTCTTTCTACGAGGTGCCGGTTCCTCAGTGCCCGGGGCAGTGCCTGGGGTCAGAGATCACCTCCCCCAGTAGGTGCACCTGGCACCCTGATCAGTCAGGACAGGGAGGGAAGGACAGAGTGGGCGGAGGACAGGGGACATGGCCTGGCTTAGGACTCACAGGATGGCTGGCCCACTGGGTCATGCAGGGCACTGCCCCATCCCAGGGGCCTGACGGTCAGGACCCTTCTCCCTGAGTTGGACGTGTATTGGCTTAGAGGTGAGCTGCAGAAACACAGGGATTGGGCGGGCGGATTCCAAAGAGGAGGCCGAGGGCTCTTCAGCCCATTCAGGGTTGTCAGGATCTGGTCTCACATCAGCAGACTCCGTTCTGATCCCTGGCACTGATGTAGGCAGATAGAAAGGGAAAAGCCCTCGGCAATGAAATTTAGAATCTTCCTCCCAGAAGTTATCTAAGGCTGATCCACCCTGTAGATACGGAAAACAGACCTGATAAGACCTTCAGCAGCGGATCCTGAGGAAATTGGACCCCTCCCCCCCTGAGTTCCTCAAACCCTCAGACCTTGCCCTTAATCCGATTAACTTTAGAGATTCAGCCTGAGAAGACTCCAGAACTTCCGGAACAAGAACAACCCAAGAAGAGCCTATAAAAGCCACCTTGAACAAAAGAAGGACGTGCATATCCTGCCCGAACCCATGTGCTGCTTGCGCCCATGTGGCCGAGCACATATGGTGCCTGAGCATATGTGTAACCTGCATCTCCCATCTTGAGATGTGTACTTTGAGGCTTTCATGTGTCTAATGCTGGGATGTGTCTAGGGGCTCTCTCTGCCCTTGGAGAAGCCCACATTCTCTCTTGAGTGTGTTACTCTCTCTCTCTCTCTGTCTCTCTCCCCGACTTCAAAAACCCTCCAAATAAAATCTATTTACTTCACTGCTTGTCTACTCCTGAAATTCCTTTCTGCGAGTCCAGACAAGAACCCAGTAACCCTGGATCCCGGGTGGCAGAGGCAGATGGGGAGAAAGTGACTGTCTTTATCCTCCTGGCTTCACCATAGGGCCCACTGACATCAACACCACCAGGAGTGACTCTGATCTCAAAGCCAATAGCCCCTACCCACTGCTGGGTGTGGTCTTCAAAAATCCCCCTCAAAAAAAAAAAAAAGAAAAGAAAAGAAAGGAAAAGAAAAGAAGAGACCTATCTCCACTGAGAAATTTCATTTTCAGTCCTTCAGAAAGGGGATGGGTAGGACGATGAAGCACGTAGCATTTTCTCCTCCCTTAGTTGGCACAAGTCCTACACCGAAGGTCCTAGAAAGTTTAATATTCTTTTTTTTTTTCTTTTTGGGTCACACCCAGCAATGCACAGGGGTTACTCCTGGCTCTGCACTCAGGAATTATCCCTGACGGTGCTCAGGGGACCATATGGGATGCTGGGAATCGAACCTGGGTCGGCTGCGTGCAAGGCAAACACCCTACTCGCTGTGCTATCTCTCCAGCCCCCAAAGTTTAATTTTCTTTAAAAAAAATTTTTTTGTTGTTGTTTTGGGGCCACATCTAGCAGTGCTCAGGGCTTACTCCTGGCTCTGAGCTCAGGAATCACTCCTGGCAGGGCTCCTGGGTGCTAAGGCTCGAACTCAGGTCAGCCACAGGCAAGCAAGCTACTTATCTGCTGTGATATCTCTTCCACCCCGACTTGGAGTTCTAGATCAGGAGTTGGCAAACAAGACCTCTGGGCCAAATTCAGCACACTCCTGCCACCACTTGTTTTTGCAAATAAAGTTTTATCGGACCACACCCTCACTTATTTATATTCCCTATGGCTGCTATTTTGCTTTGGGGCAAAGTCCAGTAGCTGAGGTTGATGACAGAGTCTTACATGGTTCCCATCTGATTATTTAGAAAATCAGCGTGCTACCCTTCATTTTCCATCAGACATAGGGAAAGTGTCCCAGGGAACCCTGGGGGCCCCCGAGTTCCCTACAGTGGTCTCAGTGATCGAAACTGTTTTTATAATTACCAACATGCCCTTTTCACTCTAATTTTTTCATTAGTGTAGTAGAATTTTCCAGAAACCATATCCCACAGACATTGCAACAGCAGCAGATAGAAGGACTCAGCTATTTTAGCAGACATGATATTTGCAAAAGTGTAAAATAACGTCATTAATCTAGATAAATATTTTCCACTGTGGAAAAGAATTGAAAATATGAATGTTGTATATACTCACATCTAATGTTCTAATTGCTATTTAAAAAAATATTTGGGGGCTGGAGCGATAGTACAGCAGGTGGGGTGTTTGCCTTGTACACGGCCAAACCAGGTCTGATTCCCAGCATCCCATAGGATCCCCTGAGCACTGCCAGGAGTAATTCCTGAGTGCAAAGCCAGGAGTAACCTCAGTGCTTTGCCGGGTGTGACCAAAAAAAGCAAAATATAAATAAATAAATCTTTAAGAAAAAAACTTGTCTTCTAATTACTAGTCTGGGAAATATGAGTGGATATAAAATATAAAAGAAAAACTCTTTGAACTTCGGGGCTGGAGTGATAGCACAGCGGGTAGGGTGTTTGCCTTGCATGCTGCCGACCCAGGTTCGATTCCCAGCATCCCATATGGTCCCCCGAGCACCACCAGGAGTAATTCCTGAGTGCAGGGCCAGGAATAACCCCTGAGCATTGCTAGGTGTGACCAAAAAGAAAAAAAAAACTCTTTGGACTTTAAGACTGTCTAAAGGGGACCAGAGAGGGGCTGGAGAGATAGCACAGCAGATAGGGCGTTTGCCTTGCATGCGGCCGACCCGGGTTCGATTCCCAGCATCCCATATGGTCCCCCAAGCACCACCAGAAGTAACTCCTGAGTACAGAGCCAGGAGTAACCCCTGTGCATCGTTGGGTGTGACCCAAAAAGCCAAAAATTAAAAAAATTAAAAAAAATAATGGAGACCAGAGAGATAGTATAGCGCATGGGCAGTTTGTCTTGCACACAGCCAGCCGGGGTTGAACATTGCCAGGAGTGATCCTTGAGCAAAGAACCAGAAATAAATCCTAGCACTGCTGGGTAGAACACACACACACACACACACACACACACACACACACACACACACCAACACTGAGTTTCTGGGTGAACATGGGGCACTGTATGAAGGGGTGAAGACACGCAGAGGATGGAAAGACCAGCCCCGAGGGCTGTCAAGGGAAGCACCGAGGTGAGGGATGTTGCTGGTATCCGGGACTCAGCACCCCAGCACCTCTCCAGCAGGAACCACACTGTCCAGGGGAGCGGGGGCTCAGGCAGGCTGAAGAGCAGGCTGGGCACAGGAGCCAGGAATCGGGCCAGGTCGTGTAGACAGTTCGGGAGCTCGGGCCTAGCATTCCCCCTGCAGGCAGAGGCGCTGTGAATCTTTTTGCAGTGACCCTGCACCCCCAGTGTGTGGCCTCTCCCTGGGGCTCAGAGCTCAGGAAGAACTCAGCCAAGAACCCACTAGAAGTCAGTCAAGGAAAGCCAGTTACATACTCCGGGAAACCCAAATGCTCTGAGTGGTGAGAGGATTCTCAATATTCTCTCAGTGTTCTCTGACAAACAGCCTGTCCATGTTTGTCGTGCCCCATCTATCCCCCTCACCCCAGCGCAAACTACTGTGAAAAGACCCCACCACCACCGCCAGACCTCCAGACCCCCCACTTTGCTGGATCAACCACACTTTTCTGTGACCTGATAGGCATGTGTCCCCAGAAGATCCACCGTGGTCTTTGTGGATGACGACCACAAGGTTGAGTCTCAGGCCAGAGTGATAGGACGGTGGGTGGGGCTCTTGCCTTGCACGCAGCCCACCTGGGTTAGATTCCCGGCCCTCCATGTGATTCCCCCTGAACCTGGCAGGAGTAAACCCTCAGCACAGAGTCAGGAGTGAGCCCGGAGCCCCGCCAGGTGTAGCCCCAATACAAAAACTGTAGCACTGTAGCACTGTCCTCCCGTTGTTCATCGATTTGCTCGAGCGGGCCCCAGTAAGGTCTCCGTTGTGAGACTTGCTACTGCTTTTGGCATATCGAATACGCCAGGGGAGCTTGCCGGGCTCTTGGAGAGGGACAGAGAAACTAAAAACTAAATAAGGAGAAGTGAGTCTCTTAGTGGAGCTGGGACTCCAGACTCTGGGATCTGCTTCTCATACCCCTCATTTAGAGACAAGCCCTTCTCCCCGCCAAAACCAACAAACCAACCCGCAAACCAGCATTGAATCAGCAGAAAAGGGAACCTGAGCACAAAGGAGTGAAATTGCCCGGAGCAGGAACCCAGATGTTGCAACGGCGCTCATTGCCCGCCAGGGGGCGCTCGTGGGACTGGAGTCCAGCAGCGCGCTGGACGTCCCGCAGGCAGGAGGGCAGCTGAAGTTTCTCACCCTGAAAAGAGGGATCAAAATAACGATCCTGGAACCAGAGCAGAAACAATCCTCCGTGCGAAGGACTTTTGCAATAAATCAGGCTGGCCTGCAGAACTGAGCAGGCTGGGGCGGGTGAGAGCGGCGGTCGCCAAGCTAAACGAACGTGGATGCGGGTCCCACATCCCGGGGACCACAGCCCACCGTGCAGGGGCCGCCGGGGCCCCTGGAGCTCTGGGGATCCCCCAGAAGCACCCGGATCCTTTCTGGGAAGATGCAGACTTGGGGGGCAGGGGACGAGGCTCTGTGATGGTGGGCTAGCCTTGCCCCTGTGAGGCCAACATAGAAGATGCCCCTGGGAACAGGGCTACGGAGGGAGTGGCCGCAGGGATGCACCCCGGTTCTCTCGGGCTGTCTGGCTCCGCCTCAGGACCACGCAGGTAGCCCCCGGAGCAGTGGACACTGTCCCGCCTGCCTGCTGAGGGCTCCGGGAAAGCCACCTCATATGGGATCTGCCGAGGGACCAGTCCTTGCCCTCCGCGTGCCAAGGGTGAGGGGACGCACTTTGCCAGTTGTGATACTCCAACTTCCTGAGACAGTGAGGCTCCCTTTGATTCGACTCCCCCCCACCCCCCATGTGCTGAACCGAATCCCCGTGGGGGCAACATTATTTCCCAGACACGCAGTGGAGGACAGATTTTTTTTTTCTTTTTTATTAGTGAAACAACATGAGGTACAGTTGTAGATTTACAAATTTTGTGCTTGGATCTCGGTCATACCACGATCAAATACCCATCCCTCCACCAGTGCCCATTTTCCACCACCAGGATAATATCCCTCCCCCCCATCCTCCCATCCCCCCATCCCCCCCTGCCACTGTGGCAGGGCATTCCCCCCTGTTCTCTCTCTCCTCCTGGGCGCTGTAGGACAGATCTTTTGATTTTGGACGATCATCTTAAAACTATGTCATTGGAGCCAGAAAAGGTAACACAGGGGTTACACCGTACAGGGTACTTGCAAGGGCTGGGGGAGGGGGAACTTACAGGGGTTCTACAAGAGTTGAGGCATACACCTTGCATGTAGCCAACCCTAGTTTGATTCCTGGCACTGCCCCCCAAGCACTGCCAGGGGTGACCCCACCCAAGCCCAGAGCCAGGAATCAACTCAACCCTACACCACCCCCAAACGTACCATTAATCCAGACAAGTGGGACCCTCCTGTCTATATGCCTATAAGATGAATGACACTTGTGCCATTGAAAGGTAACCACTGGGGGGGGGGGGAGCAATAGCACAGCTGGTAGGGCATTTGCCTTGCACGCGGCCGACCTGGGTTCGATCCCTGGCATCCCATATGGTCCCCCAAGCACTGCCAGGAGTAATTCCTGAGTGCAGAGCCAGGAGGAATCCCTGAGCATCGCCGGGTGTGACCCAAAAAGCAAAAAAAAAAGAAAAAGAAAAGAAAGGTAACCACTTGGTGTGGAAGTGGTGTTAAGGAAACAGTGGGTGTTCCAGAAATCTGAGCAAGAATCAGGCAGCATCAGGAAGCCTGAGGGGGCAACCCCACTTTATTACTCATGTGGACTCAACCTGGCTGTGGCCAACGAGGGCTGAGCCTCGAGCACAGTGCAAAGGGCACCTTTATAGGCTGGAGACAGGTTATATCACTTCCATGAGAACCATTTCCAGAAACACACACACTGGTTGCCAACATGCATCATTTTGGGTACAATCTGCGATTCATGCAGTTTGTGTTTAGTTCAATATTGACATTTACTAATTGTTTCTGTGACACCGTTTTGTTCCTGCCCAGGCAAGCTGATGCGTTGCAGTCAGCAATTGTTCTAGTCTCTCTTGGTGATTTATGACCTGTTCATCTTTGCCCAGTTCCTAGAATGTCATTCCGAGGTCCTGCCTCTAGTGTTTCGCTCTGCTTCTAATTTTCCCGATTCATGGGGAGCTCCTAGACTGTATTTTTGAGCACAGGACCTGGATTAACATTTCCATCGGGGGAGGGGGTGTGGGGGATCACGTGTGAGTCATGGGGCATTGAAGAAGAACTTGACACTGCAAATCCTCGGAAGAAAGCTGCAGGCCTGCTTATCTAAAGCCCAGATAAGGAAAGAGGGCCAGTGTCTTGCAGATTAAAAGAAGCCACTGTCAGAGAGAGAGAGGGACAGGCATAGAATGATTGCACTCATTTGTAGGATATAAAGAAGATTAGTGTGAGACTAAGATCCAAAGACAATAGAAATGGAGCCCATGAGAGCTGGGTCCTTAATAGAAAGCTTGCCACAACGGGGCTGTAGGGGGATTTGGGGAATTCGGGGGTGTGTGTGGGAACCATGGGGGGCGTCAGAGGGGACAAGGGGGTGGACACAGGGTGGAGGGTTAGAGAAAAGACCACCATGACAATGATAGTGGAAAATGATCCCTTGGGACAAAAACTGGGTGCTGAAAAGAGGTAGTGATATGCATGATACTCTTTCAGTGGCAGTATTGTAAACCACAGCACCTAAAAGGAAAAAAGAAAAGTGTCTGTCATAGAGGCAGGCTGGGTGAGGAGGGAAAGAAGAGACATTGGTGGAGGGGAGTAGACACCCGTGAAGGGATGGGTGCTTGAATGTGGTACTGAAACTCAATCGTGAACAATTTTGTAACTTTGTATTTCACAGTGATTCACTATATTTAAAAAAAATAAATTTTTTTTTCCTTCTGGGACTGGAGCAATAGCACAATGGGTGGGTTGTTTTGCCTTGCACGCTACTGACCTGGGTTCGATCCCCAGAATCTCGTATGGTCCCCCAAGCACCGCGAGGGGTAATTCCTGAGTGCAGAGCCAGGAGTAACCCCTGTGCATCACCGGGTGTGACCCAAAAAGCAAAATAAAATAAAATAAAAAATAAAATAAAATATTTTTTAAAATTAAGATAAAAAGAGAAGCCATGGTGTCCCATTTGCCAAGGTGTCAAAAATCAGATGGGCTGGACACGTAATGCGATTTGGCAATGACCACTGGACTAGAGCCATTTACTGACTGGATTCCACGGGACGTCAAAAGGTTGCGTGGCCGCCCACCTACGAGATGGTGAAACTTATTCGTCAAGACCCTGAACTTCGGTTTGAGGCTCTTTGTGTTCCTGGAGAGAGCAAACGCCAGTGGGCCACACTAGCATGCGACAGGGGCGAATGGAGACGTTACTGGCGCCCGCTCTAGCAAATCGATGAGTAACGGATGTCAAGTGATCAAGTGATGAACAGAAGAGCAAATGCCCCCCTTTTTTTTCTTTTTGGGTTACACCCGGCGATATGGGTTGCTGGGACTCGAACCTGGGTCGGCCACATGCAAGGCAAACGCCCTACCCACTGTGCTATTGCTCCAGCCCGTGCCCTTTCCTTTATTTTTATTTATTTATTTATTTATTTAACTTTTTGGGTCACACCCGGCAATGCACAGGGGTTATTCCTGGCTCTGCACTCAGAAATCACCCCTGGTGGTGCTCAGGAGACCATATGGGATGCTGGGAATCGAACTCAGTTTGGCCGTGTGCAAGGCAAACGCCCTACCCGCTGTGCTATTGCTCCAGCCCCCATCCCCTTTTTTTTAAATGGGTTTTTCGGCCCTTGGGATGCCAAGAAGTGGAATTGCTGAATCCAAGAACAGATGAGCTGGGACTAGAGAAACAGTACAGCAGGGGGAGCACTTGCCTCGCTTGTGCCCAGCCTCGGTTTGATCTCCGACACCACAGACGGCTCTGCGGTGCCGCCAGGAGAGATCCTAGAGCCGGAAGTAAGCAAGCCCTGGCTGGTTGAGGTCCAAAAGCAAGCAAGCAAACAAATTAACAGGTGACGGTGACCGCACACCATCATTTCGGTGTGTTGCTTACGCACGTGCCCGCCAGAAGTTGAACAGCTGGCAGCAGAGTCTGTACCTGGTTTAGTTGTGGTGCTCACACATGCCTGCCTCACCTGGTGCTTACAAAGGTCCCAGGCAGGAAAGCGGGGACTGTGCTCAGCACACATCGCGGGCACCAGGAACCTCCTCACTGGCTCCCATTTGCAAAGCAGATACCTTTGGCCCATGAATCATCCCTGGGGCCCCAAGGGATTATTTTGTTGCTTTATAATGTTGGGAGGATGATCTTTGTACAAAGTCAGAACTGGAATTGTTTAGAAGTTTCCCAGGAAGACCTAAATTGACCAAGCGTCTATGTTGAAATAACCCCTCCGGCTTCCTTACCATTATCTTGGCCTCCAGAAGTTTGCATCCCAGACCAAGAAGATCCTCCAGTTTGAAGCAACACCCAGCTCTTTCTAAATTGCAAAACTGAAAGTCGGCTCTTTTTTGGGGGGAGACGGGGAGGTGAGGACATGACCAGTGATGCACAGGGGTTACTCCTGGCTCTGCACTCAGGACTGACTCCTGGTGGTGCTCAGAGGATCATATGAGATGCAGGGATTGAACCAGTGATGTTGGTGGGCCCACGGGTGACTTATGTGAAGCGGGGAGAAGAAAGACAGTCACTTTCTCGCTATCCACCTCTGCCATCCGGGACCCAGGGTTACTGGATTCTTGTCTCGCCTCACAGAAAGGTATTTCAGTAGACAAGCAGTGAAGCAAATAAAATTTATTTTATTTAAAATAGATTTTATTTGGAGGCTTTTTTGAAGGTGTGGAGGGAGAGAGAGGGAGAGAGAGAGAGAGAGAGAGAGAGAGAGAGAGAGAGAGAGAGAGTAATACGCTCAAGAGAGAACCTGGGCTTCTCCAAGGGCAGAGAGAGCCCCTAGATACATTCCAACATTAGACACATGAAAGCATGGAAGTCCACATGTGCTCGGGCGACACATATGGTCGACCCCACGTGGGCACGAACAGCACATGGGCTCCTCGGGAGAGCATACGTGTGCCCTTCCTCTGTTCAAGGTGGTTTTTATTTGTTATTTTTTTGCTTTTTGGGTCACACTCAGAGGCGGTGCACAGAGGTTACTCCTGGTTCTGTATTCAGAAGTTACCCCTGGCAGTGCTCAGGACCATATGGGACTGGGAATTGAACTTGGGTTGGCCGCATGCAAGGCAAACGCCCTATCTGCTGTGCTGTTGCTCCAGCCCCTCAAGGTGGCTTTAGGTTCTTCTTGGGTTGTCTTGATCCGGAAGTTCTGGAGTCTTCTCGGGACTGAATCTCTCAAATTAATCAGATTAAAGGAGAGGTCCAAGGATTTTTTTTTTTTTTTGAGCAGAGGAACTTCATGGGGAGGGATCCAATCTCCTCAGTATCGGCTGCTGAAGGTCTTATCAGGTCATTGTTTTCTTCATCCACAGGGTGGATCAGTCTTAAAATTTTCCTTCCCAGAGGTTTTGTTGACCTAAATTTCATTGCCAAGGGTCTTTTCCTGTCTACCTGCCTACATCAACAGGGTCTGCGATGTGCAAGGTTAAACACCCTACCCACTGTACCATGTCTCCAGCCTCAGGGAGATGGCCCTTCTTGATCTGTCACTGTCCTCCCATTGTTCATCAATTTGCTCGAGCGGGCCCAGTCAAGTCTCTACTGTGACACTTCGTGTTACTGTGTTTGGCATATTGAATACTCTAGGTAGCTTGCCAGGCTCTCTGAGAGGGCCGAGGAATCGAACCTGGCTCGGCTGGGCTGGCTGTATGCAAGACAAACGCTTTTGTGTGTGTGTGTGTGTGTGTGTGTGCAAGGCAAACCGCTGTGCTATCACTCCTGCCCTTCTTGATAAAAGCTGATAAGTAGGGCTGACCAATTCTCTCATGACCTTTATCTTCTAACTGTTCCTGGATGAAGGAATTCCTCTAGAGACACAGCCTGACCATGTGCTTTGCATGCAGGAGACCCCTGCTCTCTCCCAGGCACCAGAACCCCCATGTCCCCGAGCAGTACTAGCAATGACCCCCACACACCACGCCAGGAGTAGCCCCTGAGTACTATGAGATGTGGCCCAAAAACCAAAACCGAACGAACAAAAGAAACGGCAGGTACGGGAACACTTGGATTTGTAGACTATTCTATGGAAAAGAATCAGCTGCCTTAGAGGGCTCCTGCAAGGGCAACGCACTTGCTCAGAAACATTACTGAGGGTCTGGATGACAGGACAGTGGGCAAGGCACTTACCTTGTATTTTGTACACAACTGACCCAGGTTTGATCCTCAGCATCTCATGTGGTGCCCCTAGCCCATCAGGAGTGATCCCTGAGCAGAGCCAAGAGTAAGTCTCGAGCACTACCAGGTGTGACCCAAAAACTAAAAATGAAAGAAAGAAATATCCCACAGGGCTCTTGCCTTGAGAAGAATGCTGCCCTGAGCCCGCAGGGTCCCTGGCTGCTGTCAGCAGAGACGGTAACTGTCTTTATTGGTGGCTTCTAGCTTTATTTTTCTGGTGATGTGTTTAAATGACCAATTGTTGGCCGTCATTATTATGCCTGTTTCTCAAGACACAGAAATTTGAACTTGCAGATACTGAGAAGGGCCTGGAAGTTCAAATATTTTCTTGTTTGAGAGCCACATCCAGCGGTGCTCAGGGCTTATTCCTGGCTCTGTGTTTGGAGGTCCACATGAGATGCTGCAGACTGAACCCGGGTCAGCCACGTGAAAGACAAACACCCTTTCTGCTCTCCTATCGCTCTGGCCCTGAAGCTCAAAGGTTTTCGTTTGAATGTTACATATGGCTTCAAATTCGATTCTAATAGCTTATTAAAGACCCTTTGCTTACCCCTGCTCAGTTTCAGAAGCTGAGCCAGACCAAGAGAATCATGTCACAGAGCAATGTTATGTAAGAAAAAAGATAAATCACATAAGAGAGAAACAGAGGGGTCGGAGCGATATACAGTGGGTAGGTGTTTGCCTTGTATGTGGCCGACTCGGGTTCAATCCCTGGCATCGCACATGGTCCCCCGAGCACCACCAGTGTCATTCCTGAGTACAGAGCCAGGAGTAACCCCTGAGCATCGCCAGATGTGACGCAAAAAGTGGAGAGAGGAGTGGAATTTATTTTAGTGATGCTGGGGATCAAACCCAGGGCATTACATACAAAGCACTTACTCTACCTCTGAGCTAAATAAGTGTAGAATATGTGTTTGTTTTTCAAAAATGTTTACAAATTTTTAAGTGAATCCTTATTGGTTACTGGGCTGGAGCGATAGCACAGCGGGTAGGGCGTTCGCCTTACAAGCGGCCAACATGGCCGACCCGAGTTCGATTCCTCCGCCCCTCTCGGAGAGCCCGGCAAGCTACCAAGAGTACTCGATATGCCAGACACAGTAACAACAAAGTCTCCAATGGAGACGTTACTGGGCCCGCTCGAGCAAATCGACGATCAACGGGAGGGCCTTTACCTTTACCTTTACCTATTGGTTACTGAATCCTATACATACATTTGCAAAACTATTTCTTCAATGTCTATATCCTAGTATGGCTATTTTGTACACTGAAAAAATAATTAGCTGAGGTTTTTCTTGGGGAAATGTGTGTGTGTGTGTGTGTGTGTGTGTGTGTGTGTGTTTTGGGTTTTTGCATTTTTACACGAGAAGGGTGATTCAAGCATACATTGACTGGGCAGCAGACACAGCAGGCAGAGTGCTTGCCTTGAATGTCCAAGGCACTGGGACCCAGACCTGTACCCAGCAGCAGTGACAACAACCAAAACACAACCAGCAAAACACAATATGGGTCAACCGCTGGGGGTCCTTGGACGGAAGGTCACAACACATTTTCCAAACATTTCATGAATGGGAATCTTCTTGGCGACCCCGAGTGATGTGAGTTTTATTTTATGTGAAATGTGTGAGTTCAATCACTGAAGGACCAGAGAGGCAAAGCAGGGGAGGGAGATGAAAGGGAAACACAGTCACTGAAAAGTTACTGCAACAGAACTCAGTGTCCTTCCAGCATCGAAATAGGCTGTGAGCAGGCAAGAAAAGCCACCGGCTAAACTGGTCTGATAGGGAAATCCCTCAGAGAGAGGGTGGGGAAGCATTATCTTTGATCATAACAATGAACTGATAGTTTTGGGACTGCGCTGAGCTCTGCCTCTACCGAGTGTGGTCAGAGCAGCGCTTTAAGAATGAAACGACCGTGGTGGTGGGAAATGGGCACTGGTGGAGGGATGGGTGTTTGATCATTGTATAATTGAAACCCAAGCACAACAATTTGTAAGTCTACAACTGTACCTCATGATGTCTCACTAATAAAAATTAAAAAAAGAAAAAGAAAAAAAGAACGAAACGAAAGGCTCTGTAGTACCCTTATGCGACCACAGGGTACTTGGCCTTGCATTCTGCCAATCCCAGTTCGGTGCCTGGCACCACCTATGGTTCCCCTGAGCACCACCAGGGGGTTTCTCCTGAGCACTGAACAAGGAATAGTCTCTGAGTACCGCAGAGTATGGCCCTAATCACTGAAGCATAAATACAAAATCCAAACACATACCCAACGCCAGAAGAACCTCTGAGTTGTAGCCAGATAGAACCAGACCAATGGCAACGTCTTTGCCTACATGCCGGTGGGGGAATAACTCCCGCATAGGATGGAATCACTGGTCTGAGTCTCATTAGGCTGATTACTTGATGAGATGATATCGGGTGAACATTGCTCAGAGGATTTAACAGAATATGGAGCCTCACAACAGACACTTAAAATATCAAGAATCAGGGCCAGAGAGATGGCTCGATGGACTGAATGTAGGCGTGGTATGCAGGAGACCCGGGTTCGAGTCCTGGCACCACTCGGTTCCCTGAGCACTGCCAAGAATGACCGTGAACACCAAGTCCTGAGTCCTGACAGGTATGGACAAATCAAACAAACAAACAAACAAACAAACAAAAGAACTGGGGAAAATGTGATAAGTTCTCAAAAATAGGAACAATAAAAACATTGTCAGTCTCTGTGGAGAAGTGACCAGATCAAGACTTCAGGACAAACCCAGCATTTCGTCAGACCTTAGTTCCAAGTCAAGAGTAGCCCCTGAGCACTACTGGGTATGTGTTCAAAAGATCTAAAGAAGGGCTGCGTTCATAGAACAGCAGGGAGGGCATTTGCCTGGCACACGGCTGACCCAGGTTCAATCCGTGGCATCCCGTATGGTCCTCTGAGCACTTCCAGGAGCAATTCCTGAGCTCAGAGCCAGGAGAAACCCCTGAGCATCACTGAGTGTGACCCAAAAATCCAAAGCAAACAAACGAAAAAGCCTAAAGGAAAACACTACTTTAGAGCAGCTACTATAAACATGCTTCATGAAGAAAGAGAAACAATTTTTTTTTGTGGGAAGGGAAGGGCACCCCAGTGACCAGGAATAAACCCCCAGCACTCCAGGTGTGACCCAAATGCACCCTCCCACCCCCCCCCCCTCTTCCCCCCCCCCCCGAAGAGAAATATTCTTTTTTGTTTATTTTTTAAAAATTGTAGTTTAGGTATCATGGTTACAATAGTGTTAAAAGTTTATGATATTGACGTAACTGCACCAACCCCCACCACAGGGCCTCATAAATTCTACCACTGTCCCATGTGGCCTCTGGTCTGACCTTCATTCCTCACTCCCCCACCCCCACAAGAGCAGCATTCTTTTTCTTTTATATGTTCTTTTGGTTTTGGACCACGGTTCTATCCCTGGCACTACTTATGTACGGACCCCCGAGCACAGAGCAAGGAGTAAGCCCTGAGCACCTCCAGGTATGGCCCCGAATCCAAAACCAATCCCACCAAAAGAAAAAAAAATTTAAATGAAATGAAAAGAATTAAAGAAACCATACCACACATCTCCCTCCTCCTCTTCCCCTCCTTCCCTTTCTCACTCTCTGTCTCTGTCGTCTGTCTGTCTGTCTCTCTCTCTTTCAGGTCACACCCAGTAATAATAGTCCCTGAGCGCACTGCTGCGTGGTCGAAAAACAGAAAACAAAACAAAAACAAGATTAAAAAGCTTTTTAGAAACTGATTAAAAATACGGGAGAGGGGCCCAAGAGAGAATAAAGGTTAAGGAGCTTGGCTTGCACTCAGCCAAGCCTGGTGAGTCCCTGGCATGAATATGATCTCCTGATTCCCACCAGCAGTGACCCCTGAGCAGAGCCAGGAACAAGCCCCTTGAGCACTGCCGGGTGTGGCCCCAAACAAAACAAAACAAAAATATAATCACAGCGTCAGAGCACATGCCCCGGAGCACACATTTCCAGGCAGGAGTCCAGACTGGTGATGTGGCACCTCTGGGTGCCCCAAGAGAGTCAAGATTAGCCCCTGAGTATCCTGGTGGCCGAACTGCTCCCCCAAACCAAGTCCCTTCGTGTTGGGGGTTGTCTCTGCCATAAGAACTGGGGGATAATTCAACCTGTATCAGGATGATGGAAATGTTCTGGAGTCGGGTAGAGCTGAGAGTGGCACAACTTTCCTTGAATTTGTATCTTTAGGGGCTGGAGAGATAGCACAGTGGGTAGGGCGTTTGCCTTGAACGCGGCCCACCCGGGTTCGATTCCCAGCATCCCATATGTTCCCCTGAGCACCGCCAGGAGTAACTCCTGAGTGCAGAGCCAGGAGTAACCCCTGTGCATCGCCGGGTGTGACCCCAAAAAAAAGTAAAAAAAAAAAAGAATTTGTACCTTTCAATAACCACCACCAACACAAAACCCAGAGCACTGGTGCCACCTCACACTGGGGCTAGAATGCTTAAATTTGGTTTCTGTTTTAGGCTTTTTGGGCCACACCTGGCAATGCTGAAGGGTTACTCCTGGCTCTGTACACATCCTGGCAGTGCTCAGGGTATCATTTAGGCTGCCAGGGATTGATCCGAGTCAACCGCCTGCAAGGCAAGTGCCGGACCCATTGTACTGTCTCTCCGGCCCCTTCAATTTGTTTTTTAAATTAAGCAAAAATCACCACACTCTGTGCTGCCAAGACTGTGCAGGAGCCAGAACTGGATTGTTGACCATGAAAAATAGTGCCAACATTCTGGAAAAGTTTGGAAGTTTCTGATAGACTTAAACAAACACATACCACAGAACCCAAGAATTGCATTCTGGGACATTCACCCAAGTGAACTGAAAGTTCTGTTCACCAGAAATACTGAAAATCCAGGGGCCTGCTCTAGTTGCATGGATATATAAATTGATGTTTTGGATTCATGCAGTACCTTACCATAACATCTAATGTCCATACTTAAACCCAAAGCAATGTAGCATGTACACCTTAAAGATGAAGTAGTATAGGGACCTGCTTTATGACTCAACAGGCCATGAAAACAAATTACTTGTGAGGAATGGCTCCATTGCTTTCTCTTAGATGAGAATAAAATTCAGGATGCAGAGAGCTGATTCACTTCCTTACACATTTAACAGTGGAAGATCCAAAATAAATAAAAATTACAGAAGTTTGTGGGCATTATTCTTTCCTTTAAATTTTTTGCCCTAAGTAGCATTTCTTTAAGCAACATGATGATCAGGCCGAGAGTGAAACACACATGCATACAATACACACATGCCTTATCTGGTACCCTGAATCCAAAAATGTTGCAGGAATGAATTTTCCAGATGAGATATCAATATTGCTCATTTTATTTTGGGGGTTTCTGGTGTTTTAAAACAGATTTAATAAACAACGCAATCATAAAAAAAAAAAAAGAAAAGAAAATCCAGGGCCCTGGAGGAAGACCTCAGTGCTTTGGTCACTGTCTGGCAAGACTGAGTTCTCAAGTTCAGCCAAAAGCACAGAGCGTGGCCTCCTGGAACACGAGCAGTTTCTACTCTCGTGCAGTGGGCATTTGCGAGCGATCGTGTGACCCTCGGCAAGTACCGCTATAAAAAGCTGAGGGTACTGTGCCCAGGAGGTACAATCCTTGCTGAACTTCTGTGTGAGCACCAAAGTGACCCCTGGTAAGCAAGGGAGAGGAGAGCCACATTCTGTGAACACCTCCCAAGTGTCAGCTCCTGTTGGACAACATGGTTTGTCCTTGCCCCTCCTGCAGGGAGCTTAGGTTTCTTGAGTTACTCCCAGAAACAGTGCTCCCAAGGCACACCCGTTTATTGCATCAGGCACTCCTGATCCTATATTGCATTTCTCTTTCCTTTATGTCCTTTGCATGGTTTAGCAGTGTCCTTTTTGTATAGAAACAGGAAGACAGTTAATGCTATGATTTTAGTAACATGGGCGTTAATTGACTCCAAATAATATTTACTCCTGGGCATCCATCACATTTACTTGACTTAAGCCTCAGTTGCCCTTACTTCCTAACATCTCTAAAAGGAGGATCCTTACAAGGGACTCTGCTCTGGTCAAGCTGTGAGCCACCCTGGCATCAGAAAGGGACAGGTCAAGCACCATAAAACTAATAATAATAATAATAATATAATATATAATATATAATATAATAATAAGCTAAGAGCATGGTCATGGACAAACTCTGTCATGACCCAAAAAGAAGTAACGAATGGACCCTGCTGGGGATAGGAAAGACTAACTTGGCCTGAGAACTGTGGTCTGGGATATATAGCAAGATGTTCCCAGGAAGAGCCAATCTTTAAGCTTAATATATCTCTTACTGTGTTCATCAAAAATTGCTAGAGGGGCTGGAGCAATAGCACAGCGGGTAGGGCCTTTGCCTTGCATGCAGCAGACCCAGGTTCGATTCCCAGCATCCCATATGGTCCCCGAGCACCGCCAGGGGTAATTTCTGAGTGCAGAGCCAGGGGTAACTCCTGAGCATTGCCGGTGAGACCCAAAAACAAAAACAAAAACAAAATTACTAGAAATAAATGGACTACTAGCTAAGAAAAGGAGAAAGCAATATGCCCTTAGACTGAATCCGGCCCCTCGAGTGGATCTCCTAGTAATCTAGAGTAATCTAGGGCTGAACTCTGAGATGAGATTTTGTCCTTGAGTTCATTTCCCAGAAGAACTTCCCCTGAAGGAGGGGAACTTTATTGTTATGATAATGTTCAACCTCACCTATGTGTACCCCCACCCTTCACGATTTCTATGTAACTAACTGTAAGAAAGAAGAAGGAAGAAATAAATGGTCACTGATTACCAACTAGCCCGGGGCCCTATTCCTCCTTCCCTTGTTCTTTTATTGTCTGTCACCATTGACTGGCCTGGAGAGACAGATCTCGGCATGTGTCACATGCCCACCCACACTCTTCGAACTCACAAGCCCTGATCAGTTGCAGGGCTAAATGTGTGAGCACCCCAACTGGGTACAAACATATGTGTGTGTGCACATGCATTCATGCATGATCCCTGATCATTGCAAAGGCAACATCACTATCACCAACAACAGGAACTAAGAGATGGTTCATGCCACTCATCCAGGTTCCAGTATCCATAGGGTTCTCTGAGCACCACCAGGGGCCTGTCCTGAGATGGGAATAGTCCCTGCGTGCTGCCAGGTATGGCACAAAATCAACCAACCAAACAACAACCAAAAAACCCCACAACAAACGGAAGGAAAAGGGGTGGAAATATATATGATATCATTTTTTTTTTCTTTTTGGGTCACCCCGGTGATGCACAGGGTTCACTCCTGGCTCTGCACTCAGGAATTATCCCTGGAGGTGCTCAGGGGACCATATGGGATGCTGGGAATCGAACCTGGGTCGGCTGCGTGCAAGGCAAACGCCCTACCTGCTGTGCTATCACTCCAGCCCCTATGATATCATTTTCTAATGTGTGTGTATATATATATATATATATATATATATATATTTTAGTATATGTGCTGCCGAAGTGAGAGCACAGCGGTAGGGCGTTTGCCTTGTACGCAGCCAACATGGCCAACCCGAGTTTGATTCCTCTGCCCCTCTCGGAGAGCCCAGCAAGCTACCGAGAGTATCTCGCCCGCACGGCAGAGCCTGGCAAGCTCCCCGTGACGTATTTGATATGCCAAACACAGTAACAATAAAAGTCTCCAATGGAGACGTTACTGGGCCTGCTCGAGCAAATCAATGAACAACGGGAGGACAGTGACAGTGTATATATATTTTTAGTACATAGGGTTGAATGAGACCAGTTGTAGTTACTGGTTTTGGCATATCGAATACACAGCGGATAGCTTGCCAGGCTCTTCCGTGCGGGCGGAATACTCTCGGTAGCTTGCCAGTCTTTCCGAGAGGTATAGAGGCTTTTGGGGTGACCTCTAATCACCCTTGTAGGTGTTACCTTCAGTAATAGGGTTAACTTCAGTCTCATGCATACAAGTCATGTGCTTTCCTGATGAGCAAATGGGCCCTTGGTCCCACGGAAATACACAATTTCAAAATTAAAAAAAAAATCCACCAGCACCAAATGTTTATAACAACTGTGTTCAAAATTGCCCCAACTAAAAGCAATCCAATAAATCATACATCCATAAAAAGAACAACTAATTGGCAATTAAAAGGGAAAAACGACTGGGCCAGAGAGATAAAACAGCAGAGGGAACGCAATTAGTTTAGACAAGGTCAACCAAGGTTTGACTCCCAGTCCCCTGGAGGGCCCCCCAGGCATCACCAGGAGTAACCCCTGAGCACAGAATCAGGAGTGAGTGCTGAGCCCCACCACGTGTGGCCTAAGAACAGACAAAGCAAAAGTCGGCAAAAGCTATTGCTATTACAGGAGCAGTGATGTACCAAGGCTGTGAGGGGCCTGGTACAAAGACAGCATTCTGCTTGGTTCACTCACATCACAGGGAAAGGTCAGAGTCGGGGTGCGGGAAGGTTAGGGGTTGCTTTTAAATCCTGCAATCTGCAGACCTCTTCGATGGAGCCCAGCTCTGGTCCCAATACCCCTGCCTTGATTTGGGGTTAATCCTCTTTGCCCCTGCTCACTAGGTTACCTGTGCCTCCAGCTGCTGACACTTCCCTGCCTTCATTCCTTCTCTTTCGTTCCCCGTCTTCTCACTGTCAGTCAGTGGGGGCTGGAGTCAGAGCTCGCAAACACATATTTGCCTTACATCAGCTCTTTAATCAAGTCTCCCACATAACAGAACCGCGCTCTGTTTGGTTCTATTCTTGAGTAGGGGGACGTGTGCAGAAGAAATTCCAGATGTTAGAGTCTTTCGTTTGCGTGGTTGCTTTTGGGTCACATCCGTAGTGCTCATTCCTGGCTCTGTCACTGTCACTATCACTGTCATTCTGTTCATCGATTGCCTCGAGCAGGCCCCAGTAACGTCTCCTTCGTCCTAGCCCTGAGATTTTAAAAGTGCCACATTCGAGGCTCTTTCAGGGTCAGGAGAATGAGCCCCATCAATGTTACTGGTTTTTGGCATATTGAATACGCCACGGGGAGTTTGCCAGTCTCTGCCGTGTGGGCAGGATACTTTTGATAGCCTGCCAGGGTCCTGGCTCTGCACTCAGAAATTATTCCTGGCAGTGCTTGGGGGACCATATGGGATGCCGAGGATTGAACCAGGGTCGGCCGCGTGCAAGGCAAACACCCTATCCGCTGTACTATCACTCTAGCCCAAAGTTAGAGTCTTTTAACAGCTTTAAGAAGACAGTAAGGGTCCCCTGGTACTTTATGTCCTGACTGCTGGCAGCTTCTGTACCGGTTCCTGGGTTCACTGTCCCTCCAATCTGCGCTGCCTCTCACTAGAGCTCTGTGGTCCGTGGCAGGGGCCCACTGCCAGCAGTTCCCTGACTCTTCCGCTCTCCTTAGTTCTCCAGTCATGGTCCCAAGCACATCTGGTGGTGGGCTCAGATGAGGTGGCACAGGAAGCTGCCCTCCATGTGGGCACACACACGGGACAGAGCGGCTGACCCAGTAGGAGGCTTCCTTTGCTCTCTCGCTATTTCCCACCCCAGCCAGCGGTGAGATTTAAAATGACCAAGTAAATTAACTAGATTGCCCAGCGCCTAATGAGGCTATCTAAAGTTTCTCGCTGTCACTCTCAGAACATGAAGCTGCTTGTTGGACCTGACCCCATGAGGAGCCCAGGCCAGCACGTCATCACATCCTCGTCTCCTAGCAGGGCTGGCTTTCAAAGATTTGCTCCCGGGCTTCTGGTTAGCCAGGCCAGACCTCACTGGATCTGGCCATCAGTGCTTGGGGGCAGCCTGATGAGCTGGAGACTTAGCAAAAGAATTCTGGATCTTGGGCCAGAGTGATAGCACAGTGGGTAGGGCATTTGCCTTGCGCGCGACCAAGCTGGGTTCAATCCCCGCATCCCATATGGTCCCCTGAGCACTGCCAAGAGGAGTAATTCCTGAGTGCAGAGCCAGGAGTAATCCCTGAGCATTGTTGGGTGTGATCCCCAAAAAGCAGAAAAAGTAAATAAAGATTAAAAAAATAACTAAAGAATCCTGGGTCTTTAAGTCTATAAGTAATACCCCAGAGGTTGTGGGGGAGATCAGGACCCAGAGATGCCTTTTCATTATTTACATCATAATCCCCACTTTATAAAAAAAAAAAGTGCACTAGAGAGATTGTCCAGGGGTTAAGGCAGCCCTTGTCTTGCACCTGGTAGACCCTGATTTGATCCCCAGAACTGCATATGGTTCCCCAATCTCTGAAAGGAGTGACCCCTGAGCACTGAGCCAGGAGTGAGACCTGAGTATCAGTGAGTATGGTCCCCAAACGAAACAAACCAAAAGAATAAAATCAATCCAACAACAAAATACAAGAAAGTGTTGAAGTGGGAATTGGTGATATAGATCAAACTCACCCTTTGCTGATTTTAAGCTAGTAAATATTTGAAAATGAAGAAAACCTACTGAATGTTTAATAATGATGACTTGGAGCTGGAGCGATAGTACACCAGGTAGGGTGTTTGCCTTGCACATGGCCCACCCAGGTTCTGTCCGCAGCATCCCATATGGTCCCCTGACCATCGCCAGGAGTAATTCCTGATTACAGAGCTAGGAGTAACCCCTGAGCATTGCTGGTGTGACCCAAAATGGAAAAAAAAAATCACAACCCTAATTTTTTATGTGTGGCAAATCACTGTATCACTGTCATCACGTTGTTCATCGATTTCCTCGAGCAGGCACCAGTAATGTCTCCATTTGTCCTAGCCCTGAGATTTTAGCAAGTGCCACATTGGAGGCTCTCTCAGGGTCAGGGGAATGAGACCCATCATTGTTACTGGGTTTTGGCATATCAAATACCCCATGGGGAGCTTGCCAGACTCTGCTGTGCGGGCAGGATACTCTTGGTAGCCTGCTGGATTCTCCAAGAGTGAGAACTAGACAATAAGAGTTTGTGTGGCCGCAAAAGTGGCCGCACACTTCCAGGAGCTTGGTTTTATACTCTCTCGATCTTGGCCATTGATGGGATCACACGGGGGGGGGGAGGGCAATTGCAATTGGTGGGTGTAACTGCCTACCTACTGGAAGATGGGGGATCTGGGTGGAGGAGGCCCAGTTCCAATCCGAGCAGACTCGGAGATCCCAACCTCGGGTCCCGCACACCTTTTTATTTTATTTTATTTTGCCACAATTCAATATTGGCAAATATTTTATTTAAAAAAATACATATAAAAATGCAAATACATGTGTCCAGACTCCCTCCTATCCTAGTCTCCTTTGGGTGGAGGGAGGCCTCCCAAACCATGCTATGGTCCATATGGGATGCCAAGGATCGAACCAAGGATGGAGCCTGAGTCCAATAGGGTGCCAGGTAAGGACCCCCTCCCCTTTACCATCCCCTTTCCACTTGGTTAGACTGAGGGAGGCGCCCACCAGACCACTGACCTGACTTTGGACACTGAGGACCCCTAGTGGACAATTCAGGCTGCTCATGGCTTCAGGGTCTGTGAATCAAAACTCCACAGAAGTTGCAGCTGGAAAGATAATGTGTGAGTTAAGGCTCTTGCCTTGCATCCCAGCTACCCTGGTTCAAATCCCCAGGTGGGGGGTAGGGGTCACTCCTGAGCACCATCGCATGTGGTCCGAACATGGACCCTTCCCCAAAGGTTGAACCAAAAGTTCAAGCTGCTCCTTGGAGTTCCACTCCCATCTGGTACCTGACTGAACTCTGCCCCGTCATCCTGGGCAAAACATTCTTTTGCACTGCCAGGACAGAAGGTAGAACCCCCCCTTCCCCCCCACACACACACCTGATGGGCGTGCACTAAAGTGCTGACCTCATACCTCCGGCCAGCAGATTAATTTTTATATTTATTGCAATTCCAGTTGAAGTTTAACAGGAGTTGTTGTTGTTGTTGTTGTTTGGCTACACCTAAAACTGTTCAGGCCTCACTCCTGACTCCTGGAAATGCCCAGGGGACCATATGTGGTGCTGGGGATTGGCCTCATGCAAGCAAGCACTCTGCCTGCTATACTATCTCTCCAGCCCCTTTAATAGGATTACTAATTGGCGAATTGATTCTCTGGACCAGGGAAATAGGTCAAAGAGGCTGAAACCTAACTTGGCACGCTGAAGCCCTAGTACCTCAAGGTCTCTGAGAACCCTTGGGAGTGAGTCCTGAGCCCATACTGGTAGGAACTCCTGAGCACCACCAAGTGTGGCAAAAAAAAAAAAAGAAAGAAAGAAAGAAAGAAAGAAAGAAAGAAAGAAAGAAAATAAAAAATCTGATTCTCTTCTGGAAGAGAAAATACTTTATGGCAGCCAACATGGGGGTGGAGGTGACTGAGGAAGGTTACTGAGTGAGAGTTTGTCCTGAAACCCATAAAGCTTGATAAGCACAATACACATAGATTTAGCAATACAGAGCCAAAGGACCAAAACTAGACAGATAGGTGAGTGGAACAGAATAAAGTGCAGAAACTCATCCACATTCAGGGCCCATGATGCTTACATTAGAGAGTTAAACATGCAAAGGGTCACTTTTTTTTTTTTTTTGCTTTCTGGGTCACACCTGGCAATGGTCAGGGGTTACTCCAGGCTCTGTACTCAGGAATTACTCCTGGCAGTGCTCAGGGGACCATATGGGATGCTGGGAATCAAACCTGGTTGGCCGTGTGCAAGGCAAACGCCCTACTCACTGTGCTATCACTCCAGCCCCACAAAAGGTCACTTTTGTTTTGTTCTGTTTTTTTTTGCTTTTTGGGTCACACCTGGTGATGCACAGCAGTTACTTCTGGCTCTGCACTCAGGAATTACTCCTGGCAGTGCTCGGGGGACCATATGGGATGCTGGGAATCGAACCTGGGTGAGCTGTGTGCAAGACAAACGCCCTACCCGCTGTACTATCACTCCAGCCCCCAAAAGGGCCACTTTTGCACCAAATCACGAGGCAGCTGCTTTCTGCAGGAAAAGTAGCATTTGACAAGCCCTATCATACCAACACAGATGGTGCAAACCATCAAATATTTAGAGAAAACAACAGTTTCGTCTCGGGCTCACACTCAAGGGCTTGGGTTACTCTCAGTTCCACGCGAGGGGGTCACTCCCAGCAGTGCTCAGGAACTGGGCCCAGGCTCCCACTTGCAAAGAACATGCTTCAGCTGACTGAGACCCACATTCAAACATTTGAAAAGCTTTTATTTTCTCTTTTTTCTTTTATTTTGGGGGCTTCCCAAACAGGCTTAGGGGACCCAGGGGCCACGCCACATGGTGCTGCTGGCGGTGGAGGGTGGCCTCTGTAATGTCAAAGATCGCATTCAGGAATGGCAAAGATCAGACACGTGTTGTGGCTCTTTGAGTCATTTCCCTGGCCCCTAACTGTTGCCTTTTGTTTGTTTGGGTTTGGGGCCACAGTCAGCTACGCTCAGGGCTTAGTCCTGGCTCTGTACCAGGGGGATTACTCCTGGTGGGACTCATAGGATGATGTGCGGTGCCAGGGATGAAACCTGGCTTGGCCACATGCAAGGCAAGTGACTCACTTACCTGCTCTACTACGTCTGGCAGCCTAAAGGTTTTCTGACTCTGTCAGGGGAGATAGTTTGAGTAATTGAACCTAACATTCATGAGACACTGGGGCTTGGGCTATACAGTGTGGCTCTCACACACCTCCAAGTGTGGTTACTATTAGAAAAAAAAATAACGGGGCCAAGAGATATGCGCTTGCCTTGCACAGGGCTGACCCAAGTGCAATTCCCAGCTCTCCCTTACAGTCAGGAATGATCCTGAGCATCACTGGGTATGACTCACAAACAAAATAAAATTAAAATAAAGCACAGATACACAGACACACAGGACATGCTCTACCACGGACTTCCGGTCCTAGCCCCCACAGTTAAAGTGACATTGGAGTGAACAATAATTTCTCAAACAAGATAAAAGATACAAAACCCAGAAGTCATAAAAAACAAGCAATTTGTTCTCATAAAATTTAAAACTTCTGGGGCCAGAGTACAGTGAGTAGGGCATTTGCCTTACACACGGCCAACCTGGTTCAGTCCCATATGGTCCCCCTTGCACCACCAGGAGTAACCCCTGAACATCACCAGGTGTGGCCAAAAACAACCCCCCCCCCCCAAAATTTAAACTTATATTTAAAAATATAATAGGGGCTGGAGAGATAGTATAGTGGGTAGACACTTGCCTTGTGTGCTGTCAACCTGGAATTCAATCCCTGGCATCCCATATGGTCCCCTGAGCACTGCCAGGAATGATTCCTGAGTGCAGAGTCAAGACTAACCACTGAAGGGCTGGAGCAATAGCACAACAAGTAGGGTGTTTGTCTTGGCACGCGGCTGACCAGAGTTCGATTCCCAACATTCCACATGGTCCTCTGAGTACTGCCAGGGGTAATTCCTGAGTGCAGAGCCAGGAGTAACCCCTTGTGCATTGCTGGGTGTGACCCAAAAAGAAAAAAAAAGAGTAACCACTGAGTATCACCAGGTATGGCCAAAACACTAATATATATATTTATATATATTATATATGTGTATGTTTGTATGATGTATGTGTGTGCATATATATGTGTGTATGTATATATATCACAAATCATCCTGTTATTCGTCGATTGCCTTGAGCAGGCCCCAGTAACATCTCCTTCATCCTAGCCCTGAGATTATATTCAAGGCTCTTTAGGAGAATGAGACCCATCATTGTTACTGGTATTTGGCATATTGGGTACGACACAGGGAGTTTGCCAGACTCTGCCGATGTGTATATATATATATATATATATATATATATGAAGTTAATATATATATGATATATATATATATATATGAAGTTAAAAGAAATTGGAAAGAGGATAAGAGGGTCCGAGGAAGTAGTTCAACAGGCTTTGAACAAACAGACTTTGCGTGAGGGAGCCCTGGGTTCCAAACTCCACACTGCTCATTTCCCCAAACTCCCCTAGAAGTGACCCCAAGCACAGAGCCAAGAGTAGCCCCTATGCTTAGCTGCTGGGTATGACAAAAAAAAAAAAGAGGGAGAGAGAGAGAGAGAGAGAGAGAGAGGTATATGTGTGTGGCATAGAATTAGTAGCTTAAACATACATATATATATATATAAATGTTCTGTAATCATTATTTAAATCAACAAAGGAGATGGCTAGAAAAGTCACTGAAAAATTTAATCCAAAATGGGGGAGGAAGAGGAGGAACATAGGGATAAGGATGTAGAAATGAGCGAAGAGGAAGTGCAAGAAAAGGAAAGGAAAAAAAAAAGAAAAGGAAAGGAAAAAAATTAAAAGACGTTCCCACTTAACAGCATTAAGACGGAAAATTGAGATGTTTGGGTTTTGTTGTTTGCCAAGCAACTTGCTCCGCGTTACAAAGACCAACTTTGTTCCCTCCCACTTTGGAGGGTCCCTGAACTTTATTCCCATGTGATTGTAACTAAGTACAAGGACAGCTGGCAAGTACGGGTTGGAAAAAACAAGAGTTGGCCTGATTTGGGGATTACAGGCTTGTAAACATTCATCGTAGTGTGACACATGACAAACATTTCCAACTGGTTTATAATGTCTAGATGGATTTATCTTTACAATATCTTTAATTACCATATATTTATTTATTATTATTTTTGTTTTGTTTTTGAACTACATCTGGAGATAGTATACCCTACCCACTGTACTATCATGCCAGTCTAGTAACTATCATATTTTTAATGTTTCTTAGAAATCTTTCTCAAATATTCAGATATATAGGGCTTCAAAAAACACTTTAAGGGGCCAGAGTCATAGCACAGTGGGTAGGGCATTTGCTTTGCATGTGACCAACCCAGGTTTAATCCTTGGCATCCATATGGTCCCCCTGGGTTCAGAGACATAATACAGCGGGTAGGGCACTTGCCTTGAACGTAATGGACCTGGGTTCGATCCCTGGCATCCCATATGAACCCTCAAGCACTGCCAGGAGTAATTCCTGAGTGCAGAGCCTGAAAATTGCTGGGTGACCAAAACGAACAAACAAACAAAAAACTCATATGAGTTCCACCAGGAGTGATCTCTGAGCATAGTCAGCTGTAAGTCCTGAGCACTGCTGGGTATGACCACAAAACAAAACAAAACAAAAAAATAGGGGCTGAAGAGATACTATAGCAGGTAGGGTGCTTGCCTTGCATATGACAGATTCAAGTTTGGTTTCCTGCATCCCATATATATGGTCCCCTGAGCCCTGTCAGGAGGAATTCCTGAGTCCAGAGCCAGGAGTAACCCCTGAGCATTGGCAGATGTGTCCCAACACAAAAATAAAATAAAATAAAACAAATAATAATAAATAAGCACATAAATAAAACAATATTTTTAGGACCAGAACACAGCTCAAAGGGTTAGATCACATGCTTTATTATTTTTATTATTTTTTATTTTTTTTGTGTTACACCCAGCTATGCACAGGGGTTACTCCTGGCTCTGCACTCAAGAGTTACTCCTGGCGGTTCTCAGGGGACCATATGGGATGCTGAGAATCGAACCCGGGTCGGCCGCGTGCAAGGCAAACGCCCTACCTGCTGTGCTATCGCTCCAGCCCTGGCTCACATGCTTTGAATGTGGGAGGCCTGAGTTCAATCCCTGGCACTGCATGGTCCCCCAGCTCCCCATGTCTAACTCTTCCCCTGAAAAAATTATTATCAGTGATCACTTAATCACTTAATCACTTAACTTCCCGTTAGTCGTTGATTTGCTCGAGTGGGCGCTAGTAACGTCTTCATTTGTCCCTGTCGCGTGCTAGTGTAGCCCAATGGCATCTGTTCACTCCGGGAACATGAAGGGCCTCAAACCGATCGTTCATGGTCTTGACGAAGAAGTCTGACCATCTGGTAGGTGGGCGGCCACGCGGTCTTTTGACATCCCGTGGAATCCAGTCGGTAACAGCTCTAGTCCAGCGGTCGTCTTTAAATCTCATTACGTGACCAGCCCATCTGATTTTTGACACCTTGGCAAACGAGACAGCGTCCCTGATTCTTGATCGTCGATGGATGTCGGAACTCCGGATTCTTTCTCTCATTTGAGTGAAACGTGATATTCCAAGCATAGCTCTTTCAATTCTTCTATTGTCAGTGATAATTTGTTCAAAATTACAATATTTTTTTTTCTTTTCGGGTCACACCTGGTGATGCACAGGGGTTACTCCTGGCTCTGCACTCAGGAATTATCCCTGGCAGTGGAGACCATATGGGATGCTGGGAATCAAACTAGGTCAGCCGCCTGCAAGGCAAACGGCCTACCCGCTGTGCTATTGCTTCAGCGCACCCCCCCCAAATTAGAATGTTTAAAAGGCATTAAGATGAGATTTTAGGATTCTCCTTTGGCAGGCTTTCATTAAACACAAGGTTTCCTCTACTTTTCCAGAGCTGGTTAGTGTATTAGTAATGAGTCAATGTATTCATGTTTTTCTCATTATTTTACTACAAAAAATGGTAGCACTGTAGCACTGTCCTCCCGTTGTTCATAAATTTGCTCAAGTGGACACCAGTAATGTCTCCATTTTGAGACTTGTTGTTACTGTTTTTGGCATATCGAATACGCCACGGGGAGCTTGCCAGGCTCTGCCATGCGGACAGGATACTCTCAGTAGCTTGCCAGGCTCTCCAAGAGGAATGGAGGAATCGAACCCGGGTCGGCTGTGTGCAAGGCAAATACCCTACCTGTTGTGCTATCACTCCAGCCCACAAAAAACGGTATTCTATATAATTCTGCCTCTTGCTTGTCGCCTTGATAAGAGTAATGTCCAATGCCCTATAAGATTGGTAGATTTGAATTTGTAGTGGGAAGTATTCCTGTTTGTTTGTTCTTGGGGCCACACCCGCGATGTTCAAGGGTTCTTCTGGCTCTGCACTCAGGAACCACTGCCAGTGGGCTTGGGGGCCCATATGGGATTCCGGGGATCAAACCCAGCTTGGCCGCAATCAAGGCAAGCGTTGTGCTAGCCCCTGGTTCTAGCCCCTGGTTCTAGTTCTAGCCCATATTAAACATACCTACGGGGTTGAAAGCAAATCTTTGGGGCCAGAGAAACCCCTGAAGGGGCAGAGGACGTGCTCTGATGCCTGAGACCTGGCTGAGATCCCTGAAACGGCGACTTCCCTGAGCACAGAGCTGGGAGTAGCCGCTGAGCACTACCGGCTGTGGTTCAAAAAACAAACAAATGGGAATGATAAGTTTTGGCCTCTACTAGAGTCCTCTGTGTGCCCGGGCATGTGAGGCCGTGGGAATTAATCCTGGGCCTTCCTGCTCACTCTGAGACTTTTTCTTTCTTTCTTTCTTTCTTTCTTTCTTTCTTTCTTTCTTTCTTTCTTCTTCCCTTCCCCCCCTTCTCTCTTTCTTTCTTTCCTTCTTTCTGTTGTTGTTGCATTTTTTCTTTGTACCACACCTGGCTGTGCTCAGGACTTCCTCCTGGCTCTGCACTCAGGAATGACGCCTGTCAGTGCTTGGGGGACCACACGTGGTGCCGGGGATTGAACTCAGGTCAGCAGGGCAAGTGCTTACCCGCTGTCCAGTGGCTCTGACTACTGGTCTGGTGCATTTTTCCTTTTTTTTTTTCCTTTTTGGGTCACACCCAGTGATGCTCTGGGGTTACTCCTAGCTCTGCCCTCAGGAATTACTCCTGGAGGTGCTCGGGGGACTGTGTGGGATGCCGGGATAGAACCCAGGTTGGCCCTGAGTAAGGCAAATGCCCTCGCTGCTGTACTATTCACTCCGGACCCTTTCTAAGCTTCTGCTTCATCTTGAGTCCAGGAGGCCTGGCCTGATAACCTTGTCGCAGGTGGCACTGGCGAAGCTTGAGCCCATAACCCCAAGGTTGTCTGGAGAATGCTTGAAGCCATGGGAACTTCAGGAGCCCCCGTCTCACGCCTTTTGTTCATTTTGACTTGGGGACCACACCTACGATGCTCAGGGGCTATGCCCAGCTCGAAACATATGGGGGGGGGCTCCTGGTGCCCCCTGGGAAACCCTGTGGCGTGGGAGCTCCTCCGGGGTCTCCTGCATACAAAGAAGGTGCTCAGGCCTTTATCTTCTCTGCCCACTCAACTCACGCCTTGATCCCGAATTATTCCACGTGGTTTTCTTTTACATGCAAAATGTACATGTAAGAGTTGAATTGATTTATTGCCAGATGTAGAGATAGGTGACATTCACATGCTCCTGGTGTGTGACATGCTTGGAAATGTTTTGTACTGTGTCGCTCAGTCAGCAACCCCTTGCATTTCTATACCAAGTCTTTAGGAATCAAGTTTGGCTGCTTTATTTATTTATTTATCTGGGGGGGGGGGGTCACACCCAGCGGTGCTCAGGGGTTACTCCTGGCTCTGCACTCAGGAATTACTCCTGGCAGTGCTCAGGGGACCATATGGGATGCTGGGAATCGAACCCGGATAGGCCGCGTGTGACTGCTTGCAAGGCAAACGCCCTACCTGCTGTGCTATCGCTCCAGCCCCAAGTTTGGCTACTTTAGCCCATTTGTTATTTTGCTCTCCTTGTGTGGGAATGGTACATCTCATTTCTGTTCTATGTGTTTAAATCATACCTGAATGTTTCTGTAATCCATTTTTAATTTTTATCCTCTTCTCTGAAAAAGACCCCCCCCAAAAAACAAACGAACAAAAAATGGTCAGGGAGCCCCAGGCCCCACGTCCGGCCCATTCTGCCCCTCACTTTCTGTCCTTTGCATGGGGGCGGGGGGGGGGGGTCGTATGGCTTCCAGCCATTCCGTCCAGGGGGTCCTTCTCCCCTGCGGGAGGGGCTTCTCAGAGAACCAGAGGCCTTGGGATTCTGGGGGCATTTGTGATGGGAAGAAGAAAAGGAATGAGTTTTGTGCCTGAGACCGGGAAGAAAACCAAACAATGAAGTGTTTTTCAAACACTCTGTGGGTTAGAACTCAGCAGTAGGTCAGGCATGAAACGAGTTTTACTGGAATACTCGACCGACCCGACCACAGCAGAGCTAGGGCCTGAGGTCAGGGTGACACTCAGGTCCTGGGACCAGTAGGTCATGTGGTCACATTCGGGGCCCTCCAGGTACCAGGAATCAAACCTTCCTTATAAGTGTCCTGGCCCCTGTACTATCTCCCCAGCCCCTGCGGGGTTTTTTTTTTGTTGTTGTTGTTTGTTTGTTTGTTTGTTTGCTTGCTTTTTGAGTCACATCCAGTGATGTCAGGGGTTACTCCTGACTCTGCACTCAGGAATTACTCCTGGCGTGTTCAGGGGATCATATGGGATGCCAGGGATCGAACTTGGGTCGGTCTTGTGCAAGTGAACTCAGGTCGGCCATGTGCAAGGCAAATGCCCTACCTACTTTACTATGGCTCTGGCCCTCTCCCCGAGCCCCCTGAATAGTAACTTAAGAAGGAGCCAGAGACAGCCCAAAGAGACAGAACAAGGATTAAGGCACTTGCCTTGCAGAGGGCAGATCCCAGCTCAGTCGCCAGCATTGCACAGGGGCTCCTGAGCCCTGCCTGAAGTGATCCCTGAGCACAGAGCTAGGAGTAAGCATGAGCACCACTGGGTGTGGCCCATAAACCAAGGGGCCGGGGAGATAGCTCTGGGGTCAAAGTGCATGCCTTGTTGGGGCCCTCCCTGACACCACACGGCCCTTGCCCACTCCCAGGGTGCTGGACCCTACTTAGCAGAACTGGGCCACGCCCTCCGCTGAGTATCATTGGGAGTGACCTGGCCTTCTCAGCATTGCTTGAGAAGATCCCCACCACCCCCCAAAAAAAAGTTACATACGGCAAACCCAGAAAACAATCCAGAGATTCAGCACCAACAGTGTGAGCGAAAGGTCAGAGGCTGAGGGGCCCGAGTGATAGTACAGCAGGGAGGGCACTTGCCTTGCACTCGGCCAACACGGGTTCGGTCCCCACATTCCGCACGGTCCCCCAAACACCCTAGGAGTGATTCCTTACTGCAGAGTCAGGAGTAACTCCTGAGGCAGTTGTGAACCAAAAAGCCAAAGAGAAAAAGAAAAAAAAAAGAAACAAAAAGAAACCCTTTTGGAAAAAAAGAAAGAAAATAAGAAAGAAAGAAAGAAAGAAAGAAAGAAAGAGAGAGAGAAAGAGAGAAAGAGGGAGAGAGAAAGAGAGAAGAAAGAGAAAGAAGGACAGGAAGGTCAGAGCTGAGTCCCCAGAGCTGCCACACATGGGAGCACGAGCAGCACCACTAAAAGATGTGGGTGGGGCTGGAGAGATAGCACAGCGGGTAGGGCGTTTGCCTTGCACGCAGCCGACCTGGGTTCGATTCCCAGCATCCCATATGGTCCCCTGAGCACCGACTGCCAGGAGTAACTCCTGAGTGCAGAGCCAGGAGTAACCCCTGTGCATCGCCGGGTGTGACCCAAAAAGCAAAAATAAATAAATAAATAAAAATAATAAAAGATGTGGGTGCCCCACAGCTGGGAAGTGCGTCTGTGTGTGAACACCGTGAAGACCCTGCAAGCACAACAGCCTGAATGTTCTCGAGTGTCATTAAATCCCGTCCCATCCAGCACCACGGCAAGGACCACGAGTAAATGAGGGCAGGTGGAAAGGGCCAAAACGGGATGTGTGGCTCCCGGTGTGTGTGTGTAAACGAGGGGAGGGGCCACAGATATCCCTTTCGCCATGTCTCATCAAGTACTACCCGCGTGCCACTCCCGTTCCCACTTCTGCTTGCTTTGATCACTTCATAAAGATGGTATCTGCACGTTTCTCTCCCACAGTTATTTCCTCCCCATTTGGAACCAAGAAGCATTTTGTACAGACAGAAGCATTTGAAACCATATAAACCGTTCCTCATCGAAGTTCTACCCATTTTGTTTTGTTTTGGGGGGCCACCCCCTGCAGTGCTCAGGCTTACTTCTGGCTCTGAGCTTAGGGATCACTCCCGCCTGGCAGGGTTTGGGGGACCATTGGAGGTGCCGGGGAAGAAACCTGGGTTGGCTACATGTTAGACAACTGCCCTACCGCTGTACTGTCACTGCATTACTTGACTGTAGCAGGATGAAGTCTGATTGTCCCTTCGATCCCAACGAGCCATGACCGTTCTTTCCGGGCTCTGCTTTTCCCGGATCTGGCCGGGGGCGTCCCTTTAACTGTCGTGTTGATACGATCATGTTCCTGGGGCAGATCTCCGGCGTTGGCACACAATGTCCTCGACACACCTTGTGCTTTGCCCTAGAAGACCAGGTTTGGCTTCTCCATGTCTTGGAGGGGCAGGGCTGTCGGTGGTGCCTGAGGAGAACGGTGGTGAGAGTCCAGTATCCAGTATGTGCTGCCATCGGAGGCTTCTAGACGCGTCTGTGGGCAGTGCCACCTCCGTCCCTCCCTATGCAGGTGCTTGAGAAGCTAGATCTGCTGACACTGGGAAACCACTTCCTGTTGCTACCTCATGATTCAGCCCGTGACCCGTGAGAAATGGGGCTTCCTTCTGTATCCTCCAGAGTACAGGTGGCTGGGCCCCGTCCCCCGCCTCTCTCACTGTCTCTCACTGGAGGCTCCCTACCCCGGGCTGCTCCCCACCTCCCTGGGCTCTGCCTCTCGGGGGTTCAGTCCTCACGGTGGGGCTGTTCCCACGCCCCGTCATGCTCCATCACTGTGTGGTGAACATCCGCACATCCACCGGACATGCTCACACAGGGCAGACAGGCCTCTGGGGCTGACACTCCACCTCAGGGGTCCCGACACAGGCTGCCTGATTACTCCCATTCCAGTTGACCACTTACATCACCAGCTCCTCTTCCTCTTCCTCTTCCTCTTCTTCTTCTTCCTCTTCCTCTTCTTCCTCTTCCTCTTCCTCTTCCTCTTCTTCCTCTTCCTCTCCTCCTCCTCCTCCTCTTCTTATTCCTCTTCCTCTTCTTCTTCCTCTTCTTCTTCCTCTTCTTCCTCTTCCTCTTTCTCTCCTCCTCCTCCTCCTCCTCCTCCTCTTCTTCTTCTTCTTCTTCTTCTTCTTCTTCTTCTTCTTCTTCTTCTTCTTCTTCTTCCTCCTCCTCTTCCTCTTCCTCTTCTTCTTCTTCCTCTTCCTCTTCCTCTTCTTCTTTCTTCTTCTTCTTTTTCTTCTTCTTCTTCTTCTTCCTTCTTCTTCCTTCTTCTTTTCCTTCTCCTCCTCCTCCTCCACCTTCTTCTCCTCCTCCTCCACCTTCTCCTCCTCCTCCACCTTCTTCTTCTTCTTCTTCTTCTTCTTTTTCTTCTTCTTCTTCTTCTTCTTCTTCTTCTTCTTCTTCTTCTTCTTCTTCTTCTATGATTTATTGAGGGAACATGGAAGGCTCATTACCCATTGCCAGTCATATGACACACACTCAGAAAATGTTTGTTTAAAAACAACAGTATCTCACATCCTGAGATATGTTCAGTGAAGTAGAATAAGCACACGATGGTCTGTAAGACTTTAAGTGGGCCCTAGGACTAATTTTGGATTATTTTTGAATCACCATGAGATAGGCCATTACAAAGCTGTCCATGACTGGGTTTCAGTCATTTAATGTTACAACACCCATCCCTCCACCAGTGTACATTTCCCACCACCAATGTCCCCAGGTGTCTTCCCACCCCCCACCCCCTCCCCAGCCTGCCTCTATGGCAGGCACCTTTCTTCTTTCTCTCTCTCTCTCTCTTTCTGCGCATTCTGTTTGCAATACAGGTACTAAGAGGTCATCATGTTTGTTCAGGAAGTCCAGTATTTCTTATCAGGAAGGTACAGCCACCAGCAGCTCTTTCCCAAGGGAGACCCCGCTTCTCACTGCCCATCCTGTGTCCATGCAGTGCTGGCTCCGAGGCAGTGAGCCAGATCCCCACACCCAGAGGGCGGAAAGAGACGGAAGAAAGAGGCAGCTTGGACCAGTGCTGGCATCTCTGAGATATTTTGTCTTGACATGCAGGTTTTCTGCTGGGACGTGCCCAGTGGCTAATTTATATGGGGGTTCTTGTGCTTCTCCGTCACGTATCTCCAGCTATGCTCTGTCACGTATCTCTCTCCCTCGGGAAGAACACACTCTCTGTTTTCCTTTCTCACCTGCTTTTGGGGGCCACACCTAGCATGGTGCTCGGGGTTTGCTCTTGGCTCTGTGCTCAAGGGTCACTCCTGGTGGTGCCGGGGTGGGACTCAGGTTGGTTGCATGCAAAGCAAGCGCCGTCCCCACTGCTGCCCCTGCCACACGGACCCGGACAATCACAATCCCTCTCCTCAGCACCCCCTCCGCAAGAATGCCAACCTTCCGCCTCACGGAACCTTCGCAGGAATGCCAACCTCCTTCTGCCACACAGAACCTCCACAGGCTAGAATGAATAATTTGGAGAGGAAAATGAAAAAAAAATAGTATCTGTTTCCTGCATTCTTTCCCCATCAAATGTCTATTTTTGTTCATTTTGGGGCCATACCTAGTGGTGCTCAGGGCTTAGTCCTGGCTTTTCACTTGGGGATCACACCTGGTGGGTTTGGGGGACCATATAGGGTGCTGGGGATCGAATCTGAGTTAGTCATGTACAAGGCAGACTCCCTCCTGGCTATCCTCTCACTCTGGCCTCTCCCATAAAGTATCTTAATGACTTAATGCAAGGGAGAGTTTTTGCATCAGGATGTAGCATTTTGGCATTTTTTTGGTTTGTTTTGAGTTTTGTTTGTTTGGTTGGTTTTTTAGCCACACCTGGCTGTACTCAGCATTTACTCCTGGCTCTGCACTCAGGAATTACTCCTGGAGGTGCTTGGGGGACCATATGGGATGCTGGGAATCGAACCCGGGTCGGCTGTGTGCAAGGCAAACGCCCTACCTGCTGTGCTATCGCTCTAGCCCTGTATATTTCTTTCTTTTTCTTCCTTCCTTAATTTCTCTTCTTTCTTCCTTCCCTTTTCCTTCTTTCTTTTTTTTTTTTTTTAAATAACGTAGATGACCAAGCCCAGGTTGGCCATACGTAGGCAAATGCCCTACCCTCTGTATTATTGCTGGGCCTCCTTCTTTCCTTCCTTTGTTTTTTTCATTTTTGTTTTTTGTTTATGGGCTGGAGCGATAGCACAGTGGGTAGGGCATTTGCCTTACACACAGCTGACCCAGGTTCAATTCCTCCACCCTTCTCGGAGAGCCCAGCAAGCTACCGAGAGTATCTCGCCTGCATGGCAAAGCTGGGCAAGCTCCCTGTGACGTAGTCAATATGCCAAAAACAGTAACAAGAAGTCTCACAATGGAGACGTTACTGGTGCCCGCTTGAGAAAATCGATGAACAACGGGAGGACAGTGGTACAGTGCAATGATAAATAATGTAGGAGTACTGCTGTTTGTTCAGCCATTGATTAAGCTGATTGAATTGGGCATAAACTACACATTACTTTTTTTTTGTATCACTGTGAGAAACTTACAAAGCTTTCATGTTTGAGATTCAGCCATACAATGATGGAACACCCATCCCTCCATCAGTGCACATTCTCCACCACCCACATCCCAGTCCTCACCTGCCTCTGTGGCAGACAATTTCCCCAATACTCTCTAATTTTAGGCATTATGCTTTTCTCACCACCATTCAAGACTACCTGCCAGGGGCAAACACTAGATAATTTATTTTCCCTTGTTCTTTTTGAGTATCATGAGAGCTCACACAGCCGCGATTATAAATGCAACTTTCTAGATTGCAAATGATTGGGTTCCAGAGACATTTCTGTATGGCACTAATACATTTTGGGATTCAAGTGGGAGTCTCTGGGCCAGGGCTGTTGGTGTGCTAAGATGGAGCCCAGAGGCAAATTGTGGGCATGACAGCCAGTCTTCTGGGCGGGCGGGGACCTGGGGAGGGACAGCCTGGGTCCTCTACTGCCATGCGACCTGGAGATTCAGTCCTGGACCGGACCTGCATAACTGGGTCTTGCTTGTGGAAGCTCTTGGTCACCAGGATTCCATCTGGAGTAGGTGGGGAGACTGCACCTGCTCCATCTGGGGTGCCCCAGTGAAACTAACCTGTGTGGGGCTCGGAGAGATCTCTGGCACTGTGGTGTCTTCTGGGATTTGCTGCTGTGTCTCTGGACCAGGGCTATTGGTGTGCTAAGATCCACATTACAAAATTTTCAGCAGATTATATCTTGGTGAGGTCCATCCTGAAATGTTGGAATCAGTCCAAGGATAGGCCGCGATTTTGGATTGTGGAAGCAAGCGACTGCTGGGGCTCTGCTTGGGTGGGCCACCAGGCCCACCTGCCCCCCTCTGATTTGTCTGTCCAGCCATGTGTGGGTCCAAGATTAACTGTGGCTTTGGATCTCTTTTGAGATTTATCCATGGGTCTCTGAAACAAGGCCAATGAATGAGCTTGTATAGCTGAGCTGGAGGTGGTTTGTGGGTGTGGCTCCCACATACCTAATTTTCGGCCATTTAATTTCTTGGTGAACTTGGTCTCAAGTTGTTGGGTCCTGTCAAAGGCACAGCAGTAATTTGGGGGTATCAGGAAGCCTGAAGGCACCATCAGGCTGCTGATGTCCTTTCTTCTTTCTTTTTCTCTTCTTTCTCTTTTTTCTTGTTTTTCAGCCACCCCTGGTGGTGCTCACAGGCTATTCCTGGTTCTGTGCTCAAGAGTGACTCCTGGTAAAGCTTGGGGGGACCATATGAGGTGCCAGGGGTTGAATACTTGCAAAGCAAGTGCCTTTTAACCCCTGTAGTTCTCGCTCACTCTTATGACACATTTCTTAATATGAGAATCAGTCAAGAACATTGAAAACTGTTGAAAGGTTCTAGAAAAGTTCTAGACCAAATGCATCCAGTGCCTCACAGTTTTCTAGGCTGCTGAGGGACGCTGTCACCTGTGGGAACCTCCCCGTCCTGCCCTAAAGGGACATTGTCTCCACGGAAATGTCATCTGACTGGGGTGGGATGGGAGAGCCGGATTCAGCTCCAGCCAAGCCCTCCCTTGCTGAGCAAGCAGCTACCCCCTTGGAAATACAAATGCCAACAGGAAGGGTCCCTCTCGCTAGAGGGAAGGCCAGGTGAGGGAGGACGGCTGCCTACAATGGGGATCACAGCCCCAGGAATAGACGTACTCTCTATGTGGATCCCGTGGTCCTTGGTCTACCCCATCCATGAATGTCGCATCCCCGAGAACAGGAAACCGCAGTTTCCGGAGGGCTGCTGGATGCACCAGCCTGGAGCCAGCATGTCGAAAGGGCTGTGCTCACCCATGATGCAGAAAGCTCCTTCACGAACCGCGTCAGAAAAGAGGGTCTGGGCATGAGGCTCGCATCTGAGTCCTGGAACCAGCCCCCAGATGGTGAGTGAGCACCATCCTGAGGATAGTGCTGTGTGCAATCCCAGAGTCGCAACCCACCGTGTGACTCTTCGCACTGCAGTCAGGAGTGTGAACACCTCACCTCGGGGAGTGTGAACACCTCACCCGGAGTGTGAGCACCTCACTACAGAGAGTGTGAGCACCTCACCTGGAGTGGGAGCACCTCACCCCGGAGTGTGTGAGCCCTGTCATGAAAACAACAATAAACAGAAGAGAGAAGGAAAAAGTGAGAAACGTCTTTATTCTACTCTGGGATTTTTACAGAGAATCGAGTTTTTCAGTTGTTTCCCCTTACACATGGGCCAACCCAGATTTGGTCCCCAGCATATCAAGTCCACCAAGCACTAGCAGGCGTCATTCCTGAGCACCAAGCCAGGAGTAATCCCTGAGCACTGGCAGGTAATTTGGGGGTATCAGGAAGCCTTTAGGGCAGGACGGGGACGTTCCCACAGGTGCCAGGGTCCCTCAGCAGCCTAGAAAACTATGAGGCACTGGACGCATTGGTCTAGGACTTTTGCCTGGTTCCCAAAGTCAAACAAAGAACAAGTAAAAATTACATAAAGTCTGAGTCTTCTCTAATTTAAAATGAAGACTCCAAGGCGGCCTGGGGCTGTGGTGCTGAGGCCTGGGACGGTGGTGACGTGGAGGGGGGCGGGATCTTGGGCACAGTTGGCCCTTTAGCCGTCAAAAGGCGGCCACGAGGGGCCCTTCAGGGAGGAGGTGAGAAAAAAGGGCGAAGAGGGATGACGTGAGAGCCCATTAGGGGTAGAATACAGGCATCTTGTGGGGTGCCTCTGGGGCCCCCTGGTGGGGGGCGGCCAGGGGAGGCCAAGTCTTGCGGGGAAGCCGGGCTGGAGATGCTTCGAGAGAGACCAGTGCTGTGGGACCCAAGAGATAGTACAGTGAGTGGGGTGCTGCTTTGCACCCAGGTTTGATCCCCAACTCCCCTCATGCTCCCCTGAGCCTGTCAGGAGTGACCCTGAGTACAAAGTCAGGAGTGACCCCTGAGCAAGTCGAGATTAGCCCCAAACAAACCAGAAAGGTCACAAGACCGGAGATATGTAGTGAATAGGGTTTTACCTTGCATGTGGCTGTCTTGGGTTCGATCCCCAGCACCTCCTATGGTCCCCTGAGCTCGCTGGGAGTGATTCCTGAGTGCAGAGCCAAGGGTGCCCCCTCCCCAAAAAATAAACAATTAAAAAAGGCCAGTGCTCTGAGTTCAAGGGGGACCCATTTCCAGCCCATTTTGGAGAAATACCCCTGAGGTGGTTTCTCTGAGAAAGTCCTGGGAGGGGAGAAGATGTCAACCAGCCGGGAGTCTTTCCCTCAGCCACCAGCGGGGCAAAAATGCAGTGATGGGACAGCAGGGAGGGCGCTCGCTTTGCAGGCAGCCAACCCGGGTTCAATTCCGGCATCCCCACCGTCCCTGAGCCTACCAGGAGTAACACCTGAGTGCAGAGCCAGGAGTTAGCCCTGAGCACCACAGGGTGTGCCCTCCATCAGAGGGGAAAAAAAAATCAGGGATACAGAGACCAGGTCCCAGGAATTCAGAGATGATCTCCTTCCTTTCACTAGTTCCGGGGTCTCTCTCCTGCTTTGGTTGCTAGGGCAAGAGATTTCAGCTTTCAGAGGGTTGGAGCGATAGCACAGAGGGTAGGGCGTTTGCCTTGCACGCAGTCGACACGGGTTCGAGTCCCAGCATTCCATAATCCCATATGGTCCCCTGAGCACTGCCAGGGGATTTCCTGAGTGCACTGCCAGGGGAATTCCTGAGTGCAGAGCCAGGAATGACCCCTGTGCATCGGCAGGTATGACTCAAAAAAAAAAAAAAAAGAAATCCAACTTTCAGAAACAAAGACATAGGTTTACTGGAAAAAGATGCAAGTAAGTCATTTGCTTGTCATGCACAGGGCTGACCCAGGCTCAATCCCCGATCCTCCCGTCCTTCCCAACCCTACTGTGATCCCCAAGCATAGATCCAGGAGTAAGACCTGAGCACCACCAGGTGTAGCCCCAAAACCAAAAGAATAAAACTTAAAGGTGAAATCAGTCAGAAAGAGAGGGGCAGATATAGAATGACTGCACTCATTTGTGGAATATAAAGCAACATAATGGGAGACTAACACCCAAGAACAGTAGAGATAAGGACCAGGAAGACTCTTCCATGGCTTGGAAGCCGGCCTCACATGTGGGGTGGAAAAGGAAGATGAGATAGAGAAGGGACCACCAAGCAAAGCATGCCTGGAGGGCTCGCTCAAGATGGGAGATGCGTGCTGAAAGTAGAGTTTAGACCAAACATGATGGTCCCTTAATACCTGTACTGCAGACCATAACACCCAAAAGGAGAGAGAGTAAAAGGGAATGTGCCTGCCATAGAGGCGGTTGGTGGGGGGTGGGCGGGAGGGACACTGGGAACTTTGATGGTGGAGAATGGGCACTGGTAGAGGGATGGGTATTCGACCATTGTATGACTGAAATGTAATCACGAAAGTCTCTAAGTCTGTAATTGTACCTCATAGTGTTTCATTAAAAATTTGTGTGTGTGCAGAAAGTAGATAAAGGACCAAACATGATAATCTCTCAGTGTCTGCATTGCAAACCATAATGCCCAAAAGTAGAGAGAGTATGGGGAATATCGTCCACCATGGAGGCAGGGGAAGGGTGGGACAGGGGGATTATACCCGGGATATTGGTGGTGGGGAATGTGCACTGGTGGAGGGATGGGTGTTTGATCATTGTGTGATTGTAACCCAAACATGAAAGCTTGTTAACTATCTCACAGTGATTCAATAAAATTTAAAATAAATTAATTTTTTTGAAAAAGCAATAAAACTGAGCAGAACCTTAAAGTTTCTCAATTGAGCATTGTCTTTTTTCATGTTTCTATTTACCTAAAAATAAAAAATATTTGGAAAATTAAAAAATTGAAAAAATTGGAAAAAAAAGAAAAGAAAAGGTCTGGGTTTGAAGAGCCTGCTGAGGGTCAGTCTGATTCCCACAGACTAAAGGAGGAGAAAAGCGAATCTCCCCCTGCAAGGTTAGTTAGAATCTTCTTGGGTTTCTATTTTAAAGCTTGAACCCTCCAGCAAAAACAAGGCAGGCCGGATCTCAGGGCTCCGTACAGTTCTGTGTCTGGCTCTTTGGCCAGACTCCTGTGTCCACACTCGTTTGGAGACAGGAGATCGGTTTCCCCCGGGCAGCCTCGCCTCACGGTCCCACAGTGCTCAGTTGTTATGCTGAACTCAAGACCTTCTCTGGGAGAAACTTCCAGAGCAGCCAGGGGTAAAGGCCCAACTTGGAGCCACTGCGGCCTTGGCTTGTCTCTAATGTGTGCGGTGAGTGCAGGGGGCTTGGGGCGGGCTGGGCCGGGATCTGGGGTCTGGGTGGTCAGGAGTCAGGAAGGGCCCGAGGGGAGAGGCAGGAGAGGGCCGGTGCCCTCACTCTGTGGGGTGGGGGCCAGGAGAGGGCAGAGAGGCCTGGGGGTCAGCAGGATGGGGCCCGGTGCGGGCAGGAGCAGGAGCGCCCCCGAGACCAGCCAAGTCCTGCTGGAGTGATAGTATCCCAGGTAGGGTGCTTGCCCTGCCTGTGGCTGACTTGGGCTCGCTCCCACATGGCCTCCAGAGCACCACCAGGAGGGATCCCTGAGAGCATCACCAGGAGGGATCCCTGAGCACTGCCAGGTGTGAGTCACGAACCAAAACTAATGAAAACTGTGGGGCTGGAGAGAGAGTACAGCTGGTAGGATGCTGGCCTGGCATGTAGGCCTCCTGAGTTCGGTCACAGTATGCCACACAGCCCCCAACCTTGCAGGGAGTGATCCCTGAGCGCAGAGCCGGGAGTAAGCCCTGAGCACGGCTGAATATGCACCCCCCCCCCCCATGCAGAAATGCGAGAGGGAAGTAAGCAGGCCACTAGCATCTTTTGGGGGGGTGGCAGGCCACCCCCATCTTTCATGGGCTTCAGACAACCTGTGCTCAAGTGTTGGGTGACGTGCAGCCCAGCTGCCTGAGGGACAGGACGAGGCAGAGTGGGGTGCCGCTCAGTAAGGTGGGCCGGGGCCGGGGCCGGGACGCTCGAGTACAGACTCCCAGTACAGCCTGCGCCGACAGCAGCACTGGACGCCGGGAGCCCGCGACACAGGAGCACCGTGTAGGGCCAGCCTGGGTGCAGCGCCCAGCAGTGACCCATCTGCTCAGCAGGGAAACCAGGTCTCCTGGCTGGCCTGGAGGGGGGCCGCTGTGCCCCTGGGGTGAGGCACTGGTGCCTGGGGGATCCTGCCAGGCCTGTCAGCACCCTGGGAACGACTCAGCAGCCTTGGGAGCCTGGTGACACTCCCCGTCTCGCACGAGGGGTGCCTGCGTGTGAGAATGTCGAGATTCCTGGACGGCTGGGCTGGGGGGGACACACACGGCAGCTCTGGTCCTGGGGTGCAGGGGGAGGCCCAGGTCGTGGCAGTGACCACAGGGCGGAAAGCGGGGGCCGTGTGAGTGCTAAAGAGAATTCAGATTCCCTCTGCTCAGGCCCAGATCTGAGGCGTGCGGAAGGCGAGCACCTAAGTGGCGAGCCCTCACAAGCCCCGGACCTAGGGTGGCGGGCAGCCTGGGTCTGCCAAGGGGGCCGACCTCGCTCCCACCTGGGGGCCGCGGGGAGCACGGGCCTCGGAGGAGAGCCCCAGAGGGGAGTGGGGAGGGGGACGCGGGTTCTCGGAGGGCGCCCGGACTGTGGGTGCTCCTAACCCATGGGGGACAGATGGCCCGGCAGAGGGGGCAGCCCGTGTGTCCGGAGGGTCCAACCCTCCCCAGGGGCGCGCAGGGGTGAAGTAACACAAGCCGGCGGCTCCAACCCACAACAGTGTTTATTCCCCAGGAACAAGGGCGTGTGGGCAGGAGGCTGCGGGGACACAGGCACGGAGGAGGGGGCGGCCGGCCAGTCCCCCGGCGGCCGCTAAGGAGCTGGGTGCGCCTGCCTCTCCCGAAGGCCTCTCGGGGACCCCAGGCCCCCCTCTCGGGAACGGAGGTAGACAGACAGGGAGGGGCCTGGGTGTCACAGACACCAGCATGGGATCCCGCCACCCTGGGGGCTGACAGTGTGTCCGTGGGGGAAGACAGGGAGCCACGGCGGCCCGGCAGCTGGCGCCGGCCAGGACGGGCAGAGCCAGCCCCGCACTGCCCGCGGCAGGCCCATCCCGGGGCTGCAGATGCAGCGGCGGCCCGTCCCCATCACAGTGAGGTCTCCTGGAGGACGAAGGTGGGACTGCTGGCCGGCTGGCCCGCGGGGCCCGCGGGTGCCCGCGTCACGGGCTCCTTCTTGCCGCTGTCCCGCAGCGTCCCGTTACTCATCTTCTCGGGGAACATGGCACTGTCCATGGAGAGGTCCTGGGTGGATGGGGGACACGGGGCTGAGGGGTCCCGCCAAGGAGGGAGAGGCCGGCCCTGGGGGCGGGGGAGAGGAAGGGCAGAGCTGCACTGCCCAGGGCCCCCCCGAGCTCGGTACCTCCTGGACGCAGTCTCCGCAGTGGAGTTTCTTCTGACAGGACAGGAGGGCCCGGAGGCGGGGCCACACCGGGTAGATGGTCCGGGGGTTCAAGGTGCGGCCCCGCATCCCCCCTGAAGGCAGACGTGCTACTGAGTCTCTTTCCGGGGGCCCTGCACCCCCGTGGGGCTCGGAGACCCTCGCAGCCCTCCCCGCCGGCCCCGGCACTCACCCGTGAGCAGGCTGACGGCCAGGCCCACCAGGATGACGGTGGTGGAGTTGTGGGCGCTGTACCACATGTAGGACAGGTCGTAGAAGCGCTGCAGCCCCGTGGGCCTGCGGGGAGAGGGGTGCCGGGAGCTGCAGCCCTGCCCGCCCCACCCCGCCCCGCCCCACCCGCCTGGGGCCGGGAGACTCACCTGGGCTGGCTGGTGGTGGGCATCAGGGTGGTCATGGTGACGGCGGTCAGGTTGCCGGGCAGTGGGAGGCTGGTGGCGTTGGGGAGTGTGGGGGCCCCGCTGGAGCCCATGTGGGCCACGATGCTCCCGATGCCGATCCAGAAGGCCATGACGAGGCCGGCCAGCAGGCCCACGATGGCGCCCTGCACAGACGCCGCCCGGGACCACCGTTATGGGGCCGCCCACACTCGCCTGCAACCCCCGCTCCCCCACTCGTGACCACCGTGGGCCCCACTCACAGGAGGGTTGGCACACGGGAAGAACATGCCCAGGCAGAAGAGTCCGAGCAGCGGGCCCCCGACCATGCCGAAGATGCTGATGGCGGCCTGCAGGGCGGGTGGGCGAAAGAGGCGGCCTAAGCGGGGAGGCGGGGCCGGGGCCCTGGAATCACCCGGGGCCTTCTGCCACAGCTGCCGGTCCCAGGTGGGTGGCCCCTGGGCCATGCCCTCCGTCCCTTTCCTGCCTCAACCGGCCCCTCCGGGGACAGCCCGCAGACTGAAGCACATGCCTGACATTCCTGTGGCCCCAGCACCCCGGGCCGGGCAGCAACCCCTCTGGGCCCCCCGCCCGAGGCCACTGGGCCAGTGCCACCAGGCCAGGGGTTGTCGGCCCCCAGCCCCCCGTACCTGCAGCACCGGGCCCATGTGGGAGGAGAGGTAGGCCATGCCCAGGCACAGCAGCCCGTAGCTGAACGCTGCGAGAGGCGGGAAGGAGGGAGCGCATGTGAGTCACCGCGGCAGCTGGGGAGGAAGGAGGGCGGGGGCTGCCCCGGGAGCCCTCCCCAGCCCTCCGCGCGCGGGGAGTCTGCCCCCCAGCTGTCAGGCACAAAGGTCGCACCGAGGACGCGGGACAGCATGGTGGCCCGGGCTTCAGAGAACTCGGGGAACCACGGTCGGATCAGGTCCTCCATCGTGACAGTCGCCAGCGAGTTAAAAGCCGACGAGATGGTGCTGAAGGAGGAAGAGGAGGCACGGCTGAGCGGGGGCACAAGGGGCCCCGCCACTGCCAGCCCACGGGACAGGGGGAGTTACCTGAGGGAACCGCTGAACAGGCAGGCGACGAAGAGACCCGGCAAGCCCGGCAGCCCCTTCAGAAGGTCCATCACGAAGTACAGGACAAACTGCGGGCAGAACAGGGGGCGCGGTCTCCTGGGGGCGGGGCCAGCACCCCACCACGCGCGGGGACCTGGGGGGTATGTGAAGGCGGCAGACCCCAGGGAGCGGGGAAGCCGGACACCGCTGCACCCAGCTTAGCTGAACCCCTGCCCCAGAAGCCGCTTCCTCCTCGGGGCAGGGGGCAGGGCCACGTGCTGGGGGTCGGGCGGGCGGGCAGGGGGGGCGCACACAGCCTACCCCCGCATGGGTCTGCAGCGGCCCCAGCACTGATCTTTTTTTTTTCCTTTTTGGGTCACACCCGGCGATGCTCAGGGTTACTCCTGGCTTATGGTGCTCGGGGGACCATACGGGATGCCGGGTGCGTGCAAGGCAACCTGGGTCGGCTGCGTGCAAGGCAAACGCCCGCCCTGCTGTGCTATCTCTCCGGCCCCCCAGCACTGATCTTAGGGGGGCAGCCGGGTGGGCCGGGGCCCTCTCACCTGGTCGGGGGCCGCCTGCGCCTGCTGGGGGCTCATGGGGAACTGGCGGTAGTAGGCAAACATGACCAGCCCGATGAGGCAGCCCATGCACAGCACCACCTGCTGGCAGGGGAACACGGCGTAGCAGGACCTGCGGGGGTGGGGGGAGAGGGCGTCACCTGCGGCCGGCCCCCTCCCCAGCAGCCCCCTCCCCCGCCCGCCCACCACCTGCACTCACAGCACGGCTGCCTTCTCTGTGCGCGAGCTGAGGTACCGCTGCACCTGCGCCTGGTTGACCCCGTACAGGGACAGCATCATGAAGACGCCCCCGAACGCCAGCGTCCAGAAAGTGTGTCTCACGAAGGGGTCCGGGTTGAGACTGCGCAAAGGCCACCATCAGTGCCTGGCCCGGACGCCTCCTCTGGGGTCAGGGGCGGGCAGGGCAGCTGGCACTGTGAGGGGCAACCCCCCCTCACCCCCGCCCCCGCCCCCCTGCCGCTGCCCTGCGCCCCGGGCGCCACTGTGGGCCCAAGGGAGCGAGGTACTCACTCGAGCCCGGCGATGAGGTCGTGCTGGGAGGCCACCTCCCACACACGCCCCAGGCCGCCCACCTTGGCCGAGCCCACGATGATGACGGTGAGCTGGCCCAGGAACATGACGAGCGTCTGGAACACGTCTGTCCAGATGACGGCCTTCAGCCCTCCCTGCGGGGAGATAGCGCCCGGCAGTCAGACCGCCCGAGGAAAAGGGCCCCCGACGGCGGCCCTGTGGAAGCCCCCACTTCATACGGCCAGGCAGGCCGAGACGGACTCTCCCTGCTACGATAACCAGCTCCACTCTGTGGCTTTGTTTTAGGGCCACACCTGGCAGTACTCCGGGGACCAGGTGGGGTGTCAGAGATCGAACCAGGGGCAGCTGCAAGCAAGACAAGCACCCTCCCCTGTACTATCTCTCTGGCCCATCACTCTGCCCTGCAGTTCCTAGAACTGGCTGCGGTGCCCCTGCTGGAAGAATCTGGCCCAGCGAGACATCCATTCTATGCCTCTGCCACGAAAATTCCTAGAACTGGCCACATCACACCCTTCCCGGGGTAAGCTAAAATTATTTGATTCACATTTCATTGTCCCTATAGGATTGGCTTAGAACACCTCATTGTTAATTTAAATTACTCTGTGAATCTATGTCATTTTTATGGGACTTAGAATATTCTACATACAATTTACTTTCTCCCACACATTGAGTACCTGACCCCTGCTCGCTCCCTCCTTGGAAATAACTCATTTTTGAAATAAAAGTTTTCCTCCGAAGCAGCCCAGAAATTGCTGGTGTCCCCGACAAATGCTACTCAGGTCACCTCTGGAGGCCTCCAAGAGCCAGTCCGGCCAGTGGACTCTTCAATAAACTGATTTTACTCGGCCTCAACCATCTCCTGGTAAATTTTTTGTTGTTGTTTTGGGCCATACACAGCGATGCTTGGGAATCACTTCTGCGCTTGGGGACCAGGTGGGATGCCAGTGATCAAACCCAGGTTGGCCCGGTCCAAGGGTCCAAGGCAAGAGCGCTACCCACCGTACTATCTCTCTGGTGGGATCCCAACCCCCTAACCACCACCTCACTGCAGGGCGTCTTCCCACCAGGCTATGTCAGCCAGCAATGTTCCCACATGCAGCTGCAGACCTCCAGCTGCCTACTGCCCCAGGACACGAGGACACGTCATCCTCCTGTCTCAGAGTCTCTCCCGCCTCCCGCCTTCCTTCCCCTCCCCCCACCCCCACTCCCTCCGTCTCTTCTCAGCACTCACCAGAGCAGTGTAGATGGTGCAGACGATGCCCAGGGTTAGCACTGACATCCAGAGGTCAAACCCAGTGACTGTAGACAGAGAAAAGGCACAGCCCTGCCTCGTGGGGGCTCTGTTGGGGGGAAGCCAGCCAGAGCAGCCCGGGAGGGAGGGGCCGGCACCCCCCACAGAAGCCCCAGACCGGACGTCAATCATTCGCCACGAAATCAATCATTCGCCATGTCAGCCGTGACCACTTACGGGGCTCCACCAAAAGGTGGTGATTAACCACATCAGAAGGGGCAATGTTCGCTCCTCTCTCCAAGGAGGGGGGCAAAGCTCCTTTGCCTGGGCAGACCGGCCACGGGTGTGGAAGCCAGGCTCCTGCCTGCCCCTCCCGCAGCCCTTTTCCCAGGGGGCCTGTGGAGGAGCCTGCGGCCTCTCACCTGCATTGAGGGCCAGGGACGGGGCGTAGAGGACCACGCCCATGTAGATCACCTGCCGGGGAGAAGGGCCGTGAGACGGGGAGAGCAGGATGGGCAAGGGGGAGGCCAGCTGGACATCCTCCAGCAACACCTTCCCCTCGCCTCCTTCCTCTTCTTCCAAATCTGGGCTCGAGGCTAGAGCGGGAAGTGGGGGGAGGGGGCACGTGGGGAGGGGCCTGGGGGACAGTGGCCCCAACAGCACCCTTGGGAACAGCTCCGCCGCTTGCGCCACTTACCATCTGGAAGATGAAGGTCACGGTGCCGCACATCCGCACGGCCTTGTTGAACCGCAGCTCTAGGTACTGGGAAGGAGCAGAGGGAGGGGAGGCACTGGGGCCCGGGCCGCACGCACAACGGCTCTCCCGAGGCCCTGCACCCGATGCCCCCCAAAGGTCAAGCCCCGCAAGGAACCCAGGAACCTGGAAGCAGTACCTGGCTCCCATCGACGGATGGCGACCCCCTCCCCCCACGCCCCTAACGGCCTGACTTCCCCCAGAACTTGTAACTGCACCACGCGGCCCTGTCCCCCGCACCAGGCAGGGGTGCTGGGTTGGCGCCCTCCTCCCCTGGCCCTGTGCCCGCTCACCTCATAGGCGCTGGTGAGATGCAGGCGGTAGAAGATGGGGATGAAGACGTGGGCGGGGATGAGCAGCCCCAGGAGGTACGAGCAGCCCAGGAACCAGTACTGCGTCCCGAACCGGTAGATCTCCGACGGCACCCCCAGGATGGCCACGGCGGACTGGAAGGTGGCCAGCAGGGACAGGGCCACTGGCAGGCAGCCCATTTTGCGGTCCGCCATCAGCAGCTGGCCCATGGTGTGCCGGCCCCAGCCCCGGCACGCATGGTAGAGACCGATGGCGAGAGACAGGACCAGGAGCAGGACGAAGACCACATAGTCCACGGTGGAGAAGGAGGACGAGACCGGGCTGGTGGTGTCCGTGAGGGGGGGGACGGGGGCGTCGGTGCGGCCCCCCACGCTCATCGCTCTGTGCTCGGGGGCCTTTGGCTACCTGCGGTCCCTCGGCTGCGGGCGGCCTCTCGGCGGGGCGGACAGAGGCGGGTGGGTGGAGGCCACTGGGCTCCCGGCCACTGTGTCACGGTCCTCAGCCAAGTGACATTGTCCAGGGGCTGCTGCAAAGGAACCGACTCCAGGTCAGGCCGGCCCATCTCCGCCGCCCGCCTCCCCTGGCCCGTGCGTCCTGGGAAAACGGAGGAGAGAGGAGCAGGGGAAGGCGGGAGGGGGGACGAGCACTAGCCCGCTGGCCTTTGGAGTGGACACGGCTGAGAAATGCGAGAGCACGCTCAGGTCTCCGCCCTCAAAGAAAACGCAGCCCAAGCCCAAAAGCCTCAAGCCCCCTGCTGCCCCGCAGGCCCCGGCCAGCCGCCACGAAGACGCAGGACGCCAGAAGGACCCAGCCCGGCGCCAAGGCCCAGTGGGGAAGCGTCGCAGGCCCAAGGCTGCCTGCCCTTCCCCATCCCGCAGACCCCCTCCCACCCTCACCCCCCCACCGCGTCCCCAGCAGGCCCCCTCATGAGGCCCCCTGCGGGGGAGAGCACCTCCACGGTCACCCCAAACCCCACCCTGGGCATCCCACACCACCCAGTCCCTGGATCTTTCTTTTCTTTTTCCTCCCTGTGTGGGGTGCTGGGCTCGAACCCAGGCCGTCATACTCTAGCGAGCCATACCCTGATCCCCTGGGGGCGCTTTTCTTTTACTTGGGGGGAGAGGTGGACACACCCGATGCTCAGGAGTTACTCTGGGCGACGCTCAGACCACAGGGGATGTGGGGAGGATCGGACCTGGGTGAGCCATGTGCAAAGCAAGTGCCCCCCCAACCCACCCCACCCCCGTTTCTCAAGCTCCTCCCCATCACCACCCGGTGAGCCCTGCCCCTCCCTCCCACCCCGCTAGCTACCTGTGTGTAACATGAGGCCTCGACTGTGCCAGGAGGGGCCCGAACACCAGAGGGGAAGAGCTAGAACTGGGGACAGGCCCTAGGCCTGGGACAGAAGGTAGACAGGGCCGCCCTGAACCTCTGGGGAGACGCCTACTCGAAGAGGCAGCCCCGCCCCTGCTTCCCAGGGCCCGGGCCGAGGAGTGGCGAGAGCTGAGCTCAGCGGCTATTTTGTCCTGGCCCCATCTCCCGGTGGCCCCCGAACCCCAGCTCAGGCCCCGAGGCCTCGGGAACAGTGGGGAGCAGGGGCGAAGCCTGGCGGCATTCCTGGCTGGATTAGGTGGCACTCAGAGCCGCGCTTGGCACCGGGTAGGCAGGGCCCGGGGAAGGCGGGCCAGTTGCTTTTCTGACTCCTGCAGAGGAAACCGGCACCCTCAGAGGAGGAACCACGGTCCTGAGATAAAGGGGAGGCGCCCGGCACACGTGTGCCCTGACTTTGGGGAGAGCCCCAAGCCCGAGAAACCCAAGACGAAGGGGAAATGCTCTTCCTGGGGCCCAGGGCCTGAACCGGGGGTCTCCCACAGTCCCTGCTGCGAAGCTACACCCAGCCCTGTGCTGCAAACATCTGCATGGGCCAGGCCGGGGCCAGCTCAGTGGTGAGACACCACCCTACCAGCAGGAGGCCACAGAATGGAACCCTGGTTCTGCCCACACGGCCGTAGAGGGTGACCTCTGGGACGCTGCAACGACAGCATGACCCCTTAGTGATTCCCCAGTGCTGCCCTCTACCCCAGGCCTGCCTGAGCGCCGTGGTGTGGTGGTGACCCTCCCAAAATTATCACTAGCAAAACTGTGTGTGAGCCCAGCAGGTGCTGTTCCCGGTGATCCCAACCACAAGCGAAAAGGGCCAGGAAGGGGATGCAGCTTGACCACTGGGAGCCCGGCTCACTGTCCCGGGGCCAGCGCCTGGCCAGTCTCCTCAGCGGTTCTGCAGAGCACAGACGGCGCCCACTCCATCTCGGTCCAAACTTCACTGACACACCAGAACGTCGACAAACCGGCCACGGTCCCTAGCACAGTCCTCTCGTTTACACCTCGGAAGGGCTCCGATGTGCTGTTTCAGAACCATCTCCCTGTCAGAGGCGACAGACCTGGAGCCAGTGGTTGCCCCCATGAAGCCCTTGTCTGTCCCGCAGGGCTTTCTGTTAGAGGTTACTCCCTGCAGTGTTTACTGGCCTGGGCAGAAAAAAAAAAAAATATATATATATATATATACATATACACACACACACACACACACACACACCAGGGAAAGCCAAAATAGCCTTATGGTATTTTTTTATGCTGCGAGCCCATCGGGCCTGTGCTGTATGCTTTGTAAACATGAGTAGTGATAAATAATAAAGAAGGAAGTCACAAGGGGCTGGAGCCAATAAAGCAGGCCAGGTATCTTGCTCAGCACATGGCTAGCCCAGGTTCAGTCCCTGGCATCCCATATGGTCCCCCGAGCCCTGGAATGATCCCCGAGTGCAGAGCCAGGACTAAGCACAGGAAAAGGAGTAAAACCGGACCACTGCTGGCCCCCAAACAAAAAAAATAAATAAATAAAGTTCTAGCTTTCTAAACAGCCTGATCACCAGGTGACAGATTTTATACGAATACTCTCCGGTGCTTAAGAAAACTGAGATGCAGAAGTGAGAGTCCGGCGCTAAAACAGGCCAAGGGAGAAAGGTATGCCATCAGCGACTCCCCGGGCACACTGTCCTCCACCCCAGGGCAGGAGAACATTAACTGTAGTCAGCCATCCAGCGAACAAAGTTTAGATTTCAACCAATTTAGAGAGATATTAATACGAGTGATCTCTGTTCCTGCCCACTGGGAGAAAGATCATCCCGACTTGACGTCTGGTTCCCTCACACTACGTTCTTGGGCGGCTATGGTCTGGCTGGCAAGACGGGGCCTCCTGCAAACCAAACCTGAACTCTGACCCTCGTGGGGCCGGTGAAGAGGCGAACCAGACCTGGCAATGCCGGGATCACATGGTCCCCGGAACAACGTTCCCAACAGAACTCTCTGGTGTAACCGGAAGATGTCGTAGGCCTTTCCAGACCGCCACATCTGAGATTTCCCTCTCTTCCGGCAGATGCCCACTGTTCCGTCAGCGGTGATGGGAAGCTGACAGGGGTGACAGAGAAAAAGAGCAGCAGCGTATTCTGTGCGCAAGCAAGAACGGGTGATGGTAAAAGGGATCCGCGCAGGGCTGGGGAAAGACAGAAGGTCTCTGTGAAGACGGGCCTGGGAAGGTTCAGGACAGGAGGCTCCCCACGCCTGGGCTAAACTGGCTTCCGGGCAGATTTCTGGCGGTGTGGGGAAGCCTCTGGGCCGGCAGGATGGTGAGTGAGAGGCGAGAGAAGACAGGAGAAAGCTGAGGCCGCCACAAAGCCTTCACCAATGAGGAGTCCGAGGACAGGATTGTGCCATTCTAGAAAACCTTCACTGACCTACACCTGGGGCTCAGCAGCTCTCTGAGAAAGAGCGAGCCAAAGCGCAGAGCTGAAACCCATTAACACATGGGGGACACTCCTGGGGGACAAAGAGTGGCTGGAGGAGCCTGTGAAAGGGTGGAAACAACGCCCCAGTCCCCTGAGGTCACCCCACCACGTTCTGGTTACCCATTACTCGGGAGAGCTTTGCCGGCTTTGCAAAGGCAGGGAAGCCACAGCAGGGGCCAATCCCCTCCCCTCCCATCCCGCCGGCTCCTCTGGTCCATTCTTTCAAAATCTGCCCTTGGGGCCTGGAGGGAACTCAAGGGGCTAAGCCGGCTTTGCATGCTCCAGGCCAGGTTGGAACCCCAGCACCACCTGTAGTGTCTCCCAGGCAGCCCAGATCAACAAGCAGGGAAGAAGCACACCCCAAATACCAGGTGCCTCCAAAACAAACACCGCCCCCCTCCCCAAACAAAACCCGGGGCCAGAAGGATAGGAGAGCAGGTAGGGCGCTTGCCTTGCACACAGCCAACCCAGGTTTGCTGGACCCCAGATTCCTGATCCCTGGCATCCGAGATGGTTCCCCGCCCCCCTGGACTGCACTGCACTGCACCCCCTGGAGTGATTCCTGAGTGCAGAGCCAGGAGTAACCCACCCCTGAGCACCAACGGGTGTTGCCCCCCCCAAAGAAAAAGGAATGAAAAAAAAAAAAACCCCAAGCAAACAAAATTCCCAGACCCTGTGCTCAGGAGTCCCCAAGGTCCAAGAGGCCCCGGGAGTGGGGATTTGCAGAGATCCCCGATGAAGGTACCTGGGAGGGGAGCGGGGCGCGAGTGCGGGGCGGCTGGCAGGAGCCGCGCTGAGCTCCGCGCCGGCCCCCTGGTCGCCGCGGCCGCCCTGGGGACAATGCCGCCCTCCCTCCGGTCCCGGCCAGGGCCAGGCAGGTGCCCGCGCTCTCGGGATCAGCATCGCTCCCGCCCTGGCGAGGCAAAGGAGCCGCGCGCGAGGGCGGCGGGCGGCCCGCGCCTACCTCCGGGTCGTCCGCGCGCCGCACGGCGGCCGCCAGGGGACGGGCAGGGCGGGCGTCCGGCGCGTCCGCGGGCTCGTCTCGGCGCGCCCGGCTGTGCCCTTCGCTCGGCGCGCTCCTCCTTCACCCCTGCCCTCTTTTATGGCCCGGCCGCCCGCCTCCCCTCCCCTCCCCACGTGAAGCGGCGGGACCACCTACACCCCGCCGGGCGCTCCGGGGCTGCGCGGGCCCCGCCGCCGCCGGCGCGGGGCCGGCCCGCCGGGCTCGCCCCCCCACCCCGCCCCGGAGGCCCCGGCAGCCTCTCAGCGGCGGCCTCGGCGCGCGCGGCCCCACCCCCGGCCGGCCCACCTGCCGGGTCTCCACGTGGGCCGCCGGGCGGCCGGGAGCCGGGTCCGCCGCGGCGCGGCCTCTTGACACCGGGCCCCGCCCCCGGCCGGCCCCCGCGCCGCCATGTCGAGTGAGGGCGGAAGCGGCGCTTGCCCGCCGCGGCCCGGGCGTCCGAGGGGCGGGGCTCGGGCTGCGCACGGGTGGCGAGCGGGCCGTCGCGGCGGACGCGGGGACAGGGGAGGGCGGGACGGGTCCCTCGCGGGCCGGGGCTGCCCGAGAAGAGCACGCTGTGCCGCACGACCACCGCTCGCGGCGACAGACCCCGGCGCAGCCCGCCGCCGCCTCCTCCCGGGGGGCGGGGCGAAGGGGCGGGTCTCGGCCGGCGGAGCCACGCCCCCGGCGCAGGTCTCGCGACAGCTGGGCGAATCCTCACCCGGGCGGAAAATGGCCCGTCGCGGGCCCGGCGGACCCGCGAGCCTGGCGCCCTGCGCGGCTGCCCTGCTCCTCGCCCTGGGCGTGGAAGCGGCTCTGGCGCCCCCCGAGGTACCGACGCAAGTTAGGGGCCGGCCTGGAGCAGGGTGGCCGGCCAGCCGCGGGCCGGGTCGCCTCGGCTGCCCCCCGCCCCCCGGCCGCGGCCGCGGGGGTCCGCGGCCACTCAGACGCCCCGCCGCTCGCCCGCCGTCCCGGCCCCGCCGGAATCCACAGACCTTTGCACTTTGACCCCCTAGCTCCCCGATCTCGGAAGGGCTCCGGGTTGCCCTTTGCCCCGACGGGTCCGGTGCGGGTCCGCGGGAGGGAACGCTCGCGGCGCCGCGTCCCCGCCGCCCGCTCCCCGTCGGCCGAGCTGCAGGCGGGTGTCCGCGGGCAGTCACGGGACAGGGCACGAGAAGGCCGTCCGGGTGGCCGTCCTCGAAGGTGCGGCTCCCATGGCACCGGCGGCCGCGTGAAGCCGCCGCCGCGCCGGCGTGGTGGCCGGGGCAAGGGGTCGACTAAGAGGCGGCACGACGCCCTCCGCGGGGTGCAGTTCCCGAGAGGTGTCTGGAACTGCACGTTGGAATCCCGGCTTGTTCTGTCCTTGCCTGCTCTCTCTCTCTCTTTCTCTCACTCTCTCTTTCTCGAGTCCTAATGGATTTGTGTCTTCCGCAGATCTGCCAAGAGTGTCCCGGGAGCGTGCAAAACGTGTCCGAAGTGGCCCGTTATTGTAAGCAGACGCCTGCGCTAATGCTGCATGCCCGCTGCTGCCTAAATCAGAAGGGCACCATCCTGGGGTGAGGGAGAAAAGAATCCCTGCAAACTGCAAGAGCTTTCTTGGGGTGGGAGAGGTGTGTGTGTGTGTGTGTAGGGGGGGACACCTGTGTGTATGTGAGTTGTGTGTTTGTGTGTGTATAGGGGAGGGACACCTGTGGTGTGTGTGTGTTGTGTGTGTGTGTGTGGGGGGGGGACACCTGGCCTTGCTCAGTGCTCACTCCTGGCTCTGCGCTCAGGGTTAATAATAACTCCAGGAGGCTCAGGGATTTTAGGGCTGCGCAGCGCACTCCAGACCGGAATTTCCTCTTTTAAAGACTTGCTTAAGTGTCTCCTGGGATACTTGTGGGTGTGAAGTAAGATGGATTCTATTGAATAAAACTTCCTTTGAAGGACACCGCAGGATGTGGGGGGAGAAAGGAGAAATAGTGTTCCCCAGAGAATAGTGGGGTTGGAGATAGTGTGGCGGGGTAAGTTAGACACAGCCAACCTGGGTTCAGTCCCTGGTGTCCTGTGTGGTCCACTGAGAGCCAGTAAAGTCATGAGCACAGCCATGAGTGGCCCCAAAACGAAAACACAGAAGAGAATACGGCCTTCTCCAGAGTGGAAAAAGCAGGAAGAGAAACACGTGTTCAAGGGAGAACCTGGGCTTGACCAAGCAAGCCTCCTGAGATAAATTTTGGAGTTTTAATTTTGGGGGCATCAAAACCATGATTCTCACTTTAAAATTCGTAATAGCATTTTAAAAAAATTTTATTTTTATAAAGTTGTTCACAAATTTGGTTACGTTTACTATTAGAACACCAATCCCATCACCATATTTCCATCCCGAATCCCAAACCTTGCCCCCCAAGCAGAACCGAAATAATTTATTTTGTATTGCAGATTATTATGATTATTATGAATAATCTGCAAAAAATGAGACAAAAAGGGTTTCTTAGAGGAAAGTTTATGAAGATTGTTGTATATCACCCAGCCCTTCTAGAAGAGATTAGTAACATGTTAAGGATTGAGCCTTGGGTGCTTATAACTATATAAATATACGTAATAGCATTTTTTTTTTTGCTTTTGGGGTCACACTCGGAGATGCACAGGGGTTACTCCTGGCTCATGCACTCAGGAATTACTCCTGGCGGTGCTCAGGGGACCATATGGGATGCTGGGAATCGAACCTAGGTCTGCTGCATGCAAGGTGAACCCCCTACCCCTGTGCTGTCACACCAGCCCCGGTAATAGCATTTTTGACTTGAAAAATAACCTCCTGATTCTCCCTGGTTGCAGAAGTCATAATTTTTGGCTAGTGTTTTTAGTTTTATTTTTTCAATTTATCGCTGGAGCGATAGCACAGCGGGTAGGGCGTCTGCCTTGCACGCAGCCAACATGGATGACCTGAGTTCGATTCCTCCGCCCCTCTCAGAGAGCCCGGCAAGCTACCGAGAGTATTCGATATGCCAGACACAGTAACAACAAAGTCTCCAATGGAGACGTTACTGGGCCCGCTCGAGCAAATCGATGATCAACGGGAGGGCCTTTACTTACTTTTACTTTTCAGTTTTAAGAAACTTGAGGAAGGGAGACTAGGGAAATAGCTCAGGGGTCAGGAGACACGTTTGGATGCCTCTGTGCCTCTGCAGCCCCGTCCCTGTCACCCAAGCAGCCGTGGTGGCCCTTGGCACTGCTGGGTCTAAGCATTGAACCCTCCGGCCCAGTGTTCTGACACTGCCAGGAGTGACCTTCTCTGACACAGTTTGGGGGGGGCCCAAATAAAATCAGTAAAAATAATTTTTTAAAATTTCCTCTTTGGTGGCTGGAGAGATAGCACAGCAGGTAGAGCGTTTACCTTGCACACCGCCGACCCGGGTTCGATTCTCAGCATCCCATATGGTCCCCTGAGCACCGCCAGGAGTAACTCCTGTGCATCGCCAGGTGTGACCCAAAAAGCAAAAAAAAAAAAAAAAAGATAAAGTTTCCTCTTTGTTGTGATGACTGGGGGTCGGGGCTCAAGCCCTTTCATGCCTGGCTTGTGAGGACGTCACACACACTGCTAGGGCTCTTTTATTTATTTATTTTTTGCTTTTTGGTCACATCCGGCGATGCACAGGGGTCACTCCTGGTTCTGCACTCAGGAATTACTCCTGGCGGTGCTCAGGGGACCATATGGGATGCTGGGAATCAAACCCGGGTCAGGTCGGCCGCGTGCAAGGCAAACACCGTACCCGCCGTGCTATCACTCCAGCCCCTCTGCTGGGGCTCTTGCTACATGTTGGGGCTCCCTACTTGGCAGAGCTGCAGAGGCCATACAGGGGGCTCAAACTCAATCTCCCCTTGCAAAGCAGCTGAGCCATACCCTGACCCTGTTTGGTTTTGTTTGGTTTTTGGACCACCCAGTAGTACTTTTGGCTCTGCACTTTGGGGGCAATGGGGGGTGGGGGGGCATGGGACTTGACCATATGTGGTACCAGGTATCAAACCAGGGTTCACTGAATGCAAGACCTTAGACCCTGTACTATTTCTTGAAAACCAATTTTTTTTCATAATTATTCTCCAGTTTCAAAATAGGACTTGTAACTATTGCCCTCAGGATAAAGTTTATACCACATACTATATCAGCTGCTCCCAGCCCATCATTCCAACATTGTGCCCAATTTTTTTTATCCATTCCCAACTGTCCACTGAGGTCTGACCTCATCCAGGCTTGCCGGACTCCAAAGGTATTCTGCCTTTGTTTCTTTGTTAAAACCATGCGTTCCTGAGATTGTGTCCTAGCACCCAATGAGTACATATCTATCCTCCAATTCCAACATCTTTTTTGTGTTTCCTACTTTTTGAAAACTTCCTCTATTCCTTCAAGTCAATTGCTCAAATTTACATCCAATTTTTTTTTTTTCTTTTTGGGTCACACCTGGCAATGCACAGGGGTTATTCCTGACTCTGCACTCAGGAATTACACCTGGTGGCGCTCAGAGGACCATGTGGGATGCTGGGAATCGAACTCAGGTCGGCCGCGTGCAAGGCAAACACCCTACCCGCTCCAGCCCCTACATCCAATTTTGAGCCACCCCACTTGGTTCATCTGAGGTTAGTGAAGCAAACAACAGATCGGAAGGACATTATGTACAGAAAACATGGCTATAAATGAGACCGACTGAGCGTTTATATTCTTAAACTGTCATGGAGGGTGCTGTTCTCAATCTCCTTTATTCCTGGGAGGAAGGTGGGGTCTGTAGAGTGTAACCAAGCCAGATTTTCTAGGCCTTTGCCTGCAGTGAGATCAGAATCTCTGATAAAAAGGTACAAACAAACGAAAGAATTGCAGACTTCCTAAATCTGGGAACTCTTCATTCTTTAAAGGTTTCTCCTGAAGCCCTCAGGGCCCTGGTTGATTTTAGTTCCTCCTGACAAAGTGACCTACTGGAGAAAGTATGCTGGAACATCTTGGGAAAGTCTTTTGAAAGCCCTATTCTTCATTGTTCTGTGATTTTCTTTTCTGTTGTAAATTTATTTGTATTTTTGGTAATGGGCTTGTAAGCCGGTTGAAAGCTGAGACCTGAGGGATTTGGGCTTTTTGTTTGTTTTATTTTGGTTTTGGGCCACCGCTAGAAGTGCTCTGGGTTTGCTCTTGACTCTGTGCTCAGGGATCACTCCTGGCAGTGCCCAGGAGACCTATCCTGGGTTGTCTGTGTGTGAGACTAATGCCCTACCCACTGTGCTGTCACTTTGGCTTCGAGGGTTGTTTTTTTGTTTTGTTTTTTAATTTTTGGAGCTACACTAGGAAGTACTCAGTTTATCACTGGCTCTTGCCCAGGAATCACTCCTGGTGTTTGGGGAGCTGGGGGGACCAGAATCACTCCTGGTGGTTCTCGGGGGACCATATGGGATGCCAAGAATTGGAAACAGGTTGGCTGTGTGAAAGACAGGTGCCCTATGGACTACACTTTCTCTTAGACCCCAACCCCAAGGTTTTTATTTTTGTTTCGTTTTGTTTGCTTGTTTTAGTTTTAGTTTGGGGGCCATACCCAGTGGTGATCTGGTTACTCTGGGCTCTGCACTCAGGGATCACCCCAAGCAAGGCTCAGGGGGCCATATGAGAGGGCTGCAGGTCAAACCCAGACAGCCACATGCGAGACAAGTGCCCTGTCTGCTGTGCTGTCATCCAGTCTGAGTCTTTTAGTTTTGATTTTGGGGCCACACCTGGTTCTGCTAAGGTACTCCACGCTCAGTGCTCCTGATTGCGCACCCAGGATCAAACCCTGGGCTCCATCATAGAAAGCTTGTATTCCAGCCCTTTGAGTGATCTCGCCGACCATATGGAGGGTTAAGAAATTCTTCTTGATAGTACAGCAGGGAGGGCACTTGCTTTGCATGCAGCTGACCAAGGTTCAACCCCTGGCACTCCACATAGTCCCACAAGCCCCATCACGAATGAACCCTGAGCATAGAGCTAGGAATAAGCCCTGAGCATTGCTGAATGTGGCCCAAAAGGGAGTTGGAACCGTAGTTCATTGGGTAAGCAATTGCCTTTCACGCTTCTTATCCAGGGTTCAGTCCCTGGCACCCCAACCCCCCCACCAAGAGCGATCCTGAGAACTTCTGGGTGTGACCCAGAAAAATCTAAAATAGTTGGTCTGGAGCGACAGTAAAGCAGGTAGGACACTTAACTTGCATGCCGCAGATCCAGGTTCAATCCCTGGCACCCCTATATGGTCCCCAGCACTCACCAGGAATGATTCTTGTGTACAGAGCCAGGAGTAAGCTCTAAGCACTGCTGGGTGTGGCCCCAAATCGAAAATAAATAATTCCCCTAATTCCTAATTTTTCCTCTAATAAATAGTAAGTGTCTGAGAATAAAGAAAATGGCTGGGTGGGGTGGGGGGGCTGGTATGCTAACAGAATAGTACAGCAGGTAGGTCAATTGCCTTGCACACAACTGACCTGGGTTCAATCCCCATCATCTCATATGGGCCCCCCATGCACTGTTAGGAGTAATTCCTGAGTGCAAAACCAGGAGGTACCCCTGAGCCAGGTATTCTCCCCCCCCCCCAAAAAAAAAGTAACCAAACTTAGGGCCTGAGATATAACACAGGAGGTAAGGTGCTCGCCTTACTTGTAATTGACTTCCATTAGGTCTCCACACATGGTCCCCTGAGCATTGTCAGGGGCCACTCCTGAGCACAGAAGCACAGAGCCAGGAATAGCCCCTAAGCACTGCTGGGTGTGGCCCAAAGAAATTAGAAATTCAAAGGAACAAATAGCTTTGGAAGCAAAACTAATGTGTCTTCATAGTTTACATCTAGTCTGGTAGAAAATATACTTGGAATTCCCCCGCCCCAAGTATATGCAGAGATGTATAGGTATGTAGAAACGTTCCATATCTTTACTCTCTCACACGGTAGCCTCTGACCACATGTTACTGGTTGTTGGACGTTTGAAGTATGGCTAACACAAACTGAAAAATGATTTTCATTTTTTGGTTTTTTGGTTTGGGGGCCACACCTGGCAGTGTTCAGGGCTTATTCCTGGCTCTGCGCTCAGGGATCACTCCTGGCCGTGCTTATGTCAGGAGACCTTATGCGGTGCCAGGGAACAAACCCAGGTCGGCTGCCTGCGATGCAAGCACTCTGCTTGCTGTACTAGTTCTCTGGTTCCTGACAACTTTAATTTCATTACGTCTACTCAGGGGCAACTGAATTGGCCTGCCACCGGAGCACAGGGCTCCAAGCTGCTAGGTTCAATTGCTGTGAGCTGAAAGGGGGGTGTGGTGGCTTACCGTGTGTGGATGCAGAGAGGGAAAAAGCTCCACGACATGGGGGACTTTTTTTCTCCAGGCTGGATCTCCAGAACTGTTCCCTGAAGGATCCCGGTCCACACTTTCCTCAGGCGCTCACTGCGGTCATCATGTAAGTGGTCAGTTCTCCTCCTCCCACAAGGTGAAGTCGGTGGGCTGGAGAATAGTGGTAGGCTGGACTCCTAAACGATGTAAACACTGATGACTCAGAGACCTGGGCAGCCGTCCAGGTCGATGTGTGAGCGGAAGTGGGTGTTGCCCTGGAGCATAGCGCTAACCCTGTGCCTTCCAGAGACCTGCAAGCAAACCCCCTGAAGGAGAACTTGACCGACACCTTCCGTGGCTTCACCCAGCTCCAGACTCTGTGAGTGAGGTGGAGAGTGGGGTGTGTGAATCAAAGAGGGCCAGTGCTGAGGCCGGCCACATATAGAGCATGGCTACCATGTGTGTTCAGGGTCCTGCCGCGGGACGTCAAGTGTCCTGGAGGAATCAAGGCCTGGGATAATGTCACTGATGGTAAAGAGAACAGAACCTGCCTGGGACAAAGGAATCTTTGCAATGACACCAGAGACCCAGGTATGTGGTCCTGTGGGCACAGCCTTGCTTGTGTTCTGCACCTCAGAACAGACAGATGATTTCCTTAAATGCCTTTTCTTGTCGGGTCCTGTGGATCTAAAGCCTCAGGAAAGGAAAGAATTTTTTTTTCTTTTTGAATCACCATGAGATACAGTTACAAAGCTTTCATGTTTGAGTTTCAGTCATACAATGTGGAACACTCATCCCTCCACCAGTGCACATTCTCCACCACCAACGTCCCCAGTATCCCACCCCCCTCTCCTGCCTCTGCGGAGGGGGGAGGGTGGATAATATTGTTACTACAGTCACAGTTATCTGCCGTCTTCTGCCTTCCACCGAGTAAACTGAGACTCAGTGGAAGGGGATTGTGTGAGAAACGTAGCAAACGCGGCCAGGGATGTTCGGTCTCCTGTCTCCTAGCACTGTGTCCCGAGAACGGCTCCTGCGCGCCCAATGGCCCAGGTCTCTTGCAGTGTGTTTGTGCCGACGGTTTCCACGGCTACAAGTGCATGCGCCAGGTGAGGCGGGAGGGACAGGTCCAGTTCCCTGGGCGACAGTCCCGAGCCCGCCCCGGAGCTGAGGCGGACCCCCGAGAAGGACGCGGGTGGAGGGTGGCGTCGGGTGGGCCGGGGTGGGTACCGGCCTAACGCGGTGTGGGATTCTGCTTGTTATCCACAGGGCTCTTTCCCACTGCCTATGTTCTCCGGGATTCTGGGATCCGCCACGCTAGCCGTCTCCGCCGCGCTCTGGGGCACCCAGCGCCGCAAAGCCAAGGCGTCCTGAAGGCCCCCCTTCCCCTGGGCTTCCGCCCGAGAGCGCATCTTGCTTGCGCTCGGCCCGGCCAGGGCGCGCTTCTTCCGCTTCTTCCGGGCTGCTTGGCATCGCTGCCCGGGCGGGCGGATCCTCGGGGCTGAGGCCGCCGCTGGAAGGAGGAGGGAAACGGGCAGCCCTGGAGCTCGCGGAGTCCGGGCGGGGCCGAGACCGAACCGGGACCTGGGACCCATTGTGTGCCGTTTCATTGTAATAAACTCGTTTGTTTGGTTTCTTTATTTTTTCCCCCTTATTCCTTTTTAAAAGAAAAAGAAAAAGAAATTCTGATTGTTCCGTGCGCATCTCCTGCTGGGGCCCGGAGGCGCCCCCCGGGCGGGGAGGGTCCCGGCCCCGCGGGGCGCCCGACCTGCCCGCGCGGCCCCGCCCCCGACGCGGCCCCGCCCCGCACGCCGCCGCCGCCCGCGCCGCCGCAGTGGCCGCCGCCCCGCGCTCCCGGCGCGCTCCCGGCCCCCGCGCTCCCGCCGCCGCCGCCGCGCGCCCAGCCACGTGGACCGGCCGGGCGCGCTGCCCTCACGTGTCTCCAGCATCTGCCGGGGCGAGCGGGCTCCCATGGCGGCCCTGGTGCTGGAGGACGGGTCGGTCCTGCGGGGCCAGCCCTTCGGGGCCGCCGTGTCGACTGCCGGGGAAGTGGGTAAGCCAGCCGGGCCGGCCTGCCCGCCCGGGCCCCGCCGCGCCCCCGCCCGCGCCCCCGCCGCCCCCCGCTCCGGGGCCCGCCCGGCCCCGCGCAGCCCCCGCGGCTCGGGCCCCGCGTCCCCCCCAGCGCCTCTCTCTTGCAGTCTTCCAGACCGGCATGGTGGGCTACCCCGAGGCCCTGACCGACCCGTCCTACAAAGCCCAGATCCTAGTGCTCACCTACCCTCTGATCGGCAACTACGGCATCCCTGCAGACGAAGTGGACCAGTTCGGTCTCAGCAAGGTAGCCGCGCCCAGGCCGCCCGGCCCCACTGTCCCGCGTGGGTCCCCCCGCCGCGCCCCGGAGAGAACAAAGATGCGCGCGGAGCGAGAACTTCCGAGCGCTCCCCCGTCCCCCCCAGGCCGAAGCCCGGCGTCCCGGTTTAGTGAGGCAGGTGCAGGTCGGAGATGAGGACAGAGCTTTCAGGCCACGGGGGTTCCTGGGCAAGGGACAGGGACCGGGGCGCGCCCCTCTGCCAGAGTGCCTGGGCAGGTAGTTCTCCACCTGCTTCTCCGGCGGCTCTTTCTGACGCTGGCTCCGGGGCACAAGTTCTCTGCCCTAGCTCAGAAACCTTGTTTCCTCCAACCGAGGCTTTCGCTGGGCTGCCGCTTGGGAACTTGGAAACCAAGTTGCCTTCGGAGCAATGCGAGTGTTAAACAAGTGAAAACAAGTTAATTGCAGAAGTTTCACCGAAGCCAGCGTTTTCCACAAAGCTCCTTTGGTCCCAGTCCCAGGCCTGCCTTCTTGCTTGTTTGTTTTGTTTTTATTTTCTTTCTCCCTTGAACTCCTGATTTGCCCCTCTAGGCCACGCTTGTTCTTGGAAAGGACACCGGGCCACCCTGAACTGCCCTAGTTTCTGATGCAGCCTGGGTTACTCGAGGTGTTGCACTCTGCAGTGTAGCAGGCTGACAGATTGAGCTGATAAACCTGCAAGACCCGAGGCCCTGGCCCAGCTAGAGGGTTGAGGCAGGAGCTCTTGGAGCCTTCCCCAGTCCAAAGCCATGGGGTGGGCGTGGCCATTCAGCACATTAGCATGCCTGAACCGTGAGGGTCTGCCTTGCCCTTCAGGTACCTACTAAACCGTCTGGCCTGGGACTAGAGCTCAGCCAGAAAGCCTTGCATTCAAACCCAGCTCTTCTCCGCCTCCCCCGCCCCCCCAAAAAAAGTGGGGCCAGAGGGGCCACAGCAATAGTACAGCAAATAGGGCATTTGCCTTGCAAGCTGCTGACCCAGGTTCAATCTCCAGCATCTCATATGGTCCCCTGTCGCCACCAGTAGTGATTCCTGAGTACAGAGAGTGTCACTGGGTGGACCCAAAAACAAAGAATAAAAAAGGTGGGGCCCATGGTACAGCGGGTAAGTGACCTACCGTATTCAACCCTGGTACCCCATATGGAACCCCTGAGCACCGCTGAGTATAGCCGAAGGACAGACCCATTAACTACCTCTTTTTTAAAACGCTGATGTATGATATAAGTTAATTTCCGATTTCAGTTCTTGTTTATTTGGGAGCTACACCCTCAGTGCTCAGGGCTTCTCCTGGCTCTGCACTCAGGAATTATTCCTGACAGGGGTCAGGGGACCATATGGGATGCCTGGGATCAAACTCAAATTGGCCGCGTATGAGAGAAGCACCTTGCCCACTGTAGTCTTGCTCCGACCTACATCTGTTATTTTTAAAAACAAATGCCTTAAGGGGGAGATATAAGTGTATGTGGTTACGAACCCCTATTTTTATTGAGAGAGGTATTGTGTACTTCATTTATCATTGTGGATTCTTTTTGTTTGGTTTTTGGACCATACGTGCAGTGCTCAGGGTTTGCTCCTGCCTCTGTGCTCAGGGTTCACTCTTAGCAGGTCTCCCCATTGGGGGCCATATGGGGTATCTGGGATGAGACCCAGGTCGGCTGCATGCCAAGCAAGCATCCACCTGCTGTACTCATTCTCTCCAGCCCCCTTCACTGTTTAACACAGTGGGTAGGGCGTTTGCCTTGCATGCGGCCGACCCGAGTTTGATTTCTCTGCCCCTCTCCGAGAGCCTGGCAAGCTACCGAGAGTATCTCGCCCGCATGGCAAAGCCTGGCAAGCTACCTGTGACGTATTCAATATGCCACACACAGTAACAAGTCTCACAGTGTTACTGGTGCCCGCTTGAGCAAATGAATGAACACTGGGAGGACAGTGACTAATTTAATCATCTTCACCTCTTGTCAAGATGAGATCCTTAAGTAGCAAGTTAATAGACAGGGAGCCCAGGACTCCTCCCGGGTTATTCCTTTCCCTGGCACCTGCTAGATGCTCAGGATGATCTTGAGAGATCGCCTTGCTTCTGAAGAGTTCGTGGTTCTGGGGGGGAGGTCCCCCCACCCCACCCCACTCCCCCATGCCCAATAATACTGTCTAGCAAGAAAAATTTCAGGGAGTCCTAAGGGGTCTTCACAGCAGAGGACATTCGTGATTTCCGTCTGGGATAAGTAAGAATAATTTGCGCCCCCTCCCCCAGTCATTCATCAGGCTTCTTTGCTGTGTGTGTAGTCTTTCTTTAGGGGGTAAGCAGACGTGTGGTTAGTAAAGGAACGAGCACGGGGAGGCCCCTGGTGGGTGCTGCCCCCGCCCCATGGCACCTCCTTCTGTCCACAGTGGTTCGAGTCCTCAGGGATCCATGTGGCGGGCCTGGTGGTGGGAGAGTGCTGCCCCACGCCCAGCCACTGGAGCGCCGCCCACAGCCTGCATGAGTGGCTGCGTCAGCACGGCATACCCGGCCTGCAAGGTACGTGCCTGGACAGTGCCTGGACAGAAGGGACCGTGGCTAGATGGCGGGGCCCCGCTGGGAGGGGAAGCCGCCACGATGACATTGTGCTCTGCGCTTACCTGGTTCCAGCTGGGGCCTGGGGGGAAGAAAGGGTTGTCCTGGCCAGCCCCCCGCCCCACAGGTGACTTTAAAACCAGTCTTCGAGGCATTTTCCCCTCTGAGTGTCGCGTTCGGTCTGTGCGGGCCCCGTGGTGTTCCCCGGGCACTCCCTTGGGACCCTCAGGGTCCTGATTGCGCTCACCTGTGGGGTTTTCGTGGGAGATTCCTGCCTGGGTATGTGCTTGGCAGTGGGCAGGGGCTGGGGCCCACAGAGCAGCTGCCCCCGTGACGTGGACCTCTGGACCGGACGCGGCTCGGGGTGCGGCCTGGCGCTGCTCACGATGGTACCTTTCCCCAGGTGTGGATACCCGGGAGCTGACCAAGAAGCTGCGTGAACAGGGCTCCCTGCTGGGGAAGCTGGTCCAGGATGGGACGGAGCCTTCCTCCCTGCCCTTCGTGGACCCCAACTCCCGGCCCCTGGTGCCAGAGGTCTCCATTAAGGTACAGAGAGGGTGAGGGCAGGAGCGGCGGGTTTCAGGATCCGAAGGGAGCCGAGGGCCACTCCGCTGGGGCACAGGCGTGAAGAGGCCCGCGGGGAGGCAGTTCTTCCCTCCCTCTCCTCCCTCCCTCCCGCAGGCCCCGCGGGTGTTCAACGCGGGGGGCTCTCCTCGGATCCTTGCCTTGGACTGTGGCCTCAAGTACAACCAGATCCGATGCCTGTGCTCGCGGGGTGCCGAGGTCACCGTGGTCCCGTGGGACCACGCCTTAGACAGCCAGGGTGAGTGGGCGCTGGTCTCCCCCTGCGTCCCATGGCATGATGCCAGGCCGAGGGCTGTGGTGCTTATGGGTCTGAGTCGTCAGTGTTTGACGTCTCTTTATCCTGCCCACGTTCCAGAGTACGAGGGACTTTTCCTGAGTAACGGCCCCGGCGATCCTGCCGCCTATCCCGATGTGGTGTCTGCGCTAGGCCGGGTCCTTTCGGAACCAAATCCCCGGCCCATCTTCGGGATCTGCCTCGGACACCAGCTCTTGGCCTTGGCCATTGGGGCCAAGACGTACAAAATGGGGTGAGACTGGTCGGGAGCGGATGGGCGTGGGGGCCGGGCAGGGTGGAGGGCAGGGGCACCTGACTGACTGGTGGCACGGCCCGCGTCCACGGCAGGTACGGGAACCGAGGCCACAACCAGCCGTGCTTGCTGGCGGGCACTGGGCGCTGCTTTCTGACCTCCCAGAACCACGGGTTTGCAGTGGAGACAGACTCCCTGCCCGCAGGCTGGCTTCCGCTCTTCACCAATGCCAATGACCGCTCCAATGAAGGCCTCGTCCACCATAGCCTGCCCTTCTTCAGGTGAGGGGGCCGGCTCCTCCGGGGGTGGCAGGTGGAAGAGAGAAGCCCCGCACGGCACCCCGTGCCCACACCCGTGCTGACAGGATCGGCGCCCTTGTCCTCTCTCCAGTGTCCAGTTCCACCCAGAGCACCAGGCTGGCCCTTCGGACATGGAGCTGCTCTTTGATATCTTCCTGGAGACTGTGAATGCAGCCAAGGCCGGAAACCCTGGGGGCCAGACAGGTAAAGCATTGGGGAGGCACGGTGATGGAGACAAGGGTGGCACCTGGGCTGGGCATCAGATGCCCAGGACATGTGCCTGTTTGAGAGGCATCGAGGTACCAAGCAAAGTCTCCACTTAGGGAAGACCAGTGAAACCTGTGTGTGTGTGTGTGTGCGCGCGCGCGTGCGCGCGCACACACATGTCCATCCATCCCTCAGGATATTCCAACTGTCTCTTGCCTCCACAGTTCGAGAGCGGCTGACCGAGCGCCTCTGCCCCCCTGGGAGTCCCACTCCTGGCTCGGGGCTCCCTCCCCCCCGGAAGGTCCTGATCCTGGGCTCGGGAGGTCTGTCCATCGGCCAAGCGGGCGAGTTCGACTACTCTGGCTCTCAGGTAGCACACCCGGCCCTGCTCTTTGCAGGGTGACCTGATACCGTTGGTGTTAGGGAGCCTGGCGGGGTGTGGGTTGGGGAGGTGGGACTGAGCAAAACCCACTTGCCCCGCATTCCACCCCCAGGCGATCAAGGCCCTGAAGGAGGAGAACATCCAGACCCTGCTGATCAACCCCAACATAGCCACGGTGCAGACGTCCCAGGGGCTGGCCGACAAGGTGTACTTCCTGCCTATCACCCCACACTACGTCACACAGGTAAGAGTCCCTGGCGCGAGTGTCACCCCCGACTCCCCCTCAAATCTGAGCACACTCGCTCACCGTGGGGGGCCTCTCTCCCCACCCAGGTGATCCGTAATGAGCGCCCCGATGGCGTGCTGCTGACATTCGGTGGCCAGACGGCTCTGAACTGCGGGGTGGAGCTGACCAAGGCCGGGGTGCTGGCTCGGTATGGGGTGCGCGTCCTGGGTACGCCCGTGGAGACCATCGAGCTGACCGAGGACCGACGGGCCTTCGCAGCCCGGATGGCAGAGATCGGGGAGCACGTGGCCCCCAGCGAGGCGGCGAACTCCCTGGAGCAGGTGCGGCCCTGGGGAGGAGGGTCGCATTCCCCAGGCGCCAGCCCACCCTGCCCCTGCCCCTGACGCACCGGCCACTGTCCCTGCCTCAGGCCCAGGCCGCCGCGGAACGCCTAGGCTACCCGGTGCTGGTGCGCGCCGCCTTCGCCCTGGGGGGCCTGGGCTCCGGCTTCGCCTCCAACAAGGAGGAGCTGTCGGCGCTGGTGGCGCCCGCGTTCGCCCACACCAGCCAGGTGCTGGTCGACAAGTCCCTGAAGGGCTGGAAGGAGATCGAGTACGAGGTGGTGAGAGACGCCTACGGCAACTGTGTCACGGTAAGAGGCAGCAGGGGCCAGCAGCATCCCCTCCCCCACCCCCAGGTGGGGTGGGTGACCCCAGAGGTGACACCAGCCTGGGGTGCTGCTTCCCGCCCCCTGGCTACCCCTTCCGTGCCCCGCCCCACAGGTGTGCAATATGGAGAACTTGGACCCCCTGGGCATCCACACCGGCGAGTCCATCGTGGTCGCGCCCAGCCAGACGCTGAACGACAGGGAGTACCAGCTGCTGCGGCAGACGGCCATCAAGGTCACGCAGCACCTGGGGGTCGTCGGGGAGTGCAACGTGCAGTATGCCCTGAACCCCGAGTCGGAGCAGGTGAGCCGGGGGCTTTGCCTCGCGTTCAGGCCACGGTTGTCTCTGTCGCGTCCTGCCTGTCTGGGCAGAGGGCTGTGTCTGCTCCCCTCTCCCTCCCTGTCTAGCTTCTGCTTGGGTCCCACCCTGCTGGGCGCTTGTGAGCACCTCTGGGTATGTGTCGGGGTCCAAGCACTCAGCCTCCTCCTGTCCCGGCATGTGCTTGAAGCCGCCACCCCTGTTCCTGGGCCCGTCTGCCCTTCCCGGGAGCTGCGGGCAGACAACCACTGCTTCTCCCACAGTATTATATCATCGAGGTCAACGCCAGGCTCTCGCGCAGCTCCGCCCTGGCCAGTAAGGCCACGGGCTACCCACTGGCCTACGTGGCAGCCAAGCTGGCTCTGGGCATCCCGCTGCCCGAGCTCAGGTACGTGGGCTGAAAAGGGGCGGGGTGGGGAGGACGGAGGCAAGGAGAGAGGCAGGGAGCGGAGAAGATGCCCGAGGATGGGAGGGGAGCAGGATCGCGGCCTGGTGTGCTGGCTGGACGGAACAGTCTGGAAATTCCCCGCTGACGTCTCCAGGAACTCGGTGACGGGGGGCACCGCAGCCTTTGAGCCCAGCCTGGACTACTGTGTGGTCAAGGTCCCACGCTGGGACCTCAGCAAGTTCCTGCGTGTCAGCACCAAGATCGGGAGCTGCATGAAGAGTGTCGGTGAGCGAGCTGGGCCCCCCCACACACCCCCACCAAGGGGGCCCCTGGCTGGGCCGTGGCTTGGAGAGGGGGGGTGGGCGGCTGCCCCCTGCTGCCAAGTCAGGGTCAAGAGCCTGCGGGCTCCCATTTTACATGGGAACCCACCGAGGCACAGTCCAGAGCTGAAGATTTAGCCCAGCTCCAAGCGACATCCAGTCACTGTGGGGCCCGACCTACCGTCGGTGAGGCCGGTTCCATGAGCTCAGGCCACAGCGTGTCACATCCTCCTGGCCAGGCTTTTGACCACAGTGACCTTTTGTTCTCTGCACTCGGTTAAGTGCCACGGTTGGGGACTCAGCTGCGGCCTCTCCCCGCCAATCGTCTCCATCCGCGCTGGCGCCCTGCCAGTTCCCCGGGCGCCTGCCTCTCTGGGCCCTTCTGTGGCCCTGGGAAGGTTTTTTTACTTTGGGTCTCTTGTGCCATCAGAGCAGGGCAGGGAAGTGGACAGGCCCAGGTCACAGAGGGCGCTGAAGTGGGTCCAAGCATGCCCTTGGACTGTCCATGGGAACGTTCTGGCTACACAAGCACAGCTCTGTCCCGGGGGTCGCCCATGTCAAGGGGACAGGGACCCGCAGGGGTCCCGGGTGCCAGAGAGAGCACTGCGGTGGCCTTCAGCTCAGTTTGATGTTTCAGAAACCTGAAAAGACTGCCAGCTTGTTCCTTCTGGAGATGAATTTCTGCTACATGAAAATTTAATAAACATGGGAATGGAGCCATAATTAAGTTGTGACTAAAAGAAATGAATTGAAAAAAGGACAAAGATTGATTCCTGGATGAGACACTTAAATGTTTGATGTCTCGAAGGATTCTTAGATCTTTTTAGAAAACTGAAACTTTATTTTATTTTTTTAAATTTTTGGTTTGGACGCCACACCTATGGGTGCTCAGGGCTTCCTCCTGGCTCTGTGTTCAGGGACCATATGGCACCCAGGGGTCGAAACCGGTCACATAGAAGGCAAGTGCCTTACCCGGGTGTACTGTCACTCCAGTCCCTGAGACTTTAATTATGTGAGCTACTTGAGCTGTTCAGAATTGGGACAGGCAGTCTTAAGTTCACTATAACTTCGTTACCCGGGTAGGGACTTTATAGATATCCGTATACATAGTTTGGATAGTTTTTCAGGTCTATAGATGCATGTACATGTGTCTTGTGTGCGTGCAAACAAGTTTGTAAGGTTTCCCTACATACTTGTTTGTAGGGAAACAAGTTGCTCAAAATAATCACGCTACACAGGAATTGAACAAAATGACTACGTAGAAGCAGTTTGCTTCATGATAAGTTTCAGCATCTGAGCAGTTAAACATTTTCTTCTTTTTGGCAACGTTCAGCATTGCCAGAGGCCACACCCCGACTCTGTTTTGGGGGTACCAGGTAGTGCCAGGAGTCAAACCACCCAGATTAACACTTGAGAGTTAAGTGTTCTCCCGCACACAAGCACCCCCACCTCACAGTTATGTGGAGACAAAATGTGCTCGTGAGGAGGGGATATGGGCGGGAAGATACTGTGGCACTGTGGATCGTGTGTGAGCTGTGCTCGTGTCTGAGCTCTCCCGGGAAAGAGACTCCAGGAAGAAGTGTTCTGTGCCAGTGGTTATGAATGGGACCCTCTGTGGGTGAGGCAGAGAGTAGGGAGGCCATCCTCCCATTACCCAAGGGATTTTTTTTTTGGGGGGGGGAGTCACACCTGCTGATGCTCCTGGCTCTGCACTCAGGTTACTCCTGGCTCTGCACTCAGGAATTACTCCTGGTGGTGCTCAGGGGATCATATGGGATGCTGGGAATCAAATCTGGATTGGTCACATGCAAGGCAAACACCCTACCCACTGTGCTATCGCTCCAGCCCCCACCCAAGGGGTATTAAATGAAGTCTGAAGGATGAGCCAGGTACCCAGTGGTGTCCCCTGAGCACGGGCAGAGCCAGCCGTGGACTCACTGCATTTCTGAGCTGCAGGAAGTCCCCCGAGGCTGGCCCTCAGCGCTCGCATCCTGTTCCTCAGGTGAGGTCATGGGCATTGGGCGTTCCTTCGAGGAGGCCTTCCAGAAAGCTCTGCGCATGGTGGACGAGAACTGTCTGGGCTTCGATCACACCGTCAAGCCAGTCAGCGACATGGTAAGTGCTGCCGACGCGCCAATCTTTCAGGAGTTGGAGGAGGGCCTGTGACGGGGTGGGGGGGGTTTACCAGACCCGCCACCACCCCCCACCACCTGTCCCTCTGGCCTCGTCCCCGCTAGGAGCTGGAGACGCCAACCGATAAGCGGATCTTCGTGGTGGCTGCTGCCCTGTGGGCCGGCTACTCGGCGGAGCGCCTGTACGAGCTCACGCGCATCGACCGCTGGTTCCTGCACCGCATGAAGCGCATCATCGCGCACGCTCAGCTGCTGGAACAGCACCGGGGCCAGCCGCTGCCCCCCGACCTGCTGCACCAGGCCAAGCGCCTGGGCTTCTCCGACAAGCAGATCGCGCTGGCCGTTCAGAGGTCAGTGACAGCTGGGTCGGGGGGGGGGCGGGGCGCCCAGTCTGGGCACAGAGAGTGCTGGTAGCGCTGCTGGCTCCTTCCCAGGACATGGGGGTGATTGCACCCCGCTGCTCGGCCTGCACCCCGGGCCCGCGTGCTGAGAGCCCCGTCCTCTTCAGCACAGAGCTGGCCGTTCGCAAGCTGCGCCAGGAGCTGGGGATCTGCCCGGCCGTGAAGCAGATTGACACGGTGGCGGCCGAGTGGCCGGCCCAGACAAACTACCTGTACCTGACGTATGGCGGCACCACCCACGACCTCACCTTCCGGTCCCCTCACGTGCTGGTCCTGGGCTCCGGGGTCTACCGCATCGGCTCCAGCGTGGAGTTCGACTGGTGCGCCGTGGGCTGCATCCAGCAGCTCCGGAAGGTGCGGACCCCATGCTCGGCCTGTGTGTGCGTCTGCCCGGCCCCCTCCACCCCCTGCTGCCGCCCCTCCTGTTACCCGGTCCCTCTCTCCCACCCCCTCCTTTTCTCCATTGTTGTTGCTGCGCAAACACGCCCGGCTGTGGCTGGCTTTTGTTTATTTTGGGTGTGGGTTTTGTTGAGGTTTTATTGTCTTTGTTCTGGGGGCCACACCTGGCAGTGCTCAGGGCTCCCTCCTGGCTCTGAGCTTAGGAATTAGCCTCTTGCAAGGCCAACACCCTCCTTGCCCGCCGTCCTTTGAGCTGTGATCCTCACTCGGGCCCACACACCAGGCTCCATTCACACTCAGCCACGGTGCTCAGAGACCCACTCGAGCCATACTTCCTGGCCACGAAATTTGCACCTCTTTTTAGTGGGGGCTAGCACCCCTTTTGCTGGTGCTTATACACAATGGCTGCTTGCTTCTGGTAAGTGCTTGGACTGCCGGGGGCCACCAAGAGCAGAGCTTCTGGGATCATGCTGGGTACATGTGGGACTCCAAGAATTCAAACTCATGACCGTGGACTTGTAAGGCAGGTGCTGTAAGCCATTGCTACTAGTATGGCCCTACCCCGGTGTCTGTTACGGGACTCCCGGTAGGGAGGGTTCCCTTAGGCCCCTCCGGTGGCCCTGAGCAACTCACCCGGCCCGCTGAGCGGGGCACTCTGAAGTCCGGGCGACCACCTCGTTACAGATGGGGTATAAGACCATCATGGTGAACTACAACCCCGAGACAGTCAGCACCGACTATGACATGTGTGACCGACTCTACTTCGATGAGATTTCCTTCGAGGTAACGGCCCCCATGAGCCCGGGTGGGAGATGCCTGGCGGTTGGGGAGCCGTGAGCAGGCCCGGGACCCACTAGTCCCTCGCCGTGTGTCTCCGCCCTGCCCGGCAGGTGGTGATGGACATCTATGAGCTGGAGAGCCCCGAGGGCGTGATCCTGTCCATGGGTGGGCAGCTGCCCAACAACATGGCCATGGCCCTGCATCGGCAACAGTGCCGGGTCCTGGGCACCTCGCCCGAGGCCATCGACTCTGCCGAGAACCGTTTCAAGTTCTCCCGGCTCCTGGACACCATCGGCATCAGCCAGCCCCAGTGGCGGGAGCTCAGTGATCTCGAGGTGGGCCGGGCCTGGGGCGGGGCGGGGGCGTGTGGGGCTGCCAGGGCGGGCCAGAGGGACCAACGGCTTGGCCTCCCATGCCCGCAGTCTGCCCGCCAGTTCTGCCAGACGGTGGGGTACCCCTGCGTAGTGCGGCCCTCCTACGTGCTGAGCGGGGCGGCCATGAACGTGGCCTACACGGACGGGGACCTGGAGCGCTTCCTGAGCAGCGCGGCCGCGGTCTCCAAGGAGCACCCCGTGGTCATCTCCAAGTTCATCCAGGAGGCCAAGGTGGGAGTTGGCGGGCAGGCACAGGACTGGCGACGCCAGAGGAGGAGGCGCCGGGTGGGGGGGAGCAGTAGCGGACAAGATGGCTCTGGCCTCCAGCACCTTGTCCTGTGCCGCCCGTCCCCCAGGAGATTGACGTGGACGCCGTGGCCTGCGATGGCGTGGTGGCGGCCATCGCCATCTCAGAACACGTGGAGAACGCAGGCGTGCATTCGGGCGACGCCACGCTGGTCACCCCGCCCCAGGACATCACCCCCAAGACCCTGGAGCGCATCAAGGCTATCGTGCACGCCGTGGGCCAGGAGCTGCAGGTCACAGGGCCCTTCAACCTGCAGCTCATCGCCAAGGTCAGTGACGGGGCCGTGGGGAGGGGAGCGGTCAGCACTGGGGCAGCAGGGCCCCTGGGTTTGTGTTGGTCGGACCAACACCCCCACACGCAGCGGTGGGCGAAGGGGGGGAGTTGCGTCCACGGCATGGTTTCCACCTCCCAAAGAGCGGGAGGCCTGACCCCGCCTCTGTGCTCCAGGACGACCAGCTGAAGGTCATCGAGTGCAACGTGCGCGTCTCTCGCTCCTTCCCGTTCGTCTCCAAGACCCTCGGGGTGGACCTCGTGGCCCTGGCCACGCAGGTCATCATGGGGGAAGAAGTGGAGCCCGTGGGGCTCATGACTGGCTCCGGCGTAGTGGGAGTGAAGGTGAGGAGCGAGGAGGGGAACCCAGGGCGAGGGGTCAGAGGCGGGGATCTGAGGGCCCTTCTCCCTCGGGCACACCTGTGGCTGGGGTGTGGCTCCCAGAGGGGCCGGGGCAGCTTGAGGGAGTGGACTGGAGGATGGGCAGGACATGAGCATGGCAGGACCTGGGGCCAGGGAAGAGCAACGCTTGTAGAATTTGGAGCCGCCACTGTGCCCTGGCGTGGGGACCCAGCCGAGGGGACGTGACGGGCACTTCAGGAAGGGAGTTGCCCCCTCATGCCTCGCCCCCTGCCCCCTCCCATCCCCCAGGTGCCCCAGTTCTCCTTCTCCCGCTTGGCGGGGGCTGACGTGGTGCTGGGCGTGGAGATGACCAGCACGGGGGAGGTGGCGGGCTTCGGGGAGAGCCGCTGCGAGGCCTACCTCAAGGCCATGCTGAGCACGGGCTTCAAGATCCCCAAGAAGAACATCCTGCTGACCATCGGCAGCTACAAGGTGTGAGGGGCAGAGTCCCCACAGGCGCGGAGGGAGGCGGGTGAGCTGCCCCTTCGCCGTGGAGATGGACGGTGTGGTCTTCCGCCTCCAGAACAAGAGCGAGCTGCTCCCGACGGTGCGGCTGCTGGAGAGCCTGGGCTATAGCCTCTACGCCAGCCTGGGCACCGCCGACTTCTACACCGCGCACGGCGTCAAGGTGCAACACCCTCTACCCCTGCCATCACCCTCCCAACACTCGGCTGGTTGCCGACACTCGGCTCGGGGAAACCTCCCTCGGGCTGGCCCACCTGACCCCGCCTCTGCGCCGCAGATCACCGCCGTGGACTGGCACTTCGAGGAGGCGGTGGACGGTGAGTGCCCACCGCAGCGCAGCATCTTGGAGCAGCTGGCCGAGAACCACTTCGAGCTGGTGATCAACTTGTCCATGCGGGGCGCAGGGGGCCGGCGCCTCTCCTCCTTCGTCACCAAGGGCTACCGCACCCGGCGCCTGGCCGCCGACTTCTCCGTGCCCCTCATCATCGACATCAAGTGCACCAAGCTCTTTGTGGAGGTGAGGAGGCCGGGCGTGTCGGGTGGTGGGCAGGTGCGGGGAGTGCCCACGGCCCAAAACCCTCCCTGGGTGGGACCCTGCAATCCGGGTTGCCCTCCACGATTTGAAGCTGAGCCCGGGGTGTGCTTCCCCCAACTCTCTCCCCCGCCCCCGGCAGGCCCTGGGCCAGATCGGGCCGGCGCCCCCCATGAAGGTGCACGTGGACTGCATGACCTCCCGGAAGCTCGTGCGGCTCCCTGGTGAGTGCTCCCTGCTGAACACTCCTCCCCAGCGATTGTGCTCCTCGGGGTCCGCGCACAAGCCAGCGTTTGGGCTGATGCCCGGGTGTGGTGGGAGAAAGTGGACAGCCGTGTATTGTAGGGTCTTCACTGCCATCCCTTGGCCTCCTCTCCCTGCAGCACACGCTGCTGCTTTTCCAACAAGCGCTGCTCACCTCTGCCTCTTCCTCTCAGCCCTTGGGGGTGGGGAGGGGCTGGGCCAGGGGCCACTCACAGCTGTGCTTGTGCACTCTCCTGGTGTTGCACGGGGGACCGTGAGGTTCTGGTCTTGAGCTGGGGATTGGCCATATACAGGGCCGGTGCCATCGGCCCCCACGCCCTCTCTTAGCCCCGCTGACCTCGCCCGCCTGTGCCCCCAGGCTTGATTGACGTGCATGTGCACCTGCGGGAGCCGGGTGGGACGCACAAGGAGGACTTTGCATCGGGCACCGCCGCAGCCCTGGCCGGGGGCGTCACCATGGTGTGCGCCATGCCCAACACCTGGCCCCCCATCACCGACGCCCCCGCCTTGTCCCTGGCCCAGAAGGTGAGGGAGGAGCCTGCCCTTCCCCACGTCCCACCCCCACCCCCTGCCTGGCTGGAGCCCACGGGCCTTCTCTCCCCTGCACCGCCTGCAGTTGGCAGAGGCCGGTGCCCGCTGCGACTACGCTTTGTTCCTCGGGGCCTCGGCGGATAATGCGGGCACCTTGGGCCCCGTGGCCGGCTCGGCCGCGGGGCTGAAACTCTACCTCAACGAGACCTTCTCTGAGTTGCGGCTGGACAGCGTGGCCCAATGGATGGAGGTAGGGGCCGGGCTCGCCCCGCGGGGAGGGCCAAGGGAGGGGACCACGCATGCTGAGTCAGCCCCCGGTGTCCACCCACCCCAGCACTTCGAGACGTGGCCGGCCCACCTGCCCATCGTGGCCCATGCCGAGCGGCAGACCCTGGCGGCCGTGCTCATGGTGGCCCAGCTGACGCAGCGCCCGGTGCACATCTGCCACGTGGCCCGGAAGGAGGAGGTGAGGGGGGTGTCCAGCCCCCACGCTGCGAGCTGGGGGGCTGGGGGAGCAGGGAGCCCTGGGGGGCGGGCCCAGAGGCATCACCTCTCGCGCGGTCCCCAGATCCTCCTGATCAAGGCTGCCAAGGCCCGGGGGCTGCCCGTGACATGTGAGGTGGCACCCCACCACCTCTTCCTGAGCCGGGATGACCTGGAACGCCTGGGGCCGGGCAAGGCTGAGGTGCGGCCCGAGCTGGGCACACGCCAGGACGTGGAGGCCCTGTGGGAGAACATGGCCATCATCGACTGCTTCGCCTCGGACCACGGTGAGGGCCTGGAGGTGTCCTCCTGGGGGGACGCTGGGTGGGAGGGGTGGGGCAGGGCTGGCTGGTGGGGTGGGGCTAGGGATGACAGGGGCGGGGCTGGCGGGTGGGGTGGGGCCAGGGAGGTCCGGGGCGGGGCCAGGAAGACGGGGCGGGGCTCAGGGCCTCTCTGTTCCCCCCAGCGCCCCACACCGTGAAGGAGAAGTGCGGGCCGCGGCCGCCGCCCGGCTTCCCAGGCCTGGAGACCATGCTGCCGCTGCTGCTGACGGCCGTGAGCGAGGGCCGCCTGGGCCTGGACGACCTGCTGCAGCGCCTGCACCACAACCCCCGCCGCATCTTCCACCTGCCCCCGCAGGAGGACACCTACGTGGAGGTGGGCCGGGGTGGGGGCCTCTCGGGAGGGACTGGGGGGACGGGGGGGGGGGCAGCGGGGGGGGAGTTCCCCGGCATGACCCCTGTGGCCCCACGTAGGTGGACCTGGAGCACGAGTGGACGGTCCCCAGTCACATGCCCTTCTCCAAAGCACGCTGGACGCCCTTCGAAGGGCAGAAGCTGAAGGGCACCGTGCGCCGCGTGGTCCTGCGAGGGGAAGTGGCCTACATTGACGGGCAGGTGCGCAGTCCCGCGGCCCCCCCTTGTGCCGGCGGGAGGCAGTCTGACACCCCGCTCAACTGGCCGCTCACCCCATGCCCATGGCCTTCCCATCACAGGTCCTGGTGCCCCCAGGCTACGGACAGGATGTGCGCAAATGGCCTCAGGGAGTCGTGCCCCAGCCCCCGCCCCCCGCCCCCGCCCCTGCCGCCAGTGAGATTTCCACGGTGAGTGCTGCTCCACGGGAGGCTCAGTTATGGGAACCAGGTGCTTGTCTCAATCCTTCAACTCCCTGCCGCACTCTCGGAGTGTCCTGACACCCCAAAGTGACCTGTGGAGGGGGTGACCACAGGTCCTCGCATGCGCTCTCTCTCCCCAGACACCCGAGAGGCCCCGCCGCAGCACCCCGGGGCTTCCGGAGAGCCGCTTCCACCTGCCACCTCGGATCCACCGAGCCTCCGATCCTGGTCTGCCTGGTAAGAGCCGGGGCCACACGCCCCACTTCCCCACGGGGCAGGGAGCCGCTTCCTCGTGGTCCCAGATGGATGGGCTGGGCCCTCTCCATCCTCCCCTCCCGGGCCTTCGTGGCAGGATCCTCCCCGGGGGGCTGCCCCTGGGCTGCTTCTCACAGCCCTTTCTTGTCGTGGGCAGCTGTGTTCCTCTGCCCAGGAGCCAGGACCCCGCGGGGCAGCAGAGTGTGGGGTAAATCCAGGTTGCCGTGGGTGTGAGCCTGGCCACCCGCTTGCCTCGGGTCACCTTTGGGCTGGGGGTCTGCGGGTGGGGGCAGGAAGACCCCGGAAGTCACATGCCTGTCCTCAGCACTGCGTGGCCTTCTTGCTCCCCCCCATCCCTGGACCGGCTGTCGCGTGGTGTGTGTTGGTTTGACACGTGCACTGGGGTGCAGAGGGTGGTATGGGGGCCGCAGCCACAAACTGGCTGACATCTGCCTCACGTGGCCCCTTTGCAGCCGAGGAGCCAAAGGAAAAGTCCTCCCGGAAGGTGGCTGAGCCGGGTGAGCCATCCCGCCCTCCCCCCCCATACACACACACACACACACACACACACACATGCACCCGTCATCTGGGGACCCCAGGGAGGAATTCTGACCCGTCTCTCCTGCCCCATCCTCCCCTGCAGAGCTGACGGGCACCCCGGACAGTGCCTGCTACCCTCCACCACCAGTACCTAGACAGGCATCGCCCCAGAACTTGGGGGCCCCGGGCCTGCTGCACCCCCAAACCTCACCCCTGCTGCACTCACTAGTGGGCCAGCATATCCTGTCTGTCCAGCAGTTCACCAAGGACCAGGTGCTGTGGGTGGAGGTGTGGGAGCGAGGAGGGCCCCCCTCCCCCCACCCCAGGAGTTTCGAGGACCCCCCCCCACCGTCGGGGCTGGGGGCCCGGTGCTGATGGGGCTGGCGGTGGTTCTGCCTTAGATGTCTCACCTCTTCAATGTGGCGCACACGCTGCGGATGATGGTACAGAAGGAGCGGAGCCTGGACATACTCAAGGTCAGGGGCTGCCTGGGCGCCTGGGCGGGGCTGGAGCCCCGGGGCGGGGCTGGGGCGGGGCTGCCGTGGTCTGGGGCCTCCCTCGGGCCGCACAGAGGGCCCTGCCTTCACCCCCAGGCTGTTAGGGAATCCCAAGCACTGCACCCCCCCCCCCCATCTGCTCCCAATTCCCGGGTGATGGGCCCGCAGGGACGCGCGGGTGTTTCCCTCCCTGCCCTGCGTGGAGGCCGCACCGCAGCAACCGGGGTGGCAGGGGCAGGGCGGGGCGCTGGAGCGGGGGTGTCGGGGCGCTGCCCTCAGCGCCCCTGTCCTGCATCCAGGGCAAGGTGATGGCCTCCATGTTCTACGAGGTGAGCACGCGGACCAGCAGCTCCTTCGCCGCGGCCATGGCCCGGCTGGGCGGCGCCGTGCTCAGCTTCTCGGAGGCCACGTCGTCCGTGCAGAAGGGCGAGTCCCTGGCCGACTCGGTGCAGACCATGAGCTGCTACGCCGACGTGGTGGTGCTTCGCCACCCCCAGCCCGGCGCCGTGGAGGTGCGGAGGGGCGCGGGGTCCGGGAGGGCCGGGCGCAGGGCGTGCGTGGGGGGTGCCCCGGGGCCCGGCCTGCCGAGATCCTCCAGCCCCCGCCGTGCCCACAGCTGGCAGCCAAGCACTGCCGGAGGCCAGTGATCAACGCGGGCGACGGCGTGGGCGAGCACCCCACGCAGGCGCTCCTGGACATCTTCACCATCCGTGAGGAGCTGGGCACCGTCAACGGCATGACGGTGAGGCCCCGCAGGGCTGCTGCGGGAGAGGGAGGGCAGGGAGGCCGGGAAGACCCCCTCCCGTCCCCCTCCGGAGGTTCTCGGTGCGGGCCGGGCCTGACGACACACCCTCACTCCCCCAGATCACCATGGTGGGCGACCTGAAGCACGGGCGCACGGTGCACTCGCTGGCCTGCCTGCTCACGCAGTACCGCGTCAGCCTGCGCTACGTGGCGCCCCCCGGCCTGCACATGCCCGCCAGCGTGCGCGCCTTCGTGGCCTCCCGGGGCACCAAGCAGGTGAGTCCGGGCGGCCCCGCGGGTCCCTGGGCGCGGGTGGGGCCCCTCCACCGCCGCCACACCCTGCCCTGTGCCCTCTGCCCTCCGCCCCCCTGCAGGAGGAGTTTGAGAGCATCGAGGAGGCGCTGCCCGACACCGACGTGCTCTACATGACCCGGATCCAGAAGGAGCGTTTCGGCTCCGCGCAGGAGTATGAGGCCGTGAGTCTGGGGCCCGCGGGAATGGGGGTCCTGGGATGGGGGAGGGGGCAGCGTGGCGGGGGCTCTGCTCCCGCTCCCTCTGCCCAGGGCGCCCATGGGCCTCGTCCTCCTCGCAGTGCTTCGGCCAGTTCATCCTCACCCCCCACATCATGACCCGGGCCAAGAAGAAGATGGTGGTCATGCACCCCATGCCCCGCGTCAACGAGATCAGGTGAGCGGGCAGCCAGGTGGTAGGCAGGCTACGGCCAGAGCTCTCCGCAGGGGCTGACCACACTCTCTCCATCTGTCCTTCGGCAGCGTGGAAGTGGACTCCGACCCCCGGGCCGCCTACTTCCGCCAGGCCGAGAACGGCATGTACATCCGCATGGCCCTGCTAGCCACCGTGCTGGGCCGCTTCTAGGCCGGTGCCCCCCACGGGGGCAGCCCACAGGGCACCTTACACCCACTCGCTCGGGCCTGGGACACAGGGCCCGGTCACCCCACCCCCCCTTGCCACGCCTCCCACCTGTACAGTCACTTTTGTACCGACCCAATAAAGCTGAATTGTCTCTCGGGCCTGTCGCCCTGGGTCTCGTGCTGCAGCCTAGGTTGTGGGTGACATCGGTGAGTGTCCCCTGCCAGAGGTGTCTGGGGACCCCAGGGAGGACTTCTGACCCGTCTCTCCCGCCCCATCCTCCCCTGCAGAGCTGACAGGAATCCTGGAGAGCGCCTGCTACCCTCCACCACCGGTACCTAGACAGGCATCGCCCCAGAACTTGGGGGCCCTGGGCCTGCTGCACTCACTAGTGGGCCAGCATATCCTGTCTGTACAGTAGGTCACCAAGGACCGGGTGCTGGGGGTGGGGGTGGGAGAGCAAGGAGGGGCCCCAGGAGCTTTGATGGCATCTGCCTGGCTCCCCCCCCTGCCAGAAGCCACAGCGGTGGCTGCGTCCTCAGCCCGGTGCCTGGTACTGAGGATCAATCGCTCCTCCCGACCCCCTTTCCTGCTCCCTGAGCCCTGAGAGCCTCCACGGGGAGGAGCCTCCCAGTTGCTGGACACCTGCGGAGTCTGTGCCCCAGGCTTCCATCAGTCCCTAAGTTGTCTCCCTCTGGCTGCAAAACTCCAGGTGAGGCACTGGGGATCTAGGTCAAAGCTGGCACATGTGAGAGACTTGGGTTTGGTTCCAGAACCACCACCCCCCCCCCAAAAAAAAAAAAAAACATCCTGAACAGGCATCCAAGGGCGAGCAGGGTCTGGCTGTGGGGGCTGTTCAGGCTGACTGCAGGTCCCACCCAACTGAACAAAGAGCTTATCGGTCCATCCCAGGAGCCGGGAAGGGTGCAAGAACTTCCCTGCATCGTCTGGTTCCATCCTCACTTGGACAATTTCTGGGCGGTTCACCCCCAATCTGTAGTCTGCTGGGCTGGGAGGAGGATGAAGCTTCAGCCCTAGTGGGGGGTCTGCCAGCAGGCAGGGGGAAACGGGCTTTCTTTAGGGCTGAGTGTGCAGTCAAAGCCTGAAGCGCAAATTAAGAGGGTTCGTAGCCCAGCCCAGGGGCTGAGGGATGGGGCCGCCTGCTGCCTTGGGTGCTGGGCCTGGATTTCTCGGCTCCCTGGAGCTCTTGGCTGGTGGGAGAAGCGTAACAGTTACAGAACATGCCTCCTCCTCGGCAGAACTTGAGTCGCCCACTTGGGTGACGATTTCTGCAGGTTCCCGAGAACCCGTCACACACGCGTCCCCACAGCCCCCAGAGCCCAGTGTCTGGGCGGGAACAGCCTTTGCTGCCAGGCCCGCGGTGGTGGGAGGTGTTCCCGCTCCTTTCCCAGGCTCTCCTGATCGTAACACAGCTCCCAGCCGAGAAAACTTCTTTCCCACTCAGCCAGAAATACTCGGGTATATCTTGGGATACTGGAAACTTCTAATAAAGCTACCGACCAGACACAAACCACGCCCCGCAGGTGAGCCAAGACCCCAGCCGGCCTCACAAGCCCATTGAGAAATGAGCTTCGTACCCAGCCACGGTCATGAGAAAATGTCTTGAGATTTAACGTACCATCTGAGATTTAACCTACCTGAGATTTAACCTACTCTCTGTTTTCAAAAGAGATCAGGGGCCGGAGTGATAGTCTGGTGGGTAGAGCAGGTGCTCTGATCAGTCTCTGTGGGAGTGATGGGTGACACCTGGCAGCCCTCAAGGATCACTCCTGGCGGTGCTCAGGGACCATACGTGGTGCTTTTTTTTTCCTTTTTGGGTCACACCCGGTGAGGCACAGAAGTTATTACTGGCTCATGCACTCAGAAATTACACCTGGCGGTATTCAGGGGACCATATAGGATGCTGGGAATCAAACCCGGGTTGGACACGTGCAAGGCAAACGCCCTACCCGCTGTGCTATTCCACATGATGCTATCTTTCTGGCCCCTCTAAACATGTGTTGACGCGCATGGACAAGTGAACCTTGGCCTAGAATTTGCGTCTGAGGAAGTGGGAGAACTCAGGACACCACCCCTCCCGCCCCCTCTCCGCTCCAAGGGGCCCACACCAGGCATGGGCTGTGTGGGAGGAGGAAGCCAGGGGCCAGGACAGTCGCGGTTGGGGTGCTGAGGCGGGGGTGAGGGTGCCCTCTTCCCAGGGTCCCGTCGTGGTCAGTCACAACCATTGATCAAAGGGCCTTTGCACAGGCCCTGGGGGCTAAGTCGGGAACCAGCACTGGAAGGCGATGTCAGGGTAGGACCTGGGACGGGTCACCCACTCTGCACAATCCCAGACATACCTGTCATTATTGCCTCCCACCTGGCAGGGCTGTAGCCTGGCCCCGCTGCCCAGGGATGGAGCTGAAGGGGCACTAGCAGTGGACCCCCACCACTTCTGCAAGGGTCACACTGAGCCAGGAGCCCTGGGAACACAGGACAGAGGCAGGCCCTACCCCAGTGACGCACCTGTCCCCGTCCCCGGGCGCCCAGAGGCCATGTCGCGTCTGAGGCCTGTTTGGGGCACAGTGTCCAGGACGGCAGGGGGAAGCCTGGTTCTGGCCAACTTCTCGGTTGGGAAATCACCACCTGGCATCTGGCGGGCTTGAAACCTGCTGGTTCGGGTAAACTTGGCTCTCTCTGAGTTCTTGGATCTGGTTCTTTTGTTTCTCTCCCGGTGTTTGGCTACAATCCTCTTCATATTTATAGCTCGTCTGGGTTGAGTCAAGGGAACAAGGAAGCGGAATGGGACGTTCAGACCAGCCAGAGCTGGGCAGTGCCCGGGGGCTAGACATCTGGGCTCAGCTCTCTCTCCCTCCTCCTCCCCCCCCCCCCCCCCCCCGCAACTCAGTGGGGCGGGGCCTGGGGGGACACATGTCTACCCAAGTTTCCCCCTTCTGTTCTCTGCTGGACTCCTGCTTGCTTTTTAAAAATAAGGGCCACAACTGAGGGTGCTAGGGCTCTCCCTAGTGTTGCTGGGGTCCAGGGATGAAACATGAGGTCTTGGCATGTCTGGTGGTGCTTGGGGGAACCATATGGGATGCCGGGGATCAAACCCAGGTTGGCCATGTGCAAGGCAAGCGCCCTCCCTGCTGTCATTGCTCTAGTCCTGTTTCCTTATTTTTATTTTTTACTTTTTGGGTCACACCCAGCGATGTACAGGGGTCACTCCTGGCTCTGCACTGAGGAATTACTCCTGGCAGTGCTCAGGGGACCATATAGGATGCTGGGAATCGAACCCGGGTTGACCGCGTGCAAGGCAAACACCCTACCTGCTGTGCTATCGCTCCAGCCCCTCAGTTTCCATTCTTAAGGGCAAGCAGAGTGGGGCCAGAGAAATTGTGCAAGGGTTAGGGCATTTGCCTTGCACATGGCCGATCTGGGTTTGATCCCCAGCACCCCATATGGTCTCCCCAGACCCCACCAGCAATGATCTAAGAGCACAGAGCTAGAGGAAAGCCCTAAGAACAGCTGGATTTATCCCCCCAGTATTTAATTAGAGAAAAGCGGTGGGGAGATAATTGGGGTGTGGCCTGGGTGGTCCCTGGCTGGTATAAGCCCCCCAAAAAGAATAGAAGCTAGAGCCTTATCCTAGAGCAGAGCCCTGCGGCAGGCTGGGGCACCTAGGAACAGGCCTGAGCTGCAGAGGTGGGGGGGGGGAGGTGGACAGCGCCTCCAGGGCTGCCCAGTGCCCAGGGGCCCGACATTACTGCAGGGGGCTTAGGCAGCGGGGGAGCCAGCAGGAGTGCAGAGAGATGGTTTCTAGCCTGGGGGCCCCCACACTGACAGCCCCCCCACCCGAGTTTTGAGGGATCATTTGGGATTACACCTGCACCCTGGAAGGGGAGAGAGACGGGTCAGAGGCCACGGTTCCAGCCCTGATGTGGGGAAGGGCAAAGATGAGCTTGGCAGGAGCCCCAGAATACTTCAAGGAGACTCCCTAAATACAGTGCTCCACAGAGGTGGGAGACTGACAGGAAGAGGGGTGCCGTGTTCACTTTCCTGCTTGGGTCCAGAAATTTCCTCGTGTCGGCTGATGACCTCCACTGCCACTATAGCGCCAGCCACATGGGGGCGCTGCTCCCCCTCGCACTGAGTGACAGCAGCAGCCCCGCTTTAGGACATAGGGCAGAGGGGACCCCTGGAGGGAGGCTGACCCCCACCTTTTTTGTTTGTGTTTGGGGGCCACGTGACGGTGTTCAGAGGATCCTCCTGCCTCTGCACACAGGAATTACTCATCGCCAGTGCTCGGGATCCCGGGGCACCAACCTCCGGAGGGCCTGCTGTGCTCTCTATCACCCTGTGCTTCCTGCGGACCCCAGGTGGGCTGCTTCCCTGGCCAGGAAGTGGGCAGCTGAGCCTGCCCCGAGGTCCGCATGTGGCCGTTCCTGGGCCTCCATGCTTGCTGCTGTCTTGGCTGTTGGTGCCTCCCGAGCACGCAGCCCCATGCCAGCCTGCCTCCTCCTCCCGGCTAGTTAATCAGCCGTGGAATGAGGGGGGTGATGAATGGGCGAGGGGCCTTCCCGCAGAGAGGGGGCCGGCAGCAGGAGATAAGGCCCTGCAGGCCAGCTCCTGCAGATAAGGTTTCCTGTCTCCCTGGGGAGGCTGTCTGAGAAGCTCCTCACCCCACCCTTCCCTGGACCCCCAGACTGAGACAGATGCCGAGGTGGGAGGAACCAGGGAGACCTGCAGGGGGAGGGGGGGAGGGGGAGGTGGGGGAGGGGAGTGAGCCGGGGACAACCAGAACTGATTCACCCCTGATGGTGATTTAGCAGCTGGGAAACCTCAGTTTCCCCATTTGCAAAGGGCAGGTAAGACTGGTCAGGGCACCATGCCCGCGCTTGTGTGAAGACCCAACCCACGCTGGCTCCTGGCCTGGCTGTCAGGGTGCTGCACCCCCAGAGTGTCTCGTGTCTACATTCACCCCTTTCCTGGCAGCATGTCACAGGACAGTCACAGCAGCCGGTGAGGACGGCAGGGCTGAGGGGGGCGCAGCTGGCAGAGAAGCCACTTCTGTGGGAATGAGACGGGGCCTGGAACCTCCGCCACGCACCGCTGGGCAACCTGGGGGTGTCCCCTCTCCCTCTCTGGGCCCGGCTCCTCCCCCGCCCAGGGACCTGGCCACCCCAGGGCCAAGCGATCCACAGCAGAGATCTATGCGCCCTCCCCGCCCCCTCCTGCCGCTGGGGGCCTGGAATCAATGAGACAGAAAATGAGAAAGTCTCGGGAGCAGCGCAGCGTGGAGAGCAGCTGGGGCGGCCCCGCGCTGCGGGGGGTGGACTGTCCCCCACCCCAGCGGTGGCCGGCCGGGGGACCCCAGCGGAGAGCAGAGCAGGGAGGCCTGCTTTCTGGAAGGCTGCCCTTGAAGAGATGGGCATGTGGGGGGAGCAGCAGTGGAGGCGGCCAGGACCTGCCTTGGGGCAGGGTCTGCGGGGGGGGGGGCGCGAGGCAGGTCCCCCCGCGACGCCGGAGAGAGGATTTCCTTTTTTGCTTTCCACACATCTTTGTTGGACTCTTCAAACTGATGTGCTCTGCTTTTAAAATAAGGTTTCTTTCCTCAGGGGGAAGGGAGACCTGGCAGAGAGATCCAATGGGCCGATGGAACGTGTCTGTGAGGGCTGGAGTGATGGCAGCCCCGACTGCTGGAGGCAGGGCAGCGCCCAAGCACAAAACCGTGGGGTTTGTTGTTTTGGGCCCATGCCCGGCAGTGCTCGGGGCCGACTCTTGATTTTGTGCTCAGAGATCACTCCTGGTGGTGCTCGGGGGCCATATGTGGTGCCAGGGATCAAAAGCCAGCCCAGAAGGTGGCAAGACAGGCATCCACGTGCATGAGAGTCTTTACCTGGTGGTGATGCTTGTGGAACCAGGGCCACAACCCACAGTGCTGGGGGGACACCAGGGTCACCCCAGTGGTGCTTGGGAACTCGTGATGCCACACAGTGTTAGAGATTCAGCTGTTTGGAGGGGGTCACACTCAGGAGTGCTCAGGGAGGTTACTCCACACACCAGAGTCACTCTGGGACATGCACTGGGAGAACCACGGGGGCCCGAGGATCGCACAGGCTCCCCATGTGCCAAGCATGTACTCCAGCCCTCTAAGTCATCTCTCTGGCTCTGGGCTGGAGCTGAAGAAAAGGGCACGGAAGGCACGGGCCTTGCTTCCCGCCGACCCCAAGTGTGGCCTCCAAACACAAAAATAAAACAAAAGAATCAACAATCTGGGGCTGGAGCAATAGCACAGCAGGTAGGGCATTTGCCTTGCATGTGGCCAACCCGGGTTCAATTCCCAGCATCCCATATGATCCCCTGAGCACCGCCAGTGGTAATTCCTGAGTGCCGAGCCAGGAGTAAGCCCTGTGCATCACCAAGTGTGACCCAAAAAGCCAAAAAAGAATCAACAATCCCTTTCTGAGACAGTTGGCAAGACCAAAGCTGCTCAGCTGTCTAACTCTTTGACACAGGGGAAAGCACCCGTCAGAGCGGGTGGTGGCCGCTGCATCAGGGCCCCAGGCTGGATTCCCTCTGCCGGGGGTGGAGTGGGGTGGGGTGCTGGCTTGACCAAGGGTCCCAGGCACTGTGTGGGGATCCCAACTCTCACCCAGAGGGACAGCTGCTCTGAGGCCGCTCTGGCCTGGGAGCCTCCTGGCAGCAAGCTGCCCCCAGATCCGGCAGTGGGCAGGTGGGAGGGGCAGGGGCGCTCAGGCTGCCCCCGGAGTGACTCCAGGCCCACCGTCACAGGAGTCGGACAGAACAGACACACGTTTATTAGCGGGGCTGTGCAGCGTCGCCCCCCCTCCTCCGGGACAGCCGAGGGCCCAGCACCAACCGCGGGGGGTGACAGACCCCTGAACATGGAATGTGCAGACGAGAGAGCCCAGCGCGCAGACGCACAGGCAGACAGGCACACGGCACGCACCCACAGCGACAACACGACAACGTGCGAGCATCGGGGCTCCTGCATAGACAGCGAGGCCAGGGAGGGGCGCCCCTGCGACCCCCGCCCCGGCGTAGGCACACAGCAGCACACACGGGCCTTGCCCCAGCCAGCCAGCGGCAGCACAGACGAATGAAGTGCACGGGAAGGACACGGGGACGCCCAGGCTGGGGGGTGCAGGGACCCCGGGACCTCGGCCACCCCCACTTGCCCCGGAGCCTGGGGTCCCCCTGAAGTGGTCACATCTACTCAAGCTGACCCGCTCCCCCACTTTGGTCTTGCCCTCTGGGGCGGGGGGGCCGGGGAGTTGGCAGGCAGTGGGGGGGGATGGAGAAGGGGTGCAGCCCCCAGGCCCCCGTGCCGACCCCTCCCGCGAGCAGGGTGCAGGGGACCCGAGTCCCGGGCCCAGGCTGGCGGCGGGCGGCAGTGGGCAGCCTCAGGCCTGGGGCGGCTCCCGGCAGCGCGGACACTGGGCCATCTCGGGCTGGTGCCGCTCCACCTGCACCGTGCAGCTGGCGAAGCCGAAGCGCGAGGACAGCCGGCTGGTGGCTTCGGCCAGGACAGCCTCGGGGTCCGCCGTGGACTCTGCCGGGGGGATAAGAGGCAGCAGGTTCCCAGGGGAGTCGGGAGCCAGACTGGGGGCGAGATCAGGGCAGGGCAGGGGGCCCGGGGATGGCTGGGCCGGAAGGCTGAGCTGCTGCCCGCTCTGGAGTGTTCGCAGAAGTGTCAACACCGAGAAAACACTGGGGACGCAGCCCCCACTCGCACCCCACACTCCGCACACACTGCGCACACACCCCGTACATATTCCATACATACCCCATACATAGCCCACTCACACCCCTGCACACTTCCCATTCACACCCCACATGGCCCACACATGCCCCACTCACACCCCACATACCTCCCACTCACACCTCACACCCCACCCCTCACACACACCCTGCACACACCCCACTCACATCCCACACACACCCCCCCCCACACACACACCCCCGACACCCCACACACAGCCCGCACATTCCTCACTCACACCTCACACCTCACACCCCCCAAACTTCCACCACTCACCCCACACCCTCCCCACTCACACCTCACCCCCCACACAGACCCTACACACACCCGACTTATACCCCATATACACACACCCCACTCACACACACCCCACACCCTCCCCACACACACCACACACACCAACAGACCCACACACACCCCACACTCACCCCACACACCCCACTCACCTCATACCCCCCACATAAACACCACACACCCCACACAAACCCATATACATTCCCCACATACACCCCACTCACACACACCCCACTCACCCCACTAACACACACCTCACTCACACCCCATTCACACACACCCCACTCACACTCCACATACACAGACCTACTCACACCCCACAGATACCCCCCCATATACACCCCCACTCACATACCCCCCACCCACACATACCCACACCCCCTCTACCCCCTCGCTCCTGCGCGGCCAGTGCTCATGGGCCCGTGTGCCCAGCCCAGCAGGGCCTTGCAGAGGGGCACCTGCGCCCCACGGTCCCATCTACGGGGCAGCAGCAAACCACATGGAGCCTATTCTCGGCTTCTAAATTGCAATCAATCCTCTGATTGCTTCTTGCATCTGGAAGAAACTCAAAACTCCTTTGTCAGCTCGTGAGTCACCGTATATATTTTAATAGCGGGATCAGCATGTGGACAGTGCCGGGTGCTCAGCTGTGCTCGAGCCTACACCACCCGGCACCCGCCCCAGAAACTGCGCTCCAACAGGTGCCCTGCCCCACCCTGGGGTGCAGCGCTGTGACCCGAACCCCAGACCAGTGACTTTCCAGGGCAGCTGTCTCTGCTCTGCTTCAGAGAGGGAGGGGACCCTCTTCTCTGGGCTGCATGTGTATGGAGAATCAGACAGGCAGCCCCCCGCCCAGGGCCCAGCCATCTTCCCCTGGGGGGGAGAGAAGGCCCCAACCCCTGCAGACTCACCTATGGCCAGGTGCGTGGACACCACGTGGTACGTGAGCGTGAGCGACCACAGGTGCAGGTCGTGGATGGCCTGGACGCCGGGCACCGAGAGCAGCGCGTCCCGCACGGGCTCGTAGCCCACGTTGCGGGGGGTAGCTGCAAGCAAGTGTCCGTCATGCTGCCGCCCTGCCCAGAGGCCCCGCCAGGTCCAGCCCGCCCTGCTGCCCGCGTACCTTCCATGAGCACGTACAGCACGTCCCGGAGGGTGGACGCCGTGGAGCCCAGGGCGCAGATGGAGAAGAGGAAGGTGCTGATGGGGTCCGCCGCCTTGCACTCGGGCTGCGGGGAGAGACGCCCCTCAGCCCGGGGCCCCGGGGCCCCTCACAGGGACATCTTGGGGCGTCCTGAGAGGCCTGCCGAGCAGCCAGGGGCTAGGAGCCGGGGCAGGGTTCAGGGGGAGAGGGGGCTGCAGTGAGGGGCAGTCGTGGGTCCTGGAAGGGGGACCCGGGGCTGGAGTCTGGGGGAATGGACAGGGCGAGAAAGTACCTTGAAGTAGATGAGAATGGAGGCGGCCAGAACCCCGAAGCTCTGCAGGAGGTCCCCCAGCACGTGCACAAAGGCCGCCCGGACACTGGTGTTGCCCAGGGGCAGAGGCTCGCCTGAGCCCTCCTCCAGGGGCGCATACTCCGACCCCCGGGACCCGTGGCTGTGGGAGGGCCCAGCCTGGTGCAGCACGAACGCCATCCTGAGGGGGAAAGAGCAGTGGGCGGGGCCCGCTCCCCTGAAGCCCCTCACCCCCCACACCCCCTTCCACGTCCCTCTGTCCCAGGTCCAGAAAGGCGGCTCGTGCAGCCTGGGGTCAAGGATGGACAAGGACGCCAGGCCTGGACTCAGATCCTGGTGCCGCTGCGTGGCCTGGACAAGCCACTGTCCCCTTTGGCCCGTTTCAGTGTGAGCGAGCACAGACGCCCTGCCAGTGGACACGGGGCAGCCCACAGCACGGGGAGTCACGAGGGGGGTGGGGGATGCACGCGATCTTCAGGCTCCATCCTGGTCCTGGTCAGGCCCTGCGTGCACTCCTATGTGTTTGTGTGCACATGTGACCACATGTGTGCACGGGTATGTATCCTGTGTACGTGTGCATGTGCATGCATGTGTCTATTTATACATGCACGTATGTGCGTGTACATGTATTTAAGCTTGCGTGCTTATGCACAGGTTCATGAATATGCATATTTGTGTGTGTGTGCAAGCTGTAGCACTCTAGCTCTGTCCTCCTGTTGTTCTTCAACTTGCTCTAGTGGGCCCAGTAACGTCTCCATCGTGAGACTTCTTGTTACTGTGTGTGGCATACCGAATACATCATGGGGAGCTTGTGAGGCTTTGCTGTGAGGGCAAGATACTCCTGGTAGCTTGCCGGGTTCTCCGAGAGGGGCGGAGGAATCGAACCCGGCTCGGCCAGGCCACCTGCACGCAAGGCAAACGCCCTACCGCTGTGCTATCGCTCCTACTCCAAATTTCATATGTGTGTGTATATACCTATAATCGTATATACATGCATGTGCACATGTGTGTGTTGTCTTGCATACATGTGTCTGTGTGCTTACATGGATGCAAATGTCAATGACAGGAGCATGCGTGTGCATCTGTGTCTATACATATGCATCGATGTTTGGTGTGTGCACACGTGCACAGATACAGGTGTCCATGTACACATGTCTACATGTACACATGCCAGAGGCGCGGTCTCCGTCTGTGAGGGCCACAGCAGGACGTACAGGAGGTTGGCGCAGACGGCGATGCTGGCGGTCAGCAGCATGGCCTGTCCCTCAATGTGGTAGTCGCTGTGCAGCAGGCGGATGAAGGCCAAGTACAGCAGGACACCAGTGACGAGCCAGAGGGACACCACGGAGGCCAAGGCGCCCAGCGTCTCTGCGGGGACACAGCTAGCTCTCAGGGACCGGCCCGTGCCCTCCAGCAAGACTGCAGGGTGCCAGGGCCGGGCAGGGCCTTACCGGAGCGGTGCCAGCCAAAGGTCATGGTGCGGGTGGCCGGTCGCGTGGAGAGCCAGAGGGAGAACAGGCTGCCCGCCATGCTGCCCACGTCCGCCAGCAGGTGTGCCGCGTCGGTCATGATGGCCAGGCTGTGGGCCAGGTACCCGCCTGCAGGGGAACGGGACGGGGGGGGGGGGGTGGTGGTGACTGGCCCAGCTGGGAGCGCAGTTTTCCTCTGCTTTCCTTTCCTTTTTTCTTTTGCATTTTCTATTTTTTTTTTTCTTTTTTGTGGGGGGAGTTTGATGGTGCTCAGAGATCACACCTGCGGGCTCAGGGGAACGCCCTGGGGTGACCAGGGCGGCGGGTGCAGGCCAGTGCCTTAGCACCCGCGCTCAGCCCTGACTCACTGAGTCTTTATAGTGACGTTTTGTTTGTTGGGGGGCCAGAGCCCAGAGGAGCTCACGACCACTCCCTGGTAACGCTGCAGAGATCATGAGATGCCACACTCAGCTCTGGCCCGACCGGAAAGGCCCCTTAACACCGACAAGTCACCCAGGACCCCTCCCTCCACCCCTCTCCCTGTGCTGAGGCCTGGGTACCCTGACTCTCCCTCTGTCTCTGCACCTCCCTCCCGAGGACCTCCTGTGGGGCTGGGGGGCTGCCCCCACTCACCGACCACCTCCCCGGCCATGAAGACACAGCACACGGCGCAGGCAGCATAGAGCTGCCGCTGGGCCCGCAGCCTCTCAGGGGTCAGCCCCGTCGCTGGCAGGGGGTCCCTGTGGCAGTGGTGGTCAGGCATGTCCAGGGCTTTGGGCTCCTGGGAGACGGCCGCAGAGGACTCTGGGAAGAGACTGAGGGGCAGCCCCGTTACCCTGGGGCCTGGCCACAGGCCCATCCTACATCTCTCCCAGGCGCTGGGGCCCACGGGGAGCAGGTCAGCATCCAGCCAGCGTCCCCTCTCTGCTCCCCTGAGGGCGGGAGGCGGGAGAGCATCTTCAGGACTGTCTGGGCTGGTGCTTCAGTAAAGTGACCAGGAGCTTCTGGAGGCGACCCGGGGAGCCAGGACTGGAACTCAGTTCCTTGGGATGGGAACAGCCCAGCTGACACCTTGATTTCAGCCCAGGGAGCCCCATGTGCCTCGTGGAGGCCACAAGAGAAAGGGCGCTTTCGGCCTTTCTGAGTCTGGAGTTTGAGGAGGAACAAGACAAATGTCACCTGAGCTGGATGGTGACAGGAAAGGGTTTGCACAGGGCCTGTCAGAGTCTGGGCCAGAGGCCAGAGTCACTCTAAAGGGCAGGTCTGGTGCCCTGGAAGGAACCCCAAGCAGGGCCGAGGAGGTGGGGTGGCCGTGAAGATGGGGAGGGGTCAGGGAGGACACCAAGCGCCGGCAGGAGAGGCCTTGGGGCAGGTGGGGAGAGGGGACAGGGACACGCATGAGCCAGGGCTGGGTCCCCAGGCTTTCCCCATACCTGTGGTCAGGCCGGTGACAGGGGGCACCTCTGAGGAAGAGGGCGGGGCAGGGCCCACAGTGGCTGGGGCTCCCAGCCCAGAGAACTCACGGGTGGATTCCAGAGCTGGGGTCGTCATGGGGAGGACGGAGCACTGGCCACTGTCACCGAGGGGGCAGGGTGGGCCCACTGGACCAGCACCAAGCATCCACTCCTCTGTCTCTTGTGGGGACGCCACTCTGGCCCAGTTCTCACCCTCGTGATGACCTGCCTCAAGCCTGGCAAGGCCCTGCCCTGCCCACAATAAAGACCCCAGAGACGTTCAGTGCTCTTCAGTGCTCATGGAGACGTGAGCACAGGGCTCAGGCGCCAAAGTGAAGATTCCAGAGAAGTACCAGCGCCTCCCCGCTGAAGAAATCACGGGCAATGGGGCGCGCTGAGGTGTCAGGTGTGGTGGGGCACGGGATGCATGGGAGGAAAAGGCCAGGGCTGGCAGGGAGTTTGACTTCTTGAATCTCAAAAGACCCTCACCAGACTCTGCATCTGAACTCGGGGCTCCAGGCATGCCCAGAGGAGATGCAGGTGACAGAGGGACCTGTGGCTGGTGGGGGGGCCACCCGTGGAAGCCAAGCCTGGGCTGGCGGTCTCCCCAGATGCCTGCGGGAGAGGCTGGTGCTCTCTGGAGAGGATCAGGAACAAAGGGCAGGCCGCAGTGGGGGAGGAGAGACCCCCAAGAGGGAGTGAGGGAGCATCACAGACACCTCACAGGAGCCCCCAGACCACGAGTGGCTGTGGCGGGCTGTGTGGCTTGGGCGGGGGTGGCAGCCAGGGAAGGGGAGGGGTGGACGCTGCGGATGGAGACGCTGGTGTCTGACATGACAGTGCTGTGCGGTCTGCGGGGAACTGGGGAGAGGACACGGAAGGGTCCAGAAGAGTCAGGCCCCGGCTTCCGGCGCAGAATTTAGGAGGGGCAGGTAGGCAGGAAGCGCCTCTTTCCGAAATGCTGCAGGGCCGGGTGACTAATGGTCATATGAGGGCGAAGAGGAGCCGGCAGTCGGAGGCCTGGCGGAAGGTGGTTTGGGGGCTCCTCTCCCGTCCCCGTCACCCTGCCACCACCAATCCTGTGCCACCCATCAACAGGCTCTCCCTTTTGTTCTCGCCAATCGGGTCCCGGAGAAGCATCGTTCGTTGTTGGTGTGTGAGTGGGCGTGGGCGTGTGGGGGCTCCGCTGAGCCAGCGAAGACTGGGGGCCCCTTGCTCCCCGCAGCCCTCGGAACCCCCGGCCCCTGCCCCCAACCTGCACACCATGGAGCAGGCCTGGAGGGCCGCGGGGACGCCAGGCTCGGTCAGGCTAAGCCCCCGAGTGTCTGGGTCCCTGCGGGAGCCCCCGCCAGCCGCCCACGGTCTACGGTCCTGCAGGAAAGGCGGCGCCCCAACTCTCCCTTTCCTTCTGCTCCCCAACCCCACTCCCCCCTACGACCCCCGCCAGGGAAAGCAGGAGAAACGCGCCCTGCGGAGGCCGAGACAAAGGGACAGGGACCTCGAAGACGGAAGACGGCGGCGATGCTGGGGGAAAAGAGAGGGGAAAGAGGAAAAGGGCTGGGCCGCCAGCCCCGGGACGGACGGACTGACGGACGGACGGACCGACAGCCGGCAGGCAAGAGGGCCAGCAGCGCGGCCGCGGGGAGCCGGCGGCGCCGCCAGCGGGCTGCGGGCGCGGGCGGGCGGCGGGACGCGGAGGCGGTTCTGCGGCCGCCCCCGGCCCGCTGTCCCGGCCCGCGGCGCCTCATTTCACACCTCGCCGCCCCCGGGCCCGTCTGTGCCGAGCCGGAAATACCCCCCGGCCGCCCAGCCCGCACCTGCTCCTGCGCCGCCGCCGCCCCCTCGCTTCCCCGCGCCGCGCGCCCGCCCCGCACCCCAGGGCCCGCACAACCGGGCGCCGCGCTCGGGGGGCGCGCAGCTGGAGGGGGCGCCCGGGCCCCCGGCGCGCCCCGGGAAGGGCCTCGGGAGCCGGGGGTGACCGGGTGCCGCCCTCGCCGGCGCCCCGGCGCCCGGCGGACATCGGGGGACGGGCGCGCAGTCCGGCCCGACGGAGGGACCCGACGCGGCGGGGACAGCGCCGCCGGAAGCGGGGTGACCGGGAGGGGGGCGGGGGACGGCCGGAGGGGACCGAGCGCGGCTCGGCGCCGGCCGAGGGGATCGCGCCCGCGGAGACAACGAAATGCAGCGCGGGCGGGAGGGTGGCGCCCCCCGGACCCAGGCCCGAGCCGGGGCCGTCCTACCTCTTCAAACGCAGGCTGCCCCCCGCGCCGCCGCGGTCCCGGGGGCTCACCAGCCGGGTGGTCTCCGAGCCCCCCGCGGCGGGAGTCGGCTCCATGTCCCCGCGACCCCGACCGTCAAGGCGGGGCGGGCCCCGCGCCCGGTGCCGGCGGCCAGGCGCTCCCCGGAGTCGGGCCGCGGGGCCACCCGAGTCCGCGAACTGCGGCCACTGTGGCGGGGAGTCCGGACCGCAGAGCCCGCGGCCGCCCAGCCCCGCCCCGCGTGGGGGGAGCGCCCCAAGCCCCGCCTCCGGCTCCCCGGCCGCCCCCCGCGCCGAGGCCCCGCCTCCCCGCGCCCGGAGCCGGGCGCGGGGACCCCCCCCCCCCCATCCACGGCGGCTGGCCCCGGCCCGCAGGACCCGCATCCCGGCCCGGGGACCTCCCCGCCCCCACCCACAGAGGCGCGGGCAGCTGCGGATCGGGCGCTCGCCCGAGAGGGGAAGGACGCGGGCCGCTCGGACGGGCACCCTTGGCGGGGCGTGCGGGGTCGGAACTCCCGATTTGTGTCGCGACTCGGGGTGACGCGCAGCTCACTGCTCGCCTTGGGTCCGTCGTTGTTCCTGCTTTTCCGAGGGGTAAACTGAGTCCTCGAGGCAGCGTCCGGGCGCGCACAGAAGCCGGATCTCCGCTGCTGTCGGCCCGCGCCCAGCGCGAGAAGTGGGTGCTCCTCCTGCCCCGGGAGGGAGACTGCGGACAGCTGCTGGCCCTTTGCCTCGGAACTTGTGGCACCTGCCCGGGGCATTCATCGCCCGGTTCTCACCGGGGCGCGGGGAAGCAGCGAGTGGTCGCTGGCACGGCCTGCCCCGCCCCCCCCAGCCCAGTCCGCGCATCGGACGCTCCCGCGGCCCCTCACAACTGCCACTTGAGAAAAGGGGGTGGGGAATGGGCTGCAGCGGGGAGGAGAGCGAGTGGTCCTCAATGGCAGGAGTTCGTGATCCTGGGAAGAAACCCATCAGCGGCCCGGGAAGGTCCTGAACGCGGGGCTGAGGGTACACCTGCCCCCGACATGGCCATCCCAAACAATGAGGCCGCGTGTGCACTCGCGGAAAACCCAGCACGGGTGGGGCGCGGGCAAGCGAGAGTGGCTGGGAGGGATGGGGTTAACCCGGGAGAGCTTCGCGGAGGAGGTGAGGCTTGAAAGGATTAGGCAAGCTGGGCGGCGGGCTGGCTGTTCCGGCGGGGGAGAACGCCGGCGCGTGCCAAGGTCTGCGGGCGGCGAGCGCGAAGGGCTGGTACTGCGCCCGGGAGCGCGTCGGAGCGCAGCGCGCCGGAGTCTGCCGCGCGCCCCCGGCCCCCCAAGCACCGCCCAGACAGGACCCCCACGCAGCGGTTTTCTCGAAGCATTCTCCCCTAAAGGGCATCTGGGCCTCAACTCCCACCTTGGGGGGATGGGGAGGGACAAACCGAGGCGGGGAGTGGGGCACCCACCACCCAAGGTCCGGCCAAGGTCACCTTGTTGGCTTGTGCCAGCCCCTGGGATACGCCAAGGGTCACAGTGCCTCCTGCTTGGCGCCGTCGGTTTGGGAAGTTTGGAAGCTGCGTGCTGGGATCTGGGGCTTCGCACATGCTGAGCCTTGGGGCTGGGATGCCACCCCCCAATTTCGCCTCCCCCGACCGCATACTTCAGGTCTGGGATGGACCAGTCTGGCTAGGAGCACGGGGGCCCAAGGCTGGAGAGCCGGGAGGGAAGGGGCTGCCCAGCACCGTTCCGCTGATGACCTCGGGTCGGGTCCTGACAGTGGCTTCCTCGGGGATAGCCGTCCTGGGCAGCCCCCACGCCCTCCCCGCCCCCCTGCAGGCAGAGAAGGGAAAGGGGCTGGCGGGGCAGGGGGATCCGAAGGACTTTGGAAGACCAGAGCACTGGGCGGATTGTGGGGTCAGGCCATAGCATCAAGAGCCGCCTTGGCTTGGGAATTTATGCCAGGAAAGCCTGGCAGAGAGCCCGGCCGCGTGCACCTGTTTCTCCAAGAACCGTCAAGTGGCCGAATGCAAACCTTTGCGATGGTCCCCGTTGCCAGGCCCGAGGAAGGCGGGTGGCGCCCTGGAGAGGAGCTAGGGAAATGTAGGAGTGAAGCCAGCCAGCTCTGGGCGGGCGCCCCGCGGGAAGCTGTAGTCGCGTAAGAACGGTTCATTCAACATTTACCCAACGCTTATTCCTGCCGCGCGCGCCCTGCCAGTAAAGCCGGGATTCCCGGGAAAACGCTCAGAGGTTCCTTCCTGCCTAGATCTGGATCGCAACGCTTCGATACTATGGGTTTTGCTACTGATGTACCCACAGGCCGGCTCCTGCCTTCCTTATGGGCACTTGGGGAAACCTTTCTCCTCGCCCCCAAGATGGGTCACGTGTTCACTGCATCACCCGTTCGCTAGTCTGGCTCACTAGAGTACAATCACACCCAGGGCAGGCGTTCTCGTTCGGGCACCGTGTCCCCAGCGCCCCCTCGTGGCTGACACATAGCCCCCACCCCCATCCATACAGCCCTTTCAGGAACAAGCTGGTGGTCTGGGCAAGTCAGAGGCAGAGGAATTTAGTGAGACACAGGGTGTCAGACAATTGCAGCTGAAATGTCGCCTCCTCAGGGAGGACTTCCCTGATTCCCAATCTAGGTTTGTCCCCATGTATACACTCATTGTACATTTCCTTTTCTTCCTGAGCACTTACCACACTGCAATCAAATTGTTACTTGTTCGTTTTCAAATCGTGACTGATTTTTCTCAACTTCGTTTCCAGGGTATCGTAATTCGGTTCTCCTCCTGCCTCACTGACTGCGTTTTCAGTCTCCTCTGCGAATTCCTCCTCCTCAGCCAGTGAATGATGGGGAAGCCCAGGGCTTACCTGCTCACCGTCTTCCGCACTCTGCACTCCCCAAGGAGTGCTCAGGCTCCAGGTTTGAAAGAATAGCTTGAAAGAAACAGCAGAAAGCACTGGTTGCTGATGCCGGAGGCTGAATGCGTGGAGGATCGTTGTACTACTCTATTTTTGCTAGTTGTTGGCATTTGCTATTTAAACGGTTTCAAAAATAAACGGCCTCGGGGCTGGAGTGATAGCACAGCGGGTAGGGTGTTTGCCTTGCACGCAGCCAACCCGGGTTCGATTCCCACCATCCCATATGGTCCCCCGAGCACCGCTAGGAGTAATTCCTGAGTGCATGAGCCAGGAATAACCCCTGTGCATCGCTGGGTGTGACCCAAAAAGCAAAACAAAAAAAAAAAACAAAACAAAACAACAACAACAACAAAAAAACCCAAAAATAAACGGCCTCTCTATGATGAGGTTCCCAGATCTTCCATTTGAACTCCAAACTCACATAGCCAAGTGTCTATGTGACCTTTCCTCCCTATTGCCTACTGGACACCTCAAGCTTCCTGCATCTGAAACGGAGCCCCCCTACAAGTCCCCCCACCACACACACACTGTCGTTCATCTCCAGGCCCCTGTCTGAGCATCCTCCCCCAGCAGAACTCTGTCCTGCCTTCCGTTTGTCTGGGCCAGAACCCTGGGGTCGGCTTGGTTCTGGTTTTACCCCATATCCAATCTGTCAGCATCTCCTGCTCCCAAAGGCACTCAAATCCTTAGAATCTGCTTTGATTCTTTTTTCTTTTCTTTTCTTTCTTTTTTTTTTCCCTTTTGGGTCACACCCGGCAATGCGCAGGGGTTACTCCTGGCTTTGCATTCAGGAATTACTTCTGGCGGTGCTCAGGGGGATCATATGGGATGCCGGGAATCGAACTTGGGTCGGCCGGGTGCAAGGCAAATGCCCTCCCGCTGTGCTATCACTCCAGCCCCTCTGCTTTGCTTCTTGCAGTGGCCTCCTAGCTTGTCTGCCTCTCCCTACCCTTACTGCCCTCTAGTCTTGTCTCGCCCCAGTGACCAGGCAACACAGAACAGGTTCCGTCACTGTCTGCCCACTCAGGCCCCACCACGACAGACCCAATCCATTGCCTCTGACCTTGTGTCCCACTATTTCCACCTTGCTCCACAGTGACCCCGACCTCTGTGGGGTCCTGCTGCCCCACCGCCGGCACTCCCTTGCTCAGATCTTTACCTGCATTGCACTCAGTCAGATGTTCGCCCCACTCACCCAAAGGACCTGCTTCAAGTTCTGCCTCAAATATCAGGTCCTCTGCATTTTTGCTATTTCTGGGGCCTGGAGAGAAATTACAGGGTGTAAGGCACTTGGCTTGCATGTGGCCACTTTGGCTGACATTCGTTCCATCCCTGGCACCACATATGGTCCAAGGAATACTGCCAGGCTCAGAGTCCTTTCTGAACACTGACCTACAACTATTCCCTGAGCACCATGAGGCATGACCCCCACACACACCAACTGCTATTTTTGGGGCTAAGAATGTGTTTCAGTACATGCTCGGAACTTGAGTTCTATCTCTGGCCACACACACACACACACACACACACACACACAACATAGCCATCGCTCCATAAAAATTCTCTCTCCAGGGCCAGAGAGATAGTGCAGGGATTAAGGTGCTTGCTTCGCCCGCTAATTGCACCCTAACACCCTGCATAGTGTCAGGTTTTACTCCTGAGATCTAGAAATAATCCCCAAACACAAGTCGGATATGGGCAAACCCACCTCTCAAAAGCTGTCTCCATCCCACTTTCTGTTTCTCTGTGACCATGATTAATACCTAACATAGTAAATCTTTTTCTTTTTCTACCATCTATCTTCTCCCACACAAATGTACGTTCCATGACAGCAGAAAATTGTGTCTGTTTTCTATGCTGCTTTAACCCCAGCATCTAGAACAGTCTGGCATATGATAACACCCAATAAGAACTTGCCAAAGATGTTAATGAATGTCTGTCTTCCACACTAGGCTGGAATCTCTATAAGGGCAGAAAAAATGGAACCAATTACCACTGTATGCAAGGTACTAAGTATAGAGCCATGCTTCATAGAGCTTTGTTAGATAATCCAAGTAATTAAGGAAAGGGACTATTTATAAGGGAAAATGGAGTGAGAACAATAACACAGAGCTGAGAAAGAACAGGAATATTTCAGTAAGATCAGTTTGGTTGATTTGAGAGATTCACGATAGGGTAATACTAAAGAGTGAGTTTGGAGGGCTGAGTTGGTACCATGCTACAGTGTTCACTATAAGATTAAATACCTCTTTTGTTTGGGGTTTGGGGACCACACCTGGCAATGCTCAGGGATTACTCCTGGCGGGGCTCAGGAAACCATAGGTAGTGTGGGGATCAAGTGGGGTTCAGCCCCATGCAAGGCAAGTGCCTTCCTCTCTTTTCCAGCCTGGAAAGCTGTACTGCATCTGGAAGCTAAGAAAAAAAGAAGGCATGATGGAAGTGTGAGTTTCAGGACTCAGATTTGAGAGCAGTGTCCGAGATGGAGAGGCAGGAAGAATAATTAGGACAGTCGGTGTGGTATAAAAATCCACTAACTGGGTGCCTGAAGGTTGGGGGATCCAAAGGAAGACAAATTCTGAAACAAATGAAACAAAAAACAAAGGCTCTGGGGCCTGATTTAGGTGCTGGCAGTTGGAGGCAGCGATATCTGGGTTTTATGCACTGTCATCTCAGAAAGTCATGACACTAACATCCACGGAGAAACGTTTGGGGACAAGGTTGCAATTCAGACACTGAGAGTGGCATGGAGCCTGGTGTGTGGGCAGTGCCTGTGGGTCAGCTGAGATCTGGGGTAGAGCCAGGATCTCCGAGGAAGACGGGGAGCACACAAACACGGGCTTGAAAACCAGCCCTGTCTGGTGCAGTTCCAGTCAGAAGGCAGAGGAAGGAAGAGGAGGCGGAAAGATGACCAGGAGCAGCAAAGAAGGGATATGCAGCGGGATAATGAAGCATCACGGAAACTAGATGATGCAAAATTGGCGTGGAAATGAGAGACATCTCCTCAAAACTACCCACTAGTTTTCACTTCACCTAGTCACATCGCCTGGTTTGATCGGTTATTTCCTTCGCACTAATAAGAATTAAGAGGATGAGGTATTCTGCACTTCTTGGAATATATCCCAGAGAGGCAAAAAAGTATAGCCGAAGTGACATCTGCACTTGTTTGTTCATTGCAGCACTCTTTACAATAGCCAGAATCTGGGAAAAACCTGAGTGCCCAAGAACAGATGACTGGTTAAAGAAACTTTGGTACATCTACACAATGGAGTACTATGTAGCTGTTAGAAAAGATGAAGTCATGAAATTTACATACAAGTGGTTCTACATGGAAAGTATCATGCTAAGGGAAATGAGTCAGAAAGAGAGGGATAGACATAAAAAGATTGCATTCATCTGGGGGACATAAAGTAACAAAATAGGAGATTAATACCCAAGAACAGCCAAGATCAGTACCAGGAGGATTACTCCATGGCTTAGAGGCCAGCCGGGCATTCTAGGGGAAAAGGCAGCTCAAATAGAGAAGGGAGCACCAAATAAAGGGTGTTTAGAGGATCCTCCCAGGATGGGAGATGCATGTTGAAAGTAGACTATGGACCGAACATGATTGCTACTCAATGCCTCTTTTGCAGACCACAACACCCAAAAGGAGAGAGTGAACAAAAGGGAATGCCCCGCCACAGAGGCAGGGTGGGAGGGGGGAATAGGGGTGGGAGGGATACGGGGATCCATGGTGGTGGAAAATGGGCACTGGTGGAGGGATGGGTATTTGATCATTGTATAATCGAAACCCAAGCACAAAAATTTGTAAGTCTACAACTGTACCTCATGATGTTTCACTAATAAAAATTAATTTAAAAAAAGAGGATGAGGTATTCTGTCTCTCTCCTACTTGAGTGTCTGATTTGTTCTTTTTGTAGTGTCAGGGATTCGACCCACGTCTCATGCATGCAAGGCACTTTATCTGGGTCCTGCATTAGTGGTTGTTTGACTCTATTTCTACCCCTCCACGGAGATAATCCCATTTGACGTAGATTATGATTTTTATGAGAAAGGTCGAAAGGAGAGCCAGGGCAATACTGCAACAGGAAGGGCACTTGCCTCGCATGTGTCTCACCCGGATTCAATCCCTGACACCCTGAGCCTGCGAGGAATGATCTGTGAGCACAGAGGCAGAAGTAAGCCCTGAGCACCAGTGGGTGTAGTCTACCCTCCAAAAAAGAAAGGCTTCAAGGAAAGAAAATTTGGAATTGGGGCTGCTGAGGTGCTGGACTGTTGGGGTACTCTGGCTAGCTAGAGGCAGTATGAAGGTTCCGGCTGGGTAAGTGAGAAAATGAGGAAAGGGAAGAGAAAGGGTGACGACAGTGGTGACTACTTGAAAATCTCCTTAGAGGAGAACCCTGATTTTCCCTTCTAGAAACAATGTGAAAAGCAACTTCTGGGGCCAGAGAGATAGCACAGCAGGGAGGGCGTTTGCAATGCAGGTGGCCAACCTGGGTTGGATCCCCATCACCCCATCTGGTTCCCTGAGCCCCTCCAGGAGTGATCCCTGAGTGCAGAGTAAGGAGTAAACTCTGAACACAGCCAGGTGTGCACCCTCTCAAAAAAGAAAGAAAAAAGTAACCTGGGGCCAGAACAATCATACAGAGGGAAGAGCATTTGCCTTGCACATGGCCGACCCAGTGTTCAATCCCTGGCACACCATAGGATTCCCTGAGCACTTCCAGGAGTGATTCCTGAGGGCAGAGCCAGGAGTAACACCTGAGCACAGCTGTGTGTGGCCCAAAGACAAAACAAGGCAAAAAGCAACTTCTCTCTTTAATAAAATTTAATATTAAAAAAATGGAGGAAGCAAGAGGAGGAAGGAGGGGAAGGAAGAGAGGGAGAAGGAAGCCCCGACCAGGCCCACATGAGACCCCTGAGCCTCCTAACTCCAGCAGTAGACACGAGAGTCTCTCCATCGGACCCATGACCTTGAGCCCTGTGAACTTTGCGAACTCTACAGTGTGGGCTGCAGGTCAGGGGTGATCCAGCCACAAAGCAGCCTGCCACTGCCTCCCGCTCCCGGGGTCCATCCCAGGGAATGTTCTGGATCACGGGTAGTGCCAATGCATTCAAGGGGTAGGTGGGGTGGGGCCGGAGCAATAGTACAGCAGGTAGGACGTTTGCCTTGCAAGCGGATGACCTGGGTTCAATCCCTGACATCCCATTTGGTCCCCCAAGAACCACCAGGAGTAACTCCTGAGTGTAAAGCCAGGAGTACCCCTGAGCATCGCTGGGTGTGACCCCCAAAAAATGAAAAAAAAAAAAACTCAAGTGGTAGGTGGGCATGAGGGAGGACAAGGCCTGACCTCACCCAGGAAAAGGGGTGATTACTGTGCACAGCTCCCCCTGGCTCCCTAGACCTTGAAAGCTGGCAGGGGGCCAAGGATAAGCTCAGGGGCCCTGGGGTTGATCCCTGACATCACACGCATGTGTACACACACATGCGATAATAATAAAGTGGGGAGGGGTCTCTGGGCATGAGGAGCCATCACAGTGGGAACCCTGAACTTGGAGTTCACAAGAGCTAAACCTCTGGGTGACCTTGGTAGTTCAAACCTCTCTGAGATACACTTCCTTCATCGACAAAATGAGGCAACGAAGGTGCCTTTTTGCCTTGAGGTCCCTCCTTGCTCGAAAGCGTACAGTCGCAGAACCTGATGTTTGGGTATGACAAATCCTGATCTCTCTCGCACCGCATATGTTACAAAGTGTGATATTTTGAGTATAAATATGCCAATGTCTGCTGTCTGTATGTGTATACTCCAGCTATATGACTAAAACTTTCGTTGTTGTGGGTAAATAGGAGAAGCTTCTTGATTTTCCTCAGGAGCGCCCAAATGGCGCTGTGAGGTAGTCAACTATCTGCTCGCTGACTCAAGGTACCGTGAGAGGACAAATTTTGAGTTGCCGGAGAGGGTCTTCTGTCAAACCCCGTTTTGCACACTTTTTTTTTTTTTTTTGCTTTTTTTGGGTCACACCCGGCGATGCTCAGGGGTTACTCCTGGCTCATGCACTCAGGAATCGCTCCTGGCGGTGCTCGGGGGACCACATGGGATGCTGGGAATCGAACCTGTGTCAGTCATGTTGGCTGCGTGCAAGGCAAACGCCCTACCCGCTGTGCTATCGCTCCAGCTCCTTGCACACTTCTTTGTGTGTTTTTTTTTGTTTTTTTGTTTTTTTTGTTTTTTAGTTTTGACATCTGTCCTGGGAATCCGCACAGGTGTTTACAGAAAAGGGAAAAGAGGGCCCAGCATGATAGTGATGTAGGCAGATAGGGAAGGCCCCCTCCCAAGGCAATAACGAAAACCAATCTGGGTGGGGGGAAGAAAAAAAACAGAAACTAAGGCCTGATAAGACCCTCACCTATCACCTATCTACAGCAACAGACCCAGAGAAGTTCTTGCAGAAACAAAAGCCAGGAAAGGAATTTCAAAGAAAATTTCACCACTCCCAACCCACTGGTAACCTCCTTAGCAACCGACTTTGACCTTGGTAGAAGCCCCACATGGAGGCAGGTTGGAGAAACCCTATAAAGGCCACCTTGAACAAAGGACGGGCGCACATATGCTGCCTGAGCCCATGTGCTGCTTGTGCCCACGTGGCTGAGCACATGTGGTGGTGGTGATGCCCATATCTCCCCTCTTGAGATGTGTACTTCCATGCTTTCATGTCTAATGCTGGGATGTGTGTAGGGGCTCTCTCCGCCCTTGCAGAAGCCCGGGTTCTCTTGAGTACCCACTCTCTCCCACTCTCTCTTCCTTCTTCCCTTCAAAAACCCTCCAAATAAAATGTTTTACTTTACCGCTCGTGTACTCCTGAAATTCTTTTCTGCAAGATGAGACAAGAACCCAGTAACCCTGGGCCCCAGGGGGGCAGAAGCAGATGGGGGTGGGGGGGAAGTGACCATTTTTCTCCTCCCCACGTCACGTGAGCCAACCGTGGGGCCCACGACATCAATAGTACAGCAGGTCTGCTTTCCTGGCATGTGGCCCACCCAGGTTCGATTCCTGGCACCACATAAGGTCTTCAGAGCCTCTCCAGCAGTAACCCCTAAGTCTAGAGCCAGAAGTGAGCCTGAGTGTTGCCAGGTAATCCTCAGGAAAAGGAGACAGATTCTCAGAAATGAAGGGACCCATCAAAGGAATTTTGGAAGAGAATAACAAATGCCCAAAGGCAATAGAAACAAGAATAGGGGAACTGGTCTTCAGTAGAAACTTGCCTCGGGAATGGGGAAGGGTGGGGGATAAATTAGAAAAGGGAACACTGGGACAAAGGAGGAGGGGGAAAGTGCCCCGCCCCCCCAACAGCAGGCTGGGTAGGGAACCAGGACCCTGATGGAGGGAAGTGGATGCTGGTGAAGGGGTTGGTATTGGAACATTGTATGTCTGAAACTTTGTTGTTGTTGAGGGTGTTTTGTATGCCTGAAATAATAATGAGTAACTTTGTAACTCTGTAACCAGGGTGATTACATTTGTTTGTTTATTTTAGGGCCAGAAAGGTAGCACTGAGGGTAGGGCTCTTGACATGCACATGACTGGCCCCGGTTCAATCCCTGGCACCCCATATGGTCCCTGAGTCCTGCTGGGAGTGATTCTGGGAGGGCAAAGCCAGGGGAAAGCCCTGAGCATTGCCAGGTATGGCACCTCCCAGAAAACAAAACAAAACAAAATTGTGTTTTAAGTAAAATAAAAAGCAGATAACCACAAAAGCTGGACCTCTGGGTGACCATGGGTAGATCACACCTCCTCTAAATAAATAAAATAAAATAAATCATATATCCTGCCTGCTGGCATCCCTGAGCCCCGGCCCATGTGTTCGTCTGAGGGCTGGGCAGGACTCAGAGAGGCCCTGGGAGGAGAAGACCACCTGTCTGGGCCAGGGTGAGGCTCTGAGCTTCCTCCCATCGGTGTGGCTGTTGGCCGCTGCGTTTGCCCTCAGAGCAGACACTCAGCAGCCCAGAACCGGGGCTGGACAGGCCTTAATACTCACACACTGTCTCTCTGAAGCAGAGCCAAGAGGTATGAAGAACTTACAAGACTCCACAACCAGAAAAAATGTGTGGATGGATAGCTCAGTGGATAGAGTGGGGATGGGTGAGCCCCGAGTTTGACCTGGGGACCCGCCTGGCTCCCAGGACTGCTGCGTCTGGATATCGTGGCTCCTGAGCACTGTTGGGTCGAAGCAGTAAATCACCAGATCTGCAGCACTGCATGTGATCTCGAGAGCCCGCAGTGCCCCTCGTGTGAACCTAATTTTTAAAAAATTTTAAATAATAGAAATCATTTTATTTATTTATTTAGCTTTTTTTTGGGGGGGGGGTCACACCCGGCGATGCACAGGGGTTACTCCTGGCTCTGCACTCAGGAGTTACTCCTGGCTGTACTCAGGGGACCATATGGGATGCTGGGAATCGAACCCGGGTCGGCCGTGTGCAAGGCTAACACCCTAGCCCTACACGCTGTGCTATCTCTCCAGCTCCCAAACCTAATTTTTTAAATAAAAAAGAAGTAAAAGAACCAGAGAGGTAGTCCAGCCTTGCACATATCTGGCCTGGGTTCAATCACTACACCATGTTTGGTCCCCCTGAGCACAGCCAGAAGTGAGCTCTGATTGCAAACTAGGACTCCCAGAGCGAATCCTGGAATGGCACCCTCTCCCCTGTCCCCCCGCACCCCCCCCCCAAGAGAAGAAAACAAGCCCATCAAAAGGTGGGAGAAGAACTGAACAGACATCAGACAAAAACATATGCAGATGGCCAATGGCACAGGAGAAAAATGTTTGTCAACACTTTCTTTTTATTGAATCGCCATAAGATATACAGTTACAAGCTGCTCATGGTCGGGTTTTGGTCACACAGTGTTCCAATGCCCATCTCTTCACCAGGGCACATATCCCGTCACCAGTATCCCCAGTTTCTCTCACACCACTTCTCCCAGCCTGCCTCTATGGCGACATTTTTCTTCTTTCTCTCTTTTGCTCTGGTATTTTCCTTTTAGGAGCTGTGTTTTGCAGTACTGTTACTGAAAGGGTATCATGCATATCACTTTCCTTCCTTTCAGCACCCAGTTTGTGTCCAGAGTGATCATCTCCCGCTATCACTGTCCTAGTGGGCTCTTCTCCGTCTCTTGTCTGTCCTAAATGCTCTGCCCCTCCCCTCGGTGGCAAGTTTCCTACCATGGGCCAGTCCTTCTGGTGTTCATTTCTACTGTCTTTCGATATGATTCGCACACTATGTTTTTTGTTATTTTTATCTTACAAATGAGTGCAGTCACTCTATGTTGTTATCCCTTATTATCACAGACTTATAATGCGACCCCTACCACTTCTTACCTGGGAGAATAGTCTGGCTGAAGAGGACTAGAAACAGCAACTGTGGGCAAAGTATTGAGAACCAGGAAGCTGCACTCACCATGGGTGGGAGGGCAAACTGTTGTTATTGTTGTGGTCCCTGCAGAGAGCAGTATGGAGATGTCTCGAAAGATTAAAAATGGATTTACCATATGGTTCAGCAATTCCATTTCTAGGTATCTACCCAAAGAAAACAAGAACATTCATCTGACAAGACATGCCAACTACTTCTGTTCACTGCAACACTATTTAGAAGAGCTGAAATGCAGAAACAGCCCAAAGGCCCGATGATGGGTAAGTGGATAAAGAAGATGTGGTGGGGAGGGCACTTGCCTTGCATGCGGCTGACCCAGGTTCGATTCCCAGCACATGGTCCCTAGAACCCCACTAGGAGTGATCCCTGAGCACAGAGCCAGAACTGATCTCTGAGCCAGAACTGATCTCTGAGCACAAACAATGAATCCAACCTTCAAAATAGGAATAGGTGGGACGGAGGGTAGGGCATTTGCCTTGCACGCGGCCGACCTGGGTTGAATTCCCAGCATCCCATATGGTCCCCCGAGCACTGCCAGGAGTAATTCCTGAGTGCAGAGCCAGGAGTAACCCCTGTGCAACACTAGGTGTGACTCAAAAAGCAAAAAAAAAAAAAAAAAAAAAAAAAGGAATAGAATTGAAGAGGGTCCTATTAAGCAAAATTAGTCAAAAAGAGAAAGACAAAAAGTCCGGCACCTCATACCTCAGTATTATTTAAAGAAATAAAGCAGGAACAGGAAGAGGCAACTGAGGGCACGTCCTTGAACTCTGAAAGCTGAACTAAGGTGGGGGAAAATTGACAGGCTGGGTGGGTGGGTGGGGTGTCTAGTGGATGAAGGTGGAGGGTGGTGTGGTGGTATGGTTAACACACATTTTGGGGGGTCAGATGCAATGACACTTGGGGGTTACTCCTTACTCTATGCTTGGGGGCCACTACCCAGTGATGTGCCAGGGATTAAGCCGGGGCCTAGGTCTCTGCGTGCCCTTTGAGCTCTCTCCCTGACCCCAGTAACATACTTTAGCAGGAGGTGCGAAGGCTTATAGTCTGGTAAGCCAACATCACCTTGTTAAGGAAGAGAGGGCCAGGGCCAGAGGCATAGTAGAGCGAGTAGGGCGTTTGTCTTGCACTAGGCTGACTCAGGTTCGATTCCCCAGCATTCCGTATGGTCCCCTCAGCCCACCAAGAGTAACTCCTGAATACAGAGCCAGGAGTAAGCCCTGACCACTGCTTGATGTGACTGCCCCCCCCCAAAAAAAAAAGAGGGCCCCAGAGATAGCACAGGGTGGGGGTGGGGCGGGGTAAGGCCTTGCATGCGGCTCACTCTGATCCCCAGGACTGCATATGGTTCACCGAGCACCACCAGGGACCTCTCCTGAGCCCAGAGCCAGGAATACCCCAAGCACCAGCAGGTGTGGACCTTGGATATGTTCCCCAAATAGAGGAAATGAAAGGAAAGCAACATGCAAATAAACATAGAGTAAGGTGAGGGTGGAAAGGATGTTACTGGGGGGCTGGAGCGATAGCACAGCAGGTAGGAAGTTTGCCTTGCACGCGGCCAACCCGGGTTCAATTCCCAGCATCCCACATGGTTCCCTGAGTACTGCCCGGAGTGATTCCTGAGTGCAGAGCCAGGAGTAACCCCTGTGCATCGCAGGGTATGATCCAAAAAGCAAGGAAAAAAAAATAAAAAGAAAGGATGTTACTGGGGCCGAGGTGAGGTGAGTGGGGGAGGAGGTCAATGAAGGGTTCTCTGGGGAGGTGAGGCACTGGGGCCCCCCAAGAATGGCAAGTCAGCTGGGGAGGAATCCCTGGACAGCGAAAGTGACCTTGGCCAGAGGCTGTGAACCAAGAAGGAACAGGAAGTCTTCAAAGTCGACCAGAGGGGCCAGGGATGGGGCTCAGCGGAAGCCTAGGGCCTGATGGTGAGGCCCTGAGTGCCATCCTGGGCACCACAACAGAGTGAAAAAGCACAAAACGGACAGGAAAGCAGGGGTGGCAGGAGCCAGGGGGCTGGGACTGCAGGAGCTCGAACTAAGGCCGAGGTGCAGGCTCGACTTAGGTATGGGATAGGTCCAGGACCTTACTCCCCTGGCCCTCCTCTCTCTCTGGGCAAGGGAGAGCTGAGCATTTTGCTGGCTGGGCCAGGGCCAGGTCTGTTACCCTGGGATGGGGATGAAAGATGGGAGGCTAGTGAGAGAAAGCTGATACAGTACACACACACACACACACACACACACACACACACACACACACACACCCCAAAAGTATATGTCGGATGATGAACCTCTAAACTCACGGACAGAGAGCCTAGGAAGGGGGTGGGTTAAGACAAAGATTTTTATCTCTATTATCTACCAGGGATCACAGATTTGTAGAAATCAACTAATTCAGGCCTAGTAATGCCCCTGTTTGGTCAAATGAACCCATCTCTGGGTGGAAGCACTGGGTTATACACAGACAGGTCACATACAGCCACCAAGAAGAGGGAAATGAATGATGGTGGGGTCTGGGTGAAGTTACAATGGGTAGGTGCCAGGAATAACCCCTGCTCACCACTGATTATGGTCCAAAAAACATAAAAGAAAAAGAAAAAAAGTCAAAGAGGGGAACAGAGAGAGATTACTGAAATGATAAGGCTTCTCCAGTGACATGCTCTACAAGGAACTGAGTGCCACTCTCTCAAGAAAAGAAGCATAGGGGCTGGAGCGATAGCACAGCAGGTAGGGCATTTGCCTTGCACGTGGCCGACCTGGGTTCGATTCCCAGCATCCCATATGGTTCCCTGAGCACCGCCAGGAGTAACTCCTGAGTGCAGAGCCAGGAGTAACCCCTGTGCATCGCCAGGTGTGACCCAAAAAGCCAAAAAAAAAAAAAACAAAAAAAAAAAAAAAAGAAACGTCTGGGAGCTGTGCTCTAAAAGGCACAAACACTGCCTCCTGCAGGAGGTGACAGGAGCTGAAGGGGAACAGGGAGCCCACAGGTGCCAGGCACAGTGGCAGGGCGGAAACTGGTCCTTTTAGGTCCTTTCTGGGAAGAGGGTTAGACTATGTACCAAGAGCCACAGAACGGGGCTGGAGCTATAGCACAGCGGGTAGAGCGTTTGCCTTGCACGCGGCCGACCCAGGTTGAATTCCCAGCATCCCATATGGTCCCCTGAGCATCGCCAGGAGAAATTCCTGAGTGCATGAGCCAGGAGTAACCCCTGTGCATCGCCAGGTGTGACCCAAAAAAAAGAGCCACAAAACCCTTTGATCCAATATCTCACTTTGAGAAATGTATAGCCTAGAAGGAGGGGTGGGGATTTAAACATCTGTCAATTAAATTTTTCATTATAGGGTTGGAGAGATATTATGTCGGGCATTTGCCTTGCATACGACTGAGCCTGGTTTGATCCCCAACACCTCATATGTGCCCCTCTCCCCAACACTGCCAGGGGTCACTCACTGCTGTGCACAGAGCTAGGATATAGCCCCTGAGCACTGTGGGGTGTGGCCAAAATTATTTTTTATTATAAAGTTATTATTAAGGTTGGAATAACTTCATATGTCTGTTCTTAGTTTTTGGGTCACATCCAATGATGCTCAGGGGTCACTTCTGGCCCTGCACTCAGGAATTACTCCTGGTGGCGCTTGGAGGACCATAGGGGATGCTCGAGATTGAATCCCAGTCAGACAGCATGCAAGGCAAGCGCCCTACCCATTGTACTCTCTGGCCCCAATTTAACATAGCCTGACAGAACCCACCCATCCCATCTGGAGTCTAGCAAGTGCAGTCTTGTTGCACCACTATATAGTACAGAGGAGGTGGTGCCTCTTCGGGGTACAGCCGCGTATTTAAAGGAAGTTTCTGAAGAACGGTGGGGCCTGGAACCGCAAGGCACTGACTCACAGGGAAGCAAGAACCAACAACGAAGGCTCTGTCGGGGCGAGGTGGGCACAGCGGAGGGGACGCGATAAGGATTCTCGGGAGTGCTGACATTCGAGGTGGGTCTCCGTGGATGCACTTTCTGGGGGGGGGGGGGGGCAGGCAGGGAACGAAAGGATCAAGTGGATTCTGAAAAAGACTGGGAGAAAAAGAATAGCCTCTTCCCGCTCCTCTGGCTGATCTGCACGTCCAGAGTGCAATCGGGAGGACGGCTGCCTCCCCCTGGCACCTGGATGGCCCTGGATGCTGCCCCCGGCGGCTGGCCAAGCCCAGAGCAAGGCAACGCCACACTCCACGTGCTCTCCCGCGTGAAACAAGACCCGGGGCGCACCCAGTTTGGCCTCCTGTTCTTCCGGAAGCGCCCAGGCGCTTGGGCGCATGCGTGCGCAGGCGCAGTAGCCCCCTGGGCCCGGCGCTGTGAATTTTCACAGCCTGGCGGAAGTGGCGTGCGGGCCCCAGCACTGAACAGCGAGTCGGGGTACAGAGTCCGCGGGGCCGGGGCTGGGGAGCACCAGCGGCCCCTTCGGAGCCTGGAGCCTGGGTTGTCCCGAGTCCTGGACTCCCAAACGCTGCTGTTGTCCCGGGTTCTGCTCCTGATTCCCTCCCTGGGCCCCAAGTCACCCCTGTTCCCTTCCTTTCTCATTCCCGCCCCCCGCCCCCTCCTGCCCCAGGCCTGGGAGGGTTGACAAGCCTCTCAGGCCTGACTGAAGAGGGCCTGGGGGATCCCTCCCCCAACCTCTGCAGGACCTGAGTAGCCCCGATCTTCCCAGGCTCCCCAGCTCCACCCCTTCCCAGTGGGCTGCTGGACCAAGCCCATCTCTCACCCTGGCTTCCGCCTTCTGCTGGCCCATGAGGACTGTCCGAAGGAGCCCCAGGATGCTGGGAAATCTGATTTCTTTCCTTTCCTGCCCCGCCCATCTCTTGGTTGTTATTGTTATCATGATGTGTGTGTGTGGGAGGGGGGGGGTCACCAGCTCCCCCGCTTGGCTGCAGTGCTAGCACACCCCTGGTGGCAATGTTTCCCCAGTCACAATCCTGGAGATCGCGAAGGCAGACTCCAGAACGGGCCCCCAGGCAGGGGTGGCACTGGGGATCAAACCTGCCACTCAGAACCAAGCCACGTCTCTTTTCAAACTCTATGTGTTGGCGACTGAACCCATCTACTACTACTACTACTACTACTACTACTACACACCTACACACACACACACACACACACACACACACACACACTCATTTGCCAGGGGCCAGGGAGACAGTACAGCAGGTATGGCATTTGCCTTGCATGTGGCTGGCCTGGGTTCGATCCCTGGCATCCCATATGGTACCCCCCAAGCCTAGCAGGAGTGATCCCCAAGTGCAGAGCCAGGAGTTATTTCCTGAGCACTGCCAGGTGTGGCCCCCAAACAAAACAAAACAAACCCCAGACAAACTGGGCAGCCCCTCATCCCCTCATGCACTCAGCGGGGCTCTTCTCCAACAGCTCCTTCTGGCCATATGAGTGATACCGGAGTTTATTGCCAGTTTTCATCCAAATCCGCTGGAGAATTGGATGATTCTGCTGCTCTCTTTGCTGAGAGTCACTTTGTCCTGCAAATCTTGTGAGACGCCATGGCAGGGCGAGGCGCTGGCTGAGCCGAGGAGAGAGAAAGCCCCTTTGGGAATACATGAACGCGAATGTCTTCTCTGCTGGTAACAGACCGGCCCCCTGCCTCCACCATTGCTGTCTTAGACTTGTCCCTGAGACATCATTTGCCCAGGAGGCCCCGAGGCATGGCTTTTCTGTCACTGGAAGGTCACCTCCAGTGTCCTTGCCTGTGTAAGTCGTCTTCTTCCCGGCCCCAGGTCATGGCTAATGTAGAAGAAGCGGCCCGCCGGCTGTCAAAAACTGGGAGCACCCTCTACACTGTGCTGGAGCTGAAGAAGGGGGCTTCTCCCGAAGACGTCAAAAAGGCCTACAGGTTCACCCTCAGCCCCAGCCCCCTGCTAGCCTGAAAACACCCCCTCTGACCTTCTCTCTCTGATCGCTGGTTCGATCCCCAGTCTGCACTTGGGGGTTGGACAGGACCACCCTCCGAGGAGCAGCATGAAGGGAACTGGTTGGGCTGTCCTTTCCCAGGGGCTCCTTGGCACGGAGCACTCTCCTCTTCCAGCTCCGTGGCCATCCCATCCATCCTTCATCCCCACAGCCCCCTTTCCTGGCACTCTTCGTCCTCTTCCCACTATTCTTTTGGGCATTGCCTGGGCAGGAGACTGGCCTTGAAGTATCACCCAGACAAGAATCCAGGGAATCCTCTCGCGGCAGAAACGTTCAAGGAGATCAATACCGCCCATTCCATCCTGAGCGACCCGAAGAAGAGGAAGATCTACGACAAGCACGGCTCTCTAGGGATCTATATATATGATCACTTCGGCGAAGAGGGCGTCAAGTACTATTTTATGATGAATAGTTGGTGGTTCAAGGTACCCGATTCTTTCCTAGTTCCTTAAGAATAAGGATGGGGGTGTTGGAGCCATAATACAGCGGGTAGGGCTTTTGCCTTGCACGAGGTGGACCCAGGTTCGATCTCCAGCATCCCATCTGGTTCCCCAAGCACTGCCAGGAGTAATTTCTGAGTGCAAAGCCAGGAATAACCCCTGTGCATCTCCGGGTGTGACCGGAGCAAAATAAATAAATAAACAAATAAATAAAAAGAATAAGGATGGGGGAGACCTTCACTCCTCCAATGAGCTCAGACAGAAACAGAAGCTTGTGGGACTGAGGTCATTTCCTCTGCCTTTTATTATTATTATTATTATTTTGCTTTTTGGGTCACACCCGGCGATGCTCAGGGGTTACTCCTGGCTCATGCACTCAGGAATCACTCCTGGCGGTGCTCGGGGGACCATATGGGATGCTGGGAATCGAACCTGTATCGGCCATGTTGGCTGTGTGCAAGGCAAACGCCCTTCCCGCTGTGCTATCGCTCCAGCCCCTGCTTTTTATTTTAATGTTTGTTTTGGGTGGGCCACACCCAGTGGTGCTCAGGGGTTGCTCTTAGCTCCATACTCAGGAAGAATTACTCCTGGCAGGGTTGGGACTGCCATAATGGGATGCCGGGGATCGAACCCGCGTTGGCTGCATGCAGGGTGAACAGCCCTTCCTGCGTCCTCTGTCTCCGACCCTCCTCTGCCTTTTAGACGCTTCTCTTCCTGTGCTGTCTGCTCACCTGCTACTGTTGCTGCTTCTGTTGCTGCTTCTGCTGCGGGACACTCAAGCCTCCATCTGAGGAAACGGCCAGAAGAAGGTTTCAGAACGCCCAGAATCAGCAGCCTCCTCCGAGAGCAAGTGAGAGCCTGAGTTAGGAAATAAACGGGTGGGGGGTTCTGAAGTGTGAAGAAAAAGGCTCAGAGGAGAAACACTGAAGCCCTGAGTGTGGCAGCCACACTCAGTGTGGGGCCAAGAGAGGAAGCTGAAAGGGTTCGCGCTCCGGAAGGGCTTGAACCAAAGCATCAGCCTCCCTATCATTTTGCCTACTCACGACTCTTGGGAGGAGTGGGACGGCAGTGAAGGGGTGCTATGGGAGGGAACTCTGAGAAAAGCAGTTGTCAAAGGCAAGCTAGAAGGTGTATTCGATTGTTGGTCCTCACCTGACTGACGGGTTGAGGGGATTCCCTCTCCCCTGGGGCTGGAGCAGTAGTACAGCAGATAGAGCATTTGCCTTGCACACAGCCGACCAGGGTTCAATCCCCGGCATCCCTGAAGGTCCCCTGAGCCCGCCAGAAGTGATCTCTGAGCGCAGAGTCCTGAGTAAGCCCAGAGTACTACTAGGGGTGGCCCAAAAACCAAAAAATAAATTAATTAAATATCCCACAGGTTTAAAAAAAAAAAGTAACCCAAAAAGTGGCTTCACAAATGGTCGCACCACCTAGCGACGCTGATGCATAACAGCAGGGAGGCCGAAAAATTAGGAGTGAATGTTTGTATCTTCACTGTATCACTATCATCCCCTTGTTCATCGATTTACGCACCAGTAACGTCTCCATTTGTCCCAGCCCTGAGATTTTAGCAGCCTCTCCTTACTTTTCCTTCCCAATGGTGCTGTATTGGAGGCTCTTTCAGGGTAAGGGGAATGAGACCCGTTATTATTACTGTTTTTGGCATATCGAATATGCCACGGGTAGCTTGCCAGGCTCTGCCGTGCAGGCGGGATACTCTCAGTAGCTTTCTGGGCTCTTCGAGAGGCATATATATCTGTAGCACTGTCCTCCCATTGTTCATCGATTTGCTCGAGCGGGCCCAGTAATGTCTCCATTGTGAGACTTCTATACATATATATATATACACATACATATATATGCATATATATTCATTTCTCTCTATGATTTGTTCTATGATACAAAATCATAGACTTTGTATCTTAGTTTTTTAAATTCCATCCTAGGAAACAGATCAAGATATGTACAAGAGGAAGGTAGTGAAAGTGATTAAAAGATGAAGAAGATTAAGGTATGGAAACTGAGATGAAACAATAAGGGTAAGGAAAGATGGACTGGAGAGAGAGTACAGTGGGAGGGCACTTGCCTTGCTCGTGGTGGACCCAGGCTCCATCTTCTATGGTTCCCCGAGCCCTGGCAGGAGAGATGCCCGAGTGCAGATCCAGGAGTAACCCCTGAGTACTGCCAGGCATAGCCCCAAACAAAAGAAGAAAAACAAGAATATCGACTCCTTTTCAGAGGGGGGTTAGCGGCAGGCTTTTATCTTTGAGTGGGACCCATGACCGCCCCACAGATATTTCTATTTCTATTGCTATGGGGGTTTGCTTTCCCTCAGGCCATTGCTCCTCTGGTCACTATGCCACTTCCTCTGCCTCAGGTGCTGACCCAGTGAGGTGCTGTCCCCTGGACATGTTGAAGAGCACAGGTGATCCAACCCAACACTGACCCCGGACTTGCCCTTGTCAAAGAACCCCCGCCTCAGAAGCACCCATGGCACTGTCCCCGCGAGGGTGACCCATCTCTGTCCTTGGTGGCATCACCAGCCACTCTTCCTCTCCCCTCCTTCCTGCTCTTAGCCATGAGGGCCAGCCCCCAGCCCTCCGGTGAGGCGGGCTCGGGCAGCAGCGGTAGACTTTTCTCAAGCATCCCTTTGTCCAGCGTCTTCCTTGGGATTTGGGCCATGTCAGCTGGGAAGGTCCCAGAGCCACTTGCCATCGCTCCACCGAGATGCTGATAACTGAGCTGCTGCTCCAGCACCCCCGCCCCCTTGGTTGCAACTCTGAGCTCCCAGAATCCTTAGCGTCAGCCGCCTTCCCAAGCCCGGACGTCTTTCTGATTCTGGCTCATCTCTCGGTGCCCACGTGCTTCTCTGAGTGCATCTGAGCCTGAGGAGCGTTAACCCGGGGGCTGGGGTGGGCTGGCTCCCTGCAGGCCGGCCTGTGACCCCATCTTCTGCAGGCGAGTCAGCGGACGTTTGGTTCTTAGGACAGGGCAGGACACCCGAGGACGGAGAGATTCGGCTCCCACTGCCCCTGTTCCCACGGTGACTCTCCCCATGGCCTGTTGGGGCCCTCCCCCTCCCCTCTGTCTCCCTCCACCCAGGGTCAGAGCCCGGGAACACCTCAGACTTCTCTCTCTGACCTGGGAGAAGGGCCAGGGGGCCAATAAAAGCACTTTTGTTCAATCCCAGTACATATGGATGGGTCAACACACACACACACAACACACACACACAAACACACACACACACACACACACACACACACACCAAACACACACAGTGTCTGTGAGCCAGAAAAAGACCTGCAAGAGGAAGCTGCGGACTAGTGCCCACGTCTGTGCCTGCCCTGAAGAGCAGGAGTGAGGCCATCAGGAGCTTGGGGCAGACGCCTTGTCATTGTGACCATGCGGCTCTCACAGTTCCCTGGTGCTCAAAATAGGTCCCAGCGGTCAGATGTTCTCTGCCCCACCCAGCTCCTCTCAATTTCCCGACAAGCTGGAAGTCCCTGGGCTGGTTCCAGTGATGCATTCAGGGACCAGAATCTTACACTTTCCTCAGGGACATGATTTTTGGGGCCAAGATACTGAGACAACCTGTAGTTCTCGCCTGCTGAATTGTTTTGAGGGGGTGTTGTGGGTGCCACACTCGGCAATGCTCAGCACTTACTCTTAGCTCTGTACTTGGGGGTCACACCTGGCAGGACCATATGGGCTGCTGGAGATTGAACTGGGTCTGCCGCCTGCAAAGCCAGTTCCTTGAACCCTGTACTCTCTCTCCAGGCTCTTCCGCCCTAACCTCTGAGCTTCTTACTGAGGGTGATTAGGTAGGTCTGGGCAGGGGCCAAGAGATAGTGCAGAGGCTAAGACACTTGCCTTGCAGGCAGCCCACCTGGGTTCAATCTCCAGCACCCCAAGCCCCACCGGAAGTGACCCATGAGTAGAGTCAGGAGTAAGCCCTGATCACCACTGGATGTGGCCCCCAAATAAAACAACAGGTAAAGATTGAAAGGTCCTCCCCACCCCCAATCTTACCCATCTGCTCTCTGGTGCTTCTGTTCTGAATCCTGGGGCTCAGAGGAAGAGGGGTCACAGACTAAGCCAATGTCCACTGTCCACTGGCTCGCAGTCCCCTCCAGCCCCTTGTCCCCAGCTTCACACAGTGCCTGTCCTCATCCAGGCTCATGGAGACTGTGGGGAGTGAGAGCCAGACCCCCTTTCCCCGTAGGCTGGGTCGGCACCGGCTCTTGCCAGGAGCCTCCCTGGCTGCGTGAGTCAGGGTCATCCCTGGGGACAGCTGTGGCTCTCGTTACAGGAGCTAAATTGGGAGCTGGAATGTCACGCAGGGGCCCTTTGCTCCCCACCCCCACGCAGTTGATCTCGTCTGCGGAGAGAGGGACAGACAGTGCGATCCAGAGTCTGAGCAGGAGAGACTGGGGGGACAGGAGACGTTTCGGGGTGGGGGCAGACGCAGGGAGGCAGGCGTTAGATAACTCTCCAGAGGAGCAGCGTGGAGAGAAGCCCTCAGAGGAGCAGGCAGGGACGGGGCGGGACATCTGAGCCTCTTCAAGAGGGAGTGAGAGAAAGGAACGGCGGGCGGGAGTCACAGGCTGTCCAGAGCCCACGAGGAAGGGCCCAGAGGCAGTGAGGAGAGGCCAGGACCAGGGCCAGGGCCAGGCCGGGCACAAGCGCAGAGGGGATGAACTTCACGGTGGGTCTCAAGCCGCTGCTCGCGGATGCGCACAGCATGGACAACCTGGAGAAGCAGCTCATCTGCCCCATCTGCCTGGAGATGTTCTCCAAGCCGGTGGTGATCCTGCCCTGCCAGCACAACCTGTGCCGCAAGTGCGCCAACGACGTCTTTCAGGTGCGTCTGGGCCAGGGCCGGGGACAGGGCCGGGGCCGGGACTGGGACCAGGGCAGGGGACCACCGTGTGGGCCGAGGGCTGTTTCTCTGCAGGGCAGAGCTGGGCGCCCAGAAGGGCTCTGGTGGGAGGCTTGTGAGAAGGGTGGGGGCTCTTCCAGTCTGGGTCCTAGCAAATCCTAAAGCGAGCATGAGTCAGCAGCTGCTGGGAGGGCCGGGGAGAGCCCGGGGTGTGGGGCAGCTGCAGCCTCTCGATCCACCAAGGGGGGAAACCCCAGAGAAACGGGACGCGGGAGGGAAGCAGACCAAGGTAGACGGGACTGCAGAGCTGTGTCTGCAATCCAGTGAGGGGTTTCAGATTTTTGTTGTTGTTGTTTTGGGGTCATACCCAACAATGTTTAGGCTTGGCTCTGCACTCAGGGATAACTTCTAACAGTGCTCAGGGGACCTTGTAGGGTGCCGGGGATGGAAAACGGATCAACGGTGTGCAACACAAACACCCTCTTGCGGATTTTGAAGATAAGGGAAAAGTGGAGAACATATCAAAGAGAGAATGAAACGCTAAAAAGTAAATTCTGTGAGAAAGATCTACTGTGGCAATGACATGATTCGTGTTTTAGGCAAAGGTCTAAGCTTCCATCTTTGGGGGTTGAACTAGAGGGAGAAGGAGGAGGCTGGGAAGTTCACCCGAACTAACGTTTATGCCTGGGCGAGGGGCCTCATCATTAGAAAGGATTTGGCGCCAGTTCAGCAGAGAGGAAGCAGAGAAGAACGTTTACTTGCCAGAAATGCACCCAGTTTGGGCTTGTTTGTGGTGGTCGGATGAAGCAGAGGGAGTGAAGTCCAGAGCCTGTTTTTGCTGCTATGTTCGACTAGGACAGGGTTGTCTTCCTGCTCTGGGCCCCTGCTGTACCTCTAGGCATCAAGAAGAGGGAAGGGAAAAGGCATGCACACACACACACACACACACACACACACACAGCTTGCAGACAAAGTAAAGTGAATAGATCAGAGCTCGCTGGGTTGGTCTGCACAGTGGGGATAAGGAGCCCCAAGAACACGTACCTTTTGCGTTTGAAATGATGAGATGTGAGATGTGTGGATCACCAGTGATATTTAACTGTAAACATGTGCTTCCGCCTTCAGTGCTATGGGCCGGTTTGTGGAGGGGAAATAATGGGCTGCTGTGGGTCAGGCCCCAGCAGTGCCCTGGGCACCTCACCCTGGGGTGCTGTCAGTTCTCTCCACTGAGTGTCCAGGCAGGTACTCTCTGCTGCCTGCTTCCTATGGACACCCAGTGCCCTCTTCTTTTCCTCACAGTGGTCAGACCTGCCATTACTTGATTCCAGAGTATCCAAGAGCCAGTGATTCCCCCTCTTGGGGGCCTATACTAACTGCCACAACCTGTTCATCGTGGTATCTTCAAGTCACAGACAGACGGTTGTGCCTTGCTTGCCATCTTGGTTTTCCTCTTGGTCTCAGTAATGCTCAACTTCCTTTAGTTGAGAAGTTTATGGGCCAGAGAGACTGTCCCAGGCCGAAGGCTTGCTTTGCACGTGGTTGACCCACACAGTCCCCAAGCCCTGCCAAGAGTGACCGCTGAACACAGAGTCTAGAATAAGATGGGTCTGGAGCAATAGTAAGCAGGTAAGGAGCTTGCCTTGCATGCTGCAGACCTGGGTTTGATCATTGGCATCCTATCTGGGTCCCACGAGCACTGCCTGGAGTGATTTCTGAGTGCAGAGCCTGGAGTAACCCCTGAGCATAGCTGGAGTGACCCCAATACAAAAACAAAACAACAACAACAAAAAAGAGGAATAAGCCCTGAGCAACACTAGGTGTACCCCAAAGTCAGAAAACAACAACAGGGGCTGGAGAGATAGCACAGCGGGTAGGGCATTTGCCTTGTACGTGGCCGACCCGGGTTCAATTCCCAGCATCCCATATGGTCCCCTGAGCACTGCCAGGAGTGACTCCTGAGTGCAGAGCCAGGAGTAACCCCTGTGCATCGCCAGGTGTGACCCAAAAATAAAAACAACAACAAAACAACAACAACAACAAGAAAGAAAAAAAAAACAGAGGTCTAGGAAGGAATGGTAGGAAGATTTGGCCATCTCGTCTCATGAATTTGGTTTTCAGTTGTTGGTTGTTGGTTGTTTTGGTTTTTATTTTCATTCTTGGGTCACAGCCAGTGGTGCTCAGGACTTACCCCAGGCTCTGTTCAAGGATCACTTCTGTGGGTGCTCAGTGGACCATTTGGGGTACCAGGGATCAAACCTGGGTCAGCTGCATGCAAGGCCACTGTACTATCTCTCCGGCCCCCAACCTTCTAGTGAGTTTGTAGAGACATGTGTTTTCTTTAGAGCCTGACATGTGTGAAGCAAAGAGAAGCTGGGGAAGTGAAGTTCCCTTCAGAGGTGGCTGGGCATCAGGGACATGACAGGAGCCAATGCTCTGCCAGAGGGCAGAAAGGGGTTTAAGTGCTTCCCCTGTTTGCGTCAACCCTCCGACACTGTTCAGGACAGTTTTACAGGACGTTGAGCCCACAAAGACCCGGGAGTGGCCTGGGTGAAGCCCTGTGCAGAATACTGGGGCCAGAGATTGATTCTGGAACTGTGGGATAACATCTTTCCAGGTACTGAGCACCCCACGGCCCTCCATGGGGAGAAGGCGAGGGCTCACTTCCTGATGCCTTATTTGGGGAGGCTTGGTGGGAGGCTGACCCAGTTCCTTGGCCGCTCTTATCTATATCCATCTCAGCAGATCTCCCTCTGAAAGATGAACAGATTTCGTTTTTTCACACATTGCCTCCACATTTTGACAACTTGAAGCATAATCAGATTGTCTGTTTTCTAAGTACAGGGACAAGAATAGGACTTTTGGTTCCTCTAGTCTAAAATCCCTTAGGAATACTAGCCTTAGAATGTTGTCTAGAAAGTTAACAGGACTTAGATGCGTGAAACAGTCTTTCGTTTACACGTGTGGGTGAGTACACACACACACACATACACACACACACACACACACACACACTCTGTTGTTTTTCCAGTTTCAGAACTCTATATCATGAAGTTTTTATCTTCATCTCGGACCCCTGCACCCCTTTTCCAGATGGAGGTAACATTATAGTCTTTCCTTAAAATTTACCTTTAGGGCCCTGAGCGATAGTACAGGGATTGGGCACTTGCTGGTTCGATCCTTCGCACCCTCTCTGGTCCCTGAACATCACCAGGGGTGATCCCTGGGCACAGAGCCAGAAATAAACCCCTGAGCACCCCTGGGTGGGGCCACCTCAAACAAAAACAAAAAAGAAAAAAAACACAAAAAATTTTATCAAGGGGGCTGGAGCAATAGCACAGCGGGTAGGACGTTTGCCTTGAACACGGTCGACCCGGTTTTGATTCCCAGCATCCCATATGGTCCCCTGAGCACAGCCAGGAGTAACTCCTGAGTGCAGAGTCAGGAGTAACCCCTGTGCATCGCTGGGTATGACCCAAAATGCAAAAATCAAATCAAATCAAATCAAATAAAAAATGTTGAATGGTAATCAAATTTACTTTTAGGGCAGAGAATGTGGCCCCGTGGTGAAGCCTTGTAAGCAGGAGACCTGGGTTTAATCCCTGACAGCAAAATACAGTTTCCCCTTCTCGTCCCTCACTTGCTTGTCTGCTTATTTCCTCTCCCCTGGTTGATGGTCCCTAGTCACAATATTTGAATCTCTGTCTTTCTTTTCAGATACTATGGAGTGTTTCATTATTAGGACTAAGCCCTAGTAATCAGTCTTCTAAAACGTGTTTTGGGGGTTGTTCTTTGCAGCGCTAGGGATTGAACCCAAGGCCTCACGCCTGTAGCCAAAGGGCTCCAGCACTGAGCCAAGCGCAGCCCCACCCTCCACAGCATCATCAAGTGTGGTCCAAAAAACCAAAATAAATAATTCAATTAAAAAAAAAACCATTGTGATGGACAATGAAGATGAGCGGGAAATTTTATAACATCAGGTTAACAAAAGAGCCAGAAGCGAACTGTGAAAAGTTGAAACACTCCCTTAGGTGGAACTAGAGACATAGTGCGGCTAGTAGGGCATTTATTTGCCTTGCATGCGGCTGACCCAGGTTCGATCCCCAGCACTCCATGTAGACCCCCAACCCCTGCAAGGTGTGATTCCTGAGTGCCAAGCCAGGAGTAAGCCTGAGCACTTCCGGGAGTGACGCAAAACCAAGAACCAAAAAAGAAAACAAAACCAAAAAAAAAAAAAATACATCACAGGGGCCAGTGATATGGCTCAGTGGGCAGAGCACAGGCCTTTTCTCCGTGGGGCCCAACAACAAGAGTGACCGAGGCAGTGGTCAGGGTGCGGGAGGACGCCTCCACCATACTCCCAGCACAATGCCTTCCAGTCTGTGGGCTGCGGTCCAGCCCTGCCCCAGCCGTGCTGTGACACAGCTGCCCCCATGACGACTTTCCTTCGAGCTGTGATTCGTGTCTGCTTGGGAGCAGAACAGACACATCAGCCCCTGATCGCCTCCCTCCCCATCCCCACACCCGCTCCCACTCAGCCACCAACGAGAGGAAAGCTGTCAGGAGTGGCGCTTCGGCACAGACGCGGCCATGTGTGTCTGTATTTGTAAACTCGGCTCCCTCCTCAGCGCCTTCGTTTATTTTTATACCTGCCCCCACTTCTCCGGGGGCACTCGCAACCTGTTGTCAGCGAACAGACACCCAGAAGGCTGGAACGAGGCTGTTTGCGAAGGATGTTTCTGGACGGCGTCCATTTAGGGAAGGAGAGAAGGGAGAGAGGCAGGGGCCCACGTGTCTCAGGAGAGGGCGGTGTGGGGAAGCCGTGAGCTCTATTTTGCTGCACCCCACCTGCAAGTCTTCTGGGACGGGGCTGCGCTTTGGGTCACACCGGGCGGTGCTCAGGGATCACTCCTGGAAGTGCTTGGGGGACCCTGTGGTGCCAGGTGCAAACCAGGATTGGGTCATACGCAAGGCCCAAGCCTTCCCAGGTTCTGTCTCTCTGGACCCCCGTTCTGATCCCGACAGTTGTCCGTCAGCACAGTCCATGATAAACCCTCCCCCCGCCTGCCTCTCTGGGTCCCCTACTTGCTCACCCCCATCTCAGGCAGGTTTCCCTGAGAAATCAGTTCACTGAAATTTTGGAACTGCGTTAACCCGACGCAGCTTTGGGATCTTCCAAGGAGAACATCTGGATGGGGCCTTGGTGCTACTGGGCATGGGTCCTTCATGACAGGAATCAGGTGGCTGGTCATATGACAGGAACCAGGCCCTGGCCCCTCTCCTGGCCACAGGCACATGGAAAGGCCCAGGGTGACATCTTGGGATTCCAACCGATCTCACAAATTCCAGATGTGTCATTAGGACTTTTACTTAAGCCTTTCCAGGACCAGGGAGATACTCAAAGGGCTGGAGCACAGGCAAGGTCTGTCCCAGGACCACACGCTTCCTTGAGCACTTCCAGGTTTGGCACCGAAAAATAAAAACCAGGGGTTTGAGGGATAGTATAGAAGTTAGGACGTTTGCCAGGCAAGTGACCAACCCAGGTGTGATCCCTGGCACCCTCTGGTCCCCCAAGCACTGTCAGAAGTGATTTCTGAGCCAGGAGTAAGCCCTGAGCATTGCGGGGTGTGGCCCCCCCAAATAATAAATAAATAAATAACAATCAAATGAGAAAAGTAAAAGTAAAAAACCAGATGAGTGTCCTGGACACAGGAACAATAACAATGAAGGGTAAGGATGAAGGATGGTGGGAGAAACAGAAATATGTGACTATATATATATATATATATATATATATATATATATCGATTTGCTCGAGCGGGCCCAGTAACGTCTCCATCATGAGACTTGTTGTTACTGTGTTTGGCATATCGAGTACGGGGAGCTTGCCGGGCTCTCTGAGAGAGGTGGAGGAATCGAACTCGAGTCGGCCATGTTGGCTGCATGCAAGGCGAACGCCCTACCGCTGTGCTATCGCTCTATAATTTTATTTTTTTGCTTTTTGGGTCATATCCGGAGATGCACAGGGGTTACTCCTGGCTCATGCACTCAGGAATTAATCCCAGCGGTGCTCGGGGGACCATATGGGATGCTGGGAATCGAACCCGAGTTGGCCGCGTGCAAGGCAAACGCCCTACCAGTTGTGCTATCGCTCCAGCCCTGACAATATATTTTTGACTTGACTCACTCTTCTACTTCCCAGCCTTCCTCCCAGCCAGCCCCAGCCCAAGCCTCTGTTCCAGGCTTTGTGCTGGGGTCATCAGGAAGGACTGGTGCGTCACTTAAAATCTCTCCCTGGACACAGCTCAGCCTGTTTATTGGCGGAGGGGGGGGTGTGCGTGGAATGGGGGGAGGGCTGGCCTCACCTGGCAGTGCTCTGCAGTGCTCAAGGCGTTTTCCTGGCTGTGCTCAGGACTGACCCCTGGTAGGGAACCATCTGTCATGTGGGGGGTTCAAATCAGGGTTAGACGCAGCCCCTCAAGCCCCAACACATGAAGCTTTGACGAACACACAATTCCTCAGGGCTCTCTAGCTCTTCTGCTATTTTTCGGTCTCCTACCCACCATTTCTCCACAGGTTTTCCAGTATATTCCAACTGTGTGGTGCACTATGCACTGTTGACCGGTTCACGTAGTTGGGGAAAAGAGGCTTCAAGTTCCCACCTCACCTCCTGGGCCCTTGTCCTGACTGATGTCACTGTGTGTGGCCAGGAGGGGGGAAACACCCCAAGATTAGTGCGTTGGATTGGGATCCACATTCCCAGAGCATCAATCTAGACAGAGCAGTTCCTTTTTGTTTGGTTTTGGTTTTGGTCTTTGGGTCACACCCAAGGTTTACTCCCTGCTCTGCACTCAGGGATCACTCCTGGCATTGAGCCCAGATGGGCCGTGTGCAAAGCCAGCGTCCTACCCTCTGTTCTATCAGTTTAGGCCCAAGATGGGCCATTTCTACCCGACACTGGGGCATTCAAGGGTAGCAGAAGGTAGAAGATACTGTCCAGCCTAGAAGGGCAGCAGTCATGGCCTGCTGTCCCCCAAGAGTCCTGAGCACAGCCCAGAATTAAGGACCACATGTTTATCCCATTTCATTCTCATGGGGATGCAGAACAGTTCTAAGCTGTCATATACTGGTTTCCCCAGCCTTCCCTGCCCGTCACTGCTTTTCTGTGTTTGACTTTTTGGGTCACACATGGCAATGCGCAGGGGTTACTCCTGGCTCATGCACTCAGGAATTACTCCTGGTGGTGCTCGGGGGACCATATGGGATGCCAGGGATCGAACCCCGGTCGGCCACGTTCAAAGCCCACTGTACTATTGCTCTGCCTCAGTCGTTGCAGTCAGTCATGCACCTGCTCTCCTTGCTTGCAGGGAGCAGGGGGCTGAACACATTTGGTTACAATGTCTGCACAGGGGCTCACCCCAATTCCTTTCATCCAGCTACTGGCACGTACTGTGGTTGCAGTACTCACATGCATCGCAGGGGGCGCTGTGGTGCACACACATGCCCTCCCGCCCTGGTGCTCACGGGAAATCAATCACATGCTTTGTGCATTTGTTGGTGATTTTCTTTTTTCTTTTTTTTTGCAATGCCAAGAATTGGATCCTGGGTCTCATACACGCGAGGCAAGTGTCACAGCTGCACCGAGTCACATCCCCAGCCCCCTCAAACCACACACTTCATTATGGCACTGAGACCGCCCCCTCCCCCTCAGCAAAACACCAGGATTATGCTGGGGGCACCAGGGATCAAATTCAGCCTCAAACTCAGGATTATTACCAAGTAGCAGGTGATTTCACCACTGAGCCATTGGATGATATACTTTTTGTCTGTGGGTTTTGGGCCACACCTGACTATGTGGTCCAGAGTCAGTCAGACCATACTCATGCGACCATATGGTACTGGGAATCAAACCCAGGGCTCCCATGTGTGACACTCAAGCTCCAGTCCCCCAAGCCAGCCCCTGGCTCCTGGCAATCTAGCTCTGGGGTTTGTATGAGGACCATTAATATCTTGGCCATGCTTCATGATTTCTGGATCTTTCCATGCATGGTTAGAGAGAAATATATAAATATATGCCTCTCGGAGAGTGCAGCAAGCTACCGAGAGTATCCCACCCGCACGGGCAAAGCCTGGCAAGCTCCCCATGGCGTATTTGATATGCCAAATACAGTAACGACAACAGGTCTCATTCCCCTGACCCTGAAAGAGCCTCCAATCATTGGGAAAAGACGAGTAAGAAGAGGCTGCTAAAATCTCAGGGCTGAGAGGAACAGAGACGTTACTGGTGCCCGCTCGAGTAATTCGATGATCAACAGGATGACAGTAATAGTGATACAGTGATTCCATGCATGGTGCCATTCGGGTTAGGGAGAGTTAGTGGATACTATTTCCATCTTACAGAGAGAAAGCAGGAAAAAAAATACAGCCACACACACCGAGAGAGCCTTAAATCTGGATATTCAAACCCCCTCAGTGGGATTTCCTCTTCCTGTCACTGTTGTTAGCGTGTGAAACCCTACTTGCCGGGGCTGTCTACCTCGTGGGAACGAGGGGATTCAATAAAGAACAGACACTTACATGCAAAACAGTGCCCATCAGCCAAGTCTTAGTCTGGATTTTACCACAAGTAAGAAAACAAACCTTGGTGACAAAGTTTCCCTGTCAAGCTCCCCCCACCCATCTTGTCCCTACAGACTGGTTTCTGGTGACTCTGTCCCACCACTCGTCTGCTCCGCCTACCCCTTATCCCTGAACATCCCTTCCCTGAACTCACAATCCTTGAAGCCCCCTTTCATTCAGGTCATTTCAGTTTTGCTTTGGGGGCCGAGATGCCACATTCGATGATGCTCGGTGCTTGATGCTCAGTGCTCACTGTCCCAAAATGGAACCGAGGCTCCTGCATGCAAAGCTCACGCTCAGCTCACTGTGCTCTGTCCCCAACCCTCTGCGGTCCCTTATCAGTGAAGAGTATTTGTGTATTTTCTCAAGCCCATCCTCTGCAGACACTTTCCATCATTTCCCACCCTTCCTACTGTGCTGGATTTTTGTTTGCTTGCCACGCCCAGCGATGTTCAGGGGTTTACTCCTGGCTCTACACTCAGGAATCACTCCTGGTGGTGTTTGGGGGAATCATATGGAATGCCAGGGATTGGCTGTGTGCAAAGCAAATGCCCTACCCACTGCACTATCGCTCCGGCCTCTTAATATTTTTTTACGGGCATACACCTGGTGATGTTGTCCAGGGCTTACTCCTGGCTCTGTGCTCTAGAATAATTCCTGGTGGTTCTCGGAAAACCATAGAAGATGCAGAGATGAAACCCTGGTCAGCCACGTACGAGGCAAGCGCCCTGCCCACTGTACTGTTGCTGAGACCTGCCCCTGGTGATCTCTCTGCCCAAGAGTACGAGCTTCAAGGGTTGTTGTTTTTTCTTGTTTGTTTTTGTTTTGGGGTCACACCCAGAAGTTCTCAGGGATTACTTCTGGATCTGCACTCAGGAATCAAGGGACCATCTGGGATGCTGGGCTCGGACGCCGGTCAGCTGCATGCACGGCTAGAGCCTTACCCACTGTCCAACTGCTCTGAGAATGTAAGCTTTAGAAAGGCTTCCATGCAAAGAGCCAACCCTAGTATTTTTTGAGAAAAAGAGGGGCCCAGGTCATTTCCTCAAAGTCCCATGGAAAACCCCATAGCCGAAACTGTCCCCACACTGTGTTGTCCAAGGAGTAGCATCGGCATCCAGTATATCCGGGACCGCTGACATTCTCAAAGGCCAGTAGGGGCAGAAAGCTGACCTGCAGGAACATCTAGATCGAACCAGCAGAAGGAGGCTGGGTGGGGTCTGGGGTACACCCGCAACTTCAGCCTCATTCCTCTTCCGGAGCTGGACCATCGCTAGGGGCCATCTGTGCTGTCATTCAACCCAGATGGTCCTCGGCTTGCCGTGGTTCCACTAGAGATCTTTCCACTCTTAGATGGTGTGAAAGCGTGACATAGCTCAGAGAAACGGGACTCCTAACTTTGAATCAGGGAGTTCTGATTCTCACTTCCAGTTCTGCTCTCTGTGGACGGCAGTAAGTTCTGTGCTAGGAGGTTTTGCCCACACCTGTCCCAGGTCTCTGTGCATGTTTCAGGCTGGCGAGCTAAGCCAGCATGAAGATTAGGCGCATCATAAGTGTTCAACCCGCGCTAGCTTCCATTTACAATGAGCTCATCATCAGGTAACGTCATACGTCAAGAGAGAACTGTGTTTCTATTTAAAGCAACTCATTTTCAGGGGGTTGAGAGATAATTTAGGGGTTAAGGTGCATGCCTTGCACTGGATTGACCCCAAGTAGATCCCAATACCACGTAGAGTCAGTCCCCTGAGAGTATCCTGGAGTGATCCCTGAACACAAAGCCAGAAGGAAGCCCTGATCACAGCGGGTGTGGCCCCCAGACCAACTAATAAAAAAACTCACCTTGGGCCAGAGAGATATAGCCAAGAGCAATCTCCAGGCACCGAATCTGGAGTGACACCCTCGGCCCCTAGCACTGCTCGGTGTGGCCCCCAAGCCAAAATCACTAAATGAGATTCTGGAAGGGGATGATTCTAAGAACTAGAGCATGTGCTTTGTACCCGGGAAACAACCCCCCTTCGTACCCCACCCCCAGCAACTGCTGGGTATGACTCAAAAAGAACCCCGTCAAAATGAATAAAAGCACTTGGGGCTGGAGCAATAGCACAGTGGGTAGGGCGTTTGCCTTGCACACAGCCGACCCGGGTTCAATTCCCAGCATCCCATATGGTCCCCTGAGCACCGCCAGGGGTAATTCCTGAGTGCAGAGCCAGAAGTGACCCCTGTGCATCGCCAGGTGTGACCCCAAAAAGCAAAAAAAAAAAAAGAGTAAAAAAATGAATAGAAGCACTCATTCTGAAAACTTAGCTATTTGATTATATCATCTTTTTTTGGTTGGGGGGGTGGCATATCTAGGGGTGCTCAGGGCTTACTCCTGGCTTTGTGTTCAGGGATCACTCCTGGCAAGGTTCAGGGGTTGAGATGGGGTACCAGGAATTGAACCCAGGAGGGTCACATGTGAGGCAAGTGCCCTACAGGCTGTACAAGTGCTCCAGCCCTCACTTTCATCTTTCTAATGACAACATTAAAGGGCAATCACTAGTTTTATAGGCTTTATTTTGTAAAACACATTCAAGCAAACATACACAGGGGCCAGAGTGACGGTACAGCAGTGAGGAGTTTGCCTTGCTGGGTTCAATCCCTTCATCCCATATGCGGAGGGTGCACAGGGAGGGGTACCCCTTGCCCGAGCACCGCCAGGGGTGATTCCTGAGTGCAGAGCCAGGAGTAAACCCTAGGCATTGCCAGGTGTTGCTCAAAAACAAAAACTAAGTAAAATAAAATAAACACGCACAATTAAAATGCTTCCCCTTCCAGGAGCGAACACGCTTCCTGTTTGTCATAGATTCCTGCACTCTGCCAGGGTAACACAAGCAGGGCAGAGAGACAGCACAGGGTTAAGGTTCGAACCCTGGCATGTCAGAGGGCTCCTGGACCGAAAGTAGCCCCAGCACTTTCCCCACCAGGAAAGCCCAGTGAGAGTCACGTGGCCAAGATAAAGTTCCCGGTGCGGTCACTGGTCAGTTCTGCCCCTACTATCACAAACACATCTGGACAAGCAAAGGAAGTGGGTTGGGGTGAGGGTTGGAGGGGTTGCTGGAGCAACCAAAAAAGAAAAGGGTTCCAGGGGGTACAGAAGTAGCCAGCCAGACGGGGGGACATGAGCTGGGAGAGGGAGGGGACCTCAGGATTCTGGGACGGGGAGCCCCAGCTCTGAGGCCACATGTTAGGAGGCAGAGGGCCCACCCTCGCACCCCTGCCTATGAGCGTCAGCAAATGACTTGGGGGTGAGAGCCTGGGCACTGAGGCCTCCTCCGTGCCCCTGGTCCCCAGAGGACAGTGACCAGATGGATGGGGCATTGGTGAGGAGGCCTGTCCCTCAGTCCAGCGCAGGTCAACAGGGCATGGGGGTCTGACTGTCGAGGCTGATAGAATCTTGCCCTCGTGCTGGTGACCAGGAGCTTTTGACTTTCCTCCTCCTGCTCCTGCTCCTCGGCTTCTTCCTTCTGACTGTGCTCAGGGCTTACTCCTGCCTCTGAACTCAGGGATCACTCCTGCCAGGGCTCGGGGGAACATATAGGATGCTGGGGACAGAAGCCAGATTGACTGCGTGCAAGGCAGGCGCCCACCCACTGTAGTATCTCTCCAACCCTCCTTCTCTTGTTTTTAAAATATCGTGCTTGGATAGCCAAAATCTGGAAAAAAAACCTGAGTGCCCGAGAACAGATGACTGGTTAGAAACTTTGTGTACATCTACACAATGGAATACTATGCAGCTGTTAGAAAAGATGAAGTCATGAAATTTACATACAAGTGGTACTACATGGAAAGTATCATGCTAAGTGAAATGAGTCAGAAAGAGAGGGACAGACATAGAAAGATTGCATCCATCTGTGGAATATAAAGTAAAAAAATAGGAGACTAACACCCAAGATAGTTGAGATAAGTACCAGGAGGGTCACTCCATGGCTTGGAGGCCAGCCGCACATGCTGGAGGAAAAGGCAGCTCAGATGGAGAAGGGAACACCAAGTAAAGGGTGTTGGGAGGATCCTCCCAGGATGGGAGAAGCATGCTGAAAGTAGACTACAGACCAAACATGATTGCCACTCAATGCCTCTTTAGCAAACCACAGCACCCAAAATGAGAGAGAGAACAAAAGGGAATGCCCTGCCACAGAGATGGGGTGGGATGGGGAGGATGGGGGGTGGGAGGGATGCTGGGATCATTGGTGGTGGAGAATGGGCACTGGTGGAGGGATGGGTACTCGATCATTGTATATCTGAAACTCAAGCACAAAAATTTGTAAGTCTACAACTGTGCCTCATGGTGTTTCACTAATGAAATTTTTAAAATAAAATAAAATATCGTGCTTGGGGCCAGAGAGGCAGAGTGGGCAAGGTGCTTGTCTTGCATTCAGCTCACGCAGGTTCTAGCCCTGGGACCATATACCTGAGCTCTACGAGGAGGAAGCCCTGAGCACGGCCTGGTGTGGCCCCCAATTCAAAAAACAACAAAGTTGTGTTGTTTCTTGCTCCGAGACTTCCTCCAAAGGATTTTCTCCATCTGCCTTTGCTTGCAGAGTGTTTTCCTGCTCTTTGGGGGCGGCGGGGGGCGGGAGGCAGTGGCTGTAGGGTGCTCTGGGCCCTGCTCCCGGCGATGCTCAAAGCCAACAGGGGTGGACGGCTGCATCCCAGGGCCCAGAGCTGAGTGACCACTCCCACCCCGAGGAACCAGTGCTCCCCAGGGAACTCAGAGGTCCTCGTGCCCTATGCCATCTCCCTGTCCCTTTCTGTCCCCTCCTTTTGGACACCTTCAGCCTCCACTCCTCCGAACAGGCCTGAGACTGGGACAGATTCCAGCCTCAGCCCCTTTCTTTCCCTTCCCACTGTCCTCCGAAGTAGGGGACAGCCTGAGTGTTGTCCTTGGGGCTTTATTGCTTGGGGGCCACACCTAGCAGTGCTCAGGTTTCTAGCTCTGTACTCAGCGATCATTCCTGGAGGGCTCAGGGGCCCACAGTGTACTATGGGGGTGGCAAATGCCTTCCCACTGTACTGCGACTCCAGCCCCCGGGGTCATACTTGGCCGCATCTCTGTTCAGTCCTTTGGCTTCACAGGCCAGTGGAGGGGTGTGATCAGCGTTCCTTAAAGGTTGATGGTTCCTGAGTGATCGTGGGGCCTTGGGTATTTTTCAGAGAATCTAACAAAAGAAGCTCAGGAGCATCTGAGATCCGCGGCCTGGCTGGGGCCTCCTCTGGGATTTGAGTTGTTTTGGACAGAGGAGATGACTTGGGTTGCAAGCTACGCCCACTAACAAGCACCCGCGACAGGGACTGGCGTTGAAGGGTTTGATCTTGGCCCAAGTCACATAAGCACCACTGGATGAGGCCTCTGAACAAAGAAGTGACAGTTTAATCCATTCCCTCAACCCAAAGGTACCCACAGGTTCTCGTTATAAGAAGGACAAACACACAAAGCAGCCTGGATCATCCCAGCTTTTCTATTTTAGTTCTGTGACAGGCTAAAGTAAATGTTCATCAGAGTCTCTAGGATACACACACACACACACACACACACACACACACACACACACACTTGTTTGTAATTGAATCACTGTGAGATACAGTTACAAAGCTTTCAACATTGAGTTTCAGTCATACAATGATCAAACACCCATCCCTCCACCAGTGTACATTTCCCACCACTAATGTCCCCAGTATTCGATATGCCAAACACAGTAACAACAAAGTCTCCAATGGAGACGTTACTGGGCCCGCTCGAGCAAATCGACGATCAATGGGAGGGCCTTTACCTTACCTTACCTAATGTCCCCAGTAGCCCTCCTGCCACCCACATCCCACCCCACCCCCTGCCTCTATGGCAGACACTTTCCCTCTTTCTCTCTACTTTTGGGCCTTACAGTTTGCAATACAGACACTGAGAGACCATCCTGTTTGGCCCTTTATCTACACACATCTCCCACCCCGAGCGATCCCTCCAACCATCATTGACTTAGTGATCCCTTCCCCATCCCAGCTGCCTTCCCCCCCAGCTCATGAGGCAGGTTTCTAACTGTGGACCGATCCTCCTGGCCCTTGTCTCTACTGTCCTTGGGACACACACGCTTCGATCTGTGCGCCTCACTCTCCCTGCAGTGACACAGGATTATAGCAGACACTCATCAGGGCCACCCCTGCAGGCCGGGGACTGTTCTCCGCCACCTCTGGGAGGATGTGGTCTTCCAATGGTTTACGGGATAACACTGGCACAGAAAATCCCAAACGGGGCTCCGGGGATGGTTCCCTGGCAGACGCTCCTGCCTTACCAGTGTGAGGCAAAGAACCCCGGGACCTGGTGTCACAGCCCGGCTGTCCGGTTCCCTCCATGCCCCAGACTCGGGTAATCTGTATTCAGTAGAGCAGGACTGCTGCCATGGTCACCCTCCACGGACACACCACCACACCTGAAGTGGGGAATGTGCCGTGAGCACCACAACCGGGTCTCTGTGGGAGCCCAGGGGTGACAACGACAAAAGCAAAGGGAAAAGAGGGGAGGGAAGAAGCAAGGACCCGGGTGGAAGGGCAGTGGTTAGGGTCATGCACCCAACCCGAGGTCCAGCCCCATGTGGACACCAGCCCTACCGGGGAGGTTGGGGTCCCCCCCGATGCCTCAGGGCCTGAGTGGCACTGTGTCCTCCTGCCTCTGTTTGCCAAGAGTCATCACCGGGGCCCCCAGACCTTTTGGGCCCCACTTGGGAGGCACAACCCCCCGAAAAGGAAAGAAACCCCAAAATAATTGTTTCAGGAAAATGAAAAATTGTTTTGTTTCTAAATGAGAATCCAGAGAGGCAGTTCAGGTGTCTCATTAGAGATGATTTGTTGCTATTCTCAACCCCCCACCCCCATGCCTCGTAGCTCAGAAAGGCTGCTGCAGACAAGCCATTTCCTCTACATTCCAGACAGCAGGAAGGAGGAGGAAGAGGAGCAGGGCATGAGCTTCGTCTTAGAAATACTTTCTAGGTGATGGAGAGGTAGTGCAGCAGGTAGGGAACTTGCCTTGCACGTGGCAGACCCAGGTTTGGTTCCCGGAATCTCATATGGTCTCCTGAGCCCACCAAAAGTGATCCCTGAGCACCACCAAGTGTGGACCAATGCTCCCCCACACACCTCCAAGAGAGATACTTCTCAGAAGGGCACAAACATTTCCATCTCCTTCCCGCAGCTGAGCTCAGTCACTGGGTGCAGTGGCAGGGAGGCCGGACGGCTGGTGTGTATTCTGCGACTTCCTAAGTTTGAGGGGCCCTGAGTGATCGGACCACGGGTCAGATACTTGGCTAGCATATGCCAGCCTGTGTTTGATCCCCAGCACCCCGTATGGGCCCCAGTCCCTGCTGTAGTCTCAGGAGTGAGCCCTGAGCACGGCTGGGTGTGGACTCAAAGTCAAACAAAATTTAAAACTCCTAAAAGGGGTGCCTATGAAGCCGGTTCCCCCAGTCCCTCACCTCTGCTGCTCCTCACAGGGGGACACCGTGCACCCAGTCACCTCTGTCCCCCATTCCTGAGCCGCACCCTACTTGTACTTGCGCCCACTCAAGCCAGTGGGGTTCTGTGGTTCCCAAGGCACATGGCGCCCAGCCACGACGGCTGCAGAGTCTCAGTCCCCAGATCCTCGAAGGAAATGTGGACTGTCCCAGGGAGCGGCTTGGGGCGTCCCCTTGGCTCAGAGCCAGTCACGGTGCACTCTGTCTTCAAGGGCAGGAAGAAGCGGGATCTTGAAGCACAAGCGCAAGGAGGTGATGTGCATCCCTGGAAGACACCCTCCAACCTGTCACCCCCCTAGTGGGGCACCTGCTCCCTCATCCCCAGGGACCGAAGCTTAGTTGTCTCACACCCAGAGCCTAGCGATTATGAGCACACCCTGTATTTGTTGTCGAATGAATGATTCAATCTAGTCCTTATTATTACTGTTGTTGTTGTTGTTATTGCTGTTGTTTATTTTGCTTTGGGGGGCCACATCCGATGATGCTCAGGGGTTCCTCCTGGCTCTGCACTCAGGAATCACTCCCGGTGGTGCTCAGGGGACCATACGGGATGCTGGGGATGGAACCTAAATCAGCCGCTAGCAAAGCAAATGCCCCTCCCTGCAGTACTCTGGTTCTAGCCTGATACTCCTTATCATCATTCCTTTGCTTGTGGCACCACTGCCAGTGGTGCTCGGGCTATACTCGACTGGTGCTCCGGGGTCACTCTGGGAGGAAGCAACAGAACTCCACGCCTCGCATCTTGGCTGCTCTCAGACGTAGCCCGGTCACCGCCCCCAGTCCCCGCCCGGCTGCCCTCTCACGCGCCTGTCCCCACAGGCCTCGAACCCGCTGTGGCAGTCCCGCAGCTCCAGCACGGTGTCCTCGGGAGGCCGTTTCCGCTGTCCGTCCTGCAGGCATGAGGTCGTGCTGGACCGCCATGGAGTCTACGGGCTGCAGCGGAACCTGCTGGTAGAGAACATCATCGACATCTACAAGCAGGAATCGTCGCGGTGAGTGTGGGCCGGGCCACCAGGCTGGAGGGACAGCCGCAGCACGCTGCAGTCTGGAAATGAGCAGCCTGGACAACTCCCCCCCACCGCCCTGGGAGGGACTTCCCCCCCCCGCCACCCCCAATTCAGTGGTCTCTGTTTCCTGGCCAGGCGACCTCCTCGCCCATCTCAACCTGCAGAGGCACTGGCTGTGCCATGACTGTTTCTTTCTGACCTTTATCATTCTGCCACCTGCAAAGTTTCTGTCCCCTGGAATAGATCATCCTTTTTTGGGCTTTTATTTGAAGCCATACCTGGTGATGCTCAGGGGTTACTCCTGGCTCTGCGCTCAGGGAACCATAAGGGATGCTGGGGATCTAACCCGGGTCGGCGCCATACGAGGCAAGCACCCTACCCACTGTGCTTTCTCTCTGGCCCCTGGAATACGTCATCCTTGGACTCACCTCCTTTACCCCCTTAAGATCTTTCTATTCTAAAATGAAAAGTTTGCTTTTGTTTTGGGGACACATCCAGCTGTGCTCAGGGCTCACTCCTCATTCTGAATTCAGGGATCACTCCTGGTATGGCGAGGTTCAGGGGACACTATGGGGTGCCAGGGATCGAACTTGGGTCGGCTGCATCCAAGGCAAGTGCCCTCCCTCTCCACTGCACTATTGCTTGTACCCCTGAAATGAAGAGGTTTTATTTTGAATTATTGCTTTTTTTTTTTTTTGGTGGGGGCAAGGCAGTGTTGAGGCCTATTCCCAATTCTGTGTACAGGGGTGACCCCTGGTGGTGCCCAGGGGACCATATTCAGTGCCAGGGATCCAACCAGGGTTGGCTGCGAGCACAGCATGAAGAGATCTTTCTACTTGGGAGAGCCCCGCGCGGCCTTGCCACAGATGTTGGCGTGGCCCCTGACCCGTTGCCCCCGCAGGCCGCTGCACTCCAAGGCCGAGCAGCACCTCATGTGTGAGGAGCACGAGGATGAGAAGATCAACATCTACTGCCTGAGCTGCGAGGTGCCCACCTGCTCACTCTGCAAGGTCTTCGGTGCCCACAAGGACTGCGAGGTGGCCCCACTGCCCACCATTTACAAACGCCAGAAGGTAGCCAGCAGCAGAGGGAGCAGGCCCGGGGATGCGGGGCTGAGGACAGGGACGACTTCCGCCACCGATTGCGGGCACGGTCAGGAGGGGGTGTCCGGCCACCTGACACACAACTCAGGTGTGGCCTCGTGTGAGCTCCTTGACTTTGCTGGCGAGGGAGGACAGAGCTTCACTCTGAGAGTTGCTCTAAAGAGCCAGTTAGGAATGAAGCCTTCAGCGGCCAGAGAGAGAGGACAGAGGGCAGGGCACTTGCCTTGTCGGTGGCCGACTGAACTCGATCCTGGCATCCCATATGGTTCCCTGAGCACTGCCAGTAGTGATTCCAGAGTGCAGAGTCAGGAGAAAGCCCTGAACATCACTGAGTGTGGCCCCCAAATAAACAAACAAACAAAAAATGAGGCCAGCAGAGGCTAGGGTGGCCAAGCCTAGACTCTCTATCTGACACAGATGGATTTTAAAATCATCCAAGTGGGGCAGCTGTCTGAGAGAGAGAACACTTGCCTTGCACACCGCCAAGCCTAGTTTGATCCTAGGTACCACATATGATCCCTCAAGTCCCACCTCTGTGTGTGGAGCCAGGAGTAAGTCCTGAGCACTGCTGGGAGTGACCTCAAAACAAAGCTAACGAGATCATAGAGGGGCCAGGCCGGAGTTCTCTAAGAAGGGTTGTAGGTCAGGGTCAGGGTAGGGGAAGGAGCAAAGTGAAGGAGCCAGAGTGATGAGCACAGAAAAGGCAGGTGGTTCCCCAGACAGCAAACGTGGGCATCTCACTGATTTCCAGAGCCAATTCTCTACTTCCACTCTGAGAGCGGGGAGTCCTGCACTGGAACCTCCCCAAGAATCTCAGGATAATATGGAATCCCGGGAACAGGTGGGGCTGTAACACCTGGTTCCTGCCAGGAGCGAAGCAGAGTTTCAGTGGAGGCCTTTGGGTTCTCCTTTAGATTAAGAACAGCTGGAAGGAGCGGGGGGCTGGAGAGATAGCACAGCAGGTAGGGCGTTTGCCTTGCACGCGGCCTACCCGGGTTCCATTCCCAGCATCCCATATGGTCCCCTGAGCACCGCCAGGAGTAACTCCTGAGTGCATCGCCAGGAGTATCCCCTGTGCATAGCCGGGTGTGACCCAAAAAGCAAAAAAGCCAAAAAAAAAAAAAAGAACAACTAGGAGGAGCGGGGGGCTGGAATGATAGTACAGCGGGTAGGGTGTTAGCCTTACACGTGGCCAATCCAGGTTCAATCCCTGGCATCCCACATGGTCTCTCAAGCACCGCCAGGAGTCATTTCTGAGCGCAGAGCCAGGAGTAACCTCTGAGCAAAGCTGGGTGTGACCCCAAAAGCAAACAAACGCACAAACAAAAAGCTAAAAACAGGGGCTAGAGTGAGGACAGCAGGAAGGGCGTTTGCCTTGCACACGGCTGACCAGGTTTGATCCCCGGCATCCCATATGGTCCCCTATACACTGCCAGGAGTAATTCTTGAGCAGGGTAACCCTTGAGCAATGCCGATTTTGACCCCCCAAAAAAACAACAACAATGACAACAAGTTATTCACAGGGCCAGTGAGACAGTTCAGTGGATAGGGTGCGTGCCTTGCATGCAGCTCAACTGGATTTCAAATCCCAGCACCCCATATGGTCCCCTGAACCTCACCAGAAGTGACCCTTGAGTGCAGAGCCGGGAGCAAGCCCTGAGTACTACTGAGTAAACCAAACCAAAAAAAATTTACTCATAGGTAAAGGTATACTCAAATCAGCGGAAACAAAAAAAATGATAGACCTGGATCCCTGAAGAGGCCAGATATTGGAATAATTATTATCATTTGGATTTTGAGCCACATCTGGCAGTGCTCAGGGGGTTACTTCCAGCTCAGTGCTCAGGGTTCAGTACTGGGGGTGCTTGAGGGGGTCAGAGGGGTTGGGGGGCTCAATCAGCCCACTGAACTATCTCTCGGGCCCCAGACATGGATATGATCAAAGTCGTATTATGTGTATATATTGTGCATAAAAGCACTGTAGCACTGTCCTCCCATTGTTCATCGATTTGCTCGAGCAGGCCCAGTAACGCCTCCATTGTGAGACTTGTTACTGTGTTTGGCATATCGAATACATCACGGGGAGCTTGCCAGGCTCTGCCGTGCGGGCGAGATACTCTCGGTAGCTTGCCGGGCTCTCTGAGAGGGGCGGAGGAATCGAACGTGGGCCAACCGGGTCAGCTGCGTGCAAGGCAAACGCCTTACCCACTGTGCTATCGCTCCAGCATTATATGCTTTTGAAAGTGGGGAGAAACTTCTTGGTATGCCTCCCCCCACACACACACACAAAGAAGACAGTAGTGGATTTGAGGACCAGAGAGACAGTACAGAGACCAGTGCACATGTCAGGCATGTGGCTGGCCACTATTTGATCCCCCAATACCACACGGTCTCCTAAGCCCTACAGGGTGCAGCCATCAGTTATAGAACGGGTGGCCTCAGTACTCAGTACTGCCCGGGTGGCCTGAGTAACCCCAGGGCCTGAGCAGCGCTGCATTCTTGGGCCCTAGTGCCAAGCTGCTGGCCCAGTGGCTTTCTGAGCAGCGCTTGAACAACTGTTACAAAAAAAAAAAAAACATCCATAGATGCAGAGCCAGAGAGATAGTACAGCAGGCAAGGCACTGGTCTTGCTTGTAGCTGACCTGGGTTCGATTCCTAGTACCTCAGGAGGTTCCCTGAGCACTTCCAGGAATGATTCCTGAGGACAGAGCTAGGAGTAAGCTTTGATCAGAGCTGGGTGTGACCCCCAAACCAAATATAAAATGAAAAAGCAGGGGTTGGAGAGATATTACAGAGAGTAGGGCATTTTCCTTGCATGCATCCAGCCTCAAGACCCCATATGATTCTCAAGCCCACCAGGAGCAATCCCTGAGTGCAGACCCAGGAAAATCCCTAAACACTGTGGGGTGTGGCCCCAACCCCCCTCCCCCCAAAAAAAGACACTCCAAAAAAAAGAAAAAGCAAAATATGAGTTAAGTAACAGATTCTTTTGAAGAGAGAATTAATGAAGAGAAGAGTGGACTGAAAAGAATACCTTCCAGGGGCCAGAGCAATAGTACAGCAGGGAGGACACTCACCTTGCATGTGGCCAGCCTGGGTTCAATCCCCAGCACCCCATATCTTCCTCTAAGCTCCCCCGGAGTGAGCCCTGAGTTCAGAGCCAGGTATAAGCCCTGAGCATCACCAGGTTTATGGTGAAAAACAAACAAACAAACAACCCTCTCAAGTGTAGCACTGCAGATGCAAAGGGCTGACACCTAGCTGATCAGTCACAGGTGAGAGAATAGAGAAATGGAGGTCCCTAATGGTTCAGGGTGGAAGCTGACACAAGTCTACAGGCAGAGCATCTGGCCCAGAGCCTGGGCTCTGATGAAGATTTGACCATCTTCTCCTTTGTTCCCTTCTCTTTTCAGAGTGGAGCGCGTAACTCCTTCCTTTGCTTTTGGAATCTATAGATTGTGTTTCTGCACTTCCTAGCTCAAAGGTTCTTAAACTGTGGGTCCTGGCCCTATATAGGCTCTTGTAAAGAATGAGGGAGTGATGGGGAAAAAATAGCATTAGCCAAAGACTTCTTGATGCCTTTTACACAGTGGCCGAACAATCCAAACTTAATTTTTTTGTGTGTGTATGGAATGAGGAGGCACACCCAGCAATGCTCCTGGGTTACTCTTGGCTCTACACTAAGGAATTATTCCTGGAAGTGCTCAGGAGGATTATGCGGGATGCCAAGGATGGAACCCGGGTTGGCTGCAAGCAAGGCAAGCTCCCTACCTGCTGTACTATCTCCCCGGCCCCACAGTTCCTTACCCGCTGTACTATCTCCCCGGCCCCACAGTTCCCTACCCGCTGTACTATCTCCCCGGCCCCACAGTTCCCTACCCACTGTACTATTTCCCCGGCCCCACAGTTCCCTACCCGCTGTACTATCTCCCCGGCCCCACTTAAATGTTGAACAAATCCAAGGTGCTCCAGCAGTGCTGGCCTGAGAGACATTTCCTGGGGGAAGGGGTGGTAAGCGGAGATGATGAGCCCTGATGTGGTCTCTGGAGCAGCTGCCCTGCCGGTGCCTGGGGGAGGGGGAGGTTTCTCCTAGGATGAAGGTTTTTTTATTGGGATGTGGGAGGGACCTAGAATGAAGCCAGGTGCTCAGTGCTGACATATGTAATGGTGTGTGTGTGTGTGTGTGTGTGTGTGTGTGTGTGTGTGTGTGACAGAGTGAACTCAGCGACGGCATCGCGATGCTGGTGGCAGGCAATGACCGTGTGCAAGCAGTGATCACGCAGATGGAGGAGGTGTGCCAGACTATTGAGGTGAGCTGGGTGGGCGGGGAGGCTGCTGGGTTGGCTGATGGGTGGGTGACAACTAGTGGCACGTGCTTAGCTGAGCGACTTGCTTTCAAAAACAGAGCCCAATGGGGCTAGAGCGAGAGGACAGCAGGGAGGGCATTTGCCTTACACACGGCCGACGTGGATTCAATCCCCAGCATCTCAAAAAGTCCCCCAAGCCCACCAGGAGTAATTCCTGAATGCAGAACCAGGAGTAACTCCTGAGCATCACTGGGTATGGCCACAAAACAAACAAAATACATTAAAAAAAAAAACAACAGAGGCTAAGGGGCCAGAGAGTTAGTACAAAGAGTAGGGCTCTTGCCTTGCATGCAGCAGACTCTGTTTGATCCCTGGGACCCTAAGTGGTCCCCAGCTCAAGAGAAGTGATCCCTGACACAGAGCCAGGAATAATCCCTGAACACTACTGAAGGTGGCCTCAAAACCAAAATAAAAAAACACAGAGGCAGGCCAGAGAGATAGCACGGGGGTGAAGGCACTCGCCTTGCATGTGGTAAACTCCATTCAGCTCGTGGCACTGCCGAGAGTGACACCCCCTCCACCAAGCACAGAGATATGAGGGGCTCTCAGGAATTGTCCTGTATGACTTCCTCCCAATGAAGTGAATAACAAATGTAGGGGCCAGTCTAGAAGTGTTGGTGGGGAACCTGGGACCACACCTGCCCCAGCGCCAGGGGTCCAGCCCCTACATGGAGGTCTGTGATCTGCCATCTGAGTTAGCACCTCTGGGTTCGAATCCCAGCCCTGTCCTTCCCCAGCTGGTGTCTTTGGCCCTCTTGCTGAACTTCTCCAGCCTTCGGTTCTGATTTTTCCTCCATCAAATGGTTATGGTGAAATGACACACAGCGAGTTCACTGGACCTTTCGAGAACAAATTGTGATCACACAAGTGAAAACCAGGACTTGGTGGAGCTGCCTTAAAAAAGCATATTAGTGGGGCTGGAGCGATAGCACAGCGGGGAAGGCGTTTGCCTTGCTGCAGCTGACCTGGTTCGATTCCCAGCATCCCACATGGTCCCCTGCGCACCGCCAGGAGTAATTCCTGAGTGCAGAGCCAGGAGTAACCCCTGTGCATTGCCAGGTGTGACCCAAAAAGAAAAAAAAAAGCATGTTAGGATAAGATGGAGGGCAAAAGACTCACGTTCCTTCTCGCTCTCTGGACCGTTCTCTAAAGGGCTGTGGGCGGGGCCGCGAGGCCGGAAGGATGCTCACTTCGCAGAGCGGAGGCCTCACGCTCGCTCGCGCCTGGCTTGCAGGACAACAGCCGCCGGCAGAAGCAACTGCTCAACCAGAGGTTCGAGACCCTGTGCGCGGTGCTGGAGGAGCGGAAGGGGGAGCTGCTGCAGGCGCTGGCCCGCGAGCAGGAGGAGAAGCTGCAGCGCGTGCGCGGCCTCATCCGCCAGTACGGGGACCACCTGGAAGCGTCTTCCAAGCTGGTGGAGACGGCCATCCAGTCCATGGAGGAGCCGCAGATGGCGCTCTACCTCCAGGTGGGCCGGGGAGGCGGCCCCGCTGAGTGCCTCGTCTTTCGTTGGACGGAGACGGGCACCCCTCACCCGCACCCCGCAGGGCCGCGGTGGGCATCGGCCCCGGGAGTCCCCCGACTCATGCTCCCGCTTCTGTTTCCCACCCCCCACCCCTGCAGCAAGCGAAGGAGTTGATCAATAAGTGAGTAGGCAGCGCGGGGAGGGAACGGTGGGGACGGCGAGGGGCGGGGGCGCCCGGGGCCCAGGGAGGGGTGGCGGGGACCCCGGCAGTGCCCGACCCGCCCGCCGCGGCCGTCGCAGGGTCGGGGCGATGTCCAAGGTGGAGCTGGCGGGGCGGCCGGAGCCGGGCTACGAGAGCATGGAGCAGTTCAGCGTGGGCGTGGAGCACGTGGCCGAGATGCTGCGGACCATCGACTTCCAGCCCGGTGAGCGCGCGCGCGGGGCGCAGGGGTGGGGATGGGGGTGGGGGTGGGGGGCGTCGCCCGCGCCGGGGAGAAGCGGGGCTCACGGGCGCGTGCGGCGGCACAGGGGCCTTCGGAGACGACGACGACGACGACGCCGCTCTGGACGCGGAAGACGGCGGCGCGGGGCCCGAGGAAGAGCGGCTGGACGCGCCGGAAGGTGAGTCGGGGCTCGGCGGGCCGAGTCCCCGCGCCGTTCCCGCGCCCGACCCGCCCGTCTCTGCGGCGCCTCCCCGCCTCGCACCCCGCCGCGGCCCGGGAGCGCCCCCTCGGGTCGGCCGGGCAGGGGGTCCCACTGTCCCCGCGCCGTTCCCGCGCCAGGCCAGCCTCTGCGCGAGGCGAGCGCCTCCTGGCGCGCGTGGAGAAACGCTTTCTCCCCAGCGGCCCGGTTCCAGCGCGCTTTGGGGGAGCCCGGGTGGTGCCGGGGGCCCCAGGGAGAAGGGAGTGTTGGGGTTTCGGAGTTTCCCGGGCCCTTGGCAGGGCCGCCCACCGAAACTTTCTTTTCCCGACCACAGGGCTGCACTGAGCCGCGCCCTGTGAGGACCCCGCGCCCCCCCCCCCCCACCTCCCCCGGGCCGGGTGCTCTGCGCTGAGACCACGCGCCGCCCCAGCGGGGCTCAATAAAAGGCCGAACGCGACCCGAGCCGCTCCTTTCTCTGCGTTCCCGTCTCTGCCTCTGACCACCGGGGGGGGGGGGGGGGTCTGGGAGGGGGAGTGGAATGAATTACCGGCACGTCCCTGATGCCAGGGACAGAGCCCCAAGCCCCAAGGGAAACGGGCGGCGGGTGGACCTGGCTGCAGGCCACACCCCTAGCCCCCCCGCAGCCTCAGGCCCCCTCCCCTCCACGGTTCCCGCGCGTCCCCGCAACACCAGCCTCAAGGCTCTTCAGCACTTTTATTAAAAACCGCCGCTCGGCGTGTCCGGGGTGGCTGCGGGCCGCTCTTGCCCCGGGGGACTAGGGTCCGTCCTGCCCATCCAGCCCCGGGACGGGCGGCGGGGGCGGGGAGCGGGGGGCTCGAGGCTCGCGGGGGCCCGCAGCGCCGCCCGTCACTTGCCCACCGAGTCGAAGAGGATGCGGTTCTGCTCGGCGCGCTCCCGTTGGCTCTGCGTGCGCGCCAGCTCCAGCAGGGCCCGCAGCAGGTGGAAGGTGAGGTCGATGGACAGCGGAGGGTCGTCCCGTCGCGGCCGCTCGCCGGCCGCCCCCCAGCGGCGCGGGAAGCGCTCGGCCAGCAGCAGGAGGAGCGCGCGGGCCCCGCCGCCGGGGTTGCGAGCTCCCGGGGTCCAGCGCAGACTCGGGTCCCGGCCCCTCGCTGCCGCTGCCGCTGCCGCCGCCTCCGCCGGGCTCCACTGGCCGCTCCCGGGGCGCATCTGTGCCAGGAGCAGCAGCGTCGCCAGCAGCGCCGCGCGTCCCGACTGCCTCATGATGCCACCGGCCCTGGACACACAGAGGCAGCCGGGGTGAGGTGCGCCTCTCTCCTCCTGCCCGCGCACGTCCAGCGTCCCCACCGGGTCCTCGGGGGCTGCCGTCCACGCCCGCCACCCGCCGCCCGGTCCTGTTCCACCCTCTCCTCCCGCCTGCCGCGGACGGACTCGCTCCGAGCCACTCACAGTTGCGGGCCAGCGCCTGCTCTGGGCCCGACGGAGCTGCGGGCACCGTCCCTCTGGGCGGGCTGAGGGCGCCTCGGGGAGCACGGGGTCCCGGCCCGGTGCCAGCCTTATATAGCGCCAGGACAGCGCCGGCTGACGTCAGCCGCCACTTACACGGACTGTGGCAGTAGTGACGACCGCAGCTCCCAGCCCGCCCCAGGCTGAAACCCCGAGGGGCGCACCGGGGACCCTGGACCCAGCCTCAGAAGTTGACGTGGGCAAAAAGAGTGCTCTGGAAGCCAGAATCCTTCCAGCTGGCAAGTGCCCGGGTCCCTGGGGCTGTTCCCAGACAGGAGCAGTCCCAGAGGCCCCGGACTTATCTGGCACCCAAATGGGAGGCCGCCTGGGGTGCCCACCCTCCTCCCCACTTCTCCAAAGGGTCCGAGGCCTTGGGAAAGGCTGCAAGCTCAGACCCAGGCCCTTCTTTCAGCATCCCAGTTCCTTTTTTTTTCTTTGTGGGTCACACCCAGCGATGCTCAGGAATTACTCCTGGCAGTGCTTGGGGAACCATATGGGGTGCTGGGGATCGAACCTAGGTTGGCCACGTGCAAGGCGAACACCCTCCCCACTATGCTATTGCTCCAGCCCCCGCCTCGTTTCATTTCAGCCACAAGGGTGAGGGTGGGGGCTTCACAGAAACAGGGTCTCTGGTCCAGCAACTCAGAGACAGGATTTCAGGCACCGTAAGTGAGGGAGGGAGGGAGGAGCCCGGATCCTGGCAGGCTGCTGGTCCCAGTGCCTCTGCGTTCGCCCTAGAGTGGGCTTTCCCCCCTCCCCCGCCCCGAGAACCACTTCAGGAGCTGCTGTAATAACCAGGACACATCCCCAGGTGTATACACATTTATTGCTCTCAACAGAAGGCTGCAAGTTCAAGGTCAGGGCCCCCGGGCTTGGTCTGGAGGGCCCACTTTCTGGGTCAGAGATGGCACCCTGCCCCAGCCCACCCGAGGCTCTCATAAGGCACTGATTTCTTGAGGACTCGTGCATGAGGGGTCCCCCTCTCCCCCCAAGGCCCCATTCCACCACCCTGGTCTTTCCATATGAATGGGGGCGTGGGTTCGGGGGTGCTGTCTGTGCATGTCCACTAAGCACTGATTTCTGACGCAGCAGGTCACCTCCTGTCCTCATCTGTGCAAGGCTGGGCTGGGCGGTCTCTAGGTTTCTTTCTAGAAGCAGTAGTGTCCCAGCTGTTATCTGCCGGCTCTGATGTCCAGCCTCTGTGGAGCTGACCGTGTCTTTACTCACAGGTATGGAGGCTTAAAGGGGAGCTGAAACCATCGTCTGGATAAGGGCAGGGTCAGAGAAACCCGTGTGCTGACAAGGTGGGCTTGCTGGCATTTGTGGACATATGAATGTAAATGGATGCTGACACATTGTTCAACGAAGATTCACAGAGTGCTGACCCGTGGTGGGGTGGGAGGCCATTCTAAAGCTGCTCCAGCCAACCTGGGTTAAGCCCCAGCATCCCATATGGCCTCCCGAACCCCCTAGGAGTGATTCCTGAATGCAGAGCGAGGAGTAACCCCTGAGCAGATCCGGGTGTGGCCCAAACAAACACTAACCCCAAAGCAAAAATAAAGCTTCTAGAGTTCTGCAGGAGTTGTTACCTTCCCGGGCCATGTCTTACTGCTAACGTGCAAGTGAAGCCCAGGGAAACGGCTGTGCTGCCCGAAGGGGTCGGGATGCCCATCCCGGGGCCAGGCCGCCTCTCTGCTGTGGGGGACGATGGAGTCCAGCGGCCTAGAGCTGATGCGCCTTCCAGGAGAGGTAGGAGTTCCAGACCACAGCCACACACTGCACAACAGCCAACCTGCGGTGGACAGGGCCCCGTGAGGAGGAGGAAGGGAGAGCCCGGGGCACATGGCGAAGTGTGGCGGGAAGGGTGGGCTGGCCGCGGGGAGGCCCGGGTTCAAGCCCTTTCCTTCAGTGTCTGAGGGAGGACACGTGGCTGAGGCAGGACAGCTAGTGCTGGGTCCAGGGCCACCCCTGGCTCCGACTCCTGGGCCAGAGGCTCGGTCAAGCCCACAGCCCTCCGCCTGGGGAGCATCTCCTGGGCTCTGGTCTTAGAGTAGTTTTGGCTAAGGACGAGGTGGTTGTGCATTTTTTTTTTGGGTGTGGGGGGGACACACCTGACTCACGTTATCAGGGCTCACTCCTGGCAATAGGCAGTGCCAGGGATGGAACTGGGCACAACTGCATGCAGAGCGAGACCCTTCCCCGTCCTAAATCGGACGTCCAGTCTAAATCCTAAAGTGACTGATCCCGGTCTTGAACCTGTCCCTCCTATTTTCCCATCCATTGTTCTCCAGCATTTTTCTTCTAGAGCCTGGACTCGGCCCAGAGCTCACCAGGAAGACCCGCAGTGGTACTTGGGGAAGTGGGGGGGGGGGGGCAGGCATGGGTGCTGGGTGAAACTCGGAGTGGCCCACTGCATTCTCACCCGCAGCTTTATAGCTGCTTATTATTAGGGTAAAATTCAGTGCAGTAACCCGATGTCCCCCTGGCCCTGTCCGGAGAGGCCCCCGGGGAACGGAAGACCAGTGGGCAGACCAAGGGGGCTGGACGAAGTGCCCGCGGTCTCTGCTAAAATGACTCAAGGTTGAAATGCAAATCACCGTCTCCACCTGGGGGCCTGTGGCTGTTTCCTGAAAGGGGGTGGGGGTGGGGTGCTGCCATACCTGTACTGGAGTGGCACCAGGTAGAAGTTGGCCAACTGCACGGCAGGCCACAGCTGTGAGGAGGCAAAGAGAAAAGGGAAGGGTTGGGGGCTGCCTCCCTCCCTGCCCCCCCAGACTCACTGCCCTGACCTCTGCTGGCCAGAGCTGAAGTCAGGGAGCGCTTCCAGGTGTTGCCTCACTGGGAGTGGATGCGTGTGTCTGTGTTAGATCGGGAGCCCCTGCCCACTCCATCCCCAGACATCTGGGGACACTTACATAGTAGTTGGTGACGAGGGCATCAGGGTAATCCTGAAGGGACAAGGACAAGTGAGATGGCATGAGCAGCCCACACAGGCCCACGCCCACCGCCTCCTCCCCTCCTGCAGGGTGCGTCCACCTCACCCACCCCATGGCCGGGAGTCCACCTGCCCAGCCGCGACCTGCCACTCACCCGCTGCAGCTTGGCCCAGTTGGCCTGGGCTGACAGCCCATTGAGTGCTCCCACCAGGGGGAGGAAACAGCCCAGGAAGCAAGGGGCGAAGGCCCCCTGAGGAGGAAATGCAGAGGTCTGGGTGTCTGCACCAGCCCACCCGCCCGCCCTTGCCACCCCTCTTTGCCCCTCCCCCCCTCACCTGGTCCAGCAACATCTTCTTGAGTGCATCCACCTTGGTGGTGCCGGGGACGAGCCGGTCCAGAACCCGGTACCAGCCTCCAATCACGGGGCCCTGAAAGCAAACCCCGGGGAGCAGTGCCGGGCTGCATTCAAGGGGCCGGGGGGGGGGCTTCCAATCAGCCCCCTAAGGCAGCAGCTGGCATCTGGCGGGGAGGGGAGGCCCCACGGCGGAGCTTACCACGAAGCCGCAGCCCAGGGAGAACATGGTGAGGGTGCGAGTGGCCTGGTGCTCGCGCAGGCCTCGTCTCTCCACCAGCTGCTGCGAGACGGCGTCCCCCAGGCCCATGAGGGACCCTGTGTGGAGGGACACCGGGTTGCGGGGGGAGTCATCAGGAGGCTTGCCCCATCCTGCCGCTGCTAAGCCCCAGGGAAGGGGACCCCAGTGTGACCGTCACATGCAGGGGTGAACAGCCAAGAGAGAGGGAGAGAGGAAGGGTGAGGGTGCAGGAGGGAGAAGACGCGCTGGCAGGGCCCTGCTCGAGAAAACGCAGTGCCAGGCCAGACAAAACGCAGTGCCAGGCCAGACACGACGGCCGCTTCCGGCCCCCAGAATAGGCCCAGGAATCCGGCTCCCTCTCCTGGCCCGCCGCAAGGCCTGAGTCAGTGTCCGTCCTTGGGCGGGGGTCCAGCGAGCGGCGAACAGTGAAAATGAGTCTTGGTGGAAACACAATGCCCAGGGTGCAGGGGAGGCAGACAGTAGGTCGAGAGGCTCAGGCCCATGGGGAGATACTGGCAGCCTCTGAGCGATGCCACGTGAGCCCTGACGTCCCCACTGAGCGGGCATGGCTGTGCCCTCCTCTCCCTGTGCTGGGACTGAGCCCCTGGCAGGCGGCGGCTGAGCTGGAACCAGCTCTCTAGGCAGGTCCCGGCAGCAGGGTGGCCTGCTGGCCTCTAGCATGCGTCCACTCAGACGGCGGCTGCTATTGACCCTCTGACCCCCACCAGCCTGCCCATCGTGCTGGGTAATGAGAGTCCCCACCCAGCTCCGTGGCCACACGGTCCCTGTGCCCCCAATTACCCTGGCAAACAGCCTCCCCAGAGCAGAGCCCGTCTGTGACGTCTGTGCTGGTCTCACCCTCCCACCAGACCTGTGCCCCCACCCCCCCCTCAGCATTCTCATTGGGGGGACCTGGGTGGTGACTGTCCTCAGCTCCTGCCTCTCCCAGGGGTGGCTGTTCCTGTCCAAGCACCCCCAGGACCAGGCCCCAGTCTCAGAGCCTGTTCCCACCGCCCCCCCACCCCCAGTACAGCTGCCCCCAACCTGTGTTCAGAAAGCAAACTAAGGGGAGAACACGGTGTGGGCCCCCCCAACCCCAACAACGCGACTGCTCTGGGAAGGGGCAGAGCCCAGGCTGGCCGTTCACCTTGCGAGGGCAGCGGGCAGCAGGGGAAAGGGAGTCACAAGCGAACTGTGTTTCCACTCTTGCCAAGTCCCACAGCTAAAGGCAGAGCGGAAAGGGAAAAAGCAAAAGTCATTGACTTCCAGCCTGCAGCCTTCGGGGAAGCTGGGTTCCAGCCCCATCACCCCCCCCATCCCACCCCAGGAACACCGAGGGACACGAGCCTGGGGGGGCCTGCTGGCTCAATCCATTTAGAATTCTTTCATTTTTTTTTTTTTTTTTGCTTTTTGGTTCACACCCAGCAATGCTCAGGGGATACTCCTGGCTTTGCACTCAGGAATTACTCCTGGTGGTGCTTGGAGGACCATATGGGATGCTGGGGATTGAACCCGGGTCAGCTGTATGCAAGGCAAACGTCCTACCCGCTGTGCTGTCTCTCTGGCCCCCTCTTTTTTGTTTTTAGCTGACACCCGGTGGTGCTCAGGAGTTACTCCTGGCTCTGCACTAAGGGGTTACTCTTGGGGCTCAGGGCACCATCTGGGGTGCTGGGGATCCAACTTGGGTGGGCCATGTGGAAGGCAAACTCCCTCCTGACTGTACTATCGTTCCACCCCCCTGGTTCAATCCATTTCTAACAGGACAGTGCCTAGGGGTCTCTCCTTGGCCGCAGGTTAATGCCCCCCAGTCCCGGACCCACGGCAGGCTGGGTGTGCCAAGGCCTGGGTCAGTCAGAAAGTGATTCTGGTCTTGCAAGAGCGGCTGGACCCGGGCTCCTGAGAGGTGGGGACAGAGCTGGTGAGTGGGAACCTCCGAGAACCCCGTGCTCCCATCCAGGGCTTGTTCTGCAGGGCCCACAGAGGCCTGAGCTCCAGAGGAGCAGGGTGAGGGGCTGCGGGGCAGGGATGCCCCGATGCCAGGCCAGGCACGGAGCCCAGCGGCAGACGTTGGTTCGGATGTGACATCATGGTCCTGGGCATGTTCCAGTTCTCATGCCGTCACTCACCTCCAGATCCGGTGGGGGAGGAGGGACGCCTGGGCGCGAGCTCCCCCTGGGAACCCCTCCCCTCCCACCCCGCCAGTGGAAAAGCCCCAACTTCCACCACGCCCCCCTCTCCTAGGCATGGTGGGGGCTAAATGCCCGCTTCCCCCATCGCGTTCCTCTCTTGGCTCTTGGGCACGGACTCTCCGACACAAGAAAGGAAGGTGCTGGTAGAGAGAAGACAGAGAGCCAGGGAGGTGGGCTGGCGGGCAGGACCTTCCTGGTCTATGAGAGGCTGGGGGGCAGCCGGAGATGCAGGCACAGGGTCTCCTGCCTGGAAGCTCTGACAATTCAGCAGCTGCCTGGGTGAGGGGCTGGGGCTGGCAGTGCCCAGGGGTTCCCTAGGAGCCGGGAAGCAGGAACCTCTGGGGCTGAGCTGCCCAGCTTGGACCACTGCCCAGCTTGGACCTTCCTGCACACTGCCCAGAGGCAAAGCGGATGGTCTAGAGCTTGTCAGGGACCCATGTCCAGAGCAGTGCATGGAGTCTCAGGCCTCTTCAGGGCCACATGTGTCCCTGGTTTGAATGCCAGTTCTGTCTACCACCACGCAAGACCCCAGTGTCCTAGAAATATCCAGAGCTGGACTGGACAGTCTTTGCAGCTCCTGACCTCCTCCTGACACCTGGCACTGGCTGGAGAGAGTACAGTGGTACAGGGCTTTGCCTTGCACATGGCCAACCCAGGTTCAATCCCTTGCACTGGATATGGTACCCAGGGGTGATCCTTGAGTGCACAGCCAGGAGTAAGGCCTGAGCACAGTCAGCTATGTCCAAAACAAAACCAAAATAAACAAATAATTCTAACTCCAGCTTGGCTGCTCCCACAGCAGGCCCAGGCCAGCTTAGGTTGAGCCCTGGGTCCAAGCAGTGTGGAAAGGGCCTCAGGGAAGGGCAGGACCAGGCTGACTCTGCCTCACAGTACACACAGCGCAGAGGGCCGTGGCCTTAATTGCCCTGTGCCTACCTCGGTGTATCGGGCACTGCTCTTGAGCCTTTTTGGGAGGATTCACGGCCATTTGTGCAGTCAAGCCTTACTACTGAGATCCTGGCCACTGGCCGAAACCACCCCTGGCCCAGAGCAGGTACGGCGGAGAGGGCGTTTGCCTCGTATGTGACTGACCTAGGTTAGATCCCCAACACCCCATGTAGTCCTGCCAGGGGTGATCCCTGAGCTCTGCCAGGTATGGCCCCAAAGGAAAAAAAAGTAAAAACCAGAAATCTCCCTTCCTATGCCCTGAGTGATGGGCACTTCTGGGGGATCTTGGGTATGGCTGTATGGGTCGGAAGGAACATCTCCCCCCCCCCCCCCCCCACCCCAGTTCAATTCACTGTCTCTTTTTAATCTGCATTTTCATTCAACACTAGGATGGTGGAGGTCATGCCCAATTCAATCAGCCTAGTCAATGGCTGAATAAATAGTAGTACTCCTACATTAAAAAAACAAAACAAAATAAAACAAAGAAACACTGGGAGGTAAGTGGGGAAGGTCTGAGAAGAATAGACCTAGGGGTGCTTCCAGCTGGCTCAGACAAGCCACAGACACATCCCAGGGTGCTGTGCAGCTGTGCCCCATGGCCTGGCCAGCAGCTGCTGCCTTGGGTCGGGAAACACAAGGACTCCCCTCCTTGCCCGCTCTGGGGAGCAGGAGGGTGCCCTCATTTCTGGCGCAGGAGCCCAAGGGAATGTGAGGCCGGGCAGAGGGCCCAGCGTGTCAGTTCCCATCACAGACACACAGTCCAGCGTGAGTCATCGGCCAGGTGAGTCATGCTGCCTGACGGACACTCCGAGGACAGGACATGGGTGGCGGTGGGCGGGGGGTGGACGGGGTAAGTGACGGCTGTCTCCTGGCCAGACACCCAGAAGTTTCTAGTACTGAGGTGGGGTGATTCCAGAAACTGCATCCTCGCTCCGCCCCCGTTTTCTGCAGCTCCCCAAGCCCAATTTTCAAGTTTCCTCTCAGAAGCCCTGGTGTTCCTTAGAGGTCTGCTCCTTTCCTCCAAACATCCGAGCCCTCCCAGTCAACTCCTCCCCCAGAGACGGGCCTTTCTTGCCATCCATCCTCTCTTATGGCAAAGAGGGGCTTAGTGCAGGTAAGTCACTGGATCACCTCTGCCAGGGTGCTAGTCCGCCTCCAAGACTGGGGTAAAAGACAACCTTGTTTATTTGGATGTTGTTTTGGGGGTCACACCCAGCAGTGCTCAGGGCTTACTCCTGGCTCTGAGTTCAGGGATCTCCCCTGGAAGAGCTCGGGGACCCTACATAGTGCCAGGTACTGAATCAGGGTCAGCTGCATGCAAGGTAAGTGCCCTCACTGCCGTCCTATCACTCTGGCCCCTGAGGTGCTTGGTTTCTATAATGTCTGGGGAGATAGATAAACAGAGCTCATCAGACCAAGAAAATCAGAAGAGTAAGAGGAAAATGGCTCTCTTGGGGTGTGAGTTAGGGAGATGTATTCAAATCTAAGTTCTGACACATAATTTTTTTGCTTTGTTTTGGGGCCCCATCCCCGCAGCAATACTCAGGGGTTACTCCTGGCTCTTCACTCAGAAGTTACTCCTGACAAGCTGGGTGGATCCTATGGGATGCCAGGATCAAGCCTAGGTCAGCTGTGTGCAAGGCAAGTGCCCTACCTGTGTACTATTGCTCCAGGCCCCCAAGTACTATTTTGTTTTCATTTTGGGGTAACCACTGCTGGGGCTGGAGGTTGCTCTCTGAGGTGCTCAGGGATCCTGAGGTGCTGGGGGAGTGAACCTGGGCCTCAGGCATGTAACACGTGTGCTCTTTGAACTAACTCCCTGGCCACAGAAATATTGTCTTGACATAGTGTCATGTGTATATGCATGTCTTCGTCGTTCCTGGCCTGTTAAAGCTATATTTCACCATTTTAAAACTGAAGGCAAACAGGTAGAGAGTGCAGGAGGTAAGACACTTGCTTTACATGTGACAGCTTTGGCTGTGACCCTGGTTTGATCCCTGACACTACAAATGGTCCCCGGAGCACTGCCAAGGGTCGATCCTGAGCACTGATCCAGGGGTAGTCCCTGAGCACCACCCATCCCTACTGGTCACCCACAAAGAAAAATGTACTGAGGAACTAATCCTGAGCGGGTGGGGTGGGTGGGGTGGGGTGGGGGGCTACCGTGCTCTCAATTGCTCAGGCTTGAGCCAGGCCATGTGCAAAGTGTTTAATAGGTTGTTAGTTTCCAGGCTAACAGGTTGTTAGTTTCCAGGTCCAGGAACACGAGTTTATCTGGAACTGGTGGCACCTCTGCCCTTCGGGGGGGCCCCCCGGTACAGATCTCGGGGACCCTCCAAGAGGGCTGGACCGAAACAAAAACGGAGCGAGGGGCGGCAGGGCGCCCTCCTGCCCCCACAGGCCTCTCTGGTCACTCACCGGCCGTCAGCACCTGCGTTTTCCAAGGGTGAGCGGTCAGCGCCCGCTGGTACGCCCGCCAGAGCGCCATGCCTCCTGCCGAGCCGAGAGGAAAGGGGGTCACCCCCGCCGCCCCTTCCCGGGATGGGGCTTAACGCACACCACCGCCAGGCTGGCGGCCAGGCGTGCAAGAGACCCCGGCCCGTCCCCGCAGCCGCCCCGCACCGTGCTCCCGGGCAGCCTCGCGTCACCGTCGGGGCAGCCCGCCCCCCAGCCCCCTTGGCAGGGGTCCCCCTTTCCCACGGCTGCACGCAGGACGAAAAAAGGCACGTTTGCTCGGGCCTTTCTTCATCCAGAGCCTGGCCGTGGCCCCGCTTTGGACTCCGCCTGGAGCCGCCTGCATCCTCCCTGCGTGCGGACTCCGCTGGGAGCCGCCAGCATCCTCCAGCGTGCAGCTCCTCCGGGTACCCGGCACCGCAACTCCCGGCCCGCCACTCACCTGCGCACGAGCGCAGCCCCCACGCCGGGCCGACTTCCGGCGCAAGTCCCGCCCCTTCCGCCTGTGGCCGCCTCCCGCCCTCCCCTGGGGGGGCCGCCTGCCAGGCCCCCCTCGCTGCGCCCCCCGCCTGGAGCTGGCCAGGGTCCTGATTCCCTGGGCTGTCTCAGCAGCTTGGACGCTAAGCCGGAGCGAATAAACCTAGTGAAGTGCGTGTGGCTGTTTTATTTAAAAACTAGTGTGATGTGTGCTGAAAGAAGACTTGAGGACCAGACATGATGGCCTTTCAGTATCGTTACTGCAAACCATAAGGCCCCAAAGCAGAGAGTAAGACGGGAAGGGGATGGGTGTTGGATCATTGTATGACTGAAACCTAATCATGAAAGCTGTGTAACTGTATCTCCCAGCAATTCCATTAAAAACAACAAACTAGTGTCAGCTTCGCCAGTCTCAAAGGTGGAACTGGCTTTTGTGCATGTTTGATGGCATCAGAGCAACTAGTCAGCCACAGCAGCTTTGGAATTGAGTTTTTCTGGCCCCTGGAGGGGAGGACTGATTTTCAAACAGCTCCTCAGTTTTAGGGGAGATGTAAGAAAGGTGGGGGTGGGTGGAAGAAGAGCCATTAGAAATCCTTTATCTTTAGTTTGGATGGGCCAGAAAAATAGTACAGCGGGTAGGGTGCTTGCCTTGCATGCTGCTGACCCTGGTTCAGTTCCTGGCACCCAATATAGTACCTTGAACCCACCAGGAATGATCCCTTAACACAGCCAGGAGTGCCCCCCCCCCCCCCACACACACACACAATGTGTTTCAAAACCAATTGACTTGTTTTGGATGGAGGCCACACCTAGTAGTACTATGCAATTACTCCTGGTGGCGCTCAGGACCATCTAGGATGCCAGAGATCAAACTCTGACCCACAGCATGAAAGGCAAACGCCCAACCCACTGTACTTTGAACCCAATAGGTGACTTAATGCCTTTCCAGATCCAAACATTGTCAAATGCATTGAATATACTGTGACTGGCTATCTAAGTGGTGCAAACTCCTACTGTGGATCTGGCAGGCTGAGAGGGTACGGCTCTTTCAGGAGGAATTCACAGAGCGAGCTCTCTCCCAGCTCTGTCTGATTAGATCCAGCCCCTATTCACATAATTCCTGTATAATTCAGGTAGGGAAAAACCTATCACAGATAATGGAGAAACACAGCAAGGAAGCAACAGAATCTGATGTCATAACATTTAACTTAAGGTTCCCTAATACGAGATTTACATTAGTAACTGGAATAGACAGCCAAACGTAGGAGGTATCAAAGTTGTACTCTTTGACTGTTTAGGTCGAAATCCCAAACCATCACTTAGTAGTTATGTGACATTTTATATGCTGGAGAGAAGGGGTTGTTCCCTCGTCCAGTGCAGGGGCTGTTCCTGGCTCTGTGCTCTACAGTGATCCCTGGCAGTGTGTGGGCAACACACGTGGTGCTGGGAATTGAACCAGGATTGCAGCTGAAGTGGCCTCTTGCAAGGCCAAGTCCCTCACCTCCTATATTCTCAGCCTCGTTCAGAATCTTTTACTTGGTCAATTTTGGCAGAGGACCTCACTAGATTAATATATACCAAGTATATGAAATAGAACAACTGCTTTCTAGTTCTTGTTTTTTCTTCCTTCCCTGATGGGAACACAAAGGAGAAAGAGTAAGGTTGAGTGTGTGTGTGTGTGTGTGTGTGTGTGTGTGTGTGTGTCTGTATGTGTGTGGTTTTGGGGCCACACCTAGTGGTGCTCAGGGCTTAATCTTGGCTCTGCACTCAGGAATCACTCCTGGCGTACCTGGGGGACCATATAGAGTGCTGGGAATTGAACCCGAGTCGGCCAGGTGCAAGACAAGTACCCTACCCTCTGCACTATGGTTCCACTCCCTATTTTTGAGGTGCTGCGGATGGAGCCTCAGCCATGCAAGATCAGTTAGCTACTGCAGTGCTAGGCTTCCAACCCTCAATTCCTTTATTCATAAGGAGTTTCTGATGTTTGATCAATTCCATACTCTGAAGAGGCAGGAGGCGGTTGTTAGGTATTTGCCCAATCAGTCTAGAATGCCAGAGGGCAGAGTTCTAGGAAGGCCCCTCCCCCAGTCCAGATGGTTCTATCCATTCCAGGCTGTGGTCTGCCTGTTTCTCAGTGCCACATGTGTCTGCTTAGCAGGCTTCAGGGCTGCACCCTGAAGAAAACTCTAACAAGATCAGGCATTACAGTGCCTTCCTGGGCTGCTGGGAAACCCCTCCTACAGAGTGAAACAAAGTAGCTAACACGTTTAAGCCACAATGTGACAGTCCCCTGACACATCAAAAATCATGCACGCGTGTGTGAGAAGGTTAAGTAACTGAAGATGTTTAATCTACAGAAAACTTGGGAAACACATGATAGCTATTGTTAAATACTTAAAAAGGGCAATCACAAGAATGACTAGGTTTGCTAACAACACCCATGGTAAAATTATAGAGGTATACTCTGACTTGATACAAAGGAAGTTTCGAAACGTGACCGGCTAGAACTATTCAAGTAGGGTCAGCTGACCAGTGACCGCACAGTTTTGAGCAGGGGCAAGTAAGATCTGAGCCACTGATGGACTGCTAGGGTGTTTGTGGTGTCGCTCGGCTGAAGGCGCCGCTTCTGTCCAACGGATGACTGACCCCTCGCCACGGGCCTGTGTGGGGGTAACTATAAAAAGGAGGTCTGGGGAGGCCGGAACGGAACCGTGGATCCTGGGGTCAGGGCGCCTTCACGCGGATGCCGTTTCCAGTTCTCCAAACGCCCAGTCACGTGTGGTTGGGAACACCCATCCCTTTACTTCGCTTTGCTACTTCCAAGTGCTCAATATGAGCAATTCCGCTCCCAGGCCCGCGGCGGGAGCCTGGGAGGCTGAGGAGGGAGAGCCCTCCGCCTGCAGGAGGCTGTGATGACCCAGTCTGTGGGCGAGAGGGGTCTGCCGAGTCCTGGGGAGGCAGGGCTAACGGTCCAGGCTGGCAGCAGCACTGTCCGGGCGGGCCCTGCCTATGGCTCTGTTTCTCGGCCGACTTCATTCCGAGGTCCCGTGTGGGCCTGACTAGGGACTGGGCAGAAGGGGATGGCTGGCCGGGGAGAAGTCGGGCCCCTCGGTCGGGGAGGATGGCTGGAACATAGCACTGAAATGGGCTCGGCTCTCGAGCTGCATACGGTGGCCCAGCGGGGAGGTGAGTCCACGGACAAAATGGATTCGGACCAGCCCCGACTGCCCCCCCGACACCAGCCAGCCATAGGAATCCAGGTTTGGGCTGAAACGTACCTGTGGAGAGAAAACGAGAGAGGCTCACGGTTGGTGAACTAGGACGAGTCGGCGCTGCCAGGGGAGCAGCGAGACCCGGCAGGAGCGGACAGGGCCGGGGCGGGTGAGGGGCAGGAACGGACAACACACTCCAGAAAACGTTTTTAAGCCGCTTCTTAAACCTTTCCCACTCACAACGCCTTTTCGGCTGGAGAAATTGTTATGTGGTCCCGGGTACACAGGTGTACGAAACAGATATAGAGATCAAACACTGACTGATAATAAATCATCAAGACATTTTTATTTTCAAACCAATTCTTTTTTCTATTTTGGCAACCCCACACCTAGTTACACGACCCCAGAGGGGGTCACGGCCAGTTTAAGAAGCCAGGCTCGGGGATGAGGCCGCCTGGCCTGAGCAGCCCTGGGTGGGGGAGACGGCACTTACCTTGTGAACAGCCTCCAGCTGCAGCCTGTCCAGGCAGAGCTGCGAGTGCCCCTCTCCCTCCTGCATGCGCAGTATGGGCTCCCGGCGGAGCAGGTCGTGGAAGGAGCCCTGGGGAGGGGTCGCGAGAGAGGGGGAGCAGCCTCTTAACCTGGAATCTTTGTCTGGGAACGCCCGACGAGCTCTCCTGTACCATGTTTTCTAATGTCACACCCATTCTCCTGGCCCCAATTTACCAAGTCTGTATCCTGAAAGAGCAAGTAGTGATGGTTCACGGTTTCAGCGTAGGTTCGAGCCTTGGGAGGAGGGTTGGGGGCCCCGGCTGAGTTCGAGTGGTCTTCATCTTCATGCCTGTCCTGGTAAGGCATCAGGTCCGCTTTATAAACAGGCTGGAAAGGAGACCAGATGGTCAGACTCTACACCGCCAAAGACAAGACGCAGAGAGAGAACTGCCTTTTGGATGGGGGAAAGGCATGCGTTTAAACACATACTCAGGTACACAGGCTAGGAAGATTATGGAGATGCCAAGACTCTCAGGGATTAAAAACTAGGGCTGAGATACCTGAAACGAATTTCTACACTGCTACTAAATTACAATCCTAATCTGGGAGGCCACGTGGCTCAGGACCCAACAGCTGCCATTAGAGAGTCATATACGTACGAATCTTCGTTCCGCAGGTCGCTTGACATTTATTGGGTTCAGCGCCATATCAGGCAATATGGCTGCGATGAGTTCCCCAGAAATATCTCCTGCTGCAACTGTCCCCAGCCAGTCAGATCCGGAAAGACTCTAATAGGAAAAGATAGGTTTCCTTCATTCGTTCAGTCACTCACGTTCAGTCTGCGAGCTGGCAACAGTTACCAGCTCTTGTATGCATAAACCACAGCTGTAGAATCTCAGGACCAAAGACACACACACACACACACACACACACACACACACACAGAACTGTAGAGTCTTAGGATGACAGAGACACACTGACACACGTGTCCCTCATGATAGTGATCACACACCCATCTGTCCTTGTACTCAAAACAACCGCTTCTCCTTGACCAACCCCAGGAGGGAAGGGGAGTCGTTTCCGGGGAATGAGGGGAAGAGAGACTCACCCAGACGGTGCCTTTCCGAGGAGCAGTGAAGTAGGCCTTGAAGCCAAGGTAACCAGCGTCAATATAGTGAATCCCACAGAGTCCATACCTGTAAGAGAAAGAAAAGGTCAAATCCCCCTTTTCCGCAGGTTCTTCTCAGCTCCTGGACTCCGCACTACCTCAGTGACATGATCCTCCCTCCCCTCCCGACAGCAGCCTGGCACTCTATGCCCCCAGCCCGTGGGCCTGTGCCCAGGGCTCCTCGGCTCGCCATCCTGCCGTACGAGGCATAGCAGTTGTCCTGAGCCACGGTGACACCATTGTAGGGGAGCAGCCAGGCCAGCTCTGTACTCAAGAATCGCTTGATAGAGTTTATGGGTTCATAAGGTCGCCGAAGGTCCCAGAACTTGATTTTCCGGTCACTCCCCGCAGAGACTAGGAAGTGGCTGTGGAAAGATGGGAGGGCAAACATGGAACTGAAACGGGTCTGAGAGAGCCCCCGGCCCCAGACTTCCCGCCACAACGGTCCTGGCTATACCTGTTTGCTTTGCACCACTGAAGGGTGCGCACGGCCTGGTCGTGAGCGAGGATACACTGGAAGGGGTAGAGTTTCAAGGAGCCGTCGGACAGTCGGATCCGCTGCAGAGGCGAGTTAGTGGGAAGGTTCCAGAAAACCACCATGCCTGAGACAGGGACAGAATGTGTTGCTATTAAAAGCAGATTCTTTCCTCTGTGCTCTAGTCTCTTCCTCTGGGTTCCTGTCTTTGTCTTCCACCCTCGGGTCTGACCGCTGAGGATGGGAATAGGGATCCTGAGTAGCTCGGGAGAACATGCCTGCCATCATTTAAAGACTTAACCTGATATTGTAGCTCTAATTCTCATCAACAGGTAATCGCTGAGAGGAAGACTGAATGCACCCATCAGCCCCGACTCCACTAAATAAAAATGGATCCTTTGACAGTGTAAATTCTCCACCTGGGAAAACTATAGCCCAAAGGCAAAATACAGCCAATCCTCTTTTAGTAAAGTTGAAGAGCCCATAAGGCTTTTGGGCTCGGAACAAAAGCACAGTGGGTAGGGTATTTGCCTTGCATGCGCATGTGGCCAACCCAGATTCAAACTCCAATATCCCATATGCCAGGAATCCCTGAGTGCAGAGCCAGGAGTAAGCCCTGAGCATTGCTGGATATGGCCCCCAAACAAAATTTTAAAACTAATGACAGTTGGGGCTGGAGTGATAGCACAGCAGGTAGGGCATTTGCCTTGCACGCAGTCGACCCGGGTTCCATCCCCAGCATCCCATACGGTCCCCTGAGCACCACCAGCAGTAATTCCTGAGTGCAGAGCCAGGAGTAACCCCTGTGCATCATGGGGTGTGAACCCAAAAAGGAAAAAAAAAGCCTACTGACAGTGGGGTGGGGGCAGTGGGGGAAAGGCTGGCGAGGTTGTACAGCAGGGAAAGTGTTTGCTCTGCAGAGGCAACCTGAATTTGATCCCGAGCACTACCAGGGGTTATCCCTGAGCGAGTCAGAAAACAATTCTAGCGGCTTTTTTCTTCTTCCTACATTGCTTGAATATCTATCTCCCTGTCATGCCCAGATTCAAAACCAACCGACCGACCAACCCCCAAAGACAGTCACCCAGAGGCAAGCACACAGAAGTCCCGAGAGCACTGGCCCCCACGCTCGGCTCTGCTTCATTACCGTTATAGTATCCAGCCGCCAGGTGGTGATGGGGCCGGGTGGGCATCCAGGCCAGGCTCAGGCACTGCCCACACTCAGAGGGGTCGGTGGCTTGCATGGAGCCCACCTGGAGGGTGGCCACACACTGAACCTGCAGCGACAAGGAGGCAGGGTTAGGGGGACGACAGGCGACGGGGGGAGGGCTGGCCTCGCCGAGGCAGGCTCCTCACTCACCTTATAGATGGCGGGCTTCATGGCATCTGTGGGGAAGAGAACAGAGGACTGGGCTCCTGAGGAGGCGACGGCCAGGGGACTCTGCCCTTTCTCTGCACCCTGACTCTCGGCCCCCTCCAGATACCTGTCCCAGGAGTGGCGCCACCCCGTCCGGCCGCACCGACCCGCCACTGCTCTCTCTCTGCTCCCTGGACAGCCTTCCCCTTGCCTGCACGCTCCATAATTTTCTCTCCCTTCTGGGTAACACTCAGATCTGCACATTAACACGCACCAGTTCTACTTCCCGGTCCCACAAGCTCAACCTTCCTCTGCGCCCACCTGCTGGCCACGGTCCTTTGGGACCCCGCCCGCCTCCCCCCTCCCCGCTTTCTCCTCTCTCCCTCTCTCCAGTAGAGACTGTCTACATGCTTCTGTGTGGGCAAGAACGGGACCGGGGGTCCAGGGAGAGGGCCCCTCGGGCAGCGGGCGGGCGGGGGTGGGGGGAAGAGCGGAAAGAAGGGGCCCCGGGCCTGCAGCACACACTTTCAAGGACAAAGCGTGATGTCAGAGCGGGAGAATGGCTGAGTCGGTGGAGATGGGGCTCGGGAGAGTCTGGGGAGCTGGGCAGGCCCCGCCGCCCCCGCCCCCGGCTGCGCGTCTCACCTGGAGGCTGCAGAGCCAGCAGGGCCTCGGGGTGCGGGAGACTGAAGAGCAGCACCTTCCCGTCAGAGCAGGCCAGAGCCAGGAGGCCCAGACGGGGCAGTAGCGGAGCCTGGAGGATGAGACCAGAGCCGGGCTGGGCCCCGCCACCACGGGCCCCTCGGAAGCTTGAGAGGCGCGGGGCAAAGCCACGCTCCCATCACCCGTCCTCAGTTCACGGAACAGCCAGGAATCTGGGCCCTGGTTCTGGGGACACCCGAGATCAACGCGAGGTACCTTCCGAGGGGTGCTCGGGAGTTCCCAGGCCCCGCTGGGGCAGAACTTGAGGTCCCAGATGCAGCCGTTGTCACAAGCAATCCCATAGACGAAGTGGGCCCTGTTGCCAGCGCTGAGGAGAACGAGCACACGGGGGAGAATGGGCGAAGGGGGGCGAGACCCTGGGCGCCCCGTCCTCCACCCGCGCTGCCTCCTAACCCCGCCTCCTCCCTCGCCCGGCCAGTGTCCCAGCCCCACCTCACCAGCTCTCCTGCTGCAGGGTCCCCAGGCCCCAGAACTGAAGCAGCCCAGGGCCGGAATGGAGCTGGCTCAGAGGGTGCGTCTCATTCATGTCGGGGCTGGAGAAAAGGGCCACGTACTGCGAGGCGACGGCCCCCTCCGGCACCGGGCACCAGTCCAGCGCCCAGAGCGGGCCCCCCGTGAAGAAGGACAGATCCCAGCGCTCGGGGTGTGCTGTGATGGAGCTGAATCTGGAGGCGAGACAACCGTGGCATGAAGGAAGAACTCCGTGAAGGCAGAGAGGGCGGCAGCAGGGAAACGGACAAACGGGGGATTTCCTGGCCAGAGACGCTATCCACAGACGGAGATGCCCAGGCCAGGGACACTATCCACAGACGGAGATGCCCAGGCCAGGGACGATATCCACAGATGGGGCATATCCAGGCCAGGGACACTATCCACAGACGGAGATGCCCAGGCCAGGGATGCTACCCACAGACGGTGGGTGTCCAGGCCAGGGACACTATCCAGTCTGAGAGCCAAATGAGTTTCTGAGTCCTGACAAGACCTGGAGGAAGCTGAGCATGTGTAAGGCAGCTGTGCAGCCCACGTGAGAAGGCCGCAGACTGTGACCCCCAACTGTGTGACGTCTAGAGAAGGCGGGACGACAGAGAGGAACCAGGAAGGTGGGGGTGGGGAAGGAAGGAATGAAGCAGAGCGCAGAGCGTTTTCAGGGCAATGACGCCACTCCCTGTGACGCTCCAGTGGTGGACTCATGTCAGTGTATGTTTGTCTGGACTTACGGCACGTACACCACCAAGAGTGACCCCAAAGTAGACCATGGCCTTTGTGTGACAATGACGGGTTAATGCAGGTTCTGGGGTCGTGACTGCCGTGCAATGCCCGGGGTGCTGAGCGGTGGGGTGGGGGGAGGGTGTGCGTATCCGAGGGTTATGTGGGACATCCCTTTTCCTTCCCCTGGGGCCCAACTCTGCTGATCCTTACACTGCTCTAAACACACTGTAGCACTGTCCTCCTGTTCGATTTGCTGGAGCAGGCACCAGTAACGTCTCCATGGTGAGACTTGTTGTTACTGTTTTTGGCATATTCAATACGCCATGGGGAGCCTGCCAGGCTCTGCCATGCAGGCGGGATAGTCTCAATAGCTTGCCAGACTCTCCAAGAGGGATGGAGGAATCAAACCCGGGTCGGCCGCGTGGAAGGCAAATGCCCTACCCGCTGTGCTAATCGCTCCAGCCCTCTAAACACACTATTTAGAAAAAAGAAAAAGGTAACAAAGACAGAGGGGGAGCTCGGCCTGAGCTTGTCAGGAATGACCTAAGCAAGGGTCAGACCCTCAGGAGAGCCGGGGGGACACGATCCTCAGCCACATCGTGCCTCCTCCAGACCTGCAGAGCTGACAGGCTGTGCGTGCAGGAGCTGGCTGGGCTGTCTGGGCCCATCTCGTCACCATGCCCCTGACTCTGCTCTGACCCTCACGCTCCTTAGTGTCCTCTAGTCTGGGCCATGGGTCATGGGCACTGCAGACTGGAAGGCGCTCCCACCACAGGGATCTGTGCCGGGGAAGGACAAGGCTAATCTACCGTTCATTTTTCCTCTCTCTGCCTCCGCCAACCCCAAGGGAGGCAGCAGAGACGCGGCGTCACCTGTTTATCCGGTAGAGGGTGCCATCCTCAGGAAGCCCTTCGCGCTGGACAGAGAAGAGCGGCGACTTCTCCTCCTGGGGGAGGTAGGGGGCCGCCTCGCTGGGGAAGGGAAAGAAGAGCTTGGACCTGAGGCGGTTCACTCGGCCCGGGGCGCTGCCAGCCCGCCCTTCAGAGCCCGCTCTCGGACTTACAGTTCGGACAGTAAGTGCCACTTCCAGGCTAACGGGATCCATTCTGCAAACTCCCAGTAGGAATGCTTCTGCTCTCGGCTAGAGGAACAAGCAGCCTTCGTGAGGGCGAAATCTCGCGCAGTGCCACGCAGACACTCTCAGTGGCTAGGGGCGTGAGTTTCCATCTGTGCTGTCCAATACTCAAGACAACACTTCAGACGTGACCAGTGTAACGTGGATGTCAGCGTGGTCTTGTCATTTTATTCCTCCGACCACTCCCAAGCTGTGCTTCGAGAACCTTATTCAAGGCTCCAGCATGTAAAGCCAGCCCTTTGAACCCTCCCTCTGGCTCTCTTTAATTTTTTTTCTTAAATCTTTGTTTGTTTTGGGGTCACACCCAGTGATGACTCGAGTCGGCGCCAGTAACATCTCTATTCGTCCCAGTCCTGAGAGTTTAGCAGCCTCTCCTTACGGGCGCCTGCTCGAGTAAATCGATGAACAATGGGATGACAGTGATACAGTGATGCCCAGTGATGCTCGGGAGCACTCCTGTCTCTGCAGTCAGCACTCACTCCTGGGGGGTTGGGGAAGGACCATAAGGGCTTCAAGGCAGGTGCCTGACCCACTGTTCTCTCTCCAGTCCTCTTTAATTTTCATGAACTTAACCTGAGAGGGCACCTGTGGACAGCACCACTGCGGAGCTGTGCCGTGGAACAGTGCTCGGGAACAGCCTCACTGTCTGCCTTCCGGGTGCCTTCCTCCTTCCCGGGGCCACACTCATGGAGGGTTCATAGTGCCCCCCAGCCCCCGTTCACCCCAGGCCCTGTTCCCAGACTTACAGATCTTTGGTGAGATGGAGACATTTCCAAACTGGAGCCATGATGTGGTTCGGTAAGCCGTTGGGGGCCACGCCCCGGCAGTGCGGCTTCTGCTTCTGAGGGGCAGACGGGGAAGATTATTAGAAGCGGAACACACCTGCCAGGACACGGCCTTCTTAGCTTCCCACTTTTCTTCCTCCCTTTCTGTTTTTGGTCTTGGGGCCACAGCCGGTGGTACTTAGGGCTTACTCCTGGCTCTGTGCTCAAGGCTCACCCTGTGGTGCCAGGAATCAAGCCAGTGAGCACCTTTTCTCCTGTGCTATCTCTCTGGCCCTGCTGGGCTGTTCTTGGCTATGTCCCCTCTGGAAATCTTCAGCTAGAAAGTCTTCTATTTCAACCCTTACGATGACTTCTGTGCCTTTTGCTCCTGCATCGAAACTGAAAAGCCTGCTACCTGCTTCCTTGGCATCTTCCCTGATGCCACCAAGGCCTCTGACTCAGGGGGACTCCCTTCTGCTTCTTAAAACTCCTGACCTGTGGATGCTCCTTCTTCCTGTCGCCTAATATGCCTTCGCACGCCCTCTGTCCCCCAGAGCCCCTTTCTCATCTCAACACTCAACATATTCCTGATCATCTGCTCCCATGTCCTTAGTTTAGACGACCACTTACTCGGACAGCTCTGTAAATTGAGACTTGATCCAGTTTCAACTTCTCTACAAATCCTAAATTCTTACCAAGGCAATGATGAGCTGTGTTAGAGCCTTAGGCGAGAAGAAAAGTCATAGCGGTCCTGTCCTTACTTAAAATGTTGGAGGGATGTTGGGGGGCTGAAGCGATAATACAGTGGGTAAGGTCAGACTTGCATATGGCTGACAGATTCGATCCCTGGCATCCCATATGGCTCAAAAACACTGCCAAGAGTGATTCCTGAGCACAGTTGGGTGTGACCGAAAAACAACAAAGTAATAAACTTTTTTAAAAATGTGGACACTGTACTTGTGGGTTGAAACACAAAGGCTCTATACTCAGGGGCTGCTCCCAGCAGTGCTCAGGGGACCATGAGATGCCAGGGATTGTACCCAGGCCTTTACCGTGCAACTATGAACCTAAAAATTTAGGTATTTTTGTTCACAAAAGATTTGTTGTAATCACTTTAACTTTTTAAAATGTTACATACACCAAGGGGGCATGGTGCTGCCAGCAAGTCAACCTGTACCTGCGGGGTGAGTACATCAGCAGCCTGCCTGGTAGTGCCTTCAGGCTTCCTGATACCCCAAAATTACTGCTGTGCTTTTGGCGGGACCCCAACAACTTGGGACCAAGTTGACCGAGAAATTAAACAGCCAAAAGCTAGGTATGTGGGAGCCAGGCCCACAAACCACCTCTATTCAGCTACACCAGCTCATTTATTGGCCTTATTTCAGAGACCCATAAAAAAATCTCAAAAGAGGGGCTGGAGCAATAGCACAGCGGGTAGGGTGTTTGCCTTGCACGCGGCAGACCCAGGTTCGATTCCCAGCATCCCACATCCCATATGGTCCCCTGAGCACCGCCAGGGGTAATTGCTGAGCACAGAGCCAGGAGTAACCCCTGTGCATTGCCGGGTATGACCCAAAAATGAAAGAAAAATCTCAAAAGAGATCAAAAGGCACAATTAATCTCAGACCCGTGCATAGTGGAACAGACTGGGGTAAATTGGAGGGGAGTAGGTTAGCCTGGAGCCCACCCAAGCAGAGCCCCCAGCAGCCGCTTGCTTCCACAATCCAAAATCGCTACCATACCCCCAGCCTGACTCCACTGTCTCAGGACAAACCTCACCAAGATATAATCTGCTAAAAAGTCTGGTATGTGAGTTTTGTGATTGAAATCTCCATGCTTTTTCAGAGTGGGGGTGGGCTGCCTCCCCTCACTCCCCAATACTCTTGGAAGCACTGGCAGTCACCCCATGAACTAACTCCAGTGCCACCATGTAAGCTCCACTATCAACCTTGCTTCAGAGACTCATAAATAAATCTTGAAAGAAAAAAAAAAGCTGCATCAAAATATTTACCTTAAGAGGTAAAATAAGATAGAACGGGGTTAAGAAACAAGCCTTGCATGCAGCCAGTCTGGTGATACCCAGCACTGCGGTGTCCCCTGGGCTTCGCCTGTGTGGCTCTCGGGAGCCTTTACCCACAGCAAGGCAGGGCTATTTCTATTTTTTTTGGAAGGGAGGTTTGGAGCACAGATGGCAGTGCTCAGGAGTTACTCATAGCTCTGCACTCAAAAACTGATTGTGGCCATGATCAGAGGATCACATGGGGTGCCAAGGATTGAACCCAAATCGGTTGTGTGCCAGGCAAGCACCCTTCACTCTGCTATCTCTGCAACCTGTCGGTTTTCCTTCCTGTTTTCCTTCTGGGGGTTGCTCAGAGCTTATCCTGGCGGTGCTCCGTGAGCATGGGAGGCTGCAGACTGAACTGGAGGCGGCAGCATGCGGGGCAGCACCCACACCTCTGGCCGACCCCTCCAGCAGGGCTGGCTTCTGTCTGTTCCCTGACACAAGAACGAATGAGCCCGGGGCACACAGCCAGCTGGCCTGTCCCTCCCCCTGCCTCTCTTCACCGATACCGCGCGCACCAGGGCTGCCTGCCGACTCCCGCGTGGCCCTCATGGCCCTTCCGGCCCTCCCCCCACTCCCTTTCCTAACCCCTGGTTACCCCGGAGGAGGAGGCTCGTTGGGTGCTTCGGGACACCGTGGGCTCGGGGTCAGATGAGTTTTCGCTCGGCACCTCACTCTCCTCTTCGTCTTCAGCCTCCACCTGGAGGACGAAGTCCTCATCTTGCGTGGTGGTGGCCTCGTCTCCCCCAGCACAGGCTGCCTGCGGCCGGCCTCTCCTCCGCTTGGTGGGGCTGCTCACCGTGGGGTTCTCGGGACAGGTCACGGGAGCGGGCAGGGTGGTGGAGAGCTCTTCGGCCAGTTCCTGAAGATACAGAAGTGCCCTGTGGGATGGGCAGAGTCAGAGCCTCTCGGACACTCGCGGAGCCCGCGTCGGACACCTGCCGGCTCTAGCTCAGGGAGGCAGCGATGCATCCCCTCCCCTCTGGCAGATCGAGCGACAGACATCCGGGCAGGGAGACCACCTGGCCAAGGGGCGTCACATAACCCCTGAGGGAGGTCCTTGGATGCCAAGTCCAAAGCGCGTCCACTCTCCCAGCAGGGCAAAGGGAAAGGACAGAAGGACACACACCGAGCAGCGGAAACTGCTGGAGCCGGCGGGCACGGTGAGAGGCGGGAGCAGGGAGGAGGCCGGTGGGAAACCCCTCACCGACAGGGTGAGGAGGGGCCAGAGCAGCTGAGGCAGGAGCTGGAAGGTGGCTCGGGCGCCCCGGACCCAGGCCCCGCCCCGCTTACCCGCCGCCTCCATCTCCAGCTCTTCAGCACCTGCCCCCCCGCCCCCGGGCCTCCCCCGACCCCCTCCACCAAGCCGTGCCCGCAATCCTTACACTTGGGCAGCCCTTCGGCGGGGTCGTTCCCCAGCAGGGGTCTCGAAGTCCTCGGGGGGCCCCTTAGGAAGGGGAGACTCTGGGTGTTCCAGGTCTTTCGACAACTTCAGCAGGAGCATGTCTCCCTTGGCCTTCCGGGCGCGCTTCTTAGGCATGGGGGTGGGCAGAGGGCTGGGCTGTTCTAAGAGGCCAGGAACCAGCGGGGCCGATGGAGGGGGAGGCTGCTGGGACCTCTTGGGGCCTCTCCGTGGCCTGCCACCTCGCTTCCGGCCAGGCTTGGAGGCCCTGGGCTTGGAGACCTGTGCCATCTCTGAAGGCAGATCTGCAGGGAAGAACATGGGTCTGTGAGAGGGGACGGGCACTCAAACCCCTTCAGCACAGGTGACGCCGTGCCACGTCCGTCAGCATCTCAGCCTGCTTGCATCCTTCTCAGCACAGGGAGGCGTTGGGAGTATAGCTCTAAACATTTCAGGATAACATTCCCATGTCCTTTCTCCCTTGCCACAGGGGGCTGAGGTTTAAGCCCTTTGGAGTCACTCCCATGCCCTGGTTTATCTGTATCCTCTTCTCAGTGCTCTCCTCCCCAACCAGTTAATCACTCTTTTCCCCTAATCAGATTCTGTTAACTTGTAAAGTTATATCCTTCTAAGGACACTGAACTTGAATATTGCTTTTGCATAGTTTACTTTAAGCAATGTCCCTTTTGTATGGACACAGGAAGGCAGTTAATATTATGTCTTTGTAACTTGGGCGTTAACTGACTCCGAATAATATTCACTCCTTCTCATCTGCTTTCTCGACTTAAGCCTCAGTTGCCCTTAGTTGCCCAGCACCCCAAAAGCAGGGTCCCGACGAGGGACTGAATGGACTCAGGGCAAGCGGTGAGCTACCCTGGCATCATAATGGGCCAGGCCAAAGCACCGCAATACTCAGCTATAAGCATGGTCCTGGACAAACTGTCATGACCCAACAGAGGTAACTGCTGGGGTTAGGAAGAGTAACCTGGCCTGGGGACTTTGGTCTGGAATATATAGTGACATGTCCTCAGGAAGAACCAAACTTTAAGCTTGATATATCTCTTACTGTGCTCATACAAAATGACACTGCTAGAAATGTCTTAAGTAAATTTACTAAAACTACTTAAGCGGATTACTAGCTGGGGAAAGAAGAAAGCGACATACACTGAATGGAATCCCTCACCTCTCTTTGTTGACTTGTTAATGTCCAATCCCACCTTTGTATCCCCACCCTACGTGATTTCCATATAAACTAGGCTGTCAGGGTGGGCTGGGGGGATCCAGAGAGAAACAGGAGGCGAATCAGAGGAGGATGGAGAGGAGATCGGAATAAACGGCAACTGTTACCGACCAGCCTGGCCCTGGTTCCTTCCTTCGCCTGCCCATCGCCATCGGCCTCCCGGGGTGGGGGAAGCAGAGACCACCGAACACGGGCGGTGAGAGAGAGACAGAGCGACGCGGCCCTTCAGGATATAACAGGGAGGCAGGAGGACAAAAGGCTGCGGTACGTACCTGGCTCGTCCAGCCTGGAGAGGCCTTCCAGCTCTGGGGGGAGCCTCCGCTCCTCGAGAGAATCCTCAAATCCGGGCACAGGGGGAGCGAAAGACATCGCTATGGACGCCTCCGCATTGGTGCTTTCTGAAGGGGCCTCGACATCAAGCGGGCTGAGCGCCTCTGGTCCGGGAGAGTCTACCACAGTCACGGTCCCCACGGGGCCGGCCTCCCCCAGGGCAACATAGCCGACCCCGCAGGCATCCATCAGCACCCCCTAAAATGGCTGCCCCTGCATACAGAGACATACAGATGAGTAGCGGGCAAAGGCCGTTGGCAGCGGCTCGGAGGCTCCTGCTTTCCGGTCTTCGCTTCCCTGACTGTCAGCCGGGCCCAAAGCCTCAGCTCCCGGCCCGCTCGCTCCCTCGCCAGCACTGACTGCGCCGCGCCGACAGGGCAGGCCCTGTTCCAGGAACTGGTTAAGCGACAGCGAACACAGCCAAGGCGTCTCCCGGCACGGAATTTATATGCAAGTGCAACTGACAGCAAATAATAAAACTACTCATTTTTTATTCATGCGCCTCATCCGGGGGTGCTCAGGCTTCACTTCTGGCCAGCTCAGGGGACCTTGTGGGGTCCCTTGCTGGGGTTTGAATCCGAGTCAGCTGCGTCCAAGAAAACACCCTACTGGCTGTACTATCGTTCCAGGCCAGACCACACTTACTACAAGCCAAACACTATACTACTGCTGAGTTACAAATCCAGTCCCAATTTATTTAACTTAAAACTTAGAAAATTTCTCTTCTTGGGAAATTTTCTTGGGAAAATTCTCTTCTTCATAGCCCTCGAAAGAGCTACGCTTGGAATATCACATTTCACTCAAGTGAGAGAAGGAATCCAGAGTTCTGACCTCCGTTGATAATCAAGAATCAGGGACTGTCTTGTTTGTCAAGACATAGAAAATCAGATGGGAAAGAAAGGAAGAAAGAAAATCAGATGGGCTGGACCTCTAATGCGATTTAGAGACCACAGGTGGACTAGAGCTGTTATCGACTGGATTCCACGGAACGTCAAAAGGACGCGTGGCCGCCCACCTACGAGGGTCAGACTTGTCAAAACCCTGAACAAACAGTTTGACGCTCTTCATGTACATGGAGAAAGCAGATGCCATTGGGCTACACTAGCACGCGACAGGAACAAATGGAGACTGTTACTGGCGCTCACTTGAGCAAATAGAAGATCAACCGGATGACAAGCAATACAAGTGATACAGGGCTGGGCTAGAGCGATAGCACAGCGGGTAGGGCATTTGCGGCCGACCCGGGTTCGATTCCTCCATCCCTCTCAGAGAGTCCAGCAAGCTACCGAGAGCATCCTGCCCTCATGGCAGAGCCTGGGAAGCTCCCTGTGGCGTATTCGATATGCCAAAAACAGTAACAAGTCTCACAATGGACACATTACTGGTGCCCACTCGAGTAAACCGACGAACAACAGGACAGTGCGACAGGGCTACAGGGCTGCAGAGACAAGATGGAAGTGAAGCTCCTGCCTTGCTAAGTCAGGGGCCTGGTTCCATCCCTGGCCCCATGTATGTGTCCTGAGCCCTCCCAGGAGTGGAGCCTGAACAACTAAGCCAGGAGTAAATCCTAAGCACTGCTGGATGTGGCACAAAATCAAAAACCAGAGCTGATGCTCAGGGTTAGCCAGGCCCAAGGAAAGGGCTGTGTATGAGCTTTGCCTGCAGAAGGCCCAGGTTCAATCCCCACACGGAGAGGGGCAGAGGCCCCGAGCATTGCTAAAGATCCATCCTCCCACCCGCAGAGGAAGGAGAAAATAAGAAGAATCGATGCCTTTAAAGAAAAGGAAAACAGAACCAGAAAACACTTATTTAACAGAAGAAAATTTCCTGAAATAAAAATGGAATGCTTTTCCAAAATAAATGACCTGTCTGTGGACAGGGCTTGTGTGAGGATATCAAAACCAGTAACAAATCATCAAGACTAGAGTAAAAATATTAAAATCATCAGGAAAAAAACAGCAGATGAGGGAGTCTGCCTGGCACATGGTGGGCAATCGAGGCTCGCTCCCCAGCACCCCATCCGGTCCCCATCCGGTCCCCATCTGCACCAGGAACCATTCCTGAGCAGAGGGCCAGAAGGAAGCCCTGGGCATTGCTGGGGGTGGCCCCAAATTAAAAATATATATATATCAGTCTTAGAGCGGTCAGAAACACTTGATGGCAGAAAATAGAAAAAATCACTAAGAGCGGTGGGCCTCACAAGTGGCTCAGCATACAGAACGCCCCCCTTGCATGTGAGGCCCAGACTGTCAAAAATCTTCTGGAAACCACAATGCCACTCTCAATATCCATGCTTCTATGAACTAAAAACCTTAGGCACCCTTACTCTGAAGAAAATCCACTTGAAGACCTAAGTGACCTAATTTACTTAGCTGAAAGACAAGTCGAGATAAAGAACTTTCGAACAGAGCATCTATGGCATGAAAAGATTGCAATAAGCCTTATGCCAGAGATGGTCAACTGAGTTTAAGAAACCATGAAAACTTTTGAAAAGGTTTGGAAGCCAGAAAGTTGTTTTTAAGACCACACAATAAAAGATGGTTTTGTTTTGATTTGGGGGTCAGCAGTGCTTAGGGCTAACTCCTGGTTCTGTGCTCAGGGATTACTCCTGACTCTTGTGTTCAGGGATTACTTCTGGAAGGGCTTAGGGACCATATGCAGTGACAAGGATCACTGCACGCAAGACAAGTGCCTTAACTCCTGTACTATCTTCCCAGCCCCGTGAGAAAAGATTGAAAAAAGAGGCTGGAGCTGGAGCACAGTGACAGAAGGCATGCCTTAAAAGTGTGCCACCCTGGGGTCCTGGTAACCACAAACAAACACACACACACGTGATAAAAGGTGGTGTGTTTCATAACAAGCCAATTTTTTTTTTTTTTGCTCTTTGGGTCACACCCGGCGATGCACAGGAGTTACTCCTGGTTCATGCACTCAGGAATTACTCCTGGCGGTGGTCAGGAGACCCTATGGGATGCTGGGAATCGAACCTAGGTCGGCTGCGTGCAAGGCAAACACCCTACCTGCTGTGCTATTGCTCCAGCCCCATAACAAGCCAAATTTTTCATGCTCTTAAGACCTGTCTAAAACAAAGGAACACAGGGCCAGGTGACAATCGAAAGGTCTGGAGCACAAGGTCCAGAGTTCAATCGCTGGCATCACACGGCCTCCAGAGACCATCCAGGCCTTACTCAGGACTTCTGAAATGGCCCTAGCGGCTCCCAGCACTGCTATACCCAAGCACGATTTATCAGACATCCATAGTCATCTAAAACACAAATCTTAAAAATAAAAAAGAGAGGGACTTGTGTGATAGTACAGCAGGTAGGGCATTTGCCTTGCACGCAGCCAACCCAGGTTCAATCCCCGGCATCCCATTTGGTCCCCCAAGCACCGTCAGGAGTAACTCCTGAGTGCAGAGGCAAGTATCAGACCTGAACACTGCCATGTGTGGCCCAAAATCTAAACAAAACAAAAAGAAAGAAAACGGTAACTGCAGCATTTGCAAATCTGGCCAGAGGGAAATTTCGAGACCTAATGAATGAGAGAGTTTAGGAACAGGTATCTGTCAAACTGGGAAGACGTAGGACAGGTGCTGACTCCAGGACCCCACAGCTCTCCGATGCCAGAGCCACCTACTGAACTGAGAAGCCACAGTCTAGGTGAAGGGTCCCACAAGCCACCTCTGATCCGGAAGTGACGAGTCTAACCAGAAGACGGGCCTCTGCTCCCAGGTCCTGAACCAGCGGGGAGGGCTCACTCTCCCATGCCACTGATCACAGGGCACACATTGGGATCTTCTGTCTTCTCAATTTCCCTCAATGCCACTTCTAGACCAACAGCCTGTCTCCCCCCCATATAAGAATCTTGTTCCTCTGAGCCCAGGAGAGCTAAACCATAGCTACTGCACTATCACATCCTTCAAAATCGCTCAAACATCCCACTCTCATCACTGTAGCTACAGTGCCAGCGACCACCAGGGCCTCAATCAGGCTTAAGAAATCACTCTCCACTGATGAACCAAGTTCTCCCTTATCGGCCACATCCCATCTACCTGAGATTTTATGCTGTTAATATTATGAGCTTTATTTCTGTCATTTTGTCCCAATGGCCGGACCAGGATGCTGATACAGCAGGCAGGGTAGGGCCCTTTGACCCCCCCCCCCCCCCCCCCCGGCATCCCACACGGTCTCCTGAGCATGAATGATTCCCAAGCGCAGAGCCAGAAGCAACCCTGGGGCACTGCTGGGCATGGCCCAAAGACCAAAAGGGAAAAAAAAATTCTAGTGGGCAACACTGTCCACTGAAATGATGCAGGGTGTGGGATGGTACAGTAGTAGCTTCAGCAGCTAGAACTGGGGCTGCTTTCTACTGTTCACTTACAGTAGGTTCCGAGGGTGACAGCTGGCCAAATGTGTCTGTGAACTTCCGGCCTTGATGAACCCCCATCATCCAGCCTCCCCACGCAGGTGGCCTGGTGGTCCCCAGCACCGCAGAGCCTAAGCAGCACCAACTCTAGGACCTGGCCGGCCCAGTGTCCCCAAGAGTGATGCCCAGTCCTCCTGAGCACTACCGTTTTCTCAGGGATTTTGCCCAGCAGTAGAGCACTCATGTCACATGTATGAAGCTATCTCTTAACTAGCAAAAGAAAAAAAAAAGGTCTGAGCTTTTCCGCGGAGCCACACCTGTCCTCAACTTTGTTTAGTTGCCTTTGGGCAACACCTGGCAATGGTCAGGGGTTACTCCTGGCTCTGCACTAAGGAATCACTCCTGCTGGTTCTCAGGGGGCCATATGAGATGCTGGGGATAGAGCCCGGGTCAGCCACGAGCAAAATAAGCACCTTACTCGCTGTACTATTGCTCCGGCCCCTCAACTTCATTTTAATGGGTTAGTTATACTCAATATATCAGTTATATGCAGAAAACGACAAATCAATTTATGACAGTAAAAAACTTACGGCCAGAGAGAGAGTTCAACTGGCTGAGAACACAATCCATTCAGATCATCCTGTTTCATGAATAGATCATAATGCTGTTGTACACCTTTTGGTACTATCTCTTCATTAAGGAGAAATTACCTTTCTTTTTGAAGTGGAATCACTATACTGGGCTGAAGGGTTTATTCATTTCAAAATGGGATACTACAAAATGACTCAGCAAAGCAAAACCAAATTCTATTCCTAACTTTCTATCAATACCCATTTGTGAGTGTATGGGAAGGTGAACCCCTTAGCCCTGAACCATCTCCTACGCCCCAGATCAGTACCCATGTTACCACACCCTTGCCAGTCTTTAATTTTTGCTAATGTGATGGGTGCAAACATTCCTTTCTGCCGAATGTATCTGCATCATCCTGCAGTCACGATCACCATCAGCCTGTTGTTCGTCGATTGTCTCGAGTAGGCACCAGTAAGGTCTCCTTCGTCCTAGCCCTGAGATTTTAAAAAGTGCCATATTCAAGGCTCTTTCAGGGTTCGGAGAATGAGACCCATCATTGTTACTGGTATTTGGCATATTGGGTACGCCACGGGGAGTTTGCCAGACTCTGCCGTGTGGGCAGGTTACATTCGGTAGCCTGCCAGGTTGTCCAAGTAAGAATGAGATAATAAGATGTCTTCCAGGAGCTGGGTTTTATAGTCTCTGGGTCTTGGCCGTTGATGGGATTCTGCAGTAATTGAGGCTAGCAATTGCTTTTTATATACTGGTCACATCTCTTATGAAGTGTGTGTGTCTGTAATTTGTTCGTATTTCCAAAGGGCAAATAGACTGACCTATTTGTAAAGTTATCTGTGATGAAGGTTTTTTTCCCTTTGTATCTACCTGTTTATAAACTCTTTCTAAGAAAGACTGCACTCATCTGGGGAATATAAAGTAACAGAATGGGAGTCGAACACCCAAAAATAGCTGAGATAAGTACCAGGAGGTCTGCTCCATGGCTTGGAAGCCGGCAGCACATGCTGGGGGAAAAGGCACCTCAGATAAAGGGAACACCAAGTAAAGAATGTTTGGAGGACTCACTCGGGATACAAGATGCGTGCTGAAAGTAGACTATAGACGGAACACGATGGCTACTCAATACCTCTATTGCAAACTACAACACCCTAAAGGAAAGAGAGAGCAAAAGGGAATGCCCTGCCACAGAGGCAGGGTAGGGGTGAGGGGATGGGGGGAGGGCTACTGGGATCACTGGTGGTGGAGAATGGGCACTGATGGAGGGATGGGTACTCGATCATTGTATAATTGAAACCCAAGCACAAAAGTTTGTAAGTCTACAACTGTACCTCTTGGTGTTTTACTAATAATAAAAAAATCTTTCTAAGAGCTGGAGAGAGTACAGCAGGTAGGGTGCTTGCCTTGGATGCGGCTTACCTGGATTCGATCCCTGGCACACATGTGGTCTGAAGAACCCTGCCAGGAGTGGCCCTATGTGCAGAGCCAGGAGTAAACCCTGAATACCACTGGGTGTGGCTAATAAAAAGTTTGTGTTTTGTTGTTGTTGTTTTTAGTCACACCTGGCAAAGCTTAGGGCTTACTTCTGGTGAGTCTCAGGGGATATGGGTTACTTCTGGTGAACTCAGGTGGGTTACATGCAAGGCGAGCACACTACCCACTCTACTCTGCAGTTCCCCAAAAGTTTTTATTTAATACTGTTTCTTGCTAAACTTGTTAAATTTTGAATTAAATCTCTCAGTCTTCATGGCTGCTTTGTGTCTTCAAAAGGTATGGGGAAGTAGCTCAGTGTATGAGCACATGGTTCAAATGCAAGAGTTCCTGGGTTCAAATCCCTGCACATACAGAAAAAAAAAAAGAGAGAAGAGACAGGGGAGAGGGAGGGAGGTGAGGGACATGGAGGGAGAGAACAGTGTACAATCCCCTTCCCACCTCAACTGCTTTAATTTTTCTAGTCTGGGATAGTACATATATGTAGCCCTTTGACCCCTCTGAAATTTTCTTATAAGAAACATACTTTTTTTTTTCTTTTTCTTTTTGGGTCACACCTAGCGATGCACAGGGGTTACTCCTGGCTCTGCACTCAGAAATTAGTCCTGGCGGTGCTCAGGGGACTATATGAGATTCTGGGAATTGAACCTGGGTCAGACGTGTACAAGGCAAACGCCCTACCCACTGTGCTATCGCTCCAGCCCCAAAGAAACATACATCTTAATTCCCATCCATCTCTCTAGAACCTTTCATCTGATGGTGATCTTGCCTGACTCACTATTGTATTCCAAACCCTGGTACGCAGTAAGTAGAATAACTTACCCCTGTTGATTTGGATGACCAACTTCTCAAAGTACAAAAACCCATTTAAGGATTAATTTTTCTGGTAGGGACTAGAGCTCAGTGGCAGGGCATTTATCTTGCAGGTGTGAGGACCAGGGTCCCCATGGTCCCCACCCTTCACTTTTCACAGAAGGCAGCAGCAGGGAGTGGGGATTTTCATTTTCACAAAGAAAAATTGAGCACAAGGAAAGTCAGTAAATGTGTACTAGTTGTACATTTTTACACCTGCACTGCATCTTAAACTGTCAGCTTGAAATCCCTTTAAATGAAACAAGTCAGGTAACACTGTTGCTCCAGAAGGAGTTACTTTACAAGGTTTTGGAAGGAAAGAGCCAGACGCCTGGCTAGCGAGAGGCCCTGCTTTCCATCACCAGAACCGAGAAGGAAAAAAAACAACACAAAAGTCAACATTTTGGTCAAATACACTGTATCCTGGTTCCTCAAGAGTTTGGTGTAATACTCCCGTTTCCAGAAGTGTTCCTTACCATACACATCCTTACCGGTGATGACTTAGAGGCACCAAAAAATAAGCTACTTTATTTGCCCGACTCTATTAATAACTTCCGTTAAAAAAAAACAAACAGAACTATAACCCTTGTTAGCCGTGGTTTCCTCTCTATGATCGCGACCACAGCGCTGAAACTTTCAAGGAAACCTTCGCGTTAGTGCCCGACTTAGTGAAAGACGACGCCGGCACCGGGATGACTGACTCGTCCCGGCAAAGTGCGCGGTGGCCCCAGCCCGCCCTCTCAACAAAGCGAGTCACCGGGGGAGGGGTGAAGCCGCCACCCCCGCCCTCCCCAGCAGACAGCCCAATGGCCGAGGGACCAGACGCCCAGGCAGGGAAACATCACTGGCCCTGGGCTGCGCCAATGAGGTTGCAGCGCGCCGGGCACAACCCCCGGGGTTAGGCGAGCCTCCCGCGGGCCCGGCTGGCACCCAGCAGGAGGGCGCGGGCCCGCGCCGCTCGGGGGCCGCCCCCCGGCCGGCCCGTCCAGGGTCCTGGCCGAGCGCGCACCTTCCGCTCGCAGCCGGGGCGCGCCGCCGCGAGCCCCGAACTTGGCCGGCCGAGGACGACTCCGGGTCCGCCCGTCCGGGGGACGCGACGTGAGCAGCGCCGGGGCTGCGGGGGGCCTCGTCCGTGCGCGCGGGCGGCGGCGGCGGCGGGGCTGGGGGTGGGGGGGCAGGACCCGCGGTCAGCGGACCTCGGGGATGCTCGGGGGCCTCGGCGGGGCAGGAGGTGGCGGGCGCGACGGCTTCCGCGGGCGGTGCGGGGCGGGGAGGGAGGCGCGGAGTCGCCAGCGGCTCCCCCCGGAGCCGACCGCGACGGAGACGGGAGGGGCGGGCGCGATGGCGGTGCCCCCCGCACGCCCCGCGGCGGCACACTCACCCGCACCCAAGTCCTTCCGGAAGTCCCAGTTCGAAGATGGCGCCGCCCGTCTGGTCGCGGGCTGATGACGACAGCGGCCCGCCGCGAGCCCCAGCGCTCCGCCGCGCCCCCCGCCCGAGCCGCGCTGCTCTGGCTGCGCCCCGCGCCGCCCGCCGCGGTGGGGGGGGCGGGGGGAGGGGAACCGCCGCGGCCTCCCGCACGCTCTCGCCTCCACAATGCAGCGCGGCGCGGGGCACGCTGCGGGGCCTGCTGGGAGATGCAGTGTCCCGGGGCGCACGACGCCTGCGCGGTGGCCGCCGGCGCTCCCCGCGGCCCCCTCCCCCCCGCGCCGGCCCCTGGCACGGGGGCGACGGTGCCAGGCCCTAGGTGAGAGTCCACACCCGCGGTGCCAGCCGAGGACAGAGGCCGGAGGCGCCTACGGGCCTTGTCACCGGCCTCCCGATGATGACGGTGGCCGCCGCAGCGGGGCTGATTCCCCGCAGATCGGCCACTAGGGAAGTCAAGGAGGATGGACGGTGATGGAGACCGACCAAGGGGCCGAGTCAAGGACCAGGAATATGCAAAACCTGGTCTAGCTCTGCCCTTTCCCCCCACCCCCCAGGTGGGATGAGGTTGGAGAAGGAGTCTCAACTGATTTCGGCTCTCTCCGGGGCACTGAGAAATGCAGTTCGCTAGACTGTGCAGGAGAGTTTGGGGTGTTAGGGACAGGAGGGTAGGGTAAACCAGCCTTTCTCTTTCCAAATAACTTCTCCTGTTACATTCCCCTGGCTACACAAAACACTTTAAAAGAGAAAACATGGGGAAACAAACCAAAACAAGCATGGGGCTGGAGCAGTAGGACAGCCGGTAGGGCGTTTGTCTTGCACTGCAGCTGAGGAGGGTTCAATCACCTGCATCCCATATGGTTCCCCAAACACCTCCAGGAGTAACCCCTGAGCATCCCCCGGCACCCAGAACAAACAAAAAAAGACAAGTATCAGGAGATTCCTATCACATACCCCTTTGCAGCCTAAAAGACAGCCGCAGAGTGTGCTGTTCTTACGTGAGCAAGCACAAGATTTGGCTGTAATGAAGGCAGTGCTCAGGGAGCCGCTCCTGGCTGGGCTAGGGGCCACATCTGGTGGTGCAGGGGTAGAGTATTTATATGCCGGGGCTAGCACTTCTAGGCATGTGCCGAAGCCCTTTAAGTTATCAGAATGAGGTAGGTATTTTTGGAGTGGGCCAGTGCTTGGGGTCTGTCACATGCCCAGAGGAAGAGCTCTATGTGTAGATCTGGAACAATCTCCACTGTACATTGTTTCTTTTTTTTCCTTTTTGGCTTTTTAGGTCACACCCAGCAGTGCCCAGGGGATTCTCCTGGCTCTGCACTCAGAAATCACTCCTGGAGATGCTCTAGGGACCATATGGGATGCCGAGGATCAAACCTGTGTTGGCTGTGCGCAAGGCAAATGCCCTCCAGAGTTTAAAGGAAGCAGGTTGCAGAGATGGCACAGGGATTAAGTCGCTTGCCTCGCATACCCTGGTTCCTTCCATGGCACCCCATATGCTTCCGTGAGCACTGCCAAATGTGGTCCACCACATCCTCAGCCCCCTGCCACCCTCAGACCCACCAGGGTGCAGGTCTGTGTAGTTGCTGTGATTGACTGGGGGAGGGGAAGGTGAATTACTTTCTTTTTTTGGTATCAAGGATCAAACCAAGGGCTTCATGCATGCAAGATGTGTGCTCAAGCGCCGAGCCATATCCCTGGCACAAGGGGCAAGATGTGTGTGTACTCGTGTTTGTGTGACTACAGGAAATACCTTGGGTCTCCAATAAGAAATCAATTAACTGGAGCAATAGCACAGCGGGTAGGGCATTTGCCTTGCACGCGGCCGACTCAGGTTCGATTCCCAACATCCCATATGGTCCCTCGAGCACCACCAGGAGTGATTCCTGAGTGCATGAGCCAGGAGTAACTCTTGTGCATTGCTGGGTGTGACCCTCCCCCCCCCCCCCCAAAAAAAAAAACGCAAAAAAAAAGGCAAGAAATCAATTAACTGCTGGCATGTGTGACCTGGGAGGCTAGAAATGAAGTCTTCACTTTCTGCTTTTTATAGCCTAAAGATGTTGATCCATGTGAATGTCTTATTACAATAGTTATCAAAATAAGAGATTTAGGGGGCTGGGGAGATAGGTGGCTGAAGTGCATGTTTTGCATGAGGGAGCCTGGGGTTCAGTCCCCCCCACTGCATGGCCTCCCACCCCCAGTTACTTTCAGTTGTGTCCCTACCCCCCTCAGAAAAAGTTGAGATTTAGTAATAAGTTTAGCCTAATCCACAGGAAAGATGGCCTGATCTGAGGCAACAGGAATGAACTGACGTGTCCATTACGGAGCGCGAGAACTGTATATCAGATGGGTGTTTAAGATGTGATGTATTGGTCCAGCTGGGTACCAAGGCTGGAGTACATGTTAACCAGTCTTAGGCCTTGGAGCTGATCCCTGGCACTGTATGGTTTCCTGAACACCTCTGGGTATAACCCTGGTGGCCTCAGCACTAGCTGGAGAGATCCTAAAACAAAAGTATCAGGGGAATATTCTCTCAACAGTGCTTGGGGACCACGTAATGCTGGGGTGAGGGATCAAAGCCAGGGCTCCCTTCGGCAAAGTGTACCCTTGGAGCCATCTTCCCAGCTCCTACCACCACTTACTGCCCTACAGCACAGACCTGACCCCATTGGGCCGGTGCTTCGTTTTATTGAGTGGCATGCTCAGTGAGTAAAAAACCGGAAGCCAAGAACTTTCAAAGCAAAGTTTAAAAAAAAAAAAAAACCAACACTAACTATATACTACTGGACAAAACTAGTGATCAAGTCCTGAAACTGATAAACATCTATTGTGCCTTTCCAGTGTGTTATAATTCTGAATAGTACATGAGAGGAAATTCTTTATAGATTACTGACTGGTGGGAATGATAACATTGTGGGGGGAGGGGAGGATGGACAGCATTTTGCACCCCCTAATCAAATATTTCAGGCCATAAACACCTGCGGATGAAACCAGTAAATGAAAGATTACTGAGAAACTAAATGCCTAGGCCCACTCATCACTGAAAACAGACTATTATTTGGGATCTGCTGGGAAGTACCATGAAACAGCACCAATAAAGTTTAACTGTGGACAAAGAAAATGGAGAAATTATATAAACGATACCACAAGAAGGCAGTCAACCTGGGGAACACTTATGAGATTAACTGGTTTCTGAAATAAATCAATGTCATGGAAAAGGGTGTTTGGGAAACTGCTTTTAATTTCAAATTAAGACATAACCAAATTGATGTGAACTTGTTTGGGGACTGTGTGGTGAATGAATGAAACTCAGGACTTCAGCACTCAACATCTGTGCTTTAGCCCTTTGAGCTGTCTACCTGGCCCCGAAATTCCTTTCATGAGACAACCAAGAGAATTTAAGCATGGACTAGATAATACCAAAAATGAATTCATTTAGTATGATAGCATGGTGAAATTCCATACTTTTGAAGAGACACTTATGTTCATAGATGTTTATGAGTCAAAATAGCACGTTTGCAATTTGCTCTGAGGTAACTGGCAAAGGAAAAAATGTGGCTGATCTTGATAATTGCTGTATTTGATGAGAATTGTTTATTCCTGAGATTGTTCAGTTAAACGTGCACATACATGTAACACAATGAATCTCCCTTTTTTCAGACTTGCCACAGTGGTGAGGCTCTCACAGTCTGACCTCACGCCAGTGGGTCTCCCTCCAAGTGGGGCTGGGTTCTACCTTCATCACTCTACCAATGCTTTGGGAGTGACCACTCTTTGGGGGAGGGAGCAGTGGCAGGGAGGCCATACCCCACAATGCTTAGGGTAACTCCTGGCTCTGCGTTCAGAAATTACTCCTGGCAGTGCTGGGGACCATATATATGGCTTTCTGGGGATTGACTCAGGTTGGTTGCATGCAAAGCCAGTGTCCTACCGGCTGTCCTATGGCTCCGGCCCAGAAAACGACCACTCATTTTAAGCATATTCTTTATGTTCAAGCTGTTTCCCTGGCAGACCTGCTTTCCCACTCTTTTTTGTTCAGTTTTGGGTTTCTGGCCTCATCACCTGGTGGTGCTCAGGGATCACTTCTGGTGGGGCTTGGGGATCAAACCGGGTCAGCTATGGTGCAGGGTTAAGTACCTCACCCATTGTACGCTCTCTGGCCCCTGCCTTCTCATTCTTTTCCAAATGGGAAAACTTCTTATATCCTTCAAGGACGAGGTCAGGGGTTACACCTGGAGGTCTTCCCTAAACTAGGGAACTTCCTGGTGCCATCCTTGATCCAGGAAGTCTGCTTATACTATGAATAGAGTTTATGTGACACTAGATACTGTTTTCCTGTACCAGCAATGCTCCTTAAAATACTGATGCTGCAGTCTGTGTTAATTAAAACACAATCAAGTGTGAGCCACAGCGATTAAGCACCAGCAGCAACAGGGTTAATGGCAGCCAGCAGGAAAATGGGGCCGGAGCGATAGTACAGCAGACAGGGCACCTGCCTTGCAGCGGCTGACCGGGTTTGATTCCGGGCATCCCATATGGTCCCCTGAGCACCGCCAGGAGTAATTCCTGAGTGTAGAGCCAAGGGTAACCCCTGAGAGCCTTGCTTGGTGTGACTCAGAAAAGAAAAAAAAAATCAAGGGCAGAGTCTCTGGGCGCGGAAGGCCTGAGATCACTTGCTGGCTCAGTTCACTGTACTACGGACAGGACTCGTTTGTCCTTAGATTCTTCCTCGAATCTAACACAGTGTCAGGTGCACAGATGTTCAGTAGGTGGTGGACAGTGCGGCAAGTGTTGGGGCTCCACGCTGACCTTCACTTTTGGCTCCTAAGCACTGGCATAGCATCCGACACCTTGAGAGTCCTGATAAAGGCCTGCGGGGAGTCTCAAAGATACAAAGGCGGCAGGGAGTACGTCATTTATTGATCCTGAGGTTCCCCACTCACTGGTCACTACTCTTGACTCGTAGGACAACAGGTACAGAACTGCAAGGAATCATTCCCAGCTCCGTGATCACCAGATCCACGAGTTCCGGGGGGGGTCACGTCATAGACCAGATTCAGCAACCGGAGGGACGGGAGATTCTGCCAGTTGGCCAGGGTTACGCAGTCTCGCTCACACAGAAGGTCGTCAGGGTCATCTGCAGTAAGAGGGTCACCCACTTACCTCCCGTAGGAAAACAGAGGGGGCTCCCACTTCCCTTTTCCCTCCCAGATCTTCAGGGCCCGCCCTTCCTCTGCCCTCCTGTGCTCCTTACCCAGCTCATTCGAGACGAAGGCGTCCGTCTGTACCCGCTCACAGAACTTGTACGTTTCACAGCAGACCAGCACTGGCACGTTATGGGCTCGTGCCACCAGGGCCAGCTGGGCTGTCCCTACCCGGGACATCACAAACCCATTGGCCAGGAGTGCGTGAGCTCCCAATAGCACCTTGGAAACCTGGCGTGTGGGAGGACGGAAAGGGGGAAACATGGTTTGTGATGGGACAGAGCAGGTGGCCCACTCTTCCCTGGGACAAGAGCACTAAGGCGATGACCAAGTCTCAATGCTGCTCTACGTGGAAGGCCCCTGACCACGCACCCACACTTCCCACGGGAACACGAGACTCAGGGGTGCCTTTTGTTCTGTTCCCTCTCGGTGGCCGCCACTTTATAGCTGGACCGACAGAGCTCTAACGTGCTACTGGTGTTTTCCCTACTGAACACACAAACCACCGTACAATTCTATTCCCAAACAGCAGTCACCGTGGGGAGGTGAACTTCAGCACGACCGAGCCCTTTTTTCTCCACCTTTGCAGTCCCTTTCCTCTGCCCTCACCTCTGGGAGCACATAGGAGGCTGCAGGAATCAGCAGGTAGGAGGCAGGGACCCCAGCACGGACAAGGGAGCGGAGTGTGTGCCTTCCCTCCAGCCGCGGCCGGCTGTCCACCACTACCACCCGAAAGCGCCGGCCCTGAGCCCAAGCCTCCTGCAGGATTCGTGATACCAGAGACGAGCTGGAGTGGACGGAGAGGAGGATTCGGTTACGAGCGTCACTCGCTGGCGGCCAGCTCCACCCCAGAAGGCGAAAAGGACCCCTGACGCAACCCCCCGCCCCACCCGGCCGCTGGGCTGTTCCCACAGGGGCTGCGCTTCCTGGACGTGGTGCTCGCCAAGGTGCTCAACGCTCTGTGGTGTAGCCTGTGGTTGGCAAGAAAATGCTCCTGGCCCCTGGGTCACATGCGACACCTAGATGCGGGCGGCTGGTGCCCCCAGGTGTCAGACTTGAGACCTTAAAGCTTGCAAGGCAGCAGGCATTTTTTACCATTGAGCTGTTCGTCTCGGCCCAAACTGCTTAAAGCAGCTTAAAAATGCAGAAAGCGGGGCTGGAGTGATAGCACAGCGGGTAGGGCGTTTGCCTTGTACGCAGCCAACATGGCCTACCCACCAGCATCCCAGCATCCCATATGGTCCCCCGAGCACCGCCAGGAGTAATTCCTGAATGCATGAGACAAGAGTAACCCCTGAGCATTGCCGGGTGTGACCCAAAAGCAAAAAAAAAAAAAAAAAAAATTCAGAAAGCAGGGGCCAGGCAGGTTCCACGGGCGGGAGTGCAGCCTTTGCGGGAGCTCTGGCACTGCACAGCCCCCCTGAGCACTGCCAAGCGTGCCCCCCTTAACAACACCAGAAAAACAAATGGGGCTTGGAAGCTAGCTCAAAGGCCAGGTTCAATCTCCGGGACCACGTGGTCCTCAAAACAAAACAAAAAATGAACCTGGGAAGATGGTGCAAAGGCTTCAAAGGGTTTCTTGTGCACATGCTTTGCATGCAGGAGGCCTGGGCCCCAATCCCAGCACCGCACAGTCCTTTAGCACCTCCAGGAATGACTCCCGACCACTAAGCCAGGAGGAGCCCCTGAGCACAGCCCACTCCGGTCCAACAGCAAAAGAAACAAATGGCCCAGCAAAACCAAGAAAGTAAATGGCAGGGGCCAAGCTGTGCCTCACGTGTGCGAGGCCCCGCGTGTCCTGTTGGGCCCCAGCCCCAGAGCACCGTCAGGTGAGGTCCCCAGATCAAATAATAAGTCACTTTAGAGGCTGGAACGATAGCACAGTGGGTAGGGTGTTTGCCTTGCACACGGCCAACTCGGGTTCAATTCCCAGCATCCCATACAGTCCTTCAAGCACCGCCAGGAGTAATTCCTGAGTGCAGAACCAGGAGTAACCCAAGCATCGCTGGGTGTGACCCAAAAAGCAAAAATAAATGAAAATTTAAAAACATAAAGCATGGAGGGGCAGGAGAGACAGTACAGCGGGAAAGGTGTTGCCTTGCCCATGACTCACCCGAGTTCAAGCTCTAGACAGTCTCCTGAGCACTGCAAGGGGTGCTCCCTGAGCACAGAGCCAAGAAGCAGCCCTGAGTGCTGCCAGATGAGGCGCCCAAGCCCAGGAAATAAACAATTGAGGGCCAGAGTGATAGTGAACCAGGTAGAGCACTTACCTTGCACGTGGCTGACCAGGATTCAATCCCCAGCACCCCATATGACCCCCTGAGCACAGAACCCGAGCTCCGCCAGGTATGACCACAAGTCCAAAATAAAATTTTACAAGGCGTATATTTATACATGGGGAGAGGGGCCAGATGGTGTGATACCCCCTTCCCTATCCCCCCATTCTTCGGTTTAGGGCGCAGGCCATACCATCCATATACCAGGATCACGTCTCCATTACTGATCTTCTTATAAGCAAAGCGGGAAATGGCCTCGGCAGCAAGTACGATCTTCTCTCGCACATACCGGTCTATGGCGTTGTGAAGTTCTGACTTGGCCTGAACGAAGAAAGACGCTTAGAAAACAAAAAACACATTTCTCCCACCGATCTCAGATGCTGGATATATGCCAGGCTCAAAAGGGGGTTTGAGGACTGAAGCATGGCACAAGTCACAGAGCCCGACTACTCCCTTAGCCCCCGAATGGGTCAGACCGTGTGCACTGCCCTTCCTGGGAGTTCTGGGCATGCGTCTCCGCTCCACCCACCAGCGTGCTCATTACTCATACTCATCACCTCCTCTTCCCGCATGGAGCTGCTCACGGCTGTGATCTCCTTATTAAGGTATTTGATGGCGTTGTACATGCTGGCCGACAGGGGGCGACACTGAGCCAGAAAGCTGCAACAGGAAAAGCTGACGTTTGTGCCACTTTTCACAACTTGGCAAAACTCTCACGTTTTAAAAAAACATCTTTTACGGCTGGAGAGACAGTACAGTGGGTTAGCACGCAGCCAATCCAGGTTCAAGCCATGGCACCCTGACACCATGTGGTTCCCTGAGCCCATCAGGAATGATCCCTTGGTGCAGAGGCAGGATTATGCCCTTGGCACTGCCAGGTATGACACCAAAACCAAAAAGGCCCTGTGCACTCCCAGGTATGGACCCCCACCAAAATAAAAAAACAAATAAATATACATGGGGGGAGGGGATAAATTATCCCTCCTCCCACCCCCGACATTCTGCTTAGGGTTTGGGCCATACCATCCAAAACCGTCCTAAAGGCAAGCAGGAGGCCAAAGGTAGCTCATGGGTAGAGCGCCTGCCTCGCAAGTGTGAGTTGACTGAGGCTCCAACTCGGACCTCGGACACTGCCCCACGTGCCCAAGTGTGGTCCCTGAGGCTCTGCCATTTGGGATCCCCAGTGCCATGAAAAATTGTGTCATCTCCACTGTGCAACCCCAGTCACTGAAGAGAAAGAAAATGAATAAAAACTAAGCGGGGGTTAGAGAGATAGTACCGTAAGGCATTTGCCTTGCATGCACCAACCCAGGTTTCATCCCCAGGATCCCATATGGTCCCCCACGCCTGCCAGAAGTGATTCCTGAGCACAGAACCAGGATTATGCCATGAGCACTGCCAGATGTGGGACCAGAACGATAGCACGGTGAGGAGGCCACTTGCCTTGCATACGGCCAACATCAGTTGATTCCCTGAGCTCCATTAGGAATGGCCTACACACCTCTGGGTGTGGCCCCAACCTCCACCCGCACCCCCCCTTCAAAAGAGATGGAAAAAGCAGAACCTGCAAAGAAGAGGCAGAGGAGTGAGAGAGAAAGGACATGGCGCCAGCGGGCCTCTTCCTGCCGTCCTTACCTGAAATAGGGCTTGAGTTTGTTCACCAGGTCCCTTGAGAGCTCTTCATTAGGAGGCGTTGTGTAATCCTGAATCACCTGGGGGGCAGACACACACACACGGACATGGACACAGTGGTCAGCAGGACGCGCCCTATAAACACTCTGAAAGGGGCACTCGGGGAGGCTGGTTTGGGAGAGCGAGGGGAACCAGAAGGCGGGAGGAGAGGCCGGGGCTGCCCACCTGCTGCAAGGCACGAAGCAGGGCGACACAGCGGGCGTTGGAGCCGCTGACCAGGCCCTGGGAGTACTGCAGGCCGAGGCGCACCATGGCTGGGTGGATCACAGACGACGGGATGCTGAGGGGATGGCGGTGTCACAGCATGCAGGCCCGCCGGGCCTGGATGGGGAGGAGCTCCTTCCCAAGCACCCACACCCTGATTCCCCGGGCTCATGCTTCCTTGGATCCCATCCCCCATTCCGCGCCCCTTCCAGTGCCGCACCTCAGAGGACCGGTTCTGACGGTTTCCCAGGCTCCTACCTCATATACTGGGTCAGAGAGTTCTGCCGGCTGTACTGGGGCAGATGGGAGAAGAGACTGACTTTGGATCCATAATCCTTCCGGGCAGGCACCTTGATGAGACAGGGAAACCAGACCGACGGCCCAGAGTTGAGACGCTCGGGGACAAAGCTGGCCAGGAAGCAGACCCGAATCCCAGCCTCGCCCGGGGTCTCCCAAGCCCTCTCCCCAACCTGCTGCCGCTCGGGTCTCTTAATAAGCCTCTTCAGGAGTGTGAGGTCATCTGTCTTCGAGTGCTCCGGCGTCGGCTTCACGCCTGAAAAAACAACCTTGGTGGTTTCTAAGCCGCTGGCAGAGATGGAAAGACACTGACCTTTCAAACGCGGACAGCGGAAGCTGGGGATGGGGGAGGCAGAGGAGAAACTGAGGAAGGGAGAGGAAGGGAAGACTGAACTCAGGAGCCCAAAGCGAAGGCCGGGAAGGGAGAGGCATGTCCTTGAGGAATAGGAACGGACACAGTGCAATGACCTGGGCGCTTGAGAGGCCGGGAAGGTACCTGAGGGGGGTTGTCCCACGGTGCCCGGGGAGGCCTGGGGGGGTGGCCCTCCTGCTTCTGCTTTCCTTGCCTGCTTCAGGGCCCGCTCGGCCTCCTGCTTGGCCCGCCGTTCAGCACGAAGTTCAGCTTTACTCCGGCCGGCTGGAACTTTCTCTCCAGCAGGTCCAGGCTGGCTGCCCGGGGCGGGCGGCTCTGCGGCTGGGCCAGCTAAAGGGAGAGGAGGCGGCAAGCGCCCGCGGAGGCGTCACTGGCCCCACTGGTCCCACGGCCCCCGGCATCCTTCCCCAGCATCCTCTGCCAGCATCCAACTCGGGCATCCTCCCCCGGGCATCCTCCCCCGGGCATCCTCCCCCAGTCTCCCAGTCCCTGACCCGCGGATACCTCGGCACGGGGCTGCCGAAGCAGGGGGGCCGGCTTCGGCTTCGGCGCCCTTCTCCTCCTTCCGTTTCTTCTTCTGCTGCTTCTTTTCCTTCCGAAGCTGCAGCTTCTCTTCTTGGGTCAGCTCCCGACCGCCGGCCTGGGGCGCGCACGGAGAAGACGGCTCGGCCCGGGGCGACCCCATCCCGGGCTCCCCGGCTGCGGCGGCCGTGCGGGAACCCCGCACTCGCTCGCCCTCGCCGGCTGCGTCCCACAACCCCCAGGATCCGCGAGCCGGGGGCAGGCTCCGGGGACTGGCTCGGGGCCCCCCACTTACCCCGGGCCGCGGGGACAGCTCCGCCTTCATGCCTGACGCCGAGTCTGCGTGGGGAAAGGGCACGCGGTCTGCCCGGGGCTCGGCGTGGGCACGCGGGCGCGGCGGGATCAAAGGGGAGGCGGGGCGGGCACCCCCTCTCCCTCCCCGCGGGCAGCAGCCGGTGCCCGGCACGGGCCAGGCCCGAGCCCCCGGCGGCGCCGAACCGAACCCCAGGGCCCGGGGCGCGGGGGGGTGGCGGGGAGTAGGGGTCGCCGAGGCCCTGGAGCCGCCGTCCAGGAGCCTCGGGAGGCGCGTCCGCGTGGGTGCGCCCGGGCGCGACACTCACCCTCGCGAACAGCCACGGCCACGGCAGCCATCGGCCTCGTTCCTAGGCTCCGCCCGGGCGGTCACTGGCCCGGCAGCGCCACCTGGGCCGCCTCCCCGGGCGCCGACTACAACTCCCGGCGTGCCCCGCGGCCCCGCCCGCCCGCCGCTACGGGTCGCGACGAGGGCCGCCGCCGCGGACTACAGGTCCCGGCCTGCCCCGCGGCCCCACCCGCCTGCCCGCCGCTACGGGTCGCGACGAGGCCCCGCCCCCGCCGCCGCGGTGCCCGGGCGGACTACAGGTCCCGGCGTGCCCGGGGGCGCGGCGCCCCGGCCGCCGACGTCCCGCCGCCCGGCCCACCTCCGAGCTCGGGCAGGCCCCCCCCAAAATGGCGAGTGAGGCGGCGGGGACGCGCTGAGCGACGGAGGCGAGCGTGCCCAGCCGCTGCGGCCCGCACCGTGTGGAGCCCGGCCGGGCCCCGGCGCAGGGAACATGCACTTTTCCATTCCTGAAACCGAGTCCCGCAGCGGGGACAGCGGCGGCTCCGCCTACGTGGTGAGGAGCGGCCGGAGCCGGGCCGGGCAGGGGCGGGGATAACGGGCCGGAGCCGGCTCCGAGCGGCCCCCGAGGCCTGGCCGCCCCCCCGCCGGCCTGCCGACGGCCGGGCGCGGGGCGCGGGGCACGTGCCCGCCGCGCCCGGAGCTCGCCCCGCGCCCGGCGGGCCTTTGTCCGGCCGCGACCGGGCCGGTGGGCGTCACCGGCTTCCTGGGGAGGGAGGCGGCGGCGCGAGCGGCCCAGTGTCCCCGGGACTTGGGCTGCGGCCCCGGCCCGGCGAGCGGCGAGGGGGCCAGCACTGAGCGGCGCTCGGAGGAGCTGGACGCGGTGCCCCGGCGGCCGGTGCCAGGCAACTTCCGGCCCGGGCGCCCGAGGGGGACTCCCCGGCCGGCACCCGACAGACAGACAGACAGACAGAACAACGCTGGCCCGCTCTTGTGTCCTCAGGCCTACAACATTCACGTAAACGGAGTCCTGCATTGCCGGGTGCGCTACAGCCAGCTCCTGGGGCTGCACGAGCAGGTGGGACCAGCACCCCGCCGCCACCTGGCCCCGGCGCCTCCACCTCCCTGCGCCCCGGTTCACCCCATTTAATCACCGCCACAGGGGAGGATCTGGTGCTTTATTGAATCGTGACGTTTCCGGGGAACTCCCTAAGAAGTGAACTGTAATGTCTGCCACGCTGACGCTCGGCTCGGCGCCTCCTAGTACTCACATCCTCCTTCCTGCTTCTGTCCCGCCTTTGCCCGAGCATGGAAAACACGAGCTGCCCCCTCCCTGCCCTCCCCTCCCCCCTCGCGGCCTGAGCACATTCCTTCTGTCATCCGAGCTGACTTGAAATTCTTTGCCCTGCGTTTCCAAACCCTCCACTGATGTCTTTGTTTTCTTTGGCTCATCCCCGCCCAGAGCCTTCCCGGTTGTCCTTATGTATCTGTGATGCAATGTGTCTCGTTCTCCCCAGAGTGTGCAGTGTCTCTAACTCAGTAACTCAGAGCCCTGACTCTCGTGACTTGATTGTCCCTTGCTGAGCCAGTACCTTATTTCTTCGGGCCGCCCTCCCACCAATCCAGATTCCTCTAGTCCCCTTAAGCCGCTGGGTACTTTGTGAACGGGGTAACTATTGTTAGCAGCCATGCCCTGGAGAGTATGGCCTGCCTAGAGCATCCTGGGACTCCCAGGCCTTGGCCCCAGGCCCTTCGGTTCCCCACACTATGAAGGGACTGGACTGGTACTCAGTAGGACCAAAAAAAAAAAAAGAGGGCACATAAGGGTTCAGGGCAACCCCCCACTCAGAGAAGGGAAGGGAGCCTCGAGAACTGAGGGGATTGCCTCTGCTCATTTGCTGTGTTTGTGTGAAGGGTTGTATCTCTTTCTCTAAATAGCTTCGCAAGGAGTATGGGGCCAATGTGCTTCCTGCATTTCCCCCAAAGAAGCTTTTCTCTCTGACACCTGCTGAGGTAGAACAGAGGAGAGAGCAGTTAGAGAAGTACATGCAAGCTGGTGAGTGGTCGGAGAGAACTTTAGGCTCACGTCAGGGAGGCCTTTGGGGAGAGACATCAACGCGCTGATTCTGTGCAAGGTCCAGAGTTCGGTCCCAGACTGGGGCCGCCTCCCATTTCTTTTAACTAGCACCGGTACAGGGCATGCCAGGATGTGCTGGGGGCCAGGAAAGCCACTGGAGAGTAACTTGACGGCAACTGAGAAGGGGAGGAGGGCGGCTTTCGTATCTGCTGTGCTTTAGGTTAGCGTCGTTGCTATTCCCCCAGTTCTATAGGCTGCCCTCAACTAGCTGGCAGCCAGGGGTGGGGCAGGTGAATTTGTGCAGTGAGCGAGGTGAGGTCAGCTGGGGGAGCTGACAGGCCATCGGCAGCCGAGGAGATGGGCAGGGGGGAACCTACCAAGAGGAGAAATGAGGGGAGCCAAGAGGGAGCGTTGAGTGACCCGAACTTTGTTCTCTTGTCCCCCAGTTCGACAAGATCCATTGCTCGGGAGCAGTGAAACCTTCAATAGTTTCCTACGTCGCGCACAGCAGGTAAGGCCACAGGCCGGGCCCCGAAATCCAGAAAGGACAGACCCGCGGGGCCCCATCCTCCGAATGAGAAGTCAGACTGGCACCTTTTCCATGGACTGAGCTCCTGTACCCAGGCGTTCCGGAACCCCAGCCTTGAATTAAGTTGCCGAGAATTGGGCTGGGCTGGGGCAGTGCTCACAGTCCCAGGCCTGGCACTGTCCTGTCTGCTCGCCCCCAGGAGACACAGCAGGTCCCCACCGAGGAGGTCTCCTTGGAAGTGCTGCTCAGCAACGGGCAGAAAGTTCTGGTCAATGTGCTCACTTCGGATCAAACGGAAGACGTCCTGGAGGTGAGGCGTTCGCTGGGCACTCTCCCTCCTTCCCCAGTTCCCAGGGGCCCGGGTTTGGGAGTGATTGGCCCAGCCGGTGTGACAGGCGCCGCCTCTCCCTCTCCCTAGGCCGTGGCTGCAAAGCTGGATCTTCCGGATGACTTGATTGGCTATTTCAGCCTTTTTCTCGTTCGAGAGAAAGAGGACGGGGCCTTTTCTTGTGAGTTTCTCCGGCCTTCCTGCCCCCCCTCCTGTCCTTCCAGTGATGAGCGTGCAAGAAAGTGGCATTTCTTCCAGGCTTCTCTTGCTTTCTCTTCCCTTGAGCCTCATATATTTTATTTTTCTCTTTAATTTAACCCATAGTTGTACGCAAGTTGCAAGAGTTTGAGCTGCCTTATGTGTCTGTCACCAGTCTACGGAGTCAAGAGTATAAGATTGTGCTAAGAAAGAGGTCAGGGCTGGGCTCGGAGGGAGGAGGGTACTGAATTGGATTACTGGGTCACGTCATGGGACAGCGTAGTCTGGACAAGGGGGTAGCAGTGATTTTTTCTGCCAGGACTCCCAAGCTTCATCCCGCTCCCTAATGTACAGTTCCAGACCGCTCCCCGTTTGCCTGTTCTCCATGCAGCCTCTTGGCTCGTCCCGGCTTAGCCCGCCATTACTCCTTTCCACCCTCTGCCTCACAGTTACTGGGACTCTGCCTACGATGATGACGTCATGGAAAATCGGGTTGGCCTGAACCTGCTCTACGCTCAGGTGAGCTTGCAGCTAGCTGCCTCTGAAAATGCCGCCGCTGTCCCCCTTTGCCAAGAGAGCTCAGGAGGGAAGAAGTTCCTAGAATGCGGTCCGGGAACCTGGCGTCACCTCCAGGCTACCTCCTTGTGAGCGGGTGTGGTTAGATTCGGTGCAGTATGGAGCCCAGCCCGGTTGCTGACTGCCCGCCCTGGTCCCCACTGTAGACAGTATCAGACATCGAGCGCGGATGGATTCTGGTCACCAAGGAACAGCACCGGCAGCTCAAATCTCTGCAAGAGAAGGTCTCCAAGAAGGAGGTAAGGGCTGCCCCCCGCCTCCAGGCACGAGATGGGTGACTTCCTCTGGGCGCCCCACTTCCCCTCCCGACCCGCTGTGTGGTTTCAGTTCCTGCGGCTGGCACAGACGCTGCGCCACTACGGCTACTTGCGCTTCGATGCCTGCGTGGCAGACTTCCCGGAAAAGGACTGTCCCGTGGTGGTGAGCGCGGGCAACAGCGAGCTCAGCCTCCAGCTCCGCCTGCCTGGCCAGCAGCTTCGAGAAGGCTCCTTCCGGGTCACCCGCATGCGGTGCTGGCGGGTCACCTCTTCTGTGAGTTGGGGCTGGTCTTCTGGCCAGTGGCCGGGCCAGCCTGGAGCTTCAGGAAGAGGCCGCCGTGGGTCAGGGAGGGAGGCGGGTGGCTGAGGCCATGCCTGATTCCTTCCCCCGCTGTCCGTTCCCGCCCCCAGGTGCCACTGCCCAGTGGGGGCACGAGCAGCCCGGGCCGGGGCCGGGGCGAGGTGCGCCTGGAACTGGCTTTCGAATACCTCATGAGCAAGGACCGGCTCCAGTGGGTCACCATCACCAGCCCCCAGGTGTGAGCCCACCCTCCCACCTCCTCTGGAGCCCTGGGCACCGCCTCTTAGCTACCCGAGTCCAGGGCTTCCAAGACTCCACGTGAGTGGGAGCGCTGTGTCCGGGGTACGGGGCTGGGGGGACCGATCTGGTAGGGCTCAGCCGTGTCCGTGCCCGCAGGCCATCATGATGAGCATCTGCCTGCAGTCCATGGTAGACGAGCTGATGGTGAAGAAGTCCGGAGGCAGTATCCGGAAGGTGAGCCGGTGGGCAGTGCCTCCGGGCATCGAGGGGAGGCCCCTGGGATGCATAAGGGTCTGACGCGGCCCTGCTCTGTGCCCATGTCTGTCTCCAGATGCTGCGCCGGCGGCTGGGGGGCACCCTGAGGCGCTCTGACAGCCAGCAGGCAGTGAAGTCCCCGCCACTGCTTGTGAGTATCCCTGCTGCTCAGTCCCTGGGCCCCCACCGTGCCACAGGGCGCCTTCCCCCACTCGGTTCTCACCCACCTGCCTCCTCTTCCCCAGGAGTCTCCAGACGCCAGCCGGGAATCAGTGGTCAAACTCTCCGTGAGTGCCCCGGGAGGGCTGGCGTGGCCTGAGCTCGGAGGGTCTCTCGGGGAGGCGCGACCCCGCTGACCCCCCCACCCACTTTGTTCCAGAGCAAGCTGAGTGCCGTGAGCTTGCGGGGGATCAGCAGTCCCAGCACCGATGCCGGGGACGTTCACGGCAACTTCGCCTTCGAGGGCATTGGAGATGAGGATCTGTAATCTCCGGTGGCTGCGGTCCGCCCTCCACCCTGGAGCAGTGTTCAACCTGCCCTGTGCCTGTCTTTCCCGAGCGAGCTGGGGAGTCTTTTCCTTCCTGCTTTCCTGATTTTTTTTTCCCTTCCTGGACAGGAGCCTTCCTCACCCACCATTCTCACGTCACCGCCCCCCCCAATCTCAAGGCTGGCTACACAAAGGATTAACCCCCCCTTTTTTTCAGAGCTGGCCCTCAATGCCAAGTTAGCATTTAGTATTTTGCACAAAGTCCAAGGGACCATGGCTACCTGCCTGGGGAGGAACCACAGCCCCCTCCGGCTGCTTCCGGCTTCCGGGGGCCCTGGGCCCAGGGGATGGGGCCGAGGTCTGTGTCGGGTCTGGCCCAGCGCCCCGTCATTAAACAGCCTGATTGCTGCCTGCCTCTGCTTCCCTCTCACTGCCCGGCTCCCTGCCCCAGCACAGGCTGCAGTGCCCCGGGGCGGCTGAGCTGTGCTTGCCAGCCACTGCCAACCGCGCACACGGCTTTGTTAGTGTTTCCTTTATTATAAAGCACTGAAATAAGTTAAACAGGTGGGAGGCTGGGCAGTCCCCCCGCCAGTCCCTCCACCACCCCTGGGAGCAGTGGCGGTGACGCAGGGCCTTTCCGGCTGAGGCCAGGCCCCTGGTCCATCTGGGCCCCCGCCCGTGGGGTAGGGGCTGGGCCGTACAGCGCCCGGGTTAGTCTGGGTGCAGCCCCTGGCCAGCAAGGGAGGAGAAGGTGGCTTCGGGTCCGGCTGTATAAAACATACAGGGAGGGCAGGGCTAGTCCGCGGGCCCCAGGAGGACCTGGTTCAGGGCGAGTCCGTATGGAGCGCCCGGCTGCCAGAGCCCAGGGCTGTGGGGCCCCGAGAACTCAGGACGGAGGGGGGGCTGTGCGGCGGGGCCCAGCCCTCGGGGGCCGAGAGGCCGGGCCCCGCGGCCCCGCCGTGCCCGTGCACCTTCTGGTGGCGTTTGTAGTTGTCCCAGTGGCCCGTGGTGTAGGCGCAGGTGGCGCAGCGGAAGGGCTTCTCGCCGGTGTGCCGCAGCATGTGGCGTTTGAGGTTCATGCTCTGGTTGCAGCTGTAGTTGCAAAGGCTACACCGGAAAGGTTTGTCCCCCGAGTGGATGCGGCCGTGGCGCTTGAGGTTGGCCAGGTTGCCGCAGGCGTAGGGGCAGAGCGGGCACTTGTAGGGCTTCTCCCCCGTGTGCACACGCTGGTGCCGCTTCAGGTTGTCCAGGTGCGCGGAGGCGTAGGGACAGCGCGCGCAGCGGAAGGGCTTCTCGCCGCTGTGCGTCTTCATGTGGCGCGCCAGGTGGTTGGGGTAGTGCGTGGCGAAGGGGCAGAGGCTGCAGGCGAAGCCCTTGTCGCTGGGCGCCGGGGGCCCCCCGCTCGCCCCCCCTCCCGCCTCGCCCCGCGCGCAGCGCCCGCACAGGGCGGCGCCCAGCCGGCCGCCCTCGCCCTCCTCCAGCTCCTGTCCACAGTTCCGGCAGGTCCAGGGGAAGAGCAGCTCCGGCAGGGGTTCCGACCCCGTCCCGCACAGGCCCTCCCCTTCGCCCCGCAGCTGCCCGCAGTCCGGCAGGAAACTGGCACCCCCTGGTGGCACGTGGAGGCTCAGCTCCGGGAGCAGCAGAGCATCTGCGGAGAGGCGGTGGGGGGGGGCTGAGTCCCAGCGCCCCCCTCCCGGCCCCCCTCCCTCCCTCCCAGGGGGGCCGGGCTCCCCGGGCTGCTTTACCTTCCGGCCGCCGGGGCACTGCCCCCTCCTGCTCCGCGGGGCTGGGCGGCCGGGGCGGGCGCGGGGCGCAGCAGCGGAAGCCGCAGGTCGGGCAGGGGGCAGCGGGGGGCCCGGCGTGGGTGCGCTGGTGCCGCCTCAGGTTGCCCAGGCTGCTGCAGGCAAAGGGGCAGTGGGGACAGCGGTAGGGCTTCTCGCCAGTGTGGGTGCGGGTGTGGCGCGTCAGGTTGACGAGCTGCGCGGAGGCGTAGGGGCAGCGGCCGCAGCGGAACGGCTTCTCCCCGCTGTGGGTCTGCATGTGCCGCTTCAGGTGGCTCGAGTAGTGGGACACGAAGGCGCAGAGGCGGCATGAGTACAGGAGCCGTGGGGGCAGCGGGGGCCCCCCACCCGGCCCGCCTGCCCCGCAGCACGGCCCCTCACCTGTCGGCCCCCCGCACAGGTGGCAGGCTGGGCCTGGCCGCTCACCCCTGGCCTCCCCGGGCCCCCGGGCCGGCTCCTCCACTTCGCTCTCGGCACTCAGTGCCCGGCCGCCCCCGGACTCGTCGTCGCTCAGCCCGTAGGGAAGCCCGGGCCTGGCCCCCAGGGAGTCTCCTGGGGAGACAGACAGACAGAAGAGAGGTCAGCTGGGCGCGCGGCCTCGGTGTCCTGTCCCCGCCGGCTGGCCGGGCCGGGCCGGGCCCTCCCTGCTCCCGCCCCGCTCCGGGTCTCGCTCGCAGCCCAACGAGGAAGCCGCTGAATGAAAACAGACCAGGGCCGGCGCTGGCCGCACGGACACGCATCTGGACCCTAATCCAAGAGCCTCCGGGGAAGGCAAACAAACGCACGGAGCAGAGACCCAAGCCCTCCGCCGCGCCCGACCAAGCCCCGGTCCTTTTAATCGTGTCCAGGCAAAGAGACTCCGGGTCGACACAAAATCGGGAGCAGAGTGGAAACAAAGTCTGGGGGACGGCCCCGCTCGGGCGAGGCATGAGTTCCTGCTGTCAGGCGCCCTCCCCCACGGGGTGGGCAGCGCCGCACTCAGGCTGAGCAAGAGGGATGGGGACCGTGGGTGCTGCTGGCGGGGGAGCGCCCCCGAACCGAACGCGACACAAAAGGCAGTGCTGCGCGCAAGCTGAGCGAGACCGCGGCTTCCCCGAGCCTCTTAAAGGAAACTCGCCCAAGGACGGCTCGGGCGGCGGGGCAAGGTTATCGAAAGGGCACTTGCTCGGGACCCTCGGCTCCCGGGTCCGGCCGCGACCCGCGCACCCGCCTCGGGACCGCCCAGAACTTGAGAGTGATGGAGCGGGCGGGACAGCGCCGTCGGGCCGGGAACTCGAGCGCGGACCTGGAAGAAGTCGGTCCCGGCCGGGGCAGGAAACGGCTCTCAGCAAGGGGTCGGGGTCCCCGAACTCACCTTCCGAGTCTCTCTCGAAACCCATGAGCTGGTCGCTGCTGCCGTCCCCTTCCTCCTCCTCCTCTTCCTCTTCCTCCTCAAACTCCAGGTCCTGGCCTAGCAGCAGATCGCTCTCCAGGACCAGGGCCCCCGGTCCTTCGTCCAGGGAGTCCTCGGGGTCCGCTGGGGAGGGGCGGGGGTCAGCAGCCGCACTTCCCGGGCGCGCCGGCCGCCCGGCGCCTGGCCGGGGCGCGGGGCGTCCCGCTCGCCCACCCCATCCCTCCGGAGTCGCCCGGCGGCCCCCCCCGCGAGCCCACGCCGCTGACCCCCGCACGCCGCCCCCCTCGCGGCCCCTGACCCCTGACCTTTGACCCCCTCGCATTTCACGGGCTGCGGGTGGCTCTGCTTCCTTCGGGGCATCGTGCCCGGCTCCAGCCCGACGCGCCTCCGGCCCGCGGCCGCCCGGCCCCGCCCCTCCCCGCCGGCCCGGCCCGGCCGCCGCTCGACTCAGGGCCCGCGGGCCGCCCCCCGGCCGCGGCGCGGGCCCCCGGGCAGCCCCCGGCTCCGGCCCCGGCGCCCAGCTCAGGCCGCTCCCGCCGCCGCCGCCGCGTCCATTCATGGAGCCCCCTCCCCCCCTACGGAGACCAGCTGGTACCTCCGTCCGCGCTTCCGCTTCCGCCGCCGCACAGCCGCCCGGGACGCGTAGTCCGCGGGGCGGGGCGGGGCGGGACGGGGCGGGCGCTGACCGGGAAGTGATTGTGACGCCACGGGCCCGCCCCCGCGGCCCCGCGGCCCGGGCGGCCCCGCGCAACACACACTACGCACACGCCCGTGCACAACACACGTGCACACGCACGCTCGAACACATTATACACTACGCACATGCACGCACTCACTTCACATGCACACACTACACGCGCTAACACTACACACACGTAACACAGTACACACGCACATACTACCCACCCACAGGCGCGCACACACGCACACTACACTCTACACACACATCACACACACACGATTGACGCACTCACTCTACATACACGCACGCACACTCCACACGCACATACAACACACATGCCCGCATGCAAGTGCAAGCGCACACACACACACACACACCCTCCCCCCAAGTCTGGAGCCGAGAAAAAAAGCACACCACGATTGACGCACTCACTCCACATACACATACGCACAGTCCACATGCACATACAACACACATGCCCGCACGCAAGCGCAAGCAAACACACACACACACACACTCCCCCCCAGTCTGGAGCCGAGAACAAAAGCACACCAAGGGCACAATTAGGTTTTGGCCTTTAGTCTGAAAAAGTGTTGATTGAAAGTGTACAACACAGAGCAGGTGCAAGCGGCCGGGGGCCGAGGAGCCGCCAATAAAAAAGAATGTCCTTAAATAAAGTTCACAGAGTAAAAACCAGAACCTCGGTCCTTCCCTCCAACACAACAGCACAGGCACAGAACCGGTGATGAGCCCCGAGGAGCAGAGGAGACGGGGCGTCAGCAGCGGCTCCCGGGCTGCTGGGCAGGGGAGCGCCCCGCTCCCCCGCACACCGCATAACCACTGCTAAGGCTAAAGGAAAAGACAAAACTCAGTCTCAGGTCCGGAGGGCTCGGAACAGTCCAGGTGGGCAGGGTCTGGGCACACACTAGTCCCGCTTGGCCTTCTTGCTGTCGCTGCTGCCGTTCTCCTCCGCCCCCTCCCCGGACAGCGCCGCCTCCAGTTTCCGCTTGCCACTCTCTGGCTGCAGCTCTGCCGTGTTCCGGGGCTTGAAGCAAATGATAATGCAAGTCATGTTGTCGCAGCCTGTACCGTCCCCAGAAGTGTCCGGTGCCAGGCACTGATCCAGCAGCTACAAAGGAGACAGGGCGGGCAAGCGTCAGGGTCTGGACACCTTCCTGGGGCTTCAAGGGCCACAAGAGGGTCAGCTGGGTATCGGAACAGCCCGCCCGGAGCACGTGAGGCGTGCTCTCTGCTCAGGCTTTGGCCTCATGACACTCCCTCTCTTCAACAGCCCGGAACTCACCTCTTCCACGATGGACGACAATAACCGGAGCTCCCCATTTTCATCGCGCTGGCTGATCTTTGACTGAATAAAGTCTATAACTTCCTGGCTGCTCATCACATTCCTGGGGAAAGGAACAGTGAGAACCTTCCTTAGTTGCCCCGTAACGGAGGAGAGCAGCATGGCGCAGAGGCTCGGGCACGAGCCAACGCACACAGCCCATAACCCTCTTCTGCCCTCGCCCTGGGGGACTCCGCGCCGAGACGTCTTCCCAGGCACTAATCCTGAGCAGCGTGAGCGAAGCCACTATGGCGGCACTAGAGGGACCGAGCCAAAGCAGCGCCAAGCCCTACCAGAGGTGACGCCGCAGAGAAAAGGGAACTCGAGTGCCTTCGGCCGGTGCTCACCAGATGCCATCACAGGCGATGACCATGAATTCGTGATCATCCGTGAGAGTCAGCACTTTGATGTCTGGAAGGGCGGAAATCATCTGTTCCTCAGGGGGCAAGTTTTTGTTTCTCTTGTAGAAGTGGTCTCCTGAAATCAAGAAATGGTTGGGAATGAGCGACTCGAGTGCTGCCACAGACTGGTCTGAGGCTGGTCAAGCATTTCCTTTCGTGAGACAGTTCGCCGTCTCGTGGGAAGGAGTCCTGAGTTCTGGTTTTTCTGGGTCAACCCTCTCTTCCGTTTGCCGGATCTTAGTAAGGCCACTCACCTTTGGACCCACAATGACACGGGTCTTACCAATTTACGAAAGGAGCTAACAACAGAAGTAGACACCAAAGTACCTGGAAAGCAAGAGCCCGAAAACGTTCCTGCGCTGCCTCCTGGTCCTTACCAATGGCTCTGGAGAGGTTGAGGCCCCCGTTGACTCGCCCGTCCATGGTGACCTTGCCACCTGCGTTCTTTATGCGCGCCAGCTCCACTTCATCTTCCGGTTTGTGGTCGTAAGACATATCTAGAGCTTTGCCAGCCTCAGACACCACGCAGCGGGAGTCTCCTGCGTTGGCTACAATCAACTGCTTCCCTCGTATCAGAGCCACCACGGCTGTCGTACCGCTGTCAGAGCCAGGCTGGAGAGGGAGAGAGGGAGTCGGGAGCGCGGGACACAGGCTCCTGATAGCTGCTCCCCTGACCAGTCGCCTGTGGCCACTAAGAGAGCGAGCTTAAAACACAGTTGGTTATCCTCTGGAGACTAAGATAAGGTAATTCTGCCCGAAGGCCTCCCCTGACAGACACACGTGCCTGCTTCCCAGCAGTAACCAGGGAGGTCTCCCTAAAGCTGCACAATCAAACCCAGGACTTTCACATCTGCTCTCAGCTCCTGGGCATGACAGGCTCCTCTGCCCCACTCACCTCCTCTTTGCCTTCCATCCCGGGCACCATCATCTCCTCTTCTTCCTCCTCATACTCTTCAGCCTCCTCCGTATCATATTCCTCATTTTCTGCCTCTTCACTGCTGTAGCCATCCTCTTCCTCACTGCATTCCTGCCAGGGGAATGATCCCAGCTGCTGAGACGCCCCCAACTCGTATTCAGAACTGAGAGACCCCCACTGAGCACAGGCCCTCATAAGCCCCAAAAGGCCAGATGGATATTAAGTGTGCACCTTGCACGCAGCTGACCTTGTCTTGGCTGTGTTGTCCCGGAGCACCCCTGAGCAGAAAGCTGGGAGTACCCTGCCAAGTACCACTGAATGTGGCCTAAATCTCCCCACTGCCGGAGCGACAGTACAGCAGGTAGGCACTGGCCAACCTGGTTCCAATCCCCAGAACCACTTATGGTCCCCTGAGTCCTGCCAGGATTGATTCCTGAGTGCAGAGCCAGGAGTTAAGTCCTGAACACTGCCGGGTATGGCACCCAAACAAACTGGAAAACCTGAAACAAATCACTCACCCCTCAAAAACCCAGAAGTCCCTTAAAAAAAAAACACACAATTATAAGGGCTTGAGAGATGGCACACAGGGTTTGATTGATCACAGGGCCAGAGAGGGAGTGAATTCAACAGGCTGGAGAGCAAGCCCTGCTCAATTCCTGGCACTGCCGGATGCCTGGGCACAATGGACTGAGTCCATGCTTTACATGTGGGAGCCTCGTGCTCAATCCCCAGCAGTGCATGGTTCCCCAAGCACCTCTGGGGCAACCCTAGGCACTACCAGGGGAAAGGAAGGAAGGTGGGAGGGAGGGAGGGAGGGAGGGAGGGATACGATGCTGGTGGAGCACTAATGGATATAACGGATCCCTTGAACTAGAAGCCCTGAGGAAGGCAAGAGCTGTCAGCCAAGTTCTTCTTCCAGTGACCGGAACGACAGCACAGCAGGAGGGCGTGTGTCTCGCATGTGGCCCACTCGGGTTTGATTCCAAAGGAAAACCCACTGTCCTCTTCTCTCAGAAAGACAGGCCTCTGGAGGCAGGCACTTCTCTACTCACTACAGAATTAACAGCAAATAAAGCAAAAGGTGGGAGGACCAGGTACCTATGCTGCTGGAAAAAAGGAATTCAAGAAAAACCTCAAACGGGATGGTGTCAAAATGGGAGCCGGAAAGAGTCAAAAGCTGCAGCGGTCTCCTGGCGACTCTAGCCTGCGTCTGGTTCCACGGGCCCTTACCTCGCTGTCTTCCTCTTCCTCCTCGGCCTCATCTGACTCATCTTCACTGTCCTCAAAGAACTTGGACTTGGCCACACGAGGCAGCTTGTCAGAAGCTGACGAGCAGGAAGGCCCAGCCTCACCCGTGGGCGTACCAGGCTCAGCACCTTGACCTGCCTCAGTCCCGCGGTCCGAGCTGGAGGAAAGACCTGTGTGGGCCTTCGTGGTGGGGCCATTTTCCTCGGCAGACGCTTCCCTCGCGGGGTTCTCGGGCCCGGCCTCCCCGTTGAGGCCCTGGGAGCCCGGCTCCTCGCCTGTCCCAGTCCCGGCCTTGCCGTGGGGGGCCCCCTTGTGACAGTTCTGCCCGTAGCGCGTCAGCAGCTCCTCGATCGTCATGGTGGCCTCTTCGTGCAGCAGCGCGGCCTCCTCGTTGTCCACTGTAAGGGAGAGATGCCATCGGCACCCGCCCACCGGGTCTCAGGGCGCCCCAAGCCCCAAGTCTCAGAGCCCCCCTCACTCCTGCTCCTCTGGACACCAGCTTCCAGCCTCCCCGGGCCACTGTCCTTTGCCCTCCGGCCGCCTGAGCCAGGGGAACACAGATTACTCCGTTTCCCCTCTGATCCTTCTCTTCTCTCTTTTCGGTTTCTGGGTCACAGCTGGTCACACCAACTCTGCTTGGGGCTTGCTCCTGGCAGTGCTGGAGACTGAACCTGGGCATCCTGCAGTGAAGGATGTGCTGGGTCTTCTGTACTAACTCTGACCCCATCTTTAAGATAGAGGCCTCAGGGGCTGGAGAGATAGCACAGCGGTAGGGCATTTGCCTTGCACGCGGCCGACCCGGGTTCGATTCCCAGCATCCCATATGGTCCCCTGAGCACCGCCAGGAGTAACTCCTGAGTGCAGAGCCAGAAGTAATCCTTGTGCATCGCCAGGTGTGACCCAAAAAGCAAAAAAAAAAAAAAAGATAGAGGCCTCACCCAATAGTGTTTAGGGGTCCCTGGGCTACCCTGGTGGTGCCGAGTCACGCTGTGCTGGGGTTTCATGCATGCCAGGCATGCACTCCATCACTTTTTTTTTCTTTTTGGGTCACACCCAGCGATGCTCAGAGGTTATTCCTGGCTCTGCACTCAGAAAGTACTCCTGGCGATGCTTGGGGGACCATATGGGATGCCAGGGATCGAACCCAGGTCGGCCGTGTGCAAGGAAGTGCCCTACCTGCTGTGCTATTGTTCCGGCCCTCCATCCCTTTTTTTTAAGCCCCCCCAGGTGGAGCTAAGCAGCAGCTCCCAGCTCAGTGCTTAGGGGATCGTGTACTGCCAAGGACTAAACCCATGGGTCACTAATTCTACCACCTTTTTTAGTGCTAATCTGAAAACCCTACTATGGAGCGACAGCACAGCGGGTAGGGCATTTGCCTTGCACGCGCACGACCTGGGTTCGATTCCTCCGCCCCTCTTGGAGAGCCCGGCAAGCTCCTCATGGCGTACTCAGTATGCCAAAAATAGTACCAATAAGTCTCACAATGGAGACGCTACTGGTACCCACTCAAGCAAATCGATGAACAAAGGGAGGACAGTGCTACTGGAGGGTGGGGGGCTGGAGAGTAGTACAGAGGGTAAGGCACTTGCCTTGTGACACAGCTAACCTGGGTTCGAGCCCCTTCATCCCATAGAGTCCCCTGAGCACTGCCAGGCATAATCTCCAAGTGTAGCCCAGATATTTGAGGACACATACAGACACACACACCCACAACAAAAACCTACTGTGGCCCAGAAGCCCATGATGCCAACTTGGGCGCACAGAGCAAGCTTCATGACAGGCTCCTGTGCTAACAGCAGTTCTGATGGCGAGAAAGCCCCTACCACAGCACTTCTCAGGAAAGGGCAGGTCTCTCTCTCCTCCTCTCATCACATGCAGTCCAGTGAACAGAGGTCTCATGGGCTCTACTCGCACATGTCCAAGAGTGACTACACTTTCATATCTTAGGGACCCACACCCAGCAGTGCTCGGGAGGATCCTGGAGCTTCCGCAGAGAACACGCTCCCGGGCCCTCTTAGTGCTGCTTTATTGCAACCGAAGCTGCCCAACCTACCATCATCTTCATCAGCTACTTTTTCTTTTTCGTCCTCATCCTCAGTGGGCCGTCCTGCGATCTGTGCCAGTTCCTTAATGACTTCCTCTGTGGTCAATTTGGCATCGATAGCCAAGAAAGCATCTTCCAAAGCCTGAACATACACAAAATAGGATGAGACAAGTAGAGGGGACTACAAAATGAATTTTTACAGACAATTCTGGGCACCAATTGGGATGGAAATTAATGTGACCTGCCATACTCAGACATAAATAAAAAACTGTCCAGAGGCCTAGAAAATGATAAGGCCAAGTGGAACTAAGTGCATTTAGGCTTAGGAGAAGCTCATTGGCAAAAACACAGGAATAGCAAAGACATGGCCAACAGGGGCCAGTCTATAGATGGGGAGAATGGGCAGTAAGGGAAGACAGACCTTATGTAGCTTGCCTTCTTTGTAAGCCTTCTGCTCTTTGATAATGTCAGGAAGATATTTGGCACAGTACAAGGCAACTTCCTCCCCTAGAAGAAAGGTAAGGTTATTCAGAGCACAGCTTTGCACCCATGGAAAGTGATAGAGTACTTACATGCCATACCAGGTTGACCCAGTATAAGACCACCAAAAAAAAAAAGGCGGGGAGAGCAGATTTTGGACCCCAGCTGCAGTGCTCAGGGCTTACTCCTGGCTCTGTGCTCAGGAACAACTACCGGCGGGGTTCAAGGAACTATACAGGGTGCCAAGGATCGAACCGGGCCGGCTGCGGAAGCACCTTACCCGCTGTACCACCTCCAGCCCTTCTGCCCCAGACACATTTCACCATGCCTCCTCCTTTTGGGCTATAGCAACACCCCTTGTGCTTTCACACCTGTGTATTATTAAGTCCGGGGGGAAGGGGACGTGCCAATGTAGGAAGAGGTGCTCGGGTTAAATCCAAGCATGGTGAGGTTATGAACTAACACGTTATCCCACCGGAAAGAAGGAACAGCAGAATATAAAGAAAACAGCAGCAGGTAAGAAATGATATCTGAGGCCTAGAAACCATAAAATGGAAAAGGTCAAAGGATCTGCTCTTGTGCCACAGAGCCCAAAACTGGGGTCCCCAAATGTAACTAGCGTGCTCTGCTAAAGTTACCTCCGTGTCCATCGTAGACCGAAAACATGGCTGTCTCGCTGTCCAGCTCAGGAATACAGTTGTGAGCATCCTAAGGGAAAGGAGAGCATAACTGCGTTTTAATTGCGTTGTCTCACGGTCAGAGGCTATTCCTTCTGGTGCACCTCAAGTGATACAGATCACCTTCACACCTTATTCTCACTAGCCCTTCCCTGGCTGAACTACATACCTAGAAGTGAAAAGGGATGAAAAATAACGATAAAAACAGCAACAGAAAAAAAACACAACAAAGTCTAGGGCAGGGAGGAAAGGCAGGAGGGCGGGGGAAGGGATGGGCATAGGGTCAGAAGGGGGAGACGGGGAGGTCACTACCTCTGCGTGCTAGCAGTCTCAGACTAGGAGATCTCAGTCCAGATGGCAGAATGTTAGAACTCTAGACCTGACCCTTTTGGAAATGTGGCAACTAGGGGAAGAACCAGAATAAAAGATCTTTAAAGTCACTTCCAGAGCTATTCTACGAATCAGTGAACTGCAAGAAGGAAATGTTAGAGAAGATAGCAGAAAGGACCTTATGAACTGGAGAAATTTCTTAACAAAATCCTAAAACGGTCCAAGTGAAAACTCTAGAACTGTATAATGCTATACACACTGGCACTGCCACTACCCGTCCTCCCACCCACAGCACCATCTCATTCCTCTTGAAGTTGACCTCACTCAAGAAGTTACCCCTGTGAGTGAGTCAAATGTGTCTGGAGGGAGATGAATTGACAAGCGCTATCTTGCCAACAAACACCATTATTAAACTCTACCGTGTTCAGTACTTGGTAGACTATACGAGAGCTCATCCAGTGCGTCTCCCCACCTACCCCAGCGGGGACTGAGGCCACACATTCAACACCGAGGACACAGCACGCCTGAAGACAGACTACACTCCTACTACACTCACATTTTGGCGGAGCGGCTGGGCCGGATGATCAGATTCTTCTAATAACTAGATTCTGCTACTCCAAGCCAATGTACCAGGTGTTTCAGTGAACCAAAGTTCAACCGAGACTATCAGACCGAGGTAATAGTGTGCCGCGGCTTACTCTGCCCCAACGAAAACCACCCAACTTGTCTTTCACGGACTCTCTACAAAGAGAAAGGATATAATCAACTATTTACTTGGCGTATCCTTGTGGAAATCCTTTTTCAGTATTAAAATTTAAACTTTTTTTTGAGGGGAGGAGGTGGGCTCAGAGCTTACTCCTGGCTCTGCGGAAAGGGATCATTCCTGGTGGGGTCAGGGGGACCATATGGGGCACTAGAGATCGAACCTGGGTCAGCTACCTGCAAGGCAAGCGCCTTAACCATTGTACTAATCACTCCAGCCCCAATATTTTAATATTTCTAACTATAGTAACAGAAAATCTAAACGTAATACTTCTATGGTCACTGAAATAAGACTATTCCTTCAATATACAAGTTTAGAAAGTAAAAAATGGTTACTGTAAACTAAGGAAGGCAGGCATGGAAGTAGTTTTGCCTCACAATCACTGTTCCAGACGCTGTTCCAGGCCATGGACAGCCCTTGAGGCCCACCCAAGACCATCACTAACCATTCGTTAGCCTCAGCTGCAGGACCTAGGCACGTTACTGACCAAAGGGTCTCTTTCCCCTTTTCAACAACCCCTCCACCTGCCACCCCGTTCTCTCCTCCATGGAAGGCAAGGTCGACCTTACAGGATGGTCTCTCACCACCATTCAAGCACCTTCTGGTTGTCCGTTCTCACGGTTCTCAAAACCCATGACTTTCAGACTCGATTGTGCCCAAGAATTCATTTGCTCACCCATCTACTCATTCATTAAATAGCTGGGTTCACATTCTGTGCCAGGATCTATTCTGAGCACTTGGGGTGCATCAGTGAACAACATAAAAACCCACACTTCATTTTTAAAAAATTACAGTCCAGTGAAGGATATACACAATCACAGGTAAATCACAGAGAGAGATAGCATAACGTACTGAGAAAGATGGCTGCACTAAAAAGATCAGGAATGGAGTCAGGAGGGCTGGATTACAGAAAAGAAATACACGTGAATGGGGCAGATAGGCTGGCGTTGCCAGGACTAGCCTGAGTCGACAACTCCCCCCAACAAACAAAACCAAGACGCTGGGGCTGGGAATAAAACTCAGCAGTAGAGGGGCTGGAACAATAGCACAGCGGGTAGAGCGTCCGACCTGGGTCCGATTCCCAGCATCCCATGTGGCCACCCAGCACAGCCAGGAGTAATTCCTGAGTGCATGAGCCAGGAGGAACTAAACCCCTGTGCATCGCTGGGTGTGACCCAAAAGGAAGAAAGGAAAAAAAAAGCAGTAGAGCACCTGCCTTGCATTCACATGCCCCTGGGTCCAACTCCTGGCACCACAAAGACACATACAAAAAAACAAGGTTTCTGACTAAAGTTATAATCATTTATAACATATATAGAAAAATACCAAATCACTATCATTGAAACCAAAATCAAGTATTATGTTACTTATACCTTAACTTAAAATAAATTCCCAGAACAGCTACCAATAGTACACCCCACCAATGGAAAACATGGCCCTAAAATGAAACAGTGCAGGGACCCCGTAAAAACCTGAACCTTGGCAGTGCTCCCCAAATCATGCGTGCTGGTCTAACTAGTTTAAGGGGAAAAAAAGCCACGACATAATAATGCTGATTTTAATTCTGATTTTGTATTTTATCGGCAAGAAACCTGGTTAGCTCTATTTTATATACTTAAATAACATTAAACTCGTTTTAGTGAACACTGTAGTATCACAATTATTATTTTCTTTAAAATACAATTCTGGGGCTGGAGCAATAGCACAGTAGGTAGGGCGTTCGCCTTGCATGAGACCAACCCAGGTTCAATTCCCAGCATCCCATATGGTCCCCTGAGCACCGCCAGGGGTAATTCCTGAGTGCAGAGCCAGGAATAACCCGTGCATCGCTGGGTGTGACCCAACCCCCCCCCCCAAAAAAAAGAGGAGTAGGAGGCTGGGCCAGGGAGATGGCTCTGAGGGCTGCAGAAGTGCCTGACATACAGAGCGGAAACACAACCACTGGCTCCCCAAGCACATCACAGGGTCAGAGCACTAAACCATTTGATATGGCCAGGAATGGTCTCCAGGCCCCACAAGCACTACTTGGGAGGGCGCAAAACAAAAAAATTAAACAAGGATGTAAACTAGACTCATCAGGACATTGTGCAACATATGCTGAGTACCAAATCATCATGCCTGACACCTAACTCAATTTATTTTAAATGTCACTAGCACCTTAACCTCAATAACAATTCCCCAGTGAATTACAAATAGTGCACTCCACCAAAGGAAGTATAGAGCTGTTGGAGTAATGGGCATGTGCTCATTTGGGAAAGACTTTACATTTCACCATAAAAAAAAAAAGGAGGAGGAAAAATAGAGGGCAGGAAAAGGAGCCCTCCTTGCCTTTGTGAGGGCGTGAAAGGGGGAAAATAAAACATTTTTAAGAATTAGCAGGGCGGTACTTGGTACTTGTCTTGCATGTGGTCAACCCAAGGTGGATCCCTGGCATCACGGACAGTCCCCAAGCCCGCCATGAGTGACCCTGCGTGCAGTCAGGAATAGGCCCTGAGCACGACTAAGTGTGTCCCTAAAACCAAAACCAAAACCAAAGTGTGTACCTACCGTATGCCCGAACCCTAGGAGATCAGACAGTAAGATTTTGTGGAGGGTAAGATCTGCATGATTATTTTTCTACTTTTCAGCCAGCATCAGCAGCGGGATACTGGATCGCCACACAGCACAGCAGGCGTCCCGAGCCCCACCCTCCAGCACAGGCTCCCGACGCCCACCACACCCATTTTGTCTCCACTGCAAAGAGGAGGTCAAAGTCCCGCAGAAACCCAACCGAACACCAACTGAGCGCGAGCACCAACTGAGCGCGGACAAACACCCTGCTCGGTACTTAACTTCTGGCCTGCAAGCACCTCCTCCTCCCCAGTGGTGAAGCGCTGGCTCTCTCAGGGCGCCACTCTGCCTTCCCCACACTCCGTCCGCCCCGAGCCTCCCTCCGTCGCCCTTTAGAGCATCTCAGCCTGCGCCAAGTGTGTCATCACGGTCTTCAGCAATCCGAAAACTCACCCCGCCTTGTTTAACCTGACCAACAGCTTCTTTACCCCCGAATCAGAACCTGCAGCAGTAGTCAGAAGACGTCATGAAATTATGTTCATTGCCGTCACACTTCCATTCAGCACTTTTCCCCGTGTTCTTTATGAACTCAAAGACATTGACTACGGCCAGTCACAAACTTGCCCCACATGACTTTCCCCACGCTCCGACTGGATGACCTCACTCAGATCCAGTTCTTATTTCAGAACTACCTCATCTTCTCTGGTCTACCCCAGAATTTCCCACAGCTTTCTGGGCAAACTCTCCATTTCCGCTTCAACGGCAGCACTTCTCTTCTTTCCACTTTCCCCTCCATTCCTAATCTCAAACTCTTCTTCAAGGTCTTACTTCACAGAGCAGGCAAGAACCTTCACAGCAATCCAAAGAGCCACCTGGCTTTGGCTTTGCAATGCTGCATAGGAAGTACAAAACTACGTCCGCTTTCTTGACAATTATCTTGGATTCTGGGAAGGTGTGCGCTTTGATACTTCCCCACACCTCTTCCTATAGGCTATCTCTTCCCCACCTCAGAACGAACAACGTACACAGGAACCCAGCCATCCACCAAAGGCTCCATCCACATCTGTTTTTGCAACAAACAACTAATGCAGTCTTTCATCATGGCTATGTCCACTGAGTCTTCCTCCACACCTCTACCCCTGGATTCTATTTCACTCAGTCCTATTTTAATACAACTCCTGTCCATATTTGGTGCCTGCCCTCCCCCCCATTAATGCAGCCGCATCATCTTGCTGTCAGCTTAATCTTCCTAGAACCTTCCATGGATTCTACAGTATATAAAATGAATTTCGTTTAGCAAAATCGAAGGCAAATACCATTCCGAACCATCTTTATAACCCAATCTCAACTTTCACATCCCTCAAAAGAAATTACTCCACTACTGACATTACTTCTGAAATTACTGAAATTCCTCCTCCTCTTCCCAGCAAAGCACTGAACGTGCCCGTCTCAACCTTACCTCCTACCCCTCCTTTTAATACTATTTCTCATTCTACTTTCCTCATTCTCATTTGTCTGTTGGGCCACTTGGTTTTGTTTGGGGAGGGGTGGAGTGTCTTGTCTTGGGGCATTCCTGGCAATACTTGGTCCAATACTCCTGGTCCAGTGCTCAGGCCCAGCAGCGCAATGCTACATGCAGCCTGCAGTGCTCCATCACACTGAGCACTGTGAGATGGAGCATCTCAAGGCCTCAGGCAGGCCAGAAATGTGCTCAGCCCTTTAAGCTCTCTCTCCCTGGCCCTGGATGTTGTATTTTTCCTTAAGATAAAATTACTCTCATCACCTCCAAAAGATCTTTTTTTTTGGGGGGGGGGTTTGAGGGGCTAGAATTGGGTCACACCCACAGTGCTCAAGGCATACCCCTGGCTCTGCATTCCGAGCTAACTCCAGGCGGGGCTCAGAGGCCCATCTGCGGTGCTGGGGATCAAACCCAGGCCAGGGTCATGCAAGGCAAACACCCTCCCCGCTATACTGTTGCTCCCGACCCTCTCCCAAAGAGATCTTTCCTGAAAACAAAAACAAAACTTAACACCAGCATTTTACAAAATCGTTCCTAATCCAGCTGCTTCAGGCACTCAATGTCCCGACACCAATCCCATCACAGTGTGACCATCCCTCCACCGGTGTCCCCAACTTCCCACCACAAAACCTGCCCCCTTAGCAGGCACAAAATCGTCTCTTTGTGTTGCTTGTTGCGACTCACACTAAAATACAAAATTACTCTTTCACTAAGAAATCCCTCTGTAGCGGGGACTGCTGTCAGAACAGGGTTGCACAAGCATGCTGGCTCTCTGAGGTTGCACACTCATGTTGCTCTGTAAGGCTGCACACTCACGCTGGCTCTCTGAGGTTACACATGCGTGTTGGCTCCCTAGGTTACACACGGATGTTGGCTCTCTGTGGTTACACACAAGCACTGGTTCTGAGGTTACAGCTGTGTTGCCTGTGAGGTTACACAGGTGGGTTGACTCTCTGAGGTTACACACGGGCGCTGACACTCAGGTTACACACGGGCGCTGGCTCTGAGAGTTGCACACATTAGCTGTGGCACAAGCACACTTGGCGGCACTGATCATTATTTTGGCTGCACACCAGCACATTTCTCACCACCACCCATACTTCCCAAGCAGGCACAAAACTTACTGCTTGTTAGAATAAGGGAAAAAAAAATTGTGATCACTGTTATATCTCAAAATGGTACTACTAAAGCCATCACCTGAGAATCTGGGGAGCTGGCTGGCGGTGTTGAGCCTTCTGTTATTGCTTTCACTAAGCTTGGTGGTCTTCTACTCAACTTTCCCATCAAACCTAACGTGTCCCTAATGGACTGTCAGCACAAAATCTGGAGGTGTCACAAATGTGGCCACACACTCCAGAAGTTGGAAAGATTTGGTGGCTTGGCGGCTTGATGAGCTTCACTTACAGAGCTGCTATTTCTATGCCTTAAGGATATTGGGCATTGACAGGGGCTGCTTGAGGCCATGGGGGTCGAGGGTATTGGGAGCTTAAGGCGGAACTGTCTGCCCTCATTCTGAGAAGTCCCAGAGTTCTCAGCTCGGACCCATCTCTCTGGGAACACAGATTGGCTTTTTGAGATCACGCCCCAAGAGATCTTTCTTAACAATACCAACAGAAAAAAAAAGTCCATGACCAGCTCTTCATCTAAATGCCTTTGGTTACCTCTACCAGTGACTTGGGGCCCAGTATATGCTTAGCTTATCCAACATGGGAAGGGGAAAATCTTAGAAACCAACCATCAAGTAGTAAGTTTCTGGATGATAAACTTAAATCCAGAATTACAGGCAGTTCTCTGACTGGTAAACAAACAAAAAGAAAAAAAACAAAACTGCCATCAGTTTCTTTATAGCTCTGGGGCCTGACTGCACATTCTGCAGCAAAGCAGGACCTCCGTGTTTGCTTATGACGACAAATTCCCAGGGACCACACCCTCAGACCTCCTCCTCCATTTCCAAGAGATCTCCTGTAACGTGACAGCCAATGCGACAGCCTGGGCGAATGACTCAGAACACGACAGGTACCATGAGTCAGGGCTCTCAGGTCCTGCTTTAAGAAATTATGTTATCATACACCTCTTCTGACCTTCCAGACACCCAATGGCCCACTTATCAGCAAAGGACCGGTTTATGCTTCCTGGTGTCAGTCTCACAAAGTTATAAACACACCCACAAATGTTTCTGTGTCACTTGCCCAACTATTTCGATTTATGATGGGGGCGGTCACTGGCAGGGAGGGATAAGGTGGGCTAACAGCAACGTAAGGACAGGGGGGACGTGTTTCTAGCGGTGATGGTAGAGGTATAATTATTTTGTACACCAAAAACATGATTATTAATATTGTTGTAGAACATGTTATCTGAATAATGAAATCAAACAGAATTTTGATACCATACATTGTCTTTACAAATTCCAAAATTTAAAAAAGAAAAACAAACAAATGTATTTGATCAGGAATGTGGCTTAAATGACAGTGTTCATGCCCTCAATGTGTGAAGTCCTGGGTTCAATTCCTGGCACCTCACCACTATCTAGGTATACACCTGATGATCCCTAACAGTAGCGCATTACTAACTTTAAAACTTAGTAATTAAAAAAAAAAAATTAGGGGCTCAAGAGACAGTACAGCAGGTGGTAAGGCGCTTTACCCTGAATGCAACAGACCCATGTTCAATCTCTGGCACCGTGAAAGGTTCCCCAGCCCCTAAATTCAGAGCCAAGAAGAGGAAGCCCTGTGATCACAGGGCCGGAGACAGAGTACAATAAGGCACTTGCCTTGCACACAGCCAACCTGGGTTCGATCCCCAGTACCACATATGGTCCCCGGAGCCCTCTCAGGAGTGATCCCTGAACAAAGAGCCAGGAGTAAGCCCTGAGTACCACTGGTGTCCACCCCCCAGCCCCAGTAATACTAATATCAAGTCACTACTGGGAGTAGAAGGGCACCTTTCCCCTAGTTTGTTTTTTTTAAGTGAATGTTTTAAAATTCTATTCAAAATAGAATGTGCTGGTATATGAAGGTGGAGGCTTTGGAAAGTGATTTGGATATAAGGAAGAAACACTTGGGTGAGATAAACGCCGTGTAACAGAGACCTGAGGGCAAGGAGACAGTTCACTGAACTGGAGCCCAAGCTTCGTCAGCAGTACTGCATGGTCCCCAGCACCGTGGGAGCCCCCCTAAGCACACCACCCACACTGAAACTTAATGAAGTGATCTTAAGTCAAAGATCACAGGAACTCTTCTGCCATGTGAGGACACAGAACACAGGGGGTTTATGTGCCAAGAAGTGGCCCTCATCAGACACATTCATCTTGGGCAGAATCAAAACGGTATTTGTATTAATAGCTGCTTTATTATCCACAATAGCCAAAGTGTAGAAACAAAGTCTGTATTTAACAGATAAAATATGGTTACAGGGGCCGGAGCGATAGTACAGAGGGTGAGGCACGTGCCTTCTACATGGCCGACCGGGTTGATCCCAGCATCCCATATGGTCCCAGGGGGTATTGCCAGTATTCCTGAGTATACAGCCACAAGTAACCCCCACAGCGTCACAGGGTGTGACACAAAAACCGAAGTGGAAAAAAATGTGATTTTACACACACACACACAGATATTACCCAAACTTAAGAAGGAAATCCTAAGCCATAGGCAGATGAACCTTGAGAACATTATATTAAACATGCCAACCACAAAAAGACAATCTGGGGCCAGGAAAGTAGCTCAGAGTTGAGCATTTGCCTTATTCCATGTGATGAGGCCCCTGCACTGCAAACAACAACAACAAAAAGTCAAGTCTGTCTTCATGATACCCAAGGTGGTCATGGGGTACCTGGAGCAGTCAAGTCAGAGACAGAGAGTAAAGTGGTGTTAGTGGGGCTGAGGGAAGGCGATCCTGGGAGTTGTTCAAGAGGTAGAGAGTTTCAACTTTCCAAGATGATAAAAAGTTCTGAAAATCGATTGGTTGTAGGACATGAGATCACTACTTAAAACTAAATGGCAGGGGCTGAAGAATTAATCCTGAGCCTTCCAGAAGTGGATCCTGAGTACAGAGCCAGGAATAATTAAGCACTGCCAAGTGCACCCCCCCCACACACACACACAAATATATAATAATAACAATTTTTAATTTAAAAAAACTTCAATGGTATTTCTAGCCACCAGCAATGAGCAATATGAAACTAAAGACAAACTATTTACAACACCACCAAAATAGGAATTTTGAAAAACATGAAAATATGAGGGGTTGGAGTGATAGCACAGCGGGTAGGGTGTTTGCCTTGCATGCAGCCGACCCGGGTTCGATTCCCAGCATCCCCATATGGTCCCCCGAGCACCGCCAGGAGGAATTCCTGAGTGCATGAGCCAGGAGTAACCCCTGTGCATTGCTGGGTGTGACCCCCCCAAAAAAAAACTATTAAGATGTTGGTGAAAGAATTAAAAATCAAAATAAACAAAAGACACCGGGGGCCGAAGCAATAGTACAGCGGGTAGGGCATTTGCCTTACACACGGCCGACCCAGTTTCGATCCCTGGCATTCCATACAGTCCGCCAGCACCGCCAGGAGTAACCCCTGAGCATTGCTCAGTGTGACCCAAAAATCAAAAAATAAGATAAAATAAAAATAAACAGAGATACCATGCTCATGAATAAGATGAAAGTGGTAATACTCCTGCAGCTAGGGACTTGCCCTGCATGCAGCCAACCCAGGTTCAATCCCTAACATCCCATATGATTCCCCAAGTACCACCAGGAGTGAGTCTGGAGTGCAGATGAGAAGTAACCCCTAAGCATCACTGAGTGCAGCCCCCCAAAATAAGAAAGAAAAACACACACAAAGAATTCATACATAAAAGCTGACATATTTTGATTCCATATTAAGTTATGTTCTGAGTAGACGAGTCCATTAGGATTAGTGGTTACCAAGGGTGAGGTGAGGAGATCAGGTGAGACTGACAGCGCTAACTAAGCTTCTTCCTGAGGTGATGCAAATCAAATTGATAATGGTGGGCCTGGAATAATTAGGCAGAGCAGTGATTTCGAGCAGAGCATTGTGGTCATGTGTTTAGATGCCTGGCGCCCCACATGTGCTGAGTGCGATCCTAGTAGCTATGCTGCCTGTGATCCTTGGCACCACAAGCGACTTCCAGCAACATCACAGGCAGATGCATAAAATGCCACAAAAAGAACTGTAACCCCTACTAAGCACCACAACAAGGAAAAAAGTGGGAGAGTAGAACCTCTGCTAAGCACTTATCTGGGCACCAATGAACCCTGATGATAACCATAATCCTCACTTAGTACCTCAAACAAAAATGCAAACCTTGCTGAATGCTTTTGTCAACACTGCGATTAAAGGAGGACAAATACTGGTGCCACCACAGGCTGATATATGGCCCCTGGCAAGCAGCAATGCCAGGAGTATTTGAAACAACAATGAAGAGAAAGGTGGGATGGGGGAGCTGGAGCGGCAGGTAGCACAGTGGGGAGGGAGTTTGCCTTGCACGCGGCCAGCTTGGGTTCGGTTCCCAGCATCCCGTATGGTCCCCTGAGCACTGCCAGGAGTAATTCCTGAGTATCCGTCAGGTGTGACCCAAAAAGCAAAAAAAGGAAAATAAAAAAGGTGTGATGGGGACGAAAGTGGTGATGGCACTATAGTCCGGTGAATATGCTGAGCTGAAACCTTAAATGTACGTATCTGAAGTATACCTCAACCAAGTCAATTAAAAATGAACCGGGGCGGGGGCGGGGGGCACGGAATGATAGTACAGCAGGGAGAGTGCTTGTCTGGCATGTGGCAGACCCAGGTTCAACTTCCAGGATCCCTTATGGTCCCCCAAGTCCCTCCAGGGTTAACCCCTGAGAGCAAGCCAGGTGTGTCTGTCCCCGACAAAACCTGTAAAGGAGCCAGAGGAGACAACTCAAGGGGCTGAGCACATGCTTTGCACAAGGACCCGGGTTCGATCCCTGGCACTATGTGGTTCTCTCAAGCACCGCAAGTGACCCCTGAGTACAGAGCTGGTACTGCGCCAACACAAAAGACCTGCACAGTGGGCAAGCCACAGCTAAACTGTCTGAGTGCATGCTTGGCATGTGGGAGGCCTGGGTTCAATCCCTGGCACAGTGCCAGGAGGAACTCCTTATCACCACTGGGTGTCTTAGTTTTTGTTTTGGGGCCACACCCTCTAGTGCTCAGGGGTTAGTCCCAGCTCTGCACTCAGGGATCACTCCTGGTGGGTTCGGGAAATGCTTTGGGGTGTTCTCACAAGATGAAGTAAATGAAATAAAGATTGAACCCAAGATGAAGTAAATGCCCTACCTGCTGTACTACCACTCCAGTCCTAAAATATATGTACATAGATGTGTATATATAAATTACATATACACATATATATTTAAATTTAACTTGTTTTGGATTTTGGGCCACATCTGGCTCAGGGGCAACCTGGCTCCATGCTCAGGGATCATTTCTAGAGGAGACTGGGGGATCAAATGGGGTGCTAGGGGAACAAATGGGCCAAATGGGCACCAGGGACTTAACTTGGGTCAGCCACATACAGCGTAAGCAGCCTATCCACTCGCTGGACTCCCTCCAGTTCTCAAAAACGTAACTTTTGTTTGTGAAAAAGGGCTAGTCCAGCAGTGCTCAGGGCTTACTCCTGGGTGCGCTGGCATCAAACCTGAGTTGGCCGCATACACCCTACCTGCTGTACTCTCTGGCCCCTAAAGGATAAAAATTTGTCTACTTTTTTGTTGTTTTTTGGGGGGCCACACCCTGTGATGCTCTGGGGTCACTCCTGGCAGTGCACAGGGGACCGTATGGGGTGCTGGGAATCAAACTTGGGTGGGCCTGCCTATAAGGCAAGTGCCCTACCTGCCGTGTACTACCACACCAGCCTCTCAAATTAAAATAAATAGATTTGGGACCGGAGCGATAGTACAGCGGGTTGGGTGTTTGCCTTGCACGCGGCCAACCCAGGTTTGATCCCCGGCATCCCATATGGTCCCCCAAGCACCGCCAGGAGTAATTCTTGAGTACAGAGCCAGTACTAACCCCTAAGCATCGCTGGGTGTGACCCAAAAAGAAAAAATAAATAAAAGAAATAGATTGAACGGATCTATATACACGCCTTCAAATAATATATATAATTGAAAGTTCTTATGCTCTTTCTTTAAACTAGATGTGGAGGGAAAAAGAAAAAACTCTAGTAGAATCAGTACTCAGCCTACAGACTATCATTAAACATCAGTCACACTGCAAGGAAAGCACTAAGGATCTATATGCCAGAGAGGAATTTTTAGTCACTTACAATGGCAATTTAAGCTGATAAATTTGTGAAATTTTTCCATCCAAATTCAAACCCTTACCTCTGAAGAACAATTTCAAGATGATAACTCAACAGAGTGCCAGACATAGTAATAGTAACAATGTTAGGAGATCAGACAATGGAAATAATTTGTGGGAAATATTCCAGAAATCCTGAGGAATAAGTTCTGATTATAATTTCCAATCACTTGAGATCTTATAAATAGTACCGCTGAAAACAATTCCTCCATATTCATGGGCATACATCTGTATCATTCCCACACTATCTTTGAATTGTGAATTGGTACTACATAATAATCAAATGGAAAGAATGTCTTTTTTTTGGGGGGGGACCACACCCAGAGGTTATCAAGGGACCGGTCGGGGTGCCAAGGATCCAACTCAGGTCAGATGCCACTCTGGCCCCATAAATGTCCTTTTATAGAAATTGCTTGCTTAAGGACACAAGGACTCAATGGGCTAAGCACACTGCAATGCACACCTTGCATGCAAGAGGCCTTGGGTTTGAGCCACAGAACAGGGTCCCAAGCATTGCTAGGAGCAACGCCCAGCATCAATAGGCGTAACCCTCTCCCCCAAGCCCCCAAAACAAGTGAAATAAAAATAACTGTCTAACTGCAGCCAAGACAAAAGACTCCTGATCTGATTCAGTAAATAGAAAGTGCTTTTGCTACAGAAATGAGACACTAATCTGACGATCATATTAAAAAAAAAAATCTCTTGGGGGTGGGTGGTAGAAAGATAGCACAGTGTGTAAGACCCTTGCCGTGCACATGCCTTACCCACGCTCTACACTCTGGCATATAGGATCAGGGAACCTAAACGGCTCCCCGAGGGCAGGAGTGATCCCTGAGCAGAGTGTCAGTAGTAAGCCCTGAGTACCATCAGGTGAGGCCACCCCAAAAAAGAAAGGGGCGGTGAGGGAAGCAGAAAGAAAAGGAGGGGGAAGGGAGGGAGAGAAGAAAGGAGGGAAGGAGGAAAGGAGGGAAGGAGGGAGGACAGAAGGAGGGAGGGAGGGAGGGAGGGAGGAAGGAAGGAAGGAAGGAAGGAAGGAAGGAAGGAAGGGAAGGAAGGAAGGGAAGGAAGGAGGGAAGGAAGGAAGGAAGAAAGGGAGGAAGGAAGGAGCGAATGGAGACCAAAGTGGTAGTACAGGGGCTGGAGCGATAGCACAGCGGATAGGGTATTTGCCTTGCACGCAGCCGACCCGGGTTCGATTCCCAGCATCCCATATGGTCCCCCGAGCACCACCAGGAGTTAATTCCTGAGTGCATGAGCCATGTGCATTGCGGGGTGTGACCCAAAAAGAAAAAAAAAGTGGTAGTACAGCGAGTAGGCGTTTTGCCTTGCTTGTGGCCCATCCAGGTTTGATCCCTGGCATCCCATAAGGTTCGCCCCAACAGCCAGGAGTAATTCCTTCGTGCGGAGTCAGGAGTAAACCCTGAGCATCGCTGGGTGTCATGGAAGGGAGAGAGGGGAAAGGAAGGTAGTTTGGTTCAATAAAACTGTTTTCAACTGGAACTTCTCATTAGTCACCAAAATCTCAGAGCCTTTCCCTGCTTACTTCTCAGGCACCCTTCCACAACCTACCTCTAAAATCCAAAGACAAACCTCAAACTTACTTAGAGCATCCCTCCAAACCATAGGGAAGGAAGGAGGGAAGGAAACATCCACAGGGTTATTTTGATTACTTCTCCTCAAAACAACCTGTTTCCACTGCAAGAGGACCGGGAGGGAGGCAGGAAGTATGTCAGGATGGACAGTTGTCAACTTGGCCTCAAAAGGTAAAAGTACTCCCTAAGCCCAACACTGAATTTAAATAAAGTGTACAGTATTTGTAAGGTGTAACAGTATAATAAACTTAATTGCCTCATTAGAGCCAAACAAATAAACTGCCGACTTAATAAAATGGTGGAATTAAGCCCTAAAGGTTGGTTAATAGGCGCATACTTTCTGAGAAGGTAAGTGCACTGGAGCCAGTGATTTTATTGCCACAACAAGGAAACTATGTTGCTTTTTTACAGAGAACAGAAGCTCAGCCAGAAGACAAAGTATCAATGAAGCAGAACAGGCTTTCAAGCAAGATTCTGAGAGGATCTGATTGGGTGTTTTTAACTATTCAAACAAAGGTAAAATCAAAAACAGCTTATTAGAGGATTTAAAAACCCTTAGTGGTTACCTCTCAGGAGGAAGATTCAGAATCCAAGGATAGTCTAGCAAGATCTTATAAAGGAAACAGTTCCTGCTAGAAAACGTCATTTTCTAATTACTAGAGAATGTAATTTTCTAATTACATTTCCTAATTTCTAATTCCTTATCTCAAAATAAGGGGCAGCATGCCAGGGAGATGGCTCAAAGGGCTGGAATGCCTGTTTTACATGTGAGAGCCCCTGGGTTGGATCCCTGGTCCCACAAGTCCCAGGTATAGCCAGGACCAAACTGCAAGCATTGGTGGGTGTGGCAAGCACTGGGGGGGAGGGGCAGGACACCTACAGACCACCTGCAGAAAAGCAGCAAAAGCAAACCGCACAGAATCACCAGGCAAATGACTTGGAAAATTAAATATCCAAGCAACCAAATTCATAAAGAAAACAAGAAAGAGTGCCCCCAGCCACCAAGAGAAAAAAAAAAAAACACAGCAGAACAGAGAAACAATTTCCCTCTTTTTGAGAAACCTAAAGGAAAAGCCTGTGACATTAGACGGTCACCTCAGTTTGCTAACAAACAGGAATGCCTAGGAGTAGAACCCTCAAACTACCAACTCACTCAAACCCCAGCCGGTCCTTGGAAGCTCTTCCCAGGGGACTTCCTTAAAGGGGTGGAGGGAGAGGGTAACATTTCTCACTCGAAAATACACCCCGGTGAGCCCTGAATACTAAAGCTTGGGGGGAAGCCGACTAGTTTCTGATCGATGTGCTCCTACAGATTCTTTCCACAGAAGCGAAATGCCGGAGCCAAAGCAGTTCCAACCCAGAGGAAGCCTTAGATCTCATCAGCCTGCATGGTGGTGAGGACTCGGCCTAAAGAGAGAACCGGTGCAAGTGAGTCGTGGGTCTAAAAGCCGAGTCTGAGGACAAATCATTTAAGTTTACACTTGTCATTCCAGAGCTAACCACAGGGAGGAGCGAGGGATTTGTAGACATTCCCAAGGGAGCCAACATTTGGCTGTTACCTGCAGCCCACCTAGCTAGATAAACCCACAATCCCAGCCAGAAGGAGACCCTTTCCCCGCCGGGCCCCCGAGTCTGCATCTTGGGCCCAGGACCACAAAGAGCCGCCCGACCCACGTCCGTCCCCCTTCCTTTCCTACCACAATTCTCCCCCTCTTCTCCTTTGTCGTTTCACACCCATTTCGCCCAGTACTTCGATTAAATGAGTCAAATCGGCCATCAAAGAAAAGTCAGCTCTTTGTAGGTTTAAGGCCAAAAAGAAGGGGAAAAAAATGCATTAATGAAATGACTGCAAAACAATCGTGCACACCACCAACTCCAGGCGCAGGCAAAATGACAATGGCAGAGTAAGTTCTATTAAGAAATTTTAAAAAAAAATCCTGAGCCGAGGGGTGGGGTGGGGTGGGGGGGCAGGTAAAAATCTAAAAACCAGGCATCACCAACAAAGAAAGGACAGGTCTTGGCACCATCCAAGTTTGCAAAAGGCAGTGGAGAAAGCTCGGAAGAGACCCCCCACCAAAGAGAAATCAATAAAAAAAAGCCAAATCTAGGGGGACTGGGGGTGGGGAAGGGGGTGCTGCCGGTCGAGCCCCGGGAACGCAGCGGGCGTGCGCAGGGCCGAGCCCCGCCACGAGGGCTGGCCGGGCTGCCTCCCTCCCGCGGTCGCCCCGCTGGCCCCGAGGGCCGCCCGCCCGCCCGCGCCGCCGCCGCCCGCTCCCGCCCCGGCCCTCACGCCGCTGCCCCAGCCCGCGGGGCCGCGCCGGCACGCGACGCGGGCGGAAGGTGCCGCTGCCCACATGGCCGGGCGCTCGGGGTCCCCCACCCCCACCCCGTCCCGGCGCCCCCGCCGCCCCGGCGCGCGCCCGCCCCGCAGCCTCACCTCCATGGAGACGCGCCAGCCCTGCATGGCGGAGAAGCCGTAGGGCAGCGGCAGGCGCGGGGCGCCCAGCCCGTCCCCGGAGCACTTGACCGTGTTGGGCTGCGAGAGGTAGGCGCCCATGGCGGCGGCCCGGCGGCCTCGCGACGCTGGCGAGCGGGGCGCGAGCCCGGCCGGCTCCGGAGCCAGAGCCCCGGGGTGGCGCGCGGCGGGAGCGGGGAAAGGCGCGAGGCCGGCCCGGGAGGCGGTAACGGGACCGGAGCCGCCGGCGAGCGGAAGCGGAAACGGCGCCTCTCCCAGACCCCGCCCGGCCGGCGCGGCGCGGCGCGGGGCGGCGCTGGGCACGGGCATTTCCTTAGCAACTCGCCCCGCCCCCCGGGGCAACGGCCCGCCCCCCGCGCCGGTCTCGCGAGACTGCCGCGGCCACGCCCACCAACGGCCGCCGGCGGCGCGCCTGGGCTGCCCCGGTCGCCGCCGCCTGCGCCGCCGCCGCCGCCCGCCGCGCTTCAGCCTCGTCTCGGCCGTCGTGGCCGCGCGTGGTGGCTTTTTGGGGCGTTTCTCCTGGGTTGGGGTCTGAAGTCATTCTGTGGCACCCGGTGCTCCGCCCCTGGCGCCGTGCCCTCGGGTTCCGGTTCGGTTCTCTGAAAATTGGGTCGTGTTGGTTCGGGGGGAGCGCCTCGGCCCCGGCCGGGCCCCGTGTGGCCTGTCAGAGCCGAGCGACGCCCCTGACCCGGGGGACGGGCGGCGACCCGCGTCTGTGACATCAGCCCGCCCGCGCCGTGCCGAAAGAAGTCTCTGGCCCGGTCTCTGGCGGGCGAGCAGCGGCCCAGGCGGGGGCCGGGGACGCGGGGGGGCCGCGCCCCTCGGGGGCCTCCCCCGAGCCTTCCGCCCCGGGCGCGGGGCACCGAGCCGCGAGCTTCCCCTGGCGAGGAGGGAGGACGTCGGGGAAAGCCATGTCGAGGGAGGGTCCAGCCACAGGCCCAGATGCTGGGGGGGGCTTGGACCTCGCTGTGGTCCCCGCGCTGAAGTCGGTCGGTGGACCACCTGGAGACTGGACTGGAGCCCGCGCTCCTGATTGTGACTGAGGTGGTGACGGGGAACCAGACTGAAAGACGCGATGGAGTGATGATGGACTGGATTCAGGGAGGGACGGGAAAGGGGGACAGACTAGCACCTCAGCGAGTCTCTGACAGACCAGACGATAAGCCTGACTCCCGACCTGCTCGCTAACACTTTGGCAGGGATGCCTGACCCTACTCTTAACGTGTCTTGCCCGCTTTTTGTTTTATAATGTAGGAGCACAGCTGTTTATTCAGCCGTTGGTTCTTGCCCACTTTTCAACTCCCTTTCCACCCCCCCCCCCTCCACCCCCATCTCAGTTTTTCGGTTATATCTCTGGGTTCCTCCAAAACCAAGCTTTCCCCTGGCCTTCTACAAGCCCTGTAAACGCCCCTTCCCTATCCGCTTCGCCAGACTTCCCCGCCCGCCCCCCCACCCCCCAGGAAGTCGTTCAGGTCTCAACACGAGTTTGGTGGCGGTTGTCTTTTTCCTGATCCACCACGAGCCTTTGAGATGGAAGAAACTGTCAAACTTGGGCCGGAGAGCTAGCACCAGGGTTAAGTCACTCACTTGCCTTGCACCCAGCTGACCCAGGCTCAAATTCTGATGGTCCCTCCAACGCGGAATTGATTACTGAGCACAGAACCAGGAGTGAACTGAGCACTGCAGCTGTGCCACCCGTCTTCCCTCAAGGATGTCAAAGTTACATCCTATAACGGCAGCACCCCTAGCACAGTTCTGGTTTGTGCTCAATAGTATTTAAGCATTTGGTGAAATAACACCAGAGAGGAGTTCCCCCCCCCCTCCCCAATATCTGCCAGTGCTCCCGCCTTGCTCCTGGCTCAAGGTCCCCTTAGCACATCAAGGGTAGCCGCTGCCCACCTCCCTGAAAAGAATGAATAACAGCAATGTTTGACCTTGAATAACAAAAAAATTAGTAGAGCTGTTAACTCTGTGTGTGTGTGTGTGTGTGTGTGTGTGTGTGTGTATATGAAAACTTTTATTGGAACTTGAACCCAGGGCCAAGTTTGGGGGTGGGGGGTGGGTGGGAATTAGGAGTTTGGGTGAAGATGACAATTACTACACAAGCATGAAAAATACTGAAATTATGAGAGTAGAAGATGTAATTAGGCTTTCATGTCTTCATGGAACTGTCTGAGATCTTTGGCAAAGTGTAATAAGTAACATGAAATCCCCTTTTTTACCCCCAAGAACGGAATGGGGCATTAAGAAGCACAGGTTTTGACATACATTTATTTTTTCACAATATACTTGAGGTTTTGCTTTTTTGGTATGTATGTTTTGGGGTCACACCCAGCGATGCTCGGGTTACTCCTGGCTCTGCACTCAGGAATTACTCCTGGCAGTGCTTAGGGAACCATATGGGAGGCTGGGAATTGAACCCTGATTGGCTGTGGTGCAAGATGAACACCCTCCCCACTGTACTATCACTCCTGTGCCACAAGCTACTTATTTAAAACGCAGTTCTTTATCTGTAAAACAGACATACAGTATCTCTTTTTCAAGATTAAGGTTAAAAGGAACTGGATATATATAAACTGCCAAATTTATATACATTTATTATTAACCAAAAGACTTGACATTGTTTTATTTATACACACTAAATATGGAATGGAAATGACATTAACTTACATTTACAATATATGCCTAAAATAAAGTGGGAGAAAAATAGGCAAGGGTAAAAGTAGAAAGATGACTCAAGGAAAAATGCAGTATGAGGGCACAGACATCTCAGCAGACATGGGGATAAAAATGGAGCTTACGAAGGGGCCAGAATGGTAGTACAGTGGGTAGGGCGCTTGCTCTGCATGCTGCAGACCCACGTTCAGTCCCCTGAACCGTATACTGTTCCTGAGCATTGCTGGTAGCGATCCCTGAGTGAGTGTAACCCAATGTCCCAAGCCCCTAATGGGCCTCATTAAACAAGAGAAAGTGTTCAATGGATTCAGCACATGCTTTGCTTGCAGGAGGCCTGAGTTTGAACCCTGGCACCCCATAGTTCCCCAACACCACTGGGAGCACCCCCCAAACACCATCAGGTGTGGTTCCAACACAATAAGAAGGGGGGAGGCACGCATTGAAAGAAATGAGGGGCTGGAGCGATAGCACAGTGGGTAGGGCGTTTGCTACCCGGGTTCGATTCCCAGCATCCCATATGGTCCCCCGAGCACCGCCAGGAGTAATTCCTGAGTGCAGAGCCAGGAGTAACTCCTGTGCATTGCCGGGTGTGATCCAAAAAGCAAAAACAAACAAAAAAAGAGACAAAAGCATATGATTACCCTGTTACTCTACCCCCTCCTTCGACTCCATACCACCAGAGTACTCCTTCAAGGACACAAAGTTTTTACTCTTTAGCAGGGAGTAAAATGTTAGTTTAAAAAAAAAATTCAGAGAGGGGGTATGGTGCCGCCAGCAGGTCAGTCTGTACCTGTGAGGCGAGTGCATCAGCAGCCTGATGGCGCCTTCAGACTTCCAGATACCCCAAAATTGCTGCTGTGACTTTGGCCAGACTCAAAAAACTTGGGGCAACATTTACCAAGAAAGTAAACGGCCAAAAGTTAGGTATGTGGGAAACACACCTACAAACCACCTCTGGCTCAGCTATATAATTGGAGGCATGGCCTCTCTGGTTCTTGATTGAACTGCTTAATGGCCATGATCCCAGAGACTCAGAAAGAAATCTCGAAACCTAGCAGCTTTTGGTAGAAATACGTCCGATCCCTGCAGTAGGTTACCAGTGCTGAGCCAACCGAGGTGGAAATAGGTTTTGTGCCTTGGCCTGTTCCCCCTGGCGGCCCAATGACCACCATCACTGGACAGTCAGGTTTGGGCCCCCAGTGACGAGACACATGGGGCCTCATGGGATGGGGATGGAGCCGGTCCTGTCCTCCCCACCCCAACGAGTCCCCAAGTCATCACCCACGAATGGCCTCTCTGTCTCCTGAACAAGTTGCTTAACGGCCATGATCCCAGAGACTCAGGAGCAAATCTCGAAACCCAGCGGCTTTTGGCAGAAATGCGTCCGGACCCCACAGTACTTTACTGTCACCGGGCCACCCCAGGGAGGAAAGGGTGTTGTCCCTCCGCCTGCTCCCTCTTGGCGACTTGGTGGCCGTCATCCTCCAGAGGCTATTGGACAGTCAGGCTTGGGCCTGCAGTGACGATACTTGTTGGGCCTCACGGGATGGGGGGAGCCGGGCCTGTCCTCCCCACCCCAAAGAGACCGCAAGTCATCACCCACGAATGGCCTCTCTGGCTCCTGATCAAGCTGCTCAGTGGCCATAATCCCAGAGACTCAGGAGCAAATCTCGAAACCCAGTGTCTTTTAGCAGAAATCGCTCCAGGTTTAAGTGTCAAAATTTCAGAATTTCAAAATCAAATGGCCCTACTGCAGTCACACAACATCATATGTTATTCGTAACCAGCAATAGAACACAAATTGTCTACTGTTGCCTTTTCAGCAGATCTGAGTGTTGGGGTAAAATCTCAATAATGGTGGGTCTGGTGTCGAAATATTGAATGTGATCAAAGTAGAGAGAGAGTAGTGTGGAAATCATCTGCCCCACAGGTAGGGGGAGGGTGTTGGATGGGAGTATACTGGGGTTGTTGGGGGTGGAGAATGGGCACTGGTGAAGGTACGGGTATTTCATTGTATGACCGAGACTTAGACCCGAAAGCTCTGTAACTGCTCTCACGGTGATTCAATAAATAAAATTATAAAAAATGAAAAAAAAAGGGCTGGAGCGATAGCACAGGGCTGGAGCGATAGCACAGCGGGTAGGGCGTTCGCCTTACACGCGGCCAACATGGCTGACCCGAGTTCGATTCCTCTGCCCCTCTCGGAGAGCCCGGCAAGCTACCGAGAGTATTCGATATGCCAGACACAGTAACAACAAAGTCTCCAATGGAGACGTTACTGGGCCTGCTTGAGCATCGAAAAAACAGTAAGGTGGAGTTCATGCATAATTCAGTCAGCTAATCAGTGGCTGAGTAAATAGCAGTACTCCTACATAAAAAAAAAAATTCAGAATTTCCCTAGTCTAAGCATTGCAAAAAGTAGCAATTATCAAAGACGATAAAAGAAGTAGTAACTGAACATGTACTTTAGGAACTGGTAGAACTGTTCTTTAACAAGGGCTAAAGGCACAAAAGGACTGGAGTGATAGCACAGCGGGTGGGGCATTTGCCTTGCATGTGGCTGACCCGGCTGACCCGGGTTCAATTCCTCTGCCCCTCTCAGAGAGCCTGGCAAGCTACCAAGAGTATCTCACCTGCATGGCAAAGCCTGACAAGCTACCCGTGATGTATTCAATATGCCAAACACAGTAACAACAAGTCTCAAAATGGAGACGTTACTGGGCCCACTTGAGCAAATCAGTGAATACTAGGACATTGCTACAGTGCTACAAAAAGGCACAAAACAGTATGTTGTAGATAGGAAATAATTATGTTTTGGGGGACCACACCTACCTCTACTCTGGGACTTATTCCTAACTATGCTTAGGGAACATTCCTACCAGTGATGGGGGACTGTGGTGCTGAGGATTGAACCCAGGATGGCCTCATACAAGGCATCTTCCCCATCTTACCCACTGTACTGTTTCTCTGATCTGGAGTATAATTCTAAGCATTTGTCAATTCCTATACATATCACAAAAATTTCAGGTACCACACTTTGCTTTATTTTAAAAAATCATGAGATTTTTTTTGTCTCAAAATGACCAAGCATTGAAGAAAACTGGCAAAATGCTGCTCAAAAATTATTTTTGTCAGTTTCTATTAGTCTTTAATAGCTTCTTTCCAGTTGCTTTGCAATAGAGAAAGAAAAAGAGAAAATGTAGTTTGCCAGAATTTTCAAATACAAGAAATTGCTAGTCACTGAGATACACATCTGCAGGATCCCAAAGCCAGCCAACAGTCCCTTTGAAGTTAAATATGGGAAAGGGGTGGCAGGAGGGAAATGGGGACATTGGTGGTGGGAAATGTACACTGGTGAAGGGACCAATGATGGGACATTGTGTAACTGAAACCTAATCATGAACAAGTTCGTAACTGTGTATCTCATGATGATTCAATAAGAAATATATATATTTAAAAAATATATATATATATAGGGGCTGGAGCAATAGCACAGCGGGTAGGGTGTTTGCCTTTCACGCAGCCAACCCTGGCTCGATTCCCAGCATCCCATATGGTCCCCCAAGCCCCGCCAGGAGTGATTCCTGAGTGCAAAGCCAGGAGTAACCCCTGAGCATCGCCAGGTGTGACCCAAAAAGGAAAATTAAAAAAAAAAACTTTTAAAAAATAATTATATATATATATGTATATATATATGGGCTGGAGCGGGAGCGATAGCACAGCGGTAGGGCGTTTGCCTTGTATGCAGCTGGCCCGGCTGAGCCGGGTTCAATTCCTCCGCCCCTCTCCGAGAGCCCAGCAAGCTACTAAGAGTATTTCGCCCCCACGGCAAAGCCTGGTAAGCTCCTCGTGGCGTATTTGATATGCCAAACACAGTAACAACAAGTCTCACGATGGAGACGTTACTGGGCCCACTAGAGCAAATCAATGAACAACGAGAGGACAGTAGGACAGTGCTACAGTGCTACAGGGGCTGGAGCCATAGTACAGAGGGTAGGGCGTCTCCCTTGTATCTGGGCTACCTGGGTTTGATCCTTGGCATCCCATATGGTCCCTCAAGCATAGTCAGGGGTCATCCCTCAGTTCAGAGACAGAAGTAACCCGTGATCACGGCCAGATATGGTCCAACAACAAAAACAAAACTTAAATGTTTGGAACTGAGCGTTATATTAAGTCCCTACCAGGCTGGGGAGTTTCTTCCTTTCCCTTCTACTTTCCAATCAACTTTTCTATTTAAAAAGGGGGAAAAAATCAAACGCATGGGGCTGGAGAGATAGCACAGCGGGTAGGGCGTTTGCCTTGCATGCGGCCAACCTGGGTTCGATTCCCAGCATCCCATATGGTCCCCTGAGCACCGCCAGGAGTGACTCCTGAGTGCAGAGCCAGGAGTAATCCCTGTGCATCGCCAGGTGTGACCCAAAAAGCTACAAAAAAAAAAAAAGTCAAACACTTGGGCCAGGAAGAGAGTTCTAAGGGCTTGGGTCCCTATCTGACATGCAGGAGGGCAAGTTTGATCCCTGTAGCTACAGGGTCCCTTAAGCACAGCCTGGAGCAACCCTGAGCACTATCAGAGTAGTCCCTGAGCACCTCCAGTTGTGACCAAAGTCCTGGAAAGATTAAATGCCAATGTCAAAGGAGAACGTGACATCTTTTCAGCTGTAAATTTAAACGCAAGATTACTTAAAAATTAAGCATTATAAAAAAAATTAAGCATTAATTCTGATGCTTGAAAATGTCAACATTAGAAAAATTAAAGTTCAGAGTTAAAATGGTCGGAGTCAGCTAATAGTGCCTTGGAAATCCATGGCTCCCAGAGGTCACAGACGGAGGAAGGAGACCTGTCGGCTAACAATGTTAAGTCAGGAAAGAATGAGAACCCCAGGCTTTTCCTGTCCAAGCCCCCTCACCCCCAAAATAAAAGCTAGGGCTAAAAGGAATGCAGTCACACATGCACACACATATATGTGTACATACACATATTTTGTGTTTGTGGCCACAGCAGTGTCTGGGGCTACTTTTAAAAAAGCTTGGGGGTGGCTTGCCAATAAAACTTGGGGACCAGGTGCTGGTGGGGTTCAAACCCAGAGGTCCTGCATGCAAAGTTTGCACTGCCAGCTCACTGTAGCTTTCTCCCTGACCCCTATATAAATGATTGGGGGCAGGAGTGGGGGTTATGGGTCACACCAGGTGGTACACAGTGGGGGACTAGATCATGTGATGCCTCAGATCAGAGCAGGGTCAGCCACAAGCTAGACAAGCACAGCCCCGGTACTCTCCCTCCACACCCCGGGCTGTTCCTTGTGGTACTCAAGGGGATAGAATCAGAATCAGATCTGGCATGTGCTGGACCTGCTGTGCTGTTTCTCTGCCCTCTCTACACAAATCTGTCGGATTTCACATTGTCTTACACTGAAACGGAGGCCACTGACTGCCGCATCACTGCTCCGGGCCGCTTCCCAGGTGGGTGCGTCCTTGGGACTTGTCCTGATTTCCCGTTGTCCTCCCTGTTCCTTGTGCTGTGGCCTTCGTGAATGAGACTGGGGGATCTCTGGTGACGTCTGTGCCCTGCACCCGCCTTGTGCCTGGGTGTCCCCCCTACCCCCACCACTGTCTGAGGCTCGCTTTGCCCTCCCACTGATGGCGGCAAACTGGTCATGTGTGCGTACATCCTGTGTTCGGGGGAGGACCAGGGAAGGGTAACAGGAGTGGGGGAGGAGAGGGTAGCGGGCAGGGGGCGCTGGGGGCGCTGTGGCAGGCAGTTTGCCAAGCGTTCTGTTTATGCGTGAGCAGTAGCTGTCGGGCCCAGAGCCAGGAAAAACCCTGGCTAGGACCCCCATGGAAGTGTCAGTTCTGGGGCACCTTGCCTTCAGAGTGAGAGGGGGGCGGTGACTCGGGGGTACTTGCCTTCAGAGTGAGAGGGGGCGGTGACTTGGGGGTACTTGCCTTCAGAGTGAGAGGGGGCCGTGACTCGGGGGTACTCCAGGAAGAACCCTGCTGCTGAGGTCTGTGGGTCATGGAAGAGAGATGCTAGGCGACCTGTGGGGTTGGTGGCCAGGTTCTGAGCTGGGTGAGTCCACAGCCTCTGAGCTTCCCATTGGGTGTGGCTGGACCTGAACCATTCCTGGGCCTCTCTCTGCATCGACTCTCCATCACCATAGCAACTGCAGCATGCAGTTGGGATGCCCTGGGTCCACGGCTTCCTGAGCACTGGGCAGCGAGTCACTCAGCACCGCCTTGCAGCTCAGCTGTTGGCCACCATGCTTTTGGGGGACGTTGGCCACTGGCTCTTTGGGGAACTCTTCCCACAAGTGCTCTGGGTCATTCTGGCCCCTCCGAGGGTGATGCCACCGCCTTGGCCCCTTCCATACTCCACAGCAGCCTCGGGGGAGCCTTGCTGTGTCAGGTCCTGACACTGGAGACCCGAGCAAGAGGGACAGTGACAGTAACAAGAAGTCTCACAATGGAGATGTTACTGGGCCCGCTTGAGCAAATTGATGAACAATGGGAGGATAGTGCTACAGTGCTGTATTTTATTATTAAGTTACTGTGAGATACAGTTACGAAGCTTTCACGATTGGGTTCCAGTCATACAATAATCGAACACCCATCCCTCCACCAGTATACATTTTCCACCATTTATATCCCCAGAATCCCTCCCGCCACCCCACCCAATCCCAGCCCCTGCCTCTGTGGCAGGCACCTTCCTTCTTACTCTCTCTCTACTTTGGGGCATCGTTGTTTGCAATACAGACACTGAGAGGCTAACATGTTTGGTCCTTAGTCTACTTTCAGCGCACATCTCCCATCCCGAGCAATCCCTCCAACCACAATTGACGTAGTGGTCCCTTCTGCATCCCAACTGCCTTGTCCCCCAGCTCCCGAGGCAGACTTCCAAATTGTGGAGCGATCCTGCTGACCCTTGGGCATTAGTCTCATATTGTGTCATTTTATATTCCACGAATAAGTGCAGTCATTTTATGTCTGCCCCTCTCCTTCTGACTCATTTCACTTAACCTTTCTGTTGCATGTTCCGAGGAACAATTCTTCTCCAGTGTCGAAAACGGCGTGATGTGATTGATGCCTTCTCGTCTCGATCAGACCAATGATGTCGTACTTGATCTTTCGTGCTTGTACCATCAGGTCCTCGATGGATGCGCCTGATGCCAGTGTACGTGCATTGAAAGTACAGACAATCATTTTTGTCTCTGTTTTGGGAGCCTAGTTTGGCCTTGAGATTTTTTCAGTCTCTCCTTCCACATCCTTCTCAACGCTGCCATATTGCTGACTCCTTCAGGGTCAGGGGAATGAGACCCATTGTATTTACTGGTTTTGGCATATCGAATATGTCAGGGATAGCTTGCCAAGCTGTGCCGTGCGGGCGGGATACCCTCGGTAGCTTGCCAGGCTCTCCGAGAGGGATAGAGACCTTTGGGGTGGCCTCTAATCACCTTTGTAGGTGTTCCCATGTTTCAAACCATATTTGAACCCTATCAAATATGGGGGGGCAATCCAGGAAGATAGGTATTAAGTGTCTTATGATGTGTCCAGAAAGCGTCCTGGAGTGTGGCGATGGCTGGGTAGTGGAGGTAGTGGAGGTAGGGGAGGGGTGCCGGTGGGATATTTATCTGGTATCGGTAGGGTGGGTCTTCTGTGCGTAATCCAATCCTTGAATAGCAGGTGGTTGGTGGGTTAGGGTGAGGCTCCTGGTTTTAATTCCTTCGTCACCTTTGGTTGGTGGGAGCAGGCTGAGGATTTCTGATCCCGGGTCTCTGAACCTGGAGTCCAAGGTCTCAGAGTTCCGCTTATCTTCTTCTGTGGGGCTTCACTCGTGCGTGAGTCTCAGCCCGAGCGTCTGGAAAGCATTCACTTAGCATAATACACAAATATTTTAAAGCATAGAAAAGTGAGGAGGCCAGAGCAGTAGAACAATGGGTAGGGCATTTACTTCGCACATGACCGACCCAGGTTCAATCCTAGCATCCCAGATGGTCACCCGCACACCACCAGGACTAATTCCTGAGTGCAGAGCCAGGAGTAACCACCAAATATTGCCAGGTGTGGCCCAAAAACAAAAAACAAAAACCAAACAAAAAAGCGAAAGGGAATTGTTGATTTCTGAGGTCTAGCTCAGGCACTCCTTACTACTCTGTGTTTTTCACAGTTCCTTGAGCCTCACACATGCAAGGCAAGTACTCTACCACTGAGTCACACTCCAGACCCAGCCCCTACTCTGACGTTTCAAAGGATGCCTGATAAGTACTCCAGCTCAGTGCTTGGGCAGCTATGAGGTACCAGGGATCCAATCCAGGGTGCCCACATGCAAATCATTCACTTCCGTTCAGTTCTTTGAGCTATCTCCCAATTCGCATTTTTTTCTCCTGTTTTGACAGGAGCAGGGGAACACCAGGTGCTGGGTGCTTATTTGGGGTCTGCCCAAAATAAGGATTACTCTGAGCAGCTATCGGGGGACCAGATGCAGGCCAGACTGATCCAGGGTCAGCTCTGGAGGCAAGGGCATTAACCCAATACTATGTTTCCACATTCAACCTTGAGTATCCTTTTAATACAGGAAGGGAAAAAAGTCTTATTGTTTGTCATGAAATGCTTTAAGGAGCTCATTAGAAAACTGAAAACTAGTAGAGTGTGGGGAGGAATAGCACCTTTATCCTAGCTAAAATAGCTAAATTTCATAAACTGAAATTTAGATTTTCAGACAAGCACGAGGGTTAATTCATTAGCAATAAAAATGGTATCTTTCACAGAATTAGGCCTTGTCAAGGAAAGAAATATATTTCCACCTCACCCCAAAATAAGAAAAGAAACTGGAATGTTTTTATATATCCGAATTTATTTTTAGGAGACTTATGTTTTTATATAATGCTGGGGGTTGAACCAAGGTGAGCTGTGTGCAAGCCAAGTGTTTCAACCCCTGTACAGTCTCCAGCCCAGAAGACCTATGTATGCTGTTTACTTATTTATTTTTCATATTTTTAGTTTTGGGGCCGTACCTAGTGTTGCTTAGGTGTTACTACTAGATCTGCGCTCAGGAATCACTCCTGGCGGTACTTGGGGGACCATATGGGGTATCGGGAATTGAATCAGGCTCTGCTGCATGAAAGGCAAGCACCCTACCTGCTGTACTATTGCTCCAGATCCTGTGTGTCCTTTTTTTTTTTTAAGTATGTCTTTATTCAAGTGTTTTGTTTTTTTTTTCTCACAGATATTCAAACTGGAGCCACCCTGTGGAGTGTGCCAGTCTTATCTCCCTACCCCAGTGGCAGGCTGGCCTACATCATCAGTATCTCACATGGTGATGGTCTGAGAAGACAGTATGTCCAGTCCCTGGGAAGTATCTGTGGCCCATGACGTTGTATTATCAAGGCTGCAGAGATGAGTTTTCACCCTAAGAAAAAGGAAGGTCCCTCATTTAGACTAATCTAGAGTAGAAATGAGCAGATTTTGAACTGACAGTTGGTTTTTAATGTTTTTTTTTTCTACACCCACCGGTGCTCAGCATTCACTCCTGGCTCTGTGCTCAGGGATCACTTCTGGTTGTGCTTGGGGGACTATACGGAGTGCTGGGGATCAAACTCTAGTCAGCTATGTGTAAGGCAATCACCCTACCTGCTGAACTCCAGTTCATGTCTGTTCATGTCCCATGTCTGATGCTGGTGTTAGAATTCTAAGATGTCATGCAGAATGAAGATTCTCATTGGGGAAGAGGCCAGCCTCATCAGGAATCTGGGAACATGATCCAAGTCCAGAGACAAGTGGTCAGTCGCTTTCTTTTCTCTCTTTTTTGGGGGGAGGGGGTGGAGGTGTCATAAGGTTTTGTCAAAGGGCTTCTCTGAGCAGGCTTGCTGGAATGCAGCCCTGTGGGGAGCCCGAGGAGGTGGTAGCAGAGATCAAGAGCAGGGGTGGTTTGGAGCAAAGACAGCTGGAAGAGGTGAAAGAATTTCCAGGGAGGTTCTGTGGCACTCTTCACCGTTCCTTAGGAATTCCCCCAGATAGTGCAGGAAAAAAAAAAACAAACACCTCTTTTGCCTTATAGGCTTCTGGGAACTGGGAACACATAAATGTGAGTCTGACAGGTTAGCTCAAGAGAACCGCCGTCTTACTTGGAAAAGTCTGATTGCTTCTTGTAATCATTATGAGGGTTAAGGTTCTTATAGGAAGCTGGAATTCAATGTAACTAGCAACCTCACATTTGTAATCCTTTAACTCTGCAAGTTGCTGGGGACAGAAAAGCCAATAGCAGTGACGGGGGGAAAGCTGCTTTCTGGTATCCTATCACCCTGTCCTATAAAATGGCTTTTCTCCACTGCTCGGCTGTCTGCTTCCTCAATTCAGTACAGGAAGTGACTCCTATTGTTCACACTAGGACTGGTCTAGTAGCCCCTTTATTTTACATGGAGTTGAGGGGGGTCACACCTAGCAGTGCTCAGGTCTTTCTCCTGGCTCTGAGCTCAGGGCTCTCCTGGCAGGGCTCAGGGGACCGAATGTGTGGTGTGGTGATGGGGATCGAGCCTGCGTCAGGCCCATGCAGGACAATTGACCCTGGCCCCTCTATATATTTTTTTTTGTTTGTTTTTTCTCACCTATCTTTGTTGTGTTGTAAAGTCATCTTCTGCAAACATATAGCAAGCCATGGTATGATGGGTTGAACCTTACCAGAGTTCCCTTCCTGGCCATAGAGCAAGACTTTTCAGATATCTAACCTGAATCTTTCTTCTTCTTTGAGTGTTCTGACTTGGGGGCCATGCCTGCAGTATTAGGGATGACTCCTGGAGGTTGCTCTGGTGGTGCTCATGGGACTATGGAGTGCCAGGCACGGAGCCCCTGCAAGCAAAACACAGGCTCCAGTCCTTTGTACTAATTTCCTAGTCCCATTTTTGTATGCTTGTTTTTTTAATAGTGAAATCAATAGGTTAACATTGGGCCGAAGAGATAACACAGGGGTTGATGCAGTTGCCTTGCATGTGGCTAACCATATTTCAGTCCCTGGCACCACATGGTCCTGTAAGCACCACTGAGAGTGACCACTGCTATGCTCCAGAGAGCAAGAGGTAGCCCCCAAACCCCCAGCACAGCTGGGTGTGGACCCCCAAAGAAACAAACATTTGTTTTACTTTTTTTTGGGGGGGGTCACACCCAGCGATGCTCAGCTGTTACTTCTGCCTCTGCACTCAGAAATTACTCCTGGCAGTGTTGGGGGACCATATGGGATGCTAGGGATCGAACCCAGGTTGGCCACATGCAAGGCAAACGCCCTACCCGCTGTATTATTGTTCCAGCCCAGGAACATTTGTTTTGCTTACCGGTATATTTGGATTTCTTTCTTTCTTTCTTTCTTTCTTTCTTTCTTTCTTTCTTTCTTTTATTTTGGGACCATATCTGGTGATATAGGGCTTACTTCTGCCTCTTTGCTCAGGAATCACTCCTGGCAAGCTCATGGGACCTTTTGGGGTACTGGGGATCAAACCCAGGTCAGCTTATGTACAAGGCAAATACCCTACCCACTGTCTATCAAGGTAGTATTGTGATACTATCACCCGGTATATTTGGATTTCTTGCTTCATCTTAATTTGCATCTTCTCCCACCATCCTTTATCCTTTGCTTTTTTTTTTTGTCCTCCTCTCCTTTCCACCTAATATTGAACTGATACTTTCCAGTATTCCTTTTTCTGCTGGTTTTCATTTCATTTTTCATTTCATCATCCTGTCATTCGTCGATTGCCTCGAGCAGGCCCCAGTAATGTCTCTTTCATCCTAGCCCTGAGATTATATTCAAGGCTTTTTAGGAGAATGAGACCCATCATTGTTACTGGTATTTGGCATATTTGGTACGCCACGGGGAGTTTGCCAGACTCTGCCCTGTGGGCAGGCTACATTCGATAGCCTGCAAGTTTGTCCAAAGTAGGAATGAGATAATACTCATTCTGCAGGTCAGAAGTGTATTTCCAGGGCTGGTCAGATAATACAGAAGAAAAGCCATGTGAGTTAGGCCTGGTTTGAGTCTAGGAACTGCAAATGGTCCCTAAGAGCTACTAAGAGTCACTTGAACACAGAGCAATAGTCCCTGATAACCACTGGGTGTGGGCCCCCAACCCAAAATAAATAAATGGGATATTTTTGTATGTTTTTTTTCTTTTCTCTTCTTTGAGTGGGCCACACCCAACCATGCTCAGAGATTACTCCTGGCTCTGCACCCAGGAATTACTCCTGGTGGTGCTTGGGGGAATCATAGGGATTAAACTCAGGTGATTTGTGTGCAAGGAAAATGCCCTACCTGCTGTGCTATTGCTTTATCTCTATATTCATGTGCTTTAAAATTCAGTGATTTTTAACACTTTTGTTTGTTTGGGGACCCACCCAGCTGTGCTCGGGGCTTACTTCTGGCTCTATGTTAAGGGATTGATTGAACCTGGGTCCAAGGTGTGCGCAGGGCAAACCTCTTATCAGCTGTGCTGTATTTCTTTGGACCAGACTTTTTTTTTTTCTTTTTGGGTCACACCCGGCAATGCACAGGGGTTACTCCTGGCTCTGCGCTCAGGAATTACCCTTGGCGGTGCTCAGGGGACCATATGGGATGCTGGGAATCGAACCTGGGTCGATGTGCAAGGCAAATGCCCTACCTGCTGTGCTATTGCTCCAGCCCCATGGACCAGACTTTTAACACTTTTTGCACCTGCGCACTGCAGCCATCTGTTGATCACTGGTTGAAAAATATTCTCACTTAAGTGAGAACTGACAGGAAATTTCCTTTCCAGGAATAACTTGAAAATTACCAATGAGGGGCCAAGAGTACTTTCCAGGTACCAGGGACCAGGTACTTGCCTTGTATATGGCTATCCCTTTTGATTCTCAGCACCATATATAGTTTTCTGTAGTTATGACTCTTTTATATTCCACAAATGAGTGCAGTAATTCTATGTCTGTCCCTCTCTTTCTGACTCATTTCACTTAGCATGATCCTCTCCATGTCCATCCACTGATGAGCTCTGCCAGGAGTCACTCCTCAACACAGAGATAGGAATAGAGCCTGAACACTTGAATACTGTCAGATGTGGCCTAAAATTGTCCCCACCCCTGGGGGAAAAAAAAAGAAAGAAAAGCACAGATGAAAAGCTAGAGAGAGAGAGAATTCAGTTGGTTGAGCTGATGCTTTGCATGCAGAAGGTCTTGGGTTCGATCTCTGGCCCTGTGTGTGTTTTCAAAAGGCTGTGGCACGCTCTCTCCCGCCACCCGCGTTCAGTAGTCTCACGCCGCTTCCCCCACCCCGGGGAGGTCGATGGTGATGGGCAGGCGAAAGAAGGAACGAGGGCCAGGCTGGTCGATATCAATTGTAGTTTATTCCAATCTTCACTCCCCATCTGCTTCTCTCTCAGGCTTGAGCCCCTCTCACTTCTGACTCTGCCCTCTGGAGCCTGAGCCCCTCCGAGCTTACAGTTTTAGTTTATATAGCAATCACGTAAAGCAGTGACACAAAGGTGGGTTGAACATCGACAAATCAACAAAGAGAGGTAGGACCACTCCTCCAGGAGCTTAACTCAAGGATAAAATCTCATCTAAAGAGATTACTCCAGATTACTAGGAGATCCGCTTAAGGGTGGGATCCCAATGAGGGTGTGTTCTTTCCTCAGCTAGTAATCCACTTAAATAGTTGTAGTAAATCTACTTCCAATATTTCTAGCAATGTCATTCTGTAGGAGCACAGTAAGAGATATAAACTTACAGTTTGGTTCTTCCTGAGGACAGTCACGATCACAATCATCCTGTTGTTCGTCGATTGCCTGGAGCAGGCACCAGTAAGGTCTCCTTCGTCCTAGCCCTGAGATTCTAAAAAGTGCCATATTCATGGCTCTTTCAGGGTTAGGAGAATGAGCCCCATCATTGTTACTGGTATTTGGCATATTGGGTACGCCACGGGGAGTTTGCCAGACTCTGCCGTGTGGGCGGGTTACATTCGGTAGCCTGCCAGGTTGTCCAAAGCAGAAATGAGATAATAAGATGTCACGGCGGCCGCTCTGGGAGCTGGGTTTTATAGTCTCTGGGTCTTGGCTGTTGATGGGATTACACGGTGCCAGGGGGCCAGTTGGTGGGTGTGGCCCCTGCCTACTGGAAGATGGAGGATCTGGGTGGAGGATGCTCAGCCCTGATCCGAGCAGGCTTTGAGATCTCAGTCCCGGGACCCGCATGCCTTTGTTCCTCTGCTGGTACCTTCATGCGTGTGGAGAGTGGTCTCAGCGTGGTTGTGGCTGGTTCTGGAGGTCTTCGGTTGCCGGGGTTACTTTTATCCTATGCTAACGGTTAACTTATTCTCTCTTCTGTTACACCCATTATTTTTTCTGGGGGAATCACACCCAGCACAGTGTTTGGGGAGGTCACTCTCAGAAGTGCTTTGGATACTATTTTGGGCGGTTAAACTTGGGACCCACATTCAAAACATGTATATTTATTTATTTATTTATTTATTTTTGCTTTTTGGGTCACACCTGGCAATGCACAGGGGTTACTCCTGGCTCTGCACTCAGGAGTTACTCCTGGATGTGCTCAGGGGACCATATGGGATTCTGGGAATCGAACCCGGGTTGGCTGTGTGCAAGGCAAACACCTACCCGCTGTGCTATCTCTCCAGCTCCAAAACATGTACTTTTAGTCTTTAGAAACTTCTCCCCAGCCTTTTGACATTTTCGTGTGTGTGTGAGTAGATACATACATATATAAAGATATATGAAAGGCTTTAGTATGGACAATACTCAGTGGTACTCTCAGGGACTAATGTGGCTTTAAGCTCAGGGGTTTCTCCCAGCAGTGCTGGGAGGATCATGGAGTTTGGGGGATCAAACGTGGACCTCCTACATACAAAGTATGTGCTCCGCTGCCCTGAAAAAATAGCTTTGGTCCCATAACTTTTCTTGTTGGATATTTTGTTTCTCTTAGCCACAAACAAAGCAAGGGAGGAGTCCTATACCTCTTGTTGCTGCTTTTGGACCATGCCTGGGGGGGTGTGGCTTGGTGCTCTGGGATCGCTCCCAAGTAATATGGGGGGAACCTGGGGGCCCCCCTAGCTGAACATGTGCTTTAGTCCTTTGGGTCATCTCCATGGCCTGTTGGTACACGTGTTAGCTGCACTGCTCGCCTTCGACACCTATCAGGTTGCGGTGTTAGTTTGCAGGTGTTCTCGTGGGGATTGTACTCTTAGTCAAGGCACAGAAATAATGATGGGGGGGTGAGGGGGAGGGCTGAGTGATAGTCCAGGGGGCAGAGCACTGGCCTTGCACAAGGCAGACACGGATTTGATCTGATGTGGTTCCCTGAGCAGGGCCAGAAAGAATTCCTGAGTGCAGAGCCAGGAATAAGCCCTTCTTGGGGTGCTTTCCTGGGGTCCCATTGCTCACACAATATTTGTGAGGGATCACACTTCCTGGTCATGGAGCTTGCCCGTGCTAACCAGGTGTCACCCCCCTTTTTGTGATTTTGAAAATAAATATTTGAGGTGAAGAGATGAGAAAATGAGAGGGTGAGAGCGCTTGGGTTTGGGCTGTGGCTCAGCTGAGGAACGCACGTACTGACATGGACCCCTGCTCCATCCCCGCATGACCCTCAGTGGAGCTGGGATCTTGGTGGCACTGGCATTTGCACTGGCCATTGGGATTCCCAGCATCACATCAACAGTGTGACTTCCTGTCAGAATTACAACACAGTGTTCTAGCAGGCATTGCTAGCAACCCCAGGAGAAGGAGGGGGGGGGGGGATGGAAAAGGAGAGGGCTTTTATCCCTTTTCCTGCTAGTGGGTAGTTCTGAAATTCCATTTAGTGACAGTAAAACTGGGACTGTGATACGACATTCTCAGTTCTGATGACTGATTAACCCTGTTTCCAAAGGCATGTCAAATGGTCAGAGCAAACTTTTCACTAGTTGCCTGTTTAGTTTCACGCACTAGAGATTTTTTTTTTCTTTTTGGGTCACACCTGGCGATGCTCAGGGGTCACTCCTGGCTCTGCACTCAGGAATCATTCCTGGCAGTGCTTGGGGAACCATGTGGGATGCGGGGAATTGAACCCGGGTAGGCCAAGTGCAAGGCAAAGGCCTACTTGCTCCAGCCCCCACACCAGAGATCTTAACCAGAATCATCTCCCCTTCCCCCTCCTCTTCAGGCTATGTTCTTTCCAAACATTTTTCTTTTTAATTTAATTTGTAAGGCCCACAGTCCTGGGGATCAAACGGAGGCCATTCAGCCTGAGCAGCGGGTAGGGCTTTTGCCTTGCAGGTGGCAGACATGGGTTTTGATCTGAGGCACCCCAGATAATTTCCGAAGCCCACTATCAGTGACCCCTGAGTATCAGTGTGTGGCCCCCAAACGAAAACAAACGAAAAGACTCAGGCCTTTTGCAAATCCTCTTTACCCCTTGAGCTATCTCCCTGGTACCAGTGGTTTTATTTTTAATTTTTGGAGGGGTTCCACAGCCGGGTCATGGCTTACGCCTGGAGGGGCTCGAGGGACCTTACTTAGTGCCGGGGATCGAATCCGTGTCAGCATCTTAGAAGGCAAGTGTACTCTAGCTCCCTGCGGCCCCTCCAAAAATTTAACAACAAAAACACAAGAAAACCTCTTCTGGGGCCCCTGAAACCCAGTTTTTACGGAAGTTTTGGACGAATCTGTTTCTTAGGTTTGGCTTTAATCCACTTTCATCCAATAGCTTAAAGCCTCTGATTCAGATTTCCGCCTTGTCAGGAATCATCGAATGACTTTTTTTTTTTTAAACGATCGACTGAGAAAACGCGAAAACCTCTTGCAAAGTTTCGGTCACGAAGCGTTAACGATGGCTTTTGCAGCGTGAGCGTGCTTAGTAAAAATAAAAGGAAAGTTTTCCGGCGTCCTGCAGGGAGTCCGGCCGCAAGTGATGCGAGCGGCCCGCGCGGCCCTGGGATGGATGGAGGCCACGTCTCTCGCTCCTTTTGTCTCGAGTCGGGCCAGAAGTGTCATGGCGCCTTCGAGACGCGGAGGGGAAGGCCTTCCCTTGGCCCAGGCGGCCGCCTCGAGGCCACCTGGCCTGGACGCAGGGGCGGACAGCGGGACGAGCCCGCCGCGGGAGCGCCGGCCTCGGGCGCGGCGAGAGGTCTCGGCCCGACGGGCTCCGGGGGAGGAGACGCGGCGGGGCCCCGCCCAGCGAGCCCGCGAGCGGCCGGCCCCGGGCCCCGCCCCCGGCGCCCCGGCCAATGGCAGCCCGACGGCGCCGCGGCCCCGCCCACTGTTGGTCGGGACGCCGCGAGGGCGGGGCCCGCAGTTCGGTTGCGCTGCGGAGCGCAGCTGTGAGGGAGCGTCTGTCGGATCCCGGGCCCGAACCCGAGCTGGGAGCCGAAGCGCAGGCTGCGGGCCGCCGAGCCGAGAGGTGAGCGCGGGGCAGGCCGCGGGGCCCGGAGGCCTGGGGCGCGGAGGCGCCGGGGTCGGCGTCCCGGCGCGGCGCGGGGCGGGCTGGGGGGCAGCCCCGGCCGGAGGGTGTCTGGGGGCGGCCCTGCGCCCTCCGCGACCCGGGCCGGGCTCGCCGGGGCCCCGAGGCCGCCGCGGCTCCCCCGAGCCTCCCGGCCGCCGCGATGCTCCCCCGGCGCCGGCCGCCCGGAACCCTGCGGCCGCGGGGCGCGAGGCCCGGGCGTCCGTGTGGAACTCGGGCGGGGGGGGGCGGGGCCGCGGCGGCGCGGGCGCGGGCGCGGGCGCGGGCCCGGCGGAAGCGCAGCGTCGGGGCCGCGCGTGCTCGGGGCCGGGCGCGCCGCCTGCGCGGGGGCGGGGCCTGCGTCCCTGACGGCGCCGCGGGCCCCGGGCCTTTGATGAGGTGGCGGCGGCCTCGGCCTCCCGTTTCCGGCGCCTTGGCGGGTCCCCCGCGGCCGAGCGCGGCCTGCGAGCGGCCGCCGGGCCGGCCTCATGCCCACGCGGCGGCCGCGGCCCGTGGGAGGAAAGTGGCCGAGAGAAGCGTGGCAGCACGGCCCGGCCTCGGCGCGCGCGGCAGGGGTCGTGCGCGACCCGGAGGCAGGGGATGCTTGCCTCGGGCCCTCGGCCCACGGGCTCCCGTGGAAACTTTGGAACGGTGGGGAGACGCCGCGGGTGCGGGGTGCAGCGAGCCCTTCAGCCCTGCGGGGCCCCCGCCGTCTGGCCCGCATCTTGCCCGCTTGGGGCACGGGCGTGGACCAGCGCGTCCCAAGGCCGCGTCTCCCCGAGCCTGGGGCTTCTCCCGCCGCCGGGGCCCTCCTGGGCCCAGAGTTGGCGACGAGGCTTCCAGTAGGCGAATGAGGCAGGTATTTTACCTGTTGTCAGCTGTGCAGATGCGAGATTCCTTTTGTAGATGCGGTTCCCTTAGAAAGCCGTGCCTTGCGACTTTCTTGCTACAGATGGTAACTAACTTTCCTAGTGGCTGGTTGAATAAAATATCTCTGATAGGGAAGGTCTTTGGGAAATCACCCAGAAAGAACAGCTTGCCTGTCTTCTCTGGACTGCTTTGTTATCTGGTATTTATTGGGGATGTCAGCTGTCTAGTACACATACCTCCACTTGAGCTAAACACCGGGTAGGGTGGGGGCCAGAAGGGCAGACAGGGTCACCCAGTTCTGAAAACAAAGGACTCTGGTGCTGGGGAACAGGAATTATAGGCCTTGCCGGGGTTCACTCACCACAAAGGGAAAAAAATGTGGCTTTTCAGAGGAGAGTTGATCAGGGTCTTTATTCCAAAGTGACTCGGGGCATCCTAACACTTGCCAGGTTATTTCCAAACTTGAACCTAGAATAAGCTTTTGATCTCTTTCACAGTTTTTGTTCTTAATGTTTTGTTACTATGTAATAATGTTCAGTGGTTGTCCTGGAGTGGTTTAGTACCAAGGAAAGGGCCCCTGGTTTTGCTCTTCAGGTAGGCCCTTATTGTGGCCAATCCTGGCGACATTGACCCTTGGTGAGTGCTTTTCTTCAAGTACCCATGTCCCAGAAAAATAATATTCTGTGATGCTTCTGTCTTGAAGGTTTTTTTTTTGGGGGGGGGTTGAGGGTCCCCAGTGGTGGCAAGGCCTACTGGGGTGACTCCTGGTGGTGCTTGGGAGGATGAGTGGTTCAGAGCCCTGCACTCACTCCAGCCCACTGGGCTTTCTTCAGCCCCTCAACTGCTTTTTGCCCTGAGATCTTGAGTTACTTGTTTTTTTTTATTTATTTTTTAGCTTTTTGGGTCACTTCCGGCGATACATAGGGTTTACTCCTGATTCTTCACTCAGGAATTACTCCTGGCAGTGCTTGGGGTACCATATGGGAGACTGGGAATCGAACCCGGGTTGGCCGCGTGCAAGGCTATCACTCCAGCCCAAGATCTTGAGTTATTTGGACATGCGAGGAATCGGTTTGTCCAGTCCAGGGCCTCAGAGAATGGAGCTTTTGAGCCATGGGAAGTGAAATCTTGAAACCTGAGAGCTGCTCAAAGTTGGTGGCTCGAGTTCAGGGATCTCATTTATTTCCACTGTTGTCGCTCAGGCTCCTCGCCCCAGTGCTGGACCCAGGCTAAGTGCTTAGTAAACATTTGTTAAATGCGTGGAGCTTGTTGCTGACCAATACCCCCTTGCCACACACACACATCACAGGGAAGGTGAGGTCATCAGGGATGAAATCACTAACCAGGGCCACTCACCTGGTCTGGAGTGGCTGCCGCCCCATGAGCTGGCCGGCTTCTCCTGTGTAGCAGGGGTGGAGCGTGAATGCCAAGATTACCTGTAAGGAAGAAGTCAGCTAAGGGTTTCACTGGCTGAAATGGTGTTACAAGTCACACCTTCGGGCAGATTGCAGTCATTCATTCTAAATAGCTTATAGTGCGTAGCTTTCTGGTGTAGACTGTTGGTGAGTACTCGCTCTGATGAAGTGGGTGCCTGGTTGCACTTTGCCCTTGGTATCTTACTAAAATTTACTGCCACAAATCTTAAGTTTGTCACTCTTGGGTGGGCCATCTTCCGAGACAGCTGTCCTGGAGGTAAGGAAAGTTGTTATTGTTCATTGATTTGGGTGCGGGGCTAACAGGAAATGGAGGTGTGGGGGCCCGAGAGACAGGGCGCTGGCCTCTCATGATGCTGACTCCAGTTTCATCCCCGGCACCTAGATCGTCCCTGAGCACTGCCAGGAGTGATCCCTGAATGCCGAATGAGGATTAACTAAAACACACCTTATGCCTAAGTAACTTCTGGATTACCATCAGGTGTGACCCCAAAACAAAATGAAACAGAGAGGGTAGTGCTGAGGGGGTTAGGTGTTTTGTTGGCTTGTTTTAACCCCCCTTTGAGGTTTTTTCGGGTAAAATCTTTCTAGTTCTCTCCTGGCTGACCCCCTCTGCTTCTTTCTTGCCTCAGCCACTGCAGGCCTGAGCCTTCGTTCCAGCATGTCGGAGGGGGAGTCCCAGACGGTGCTTAGCAGTGGCTCTGACCCCAAGGTAGAATCCTCCTCCTCGGCTCCTGGCCTGACCTCAGTGTCACCTCCTCTGACCTCCACGAACTCAGCTGCCTCCCCAGAGGAAGAAGAAGAGAGTGAAGATGAGTCTGAGATCTTGGAAGAGTCCCCCTGTGGACGCTGGCAGAAGAGACGGGAAGAGGTGAGGAGGGAAGCCACCCTGGAGAGGGCCTCCTCCGCGGGGAGAGTGCGGAGAGAAGCTCATTCGGTGGGGACCCACGGAGAGTAAAGTGGGGGCTCACACAGTGACTTGATTTTCAGGTGAATCAGCGGAATGTGCCGGGGATCGACAGCGCATACCTGGCCATGGACACGGAGGAGGGTGTCGAGGTGGTGTGGAATGAGGTCCAGTTCTCTGAGCGCAAGAACTACAAGCTGCAGGAGGTAGGCCGTGGCCGAGGATGAGCCTGTGGGCAGTTAGGGCACTGGAGTTAAAGAGGAGTTGGTCCTGGGGAACTGTGATGAGACTATGTCGGCGACACATCATTTCTGGGGAGAGCGCGGGAATGACTTTTTCAGGTTGTAGTGACCGTTTAACCCTGTAACCTGTAATTCCCCTTTCTCCCCTGCTCCAGGAAAAGGTCCGTGCTGTGTTTGATAATCTAATTCAGTTGGAACACCTCAACATTGTTAAGTTTCACAAGTATTGGGCCGACATTAAAGAGAACAAGGCCAGGGTAAGAAATTTTTGCTTGTGTTTGAGAGATTAAAACAGTGGTTTAGGGACTGGAGCGATAGCACAGCGGGTAGGGCGTTTGCCTTGCATGCGGCCGACCCAGGTTTGATTCCCAGCGTCCCATATGGTCCCCTAATCACGGCCAGGAGTAATTCCTAAGTGCAGAGCCAGGAGTAACCCCTGTGCATTGCTGGGTGTGATCTAAAAAAACAAAACAAACAAAAATAAACCAGTGGTTTAGGGCTGTGGAGTGACTCCGAGATAGGGCACATGCTTGGCATGTGTGAGGCTCTGGATTCAACCTCTTGCACTGCAAAATTAAAAAATTAAAAAAAAATAGGGCCAGAACGATAGTAGGGCACTTGCTCTGCACATGGCTGACCTGGGCTCTATCCCCGGCACTCAGTATGGTTTCCCGAGCTTTGCAGGAGTTCATGCCTCTGTATAGAGCCAGGAGCACCACTGGGGATGGCCAGAAGCAACCCAGGTTGGCTTGGGAGCAGAACTGGACTCAGCTGCAGTGGAAATGAGAGTTGGGCTCACTGCCTGCGCTTTTCTGTCTGGTTCTAGAGGGCAGAAATGAGTGCGTGTGTTTCTCCTGTCGTAGTTCTTGTTGCTCAGTTGTTGTGTCTTGCTAAATCTCAGTAGTGGTACCAAGAGAGCAAAAGGATAGGAACTGAGAAAACTTCCGGCAAGGGGTGGAGCATATACCTCAGCGTATACCTGATTTTGATCCCTGGCACCACATTAGCCCCTGGCCCTCACCCAGCGCTGGGTATTACCCTGCTGGGCTCCAAGCAGCACATGACTCGAGCAGTAAACCACTAGGTCCAGAGGATGGTGCTGGGCGTGGCCCCAGATACGCGCTCTGATAAATCCCCCCGCACTTCCCAGCTTAACATAGCTCTGGCATATACGTTTCCAGAGAGGGGGTCATTTCCGCTCTAAGACATTATTTGTGTGCTCTGCCTTCCCAGGTCATTTTTATCACAGAATATATGTCTTCTGGGAGTCTTAAGCAGTTTCTGAAGAAAACCAAAAAGAACCACAAGACTATGAATGAAAAGGTATTTCGAGAGAATGGGCAAGTTTTCGGTTGGCTTTGGGACATGAGGTGATGCTTACGGGAGGGGCTCGAGGGCAGCGGTTGAATGGCGGGTCGGGGGGTTCTGCTGACCATCCGTCCGTCCATCTGCCCCAGGCTTGGAAGCGATGGTGCACTCAGATCCTGTCCGCCCTCAGGTAAGCGGGGTCTGGCAGTGTCTGTCCCGTAGAGCCTGATTTAGTTCCTCCCAACAGACTTCGGGGTTCTACTCTGCTGTTTTTGCCTCTCCCACTCTCTGAGTCATCCTGTCAAGCTTAGGCCCCGTGGGGGCAATTAGAGGGTCCACCCTAATGCCCTAACCAGGCTCCGACCTCCCTCCTCTTCCTCCTCTTGCTTAGCCAGCTGTTGACCGCCTTCCTCAGGTGTACGGAGAGTCAGTGTGGGGATTATTGTTGTGACCAGCAGGAGACCTGGCCCTTGCTCTCCTTAACCCCTGGGTCCCCTTGCCCTTAATTTCCCAGTGGCCCCTCTAACAGCCCAGTGCCCCCACAGCTACCTGCACTCCTGTGACCCCCCCATCATCCATGGGAACCTGACCTGTGACACCATCTTCATCCAGCACAACGGACTCATCAAGATTGGCTCTGGTGAGGGGAGGGAGAGCTTCTGGGCAGGGGAGCCTCGGGAATTTGGGAGCCACGGGGGTAAGATGAACGGGGGAGCAGCTGGCTGGTGAGCGAGGGCCTGGCCAGCGAGGGGAACTCTCGGAGAGGCCCACCAGTCAGTGAGCGGGGACAGCACCTGGCCGCCACCTCGGTGGACGGAGACGGGTGGGTGAAGGAATCAATCGCCAGGGCTGAGTTCCTAGGATGGGAAGGGGTGAGAGGTGAGTGGAAGTTGTGACTCGAGCCCCCGGGGCCAGACCCCACCAGAGGAGGTTCCAGGCTGAGCTGCTGTGAGTGCTGTCCTTTGCCGTGTTTCCGTGTGCAGCATCGATCACGTCCGCGTGCTGTGTCGTGTGGTGTTGGTGTGTCCATTTGTCCGGGGCTTGGCTGCTCCATCGCTCACGACTTCTCTCTGTTTTCCTCCCTCCCGCTTACGGGCTGCTCTGCTCCCAACAGTCTTTCATAGGATTTTTGCTAATGGTGAGAGCTCCCTCCGCCCCTCTTGGGGCTCCGTTTGTGCTCCCCTGCTCCTCTTTGCGGCTGCCCAGTGCATGCAGTCACGGGAGCGAGCGCAGGTCCCCTCCCCACCGCCTAGCTGCTTGACGGCTTCTGCCTGCCTGTCGGCCCTCGCCTGCTTGCCCTGCCAGCGCCTGCCTGTTTTCTGTGGATTCTGCCTGGCTGGCCACTTCCATGCCGGATTCTTCCTTCCCCTCCTCATCAGTCTGGTTCCCCGACTCATACTGTGCTCACGGACTCTGTGGTTCGTAGTCCTTGTTACCGACCTGAGTGAGTCCAGATGGGGCTCGGCCCTGGTTCCTCTTGCAGCTTGGCGGCAGGCACTGTTCGAGGCTGTAGTCGGGAGGAAGGGGTCTAAAATGTTTGGTGGACCAAAAGTGACACTGGTGTCCAGGCCTTGGTTCAGTTGAAGCTCTTTCCGGGTTTCAGGCGTCAGGTGGGGAAGGCGGCGACTGCATCCTCGGTTGTACGTTCATCCTTCTCATGCTCCCTTCCCAAGTGTCGGAGGCCTCTGGCCACAGTTAGGGGGCACTGTCTGTGTTCGTGCTTCCGGGGGTAGAGGCCGGAGCCAGACTGTACACAGTCCCATGCGCAGGAGTTCGCTGTCTCTGGGCTTGGGAAACGGTGAGCAGGACGGAAGGGAAAGTTTTTCCTTAGTTTTCTGGTTGTTCTGTGGCCAGCCCAGAGCCCCCAGTCACCTGCTAGCTCGTGTCGGAGTGGCTGTTGCTCCTGAAGTAGCATAGGACCTTAGTTGGACAGCGCTAGACTAGGAAGGGCAGGAAGAAAGAGGGAGGTAAAGAGGAAGGAGAGAAGGAAAAAAGGAGGAGGACAGCAGGTGCTGCTCGTGTTTGCCCTGTGGCTCGCCACGGCAAAGGGCCGGTCTGTGCCCGTGGAGGGACAGAGGCTTCAGGAGCGAGTTGCTCTGGGGGGCCTCTCTGGAGTGAGACTCTGAGCCTTGCGGTGGTCAGATTGTGGCTGTCTCCCCTACTCCCAGTGGCTCCTGACACCATCAACAATCATGTGAAGACTTGTCGGGAAGAACAGAAGAATCTGCACTTCTTCGCCCCGGAGTATGGAGGTGAGGCATCCCAGTTTCTCTGCCTGGTCCCCATCTCCCCGTCTCTACCTTATCACGTCAGGGACGTAGCGAGCTAACCATCCTGGCACATCTCGTTTTTCTCTGTTGGCACACGTCTTAAGCATTTCTGCCACCCTTGCCTCCATCTCTGATTCACCAAAGCCTCCTCTTTCCCTAGAAGTCACTAATGTGACAACAGCCGTGGACATCTACTCTTTCGGCATGTGTGCCCTGGAGGTGAGGAGTGATGGCCGGGGTGATGGTTGAAAGGCATCAAATTAGAAAAGGGAAGGAGGAGATGCAGAAGTAAGGACCGGTCCGGAGGGAGTCCGCTGGACACGCCGAGGGTCTTATGGCTCGGCTTTTTCTTGGCTTCCCTCTTGCTGCAGATGGCGGTGCTAGAGATTCAGGGCAACGGAGAATCCTCCTATGTGCCACAGGAAGCCATCAGCAGCTCCATCCAGCTTCTAGAAGATCCATTACAGAGGGTGAGAATGTTCAGGATCGTTTCCCACCTCAGGTTTTTTCTTCCTTTCTACCTGCTGGGATTTGGTTCTTCAAAAGCAGGAGAACTTTTAACAGAAAAAATGGATGGACAAAAGTTATTCCTTTCCTTAGGCAGTAAAGGCTAGAGCGATAGCACAGCAGGTAGGACGTTTGTCTTGCACACGCCCGACCCGGGTTCGATTCCTCTGTCCCTCTCGGAGAGCCCGGCAAGCTACCGAGAGTATCTTGCCTGCATGGCAGAGCCTGGCAAGCTCCCCGTGGCGTATTCGATATGCCAAAAACAGTAACAACAAGTCTCACAGTGGACACGTTACCGGTGCCCGCTAGAGTAAATCATGAGCAGCAGGACAGCAGTGTTACAGTGTTCCTTAGGCGTTTATGCACACATTTTTTACATATGCATGCACATTATGTATTCAAGATGGGTAATATTCGGGGGGCTGGGGAGATGGCTCAAAAGGCTGGATTGTGTTGTGAGTAGGAGGCCCAGATTTGATCCTGAGCACCAAATGGCCCCCAGAACACTGCTTGAAGTGACTGAACATTGAGCCAGGAGTAGCCCCTTTGTGCCTTTAGGGTAAACCCAGAAAAAAAACAAACTGGGATTAAGGGTTGTGTGTTCCTGCAGAGAGATTGTATAGGTTGCCTTGTACATGGCTGACACGGGTTTAATTCCTGACACCCCATATGGCCCCCCACTAGGAATGATCCCTGAGTACAGAGCCAGGAGTGGTACCACTGGGTGTGGCACGTACTCTCACACACACAGGTTCATTTGAGTGTATCTGTATGGATCTACTTGACTCCAGGCTGTATGGAGGTAAACTAATTTTATTGTAGTGTGGCATACTTAATGTAATATTTTAATGCTCTCAGACAACCATCTTGATATTTTTATTTCATTTATTTATTTTTTTGCTTTCTGGGTCACACCTGACGATGCACAGGGGTTACTCCTGGCTCTGCACTCAGGAATTACTCCTGGCGGTGCTCAGGGGACCATATGGGATGCTGGGAATCGAACCTGGGTTGGCCGCATGCAAGGCAAATGCCCTACCCTCTGTGCTGTTGCTCCAGCCCTGATATTTTTATTTTTTCAAGTTTCAGGATCCAGGTCTGCCACTCAGCTATACTACTGGCCCACCTTGATTTCTCTTTTTTGTTTGTTTTTGGGTCACATCCAAGTGGTGCTTAGGGTTTACTTCTGGCTCTGTGCGCAGAGGTCACTCCTGGAGGGCTTGGATACTGGGGATTGAACCTGGTTCAGCTGCATGCAAGGCAAGTGCCCTACCCACCATGTTAATGCTCCAGCCCCTCATCTTGATTTTTTTAATTTTATGCATTCTTTTTGTTTTTGGGCCACTCGGTGATGCTCAGGGTTATTTCTAGCTCTTCACTCAGGAATTCTGGCAGTGCTCAAGGTGCTATATGGGATCAGCTATGTGCAAATCCTATTGTACTTGGTATATTATCTGACTAATGCTGGTGATTTTTTTTTTCTTTTTGGGTCACATCTGACGATGCTCAGGAGTTCCTCCTGGCTCTGCACTCAGGAATTACTCCTGGCAGTGCTCGGGGGACCATATGGGATGCTGGGAATTGAACCTGGGTCGGCCATGTGCAAGGCAAACGCCCTACCCGCTGTGCTATAGCTCCATCCCTGCCCTGGTGATTATTATTGACCACGGTGGATAAGTTTGCAGAGGGGAGGCAGATCTGAGAGAAGGGAGACAAAATCAGGCACCATCTAGACACTAGGACCACAGACCACCAGTTCCCTTAGCCCTTAGAACAGAGTTAAAAGACAGGTAGAAAAATAATAAGTTCAGGGCTGGAGCAATAGTACAGTGGGGAGGGTGTTAGTCTTGCACACGGCCCACCTGGGTTCGATGCCCAGCATCCCATATCGTCCCCTGAGCACTGCCAGGAGTAATTACTGAGTGTAGAGCCAAGAAAAACCCCTGTGCATTGCCAGATGTGATCTAAAAAATTCCTGAGTTCACATGGTAAAGAGAAAAGAATTTGGGGGTGACTCAGTGGTGGAGTATATATCTGCAAGCAAGAAACGTAGGTTTGATCCAGACACTTAAAAAAAAAAGCGCTTGTGGTTGAGGTTGGAGAGCAGAAAAAGAAGAAAAAGAATCAAAGGTACAAAGTGAGTAGAAGGTACAAGGAGGCCTTGGCGTTGCTCAGACCCTTCTGAGCACACTCACATGCTGCTCGACTTGAGGGGTGGTGGCGAGCACCGAGGTTCTTTTGGTTTTGTTTCCCCTCACAGCAGAATGCACCCTTCCCTTCTTCCTTCCCTCCCTCCCCCTTCCCCTTTTTTCCTTCCTTCTCCCCATTCCCTCCTCCGTCCCTCTGTGAAGCCGCAGTGCAGTGTTGGGGCTGAGAGATGGCACAAGGGTTAAGGTGCTTGCCTTGCAGACGGTGGCCCTGGGTTGATCACTAGCACCACTTACGATCCCCCATTAATTTAGTAGTTGCTCCTGACTCGGGAATAGCACCCGTCCTGCCACAATCCCTACCTAAAAGAGATGTGCCTCGGCCGGGATTCCCATCCTGGGGCGTCCTCGAACCCAGAGTTCCCCACAGGTTCCTCTAGGCTTGCTTAGTGGGGAGAGGGAGGACTGGTTTGCAGCCCCAGGAGCTCGCTGACACCTGACCCTGCACTAGCCTCTGGGACTGGAGGCGGAGGCCCAGCTCAGGTACCTATGGGGGTGGCCTCTCCCTTTGTTCCACATCAAGAGCTGAACACCCAGCACCGTCAGAGCCTTGTGCCGGGGAGATGTAAGGAAGAGCGCGCCTGCTCCCCTCCTGCCAGGGGTTGGCCTGGGTGACTGATGTGCTTCCTGCTTGCTTGTCCAGGAGTTCATTCAGAAGTGCCTGCAGCCTGAGCCCGCTCAAAGACCCACAGCCAGAGAACTTCTGTTCCACCCGGCACTGTTTGAGGTGCCCTCGCTTAAACTCCTCGCTGCCCACTGCATCGTGGGACACCAGCGTGAGTCCCCTTGGCTCCCCCGACTCCGGGGCCTTCAACTGAGTGCTCACCTTTCCTTTCTACTTAAAGGGATTCTTTGCCCTGGGCTCCCTGGGTCTTCTAGACCAGTTTCTCGACCTTCTCTGACCTTGTTACCTCCTGTGCCCCCTCCCTCCGTCCCCGTGATTGGGCCCGCTTTATGTGATTTTCACCCGTGGCCCCCTTGAATATCGTTGGGGCCTACCCCATTGGGGCACATTGATGTAGGATGCTAATCTGATTTACACGTTTCACCGTAGAGTCAGCAGCCCACACAATCACTGGACTATTCTTTTTTCAGTCCAGAGACTCTTGACAACTCTTTATAAGTTAGATAATAATCACTGATGATTATGCTGTGCAACACGGTATCCGTAACTCCCCGTTTGTCATGCCTCCAGATATGATCCCCGAGAATGCTTTGGAGGAGATCACCAAAAACATGGATACGAGTGCTGTACTGGCTGAAATCCCTGCAGGCCCAGGAAGAGACCCAGTTCAGACTCTGTGAGTAACTTGAGGGGAACTCACAGGCCGCTCTCTCGGCTCTGTTGTTGTCCATTGTCTGACAGAGGCAGCACCCTGCTTTCCTTTCTCCATCATTTTCTTTCCTCCTCCAGATACTCCCAGTCACCAGCTCTGGAGTTGGATAAATTCCTCGAAGATGTCAGGTGAGGGGAGAGTGACAGGAAAGGCTCTGAGGAGCAGGGGTGGGTGTCCACAGGCATGTCCAAGGAGCGCGGGTGACCTGTCGCATCTCCCTCTAGGAATGGCATCTACCCCCTGACGGCCTTTGGGCTGCCTCGGCCACAGCAACCACAGCAGGAGGAGGTGACATCACCTGTGGTGCCCCCCTCTGTCAAGACCCCAACACCTGAGCCAGCTGAGGTGGAGACGCGCAAGGTGAGGCCTCTGGGGATCTCTGGTGGAAGGGAGGGACAGCAGCTTGAGTCAGGCTTTTGTTCTTCAGACCAATGTTTTAAATTTTTCAGCTGCACTTGGCCATGCTCAGGATTTAACTCCTGACTCGGCTGCACTCGTATCACTCCTGCTGGGGCCAGGGGGACCATTTAAAGTGCCAGGGATTGAAGTCACCAGCTGTACTATCCTCCGGCCCATGGTCTCCAGAGCAGTGTTTTAAAGAATTTTTTTAAATTTTTGCTTTTTGACCACACCCAGCGATGCTCAGTTTTTTGAAACTCCTGGTTTTGCATTCAGCACCCCAGGCTCCCTGGTGGTGCTTGAGGGATCATATGGGATGCCGGGGTTTGAACCCAGGTTGGCCGTGTGCAAGGCCAACGCCCTCCCCACTGTACTATCGCTCCGGCCCCCCAGAGCAGTAGCTTTTAACTATTACCTGTGGCCAATGGATTTGTGACAATTGAAAACCATTGTTTTAGGGACCATAGTACAGGGGGTTAGGTGTCTGCTTTGCGTGCGGCTGATGTCTGTTCAGTCCCTGCCATCACATACGGTCGACCCTGAGAACACCACCTGCAGTGATACCTGACCACAGAGCCAAGAGTAAGCCCTGAGCATGGCTGAGCTGAGTTGGCCCCTCTACACCTCCCCCCCACCCCCAAAAAAGAAGAAAAATCTAGTGCTTTAGAGAGGAGTGTTTCTGCTCCCTGGCAACCATGTTGTGGGGCCTGGGCCGTTGGTATGCACTGGGCCCCACACGAGCACCCCTGTGTCACCCCTGCTGCAGGTGGTGTTGATGCAGTGCAACATTGAGTCCGTGGAGGAGGGTGTGAAACACCACGTAAGGCCCAGGCTCACTGTGGCGGGCAGGCGGGTGGGCGGGCAGAGGCTGGGCTCAGGAGCCTCGGTTTCTGAGTGTCCTGTTCTCCAGCTGACCCTTCTGCTGAAACTGGAGGACAAACTGAACCGGCACCTGAGCTGTGACCTGATGCCAAGTGAGTCTTATCTGTGAGGGACAGGCTGCAGGGGTGGGTGGCTGCGAACGCCCGGTGGGAGGGTGCGCCTCTGAGGTTCTGCTTGTTTGGTTCTTCCCCAGCCAGGCTAGTCTGAGTGGCTCTCTTGGCCGCCCCCTCCCACACCTCTCACCCTCTCCTGTTTCTCTGTCAGATGAGAACATCCCTGAGTTGGCAGCTGAGCTGGTCCAGCTGGGCTTCATTAGTGAGGTGAGGGTCCTGCCCTGGGCTGCCCTGCCCGCTGCCTCTGGCCTCTGTCTGACCGATCGCGCTCTCCCGCAGGCGGACCAGAGCCGGCTGACGTCCCTGCTGGAGGAGACCCTGAACAAGTTCAACTTCGCCCGGAACAGCACCCTCAACTCCGCCGCTGTCACCGTCTCCTCCTAGAGCTGGCGCGGGCCAGGCCCTCCACTCCACTGCGGCCCCCTCGGGCCCAGCCTCCCCGCCCTCCCCCAGTCAGTATTACCCCCTGAGGCCCCTCCCTCTCCTGGGTCGTTCAGGAGGGCTTCGGGGCTCCCTGGTTCTGAGCATCACCTCCCCCGCCCCTTCCCTCCCCTCTGCACTTTGTTTACTCGTTTTGCACAGACGTGGGCCTGGGCATTCTCAGCAGCCTTCAGTCGGGGGCTAGTAGCAGACTGCCGGCCCCGCCCAGCCTGTGTGGACCGGCGGCCCGAGGCCCTGGGGAGCCGCTGGGCGGACGGGGCGGGCGAGAAGGGTGGTGCTGCCGGTGGCCCTGGGGGGCCATTCCATTCATTTGCCTCAGTTGCTGCTGTAATAAAAATCTACTTTTTGCTAAAAGCGTGGTGTGTTGGCGCCGTGGCCGCTAGGGGGCGCGGGCCGGGCCTTGCAGGTACGCGGCGGGCCGGCGGGCCGGCGGGCGCGCGGGCGCGCGGGCGGGGCGGGGCCGGGCCAGGTCCGCCCAGGTAGAGCTGCCGGGCGGCGGCGGCGGCGCGGAGGACGGGATGAGGTGCTGCCGCCTCTGCACTTTCGGTAACTTCCGGGGCCCGTGGCTCAGGCCCCCCGGGGCGGCGCGGCCTGCGGGCGCTTCCCCTCACGGCCGCGGGGGCCCGGGGGGGCGCTGGGTCCCCGCGCCGGCCCCGGCTCAGGCCCGCCCCTCCCCCGTGCCTTGCAGACGCGGCCCGGGGCCCCCGGCGGCTTATGCGCGTGGGGCTGGCGCTGCTCCTGGTGGGCCACCTGAACCTGCTGCTGGGGGCCGTGCTGCACGGCACCGTCCTGCGGCACGTGGCCAACCCGCGCGGCGCCGTCACGTCGGAGTACACGGTCGCCAATGTCATCTCCGTGGGCTCGGGGCTGCTGGTGAGAGCGGCCGGCCGGCTGGGCGGGCGGGCGGCGGCGCCGGGGCCGCGGACTCACGCTTCCTGCCTTCCAGAGCGTTTCCGTGGGACTCGTGGCCCTCCTGGCGTCCAGGAACCTTCGCCACCAGCAACTGGTGAGGCGATTTCCTGGAACCTGGCGGCGGGCCGTTGGGCTTCATCCTTCAATGGGGAGGCGGGGCCTCCTGGCGAGAGCTGGGCGCTGGGCAGAGTGGTCAACGGGCATGTTGGCCACCTCCAGGCCATTCACCCTGATGTCTCCCGCCAGCACTGGGCCATGCTGGGCGTCGCTCTGGCCAACCTGTTGCTGTCTGCTGCGTGCTCCCTGGGCATCCTCATCGCTGTGGCCCTCACCGTGGCCAAAGACTCACTTGATGCCGAGTGCCATCCGGTTCCGGCGGACTTGCTGCCGCTGGACGAGGGGCACGGCCAGGTGGATTGCCCTTTTGACCCCACCAGAATCTACGTGAGTGCTCTCTCCACGCGTGGCCCAGCCCCTGGAATTCCCCCTGGCCTCGGCTGCCCGGTCCCCACCCTTCCTCTTCCCCTTCCAGGACACGGCCTTGGCGCTCTGGATCCCGTCACTGCTCATGTCCGCGGCCGAGGCGGCTCTGTCCGCTTACTGCTGCGTGGCTGCCCTCACGCTGCGCGGGGTTGGGCCCTTCAGGCAGGAAGAGCTGCAGGGGCAGGTACGGGACGGACCAGGCGCTTCGGTCCTGGGCTCTGGGCTAAACTCGAGGCCGGGCGGGAGAACACGAACGCCGCTTTTCTGCAGCTCGAGGAACTGACAGAGCTGGAGCTCCCTAAACAAAGAAGGCAGGAAAACGAGCAGCTCCTGGATCAGAATCAGGAAATCCAGTCCCCACGGAAAAACTGGGCGTAGCACAGGTAGTGGGTGAAGAGGACGGAGGGCCAGGGTGGGGGCCTGCCCTCAGGAGCTGGGGCTGCCTCTGCTCCGGCCTGGCGCTCAGACACAGGTTTCTCCATCAGGCAGGTGCTGTCCTGAGGCTCCGTCCCACGGGGGTCTCCACTTACCCTCAGGATGTGTAGATGACGCTAATAAAGAACTTTTCTCCTACACGCTTCTTATTCCTTCTGGGGGAGAAAAGGCCCTGGGCTGGGGCGGGGGCTCGATCGAAAGAATACAACGGTCTCAGCCACTCACTCGTACACCTTTAATGGGAGGCGCGTGGCTACTGGAAGGAGAAGCTGGTGCTGGGAAGCCCTCCGCACCACTGACTGATGAACTTCAGCACGTCCTGGCACACGGGGCTGTGCGAGGTCTGAGAAGAGGAAGCCAGAGGGGTCACCTGTCCGCACAGAGCAAGGCGGGACGTGGCCCGACACCCCTCCCCAAATAAAGTCAGCTCCTGAGCACCCTGAGAGTGGAGTGGAGGGGGGCGGGCCGACACCGGTGCTCCCCTGTGCCAGAAGTTGCTGTTCTGCATCAACCAGCCCCCCGTTCCCTGCAGTGTCCCTCTCACCTTGATAGCCATTAGGAACTTATTCCAGTTGTCTTTGTTTGCTGCTTTCCCATGCCGCTTAAAATCAATTTTGTTCCTCAAAATGGGGTATCCTAGGAAGAGGAACTGAGCCTGAGAGGGGCTGCCGGGGGACCCTCCATAGCAATTGGGGGGGGGACAGAAATTAGGTCTTTGGCCTCCTTTCTGGATCCTACAGCCTCTCCCTCCTTTCCTCCTCTCAAGAGTGCAGGGGTGCGGGGCTCCTGACCTGTGATGAGGCAGGGCAGGGCTCGCACACCAGTGCTCGCTGCTACCAGGGAAGCCTCGTAGGCGCCACGCTCATCCCGAGGCAGAACCTGCTCCAGCCGCTGGTCCATGGAGACGGTGAGCACCCAGTCCCGGACCTCTTCTCTCTCAGCCTCCTGGGAAGGACAGAGGGCCCCGCAGCTTCAAGCAGGGCAGGATGTGGAAGGGGGTGCTCAGGAGCGGGTGGCCAGACACTCCTGGGCTCCCCTTTCAGTCACAAATGCTCTTCCTCGGACTGTCTGCGGGTTTGTCAGCCTCTGCCCCGGGAGGAGCAGTGAGGCCTTCTAAGATGGCAGCGCAGGGTCCTGCTGGTACCCACCATGAGCAGGGACAGGCCTGAGTGACCGCCCTTCTCAGGGCACCCTGGAGAGTCCCCCGAATCCTGCGCCCTTACCGGCACATGCTGCTTGGCAGGGAGGGGCACCTCGAAGGGAATGTCTGTGTCCTGGAAGTCAGAGTGGTCCAGGGCATCCAGCGTCCCTTCTTCAATGGCCTGCGGCAGGGTGGGCAGCCGTGAGACAGGCCCAGCCTGAGCCTGGCCTCAGCCTCCAGGCACCACTCGGGCCCCTACTCACGTCGGTCAGATCCAAGAACCGGTTGAGGAAGATGAAGGCCATGTTCTCCCAGCCGACAGCCTGCAGCAGAGAAGGTAGGAGTGTAAGCAACTGGGCATGGTTGCTGCCGGGAAGGGTCCAGAAGGAACCGCACAGCCCCCCCGCTATCACCCCACCCAGCTGGCTTCTACCTCAGAGACACCCCCTTGACAGAAAAATTGCTCAGTGCCCTCCCTGGAAATGAACCTTCTGGAAATGAATCCACACAGAGTGCCCAGCAAATGCACCCCAGGCTACTGGTGCCTCCCCCCACGGCCCGGGGACGCAACGTGCACTTCAGCTGCTGGCCTGCGCTTGCCTCTCTCCCAGCATCTTGATCTGCTCAGCACCCGGCCCACCCATCCTGGTCGCAGCTCACCTTGGAGGCCATGCCAGCCTCATAGAATGCCTTGTCTGCAGGTAGCAGCTGCGTGTGACGCAAGAGTGAAACAGAAAGTCTGGCAGCCACAGTTTCCTAGGGATTGAAAGCAGAGCACCTTGAGGCTGGGCGGCGTTGAGGGGCGGAGCACACGCTCTGCATGCCTAGGTCCTATCTGGTAACACATGCATGCGTGTACAACTCTTCAGTATGAGGATGCACACACTTGGCTCTTTGACCTGGGGATTACAGTCTCACACTCGGCTATGGTCTGAGGACTACAGTCTCACACACACATTCAGCTCTGTGCTCTGGGGACTACATTTTCGCACACACTTGGCTCTGTGATCTGGGGTCTTAGTCACACACGTGGCTCTATGATCTGGGGACTAGTTACACACACGCTTGGCTCTATGATCTGGGGTCTATAGTCACACTCTGCTCTATGATCTGGGGACTAAGTGTCACACACCCACACATTCAGCTCTATGATTTAGGACTACAGTCTTACACACACTTGGCTCTATGGTCTGGGGACTACAGTCTTGTACACACATATTAGGCCCTATGATCTTGGGACTACAGTCACATACACTTGGCTCTATGATCTGGGGACTATAGTCTCTCACACAGACACACACACACGGCCCTGTGATCTGGGCACTACAGTGACTAAGCCACCAGGTCAATGAGCTTAAAACTAAAGCAACCACAGGGCCAGAAAACTGCCGATAATAAAACTACTCTGGATCTCAAGTAGTTCTAGGTCTTTTTTTGGCTTTTCTTCCTGCACGAGAACACTGGGTCTATGTTATTTCCAATGTTTTTGGGGGCCACACCTGGTAGTTCTCAGGGCTTACGCTCAGGAATCACTACTGGTGGGGTTCAGGGGATCATATATGGTGCCAGGGATTGAACCCAGGTCAGCTGTGTGCAAAGCAAGTGTTCTAGTAGTGTCTGTACTATCTCTAGCTCCTATATTAATTCTAAATTTCTGTCCATTGCTAGAACTAGATTATCCAAGTCTGTGAGTACACATACAACACAATATCATGCATGAGCCTGAAACTGATCAGAAATCACAGGACTTTATTTATTATTATTTTCCTTCTGGGGCCACAAGAACAAAAATCTGGTGAAGCTCAAGGGTTATTCCTGGCTCTGTGCTCGGGAATTACTCCTGACAGTGCTTGGGGGACCATACGGGATGCAAGCCAGGCAAAGCACCTTACTGGTTGTACTGACCCTAAATGTTTAAACATAATGAGACTCTCAGGTACAGGAGGAAAGCCCTCTCAGCAAGGCCAAAGATGTATTTGAGGGGCCAGAGAGCTTGCTTAGGGGAAAGGCACTTATACTGCATAGGCTAATCCTGGTGAGACCCCTGGCCCTGAGCACTGTCAGGGGTGACTTCTGAGCAGAGCTAGGAATAGCCCCTGAGCATCTCTGGGTATAACGTATTTGAGGGTTGGATAGATGTATTTGAGGGCTGGTTCAATGGGCTGAGCACATGTTTTGCAAGCATGAGACTTGGATTCAACTCCTGGCATCATATGGCCCTCCCCCAGTCTGACTTAAAATGACTCCCCCACTCCCAGCACAGCCAGGGATGGTTCCAGAAACCTAACCTAACCCTCCCCCCACCGGCCCAAAGGAAAAGGTGATGGGAGAAGAGGGCCATGCTCAAAAGTAGGGAACTTGGACGCCTCCCTGGGCAGCACACCCCGGCCTTACCAGGGCTTTGACGCTCTGGGCTGCAGAGCGAGTGGCGTAGTAGTGGGCAATCAGCAGCATGGTCTCAAACTCCTCGTGGGCTGGCGAGTTGGCCTCACTGGACTTGGCCAGGTTTTCACACTAGGGCAGGAAGGGAGTCAGTGCACAGCCACCGGGGCCAGAGAGTGGCCCACCGAGGGTCCAGGCGCCACTTCCTCACCAGGTTGAAGAGGACATCGCGCAGGTCGGCCCAGCTGTGGTAGGCCTCGGCGCTGTTGCTCCCGGGCGAGCTCACCATGTCCGTGAAGATCCTCTTATAGATGTTGAAGTTCTGGAGGGGAGGAGGGCTGAGTGAGAGGGGACCATGGAGAGAGCAAGCCAGGGGCAGTGGCCAGGGGAGAGCTGGGAGGCTGAGAAGAAGAATCAGTGTCGGTTCCTTTCAGGGAAAAGAGGGCGGAGCAAGAAACCCACAGCTTTGCAGTTTGGCCCGAGGTGGGTGGTGGGTGCGGGGTGCTCTGCGACTGCCCCGGGCTGCGGCTTCAAAGGGCAACTCTTGGGAGAAGAGAGTGTTTCTGGCCACCCTGAGGGTCTGTGAGTGAGGAGAGAAAGGAGCAGGCTGGTACCTGGGGGTTGGCAGGGGCTCCGTGCTGCACGTACAGGGCCAGGGCCTGGGCGCAGTCGCCTTCTCGGATCAGGTGCGTCGCGTACAAAGCCACGTACTTGTGCAGAATCTTGTAGTTCTGCCCCGGGAAGGGAGGAGAAAGCATGGTGAAGATCCTGGGGCCCGGGGAGCAAGGGAGGGCGGGGGCTGGGGCAAAGCCAGGCCCAGCTGGGACTTCCACCCCACCTGCAGGGTGTGGGGGACGAGCTCTCTGAGGCATCTCAGGGGGCTGGGTTTCGGCGGGCACAGAAGTGCAGGGGCGGAAGGGAGCGCACCTGGCGGGTGGCTGTTTCGATGCACTTGTCCCACTGACCCTGCTCCACGTACAGGTCCAATGCAGCCACCACGTCCACACTCACTAGCTGAGGATGGGCAGAGACAGCGTTACCGCAGGGAGTGCTGAGGGGCTGTCTACTCCTGTAGGCAGCATGGAGGGGCCATCCACACGTGTGGGGAGTGGTGATGGGGCCATCCACACGCACAGGCAGTGTGGAGGGGCCGTCCAGACCCACCAGCCGACGCTGACTCACCGAGTCCACTTTGCCCTGGTTCTTGAGGAACTCTTTGTAATGCTGGTCCACATAGTCTTCGTACCTGTGAAGAGGTGGAGCTTGCACTTCCAGAACCTTCCTCAGTTACAGGAGGAGGCAGGAGAAGGTTCCAGAAGGTGGTGATCGCGCATACCGGGGGTCCAGCTCCTTGGCCACACGCTTGGCTTTGTTCCACTCCTCACCCTCAATGAAAGCATCAATGGCTTCCTTGACAAGGTCCAGGTTCAGAAAGAGCTCTGCGGCCTGCAGGGCGGGTTGGGGTGAGGAGGTGAGGCTGGCTTCCCACTCCACACCCCCTACTTCTCCCTCTACACCCCTGGCTCACCCAATCCCCACCACACACACATTCCTCCTGCCACACACCCCTATTCCCACTCCACACCCTGGCCCCCCTCTCCACACCCCTCTCTCCTCTCCCCAGCTCTCTGCTCTGCACCAACGCCCTCCCTCCTGGGCACCATGCCATCGTTTCTCCCATCCCCAGAGAATTCTTTTCTTTTACTGAGAAGTGTAGTGGGAGTTTTGGGGCCACACCCAGCAGTGCTGGGGAGCTACTCCTGGCAGTACTTGGGGGACCACAGCAGTGCCAGGGATCACACTGTGCCTCACCCACCGCACCCTGGACGTCCCAACCCTGGGTCACTTTCATCCCCGGCTTACAGCACTGTGCTTTCCGATTCCGATCAGCTGGGGCCCCACAGCCCGGACTACTTCCAGACTGCGCTGGGAGGGCAGAAACTTGATGGCGAGTTCGGCTGCCTGGAGAGCAGAGGAGAGAAGTGAGGGACAGATACCGCTGGGGGCCCTGTTTAGCCCTCTAGCTGCCAGTTCACTTGTGCTCTGGCCCTCTCCCTGGCCGCCCGGGCACAGTCACCTCCTCATGGGAGTCTTTATTGGCATGTTTTATCGGGGCTTTCCTAGCAGTGCTGGGGTGCTGGGGTCCACTCCCGCAAATTCTAGACTCATCAGTGCAGACCTGGCAGTTTGGGGCTGGGGTTTCCCAGTGCCAGGGGGCACCAGGGCTATACTCAGCAGGACTTGGGGTGAGGGTGGGATCTCACACGGTGCAAGGGGTCAAATCAGGGACCTCATACATGCAAGACATGTGCCCCATCTCTAGATCACCTGCCCCCTGGAGCCTTTAAACCTCCCAGTGGGTGTGTTCCCTGCCAGTTTTTTTTTTTTTCCTCTTTGGGTCACACCCAGCGATGCACAGGGGTTACTCCTGGCTCACGCACTCAGGAATTACTCCTGGCGGTGCTTGGGGGACCATATGGGATGCTGGGAATCGAACCCGGGTTGGCCGCGTGTAAGGCAAACGCCCTACCCGCTGTGCTATGGCTCCAGCCCCTCCCTGCCAGTTCTTGCAGGCATCCTTCATGGGATCCAAGGTCACAGTGATCAGCCTCTCCAGTTGTCACTAATAGAATCTTGGTGACATGGAATAAGGAAGCTCCAGGCCGGGAGTCCAGGGAACTCGGGATGGGCCTCACATTCACCATCTCGAGTGCTAGTGTGTCTAGAGCAGCACCTTCCTCACCTGGGCCGCTTGCCCCCCAGAGGCTTCTCCCGGAGATGTGCTGCCCCTCAAATCCACCTGCACCCGAGTTGGTAAAGAAAAAGGAGTGGCAGATTGTCTGCTAGAACGATTCTGCCTGTTTTGTTCTGGGGCCACATCTGGCATGTTACTCAGCAGGGGCAGAGAGGGGTGAGGGGCCACTCCCAGTGGGGTCCAGGACTCCTGGATTCAAATCCTGCGCTCAGCCCGTTGAGCTTTCTCCACTCCCACTGCCTCTTTTCCTCTACTTGCCGAAAGGCGGAGGCCCCACGCAGGGAGCCAGCCTCTGCCTTCTCTGAGCCAGAGCCTGTCACGCACGGACCTGACCAACAGGCCCCAGAGCCTGCATGCATGCAACCCCTGCTCGCCTGATGCTTGCTGAGAAGGCATTGGTAAGCTCAGGGTCAAGTGCCAGGCCTCTTCCTAATGCCTCCCCTTGACCTCCTAGGGACACCGGAGTGGGGCCCGAGACAACTGCAGGAAATGTTTCAGGGTGCCATCACCACACTTCTTGCTGGAGGCAGGCACCTCCCTGCGCCTCCTCTAGCTTTTGACACCCTCACTCCCTACCTTGAAGGCAGCCTGCTTCAAGGGTGCGTGCTTCCTGACGCGGGAGGTACTGAAATACAATCCTGAGTCAGGAACCCATGAAACAGCAGCCTGGCTACCCCGCAGGAGCCTCCTCTGCTCTGCGGCTTCGTGGCCTCCAGCAGGCCCCAGGCGGGTCTGGGCCCGTCCCTGAGCCCTCCAGCCAGCAGGGTCCTCCTGCTTCTCCCAGCTCCGCTCAGAACACGCACTTGGGTCTTCCCGAACACTCATTACTGGAGGCCGGGTGGGAGCTGGTCTGATTCCCTCTCGCTAGAGGTCAGGATCCATGTGACCACTCTTTTCACAGCGTTCTGGCCTTGCTGGCCAGCCAGGGAGGGACCCAGGAGGACAAGCAGGCTGGGGCGAGGGAGGGTTCTGAGCAGGGCCCGGGAGCGGGTTGGGCCTCACCTTCATCCAGCACTTCTCTACCAGGCCGCTGCTGCTGCCGGTGTCCCGCACCTTGAGGTAGCAGTCGACGGCACGGCCGTACTCAGCTGCCTGCTCCCACTGGCGCGCCTGCTCCACCAGCCCCTCCATGCCCCTGTGGAGAGGGCGCTGGTGACCCTGTGGGTGGCGCCGCCCCCTCCCTTCACCCCACCAGCTGCCCGGCGCTGCCCACCTGGCCCCCTTCTTAGATGCTTCCTGCTCGTACTCCTCCTGCAGGGCCTCCAGCTGCCCGGGCATGTAGTCCTTACAGATCCGCAGGGCGTCACTCCACAGCCCGGCCTCCTGCTCGCAGGAAAAGGGGGTGCTCGGGCCACTCTTCCCTGCCCCTTATCTCTCCTTCCCCACCCCCACTAAGTCCTGGGGTCTCCCTAAGATCACAGTGTTCAAGCAGCCCCACCTTGTAGTAACTGAGGGCCAGGCCCGGCCGCTGGGCGCGGAGCAGCAGTGCTTCCGCCCGCTGGAAATCCTTCTCCTCCAAGGCCCCCCGAGCCTGCCCCACCAGCACCTCGGCGACGCTGTTGGGGTCGTGGGCCTCAGCCACCCGCTGAGCTGCTTCCCAGTCCTGGTTATGGACAAACCTGCTCACAGATGGGAACATAGACAGGCTGAGGGGGGACCGAGGGCTCACGAGGCAGTGCAGGTAGCCCTGTCACTGGGGAGGGGAGGGGTGATGGTAACGTGGGTTTGGGGATTAGATAAAGACACAGCAAGAAAGGATTCAGGCGGCTGTGCCTGGGCGGGCAGGGTGAGGAATTCAAGGGCAACTCACATGAGGACGGCTTCCTTGGGTTTACCAGCCCTGATGAACTCAGCTTCAGCCTCTTCAAATTTGCCCTGAAGGGAGAAAAGGACCCCTAAACAAGTGGAGAGAGGCGTCCTGAGAACTGGAAAGAAGTATCAGAGGTCAGGGGCAAGGGGCTCAGGGGTCAAAGGCACTGGAGAAGTGAGTACCTCATCCTCCAGGTACATGGCATAGCGCAGGTGAATTTCAGGGGTTTTGTGCTTGAGGGCCAGCCGAGCGAGTTCAAATGCAAATTCAAAGGAGCTGAAATGGAAGGTGCAGAGAGTCCACACTGGGGGCTGGAGAGATAGTACAGTGGGCAGAGTGCTGGCCTTGCAGACAGTTGACCTGGGTTCTATCCCTGACACCCATACATGTCCCCCCAGCCCCACCAGGAGTGATTGCTAAGCAGAGTCTGGAGTAAGACCTGAGCACAGGTGGTGTGGCCCAAAACCAAACGTTCCCCCAAACCAAAAAAAGTCACACTCAAGGCTTGCTTTCAGGGGTGCAGGGAGAGTGTTTCCCTTACACTTGGCCAACCAGGCCTTGATCCCAGCACTCTATGCCCCCATCCCCAAGTGCTGTCAGGAGTGATCCCTGAGTGCAGAGCCAGGAATAAGTCCTGAGCACTGATGGATGTGGTGTACACACATAAATGCGCGTGTGTGCGCGCGCGTGCGCTTACGCACACGCACGCACGCACACACACACACACACACACAGAGCTTCTTTTTGGGCTCGGGATATGGCACCGCGATCAGCTGAGTGCAGGTGTTGCGGCACCTCAATCAGCTGAGTGCAGGTGTTGCATGCAGGAGTGTGGAGTTTGACCCTGGTACTGCATGGCCCCATGAGCACTCTCAGGACTGACCCCTGATCTCAGAGTAAGAGTAGCCACGTCTATCTCCATCCCTGCTCCCACTCCCTGGCCCCACTGCCCTAAGACCATCCGGTGTGGCCCCAAAGTAAAAATAAATAATCTTGAGCCAGAGAGATGGTACAGTGGAGAGGGTGCTTGCCTTGCATGATGCTGACATGGATTTGGCCCCTGGCACCCCATGTCCTCCCCTAAGTCCGCCAGGAGTCATCCCCGAGTGCAGAGGCAGGAGTAGCAACTAAGCACTGCCAGGTGTGGCCCCAAAATAAAAACAAAAATGTCTTTGTGGGCCAAGATGAGACTGTGATAGTGCACAGGCCTTGCAAGTGGAGGGCCTGGATTCCATTCTCAAAACCACAAACAGAAACCAAATTTGATTTTGGGGGCCACACCCGGCAGTACACAGGGGCTACTCCTGGCTCTGTGTTCAGGAACTATTCCTGGCAAGCTTTGGGGGAGCCATCTGATACGCCAGGGATCAAACCCAGGTCAGCCGCATGTAAGCAAGCACCCTGCCCTCTGCTATTGCTTTTGCCCGGAAACCCTTTCATATGAGGCATAGAAATAAGAATGAGAAAGGTGGAAAGAACCCAGCAAACAAAAACCCAGACAGAACGGCAGACATTGTGGGGAGATAAGGGACCAATAAAGAAAACCAGAAAAGCAAATCTGCTCTTATCAACTGGAAAAAAGAGAAAGAGTGGCAATCTAGCCAGAGAGACAGAGAAGCAGAGAGGGGACGGCCACCTGGTGCTGCCCTTTTCTGAGTCACATGGAGAGGAAACCCTCAGTGGTGACCCTCGGCAGCTACTGCTGCATCGGCTTCAGAGAAGCTTCTTTTGCCTTTGAGGCGAGCGCGCTTCCTCCGTTACTGAGACTCAGCCACATGCTTAGCATCCCTGAGCCCGGGAGGCCCGGAGACCATCTCCTTAGACCAGTTCAGGATGGAGGAATGGGACACTGTGCTCCCTAGTGAGGCCAGCCTACTCTCCCTCTGTGTCAGCTTCTTCCAAGGCCCTCTCATCATGCTCTCATGTCTTGTCTTAGCTTTTGCAACTGCTCTTGGTTTGCATTTTGGGTTGCATTTTGGTCTTTCTCTGCACTTTTGGGAACAAAGGTAGTGGGGGAGATGCTCAGGGGCTCACCAGTTGTCTGCCGCGTGGTCAATAGCAGCCTCCAGGAGACCCAGCTTCTTGAGCAGTCTGACGGCAGCCTCTCCGCCCAGGCTCTTGGCCCACAGATAGGCCACGTGCTTGTGGGCATTGGCTCCACCGTGAGTCTTGGCCACCTGCAAAGCAGAGGCACCACGTGAGCTGCAAAGCAAGGGTGCATGGCCACCTCCTGCTCGCCACTGAGTGATCTTCTCTTTCTGCTCCAGAACAGGCACTTGGCCTTGGTTTTGACAAGGATCGGGGAGCTGTTCTTGAACCGGAAGAGGGCTAAGGCCCAAGGAGAATTTTTTTTTCCTTTTGGGGTCACACCCGGCTGTTCACTCAGGAATTACTCCTGGCAGTGCTTGGGGGACCATATGGGATGGTGGGAATCAAACCCAGGTTGGCCGCATGCAAGGCAAATGCCCTACCTGCTGTGCTATTGCTCCAGCCCCCAAGGATAATTTTGGCCTTCCAGGAAGTCTTAAAACTGGAGGTGAAATTGTGTGTATAGATATGGTTTTCAAAGACACCAAAAACTCATTGTTTTAAGAGAGAGAAAGTTGGGGCTAGAGACATGGTACAGAGGGTAAAGTGCCTGCCTTGCATGCAGCTCACCCAGGTTCAATTGCCCACATCCCATATGGTCCCTGAGCCCCGCCAGGAGTGAGCACTGAGTATCCCTGAGCACTGAGCCAGGGGTAATCTCTGAGTATCACTGGGTGTGACCAAAACACCATAAAAAAAGAAAAAAAGGGAAAGAGGGAAAGAGGGTTGGAGGCGCTCAATGTGCTGAGCACAGACCCAGCGTACAGGAGGCTCAGGTTCTATTCCAGCACTGCAGGGGCCCCAGTGCCGCTGGGAGCTGAGAGCACAGAACCAGAAGTAGCCCACAAACACTGCTGGGTTTAGTGATCAAAACAAACAAACAAAAGAAACAAAGAGTGGGAAAGAAAGAGGGAGGGATGACCCCTCAGAGTGGCCTGGCCCTCTTACCCTGTAGGCCTCTTCCCAAAGTCCACTGGACCGGTACATGTTCACTGTTGCCTTCCATTCCTGGGCCTCCAGGTAGTGGTACTCCGCCTCCTGCAGGCGGCCTTCCGCCTCCAGCTCCTATGGGAGGGAAGGTGGGTCAGCTTCAGGGGTGGGGGGTGAGATGTTGCCTGCGCACAGTTGCGGGAACAGAAGGGCTCACCTTGCCCAAATGTAGGTGAGTGTCGCTGAGGAGATCAGGATGGTGCTTCCCTACTAGGCGGATCATGTCATCGTACAACTTGTGCTTCTTGAACATGGTGATGGCGAGATCGGGCTCCTCCACGGTCACATACAGCCTGGGTTGGGGAAGGGAGAAAGATGGTGGCCTCCCAGCCCCAGCTCCAGGTGTGACTGTCCCGCCTCTGGGTGGGGGCACAAGACCCCCAACCCGCACTTACCTCTCGGCCTCACGGTACTTGCCCTGCTTCTCCAGCTCCTGGGCCTGAGTGATGTACAGCACTGACACATCCTCGGGCCTCATGCACTTGAGCGCCAGCTGTGGACACACGGGGCAGAGGAGCCTCAGAGCCTGGAAACTCAGAGCCTCTTTCCAGCAGCCACCGTGGGGTCAGAGCTTGCCACGCGCAGTTCAGTGAACTCAGCGTCCGTGAGGGACAGTCAGAACTCTAACCCACTGAGGAGGAGGCGCCGAGGGGCCTGGGGCCAGTGCTCCTCTCCTGATTCCTAGAAGCCGGCCAGCCTGGGCCTGGGAGCGTGACCCGAGGGCCTGAGGTGACTGGAGGTTTTAGGAGTACATTTCCAGGCCCAGCTCCCCAGCCCTGTCTCCACAGCGAGTGATCAGGGTGGCCCGGCCTCTCTCCGGGTCATCTTCCTCATCTCGGGAACCCTCGGAAGTGGGTGAGGAGAGGTGAGGGAAAGCGATGCAGGAGCCTCCTGCACTCTCCACCTTGTGGGCTTGCTCCCAGCGGCCGGCCTGTGTGTACATGTCGATGGCATCTTTTGTGCGGTCACCCTTCAAGTAGAGTTCCTCTGCAATCTGTGGAGACAAGGGGCAGGTGCACAGGGTGAGAGCAACAGAGGTAGAGCACCGGGAGGAGGAAAGATCACATCCAGTACACAGCAGAATATCATCTGAGAAGATGAAGCCATGCAATCGGCTGCTCTGTGGCTGAAGCTGGAGCGTTTCGTGCTAGCGAAAGGAGAGGGAGAGGAACAGACACAGAATGATGCCCCTCACGTGCCTCATAGGGGCATAAGATAACACGGTTGGGGACTAACAACTGCCCAAAGGCAATAGCAATGAAGAGCAGAAAACTGGTCTTCAGTAGGACACAGGCCAATGGGCTGAGGCTGGGCGACAGGTCAGGGAAGGGAACACCAGGACAATGGAGGGAAACAGCGAAGGAAACTGAGGGGCGGGAGAGAAACTAGGATCTTAGAAGAGGGAAGTAGATACTTTTGAAGGGATTGGTGTTGAAACATTGTATGCCTGAAACTCAGTCATGAATAACTGTGTAGCTCTGTCATTTGTGGTCATTCAATTTTCATTTTCTATTTTTAAATCTTTTTTATTGAATCACTGTGGGATACCCTTACACAGCTGTTTCTGATTGGATTTCCGTCACACAGCGTTCCAACACCCATCCTAGAATCCGTGTCTGCAGGTTCCCTCTCATCACCTCCCCTACCCCCACCCCCCACCTGTCTCTATGGCAGGTGCTTCTCCTCTTCTCTCCTCTCCTCCCCTCCCCAATGCACAGGGGTTCCTCCTGGCTCTGCACTCAGGAATTACTCCTGGTGGTGCTTGGGGGACCATATGGGATGCTGGGAATCGAATCCCAGGTTGGCCTCGTGCAAGGTAAATGCCCTACAATATTTTTAATACTTTTAAAAAGGGTGAAATAAAAGGGATCAGGGACTGCAGCAATAGTCCAGTGAGGAGGGCGTTTGCCTTGCACGCAGCTGACCCGGGTTCGACTCCCAGCATCCCATATGGTCCCTTGAGCATAGCCAGGAGTAATTTCTGAGTGCAGAGCCAGGAGTTAATCCCTGTGCATGGCTGGATGTGATCTCCCCCACCTCACACACACACACACACACAAAATGAATGAAACCTCCTGAAAGGAGCTGAGTCTGGGCTACCATGGCTGGATAAAAACAGGGTATCCTGGATCTTCTGGTGCTTTGTCAAAACAAGGGGGCCCAGGACATAGGATGGTGACTGGGCCACGTGTCTAGTATGTGCTCGACCTGAGTTTAAATCCTGATACCACCTGGACCTCACTGGTGTAGGCCTGCTTCCCCTCACTCTACAGGGTCCTGGGTAACCAATACCGAGGAGCTGAGCAGTACCTTAGCCTCAGACTACTGCATCGAACCAAGAAATGCCCAAGCCTTAGGCTTCCTGAGCACCACTGGGAGGTTCCAAAACAAGTAAGGAAGACCAGCCCCAAATGCTATGAGAGGATTCAGTGGGGGTATAAAAGAGCCTCCTGAAGGCCAGAGAGAGAGTACAGCAGGCACAGCACATGGCCTGCATATGGCCAACGTGGGTCAGAGTCCCAGCACCCCATAGGGTTCCTGAGTTCTGTGAGGAGTAAGCCCTGAGCACGTCTGGCTGTGCCCCAAAAATCAAAAAATAAAATGGCCTCACCATTTGGCCTACAAGGCAATTCTTTGCTCAAAGAAATTTGTGGAAAATTGTTCCTGCCACTGGAAAGAGCTGGAGACCCACTGATGGATCGGGGAGAAGGCTGCGTCAGGGTGGCGTGCAGTGGGGAAAAAATCTCTGAGGAAGAAGCTTCTGGCTTCCCCAGTGGGGGCAGGTGGCATCATGGGGGGAGGCAGCTGGACCCCAGAAAGCCAGCCTGCCTGCCCTCCTGTGGCCTGCCTTCACCCACTCCTTGTGGCCCCCTGCATCCCCTCCACATGGTCTGCCTGCACCCCTCCTCCTGGCCTGACACACAGCCTAAGGCTGCAGCAGCCTGGAGCTTGCCTCACCTCATACTCCTGCAGAGATGCGTAGTGCTGGGCCACACGAGGATAGTACTTGGACGCCGTGTTCTGGTCCTGGAGATCTAAGATGTAAATCGCCTTCTTCCACTGGCGGGCACCCAGGGCCGCCTCAATCGCCTTAATGGAGCATCTGGCACGGTGGGCAGAGGTGGGGGTGGGGGGAAGAGGAGGTGACTGAGGGGGAGACATCCCAGGCCCACTGCAGCCTCCACTGGCTGCCTGCCCGTCTTTGACCATCGCCTCACTCATGCCCCGTCTCCCGTGTACCCCACGTCACCCTACCTAGCTTCTATGTAGTGGTTAATGGCTGCGTCAAGCTGCTTCTGCTGCACCAGGTGGTCGCCCCACGCCTCCTCCAGGCGCACCACTTCAACCGGGAAGGCCAAGCGCGCCAACTCCACCGCTGCCAGGGAAGAGACGGGGAAATGAGTGATGGAAAGAGGTAGGGAGTGGTGCAAGACAGAATGGAAACAGTCCCCGCCTCACAGCAGATGCCCCCAGATCAGCGCCAGGGCCATGGGATGAGTCTATGGGGTGGCACCGGCTGGTGCGGGGGCTGGCACCTTTCATGAATGCACCGCCTTTACAGTAGCACTCCAGGGCCCGCTGTGGATTTCGAATCTTCTCAAAGAGATCCCCAGCCTGAGAAACAAACAGAATGCAATGACAATTCTCGGGACCCCAAGACTCAAGGGTTGGCCCCCAATTCCCAAGGTGGAGGAAGGGCCAGGGGGCCGTACCCGTTCATACAGCTCGCCCTTGATGAGGGCGGTGGTGATGTGCCCCACCAGCTCCGTGTTGGCCAGCAGCTCCTCCCGGGTGAGCACTAGCCGCGCGGCCTTGGCAGGGAGCCCGGCTTTGAGGTAGAGGCTGATGGCTGCCAGCCCATCGCCTTGGCTCTCCTGCAGCTCCCCGGCCCTCTCCTCCTGCTGAGTGTCCATCAGCCACTGGTAGTAGCCCCGGCGCAGTTTCTCCAGGGCGGGGTGCCCCTGGGCATGCAACAGGAGGGCGTGAGGGCTATGGGATCACAGCGCCCCTTCCCGCCCTGCTGCCTCCCAGGCTTTTCCAATCCCACTGCAAGACACACGCCACCTTCTCGGTTACCGCGGCTGTTCCCCCACCCCAGTGCCTGCAGCAACGGGGGTCCAGCAGCCTCCACAACACCAGGCGACTGGGATATGGAATGGCTGAGGTGAATGCAGCTGGTACCTTGGCCTCTGCCACAGCAATACACTCATCCCAACGGTGCAGCTCCTGGTACATGTTCATGGCTTCCTCCACAGCGTTCTAGAGGGACGTGGGGGACACCAAGAGGTGAGGATCAAAATCGGCTGGGAAGGCCACCTAAACTGGCTTAAAGCGCCAGCTCGAGCTTGATCAAAGAGCCTTGGCCTTACTTCCTACATGAGCCGAGGCAGGTTTACTGCGAAAATAAAGGCAGCTCAGCCTTTGGGCCCATTATCTGCACCAGCCCCTTCCAAAGCAATTTTCCAGAGAGAGGGTACCTCAAGGTGGATAGGGCATAGCACCCTCTACCCCCACCAGAACCTGGCTGACCTCCAAGGAAGGCATGAACAGGTTCAGGGTGGGGTGTGACGGGGTTGTCAGAGAAGGAACTGCATGGTGGAACAGGAGGATAAGAAGGAGTGGAAACAAATGATCTTTCTACAAGTTCTCCCCAAACTTTAGGAAGCTCAACCTCTTTTCCTGAGTTTTCACTCCCCTTCTCTCTGATTGCCTCTTTCCGTTACCTGTTCCAGGAAGATCATTTCTGCTAGTTTGTAGTTCTTCTCCAACATGGCGAGACGTGCTCGGACCTGATAAAAGTCCGTTCCTTCTCCACCCTGTGGGGGAAAAGGGGATTTCTGCCCGCTGTGCCAGGCCTGTGGGCACCTCTCTTTCTGTGAGCTGAGCCAGGAAGGCCAGAGGGAGGTGGACATAAAACTGGAGAAGCTAAACTGCTTCTGCGTTTGGAGGTTGTGATCTGAGGATGGCAGAGGGCATACCAGGATGGCAGATGGTAGAAGAAATGCCAGGAAACGCGGGGCAAAGTGTGGCTGAGAGATCAAATTAAGCAGGAGGAAAATACTTGCATATTCCCGAGACACTTGATCTGCAATTTCATTGGTCTCGTGCAGGAACCGAGCTTTTGCTACATGGCCCAAAGCAGAAAAGCACCTGGAGTACGGAAATAGTCGTGGAAAGGTGATCAGGTCTCGGTGACACACTAATGCTACAGACACGCTCTGAGTGGCTGTTAATGGGGGAACTGGCCCTCCACTGTACACGCAGAGGTCACATGGACCAGACAATCAGGGGCAGCTCTGAGTGAGCTTACCTGGAGCTACTCAGCATCTCATCTGGGAGGATGCAAGAGAAAAGGGTGGTATTATGGGCAGGAACCAAGAGGACTGGGCTAGATGGTACTGTGGCAGGGAAGGAGCGGGACTTGTACGCAGCGAACCCCATTTCAATCTCCGGCACCACACACAGTCCCTGAAACCCTGCCTAAGCCTTAGCACAAAGCCAGGAGTGAGCCCTGAGCACTGGCAGGCAAGGCGCACACATCTTATTCCAGGCAGAGGAAGTAGTGGATTGCAAGGCAAAAGGCCTCCCTGCCATACTATCATCACTCCAGCCCAAGTTTGAGATTTTGTTGTTTATTTGTTTTTGTTTTCTAGGCCACACCTGGCAGTGCTTGGGGTGTCCCTCAGCAGTTCTCACAGAACCCAAGCTTCTGATATGCTGAGCAAATGCTCAGCCCTTTGGACGATCTCTCCAGGCCTTTGTTTGGGTTTTGTTTTAGAGCACTGCTGAAATGGTCCTTTGTATACAGCCAGAGGGGTTCGGGAAGCCATGTGGGGCTGGGGTCAAACTCTAGGCATGTGCTCCAGTCCCTCTCTGCCCCTTTTCGGTGTATTTTAAAGAAATGCCTTCGCCACTGTGAAGCAAATGGACTGTGAGGCACCAGAACAGCCCCGAGGGGACTGATCACAGGCTTCTGGAAACTGCCCTTGGGAAAGTGTGCTGTTCTGCCGGGGGGGCTGCGGGGGAAGAAGGGGGCAGGACAGGTAAGTGATCACAAGTTCTAAAGGCCCCTGATCTGGGCCTCTCAGACCTGCTGACTGTGAAGCTGAGGGGGAAGAGGGAAAGTGGGGTGGGTATGAGAAGAGGGACTCCGGGCGGGCTCTGGTGGCAAATGTAGGTGGTCAGCCTAAGGGACACTACCAATACACAGGACACTCGCTGCTCTTCCCCCACACTGTTCCCGTTCCAGGAGGTTCTCACCAGTTTCCTACTCGTTTTGTTTTATTTTATCCTGTTGGGGGCTACATGTGGCGGTGCTTGGTGACTACTCCTAGCTGCATGCTTAGGACCGAGCTCGGGTGGTGCTCAGGTGGTGCTGGGGATTGGACCAGGTCAGTGCACACAAGTCCCTTACCTCCTATTCTATCACTCTGGCCCTCCTACCCACCCTGCACTGTGCAAATGGAGACACCAAGGCCTGGAGAGGCAAAGTAACTTTCCAGGTCACACACGCTGTTTAGTAAATGGAGCCGCCGTTGAGTCCCAGGTGCTTGGAGTCCCAGGTCTGTCCATCTAGGCACAGTCCCACCTCGGACACTGAATGGACATGTGCTGCAGGGATTGTGGGGTTACAAACGTGGAAAGGGGGAGCTTAGGTACCACAGGAGAAGCCCACAGCCCAGGCATGTATAGGGAAGATTTGGCAACAGCCGTGGGCACGCCGAGGGAAGCAGCGCCTGCCCACTGACTGAGGGCAGCGGCCCACGGGGAAAGGGCCCCGCGACTAGCCCATTTCCAGCCTGGTGCCCTGCTTCCACCTCTCCATCTCACCTCTCGGCAATGTGCAGCTGCCTGGCTTCGAGTGCCAGTTTGCTCAACGTTTTCCACATCGCCTCTGTTTCTGGGGTCATTTCCAGTGTCTCCAAGAAGGCAGTGGCCCTGGGGAGGTGGGAAGCAGAGCCCAGGAGGAAGTCAGGCTCAGGAAGATGCTGGACTCTGGGGGCAGGGCAGGGGAGGCTATGTCCAGGTTAATCCTGACCCTTTGTATCTAACCGCCCCTGGGTAGCTGGGGCCCAGTGTTATACCCCTCCCGACACCCTTCCCTCAGAACCAAACTCCCCTCCCTCACTGGCTGGCACCCTGCCCCTCACCGGGTGTAGTCACCGTCATCAATGGCTGTTCCAAACTCGATAAGGCCCTCATCCAGGGTGTAGGCCACTGTGGTCACTCCTTCGGTCACCATTACCTCAGTCTTGCCCCCACCCCGCTCCAGTCCTATAACATCACCCTGTAAAAAGTCAATCCCCCCACCCCAGCCCGCCAGATTCCAGGTTAGGGTCTCCTCTGATTCGCTGCAGAGGAACCCCTAGCCCAGCCAAGCTCACAAGCCCCTCCAGGGACTGGCATGGCCCTTGTTTTCCCTGCACTTGTCTATGCAAATACACCCCTTATCTCTGGAGCCATTCTGAGATTAAAGTTCACTCGTGGCTGCTGGTCCTGTAAGCAGAGACCTGAGCACAGCCTCTGCTTCTGCTCCCAGCATGGCCACCAGGTAGGTTTCACTTTTTAAGAGTCTATTTTTTGGGTTTTGGGGTGATACCCAGCTGTGTGCGGGGCTTACCTGCGATCTATAGTCAGAGCACTCCTGGAGGGTGGTGGGGAACCTTGTGTGTGCTAGGGGTGCAAAGTGAGCCCCGTGCCCGCTGCACTATCTCTCTACGCCCTAAGCCGACATTTAAAGTAGCCTTGAGTTTCCAGGGCTGCATGAGTGAGCGAATCTGCGTAAGACCCTCATGCCTTCACTGAGGACAGTGGCTATGCCTGGAATAATCTTTCTTCCTGCTTGCTGGAAATCTTCCATTTCCTACACCCGCTTCTGGCATCATACTACTCGCTACATGGGATACTGCAGAGTCATGAGTTGCTTAAAAGTCAATTCAATCTTTCGTCTCTGTCTCTCCCTCTCTTTTTCTCTCTGTTTTTCGGCTTTGGGGCCACACCGAGCAGTGCTCAGGGCTTATACCTAGCTCAGGGATCACTCCTGGCAGAGCTCAGGGGACTCTATGCTGTGCCAGGGACTTGAACCCGGGTCAGCCACATGCAAGTCAAGCACCCTGCCATTATACTAACTCTATGACCCCAGATTTCTCAGTTTAGATGAAAATTTATTTGTGGGCCCACACCTAATGTCGCTTAGAGGCTACTCCTGGCATTCTGTGCTCTGGGGATCATGGGGTACCCAAAACTGAACCCCAGTCACTAGAATGAAAAGCATACTCTCTGCTTATTGAGCTATTTTTCTGGCACCTAAACGAGCTTCTTCAGGAATAAAAGTATACTAGAACAGTGCTCTAAGATGTGGGGAAGGGGGGACATGGCACTCTAAATGGTGGGCAGATAAATGTCATAGCAGTGATGGCAGTATATATAGAATAATACTCTAGTACTTTAAAAATAAAATGCAGAGCTAATCATGGTCAAAAATATATTGGAGGGAGGGGGGCATGAAGAATCAATGATGCAAAAAGAAAGGGTAAGAAAAGAAGCTGGTGCCTTGGTGGGAAATTCAAACACATTTTGTCTAGATAAAATAATGGGCCAGAGAGATAGTGCAGCTGGTCGGGCACTTGCACCAGGAGTGATGGATGAGTGCTGATCCAGGAGTAACACTGAGCACTGCTGGGTGGGGTCCAATAACCATCATCATCATCATCATCATCAATCATATCATCATCATCACCATCATCATCATAACTAATTTTGGGGACAAAGAACGAGAACTATGGGAAAGTGAAGGTCATCAAAGCTGAAGGGTTTTGTTTTTGTTTTCACACCCAAAAAAAACTCTGAGTGGTGCTCAGAGTTTACTCCTGGCTCTACACTCTAAGCCAGGAATCACTCCTAGTGGAACTTAGGGGACTGTCTGGGGTGCCAAGGATCAAATCCAGGCCGGTTATGTGTGTGCAAGGCACTCTACCGGTTGTACTATTGCTCCAGCCTGGAAGTCAAAAGTTTAAAAGTCCTTATATTATTCATGGCAGAGGGGGGAGCCTAATGTTGGCTAAATTTAAGCTTTGGTTACATAAATGCAAATTTAAGGGTCTACAGAGCTAGTACTGCACATAAGGTGCAGGTAACCCTGGGTTTGATTCACACACCACGGGGTGTGAAAATAAAAACAAAACCCTTCAGCTTTGATGGTCTCACCCTTTATGGTCTCCCAAGCCCTGCCAGAAGTGATTCCTGACTGTAGAGCAAGAAAAGGCCAAGGAACAAAGGATGTGGTCCAAAACCAAAACAAAGAAATACAAGTAAACTTAAATACAAGAAAACCATAACAGAAATAGGATGTGGAATCTTCATATCAAAAAAGTGGGGCAAAAGGGGTTGGGGTGATAGTTCAGTGGGTAAGGCATTTGCTTTGCATGCGACTAACCCGGGTATAATCCCCAGCGCTCCAGGTAGTGCCTGGACCACCACCAAGAGTGATCTCTGAATACAGAATCAGAAGTAAGCCCTGATCCCAAAACCAAAAAAAAAAAATAAATAAAAGAGAGAGGGGCATGAGAGTTGAGTAAGGCACTTGCCTTATATGCAGCCTACCCCAGTTCAATCCCCGGCACCTCATATGGTCTCTTGAACCCATCAAGGAGAGATCCTGAGCACACAGCCAGGAGTAAGCTCTGAGCACAGCCAGGGGTGGCTCCAGAACCAAAAAAAAAAAAAAAAAAAAAAGAGAGAAAGGGAGGGAGAGGGAGAGAGGAAGAGAGGAAGAGGGAGGGGGAGAGAGAGAATGTGGGAAGATGTCCAGCTCAATGGTAGACTATAAGCCTCACACTTTCCCTCCTCACTGCCCCAGACATCTCAGCCCCCAAAGTAGCTGCAGTTTCCATGGTGCCCCCTAGATTCCAAAAGATGGCTGGGCATGCATGGGGTTGGTGGGAGTAGAATAGGTTACAATGTGCAGTTTGAGAAACTCTGATGGTCTAAAACTAGAGATCAGTACACAAGTGATGACAGAACTGCCTCTCCTGGTGGGATCTTACAGCCTGAGAGAATTCTCCACGATGACATGGTGAATTCTTGAACGTACTGGAGTTGCACCCCAGCTCCCGGATCTCCTAGAAGGTCTGGAGTGTGAGAGGACCTTCCTCAGCCTGGCCCATTATGGGGAAGGGGTTGGAGCTTGACTAGGGAACTATAATAAGTCACCATGATAATGGGCTGTGGGCAGAGGAAATCAAATAACTGTCAATCTCTAGGGTACCCTGGGGCCAACATACCCGGATAGAGGACATGGTGACCCTCTCAGGTGCTTCAATGTTGTACCACACACACAAGTTGTTTCGGTTCTGAGCCACCAGCACATCGCTTCCAGGGACCCACTGCACGTAGGAGCAGAAGTTGAGGATCATTGTCTTAGAGCAGCTTTCAATGTCATACAGATGCAGCTGGAGAGAGGAGAGGTGGAAAACACTGTGAGAAGGGGCAATGGGGCCTCTTGGGATGCTGATCGCTCCCCTCCTAGTGGGATGTAATGAACTAAACCTACAGTCAGGGACACACTGAATTTCACTGTTTCCATTCTCTGGTGTGGGCAATTTGAACCCAGGTCACAAGCATGCACAGCAACAACTGGGTGACTGAGCCACATTTCCAGCCCTGCCTGCTAGATTTCAAAACAACCCTTGTTGGTTATCTTGAGTTGGAGAATCCTGACTCAACAAGTAACAGATGACAGATCAGGAGCCTTCTTTTTTGGAATCAGCTGCCCCCCAATTTGGGGTGTGTAATTCCTCTTTCATTCATGGGGCACTCTCCTCTCTCTAAAGCCCGTGTTCTCTCTTGAGTGCATTAGCATCTCTTTCCCTTCTCATAAAATTTCTTTCAAAAAGAAAAAAAAAATGACCAAAAGAGCAAAGATCTATACCCTAGGCATTCACGTTTGATAAAAACAATACTTGCATTCTTAGAATTAACTCTGGGCCAGAGCTGCCAGTCTGAAGCACATACAGAAAGCCAGAAGAAAAATGAAATGGTCTGGAAATTTGTAATGTGGTCTTTCCATTAAAGTGAAATATAGTACAGCGGGTAGGGCGGTTGCCTTGCACGCGGCTGATCTGGGTTCAATTCCCAGCATTTCATATGGTCCCCTGAGCACCGCCAGGAGTGATTCCTGAGTGCAGAGCCAGGAGTAACCCCTGTGCATCACTGGGTGTGACCCAAAAAGAAAAAAAAAAAAGAAACTAAAAATAAACAAAACACTGGAAAAGTTCTGCCTCCAAGCTTGCTGGCAGGTGGAGACCTGATCCAGGAAGGCCAGGAGGAGACTGTTCTCAGCACTCTCAGGACTGACAGAGCAGAGCCCTGGAGCAGTATGCTTGGTCAAAGGTCAGCTAGGTATGAGGAAGTTTCACAGGTCACAGACTGAATAGTCAGAGAAACCAACCCCCTAATTCAAGTCTTGACTTTGGTGCCTTCCTGATATAATCTCTTTAATCTTTAAGGCATGCTGGGATGCTACATAAAAGGTTGAGGGCTGGAGTGATAATACAGAGGGTAGGGTGCTTGTCTTGCATGCAACCCACCTGGGTTCAATTCCCAGCACTACAATTCCCAGCCCATATGGTCCCTTGAGCGTGCCAAGAGTGATCGCGGAGCACTGCTGGGTGCGGCCCCCAAACAAAAACAAACAAAAGTTGTTCATTCTTTGGTTTCTGCTATGCTTGTGGCATAGCATGATCCCTGGTAGCACCAAGCACCACACCCTCTACTGCCCAGTGATTAAGGCATTAGTAACCATGCTCACACGGAGTTTCCGATCCCGGAAGAGGAGTTTGTGCCCGGTCTCATTAAGTTCCAGCCAATCCACACGGCTCTCATGGCTGATGGTGCCAATGTTGTAGCCACCAATCAGATCCACTGCAGAGTAAAGGAGACACAGTTAAAAAGAGAGACTAAGGTGGTCATATCCGTGACACACAGTGGTCAAATCCAGGACACATGGTGGTAATATCTGAAACACACAGTGGCCTGCAAATGTAAGGTTTTAAGAATGCTGCATTGGGGACTGGAGCGATAGTACAGCGGGTAGGGCATTTGCTTTGCACACAGCCAACCTAGATTCAATCCCATATGGCCCCCAAGCACCGCCAGGAGTAATTCCTGAGGGCAGAGCCAGGAGTACCCCTGAGCACAGCTGGGTGTGACCCAAAACGGAAAAAAAGAAAAGAATGCTGCATTAACCTAAACACAGGTTCTGTAAACTCTTTCTATTTGTCACCCTTTTTCTTTCTTTTTAATTTTCCTTATTTTATTCTTTTGTTTTTTTTTTGAGATCACATCTGGCTGTGCTGAGGATTTACTCCTGGCTTTGTGTTTAGGGCTCACTCCTTGCAGGGTTGGGAGATCATATGTAGTGCTGGGGATAGAACCCTAGTCAGCTATGTAAAAATCAAGCACCCTGCCCACTGTATTATCTTTCTGGTCCTTTCTAGACAAATGCAACGCAGGTTGAGCACCACCAGAACACCAAGGATTCATCACACATTCTATTTAGACTTGATTTTTTTTTCCTTTTGGGTCAGAGCTGGCAATACTCAGGGGTTACTCCTGGCTTTGCATTCAGGAATTACTCCTGGCGGTGCTTGGGGGACCATATGGGATGCTGGGAATCGAACCCAGGTTGGCCAGGCTCCAGCCCCTAGATTTGATTTTTGGTGGCTGCATATCCAGAGACATTCTATACTGTCACAATTTTCTAAACTCCCACATTAGTTACAAAACTTCATACAGGGTTGCAACTCACCTTTTAAGAAGCGGTGGCCTAGAGTATGTCAATGTAGTATTCAAATGGCCAACACAAGTTTGCTCAGGGGCTTTTATTTTGATTGATTGTTTTTGTTTTGGGGCCACACCCAGCAGTGCTCAGGGCTTACTCCTAACTGCACTGAGGGATCACTCCTGGCGTGGCTATGGAGCGCCAGCGATTGAATCAGTCAAAATCAATCATGCAAGGAAGCACCCTACCTGTTGTACTATCTCTATGGTCCCCTAACTAAAAAAAATATTGTATGGGTTTTGTTTAATCTATGCAATTATTGAAATTAATTCAATAGGGCCAGACTCATCAAGAAATGTGGTTTCTCCAGGAATTCTGGAATTGTCTTGCAGCAGATAAGAACGTATGGTACAATGGGTTTTACTACTCAGGATGTACACTGGGAGGCAGCACTGAGCAAATGAAGGCTGAGCTAAGCACATGAGAGAGAGACCTTGAAGATAAGGGGCGGTCCAAGGCTCTGCCTGCACTTTTGTCTGTGAAAGAAGGGCAGTGGGAGCAAATAGTGTTGAAGGCACATGGATAAAACAGGAGGAACCACGGACTATACGGTTAGGCTGTTCGGTGAGGAGGATTAATATTTTAGTTTGATTCGAAGTTGATATTCAATGAAGATGAAATTTAGTGTCAAGGCCTTGTCCAAAGCCCCCAGGCTTCTCTGCTGTTGCCAACAGGCAAATGGATTATATTATCACCACTGTTAGAGATCTTGCCATTTCTCAGTTCAGCAATCTGAGAGTAAATTAGATGAAAGTTAACGTTATACATTAGAGGGTAAAGAATGGACTCTCGTAAAGGGTTATGCACATGGAAAAAATAAATTTAGATCCCACCGACATGCTCAAAAACAGATTCCTGGGTTTGATCCCTGGCACCCCATATGGTCCTCTGAATCTGTTAGGAATGATCTCTGAGCTCAGAACCTGAGTAAATCCTGAGCACTGCTGGATATAGCCCCCAAACAAACAAAAAACCCACGTGATACAGAGAGACGCTGAATGCAGGCTTGTCATAAAGGAGGCTGGACTTTGAGAACAGCACTGAGTGGACACCTGAACAACGTCATGAGCATTTGCTGAGCTCAGCTAGAGGAGTCCCAAGCACTGCCCCCAGAAAATTAATTTACAAAGAAGTTATACAATGTGGGGTTACAGTGCTGCCCAGAAGGTCAACCTGTACCTGTGGGGCGAGAGCATCAGCAGCCAGATGTGAACCACCTTCGGCTCAGCCTTGCTTCAGAGACCCATAAATAAGTCTTGAGAAAGAGATCAAAATCAGGTCATTTTAGTGCATTCACGGTCATGAATCAGAGACTCACAAATGAATCTTGGAAGAGAGCAGCATATTGCAGAGATGCCTCTGGACCCCAAATATTTATTTTGTTTTGTTTTTTTGCTTTTTTTTGAGTCACACCCAGCAATGCACAGGAGTTACTCCTGGCGGTGCTCGGGGGACCATATGGGATGTTGGGAATCGAACCTGGGTGGGCTGTGTGCAATGCAAACACCCTACCCGCTGTGCTATTGTTCCAGCCCCAGGACCCAAATATTTAAAAAATTTTAGAACTGAAATGTATGGCCACTTTTGCAGCTACACAACACCTAATGCTATTCTTAACAGGCAATACAAAATAAATTATTTAACATCTGCCTATGGGGCAGGCTTGAGTGGTGGTGGGAAGGTGCAATGGTGGTGGAATTGGTGTTGAAATGTTGGTTGTAAACAATTATTGTGAACAACTTTATGAAAATAAAATATAAAAATTTTTAAAAAATGCAATGTGGAGTTTATGCCTGCTTCAGCTTCTGCTTAATCAGTGACTGAATAAATAGTAGTACTCCTACATTTAAGAGAGAGAGAAAAAAAAAAGTGATACATTGGACACCAGAAAAAAAAAATAGTGCCGGGGATATGTACAGTGGCACAGCACCTGTCTCACGCAAACTGAATCCCTGGATTGTTTTATTTAAAAAAAAGTTTCACAATTGAATCCCTGGGTTTGATCCCTGGCATCACAAAAATAGGTAAAATAATAAATTCAATGAAACAAGAGCCAGGCATACATGCCTTATGTGCCTGACCCGGTTCAATCCTCAGCACTTCATAGCCTTCCAAGCATCGTCCAGTCTAGCCCTTGAGGCCTCCAAGAACTGCCAGCCTGAGCAGCACCACATCCCTGGGCTCTAGCATCAAACCATCTGGTCCAGATGGCTGAGCATTGATGAAGTGTATCCTAGAAGTGTATCCTGATGAAGTGTCTCCTGGATTCCCCCAAGAACTCCTTGGGAGGCAATCCCATCCCTCACTTCCACAATAAATCAAATGAAATTTAAAATGTCGCAATACTAAAAGTTGCCTAAAAGAAGAGAGAAGGTAAGCCTAACCCCAATGAAAATAACATTCAAAGACTACACACATACATACACAAAATTTCAGGTCAGTAAGAAAAAAATAACCTATTATAAGTGGGCATGGTTGGGCCAGAGTGATAGTATAGCAGGTAAAGCTCCTTGCATGTGGACAACCCAGGTTTGATCCATGGCATCCCACATCCTATCCCAAGCAAGTCGGGAGTAATTTCTGAGTGCAGAACCAAAGCATCACTGCGTGTGACCCAAAAAACAAACAAAAACCCCCCAAAACTCCAAATGAGCATGGCAATGAGCTGACAGCTCAAAGGAGTAGTCCAAATGGCTAATAAGCAAATAAACAGAGGGTGCAGTATTATTTCACATACTGATCTCACTGGTCAGAACTGTGAGGTCAGGCTTGTTCAAGTACTGAAGAGGATGGGGACAATGGGGACCCTCACTGTGGCAGGAACATCAGCCTCTACGACTGTCTGGGTAGCAAGTTGAACATAACCAATGAAAGTAGAGCTACTCTCTCTCCATGATGCAGCACTTCTGCTCTAAAGATATGCCTGAGAGTACTGTAATATTGTACTGTGAGAAAATCAACAAGTCCATGTCCATTGATACAGCAAAGATGAAATGTCAGGACTGACAGTACTGAGTATGGGTATACAAGTAAAAGTATTAATATGAACAACAGCGAACACTGTACATATGGCACTAGTCATCAGTGCCCAAGTTTATTTATTTATTTATTTATTTATTTATTTATTGCTTTTGGGGTCACACTCGGCGATGCACAGGGGTTACTCCTGGCTCTGTACTCAGGAGTTACTCCTGGCAGTGCTCAGGGGACCATATGGGATGCTGGGAATCAAACCTGGGTTGGCCGCGTGCAAGGCAAACGCTCTACCCACTGTGCTATCTCTCCAGCCCCAGTGCCCAAGTTTTTCATACAAAGTAGGTACCATTTTGGGTTTTGGCTTTTGGGTGACACCTGGCAGTACTTAGTGGGTCACTCCTGGTGGTACTAGGGGACCATATGAAGTTCCAGGAAGTAAATCAAGGTTGGCAGCACTCAAGACAAGTGCATTCATCCCTGTATTCTCTCCCCACCCAACGACGTATTTAAAGGTTTATCGTATCTCCTGTAGGAGTGGGGTCCTTCACTTACCTGGCATCTCAGATACCTGAATAATCTAGCTTCCACAATTCTGTGATATGGAGGCTGTAAACATCTATGTGTGGGGAGGGAGGCGGTTGCTGGGGTTACACCTGGGGGTGCTCAGGGCTTCTCCTGGTTCTGCACTAAAGGGGTCCTCCTGGCGGTGCTCAGGGGACCATTGGCAATGCCGGGGATTAAACCAGAGTTGGCTAAATGCATGACAAATGCCTTAACCATTGTACTATCTCTCTGGCCCCTAAGCATTAATTTTGTTATTTAAAGTACAAGTTTAGGGGCTGGAGCAATAGCACAGCAGGTAGGGTGTTTGCCTTGCACAGGGCCAACCGGGGCTCGATTCCCAGCATCCCATATGGTCCCCCAAGCACTGCCAGGAGTAATTCCTGAGTGCATGAGCCAGGAGTAACCCCTGTGCATCGCTGGGTGTGACACACCCCCAAAAAATTCAAGTTTATTTCTTATTTTCAACTTTCAGGAATTTTGTTTTTCATTTTGAAGTTCACTATTCTCATTTGAAGTTTAGGTGACAAGGTTACAACAGTGATAACTTCCAGAGTCTTGAAGTACAAAGCTACTGCATCTTTACCCAGGACACCCCACCACTGGCCCCACCTTCTTCTAACCTGCCCTTCTCTATCCTAAGAAATACAAGTCCCACTTACCCACAGCAATAGTCTTAATGTCAACAAGATAAGCCAGTTTCTTATTCTCTTCCATTCCGCGTTGATGCCGCTCATTGATCCGGACACTGCAATATGAAGGGGGAGGTCAGGCCAAGCAGGGTTGGGCACTAGGGACATTCATTAAGGGCTCTGAGTAGCCGATGGGATACAATTTTTTAGGGTAATCTGCGAACACAAGAGACAGAAGACTAAAAGGAATTCTTCAGGGTATCAAAGACTGAGAACTTTGTAGGGTCACCTGATGAGATGCGGATTCATGAACTCAGTGCGGACAGAACCCAGGGTGTCATTGCTGCCATATTCCACCAGAGTCAGCTCACCCGCATTGAAGATCATGCACACCTGGGGGTGAAGTGAACCGTTACAGGTAGGAGGCTCTGGCAAGAAACCACGGGGACAGTTACTGTCACTTCAGAAGGACCCTCACTTTTCTTCATGTTGTTTTGGAGCCACATCAGGCATCAGGTGGTGCTCAAGGGCTATTCCTGGCACGGTATTCAGGCCACTCCTAGGACCATGTGGCGCTGAGGACCAAATCCAGCCTTTTGCATGCAAAGCAGATGCTCCAATCTTTTGAGCCATTTCCCCAGACCCCCCCTACTTTTCTCGTCACATTCCTCTGCCTAATATACGTTCCCTGTCAACTCCCCACCTCACCCTTCTTTGGGGCGACCAGTGGTGCTCAGGCTTTACTCCTTGGTGGTGTGCAGGTGCTCATGTGTGGTGCCAGGGAAGGAACCTGGGTCAGCTGCATGCAAGGCCTGTGCTCCACCCCCTGTACTGTCTCTCAGGGCCACTCCCAACTTTTCTCATGTGCTGTCCTTTCCTCACTGCCTTTTCCTGTTGCCAGTCTTTGGAAACAGGAGCTAGGAGGAGGCGCACTGAGAAAGTGATAGCACTCACATTCTCATTTTCAAAGAAGTACTTCTCATTGCCGCCAGATCCTTGCCATGCGACCTGTGTGGAGAGAAGTCAGCAAGAATGAGGATGAGGACAGCATGGAGGGAGTGGCAGGATGAACCTGTGAGAGCTGAGTTTGGGGGATGGGTGACAATTCACGAAAACAATTCTCTGTCAGACTGTGCCCTCATTCCTAGGTTTCTGGGGGATGGCTTAAAGCAGCCCCACAGTGGGGTATGAGAGTCCAAGCTTCTGACCCAAAGGGTCTCCCTCTCTGGAGCCAGGCTGCCTCACCAGGACGGCAGGGCTTCCCATGGGGTTTCCCCTGCTCCCCTTACCTCGCTAAGGCGGTTAGTGTTCAGGTCCCCCAGCAGTAGCGTGTCTGAGGTGTGCGCCACCAGGTACCGCTCCTTTCCCAGGATTTTCACCTCCTCCACCTCGTAACCATAGTGTGATTTAAGAACCACGCGGGTCCCGGATGACAGATTCTTAACAATCACCTGGGAAGAGACAGTCCGAGCTGCTAGGGTTCCCCACATCCAAAGGATGCTACTAGGAATAGGAATGCGACCTCCCATTCTGTAGTGTTCAATGATTTGGAAACGCTTTCATGAACTAGTTCTCTCTCTCTCTCTCTCTCTCTATATATATATATATATACACATATATATACACATATATACACATATATATATTTTAAATTTTTAAAAAAAAATTTTTGAGGGAGTGTAGTTGGCGCTAACCTGGCTGTGCTCAGGGATCACTCCTGGCAGGGCTGAAGGACTCTATGTGGAATTGCGGATTGAATCTAGGCAGCCACATGCAAGACAAGTACCCTATCTGCTGTAACATCTCTTCAGCCCTAAGTTTTTATCTCTTGAAACTTGTAATACATATGATGCAAGTTCTACAAGAAAAATCCAACCTGTCCCCCTATGTTTCTGGAGCTCTTTGTATAAGCACTTAACAACTTTTGCCAGTGAGCACTGTGTTCAGTTTTGACAAGTCTTTTCACCTCTGTTAAAATGATCTCAACCAAGGGACAGTGTGATACAGTCCCTTGACCTCTGCATTCTCAGTGCCTAATTATGCTGGCACACAAAGAATGGATAAATGATTTCGGAGAAAAAGGAAAAACTGAAGAACAAATGAGTAACAGACAAACGGAAAAGATAGAAGATGCTGAAAACAGAGAAAAGTGGGTTCAGGAACTAAGAAACTAGCTAGCAGTGTTGTATACGGTGGGCGGAGAGGCCTAAGACAACAGAATTCATCCTTGTATACTATTCATCAATTCTCGCACTTGAGAGAATATAGGCAAAGAAGTTTATTAATATTTTTTTTAATTTTGGCTTTTTGGGTCACACCCGGTGATGCACAGGGGTTACTCCTGGCTTTGCACTCAGAAATTACTCCTGGTGGTGCTCAGGGGACCATATGGGATGCTGGGGATCGAACCAGGGTCGACTGTGTGCAAGGCAAAAGCCCTACCTGCTATACTATCACTACAGCCCAGTATCAATGTATTTTTTCTGTGCTGGGGATAGAATGCAAGGCCTCCTATGGTTTATAATGTTATATATTAGCTGGAGCGATAGCACAGCGGATAGGGCATTTGCCTTGCACACGGCCGACCTGGGTTCGGTTCCTCTGTCCCTTCCAAGAGCCCGGGAGGATACTGAAAGTATCCCGCCTGCACAGCAAAGCCTGGCAAGCTACCCGTGATGTATTCGATATGCCAAAAACAGTAACAGTAAGTTTCACAATGGAGACGTTACTGATGCCCGCCTCAGCAAATCGATGAATGAAGGGAAGAAAGTGCTACAGTGCTACATATATTAGCAATATAACTAATATGTTATTATATTAGCAATACTGCTTATATGGCTAACAATAGAGTGTATGTTAGCAAAGGACACACTATACTGCTAAGCATATTTCTATTTTTTTCCCCTTTTGGGATTTTAGGCCACACCTACATTGGTTGGGGGTTACTCCTGCCTCTGTGCTCAGGGATCACTCCTGGTGATGTTTGGGGAACCATATGGGATGCCAGAGGTCAAACCCAGGTCCTCCATGTGCAAGGGAAGCATTCTGCCCATTGTACTATTGCTATGGCCTCCAAAGTTTTTTTGTGTGTGTATGTGCTTTTTTGTTTTTGTTTTCGGTTTTGGGATCACACCAGATGTACTCAAGGCTACTCTTACCTCTGAATTCAGAGATCTCTCCTGACAGGGCTGTGGGAGCAGAGGTTCTAGGAACCAAATCTGGGTTGGTTTGCTGTACTATCTCTCTAGTCCCTAAACCAGAAATTTTAGGTAGAAATATGTATCCCTTAGACTTTTTTTTTTCTGGTGGGGATGGGTATGGGTGCAATATTTGGCTGTACTCAGGGCTTGCTTCCTTGTTCTGTGCTCAGGGATCACTCCTGGCAGGACTCAGGGTCCACATGGGATATAGCCCTTAAACCTTTCCTTATAATAAATCAGAAGAACTACAGCATGAACCCAGAATACCCTAGAGGTCTAAATTCACCCTGTGGCTATTTGACCAGAAGGCCAGGGAATAATTACAAGGACAAGTTAGCCAGGGAAAGACCTAGGGTCAGCGGGCTTCAGCTGCTTACCTGGCTGGGTCCTACATATGTCAACTCAAACTTGTTCTTATAAATACTCCTTCGGAGGCAGCAGTCAAACTGTTCCACTCCACCACAGAGTGTGCCCTGGAAGAGAAAGTGATAGCACCCAGGGCAATGTAAATGGCATACCAACTTGGGAAGGTGATCTAGAAGAACCCTCAAAATCTCAGTGCCCAGGATGAGGATATAGTTCAAAGGGCTAGTGTGGTGGCCTAGCATGTGCAGGCCCAAAGTTCCATCCTAGACACTAGCTGGTTCCTGCAGAGCACCTACTGACTAGTACCACTGGACAGAGTATCAGCAGGCTTGGTCATTAGCCCACTATGCACTCCCAACATCTAGGCTTGGAACTGAAAAGCTGGCAGGAAAGGAAAACCTGGACCCCAGATGACAGCTGGTCTCTCTTGGCCTCCAAGAATGAATTTGCTTCCTGTCTTATGTGGTATGTTTTTAGGTTCCAAAGGGAAGGGGAGATTTTCCAGAGTCAGGACAGAGTACTTCAGAGGAAGTCAGGACTGTCCCGTTGTTGGAGAAAACCATCAACGCAGATAGGTCACTAGCACCCACCGCACAGAGTCTTGAGCCATCCCGCTTCCAGGCCAAGGCAGTGACAGTATACAGGTTGGCGATCTCCTTGGGCTTTGCCTCTTCCCAGATGCTTCTTCGTGGGCTCCAGTTAAACACACGAAGTCTGAAACGAAAGAAAAAAAGGACATGGATTTTATTTACTATTATTTTTGGTTTGGGGAGTCACACCCAGTGGTGCTCAAGGCCTATTCCTTGTTCTATGCTCAGATATCACCCCTGGTGGCACTCACGATTATAGGGGGTGCTGGGGAATGAAGCTAGGTTGACCATGTCCAAGGCAAGTGCCCTACCTGCTGGCTTTCTGTCAGCTCTTAGGATGTGGATTTTCAAAGAGAGGCTGAGCAAGAGTGAAAATGGCTAGCAACTGAAGGAAATAGTTCATTTTGATAGTCCATACCCAGCAGAGCTCACGGGTTACTCCTGGCTTGATCTTGGTGGTCATTTCTGGCCATGCTTAGGGGCCCAAGCAGTGCTAGGAATTGGACCTGAGCCTGATGCATGCAAAGTCCGTGCTCCAGCCCTTGGAGCTAGCAACCTGGCCCAGGAAATGATTCCTATATTATCGGAGGCGAGAAGAAATAAAAGTTAACAGACTAGCTGGAAACCTGAAGACCAGATCAGTAGCACAACTCCCGTCTCCCAGGCATGAGGCTCTGAGTCAAGTCCCCAGAGCTGTCCCAAGCTGGGTCTGATCCTAGCACACCTATGCCACAACCAAGTGTGTGAGCTCCAATATGTCAGAGCCAAGAGTGTGCAACCCCGGTGTCAACCAAAGTAGGCTCAAGGACTGTAACTAAAGCATGTAAGTCCCAGCAAGCACCACAGTCAACTGGGAGAGCAGTGCAGTCGAACATGTGACTCCTGGTACTGGAGCAACAATGGAAAGGGGAACCAGAAGGAAAGAATAGACAAGGTAGGGGAGGAGAGAACAAAGAGATTTGGAGGCTATTTGGAAGATCAAAAGTAAATTATGAGTGGAACAACTACAAGGAGATTGTTACAGGTGAGATAAATTACCTGTTAGCTAGCAGCAAAAAAACAAAATAAAGGAAAGAGAAATGCTGGGGGAGGGGGTGGGAGTGTGGTGGAGAGGGGAGGGGTAGGAAAAGGAAAACGAAAAAGAAAGAAGATCAATGTAGGAGTCACAGAAGAAAATAACTGGAAAAGACACATGCAAGATGGAAGGGTCGATCTTCACTTCTATGTTCACTGCAGCACTATAGCCAGAACCACCCCAGGGGGGATAGGGTGCTGTCCCTCCACCTGCTCTCCCTTGGTGGCTCGGTGGCTGTCATCCGCCAAAGGCCATCGGACAGTCAGGTTTGGGCCCACAGTGATGAGACACACGGGGCCTCACGGGATGGGGGTGGAGCCGGCCCTTTCCTCCCCATTCCAATGAGATTCCAAATCGTGGCCCTTGCACGGCCTCTCTGGCTCCTGATCAAGCTGCTAAACGGCCATTACCCCAGAGACTCAGGAACAAATCTCGGAACCTAGCAGGTTTTGGCAGAAATCCCTCCAGATTTAATAGTTAAAATTTTGGAAGTCCAAAATCGTGCGGTCACTGCTGCAGCTGTGTGACATCATATGTTATTCATAACCAGCAATAGAAAACAAATTGTCTACTGTTGCCTTTTTGGCATATCCAAGTGTTAGGGTAAAATCCCAACTAATAATGGTGGGTCAGGTGTCAACATATTGAATGTAATCAAAGGAGAGAGAGTAATGTGGAAATCAACTGCCCCACAGATAGGGAGAGGATGTGGGATGGGAGTATACTGGGGTTTTTTGGTGATGGAGAATGGGCACTGGTGAAGGTACGGGTGTTTCACTGTATGACCAAGACTTAAACCCGAAAGCTTTGTAGCTGCTCTCAGAATGATTCAATAAATAAAATTATAAAAAATATAATTTTTTATAATTTGAGATCTCCAAGACTGCTCGAATTGGGGCTGAGCATCCTCCACCCAGATCCTCCATCTTCCAGTACACAGGGGTCACACCTACCAACTGCCCCCACAGCGCCGTGTAATCCCATCAACGGACAAGATCCAGAGACTATAAAATCCAGCTCCCAGAAGAAAACAGCGCAGTCTCTCCTGCCCCCGTGCCTGGCTGTCCTTGCCGGGGTCCCTTGGAGGGGGGAGTGAGTTTCCCTTCCCGCCCTGAACAGAGCCCCGGCAGCCGAAGACCTCCAGAACCAGCCACAACCATGCTGAGACCACTCTCCACATGCATGAAGGTACCGGCAGAGGAACAAAGGCATGCGGGTCCCAGGGTTGAGATCTCTTCTAAGCCTGCTCGGATCAAGGCGAAGCATCCTCCACCCAGATCCTTATCTTCCAGTAGGCAGGGGTCGCACTCACCAACTGCCCCCCCCAGCGCTGTGTAATCCCATCAACGGCCAAGACCCAGCTCCCAGAAGCACAAGGCCACATTTGCTGAGTCTGGCAAACTCCCCATGGCATACCCAATATGCCAAATACAGTAACAATGATGGGTCTCATTCTCCTAACCCTGAAAGAGCCTTGAATATGGCACTTTTTAAAATCTCAGGGATAGGACCAAGGAGACATTACTGGTGCCTGCTCGAAGCAATTGAAAAACAACTGGATGATCGTGATCATGATAAAAAATAAAAAAAAAAAGTAAGGTGGAGTTCATGCCCAATTCAATCAGCCTAATCAGTGGCTGAATAAATAGTAGTACTCCTATATTAACATAAAAGTATACATATATATATACATATATAGTCAGAATCGGGAAACAACCTGAGTGCCTGAGAACAGACGACTGGATAAAGAAACTGGCACATACAATACTACACAGCCACTAGGAAAAATGAAGTCATGAAATTCACTTATAAAGTTCATGGAGAACATCAAGCTGAGTGAAATGAGTCAGAAGAAGAGAGACAGACATAGAATTATGGTACTCATTTGTGGGATACAAAAAACAACCAACCAACCATCAAAAAACCGTAATTCAAGACTAATACCTAAGGACAGAAGAAATAAGGGCCAGGAGGATCAGTTCACAGTTGGAAGCTTGCCTTAAGTGCTGGAGTAGAAGACTGTTGGGATAGAGAAGGGACCACTATGACAACAATAGTTGAAAATTATCACTTTGGATAAGAACTGCATGCTAAAGGAACAAACATGACAACCTCTCGGTACCTGTATTAGAAACCATAATGCCCAAAAGGAGAGAGAGAGAGAAAAAGAGAAAGAAGAAAAGTGCCCGTTATAGAGGCAGGCTGGGGGTGTGTGGGGTGGTAGGAGGGAAACAGGGGACATTAGTGGTGGGAAATATACACCATGGAGGAATAGATTTTGGATTATTGTATAACTAAAACCCAATCATGAACAGCTTTGTAACTGTGTATCTCATGGTGATCCAATATTTAAAAACAAAACAAAATAAAAAAAAACTACCTAAATGAAGAATAAATACACACAAAAAGACAGAAGGGTCTAGAAAGAACAAGTTTGACAGCGCTGGGAAGAAGTGCTCTGAGGAAGTCAGGGGATGGATCCCAGGTGTTTATCTTATCAACATCTGAGCACATAAGATGTACTCTATGTTAATCTAGTACCAGAGATACAAAAAAGCCCTCTCTTCAAGGGCTTTCCCAAACACAGTACAACATAACAACAGAGCATTAAACCTTAAGGGCAATTAGATGGAAAAAAGGGATCAGGAAGATAGAGCAAGGAGGGTGCCTGCTTTGCACACCATCACCTGGGTTTGATCTCCAGCATCCCATATGGTTCGCCAGAGCACAGAGCCAGGAGTTAGCCCTGAGCACTGCTCGGTGTGGCCCAAAAACAAACAAAAAAGAAAAGAAGTGGAGTGAAGGTGAATTTTGCTAGCAAATCCCAGTAGTGAATCCCAGGGAGAGACAGAGACATAAAAGCACATTGCATTTTTGTTTTGTTTTATGTTAGGGCCAAATCCAGTGGTGCCAGAGATTGATCCCAGAGTTCCCATCTTCAAAGTATACCTGTCAGGGACCTGAGCAATTGCACAGCGGGTAGGGCATTTGCCTTCCATGCAGCCAGTCTGGGTTCGATTCCTGGATCCCATATAGTCCCCGAGAACTGCGAGGAGTCATTTCTGAATGCAGAGCCAGGAGTAAAGTAACCCCAAAAGCCAAAACAAACAAACAAACAAAAACACAACCCCACAAAAAAACCAAAAACAAAACCCAAAAAACAAAGTATACCTGTAAGCCCATTGAGCCATCTCCCCAGCACAAGTATATGGTCATTTGAGAATTCCCTGTGTGCCAAAGGAGATGGTAGAAGCAGGAAGAGGAAAGAGCATAGATTAAAACTTGGGCACTACATTCAGAGATAGTGCGAAGGTTAAAGTATCTGCCTTGCATTGCCTCAACCCCAGTTGAATTCTGGTACCATGGATGGTTCCTGGAGCACTGTCACAGGTCATTCCTCATCAGAGTCCCTGAACATCACACCACCTCCCGCTCCAAAATAAAATAAAACTTGGGCATTGTTGGAGTACAAGGAGTTTAGGTTTATCAGGTTGCACCCATCACAGTACTCCCGAGTCACTCTCATTCCTTTGTTTGTCTGTAACTACTTCTTTGTGCTCTCTTCCCCAACCACTTTGTAAGATCTCATCCTTCTAGGACACTGAACTTGTACTGTAAGTTAATATTGCCTTTCTCCTCTCCTTATGTCTTTAGGATAGTTTTTTTGTATAGATACAGGAAGACAATTAATATTATGCTTTATAACTTAGGATTTAATTGGTTTTGAATATTATTCACTCCTGGGCATCTGCTTTCTCAACTTAAGCCTCAGTTGCCCTCACTTCCTAGCACCCCAAGGGCAGGGTCCCGACATGGGACTGGATGGAACCAGGGCAAGCCAGTAAGTTATGTGCTACCCTGGCATCGTGATGGGCCAGGCCAAGGTGCCACAATCCTTAACTATAGGTTAGGAGTTTGATCATAGGCAAATGGTCCAAAAGTAATGACGAGACTAGGACCCTGCTGCTAGGAATAGGAAAGATATCTGGCCTGAGCACTGCAGTCTGAGATCAAGATGGCCCTAGGAGAGCAATTCTATAAGCTCAAAGTATTTCTTACTGTGTCCATACAAAATGATTTATATTATGTATGCTTATATGTTGGTTGGACAAGGAGAGGAGAAACACATCCAGGGAAATCTGTTCTAGGGTGAGTTGATCTGTCCTAGAAGTAGTTTTCCTGTGTGTCCTGACTAGCTTAGATAAGACTGAACCTTTCTTCCCTTCAAACTGCCTTCAGTAAATGATTTCAGTATATTGAGAGGCAGTTTCCCTTATCTCACAGGAACCTAGCTGGTTTTAGGTATGCAGATCCCAGGTGCTAAACCAGGCCTGATCTTTGAGATGTAGACTCCAAGCTCTAGCAGACTGGTCTTTGATATGCTAAGCCAAGTGCTTGTAGCTAGTAAAAGGTGAGTCCAGGATTACTGGCCTGCAGATGTAAAGAAACAATGTGGATGTAAAGAAACAATGTATGGTTTGCCGCCTCAATGTTCTTTCTGTAACTCCTTTTGATGACATCACTATATTGCGCCCTTTAAAGGTTCCATGATCTATATAAGGGGATTTTCGGGGCTCTCTGGGTGTGCACGTGTTCGAGAGATCCTGGGACCTCTATGACTATGACATACACTTCTTCCATGTAATAAACTGCTGCTAAGACCAACCAGCCAGGCCCTCATTTCCTTCCTTCACCTGAGGATCACCATCGACCTCCCTGGAGTCGGGAAACGGCCTGAGACTACCGACCGCGGGCGGTGGGAGAGATAGGCCACTGCCGCCCCTTTAGCCTGTCGTTTTTTATGTGTTTACACAGGGCATCTCACCAGACTGAAGCACATGCTTTGCATGCAGGAGTCCTGGGTTTGATCCCTGGCACCACATGGTACCCTAAGTACCACCAGGAGTCATCAGAGATGGGAAAAGCTTCTGAGCACCACCAGCTGTGTCCCCAAAAGCAAAACAAATAAAAAGAGACTTGCACATCTTTGAGTCTGGGAGATGGCTCAAAGGGCTTAAGTGCTTGCCTTGCGTCTGGAGACTATATTGATTCAATTTCTTTGCACCTATGGTACCCCAAGCACCTCTCGGAATTCTAGGCCTGGTCCTAAAATAGAAAATTCTGAAAGGGCTGAAGATATAGGAAGCAGGTAAGGCACTTGCCTTGAATGGAGTTGACCAGGGTTTGATCCCTGGCACTTTATATGGTCCCCAAATCACAACTAGGTGTGATCCCTGAATGCAGACCTAAGAGGGAGCCTTAAGCACTGTTATGATGGCCCTAAAACAAAAACAAAAGAAAACCCCAACATAGAAAAATTAAATAATAAAATCTGAGAATCCCTACGCCAGGCAAGTAGCCTTGAATAAAGGGCCCCAGGAATGATCCTTAGCCCCACAAAACCAAACAGAATGCCAAGCATCTTTGTCAGTATACACTGGCTTCTGATCTGGTTGATAAAAACTGGGCTCAAGTCAAGCAAGTCCACGAGGAAAGCAGAACAGAGATGCAGCTGAGACGGGGACTGACCTGTCATAACTTCCCAGCACAACAGACTGGCCCCCAGGACTCGCCGCAGCTGTGGTGAACTCCCGTTCCTGAGGGTCACGGCTGTAATCAAATGTTTGGAGCACATGGCCTTCCTTTCCGTAGGCCACAATCCTCCGGTCACAGCCTGCAGCCACGATGCTGTTGGTTGCCCAAGCTAAGGCATAAGGCGGGCATGGGTGGTTCACCAGCTTCCCCTAAGACCACAGAAAAGGTTGCAATCACTCTGTGGATTCCACTCCAGAAAGTTCTCACTCCTACCTGCCAACAACCTCACTCAGGCCATCCCACTTCACAGAAGTCTTTCTTCCAAACTTTCCCCCCGCCCCCCCCCCCCCATTGCCTCCTAATGTTTTCCCTAACTGTCTTTTGGTCTCCTAGTCACACACAAATGTAGCATAAATCCACATTTACTGACCTTGTGTGCGAGAGAAAATCTGAATGTTCTTGTGAGGTAGAAATTCATTAAAAAGATTTTTGGGGTTGGATTTTTTTGTTTTGGGTTCACACTTTGCAGTGCTCAAGGCTTACTCCTGGCTTTCCACTTGGAAAGCACTTCTAGCAGGGGTTGGGCATCCATATGGGATGCCAGGGATTGAACCCAGGTGAGCTGCAAGCAAGGCAAGTACCCTACTTGCTGTACTTTCTCTCCAGCCCCTCCACACTTATTTCTTAATGTAAGTGATGTGAGCAATAGAGAATTTCAGAGTAAAATATAAATGTTCTCCCTAAATTCCCCACCCCCACATATACACTCCTTTAATTTTCCTATCTTTTTCCTTTCCATCTGGAAAGTAAAAAATCTTTTCCCCCTTTGATTTTTTTTTTAAGAAATGAAAATACTTTTCCCTTTTCATGATTCCCAGAGTCTTTGTCTCCTTTTGTTTTAGGTCCCTTCTATTGGGTTCATTTCCCATACATGAAGGCTTCACTGGGGCTGGAGAGAGAGTACAATGGGTAGGGTGCTTCCTTGCACATGGCTGACCCGGCTTCAATCTTTGGCACTTGCGCCTTGCCAGGAGGGATCACTGAGCAGGAAGCCAAGAGTAATCGCTGAGCACTGCTGAGCGTAGCCAAAAAAAAAAGAGCAAAAAAGAAGACCTCACTTCCTAAACACAACCCCTTATCCTCTGCATCAAGTTTCTCTAGAGGTCTTGTCTTCCAGCTCCTCCCCTCACAGCTCATCTAAATTCTCAGATGATCAACCTCTCTCTTGAGACTTGCTCACCGCCTCCCAATCAAGCATCCATGATTCATACCTGTGACTCTCCAGAGCCTTCATCATCGAAGAAATATCTAACAATGGTGCCATCTGCATGACCAGACAGAATTCCTTTACCAGAGCAACTGAAAATGGGCAGAAAGGAGTGAAGGAGAGAAATACAGAAAGAGATAAGTCTGCCTCGCCAAGGAAGTCACCTCTCTGCTGCTTACCCCCCAGGTATGGTTTCTGCTCCCCGTTCTTCTCATCCTTCTTCCTTCGTCCCCCAGAGCAGATAGCGATGCCCGCTCCCCAACCTTTTCCTACTATTTCCCAGCTTTAGGGATACCACTCATTCTTACTCACTTTGTTGTCAGTGATACCACGTAAGACTCTGTCCCATATATGGTAGATGATTTATTCGTTTTGGTGTTTGCTAAACGAACCTGACAATGGGAGAATGGAAACAGGCTGGTAAGGCTACTTTCCCGTTTGAACTGTGTCCTAAGAAAGGAAAAGAAGAACTAAAACCTATGCATGTGCCCCCAGCACCCACTGACCCTAAGGGAGACAACAAACTCTATTCCTTTCCCCAGAAAAACCATCCCCACCCATCACCCCTCCAGGGTTTCTGCTCCCTCTTTTACCTTCCCTTCAGCCAGTCCAAAGACAATGACGTACTCTGCTGGCCACTGCAGACAAGTAACAGCACTCTGCAAGAACAAAGCAGATGATAATCCGGACCATCACTTTCATCTAACCTGAACCCCAACAACCGAGGTGGGGGACACAACCTGGCTCAAAGGAGGAGAACAAGACAGCAGCATCCTTGCAGCAGAAGGCAGGCTTAGAAGGACTAAATGCAACTCCGGCTTGCATTTTGCAAGTAGATATATGGAAACATGCTTGTCCCCCTGAGCTCCCCAGGACTAGTGAGGCTCTTACCGTCTGGATGAACTTGTTGCAGATGACCTTCTTGTCACCCCTGCCAATGAAAAGCATGTTAAACCCCTTCCACAAATAAACTGCCACCAAGGAGGCTAGAGGGAGAGTAGAGCAGGCAGATAATTTCCCTGACCCAGACATTTCCTCTTGCTCCACAGAAGCCCTGAAGGGAGGTAGAGAGGGAGCCTGAGATACTCTGGAACAATAACAAAGATGCACTATGGCTGGGGGCGACCCAGGAACTTACATGGGCCTCCTTGTTGCCCTACACTGGAGGAATGGGATTGCAGAACATATGGAGCTGAGAAAGAGGACAAAGCCAACAGCCACACTGGGGCTCTGTGTTGTCTTGGTTCCCCTCCCCACAGAGGGACTTCTTCCCTCTCAGTCTCCATCCTCACCAATCTTCTCCAATCTTGTAGACATAGATGATGTTGTCAGTCTGTCCTATGGCAATCTTCGTGGAGTCAGGAGAAAAAGCCATACCCTTCACCATGTAGCTCTTCCTGCCATACTAAAAGTTACAACGAAAGAAAAAGAAGTTAGGGCTAGACATGAAAGAGAGAAAAGATTCAGTATGTGGCTCTAAACGCCTGGAGAGGTTCAGACTGAGAAAAGAAGAGGGTCAGTCCTTTCCCATGCTTATAGATATGACTGTGAAGCCAGTGGGGGTGTTTCCCAGGGTCAGAAGGCCCCATCAGCAGGGTTAGGGAACTCTCTTCACCTTCATGTCAGCTGGTTTGGTAGAGAATTTATCCCTTCGTTCCCCATGCTCATCATACAGCAATACCACTCGATCCACTGTGCACACAGCAAACTTGGCATTGTTCTGTGACCAGGCCATGCAGGTAACCTTTGCAGCTCCATCCTGTGCAGGCAAAGGATTTTTGTTTACAACAGTAAGTGTAAATAATGATTATTTACAACAGTAACCAGATGCTGGTCTAAGAATGCTAAAAGCACACCTAATTCCCGTTACAGTTACAGCAACTTTAGCTAATTAGGCTCCTATCACAGTCCTGATATGATCACAGACATGCCACTGATCCATCCTGGTCTCTTAAGGCCATAAAAACCTAGACCAAGAGAACAAAATGCTACTAGACCCCTATAAAGTAAATGCATTAAGAGATCACATGATAAACAAACTGTACCACCGTGTTCCTGGAATGGCCTTCTTATTCCCTCAAATCTCAGGTCTGCAGCCGAAATCATTTCAACTGATTGAAAAGTTCTGGTCTTTAGCTATTCCTTCAATTACTATTTTTGAGTAATTTAGTGAGAAAGCCATTTGAGAGGGAGGCTGAGAAAGAGAGAAAACAAAACATAGTCCGTGCCCAAGGATCAAATAAGGTGGTATAAAAACCAGAAGCCCACAGGAGACATATAAGGTTTAGGCAGTTTGAGATACTTTTTACGTTTAGATGATCCACTCGGAGTTTTGAGGAATGGATATCTGAGCAGGGAAGTTATCTGAGGGAGATGGGATGACATGAATAGCCGTGAGAAACAGTAATTTAATTTAGTGGAAATTATCTTGGAAATAGTAGAATAGAGAAGGCAAAGCAGGAAAAATAGAATGAAGCCAGCTCAGAAAGGGTTTTTAAAGCTTGGAGGTGTTTAGGCACATTTGGAAAGAGAGAGTCAACAGAAGTTGTAGACTAGGGAGTAAAATAATCAGAGCTGACTTGGATAAATAATGCTATTTGGGGAAAGGGATGGATTCACCCCAGGTGATGCTCAGGGGCTCCTCCCAGTTCACTGCTCAGGATCTTTTCCAGTGGCTGGGGAAGGTGGGATACATTGTGTTCAGCCTAAGGAACTCTCTCTCCAGACCCCTCCCCGGCTTTTTCTTTTTTTCTTCCTTTCTGGATCATACCCAGCGATGCTCAGGGGTCACCCCTGGTTCTGCACTCAGGAATTACTCCTGGCGGTGCTTGGGGGACCATATGGGATGCTGGGGATCGAACCCGGGTCTGCCGTGTGCAAGGCAAAAGCACTACCCGCTGTGCTATCGCTCCCCCCACCCCCTTTTTCTTAAAAGCTTTTGGGCCACACACGGTATAGCTCAGGGGTTACTCCTGCACTCAAGTATCTTCTGGTGGGGACCATATAGGATGTTAGAGATCAAAAGCAGGTTGGCTGTGTGCAAAGCAAGCACCCTACCTATTGTATTATCACTCCAGTTCCTCCCTTTTTTTTTCTTAACTACTCATTTCACAGAAGTCCGGTTAAAAGTGATCATTTTCCCAGTGTATTACTCTTACCATGTCTGAGCTTTCTCCCACCAGCCCTGATAACCTGTGGTTCTATCCTGAGGGCTACTTGCTTTGAAATTTTTAAAAATGCTTGCTTCCATTCCAATTTTTAAAAAATTCTCAGTATCCCTAAATTCCCTTTTTATTTTTAAAAATTAGGGGGCTGGAGTGATAGCACAGCAGGTAGGGCATTTGCCTTGCATGTGGCCAACCCGGGTTTGATTCCCAGCATCCCATATGGTCCCCTGAGCACTGCCAGGAGTGATTCCTGAGTGCAAAGCCAGGAGTAACCCCTGTGCATCGCCAGGTGTGACCCAAAAAGAAAAAAAAATTAATGAGTCACTGTGAGATATACATTTACAAGCAATTCATGGTTGGGTTTTAGTCATACAATGTTCCAACATCCGTTCCTCTACCAGTGTACATTTCCCACCACCACTGTTCCCAGTTTCCCTCCAGCCACCTGCCCTGCCCCCTCTCCCCGCTTCCAACTGTTTTAATTACCTAGGCTCAAAAGCTCTGATTAAAAACATGGCTTCTTTTCATCATTATCCCACCTACATCTAAAGTCAGAAGGAAAAAGTTGTTTTCATTAAAATTTTTAGATCAGACCTGAGAGACAGCACAAGGGGTGAGGATGAGCAGAGAGCCAGGAGTAATCCCTGGGCACCAATGAGTATGGAAGGAAAACAACCCCTCCCCTTCCTGCTCCCAAAATCCTTCAGTGAAATTCTGCTAAGTGTCACACCATCACTATCAGCCTCCCACTCTTGAGCCTATCAGATGAGAAGGCTCAAGGGGCCTCAATGGCTGTTGCTCACCACCATGCTTCAAAGCTTTATCCAAGTCCTGTGCATTTGGCCCTTCCCTGCATGGTGACATCATCGTGTTTGAAAGTGTGAAAAAGGGATTCATGTCCAATTATTCCATTAGGGCAGAGGATTTTTTGTTTGGTTTTGGATCACACCCAACCATGCTCAGGTTTTAATCCTGGCACTGCACTCAAGGATCATTCTTGGCAGGGCTTGGAGGACTGTATAGGGTTCTAGGATTCAGCTGGGTTAGCTGCATGCAAGGCAAGTACCGTACCCACTGTACTATCTCTCCAGTATCAGGAAAGAGGAATTTTAAATTTAAAAAAGTACTTTTTTTTTTTATGTAGGAGTACTGCTATTTATTCAGCCATTGATTAAGCTGACTGAATTAATTAGGCATGAACTCCACAAGGGACTATGTTTTTTGGGGGGATGGGAGTGGGAATCACACCCGGTGATGCTCAGGGCTTACTCCTGGCTCTGCACTCAGGAATCACTCCTGGTGGTGCTTGGGGGACTGTATGGATGCCAGAGATTGAACCTAAGTTGGCTCTGTGCAAGGCAAGTGCTGTACCCACCGTACTATCACTCCAGTCCCTTAAATTAAAATTTAAATTCAGTTTACTGGACAACATGGGTAACTGGCTTTTGCTCTGATTTCTTTCTAAATGCCACACCTTTGGTGAAAATTTCCTGATTCCTGGGGCAATTTCCACTCTTTTCACTACAACACAAATCTGCAGAGGTGATTAATTGGGATCCCCGTCTGAAACAGAGTGAAAATAGCTGGCCTTTAAAAATCATTCACCATAGATTGAGCATTTTGACAAAAATGCTCGGCATGCATTCTCATTCCACCTCCTAAGCCTGAGGTCGATGCTGTTATTATGTCTGATTTGCAGAGGAGGAAAAGGCGTTGGGGAGCTAAGTAATTTGTCCAAGTTCACACACAGAGGTTGTAAGTAGCAGAACCAAAATTTAAATTCAGGTCAGTCTGATTCCACAGACCATAATCTCTACCTTCTTTTTGGGGGGAGTGGAAGGCTCCGGCCACAAGGTGTTCAGTGTGACACCGGCAGTGCTCTGGGGCCCACGCACCCCTGTGGATCCCACCTGGGGAAGGACAGAACTCCAGGCGAGTGCCTCACCTCTTCACTACTTCACTACTGCTACTCTATGAAGTACTTAATTATGGAGTACTACGAAGTACTCTCTGGAGTACTTAATTGTTGCAGAAACTGTTCTTTCATCTGGGTGGGGCGGCTGGGGGGAGGGAGTTGGGCCCCATCCAGTGATGCTCAGCGCTTACGACTCCTGGCTCTGTTCTCAGGGATCGCTTCAGGGGGGTGCTCCTGGAACCTTCCTTGGTGCTCGGGATCAAACGGGGGCTTGGGTGCCGGGCAAGCACCCTAACCTGGGTCCACTCTCTCTGGGGGCCCCGGATCCTCTTCCTACCCAGATTTGCATTCTGTCCCTTGAATGCTGAACGTCTTTCTCTCTCGGGCCCGCCAGCTTTCCCACCGCTTTGGGGTTTCGTGTGGACCCTTAAGGTTCCTGCCGTCTTTCCCACGGGCGCCGCCAGAAGCTGTGTGGACGTGGGGCTGGACCGAGACAGCACAGCGGGCAGGGCGTTTGCCTTGCACGCGGCCGACCCGGGTTCGATTCCCAGCATCCCATAGGGTCCCCCGAGCACCGCCAGGAGTAATTCCTGAGTGCATGAGCCAGGAGGAACCCCTGAGCATCTCTGGGCGTGACCCCAAAAAGCAAAAAAAAAAAAAAAAAAAAAACCGCAGCTGTGTGGACGCTCCTGGCGGCGGAGCGAAGGGCACCGATTTCACATCGGGGAGTGGGGTGGGGGGTGGCGCTGGGACTTGCACTCGGGTCTCCTCACCCCGGCACCCCCCGCTCTCCCGTGCACCCCGCTTCAGGGCTTCTCTCCCCGTCGCCCCGGGAGCTTCCCCGTCGGGAGGCACGAGGCCGTCCTGCCGAGCCTACTCGACGGGCGTCGGTTCGTGGCGGTGACCACCGGCTCCCCGCAGCCCACCCCGTCCTCGGCCCCGCACAGCCCCGCACGGAGCCCGGGACCCAACTGAGGAGAAACGGGAGCTCGGGGGTGGGGAGTGGGGGGCGGCGCGCGCCGACGTGACTCTCCACAGAGCCGAGTCCGCGTCTTCGCCCTCGCCTCGCGGGGCGGCGGCTCGGGCTGCCTCAACCTCCGCGCCCCGCGGCGGGGAGGGACGCGGCGGCGACGCCTCACCTGAGGGCTCAGCAGGGTCCTCAGGTGCTTCAGCTGCATGACGAACACCTGTCTCTCAGAGGCCACCAGACGGCGACAACTTCCGCCGTTGCCCGGACAACCGGCCACACCGCCGCGGCGGCGGCGGCTGACGCAGACGCGACCAGCGCTCACTCCCAGCCCGCACTCAGGTCGCGACGCCGACAACCGGACGTGCGCCGGCGCCGTGAGATCCGGGGCGGGCTCCGGGCTGCGCTCAACCAATCGCGGCACTCCATACAAATCCACGCTCTGGCCACGCCCACCAGCCTTCGGCCCGCGCGGGGGCTGCGTAAGCCGCGGGGCTCTCTCGGGTTTGAGTCCAGGCAAGCCTGGGAGTGAGCAGACCAGTTGCTGAGTTTAGGTCTTTTGCAGCTGGCGGAATTGAACCCAAATGGGTTTCTAAGACTTGGCGGGATAACAAGGCTAGTGATCTTGAGTAGGTTCGAGCAGGTATGGTAGGAGCATCCATTCTCTCATCCAGATGAAGAGGTTGGCGATCTTAGTCCCCCTTTTTTACATAATACGAGTTAGCCTGAGAAGGGTTAACTCCCCCGCGCCAACACAATCAGTAAAGGACAGAACTGAGACTCAACAGAGTTGTTGTAAACACTCCACGTTCCTTCTCAACAATTTCAATCTCCTGGGGATGTTCCTATACTCCATCCCAACAAATGACGGTGTGTCTGTCTGTCCAGGGTCTGCCGATGAGTTTTTCAGAAGATGAGTTTTTCAGAACGAGTAGCTAGAGAGAGGTAGAAGTTATCCCGTGTTGGATTCAAATTTGCATCTGGGTTAGGGGGTGTTCATGGCTTAAGGTGGAGGGTAAAGGAGAGCGCGCTCACCCAATAGGTTAAGTCTTGTGCTACCTGAGTTTGGACCATCATTAAGCAGAATAGATACTGTCTTTGATCTTTCTTTAAATTGGGATCCCTTTCAGAATCATTGCTCTCATTTCTTGTAACATACCAGAGAGAAGAAGATGCAGAGGAAAAATTCATAAGCCGCCTCTGGAAGGCTCCAAAGTTGGGAAGACCATTAGCCCCATAGAAAATACCTGAAGCCTTCCCATCACTGTTGAAGGTCCTGAAGGCTTCCCATCACTGTTGTTGTGAATTTAAGGGCTATTCCTCTCGCTGATACTACCTCCTCTCTGCATCCGTCCCCTCCCCCGCCACACACACATTTCTTGAAACTTAAGGAGAGAACCCCTATATCTGCCAGAAAATAAACCCCGGAGCCCAAGTTGTAATTCTGAGACGTGGAAGTTACAATCTCTTAGTTTTATTTTTAGAGTCCTCTGGATATGGTGGCAGAGTGTGACTACAAATTTATTTATGCTTTACAATTATTATTGCCTTGGAATGAACAGAATCAGAGAGAGACAGACAAAAGGGAAGGCGAGGGCAGGGACAAAGAGGCACAGAAAGGATGGAGCATGTGGCACCGAGGGGCCACCGTTTTTCACCATTAGCCCTAGGTTTCTGGGGAGGGAGGGAGTTAGTGTGGGGGGGTCAATGCAGAGGAATAAACAGTGAGGAGCTGGGCTGCTGTGAGTAGTGAAGATAAAATGGTTACTTCTCCCTCTCCTATTTCCTGGGGACAGAAGGAACTCCTCTCTTTCTCCCCTTTTCTCCCGCAGAGCAATAGGAACCAAGCCTCTAGTTTCCAAACCCTCTGCTAGGCCCCACCACACCCACCCCAGGCTGGAGAGTTAAATCCAACACCACCAAAGGAGCAGCGGCTCCTCTCTGGGTGCAGTGGTAGAGGGTCCCTCATCCTGGGGGAGACGTTGGGAGAATGTCTTCAGCATGTTCTACGGTTAGGTCCTGTTTGTCCAAGAACCTTTACTGGAAAAGTGCTCAAGGGGTGAGCTCAGAGGCAGCTGGAGGGGCCACCAGGTGAGCGGGAGCACCTGAGGCTCCATGGAAGACTTTGGAGTAGTGCAGGGCGGTTATCTGCCTCCAGGCCCAGGCCACTTCCTTCATTTTCTGTAGGGGTGCAGGGGTACCCGCCAAAATACCCCTCTCTGAGGCCCAGAGGCTATACGTAGGGGCAGCTGGGGAAGCTGAGAGCCTGATGCAGGTGAGATGAGGTGCCCATTTTGGACCTCAAGGGTCAGGGTTGAAGAAGGGGCTCTCCCCTGGACCCGAGAGACTGGGAGACGTAGTTCATCAGTTTTCCACTCCCCGGGTCCAGGGTACGGACCCGAATAGACCTACCTTACAGCCCTGTTCACAGTTGAAAGAGGATGGGGGCCAGGCCTGAGACCAGGGGTTCGATGTTATTCTCTGGGGGACCCTTGTGTCTCCATCAGCTTACCACTGGAGGCTCTCCCTCACCCCTACCCCGTTCCCTCCCATCCCCCCAGCCAGGCCAGGACTGCCTCTCTCCTGGGGTTCTGCTTCTTCACTCAGACGTCAATGGTATTGATGGAGGGTGACTTTTTCTGAAAAAGAAAATGGTTTGAGTCTAATTTTTAAAAATTTGCTTTGGGCCACACCTGGCAGTGCTTAGGGATTACTCTGCACTCGGGGATCACTCCTTCCTGGCGGGCTCAGAGAACCATAAGGGGTGCCAGGGATCGAACCCAGCTCTGCTGCATGCAAGACAAGTGCCCGACCTGCTGTACTATCACTCTGGTCCCACTAAGTCTAATTTCTCCTGGAGGCCCTGATTTCCGTTCGTCCTCTTTGGTTTTCCCCCTCTCCCCGGCTGCTCCTAGGGGCCAAATCACCCCCCTCTCCCACCACCATCATCTGCATGCCCACATCCTCCCCAGCCCTGCATCACCTGTCTTGTCCCCGCTGGCCTTCCTTGAGGACTCTGCTCCTTCCCCTTCTCCTTGGGGTTATTGTTGGAGTCATTGTCCTTGATGATATCATACTGGCGGCAGAAGAGCCCAATGACAGCTGAAACACACAACACCCGCTCAGCCCTCATCCGCTCCGAACACTTCTAGAAGATCCAAGGAGAAAACCTTTCTGGCCCGTGCCAAGCCCTCTCTCCCCCTCCTCCTCACCACCCTCCTCAATACTCCTTCACCAACTTTCACGCCCCCCACCTACACCAAGCCCTACTTTCTCAGTGCCCGGGTGCCCCTCCAGCCGCTGACTCACCAGCCCACATGAGAAGCACCACCACGATGATAACCACCTCCCCCGTCTGTAGGGGCCGCTCTCCATCCAGCCCCTCCACCGTGATGTCCCCTGAGAGGGAAGGAAGGAGCCAGAGTTGGGGTTCAGGGGCACGGCCTGAGAGTTATGCCTTGCAAGTGGTTCTGGGTGGAGATGCTGGGGATTGGAGCGGGGCGGACCCATCACATCACAGCCCCTTCTGGGGGAAGCTGTCTGGGGGTGCTGGAGAGATGGGGGACAGACAGATGGTTAAGAGACCCGAGAGCAGGAGGGTAGCAGGCTAGAGTCTGGGCAGGTGGGCAGGCACAGCTGTTGTGAGCTGAGGCTAGGAAACAGGAAAAGGCTTAAGAGCCCTTCCCCCCAAACGATTCATCCTCAGCCCGTCTATACCCGGTGTGGTTCCCTGCCAACTTGCTTGCCTGCCTTTCCTGGCAGCATAGTGAATTAACTCATGCCTCCATCAGCCCAGCTAGACTGTGGCTGACTTTGCGGAAGTAAACAGGAGGCTCAAGGTAAAAAAGCCAGAGGACCCGGAGCTTGAGTGCAGGGCATGGGTTGGCACCCTCACCTGGGCTCGAGTTGTTGGAGGGAAGCCTGTCGGAACCCTTGAGTGTCCGGAAGTGCACCCGGGGCCCTGGGGGACTCTCTCCCCGCAGGCCGATGCTCCGGACCTGCACGGTGTAGTCGCTGTCTTCCGCCAGGCCCCAGAGGGCACAGGCCCGCGTGGTTGTGTTCACCTCCCGGATGACACGCTGGCCGGGGCCATTCTGTCTCTGCAGCGGGGACATGATAGGGAGGCATGGAGGGCACGGCTGCACCCCAGTCCTAGGACACGAAGCTTGACCCTCAAGGAAACACCCAACCACTTCAGGAAGAGTCCAGGGAAGGAGGAAGCTTGAGCCCCTGGGAGCACCACTAATGCCCCCCCCCACCCCACTGCAGGGGAATCCGGAGGTGGGTGCCCCAAGGACACAGGTGGGGGATCGAGTTCATACCTGCTGGGAAATGGAGTAGCCGATGACGATGTTGCCTTCTGGGACGTCCCAGGACACGGTGGCCGAGTTGGCTCTGAGGTGAGTGACTGTCACATTCACGGGGGAAGGAGGCCGGTCTGCGGGGCCAGCGCGGGTTAACAGGTGCCCCCTCGACACCCCGGCTCCCCCGCACCCCGCGCCGCCTTCGCTCACCTGCTCGCACGAAGCCCAGGTCGCAGCTGACCAGCAGGAGGACCGTGGGGCTGAGATAGGGGGACAGGGGCATGAGCGCGGCCATGGTCCCCACCGATCGGGCTGAGAGGCACTCGGGCATCCGCTGAACATGCAGGCGGGGCTCCTGAAAGTGGCAGGAGCGGGCGGGGGGTCAGAATGTGCAGAATGCCCAGAAGGCGCAGGTGGGCAGCAGCTGCCCGGGGTGCTCCCCGCATCCCTCCCGCGCACCCCACCCCCCACGGCGGCTTCCCCGCCTCCCCTCACCCGGCTCCCCCCGTGCACAGCCGGCCCGGCCCACACCCACCTCCGCCCGTGCTCGCGGTCCGTCAGGCCTCGGGGGGCTGCTCGGTGCCCAGGGGGCGGCCCATCGCCGGCTCCGCGGCGCGGCCCCTACCCCATCCCGGCGCGGGCTGGAGCCGCGGGCAGGGCGCGGGGCTGCGGGGGCTCCCGGCGCTCGGTCCCTGTCGGCGGGGCTCGGGGCGGTGCCGGCGCGGCCGGAGCCGGGCCCGGGTCCCGGGTGCGGCGGGGGATGCGCCTGCGGCGGGAGGGGAGCGTCCCGCGGAGCCCGCCGCCGCCTTCTGCAGAGCTGGCCCGGCGCGCTCCGCCGCAGCCCGGCCCGGACGTGCGGGCCCGCCCCGCCCCGCTGGGCTTCTCGCCGCCGTCACCCCCCGCCAGCCCCCCTCCCGGTTCTCTCGGGGCTCCTCCCACGACCCTCCCTTTGACAGCCTCGGGCCCGCCGCTCGGGCGCTCGGGGTGCGCGCGGGGGTGTCGGGGGAGGCGCAGGCGCGGGGGTCGCGGGCACCTGCTCAGCCCCTCGCTCCCCGGCTGCAGCGGCCCAGCTGGGAGGAGGAGGAGGAGGAGGATGAGGAGGAGAAGGAGGCCCCCCCCCCCCCCCCCCGATCCTAACCGAACCGGCGCCTCGTCCACTGCGTCAGCTCGGAAGTCTCGTCCCCATTCATAATGTGACAGCAGCGATCGGCGGAGCTCGCTCATTCACTGTCCTCTCTCGAGCACTGTTTCTCTGAGCGTCTCCTAAGGGGGGAGAGCCGGGGGTGCAACGAGGGTGGCGAGTTCAGAGGCAGAAAAGATACGAGCACGGTCTGTGTTTCCTGCCCCAGCTCTGAACTTGCCGTGGGGCTTTGGAGCAATTGGGTGATCAGCCGCAGGTTTTCCACCTGCAAATCCCGGCCTCGGCCGTGTCCCGAGGAGCGCACAGACAGCTGGGAACGAGCTTTATCAGTGTGAAAAACCGTGCGTGTGAGAGATCATTATTCACCTGCACCAATCCGTTAGTTACTTCTTCATTCCTCCTTAAATGTGTAAGTTCTTTTTTTTTTTTGGTTTTGTTTTGGGGCCACACCTGGATGGAGATGATGATTAGGGCTTACTCCTGATTGTGTACTTAGGGGTCACTCACTGCTGGAAATACTCAAGGGACCATATATATTTATATAGTTATATATATCTGGCATCATATATATTATATATATGTAAATAGATCTATATATGATGCCAGATATCCAATCCAAGTGGGCTGCATGCAAGGCAAGCACCCTACCTGCTCTACTAACTCTATGGCCTGAAAGATTTTTTTGGGAGGGGGGTACAAACATTCAAAGCGATGCTCAGGGGCTGTTTCCAGAAGGTGCTGGTGACCATGCAGTGCTGATCTCCAACTGAGGCCTCCCACATGCAAATATGTGCACTAGCCCTTAAAAAACAAACAAACAAAATTTAGGCAGTGTGATTTATAGTACTTTTAATGATGGGGTTTCCTGCATAGGCTGTTTCAATACCACACCCTACATCAGAGTGTTTTTGCTCCCCTACCAAACTACTGCACTGGCCCTTTGAGTTCTCTTCCCAGCCCTGGATGTATATTCTTTGTTCTGTTTTATTTTAGGGGCCACACCTGGCAGTGCTCAGGGCTTCCTCCTGGCTCTGCACGCAGGGATCCCTCTGCAGGGGGATCTAACCTGAGTTGACTGCATACAAGGGAAGTGCCCTCCCAGCTGCCCTATCACACTGGCCCCTAAACATGTACATTCTTGCTTCATGCTTTGGCTGGGCTTGAGATCTGGAGTGAGAACAGGTGTGTGTGAGTCTTAGGTCTGTCAGCTGTGTGATCTTCAGCAAAGGGCTCACCTTCTCTGAGCCTCTATTACACAAGATAGAAAACAATTACTGGTCTTCTCTTCTGAGTGTTAATGGATCCAGTGAGAGCCTGCATATGAAAAGTGCACTGTTGAAGGTAAATAAATGTTGGCTTACTGTATTTAGGGCACAGGCATTGGCTTCTGCCTTTCACTGCAGTATTTCTATTTCGGTGACACTTTTCTCCTGTAATATCCAGTTCAGTGTGTGCACCCTTGGGGCTCTGTAGCCGCTGAGGCTTCCATCTGAGAGGAGAGAGTGAAATGGGCCAGGAAGGACTGTGTGTTCTGAGTGTGTGGTCAGCTGGCCCTGGGCCTCTGATCTCTGCTGGCCCTGTGAACCCTGGGCCTTGGCCTCCTGAGGTGCAGCCCTGGGTGTAGTTCTTGAATTTGCAGGTTCTAAATCCCCCCAAGAAGAGGGTACTGTGTTTGCCGGTCAAGAGAAATAAACCTAGGATCTTCTCGTTCAGGGCCAAATTGAAGGCTGGGGTATCTGCATACGTGCAAAGAGGGACCCCCGGAGCTCTCCTGGGTGGCAGTGACCAAGTACAGACAGAGATCAGGGTAGCTGGGCCAGTCACAGCTGTGGTTAGGTGGAAGCAGTGACTCAGAGGGTCTCTGTGGCTGAACAGCTGGACAACCACAGTGCGCCCATAGCATTGGACTGAACTGGGTACAAAATGGTTCGAACACATGACAGACCCCAGAGCCTGGAAAGTGGGCGGTGACCCTCCTTTCCTGTGCTGGCCTCCCCCACAAACGCCTGGAATCATTTCTTCTCCAGATTTTTCTCCTCCGCCTTCCCGGGTTTCTGTTCCCTGCTTGTCCCCTCTACCCTTCTGACTTCCCTTCTTCCCCTGATGGGTTCTGAGTACCAAGTGCAGGCTAAGTGTATGCACGTGTGCGAGTGTGTGTGTGAGTGTGTGAGTCCATTTGTGAGTGCATGTGTGTGTGTGTATGTGTGTGTGTGTTCCCTTCCTCCTCCAACTTCACAGGCATGATATGACTTCCTGCTCATATCCTGAACCTCCTCCTCTCTAGCTGTCTGGCTGTGAGGGAGCCCACCCCATCACTGATAAGTCAACCCCCTGACCCAAGACAGGGATGAGGCTGGTGTGGGGCAGGTTGTTGGATGGCTGGGGAGAGGTGTGGGGACATTGTGGAGAGCAGCCTTGGGTATGTAACACGTGATAACAGATAACAATGTTGTTCCACAGCCTCTGTCCTATCTGGGCATGGGCCCTCATTTTAGAACCCCAAGACCATCTCCACCCTCTGTCATCCTCATTTCACTGCAGCTTTTCTCTTTGATTTCCCATGGGTCCCCTGCAACTACTCTTGGATGAACCAGTTCCGAACACTGAGTAGCAGGGTCAGAGGTGAAGGCACCCGGCTCCCTGCCGAAGCTGTGACTCCCTGATGCTCTCCTCTGTACTTGCTCCCAATTTCTCATGTGTAGGGGTCTCAGTTCTTTCTCCCGGTCTCCCTTGGGAATCCTTATTGGCACCTGATTGAATAGGAGTCATTGTAACCATTGTACTCTGCATAATGGTTTATAACTGACCATGTACTTTCATGCTTGATGCTGGCATAAAAAAATGTATGAACCTGTGAAGTTGGGATTCGTGTCTTCTGGAGATGGATTGGTCCACGCCCAGTGATGCTCAAGGATCACACCTGGAAATACTCAGGGGTCCATATGTGATTTTGCGGACCAACCAGAGGTTGGCTATGTGCAGAGCAAGCGTTTTAGTCCTGTACTAGCTTTCTGGCCCCGGTATTGAGGGGTGTGTGTGTGTGTGTGTGTGTGTGTGTGTGTGTGTGTGTGTGCTGGGGGGGGGGGGATAAAGATTAAAGACAATCACAAGTATATCCTATATCCTAGAAATTGCTGGATACCGCTGCTTCTGTCTTCCTTCTGTCTATATTATTTCCATGACAAAGCTGCTTTCCGGCCTTTCTGGAATAAGCAAGGGACTGAATAAGTAGCTAAGTCTTTTTAAAATTAAATCCAGTGTTCTTTTTGCTATGCCACATGGCCAATGTTCTGTTCTGTTTGCATTAAAAGTTTCTCAGTTCCTCTGCTGTGACTGACAAAGGAAAGAACATACTTCCCCCCAGCCGGAACGGGGCCCGTGGAGCTGGGCATACTGCCTTCCCCAGGAGCCTGAGGTGGGCTGCTGGTTCCAGGGACAAGGGTCCCTCTGGCACAATGGCTTTCCTCATATCTGGGGAGCCCCCTTGGGGAGGTCTGCAAGACCCCTCAGAGTCAAGCTAGGCTAAGCGCCAGCCTGGGCTTCCGCCTTCTCAATGCACCACGTTCTTCTTGGCTCTGCTGCACTCCCGAGCCCCAGGGGCCATTGTTCATCGCTCTCTGCCCCCAACAAGTCATGTTCAAATCAGCTCCTAACTGCCAGATTTCACCTGCTGAGAGAACCATTGCGGGCTCCGCCTTGGGTGTTTAAAGCCCTGGCTGTAAAGTACAGGTAAGTGTCTTTGCCCCTTTGACAAGTTTTTTGTAGCTGTTGCTGAGAACTCAGGGGCAGAGCCTCCTGCCTCTAGCAGGAGGTGACAGGGAAGCAAATGCATTGCCTAGGGGGTAGTTTGGGGGAGAGGGACAGGATAGGTTCTATCAGAGGTACTTTTTATATGTTCTCTCTCCCCCTTCCCAGGGAGTGATTCTGGCAGTGCTCTGAGGTTACTCCTGGCAGTGTGCTTGGGGGTCACTTCTGGTGGTGCTCAGAGGACCATATAGTGCCAGGGTATCAACCCAGCCCTCCAGGACATAGGGTCACACCCGACGATGCTCAGGGGTTACTCCTGACTCTGCAGTCAGGAATCACTCCTGGCAGTTCTTGGGGGGGCCATATGGGATACAGGGATTGAACCTGGGTTGGCCTTGTGCAAGGCAAGTGCCCTCACTACTATACTACCGCTCCAACCCCTCAAGGATTTTTTTTTTAGCTTTTAGATTTCATGCCTGGAGGGTAATTCATACAAAGGTAAAAATGAGTTAGAAATACATTTTTTTTTGTGGGGGGGAGGGTTAGCTTAGTGGTGCTTCGAGGGCATTTAGGAATTAATCCATGCAGAGGTGATTAGGAGATCGTGTGGTGCTGGGGATCAAAGCGGGGGTCCCACACATGCAAAGCACGTGCTTCAGCCTGAGCGGGAGATCCTCTACGCCCTGGTCCTTTGAAGGGAAGACTCTCCTTCCCTGAGAAGCTCTCTGCAGCGACAGGGGATGCTAATTTCAGGCACTGTGACTCAGTGGAAGGAAGGGTTTCAAACAATGTGGGTGTGGACATCTTCCAGTTGTTCCTCAGTCAGTGGCTCCCAAACTTGCCTCATCTTCAGAGTCATCTGGGAAACTTAAAAAAAACACAGATCTTTGGGCTTCCCTCCAATATTGCTGAAGATGACATTCAGGGTGAATGTGTTTCCCAGAAAGGGGCATTTTTAAAAAAAATTTTTTTTTTAGCTTTTTGGGCGACAGCCGCAGTACTCGGGGGTTACTTCTGGTTCTGCAATTCAGGAATCACTCCTAGTGGTGCACAGGGGACCAGAAGGGGTGCTGGGGGATTGAACCCAGGTTGGCTGTGTGCAAGGCCTATCTGCTGTACTATCACTCCTTTTTTTTTTTTTTTGCTTTTTTTTTGGGTCACACCCGGCAATGCACAGGGGTCACTCCTGGCTCTGCGCTCAGGAATTACCCCTGGCGGTGCTCGGGGGACCATATGGAATGCTGGGAATCGAACTCGGGTCGGCCGCGTGCAAGGCAAATGCCCTACCCGCTGTGCTATCGCTCCAGCCCCCCCCCCCCCGACTATCACTCCTTTTGATAAGATAACTTCCAGGTGGTTTTGAGAGGGCCAGCCCTGACCTACAGTTTTAACGGGAATCACACCCGAGTGTGATCACTGGCACTGTGGTGGTCACCTGGTGTTTCAAGTTGGACCCCAGGTCTACAGCGACAAGGGTATGTAAGTGAGTGCCCCAGACAAGTGATTGCAAATGAAGAGAATGCAGTATATGCAGAGAGGAAGCCTAGCAGTGAGTGATTGGGTGCAGTTTGCTATTTACAGTTTGTAGTAGAGGCCTGGCAGAGCTTGGTGGTAGGATCCAGGCGTTGATCCACGGCACACACACATGCACACAGTTTGGACGAGACATGTCTGTGAAGTCCCAGGAGAGTATTTACCATCTCTGGTCTTCACTTTTCTCTTGTACCGCTGTCTGCCTCCATGGACCCGAGTCATATCCCAGAAGCATCCTTAACAGTGTGGTCTTAGGCATTATTCAGACCACCTCCTCTAGGAAGCTTCCGGGCTCAACCAAGCCACTGCTTTATCTTATAACTCGGTGGAAGCTTCTCAAACCCTGGAGCAGGGGTCCACTAGCCCACCACAATGAGACTCTGTTTTCCCTTCCAAAAGATGTTCACTGGGGATGGGGGACTAATAGGGAGGGGTGTTGGGATCATTGTTGGGAAGTGGATACACTGGTGATGGTGTGATGTTGGAATTATATGCAGGAGAAAGCATCATTAATAGTACTGTAATCCACAGAGTTTCAATGAAAAAAAAAAGTGTTCGGGGGCTGGAGCGATAGCACAGCGGGTAGGGCGTTTGCCTTGCACGCAGCCAACATGGTCGACAAGGGTTTGATTCCCAGCATCCCACATGGTCCTCTGAGCACCGCCAGGAGCGATCCCTGAGTGCATCAGCCATGAGTAACTCCTGAGCATCGCTGGGTGTGACCCAAAAAGCAAAAAAAAAAAAAAAAGTGTTCATTGGCCACTTCCCTACCTGTTGGTCTGTTTTCTCCACACTTGTCAGACCTCTTATCCCCTGCTAAGTAGACATCTCCAACTGAACCCACCTCATCTTGACGCCTCCATCAAGGGATATTCTCCCGCATGCTGGCAGGATCCAGTGTGTGCAATCATAGGACCAAAAAATACAGGTCAACCTTTCTCCTTTACAGAATACTTCACGTGTATTCCCTTGTGAGTGTTGATATTTTAGATACATTTTAAAAAACGCTATTTTGGGTTGCAGGCCACACCAAACAGTACTCAGGGACTTCTCCTGGTTTGGTGCTCTGCAGGCCCTTCTCAGTGGTGCTGAGGGACCATGAGGCGCTGGTGACTGAGCCCAGGACTCCAGCAGGTAAAACATGAGCTTCCATTCTGTGAGCTCTTGCCCCAGGAATGTGTGTTGAATGTCCCCATTTCATGGATGAGGAAACTGAGAGGAAGAGGTGATGAGGTTGGGACTATAACCATGGTCTCAAAGCTAAGACTTGAAGTATCAGAACCTGAAGTTACATCTTGTAATTCTAAGTCCATGATTTAATTCATGATATGAAATAAATTCCAACCATATCCATCAGTAGCATCGGGTCCTTTTAATAATTTCCTCAACAAATATATAGAAATATATTTATATATAACGACATACAACATTGACCTGAAAATGATGGTAAAGGTATATTATTACACATTATATAAATCAACAAACAAAACATTTCAGGAGGGAGTGAGGAGTGTGGAGAGGTAGGTAGTACAGGGGTTAGACTTGGTGATGCTCAGGGCTTACTTTGGGTTCTGCTCTCAGGGGTCACTCCTGGCACAGCTTGGTGAACCGAGAGGTGCTGGGGATCAAACCTGGGTTGGCCAAGAGAAAGCCAAGCACCTACCAGCTATATTATCTCTCCTTCCCTTCAACAGATATTTTGAAGTATTTATATCCTTAAAATATACTGTTATGTATTGTTCCATGGAGAAGAAATGGAGCAGGAAATGGCTATTTGCTCTCTTTTGGAAATTATTTAAAATTTTAATTTTTTTCTGGTTTGGGGGCCACACTTGGCTCTGTGCTCAGGAGTGACCTCTGATGGTGCTCAGGAGATCATGAGGGCTGGGGATTCGAACCAAGGTCCACAGGACACAGGCAAGTGGCTTAATCGTTGTATCCATATTAAAGGAAAATTTATATTAAAAGAAAATTGTATTTTAATAGAAATATGTATTTTCTTATTGCAAAACATTTATAAGACACAGATATCAAGGGCCAGAGAGACAGCTCGGTGCGCTGCAGCACAGGGTTTGCTTGCTAAAGCCCTGCGCTGACTCCTAGACCACATGCTCTGTGTGGTTCCAAAACTTCAAAGATAAAACAAAATGTTAGGAAGGGAAGAAAAATTTCATCCACAGCCTACGCCAGAAACACAGACATGCGTGCACATGTGCACACCCCCCAAAAAACCCTGTAGACAGATTTTGAAGAATGACCTTTTAGATTTTTAAGCATATGTAAATATATTTATACAAAAATAGGACCATATTTAATGTGCTGTTTTTAGTTTGCTTCTCTTCATTTCAAATTATGAATACTTGGGACTGGAGAAATAGTACAGTGGATACTTGTCTTACTTGTCTTGCAAATGACTGACCTAGGTTTCATCCCTGGCATTGCCTACGGTCCCCCAAGAACCACTAGGAACGGTTCCTAAGCACAGAGTCAGGAGTAAGCCCTGAGCACTGCTGGGTGTGGCCCCAAACCAAACAAAAATAAAATTATAAATACTTTTTTAAAAAATGAATATATTTTCATTATCATTTTCAGGTCAATGTTGTATGTCATTTACGTGGATCATAAAATGTTTATACTGTCACATAGGGTTCATTTATTTTTTTTTCTTTTTGGGTCATACCTGGCAATGCACAAGGGTTACTCCTGGCTTTGCACTCAGGAATTACTCCCAGCGGCACTCAGGGGACCATATGGGATGCTGGGAATTGAACCCGGGTTGGCTGCGTGCAAGGCAAACGCCCTACCCGCTGTGTTATCTCTCTGGCCCCTTCATTTACTTTTTTAGTCTGGGGGCCACAACCGGGGTGCTCAAGGGTTACTCCCAGCTTGGTGCTGGGGGGAATCACTGTCAGCAGTGCTCACGGTGGTCCATGTTGTGCCAAGGACCAAATCTAGGTCTCCTGTATGCAAAGTGTGTATTAGATCCCAGGGTTTCTTAAGATGTTGTACTGACGGCTGGAACAACAGAACAGTGTCCTGGGTTCAATCCCATATGGTCCTCCTCCGAGCCATCTCCAGGCGTGATCCCTAAGCTCAGAGATAGGAGTAAGCCCTGAGCACAGCTTGGTGTAGCCCAAAAACCAAAAAAAAAAAAAATTGTACTGAACAATCTGACACGTACATCTGACTCTCCCTACTCCTAGGGTGAGGCCTCTTAAGTGGAACTTTTAGTTCAAAGGATGTGAACAGTTTAAAAGCCTTTTGATACTACACAGGGCTAAATGAACTTCCACAGAGGTCTCTAAGAAACGTGTGAAATTTTTTGTTCCCCCACACCCTTACCAAAACTAGGCCACGATGTTCTTTATAATCAGCAATCAGCAAAGAAAAAAAAAGCAAAAGACTTCATGTCTTTCTTTAATTACTATGGAGATTAGCTAAAGATATACAGTAGATGAACCACTAGAATTTTTTTTTAAATTTGTATATCACTCCTTCATGTCTTTTGGGCATGTTAACTCATTCTTCTGGATGTATTTTATCTTTACTAATTTTATGGTAAAGGTAAAGGTAAAGGCCCTCCCGTTGATTGTCAGTTTGCTCGAGCAGGCCCAGTAACGTCTCCATTGGAGACTTTGTTGTTACTGTGTTTAGCATATCGAATACTCTAGGTAGCTTGCCGGGCTCTCCGCACGGCAAAGCCTGGCAAGCTCCCCGTGACGTATTCGATGTGCCAGACACAGTAACAACTAATTTTATGAGAGGATGGTAATAGAGCAAGTAGCCTTTCTCTCTTTCCATCCCTGCTTAGTATTTTAATTCCACATTTTTTTGGACTTTTTTGGCTCATACCCGGTGATGCACAGGGGTTACTCCTGGCTCTGCACTCAGGAATTACTCCTGGCGGTGCTCAGGGCACCATATGGGATGCTGGGAATGGAACCTGGGTCAGCCGCGTGCAAGGCAAACGCCCTACCCACTGTGCTATCGCTCCAGCCCCTAATTCCACATTTTGGGGGCAGAGACATTTGCTTATCTTTTTGACTTGAGCCTATTAATCTTTCCTTTCGTGGTGCCGGTCCTATGCCTGACCCTTCTGATCTTGCACTCATTGAGTTGTACTTGAGCATCTGCTGGTTGAAAGGTGTCTGGGGTTGCTCTGGTGCTTACACTTGTGTTTTCTGGTGGTGGCATCCCTGCCCATGGTGCTCAAGCATTGCCGTAGATTGCCCCCTTTGCGGCATCTTCTGTGGTGGTGCTGGGGGGTCCTGGGCAGCAGGTCAGGGCATGTGGGTGGCAGGAGCCTCTAACTCAGTGTTCAGAAGGCAAGAACTTGCAGCCCCTGAGCCATCCTCCGGATCTCCTCCCTTCATGCTTTTGAAAAAATTTACATTTACAGAAAAACGGCAAGAATAGTACAATGAGAACCCATATGCTTTCCCCTAGATTCATCAGGCATTAACATTTTGCCACATATGCTTCATTTCTCTTTTCCCAAATCATTGGAACGACGACGGAAGATATTATGACACTTGGCACACGTTGCTTGCTTACATAACCACGACATAATTGTAATTATGATATGCCAGGGCAATGACCGGACTCAGGGCCATGACCATGAATGCAATACCACGGTCTCCTATGCAGACCATATTCAAATTTCCCCAAACTCCCCTGCATTCTCTACCTCTGCCCCCTCCTCCAGGTTCAGGATCTAATCAACGATAAAGTCATTGCTTTTAATTATTGGGTTTCTCTAGGTGAATTCCTCAGGAATTGTTTTTGTTTCTTTTATGACATTGATTTCTTAAGGACAGATCAACTTGTTGTTGTTGTTTTTTTTGTTGTTATTGTTCCATGGTTGGTTTTACTCAAGGGCTCGCTCCTGGCTCTGCACTCAGGGACTATTTCTGAGGGTTCTGCGGGTACCAGATGCAGAGCTGGGGCTTGAACCTGGTCAGCTGTGCAAGGAAAGAGGCTCACCTGCTGTACTATCTCTCCAGTCCCGTAGACTGGTAATTTTCCAGTTTGGATTTGCTTGTGTCTTCACTGTGCTTAGGTTAAGTTCTTGGCAAAAGTGTCAAAAAAGTGAGACCGTGTCTTGACCAGTGTGTCCCATCAGGAAGTGGCTGATACTCTTGTCCGTTTCCCGGTGATGCTACATTGCCATCATTTGGGCAGAGTGCTATGTTAGATTTTCTCCATGGATTTGTCTTGCTCTCTCTACTGAAAGAGCTTGGGGTAAGTAAGAAAAGTGAGTTTACCTAATGCCCAGTTTTCAAGCTCCCAGACCCTGCTTAAAGAACCAGGGCTGTGTCCTCTTATAGTTTTCTTTTTTTTCTCTAATTTTAGCTTTTTGGGTCACCCTGGAAATGCTCAAGTGTTACTCTTGGTAACACTCTCAGTACTTTGTAATTACTCCTGGCAGTACTCTGGGGACCACATGGGATGGCAGGGCTTGAACCTGGATTGACCACGTGCAAGGCAAATGCCCTTTCCACTGTACTATCATTCTGCCCCCATAGTTGTTCTTTCTAACTCCCTGCCCCACTCCTTCTCTTATTGTTGCAAAGGCCTGGGGAAGCACACGTGCCTGGCTGTGGTGCTTGCTGGGGGTCACCCATCTGGTTGGGGTGCTCATACACTCAGCCATGGTGTTCAGTGAGGTACCTTTAGTCCGTGTTTGTATGCGTAATCTTTGGCACCCTCTGCCCCCACCATCTTTACTGAGGTACTGGGATTTAACATACTATTAATTACACTTTTCAGACATAACCCATTACCCCTCCCTCCACCAATGTCCCAAGGACCCCTCCTACCCGATCCCCACCCCCATGTAAACTCAGTTCTCTAGACAAAATCTTCAGCTCTGATGACTTTAAGCATTTGTTATTCTCTTTGTTTCTTTTTCATCCCACATATGAGAGTTTTTTTTTTTAAAGAGGAGGGCCATACCCAGAAGTGCTCAGGGGTTTCTCCTGGCTCTGCTCTCAGGGATCACTCCTGGAGGAGCTTGGAGGATCTCATGTGAATTGAACGTGGGTTGACCGTATGCAAGGCAAGCATCCTACCTGCTGTATGATTGCTCCAATCTTGAGAGAATTTTTTTTAAATTATTGTGGAGGTGGTAAAACCTACACACATATAGATGAATAGAGTTAATCTCACAAAATTGTAAGTCAGTGATATGTTGATAGAATAAAATTTTCCCCCAAACTGTCTTTTTTTTTCTTTTTGGGTCACACCTGGCTATGCACAGGGGTTACTCTTGGCTCTGCACTCAGGAATTACTCCTGGCAGTGCTCAGGGGATCATATGGGATGCTGGGAATTGAACCCGGATTGGCCGAGTGCAAGGCAAATGCCCTACCCGCTGTGCTATCTCTCCAGCCCCAAAACTGTTTTTTTTTTACAGGAATATAAATAAAAAATTAATATTATGAATAATTCTGTGCTGCTACATTTTTTAAAGTTTACACGTAACAGATAAATCCTACAAAGGTAAAATTTAGTGAGAATGAAGAGAAGAAAGTTTTAAGGGGAAAGTCTGCATAGGCTTATAAAAGTCTGGTGGTTTTTGCTTATTTGTTTGGGATTTTTTGTTTTGGGGCCACATCCAGCAATGCTCAGGGGTTATTCCTGTCTCCGTACTCAGGAACTACTCCTGGCAGTGCTTGGGGGACCATATGGGATGCTGGGGATCGAACCCAGGTTGGTCGCATGCCAGGCAAATGCCCTCCCCGCTCTACCATCACTCTGGCCCCAAGACAGGTGCTTGTAAGTCAGCAGGCTGCACTCTTGGGCTCTGTTCTTATTTTTCTGTTCTTGTTCGTTCTAGTTATGTTCTACCCTTCCCCCCTCCTCCATGAGAATGTTGGCTTTCTGCATCTCATGTACTCTTATTCTCAGCTCTAAGACATATTAAACTATTGGGGGGGTGAATTACCCCCATGCCACTGTCATTAACATACTTACAGAGAAATTGTCAAGACTTTTCTTTGCAGTTCTCATCCTGGCAGCTAATCTGTGTCATTTGTTATTGACTTCGCCTGTGTTTCTTTCTGCATAAAGTCTGTCATATACTGTGTGTTTCCTTTTTTTTTTCTTTTTGGGTCACACTCAGCGATGCTGCTCAGGGGTTACTCCTGGCTCTGCACTCAGGAATTACTCCTGGTGGTGCTCGGGGGACCATGTGGGATGCTGGGAATCGAACCCGGGTTGGCCGCGTGCAAGGCAAACCCCCTACCCGCTGTGCTATCGCTCCAGCCCCTTTATGCTTCTTTTGTACACAAGAAACAATGGGTTACTTACTCCCTTGCTTGATATTCTGAAAATCTCTGCATCTAAGTGGATAGAGCTCCTTCTTCTTGTTTTTTTCACATTCACATATGTTTATACAACATGGTGATATTTAGGTGGTTCCTGATATTTTGTTATTATGAATACTATGCTATGACTGTGCATGTGATTTTGTTGAGGATTTTGGGGGAGCAGGCAGTGGTTTAGGTGACACCTGTCAGTGCTCAGGGGCTGTCCCTGACTCTTTACTCAGGAGTGATCTCTGGCAGGACTCAGGGGGCTGTATGCGGGGCTGAGGATCAAACTGAAATCAGCCTTACTAGTGGCTAAGGCTGGTGCCCGACCCACTGTCTGGCCTCTGGCCCTGAGTCCCTGGTTCAGATCCAGGATTTCTGTTTGATGATACAGCGCTGTTTTACCATGCTGGGATTTTCTCTGTGCCAGGTGCCTGCCCTCTTTAGAAGTTCAGCTCAATGAACTGAGCTCCCAGCAACTGGTTGTTAATTGGGTGAATTTGGGAGTCCACGTGCTGTTTGAGAAGATTCTTCAGAGCCGCATGTTGGGACTCCACATTGACAAGTCCCATCTCAGGATGGGCACTGGGCCCACTGTTGGGGGCACTGGGTGGGATGGGACTGGGTGAGGCATGGGTTAGCACTGAGGCTGCCAGAGAAGGGCATTTTGCAGATATCAAGAGACGGGGCACAATGGCTTGGAAGCTGGTCTTACGTGCTGGGGAAAAAGGCAGCTGGGATAGAGAAGGAATCACTAAGTAAATGATGGTTGGTAGATGCATGCTGAAAGTAGAATATGGACCAAACCTGATGGCTGCTTAGTACCAGTATTGCAAACTATAACACCGAAAAGGAGAGAGAGAGTAAGAGGGAAGGTGCCTGCCACAGAGGCAGGGGGTGGGAAGAGGTGGGGTTGGCAGAAGGGATACTGGGAACATTAGTGGTGGAGAATGGGCACTGGTGGAAGGATGGGTACTTGAACATTATATGACTGACATGTCATCACGAAAGTTTGCCAGTCAGTAATTGTATATCACAGTGGTTCATTAAAACAAAATTTAAAAAAAAGAGATGGGGCACAGTGGGGGATGGGGATGGGGTGGCAAATAGCTGACCTTTCCCCTCCTCTCCTGTCAAACCCTCCCTCTGGCTGAGGACTCACTCGGCACACACAGGTGCATGTTTGTGAAAGTCTAACTCGCAGTTCTCTGATAAAGATGCGGCAGAAACCCAGTGCATTCTGCTTTAGGCTAAACCCAAGGAATGGTTACATCTTGCAACTCACAGTGCCTGGTAAGCTAGATCTGGACTCTCATTTGCTGTGTTCTAGAACTTTCGCCGCTGAGCAATGCTTGCCTCTGTGTTGCTCTCATGATTCCTTTGATTTCCTCCCTTTGGTGGCAAGTTGGCCATCAGCAGTGCCAGGGTGATGTTCTTTTTACCCAGAGAGCAACTTCGGCGGAAGAAGAGCTTGTTCGTCCCTGTAATTCCCCCTGAAGTCTAGGGAAGGGCTCTCCTTGGGCTTAGGGCTCATTGGCAGTCCTAAGCCGAGCTCTGTTCTCCAGGAAGAAGCAGCCCCAGTCCTCACCTACTACATGCTTTCACGGGAGGACATGGCACTGCAGGAGAGGTTGAGAAGTGGATCATGCCCTGGGTATGGCCTAAGCAGGGGAAGCAATCATGGTCCAATGGGAAACCAGCAGCTCATACCAGAAGGAGGAAGGATGCACGCCAAAGAGCGAACGGCGTGGCCAAGTGCTCGAGCATATGCCTGACGTGGATGAAACCTTGAGTTGATCTCTGGCATCCGGGCACTACCGGGCCCCCCAAACTGTTGAGAGTGTCCCTCTAAATTAAAGTTTAAAAAATGTTGAGCAGATAACATGGCAGATGACCGTGAAATAGGGTGATCTGATTGATCAAATAAAAATATAGAAACACAGTTGAATTCAAATTTCAAATAAATAAGATAAATTTCTAGGCTGGAGATGTAGCTCAGGGTTAGAGTGCGCACACACACACACACACACACACGCACTCACAAATGCACATAGAGACACACTCACATAGTCTACTCCATACAGAATCATACAAACAAGGAAATGTGAGAATTTAGACAATTTCAGGGGAAAAAGGAAGATGTTGTATCACTAACATAGAACACCCAGAAAGAAGACAATCTAAATTCGGCACACCAACCCCCGCATGCCTAGAATCATGCCGCATTTGCACATTATTTTTTTACTGGAAATTTTTGGGTTTTGGGCCACACCAGCTGTGCTCAAGAATCACTCCTGGCAGGCTCAGGGATACATATGGAGTGCCGGGGAGCCAACGTGGGTCAGGATCATGCAAGGCAAGCACCTTTCCTGCTGTTCTCTTTGGCCTCCGCACAGCACATCTTAAAGTGAGATTTGTGGCCCTGCCAAGTGTTCGTGAGAGAAACTGTGGGGGTGTAGAACACCCATGAGGAGTGGAACTCACGAAGAGTAGAAACCCCCATCTTCACTTTCTTTGTTTTGCCTTTTTGAGGGGTGGTGGTGGTAAGGGCACTCACAGATCACTCTCAGTAGTGATCTGGAGAGCATGTGGTTCCCAGGATCAAGCCCAGGGCTCTCACATACAAAGCCTGCATTCCAGTTCCAGAGCCATCTCCCCCACTCCTAGCCCTACATTTTATTATTATTGATTTGTTTGAGCGGGCCCAGTAACATCTCCATTGTGAGACTTGTTTTTACTGTGTTTGGCATATTGAGTCTGTCACGGGTAGCTTGCCAGGCTCTGCCGTGCGGGCGAGATACTCTCGGTAGCTTGCCGGGCTCTCCGAGAGGGGCGGAGGAATCGAACTCGGGTCGGCCATGTTGGCCGCTTGTAAGGCAAAAGCCCTACCGCTGTGCTATCGCTCCAGCCCCCTTTATTATTATTATTATTATTATTATTAATTTATTTATTTATTTTGCTTTTTGGGTCACACCTGGCGATGCACAGGGGTTACTCCTGGCTCTGCACTCAGGAGTTACTCCTGACAGTGCTCAGGGGACCATATGGGATGCTTGGAAATCGAATCCGGGTTGGCTGCGTGCAAGGCAAACGCCCTACCCGCTGTGCTATCACTCCAGCCCCTGGCCCTACATTTTAGACTCAGCTGTCACCTGTTTTGGAGAAATAATCAAAGTCACCCTCCCTCATCCCAGACCCATTCCAGGTTGTAAGTGTCTCTGCTTTAGTGCTTGTGCCCTAGAAACATTCAGCTGAAAGACACCCAGGAACTTTCTGGAGAAGGAAAAAAAAATACAACAAAAAACTGCTCTTCGAATTTACTGGACTCTTTGGGCAGGAGTCCCAGATTTAAGGCCGCTAGAGGGCGCGCCCCATACACAGGCCTTCAGCCTTCAGCCTTTATCTGACTCTGACTGACAGAGACAACTTTATTTAAAAATTTTTTTTTTTTTTTGGTTTTGGGCTACACCTGGGGGTGCTAAGGTCTTACTCCCAGCTCTGTGCTCAGGGATCAATCCTGGCTGGGGATGGGGGACTATATGCAGTGCTTGGAATGGAATCTAGGTCAGCCACGTGCAAGGCAAGCATTGTACCCACTGTACTATTGCTCTGGCCCTCCTTACACACATTTTTTTTGGGGGGGGCACACCCAGAGATGCTCTCAGGGACTACTCCTGGCTCTTCACTCAGGAATTACTCCTGGCGGTGCTCAGGGAACCATATGGGATGCTGGGAATCGAACCTGGGTCGGCCGTGTGCAAGGCTAATGCCCTACCCACTGTACTATCGCTCCGGCCCCCCTTACATGCACTTTTCACTTGTACCAGTTCCCCTTTCCTCACTCACCTTTCCCATGTACCTGCTGAGCCCCAGGGCCTTGCATTCTACCCTCTACAAATACTTCTTCCTGATCTTCAGTCCCAGATGGGAAAAGGCAGGAGAGGGTCCCGCACAGGCTCTTCGGACTGTTATATACACTCGGTGCGGTGCCTTCATGGCCTTCAGCTAATCTGAGGTGAGAATAACAGACCCACCGACCATCTTAGCATCTCGAGTCGGGTCAAATCTGAGGAGATCCTAGCCTCATAGGACCAGAGAGGGCAGAGCACCCCTTGATTCTGCTGACGAGGCGCTGTGTGCAGTTACCCCATGCCCACATGTGATCAGGACAGGGCACAGATGCCTGGGCTGGAGATAAGGGACCCCTCGCTCTCCAGAACATTTCCCTTGCCAAGCACATGGATGACACAAGGACACGTGGATTATTCAGATTCTACATGGCAGTGTCTGAGGTTCAGCTGCCACCAACAGCGCTGAGTACTGTTGCCTTGGAAGACCTCGGAGGCTGGATTCCATACTCAGACACTGTGGAGGAGACAGATGACTAAGAGCTGATCCCTACCCACTAGGAAGTCACAAGCACATATGGGCAATTCTAATACAAGACAAAAAAAAAAGTGGGAGAGGCGCGGAACAGCAGGCTAGCCAGAATTGTTTGGGGGGGAGATTATAGGGTAGGCCTAGAACTAAGGAAAAAATCTAGATGATACCAGGTTGGGGTAGGGTAAGAGAACATCCAAAGAAAACTCAGAAGTGTGGCGAGGTTTCTGTGGGTGTGTGGGTTGCAAATGAAAATGTCAGAGAGTCAGTGCCCTGCCAGTGGCCTGACGCAGAGCCCGAGGCCCGTGACTTTTTAGAGAAATTCGTAGGCTAATGTAGGGTGACGTCTTTCACTTTATACAAGAGAAAGGCTAATCTGAGGTGAGAATAACTAGAGATTCATGTATTATCAACACGGGCAGGAATTGCACTGAAATGACTTCAGACTATCTCAGAATACGGTGCTGGATTAAGGGAGATGAAGAAAAGAAATTCCTGGTACCCATTGCTGGATCAAAAGGTTGAAGGGGAGGAGCAGGGAGAGAGTAGAGTGGGCAGCTGCTTGACCTGCATGTGGCTGACCTGGGTTTGATCCCCGGCACCCCATATGGTTCCCTGAGCACCAAAAGGAGTGAGCCCTGTGTGCAGAGTTACAAGAGTAAGCCCTGAGCATTATCTGTGTGACTCTTCCTCTTCAAAATTTCTTTTTAAAAAGAGGTTAAAGAGATATTGGAAATAAGTTGGTCGAAGAGGGTGTCCCAACCCAGTTCTAGGTATAGGCTGTATAAGCACAGTGAAATTTAAGGAATGTGTGGGCAGAAAAATCAAATCGTGGATCTAGGAAGGGTTGAAAAGATATTTCCAGCATGGACGAGAGAATTTAGCTTGTTGGAAAACTAGGAACAGGAATGAAATGGGCCAGGTTTTTTTTTTTTTTTTTGAGGGGTCAGGGCATATAAGAAAGAGATAGGAAGAGGATCTTGGAGCATCTTGTGGGATCAGAAAGTCAAGAAGTGATGCAACCTTCAACACACATACACACACACACTCACACACACTCCACTACTACCACCACCACCAGCATCACCACACACACCAAAAAAGAAGGAGGGGGCAGAGCCAGGAAGCTAGCTCAAATGGCTAGGGGAATTACTAAATAAAAAAGGTCTTCATAGTGATAAAACATTTAAGTTGTCAGAAATAAATTTTGCTACTTCTCCTTCTCCTTTTTCTCTTTCTTCTCCTTCTCCTTCTTCCCCTTATACTCCTTATCTTCCTCTTCTTCCTCTTCCCAATAGTTCTCAGGGTTTCCTTCTGACTCTGCACTAAAGGATAATTTCTCTAGGAGCTTGGGGGACCATAAGGGGTGATAGTGATCAAACCTGGGTTGGCTTACATGCAAGGCAAGTGCACTACCCACTGTACTGTCTCTCTAAAGGTAAAGGTAAAGGCCCTCCTGTTGTTCGTCGATTTGCTCGAGCGGGCCCAGTAACGTCTCCATTGGAGACTTTGTTGTTACTGTGTCTGGCATATCGAATACGTCACGGGGAGCTTGCCAGGCTCTGCCGTGCGGGCGAGATACTCCCGGTAGCTTGCCGGGCTCTCCGAGAGGGGCGGAGGAATCGAACTCGGGTCGGCCATGTTGGCTGCATGCAAGGCAAACGCCCTACCGCTGTGCTATCGCTCTAGCCCCTGATTTTTCTTTTTAATTTTATTTTTTAGTTTAGCAAGATAATTTTTTAAAATTTTATTGAATCACCATGAGATAGTTACAAGTTTTCATGTTTGGGTTACAGTCACACAATGATCAAACACCCATCCCTCCACCAGTGCACATTCCCCACCACCAATATCCCCGGTATTACCCCCCCCCCTTTACCACCCTCCCCCTGCCTCCATGGCAGACATGTTTCCCCATAATCTCTCTCTACTTTTGGGCATTATGGTTTGCAATACAGACATTGAGAGGTTATCACGTTTGGTCCTTTACCCACTTTCTGTGTACATCTCCCATCCTGACCGATTCCTCCAACCATCTTTTTCTTAGTGATCCCTTCTCTATTCCAGGTGCCTTCTCCCCTCTGCTCATGAGGCAGGCTTCCAGCTATGGAGCAATCTATCTGTCCCGTGTATCTACTATCTTAGGTGTCATCCTCATGTTATGTTGTTTTATACTCCACAAATGAGTGCAGTCCTTCTATGTCTGTCTCTCTCTTTCTGACTCATTTCACTTAGCATGATACTCTCCATGTCTATCCATTTATAAGCAAAGTTCATGACTTCATCTCTCCTGACAGCTGCATAGTATTCTATTGCAGCTTTGATACAAAGTTTCAAAGTTTCTTTAACCAGTCATCTGTTCCAGGGCACTTGGATTGTTTCCAGATTTTGGCTATTGTGAACAGTGCTACAATAAACATGTAGGTACAGATGTCATTTCTACTGTGCTTTTTTGCACCCTTGGGATATATTCCCAGAAGTGGTATTGCAGGGTCATAGGGAAGCTCAATTTCTAGTTTTTGAAGGACTGTCCATATTGTTTTCCAGAAAGGCTGGACTAGTGGGCATTCCCACCAACAGTGAAAGCAAGGCGAGATAATTTTTTATTGAACAAAAATTATTTAGAAAGATCTAAGGCAAGAGAAAGGGTGAAAGTATGTGTTCTAGAGTGATCATGGTCAGAAATAAATCTCTCGGAAGAGAGCAACATGAGAGCAACACACCTCAGAGATGCCTCCAGACCCCAAATTCAACACCCAGTTTAAAAACAGAAAAAGAATTAACCTCAGCTGTATCACCGTGTTTAAAATTTTATATACTCCTGGAGTATTTCATACTCTACACCACTGATGTACCAAGACAAGGGCTTAATGGCTCCAGGGTGAAATACAACAATCTTCACATACTTTCCACTAAGGAAAGTTTTTGGATAATTTTTGTGGATTATTCATAACAAGCATTACATAATAACTTGTTTAGGTCCGCTTTGGGGGGCAGGCTTTGGGAGGCGGGGTGGAAATATTCGAAATATGGCTGTGGAAAGGTATAATGGTGGTGGGATTGGTGTTGGAATATTGGTGTCACTGTCACTGTCCTCCCGTTGTTCATCGATTTGCTCGAACGGGCCCAGTAACGTCTCCATTGGAGACTTTGTTGTTACTGTGTTTGGCATATCGAATACATCACGGGTAGCTTACCAGGCTCTGCCATATGGGCGAGATACTCTCGGTAGCTTGCCGGGCTCTCCGAGAGGGGCGGAGGAATCGAACTCGGGTCGGCCATGTTTGGCTGCGTGCAAGGCAAACGCCCTACCGTTGTGCTATCGCTCCAGCTGTTGGAATATTGGGGCTAGAGCGACAGTACAGCGGTAGGGCATTTGCCTTGCACGCAGCCAATATCATGGAGGACCGTGATGACCTTTGCCCAAAGGAATATTAAATGCAATAAATTATTGTGAACAACTTAAAAAAAAAAGAGCGTGCATGGGCTTCTCCAGTGCAGAAAACCAAGAAACAAAAATACACAGACAGAGCAAGTGAGATACGGGTTCAAGGGAGGACCTGGGATTGAAGAGCAAGCCTGATTTTTTCTTTTTAATGCATAAAAAAAAAAACCCTTAGCTTCCCTCACAGGGAATTGCACACACATTTGGTGGGGTGCTTGGTGGGGTTGTGCCTCAGGCTGCAGTGCCCGTGTGAGCCTCTCCGTGGTGCTCATGGGGTCCACACCGCTTTAATAGTCTGGTCTGTACACATGCTGGCAGGGGTGCAAACTCTTTGGTTGCAGTGTCCCTGATCACTGATCTCTGGGCTACAATACCTGTCTGTTGGGTTTGTATTTTTTCATTTGTTTGTTTTAAACAGAAAAGTTTATTGAAAAGTAGAAGAGAAAGAAACTCCCCAGCCAGAGAGGAACTTAATATAGTACTAAGACCTTGCACCTGTGTTGTGGTTGTTATTGTTATTTGGGGGGCATACCTGTCTGTACTGCACAGGGGTGCTGTGGATTCAACCTGGATTAACACAGGTAAGGCAAGTACCCTTCCTGCTCCAGCCCTGCACATTGCTTTTGTTTTTCCCTTTTTGCAAAGCAAAATCATTCTTTTTTTTTTTTTTGCTTTTTGGGTCACACCCGGCAATGCTCAGGGGTTACTTCTGGCTCTGCACTCAGGAATGACTCCTGGCAGAGCTCGGGGGACCATATGGGATGCTGGGAATCGAACCCGGGTTGACTGCATGCAAGGCAAATGCCCTACCCGCTGTCTATCGCTCCAGCCCTGCAAAATCATTTTTATTGAACAACACTTGCTTTGAAAAACAGGAGAGAAGAGAAAGAGGGAAATATGTGTTTGAGAGAGAACACTTGTATCTCTAGAACAGAGATAAGCAAAGAAGCAGAGGCAAGCATGCAAGGTCCATGTGCAGGGAAGAACACGGACAAGAAGGGTGAGCCTGTTGCACATTGCTGTAGCTTTAACTGCAGTGTGCTCGCATGCTCCTGGCTGCAGGGCGGCTGCAGCGCTGGGTCTCAGCTGCCAGGATCACGGCAGCACTGGGCATCAGACTCGGTCTCACACTTGCAAGGTTTTGCACTTTAGCCAGTAAGTCAACTTCCTGCCCCTATCTGATGATTGCTATTTACAGTATATAGGGTCAAAAAAGCCATAGTAATGAAAAGAAAACTCAATATACAATCATTTTGAGAACATTTCTTTTTATCTACTCAGATAATTTATTTTTCTAACTCTAGAAACCCGTTTTATTTATTTACTCACTTTTTGGGTCACACCCAGTGATGCACAGAGGTTTCTCCTGGCTCTGCACTCAGGAACCACTCCTGGTGGTGCTTGGGGGACCATATAGGATGCTGGGGATAGAACCCAGGTCGGCTGCCTGCAAGGCAAAGGCCCTCCCCGCTGTACAATAGCTCGAGCCCCATCAATCATTTCTTTTATCTACTTTTTTCTATTGTTGGAAAAGTGCTGACGGAAACTCAGGAATAATTTGAATTCGAACATCAACTTTAACAAAATTGAGCAAAGAACATAAGAGATGCTGTTAGAGTTGAACAGAAAATACCTGTAGAATAAATCTTAACTTTAAAACACGTAAGATTTAAAAAATACTGACCATAAACTGGGGGCCAGAGAGATAGTACAAGGGTGAGGAGCTTGCTTTGTACATGAAATATCCCAGTTTGACTGCTAATGGCACCCTGAGCACTGCCAGGAGTGATCCCTTAGCACTGATATGTGTACCCCCACCAAAAAAAAAAAAAACCAAGAGGGAAAGAGGTCACGGAGATAGCTCAGCAATAGAGCACTTGCCCTACATGTATGAGGAACAAGGTTTAGGTTTGTTATTTAGCACCACACACACACACACACACACACACACACACACAAAATAATTAAAAGAGGGGCTATTCCGCAGTTCCTAAATCTAGCATAATCTTGACACCCAAAATTTAACAAGGACAGAAAAAAGGAGGAAAATTATAGGTTGATCTCACTTATAAAAACACTTCACAAAATATCAGCAACTAAAATGCAATAATAGATTTAAAGGTAAAATATCCAATTAACTTATAAGATACATTCCCAAGTGAGCAATGACTAGTAATCCAGAGAAGTTTAAGTAAGAGCCACAATACTGTTGCCATACCTACCAGATGGCTGAAATTAAACAGTCTGACAATACCACATATTGGCATGGCCTTTCACCACTAGTGAAATTTTAATTGCCATAACTCCTTAGGGCAAACAGCTTGGTACTGTGTATCAGAGTTCAGGTTACATAGAATCTCTAGCCTAGCATATCCGTTTCTGCTAAGACTCCCTAGCAGGGATCCTAAAAGTCTAGTTTCTGGGTCAATGGCATCTGCATCACCTGGAAACATGCCAGTTTTGCTCCCCTCCAAACTCACTCAATTGACTATACTCATAGTAGGGCCTAGCAATACTTTGTTTTTTGGGGGGGAGGCACATCTGGCAGAGTTCAGGGGTGATTTCTGATTCTGTTCATGAGTCATCCCTGACAGTGCTCAGGATACCATGTATGATGTTGAGGATCAAACCAGGGTTGGCCGAAGCAACCACAGGCTAGGTAGGTGTCATACCTACTCTACTCTCTCTCTAGTGTTCTGTGTTTTGACAATCTTTCCAGATCTTTCTGGTTCATGTTAAAGATTGAGATTGTGGGCATAGAGAAATAGTTCTCCTCTTGGCCACCTCCCCTGATCTCTGTTTTGATGACCAACTGTTTTTTTGTTTTGTTTTTTGCTTTTTGGGTCACCCCTGGCAATGCACAGAGGTTCCTCCTGGCTCTGCACTCAGGAATTACTCCTGGCGGTGCTCAGGGGATCATATGGGATGCTGGGAATCGAACCCAGGTTAGCTGCATACAAGGCAAACACTCTACTCACTGTGCTATCACTCCAGCGGCTCCCCCAACTGTTGTGGGTTTGATTGTTTGTTTTGGGGAACACCAAAACAATGGCTTAGGGCTCAGGGCTTACTCCTGGCACTGTGCTCAGGGATCACTACTGGCTATGCTCAGGGTGCTACATGGTACCAGTGATTGAACTAGGTTTGACTGCATGCAAGGCAAGTACCTTATCTGCTGTACTGTCTCTTGGGCCACGTGCCTATTCTAAATATGTGGTTTAGAATAATACCCTTGGACATCTAGTGAATGACTGGACTCCAGAGAAGATGCTTACAGGACAGAAAAGGTTTTAAGATCTTGGTTCCATACTGTCCACCTTTTGGTCAACTGTCCAGCCAGTCTTAGAGGAGTCACTAAAGCTCTTCCCTGACTGTTGTCTGCCAGAGCAGAGCCCATGGGCAGCTGCAGGAGGGGTAGCGGGGGGGCAGGGCTTAGAGAAGAGACTCAGGCACTTGTACATTGGCCGGAACTCATCTCGTTCACCTTGGAATGTCCATTGTGATGTCATATGGAATCAGAGCATTGAGAGAGAAAATTGTTTGGCTGAGAAAGAAAATTGTTTGGGGTTGAGCAATGGCGACATTTTGGGGCCTGATCATTCCAGTGTCATCTTATTTCAGTCTTCCACTATTAACGGGTTTGCTGGTTTGGGGGCTTTGGGTGTTGTATTCTCGAAAGAGCCAGAAGCAGGTGACAACCACAAAAGACTCAGAGGTATGTGCTGTGACTCTCCTTTGAAACTCACTGCTCCCCGAGATTACAGAAATTTCTCCACCTTGGACCATGGGGCAAGTTAGAAGTGAGCAAGAAGGGGACTCGAAATTATGCCCATGGAAGTCTTCCTAGAAGTCACTCTCAATCTTTTCCCTTTCAATTAATCTAAAAAGTCTTTGAGTAGCTATTAAAAATATAGCAGTGCTCTAGACAATATGGAAGAAGAAAATCCTATCTCTATTTCCCTTAAATAAACTCAAGATGAAGGCAGATAATCAAATGTACATAATTCAAGGAAAGGGAATGTTCTGAGTTAAGTGAGGCAGACATTTGCTAAAGAGACAGGAGATAAGAGTATTTTGGGGACTGGAGCAATAGTACAGCAGATAGGGTGTTTGCCTAGCAAGCGGCCGACCTGGGTTCAATTCCCAGCATCCCACATGGTCCCCTGAGCACCACCAGGAGTAATTTCTGAGAGCAAAGCCAGGAGTAACGCTTGTGTATCGCTGAGTGTGATCCAAAAAGCCAAAAAAAAAAAAATAGTATTTTGAACTAGGAACCCATCAGATGCCACTGGGAGAGCTTGCGTTTGAGATGTGCGGCAGAGGAAGAAGGCGAGGGTGAGTGAAAGGGAAGAGGGGCCTCAGAAGCAAGTTGAGAAAAAGTGTGTGGAACTGAATTGTGAAAAGTATTTATCTTTTAAATTTATTTATTTATTGAATCACTGTGGGAAAAGTTACAAAGCTTTCAGGTTTAAGTCTCGGTCATGCAAATATCAAACACATTTCCCTTTACCAATACTTATTTTTCACCACGAAGAACCCCAATAACCACCCCCCCCAGCCCTCCCAATGCCCGTGAGGCAGATGAATTCTAGTTAACACTCTACTTTGATTAGATTCATTGTTTTGACAAAAGATGCACCATTATTATTTAGAGTTTACACCCCCAAATCAGACATGCTGAAAAGGCATTGTGAAATAATTTGTTTTCTACAGCTGGTCACAAGAATCAAATGATGTCGCGGCCAAGCAATTTTGGATTTCTGGTATTTTACTTATTAAGCCTGGAAGTATTTCTGCTGAGACTCAGATAATTATGAGATTGGTTTCTGTGCTCTGGAGCCATGGCCATGCCGGAGAGCTGTTCGTGGGAGGCAACTCCTGACCTTGGTAGGGCATGAAGGACGAGTCGGGAACGCCCCCCTTCCCATGAGGTTTCAGTTGCCCCATCACGACCAGCTCATACCTGGCTTTCCATAAAGCTCCGAAGCAGCTGCCATCTTTCTTTCCAGAGGGAAAAAGGCAGAAGGGACCAACACCCTTTCCCCTCCGGGCAGGCATGGTGGCGTGGATTAACGCATAGTCCATACACTGTGAAAAGTATTTGAGGTGAGGTAGAAACACCTATTTGAACAGAGTGCAGAAAAGCAGACACACAGCAGTGAAAACAAAGGTTTGCAAATGGACAGGCGTCAGGCTGGAGATGGGTTCCATGTGAAGCTGAGCACGTGAATTACTCCTGGAAGTGCTTGGGGGAACCATATAGGATGCCAGGGATCAAACCCAGGTTGGCCACATGCAAGATAAAAGCCCTACCTGCTCCCTGAGATTACAGAAATTTCTTCATCTTGGGGGGAGTTAGAAGTTAGAACTATTGCTCTAGCCCAGTAAGTCTCATTTTGTATGTAATTGGAAGCCATCAAATATTTCAAAGGCAGGTAAATATGTGCATAGATCTCTACTTTTAGAGCAATGCTTCAAAGACTTTACCATTCAGATGCGTTGCCTAGGGGGTCTTGTCAAAAAAGAAAAAAAATAGAATCAAATTCAATAGGAGTAGGGCAGAGATGGAAATTCTGCATTTTTAACAAGCTTCCAGGTGATGCAGTAGGATACATATAACTCGTGAAAGTTTGATGAGTTTTTGTAAATTTATATCTCCATTAACTGTCGCACAGTTAAGGCATAGCAATGCCATAATCCTTGAAAATTCCCTCCCACCTAGAAGAAACTTTATTCTGATTTCTATCCTCATGGATGAGTTAGGCCTATTTTTATTAAATCTCTATTATCTGGTATTAACACAGATTTCTCTATTCACTAACTGCTGTTTGTTCACGCCATATCTATATTTTCATTGCTGTTGGAATACCTGTTATATCTACTTGGCCTATTCTTTTTTTTTGGGGGGGGACTTTTTGGGTCATACCTGGCGATGCACAGGGGTTACTCCTGGATCATGCACTCAGGAATTACTCCTGACAGTGCTCAGGGGACCATATGGGATGTTGGGAATCGAACCCGTGTCAGCCTTGTGCAAGGCAAATGCCCTACCCACTGTGTTATCGCTTCAGCCCCAGCTTTCAGAACTGTTCATAGTTTTCCAGTAGTTTTCTTATGGTTAATTTTGACATCCTAAAAATAGTGTTCTCAGGGCTGGAGCGATAGCACAGCAGGTAGGGCGTTTGCCTTGCATGCGGCCAACCGGGGTTCGATTCCCAGCATCCCATATGGTACCCCGGGCACCGCCAGGAGTGATTTCTGAGTGCAAAGCCAGGAGTAACCCCTGAGCATTGCCAGGTGTGACCCCCCCCCAAATAGTGTTCTGATCCATATATATGCTTGTCTTTTCATTTATTTGGGCTCTTAACTTAATTCAATAATATTTAGGTTTTTAGGTTTTTTTTGTTTGTTTGATTTTGGGGAGGTCACACCCAACTGTATTCAGGGCTTACTCCTGCCTCTCTCTATGCTTAGGAATCACTTCTGGTGGGACTTGGGAGACTATATGGAGGAGCTGGGGAAGGTCAGTCTCATTGGAAGACTAGTATCTTACCCGCTATATTCTCCTGGTGTCCAAATGGCAATGTATCCAATAATTCTCTCCTTCCCTTCCAGGCAGTTAACCACTGCCCTCTATTTTCCCTACTCTTATCATTTCTGTTATAGCTTTTAACTACGTAGTGTTTTAGTTGGCTGTTTATATAGCAGTTTTTTCTATTAATGAACAGTTCTGAATTATTCAGATTATATTTATCTTCATAGTTTCAGATTTCCATAATACCTTGAACAAATATTCCATAAATGGTTTGTGAATATGCAAATGAGCTGGTAGTTATTGCCATAGTGATAACTATCAATTACTAAAATATTTATATCAATATGATACTTGCTATTAATAAAGTCTCTAACCTAGAATCTAATCTGATTTTTTTAATGTGTGCCTTTCTAGACTTCAAGGCAGCATAAATTGAAAAAAATCCGGAAATTCACAGGTCAGAAGTACCCTATATTTTTTTTCTTTTGTGGGGCTAACGGGAGAGTTTGGGTCACAATAATCTGTGCTTAGAGTTTACTCCTGTCAGGGCTAGGGGATGGGGGAGACCATATGTGGTGCCAGGGATAAACCTAGGTCAGCTGTGTGCAAAGCAAATGCCCTACCTGTACTATTTTTTTCTCGCCCAGGACCCAATATTTCCTTCTTCAGCTCAAAGATAATGACTTATTGGGGTGCTTTTTTTTCTGTTTTTTTCTTGGGGGGGGGCGGGGAGTTGGACTTTTGGAGGAAAATCTGGTGGTGCTCAGTGTCTGCTCCTGGCTCTGTGTTGGAAATCACTCCTGGTGATGCTCAGAGGATCATTAGTGCCAGGGGTCAAGTCTGGGCCTCCAGGATACAATGCATGGACTCGGTCCTTTGAGCTAACTCCTAGCCAAAAGATTGCAGGGGAGCTTTAAAATATGTAAATGAAAAAAATGTGCTTATTTTTCTAGCATCTCTACTTCCATGAGATATACAAATGTACACAATTCTTTCCAAGATTCCTTTCCTGCACTCCTCTAGTGCAAAAACCAGAAAAGAAATTGTGAAATTGAGATTATTGAAGGCATACTATCAAGAATTTTTGTTGCAGGATACCTCAATATCTTGTTTCCCCACCTTCAACCCTGGATAAAACTCATCAAAAGGAAAAATAAATATATCTGAAATCTTAACCTAGGTGAAACCTTTTTAAAATAGGACTGGGAAATTCATATCAGAGATTCAAACTGTCATATCAACTATTCCAAAATGTCAACAGTCTAAAGAATTTTAAAAAACGAGAGCATCTTGTTTAAAAGGACTTTTACCTGGTGTCCACGCAAACTGACAGATTGTGTCTCCTTGACCTGATCATTCACGTAGTTTATTTCCTCTTCCTTTTTCTCTTTATTAAAAAAAAGTTTTCTGACCATCTTCAGGATACAATTTATGTCTCTATCCAAACTGCTGCTTGCCAAATTGCAATTTTCTCATCCCAAATATACACCTTGCCTTTTATTTGATTTTTATTTTCAGGACCACACCTGGCAATGTTCAGGGTTACTCCTATCTCTGAACTTAGGAATTACTTCTTGTGGTGCTTGGGGGACCATATGGGGTGCTGGGAATGAAACCTGGTTTAGCCACGTGCAAAGCAAAAACCCTACCCACTGTACTAACTCTCTGGCCCTGCACCTTGCCTTTTAATGGACTCCTGAAATTTAGGTTAACCATTATGACTTCTGTTCCCCCACTCCAACTCTCTGCTCCCATGATCTCCCATGATTAATTCTGTTTCTTTCCAAGGCTAACATCTACTACATAGTGAAGGTAGTATTTTGTATTTCAATGCATAGTCATTACCATTTTTTCAGTAAGAGAGGTACATTAAGCTTAATGGTTTTACCTTGTTTGGGCAAAAAATTGTCATAACTTGTCTACTGCCAGGAGTAATCCTTGAGAGCAGATCCAGGAGTAAGCTGTGACACTGTTGAATGTGTCCTTTAGACAAAAAGAGTTGTTATAAAATCTGTGACAATTATGCAGTGACATATGGTAGTGTAGATTAAAAACCAGCAAAAGTGAAGAGAGGGGAAAAAAATCAAACGTGAAACTCAGCATATTATTTTTTTTTTTTTGGCTTTTTTGAGTGACACCAGGCAATGCTCAGGGGTTACTCCTGGCTTTGCCCTCAGGAATTACTCCTGGCAGTGCTCAGGGAACCACATGGGATACCAGGAACCAACTGGGGTTGGCTGTGTGGAAGGTGAATGCCCTACTCACTGTACTATTGCTCCGCAACCCCCCCCCCCAGCATATCTTTACCTTTGTATCTTTGTTTACAAAATATGGGGATTGGACTTGGCAATATCAACAGCTATGTTAATAAGACTCTTCACCCCTACTCTTAGCTCCAGAGAGGGAAGAAAATTTCAGAATGGAGTTCATTGAAGCTAGCCTGGCAGAGTGAGTAAAGTCAGTCTTTTCTTTTGTGTGTGTGTGTGGGGGGGGGGGTACCAGAGACCATACTCAAGGCTTCACACAGATGAGGCAAGTATGAATTCTACCACTGAGATACACACTCAGCTTTCCCTAAGTCTATGACTGCTCTAATAGCTTATATTACTGATAAACTATAAATAATAAGATCCTTAGGAATCTTTTAGTGTATACATGTTGAGTATTTTTTTGAAATTAAGTCTCCTTGGTGAGCTTATTATAGGTACCTTACTATCATCTTTACTGTGTTGGATTCTCTGTTGCATACAGCTTTTCAGATATGCCTGCAGGATGGAAACAGGAATATATATTCTGGGCAATTAACAGGAGTCTTAAGCATATCTTCCAACATCTGGAAAATGCAAGGTAAGAAAATGTGGTTTCTGGATTGAGAATTAAAGGTGGTAAAGAGCGATTTTAAGAGGGTGAAAGGAAAAGAGTGTAGCGGGGGAGGAGAAAGAGAATGGGTTAGGGGAAAAGTTACTGGAGAGATAGTACTGTGGGTAGGGTGCTTGCCTTACAGTAGCCAATCAGGTTTGATCCCTGACACCACATATGATTCCCAGGAGTGATTCTGAGCATGGAACCAGGGATAAGTTCCTGAGCACTTCCAGGTGTAGCCTCCAAAAAAAAAAAAAAAAAAAAAAAAAACCAAAACCAAACAGGAAAAAGGGCTAGGGAGATGGAGAAAAAGTTATTTTTGTCAGTGGAGAAAAGTTCTTGCTTTAAAGAAAGTTTAAGAACCACTTGACCACTTGACTATGGATCATTTCTGGATCCAAGTACTTCTGGTTGAAATGGAAACAATTGCCTTCCCATTGAAATGAAAAGAATTTATTGGGGATGGGGGTAGCTACAGCCTGTGATCCCCAGGGCTTTGTCTTGCCTTTGTGTTAAGAGGTCATTCCTGGCATTGCTGGGATAGAGTAAGGGTGGCTGCTGTAAGGAAATACTTTAAACCCTTTCCTCCCAAAATGGGATGATTTTTAAATCTTCCTATAAATAATTAATATTGATAAAAGCAGACTTTTCTTTTTGTTGTTCTCTCACAGGCCAAAATATTTTGCATTGAAAATGGCCTTTATTTTTCCCTATCTTTTCTTATTTCAAAGAAAAATGGAACCTTTCTTTCTTTTCCTTTTAGATCAAGTCTAGTGAAATTATGTTTGCCTGAACAACAGGCTATGATTTCTTCCACCTCCTCTATTATTGTGACACAGGAGGCTCTTCTGCCCTTATGTGTCTGTAAGAAAGCAAAACGTACTCACCGAGATACCATGGGATCATCACACATCTCCAGCCTGTCTCAACTTTCTGTCATTTCTGAAGGAACGTCCTGGAAATTCCAGAGCCAGAGTTTACCTGTGTTGCGAAGAAAGCAAAAAAAGCGAACTTCCAGGGGTAGGAAACAACGATCATCCCTGTATTCTTTTTATTTCCCAGAAATTAGGAAGTCAAAATTTCTTCAGAATTTGGAAGTTCTTTCCCCTGATAAAATTCAAGGCATTTTAATCAACTCTATTACTGAATACCCAGAGATCTGCAGACAAAAGAAGAAAACAAAGCCTAAGAGAAAGGGCAAGAGAAATGTGACAGCAGATGATAGGCAGTATTCTACTTTTACAACGGCACCAAAAGCCCCAGAGTATGGTTCAGGCTGGTCTTGGTGGGAGTTAGAGAGACATATGGCTTGGAAGGTTTGGACTTTGAGGGAACAAACAGTGCCTTTACCTGTGAGAGAATCAAGAGTTTTGATGAATAACTTAACCGAGGCACAAGGAGGAGTCCCTGAACCAAAGAGACCCCAAATCCAGTTATCTATGTCCAAATATCAAAGTTCTGAGAAGAATATAAAAAATAAGTCCCCACACCTTCCATCATTTCTGTCCCATGTGAACACTGAAGAGGAATCTGGATTAAATAGAACAGAAACAAAAATTTTGCAGTCACTTATCCCAGGAAAGCAGTCACGACCTAAGGATGACTCCCAAATCCTTGGATACAGGTCCTCGGTTAAATCAATGAACATTCCACCTGCCAAACACTTAATAGTTGTTAGAAATCAAGAGGCAACCACTTTCTTGCAAAAGGATCCAAAACATGTGCTAGAGCTTAGCTTAGAGCAGAGGGTCATAGGCTTTCCAGAAAAGAGGACACAGCATCATAAAACCCAAGTGACCAAAGTGGAGTTGACCCCAAGACCACCATATCGGTTCAGAGATAACATAAAAGTAACCCCACTGGAATTGCTTCAAGTCATGGATTCAATGGGGATGATCCCAGAATCACATTCAGAAGTGATAGAATCTATGGGTTTCTTCCCACAATCACCAAATCAAGCTGTAAAACCAGTGGAAGCCATAAAAATAGCCAGCATAAAACACAAACTGTTTCAAGATACTGAATCAGTAGCGATAACATCAAAGCCTATATATCAAGGTATAGACTCAGAGAGAATATCAAGATCACCAAACCCTACAGACAATGTGAAGGTAACTCCTGTAGAATTGCTCCAAGTAATGGATTCTATGGGAATGATTGAAAAACCACATCCAAACAACATAGAAACCACAGTGACCCCAAGACCACAATATCAAGTCAGGGAGTCATTGAAAAAGGATACACAAATTGGTCATCAAATCAAGCAACCAGAAAAGAAGAGCTTAAAGCCACAACATCTGAGCACAAAAACTGTGGAAATGACCGCAAGGCAACAGAATAAAATTGAGTCAGAGGACCTGACATCAAGGCCACAAAATAAAGTCACAGAACCAAAGATTATTCCAGAGCCTTTTTGTCAAAATACAGAATCACGGGCAATGGTCTCAAGGTCATTGCCTCAAGTCACAAATTATGTGAAAATAACCCCAGTGGCACTTCTACAAACTATGGATTTCATGGGAATAATTCCAGCAGCACAGTCACATATTATAGAATTTAGAGATCTGACCTCAGATTCAGTATTTCCAACTTCAAAACTGACCCCAAGGACAACTCAATCAGATAGTTTAATTACTTCTAATTATGGTCCCAAGTTACCATCTAGAGATATAGAATCAATAGGGATGATTCCAATGTCATCATATCAATCTATGGATTCTCTAAAGGTAATTCCAGTAATACCTAAGGATATGATCACTATTCCACAATCACAAGATGTTGAAACTAAAGATTCTTCCCAAAAGCTAATATCTCAAGAAAAAATATCTCTGGATTTGACTTCTGGATCATGTATTCACGAACTGGGCTCTGAGGGAATAACTCCACCCTCTTATCATGAAGGCACAGATTCTATGGTATTAATCCCAAGGCCATCTCATGAAAATATGGAAACTTCAAGATTGACTTCAAGGCATAAAGTCCTAGAAGATTCAGAGGTGAACACGCCACGAAGTGATCAAGTTATAGAAACTATGGAATTGACCCCTGGTACATGTGTAAAGAGGAAGGAAACTATAGAGTTGACACCGTCACTTCATAAAGTAATGGAATCTTTAGGGACAATTCCAAAGCCACTGGGTCAAGGTACAGAACTTAAAGTAGTAAATCAAAAGCCACTGCACAAAGTCACAGAATCTGCAGCAAAGACTACTATGCTTCAGAATGAAAAGCCAGTACCAAATTATAATATTATAACATCTAGAAAGTTACCCCCAGAATTACAAAATTATGAAATTATAAAATCAATAGACATAACCACTGGTTCAACCCCACAAATAGTAAAATATGCACAGCATATCCCAACTGTGAACTCTATAGAACTGGCCCCAGAACTTCAACTGTCAAGCGTAAAATCTGCTGATCAGGCTCCTGTATCCCAGTCACAAACTGGGAAATCTATACAGTTAGCTCCAGAGTCTCAGCTGAAAGATGTGAAACCTACTCTACTGAGTCTAAGACCAGAACAGCAAACTATCAAATCTGCTGAGTTAGGCCCAGTACAACAGTTGCAAAGTAATAAACATATAGATCTGACTCCTAGTTCACAATTGAAAGGTGCAGAGCAACTTAATTTGTCCATACCACCAGTGCTTCCAGATATAAAAAGTACAGAATTGAGGAAAAGGTCATTACAGAGAGATACAAAACTGAAACTGATAGAATCAGTTCCAAAGCTAAGTTTACAAGATTTAAGATCTGAGAAGATGTTATCTCCAACACTAATGACTAAAGGTATGGAAATGCCCCAAGTGGCAGAATGTAGGAGACTCATTTCTGAGACACAGAAACAAGGTAAGAAATATGAGGAACTGGACCCAGGGGGACGTGTTCAAGCAGTGAAATCTATAGAGCTGAAGTCCAGTAACACAGATCCTGAAGGATTGACTTCAGGGCATCAAACTTTAGAATCTTTAGAAATGATCTCAGAGCCAGAATATCAAGACACAAAAACAAAACTGAACTTTGACACTTGTCACCAGACAAAAGAATCTGTGGGATCGATACAATCATCTTCAAGAGATACTCCAGGGCCATTGAGTCAAGCTTCAGAATCTATTCAAGTGAACTCAGAGTCATTACAAAGTACTCCTAACACACTACAAAGCATGCAATTCATGAGGGATAAGCCAGTGTCACAATATACAATACGAAGAACTCCGAAGTTGGTGCCAATATCAGAGATGCAAGATGCAGAATCAGAGGTGTTGATCCCAGAGCCCCAAGGTATGCAGTTTGTTCACCCAAATCTAGGACCATATCCAGAAGCGATAAACTATGAGGAGCTGGCCTCAGAACCACAGCTTCGAAGTGTGAAATCCATGCCATCGATTTCAAAGCTACAATCTAAAAGTATAAAACCTGAGGACCTTAGTTTAGGGTCATTTAAGGATGACAAAGCATTTGTGGATTTAACTGCACCACTGGAAGAATCTAGGAGGTTAATTCCTGGGAAAGAATTACTAAACAATGAATTAAGGAAACTGACCATGGAACCGCAGTTAGAAACAATAAGTTCTGTGGGCCTTACCCGCAGACTAAGGCATCAAAAAACAGCACCTGCAGAATTATCTCCTGAGATTTGGCCACAAAAGGAGGAATCAGTGATCTCACAGAAAGTCACAGAAACTGCTGGGTTGTTCCCAAGATCACATTGTCAATTTTTTTCAGAGCCAACTACAGAGTCAGGCAATAAAGAGACAGAAATCATGAGGCAGACTTCTGAGGCATTAATACAAAAACCAGCAGATCAAGTTATAGAATCTACAAAAATAATTCCAGGGCCACATCTTCAAGGTACTGAATCGTCAGATACACACCTAGAATTAGAATGTGAAAACACAGAATCGATAGAGTTGGTATCATTTACAGTTGAAAACACTCAGAAGACACTACCAATACGATATTCAGAAAAAGAATTGTTAAAACAAGAAATGCAATATGAAAACTCAGAACCACTAGCTCAAGATTTTGAATTTACGAATTTAGCCTATAAGACAAATTCATTAGTGGTAGGATCTACACAGTGTATTATGGGGCCACAATCACATATTATGGAGTTGACCTCAGGACCACAGCTCCAGGGAGTAAAGTCTAGACAGTTGGATCCAGAGGCACAATTACAAGGTGTGAAATGTGTTAATTTAGTCCAACAGCCAGATTCCAGCGTGGTTGACTCTGAGAAAGTGATACAAAAGCCTACACTGCAAAATATGACAGAAGAATTAAGTAGGAGGGCACAGCATCAAGGCATGAAACTGACTCAAGGGCCTTCACTGAAAACTGTCAGATTTTCGATGTTATCTCCAAGTCCCTTCCTCCAAGAAGAAAAACCTGCAGATTTAATTTCTGGGCCCCCTTATCATAATGTGCAATCTGATGAATTGACCCTAGGTTATCCAACTCAAGATATCAAAGTCTTTATCCCAGAGCAAGGGTATCAAAGTGTTACAACTGCACAGCAGACTTCAGAACCACATCATCAAGATAGGAACTTTAATGAAATAAGCTCAGGGCCATGCTTACAAAATGTCAGGTTTTTTGATTTGACCCCTGAACCAAAGCATGAAAACATTAAAAACACACCTTTTTTAACAGAGACACAGTTTCAAGTTACTGACTCTATAGGATTTGTAACAGAGGCCCCTTTTCAGTTAAACCAAGAAATCCCAGTTGGAGATCTGAAATCTAGTAGATCTACTGAAAGATCACCATCTCACAGCACAACATCTATTAAGTTGATCTCAGAACTACAAGGTGTGAAATCTGAGGACAAATACTTAAGACCAAGGCAGGAAGATGTTAAATTTTCTGAATTGACTTCAGGACCAAAACTTCAAGGTGTCAAATTTAGGGAAGAAACCCAAGGATCAGTGTTTCATGATGTAAACCCTATGGAGGTGACTACAGAGTTTGGATGTCAAGATTCTAAATTAGTGAAGACACTTCCTGGGCTTCAAGTTAAGAAACAAGCAGGATTGAACACAAGGCCATGGCTACAAGATGTCAAATTCTGTGATACAACATCTGGAACTCAACCTCAAGTTACAAAACCTTCAGCATTTAACTTAAGACCACAACTACAATGCGTGAAATTTTTAACATCAACCTCAGAACCAAAAGCACAAGGAGTAAGATCTATAAAGTTGGCCTCGGGATCTGAGCAACAAGAAGTTAGGCCTGAGATGTTAGTATCAGAGCCACCATTCCAAGATGTAAAACATATAGAAGACCAAACATCAAGTTTAAAAAGTAATATTTCTTATGAGTTAGCCTCAGAGGAACCAACATCAGATGTAGAATCTGTGGAGTTGACTCCTGTCCTCCAGGAGTCACCAAATGATTATGAGTTGATAAGATCACTATTACAAGAGCTTAAACCATCTGAGTTGATTCAAGGAGCACAACTATCAGATGTAAATTCTATAGAGTGGATACCAATCTCAGGACTTCAAGATTTAAAGCCTGAAATGACCACAGAATCACAGACAGGAAATGAAAAATCTGCGGCTGTAACTCTAAGACAGTACCTACGAGGTATAAAATCTTTGATGTCACACCAAGGCTCACAGTTAGAAAGTAAATCTGCAGAGACCATCTCAAGACCACAGAGAGATGTTCAATCTGTGAAAGTCACACCAGATTCCAAGCTTCAATGTGTGAAATCTAATGAGAGAGCAAATCTAGATTCAAAGACTCAGGAATATAAAACTCTGGAGTTGGCCCCATGTATACAACTACAAGATACGAAAACTATGGAACAAGATATGAAAGCCCTAGAACCAAAACTTGGGCTAAAGATGCAGGGTCAGGATTCTGTGCCTTTTGCACCAGTGCAGTTGTTCCAAGGACCTCAATTGAAAGTTGGGAAACTTGGTAAATTGACTTCAGAGCCACAAATTCCAGAAATGAAATCTGTGGCTATTGCTTCACATGTAAATCCTCAACGAGAAAAATCTATATTGGAAACTAGTCCAGATTCAGTGGTGCAATCAAATTCAGGGCCAAAATCTGTGAAGTTGACCTCAAAACAAAAGAAGCAGGAGACAGTCGGAAAACAAATTCTTCCAGGAATAAAATACATGGATTTACCCCCAATGCAACAGTTTCAAGAGAAGGCACCTGTGAATATAAGTCCTGGGACAGAACAGGATGTTGAGTTATCTGCAGTCTCGCCAGTGCATCAACATGAGCATTCAGAACAAATGAAGAGAAGTTCTAAACCAAAAGATAATAAGTGTCTGACTTTAATTCGTCAGCCAACAATTAAAGGCAGAGAATTAGTAAGCCAGAACTGGCAGTTGCAAGATAAAAAATTCTTTGAGCCTACTCCAGAATTAAATACTGAATGTGTAAAACCTAAAGAGGTCAAATTTGAACCACAGTTGCAAAGCCTAAAACCTCCCAAGTTGACTCAAGGACAACAGTTGCTCCAAGTGAAACAGTTGGAGCCCTCTTCAGAGTCACCACCACCTCAAAGTGGGGTAATACTCGAATTTAAAAAAGATCCACAGCTTGAAAATCTGAAATGCATTCAGTGGCTACCACAACCTGAATTTCAGGGGGGGGATTCTGTAGGGTTAAATCTTAAATCACCATCTCAAGATATTGAATCTGCAGAATCAAAACCTTTGATATGGTTAAGGGATGTGAAACCAACTAAGTTATCTCTGGGGTCAAAAAGTCAAGATATAACATATATGGGGCCACAGTTTCAGAGAGTCAAAATACCTGAGTTGTCCTCTGGACAACAGTTACAAGAAAGGAGACTTTTGGTGTCATTCTCAGAACCACCACTTCAAGGTGTGAAAAATGTGGAGTTACACCCAGAGATACAGATGAGAAGCATGGAATCTACTAAGTGGATTCCTTTACCAGGGTTTCAAGAGATGAGATCTCTGCTAAACTTTGAGTCACAACCTCAGAGTATCAAACCTACAGAATTGGAACATTTGATACAATTAAGAAATAAGAAGTCATCTCTGCTAAGTCCAAGACCAAAGCTCCAAGGTATACATCATTCTGCATCATTCCTGGAAAAACCTTGTCGAAAGCTGAGGAGTACACAATCATGTGATCTAATGTCACAGTCAAAGCCTCATGACATAAAATCCATCTTGTTCCAACCTAGGTTTCCATTGGAAGATGGGAAATTTCTTGAGTTGATTGTAAAACCACATCTTCAAGAAGTGAAACCCTTACAGTTCTACCCAGGAACACAGCCTCAAGTTGTGAAGACCCCAGTGCATCTACAAAGTGATAAAGCTATAAAGTCAAACACCCCACTATACTTTAAAAGTATAACGTCATCTAAGTCAACTCTTCAGAAAAAGCTTGAAAGTGTGAAATCTGAGGTCAGTTCTGAACCAGAGTGGCAATGTCTACAAACTTCCAAGATGCCACTTGAGACAGAAGGCCAAGATAAGAAATGTACTGAGTTAAAACTCAGCTCACAGTTGCAAGACACACCATTTTCTAAAGTGGCCACAGGGATCAAGAGTCCAGTTGTCAAATCTACAGATTTAAATATTGGGTTATTGTTACAAAGTGTGAAAACTTCTGTAGGGACTTCAAGTGCAAACTTTCAAGATGTAAAACATAAAGAATGTAAACCCTATATACAATGTCAAGTTATGGAATCCTCTGAGCTGATTCCAGGACCAAAACTTCAAAATGTGAAATCAGTACTCAATCCTGAAGTACAAGAACAAGGACTGAAATCTTCTAAATTAATCTCAGACATGAAGTTTCAAGATGCAAAATCAGGAAAGTTCCAATCTGGGCCACAGTTTCAAGATAAGACAGTGGAGCCAACGTTTCAAAAAATGAAGTCAGTGGATTGTAAGTCAGGCCCAGAGTTGCAAGATATGAGCTTTTCAAGGTTGATTACAGGAATAAAGATTCATGATGTAAAATCTAAAAAGTGTACAGCTGACCCACAAGTGAAGGTTGTGAAATCTTCTGAAGTTGTCCCAAGGGAAAAGTGTCAGCGTGTGAAGTCTTTTGAAATTATCCCAAGTGGAACACTTCAAGGTGTGAAATCTTTAGAACTGAATCCTAGTCCAAAATTACAAGACGAGAAGTCTTCTGAGTTTTCCCATGGGAAGAAGTTTCCAGGTGTGGAATCTGTAGGGTCATACTCAGGCCCACAATTCGAAGAAAGGAAGTGCTCTGACCTTATCATGGATATAAAACTTAAAAATGTAAAATCTACAGACTTGAGTTCTATACCACGATTTCAAGGTATGAAATCATCTGCAGTGATCCCAGGAACAAAGACTCAAGCAGAGAAATCTATGCTCAACTCTGGAGTACAAGTACAAAGTAAAAGATTTTACCCACCGATGAAACTTCAAAGTAAGAATTCCACAGAAGTAAACCATAACCCAGAATTTCAGGCTGAAAAATCCACTAAATTTTCCTTGGGACCAAGGATTCACAGCATGATATCTTCTGAAGTCAGTGCTGAAAAGCAGGGACAAGTTAAGAAATCTTCTCAATTGAATCCATGGCCAGAATTGCAAGGTGTAAAATTTATGACAATCAGTAGAGAGCCACAATTGCAACATATAAAATCTTCTAAGTTATGCAAAGAAACAATACATCAAGATAAGAAATTTATAAAATTAAATCCTGAGCAGCAGTTCCAAACTGGGATATATTATGAACTACTCTTGGGACCAAAGTATGGAAAGGAGAGATTTTCAGAATTAAATCCTGGGCCTTATACAAAAAATGAGTTGTACATACAGTCAAAGCATTCAGATGAGCAATTTCAAGAGCAGAAACATGAGACAAAATGTCAAGGTGAAAAATCCTCTGAAGTGAACTCAGAGTCACAGTTCCAGGGTATAAATGTTTTGGCATACAACATAGCGCCACTGCCACAAGGTGTAAAATCTAAGCTGTCTCCTAGGCCATACCATCAAGATATAAAATCTAAAATGTCCTTCCCAGGATCACATATGCAAGCTAAAAATTCTTCTACACCAATTCCAGAACCAAAACATCAGTGCGTAAATACTATTGAATGCAATACTGGGCCAAACAAACAATGTCTTAATGCTTCTGAAACAACTCCAAATATGGAAATGCAAGGTAACAAGTCTCCTAAGTTGAATCCAAGGACAGAGAGAAATTTGTGTCAAAGTGAGACGTCTACGGTGCTTGGTCCCGGGCCACATTTTCCAGTTTGGAAATCCCAATTAATTACAGAGTCAAAGCCTTTAAGTGTAATACCCAGAAAATGCAACCTTGGGCCACAGATGCAGTGTAATTCTCCTGAGTTGAACCCAAGACCAAAATCACAAGGTGTAAATTCTATGAGATGGAAGCAACAGGTACCCTTACAAGATATAAAATCTTTTGAGTTAACATTAGGAACAAAACTTCAAGATACAGGATGTGAAGTTAATCCGGGGATAGAGATTCAAAGCGAGAAATACATCCTGTCTGATCCTGGATCACATTTGCAAGGTCTAAAATGTCAGCTGATTCCAGACTCAAAGCCTCTAGGTAGAGTACCCACGAAATGTACCCCTGGGCCACAGAGACGGTGTGTTAATTCTCCTGAGTTGCTCCCAGGGACAAAATTACAGTGTACAAATTCTACCGGATGCAGACATGGACCACCCTCACAAAGTATAAAATGTCCTGAGTTAACTTCAGGGATAAAGTTACAAGATACAGGGTTTAAAGTGAATCCAGGGACAGAGACCGGAAGTGAGACGCCTGTGGTATTTCATACTGAACCACATTTACAAGATCTAAAGTCTGAATGTATTTCAAACTCAAACTGTTTGCCAGGAGCAACCAGTGGCTACAACCTTGAGCCACAGGTGCAACATGCAGATTTTTCTAAACTGAATGCAGAGCCAAAAGTACACTGTGAAAATTATACAGGGTGCAAATATGGGCCACCCTTTCAAAGTATGAATTTTTTTCAGTTGGCTTCAGGGACAAAGTATAAAGATATGACATCCTCTGGTTTGAGTCCCGAATCAGAATGTCAAGGTACAGAATCTTCTTTATTAAACCCTCTACAAAACTTGCTTGATATAAAAAGTAAACTGACTCCAGGGACAAATTTTCAAGTATTAATGGAGTCCAACTCCAGATCACAACTTCAAGGTATGAATTCTTGTAATTCTAACTCAGAGTCAGAATATCAGTCCATAAATTCCGTTAACTTTAATGCAAGACCACAGATGCAAGACCCCAAATCCTATGATTTGAACCCTGGGCCAGAATTTCAAGGTACAACATCTATTTTGCTTAATTCTGGCCCACATTTGCAAGATGTAAAAATTTCTGAACTAACTCCATGTACAAACTTTCCAGATCTACTTTTGAAGAACCACCTTGGGTCACAACAGCAAGTTACACAATTTGTGCCCACAACCGACCCTCAGTTAAATGCTGTCAATTTTGGGGCATTTCTACCTGAGTCATCACTTGAAGATGAAATGTCTGTGAGGATGAAAAAGGAGGCATTGTACTGTGGTGCAAATTCTGTGAAACTGGTTTCTGATCCTAAGAAGCAGGACAAGAAATGTGAGGTGTCTTCATTAGAGCCATGTTTTCAAAAAGTGGAATCTGTGGAGTTAAATCCACGACCACATTCTCAAGGTATAAATTCTGCGGAATTATTGTCCGCATTCAGGCAGCATAGTGTGAGGCCTGTGGCACCTGTGCTAGAGGGGAGTTCTTATGTGAAAGCTCCGGAATTGAAAGCAAGGCCACAACCTAAAGATTTCAATTCTAAGAATTACTGCCTCATGCAGAAGTCTACAGCATTGGGATCAGAGCCATGTTCTCAAGATGCAAAATCTCTAGAGTCAAACCTACAGTCACAGCTTCAAAGGTCTTTAGGGTTGTCGTCATGCCTCTGGTCACAGTGTGTTAAATCTGACATCTTTGTACCAGAACCATGTTTTCAAGATGTAAAATCTGTACAGTTGACGCCAGAGGCCCAACAGCAAGGTATGAATTGTCAAGAGTTTACTGCAGGCCAACAAGGTGTGAAATCAATGGTATTGCCACAAGAACCAAGTGAGAAGCTCACACCAGCACCAATTTTAGCTAGTGTCAAAATTTCAAATTTGTCTCCAGAATCACAGCAACAAGATATGACATCTTTGGAACTTACTTCACATCCAAAGTTACAAGATATTAAACATACAAAATTTCCTTTAGGGTTTCTGCAGCAAACTCCAAAATCTAAGGCCTTAGCAACAGGGCCACAGCTCCAAAGAGTGAGATTTGAGAATCTAACTCCAAGAATGAGTGATCAGACGACAGACTTCTCTGAGTTAAGCTCTAGGCCAGTGCATCAATTTGTAGAATATGCAGAGATGAGCCCAAAGCCACAGCATCAAATTCCCCAATCTGTGAATTTGATTCCATCAATGTACCAAGTCACAGAATCGTCAGAAATAGCGCAAAGGTTGGCACATCAAAATTCAAAAACTGTAAAGAAATCTGGGGGGCTGACCCCAAAGCCCATAGGTAAAGTCACGGAATCTTCAGGGATGCCTCCGGAAACAGATCTTCATGAGCCAGAATTTGCAGACCTGACTTCAATGTTAAGAGATCAATGTTCACAATCTTTAGAATTAACCCCAGAGAAAAGCCATCAAAGTTCAGAAAGTCCGGGTTTAATCCCTCAGTTATGGCCTAAAGTTAAGAAATTAGAAGAGTTACATATAAAGCAACTGAAACAAGATGTGGAACCTAAAGAGATTATTCCACAGCTCAAGCACTGCCTTACAGAATCTATAAAGTTCATTCTTAAAGCAAGATCACAAAGGGAGGGATTCTCTGGGATGATGAGGGAGCCACAGTCAGTAAGTGAAGCCACTGGCCATGCAAACCAATCTCCGACCCCCTGTTCTCAAGCTGTAGAGATAATTCCTGAGAAAAGACCATATGGGCAAGAACATATAGCTCTGGTCACAAAATCAACATCTTCTGTCACAGAATCTTCAGAGATGACACAAGATGAAAACGTAGAGTTCACTCCTGAGACAGGGCCACAGGTGGAGAGATCTATAAAACTGACGGGAATACCACAGCAAAAAGTGGAATATTCAAGATTAGGACATCAAGTGCCAGGATCTGTGTATTTAACCTCTAAGCAATGTAGTCAAGGGGAGGAATCTTTAGAGTTGCCGCCAAAAGAAGCAGGGCAATGTGAGAGACATGGACAATATGGAAAGGAAACTTCTGAGACATGGCAGCAAGAGGAGAGATCAAAGTGGCTAACACAGTCAGAGAAGGGAAATATGAACTACTCAGAAATAGCCCCAGAAGAGCTAGGTGAAATTATAAAAATTAATAGGATTAGTCCCAAACCACTAGATCAAATCAATCAACCTACAAAGTCACAACTTCAAGTTGCTCGATCAACAGGGGTAACCCCAGTAGCCACCTCCAAACTTAAATCTGTAAAAGGGACCCCTGGACCACCAGTTCAAGTTGGGAAGTTTGTGATTTTACCACCAGGGTCATTTTCTCAAAAGGCAGATTATATTGAATCTATTTCACAACCGCAGGATATGAAATCATCAGAGTTTATCTCAGGTATATGGCTGCAAAATAAGAAACCGAAGAAATTAATTCCAGAGCCAACACATCAAATTTTGGAAACAATTGAGATGACAGGGTTTCAAATCATAAAGACTGTGTTATTCCCAGGACCATCATTTCAAATAGTAAAATCTGAAAAATTAGCACCAGGACCAATTCCTCAGGTTGCAGAACCAATAGGAATAGCTCTGAGTTTGGGACCTAAAGAAAGGCCTTGTTTTGATTTTCTCACAATGAAACATTTCCAAGAACTAGCAGAACCTGTAGAATTAACTCCAAGGTCAAATACTGAAGTAAAATCTACAGAATTTGCTACAAAGACAGCATCTCCATTCATGGAACCGAAAGGGTTAACTCATGAAAAAAAGCTTCAGACCTTGAAACCTAGAAGTGAAAAAGCAGGGCCTTCTACAGTCACGGAATCTGAGGATTTGATTCGAGAACAGTTGTGCCTGAATAGGGAATCTGAGGAGTTACTATCATTGGGAGAAGTAGAAGAGAAATATTTCCCAAAGTTTCTATGCAGCTCTTCAAATTCACTCACCTCAAGCACTGTCAAAACATCATCTGAATTAGGATGCCTTTGGGATACTGAAATGCCGGAAGTATTGAGAAGTTTGGAAACAAAAAATCTCGACTCTATTAGGGGACCACTTTCAACCCATCCCCTGGCTATTCAGAATCAGCCGCTTCTTAACATAGTTAACATTGCAAAAAATACACATTGTGAAGACCTAGGAAAGGATATGGGAGCCGAGGTGAGGACTCTGAGGGAGCAAGCGGAAGAGCCGAAGAACTCATCCAAGAGCCTCTCCCAACGTTTTCCAAAAGGCTGGAGATCACCAGGTAGGGCCTTCCAGAAAAGACCAGGTGCTCGAAGAAGCCTTCCCTGTTCTGTTTTGCACAGACAACAGAATGTCTGGGAGAGTCACTCCTGGAGGCAGCGACTACCTAGAAAATATCTCTCCAATATGCTAATGCTAGGAAATGTATTACAAACCAATGTGGAAAGGAAACTTTATTCTCAATCACAATTGACAGAAAGAGCAGATACTCATCAATCTGTTGAAAATGTATTTGGGATTCCACCTGAGCTGATGGAATTTTCCCAGAGTCTACCAGAGAAGGGTCAAAGTGCAATTTCTCAACCCTCAGTGGGTAAAAACTACATTCAAAGAAATACTTTATTCCATGGTACTGAGAAAAGAATGACCCTAAGGATGTGGACACGCCAATCTATGTCCTCCATTATACAGCAATACTCTGGAGCTAGAATAAGAATAAATAAAATAAGAAATATTAGTTATATATCCCAGGAATTCATTCATCACATGACTGGCTCATATAACACAGAGGCTCAGCTTCCTGTCCCTCTCAATACAAGTTTGGCTAAGGATTCTGTTCCAGTAGAAGAGAGTGAGAACTCACAGAGCGAGTTTCAACACTCCCACAGGCCAAATTATACTTCCCAGGACAAGACTATCTTCTCTGAACAGTCAAATTTGCTACAAGAGCTACAGCTGAAAGTAGCAGCAAAACTATTAAGGAGTCAAGTACCTCCCAATGTTCCTCCACCTCTAACTTCAGGTCTGGTCTTAAAATACCCTATCTGTTTAAAGTGTGGCCGATGTTCAGGATTTAATTGCGGTCATAAACTACAGGCCTCTTTTGGGCCTTACCTACTTATTTATCCACAGATCCACCTTGTAAGGACTCCTGAGGGCCGTGGAGAGATTAGGTTACATCTTGGCTTTAGGTTACGAACTGGGAAGAGGCCCCAAGTCCCAAAGTATCAAAGAAGAGACAGACCTGGTACACCAAAGAGCCCTGTATCTTCACCACTAAAGAAAACTAACATTTATACTCAAGTTTCCAGGAGTCCAACTTCAACATTAGATTTAGAATCTGGGTCTTCTCAGTCCCCTTTACAAGACCACACGAGGCAGAGGTCAGACAGTAGTTGTGACTTAGTAGGAAAGACAGATATTGGAGAGTTTAGCCACTATGACGTCACTCAAGTTCAACGTCTACCAGACACCGACTCTGAAAGCAACCAGGATGAAAACTGGGCAATAGTGAGAAGAAGTAAGTCAAAATATTTAAAGAGAATGACCAAAGGAGATACAACACCAAGCACAAAGTTCTACACAAAAGGCAGAGAGTCCCGTAGGGAATTACCCACACAGTTAAAAAGGAAGAAGAGTAGAGTGTCTCGGACCACGACTGACCTTTTAGAAAGACAACCTAAGAAACCCAGCCAACCCAAACTCATTCAACTACTTTCTCAGTGCATAAAACAGGCATTCCAAAAAGCATACAACATTATGACTTTTGCTGCAGAGAAGTCTGAGGACGGAAGAAGGTCAGATGATAAGAGCGTGGGCAAAGGCTACCAGCCAAAGCGAAAAGGTGAAGGCCTATCAAGAGACAAGATGTCAGTTGTCAAGCCAAATCCAAGAGGCTCCATCACTAAACAAAAATGCCCTTCGTGGGATAGAACAGATCAGTTTGTATCATCTCAACAACCAAAAAGAGCTCAGTCTTTCCAACCCAAGCTTACCCACCTATCCAAGCCCAGAGTCCCCCAAAGAAGTCCTACACGTCACACTAGAAGAATGAGAAGCCATCAGAGTGTGGTTCAAAATGACAGTGGCACCAAAGGTAGGAAAAACTACAAAAACGAAACATCTAGTTATGAGTCCAAGAATTCCGAAACAGGAAACACAGTTCAGGCCAGAGGAAGAGTGGTACGTGATTCCTCTATGAAAGGAACCTCATCCATTCAGCCTAAAGTAAAATACATACAGTCAAAGAATCCATATCATTCCTTTGGGAGGACCCAGTACAGTGCCTCTGAGAAAAGTCATCTTGGTCCATCTCAGAGAAGTTGCAGTCTCTCTGAGAGGAGCCATGGCAGCAACTTTGAGAAGAGCCATCCAGGTCGCCCTCCCAGGAACCATCTGGGTCCCTCTCAGAGGAGTCATCCAAGTCCCTCTGAGAGGAAATGTCGCAGTCCTTCTGAGAGAAGGTGTCGAAGTTCTTCTGAGAGGAGATTCCACAGCCTCTCTGGGAGAGGTCATCCACATCCCTCTGAGAGGAAATGCCACAGACCCTCTGACAAGATCCATCACACTCCCTTGGAGAAAACTCTTCTTACTCCTGAGAAGAACCATCACAGTTCCTCTGACAGGAACCACCGTGATCCGTCAGAGAAAACCCATCCTACTCCTTCTGAGAAGAGCCACCCCAGTCCCTCAGAGAAACACCAGTCTAGGCCTTCTGGGAGGAACCAAGGCAGCCCTTCTCAGAGAATCCACCCCAGGATCCATCTCCGTCATGACTGGCCCCCTGAAAGGAGTCAGCGAACTCTTGAGAGGAGAGCGCCCAGCCGCTCTGAGAGCGAGCACAGTCCCCCGAAGGAGGATCTCAAGCACGGTTCGCTTGGAGAGAGGCCCAGGCACACTGTCGTAGAAGACACCAAGAGCTACCCAGAAATGCCTCCTCGGGGCCGCCCCCAGGACCCCCCAAACAAGGCACACTTGGAGGCCAGAAGCTAGCTGGGCCCGGAGGAGTCCCGGACCCTTCAAGTCTTCCCTGAGCTGCCCTTTCCCGGCTGCTTATCCCGCTCCACCGCCTCCCATTTGCGGGTCACTCCCCTGGGGGTGGGGTGGGGGGCGCGGGCAGGGGCCTTGTCAGTTGTGCGATGAATAAAGGGGCAAAACTTCCTCTCCGTGTGCCGAGCAGAGACCCCTGGGGCGGGGGGGCGCGGGGCGAACGGGCGGGAGGGCGACGGGTCGGGGCGATGGGGGGCGGGAAATGCTCGCGGCCCGGCGCTCCCGGGCTCCCTCCGCGCCGTCGCGCCCCCGAGCAGGGGCGTGTCACGTGACGCGCCCCCGGCGGCCGCGGCCGGGCGGAAGTGGGCGTTCGGCGGCGGGGCCCGGGGCGCCGACTCGGCATCCGGGCGCCGGGCGCGAGCGGAAGTGGCGTGGGCTGGCCGGAGCCCGCGGGGCCGGCGTCGCGGGTCGGCGTGGAGCGGGAGTGATGTCCGCCCGGCTCGCGGCTGCACCCGCCGTGAGTGTTCGCCCGGGGGCCGGGACGCCGGCGCCGGGCTGGGGGGCGCGCGGACCCTCGCGGCGCTCGCCGGCTCTGGGGGAGGGGGGATCGGCCGGAGCCCCTCGTTAGGCCCCGCGTCGTGCAGGTCAGCTCGGCCCGGACCCCCGCCCCCTCGGGCCGACCCCTTTTCTGGCTGCCCATCCCCCCCGCCCGGGCAGATCGTCTCCGGAGCCCCCCGCCGGGGACCGGCCCCGGGACCGGAGCTGGGGAGGTGCAGGCTGAGGTGTGGCCCCCGCCTCCTGGCCCCTGGGGAGGGGACGGTGGGGCGCACCCCTCCCGTCCCCCTCTCCCCCCCCCCCCCCCCGTTTTCCTAGAAAGGCTCCTCCTGCGGGTGCGTGCGGTCCCCGCCCGCGGCCGGGTGGCCCGGGTGGGCAGGGCTGGCTGGCGGGCGTTCATTCCTGTGCTTGCCGTTTGCTAGAGCCCGGGAGCCACCTCCTGGAAGCCGCCGCGGAGCGCCAGGAGCGGGCGAGCCAAGAAGTAAGTGAGGTTCCTTCCCCAGGACCCTCTCCTGGTCACCCTTGGCCCGCGCTGGCGTCCTGTCGCCCAGCTGCAGGGTCCCCCGCGCCCTTCGAGCCCTTGCGGTGGGGCTGGGCGACTTGCGGAACCCAAATTGAAACCTGTGGTCAAGTTTCAGCTCTGCCAGGAGCTCAGTGGCTCCCCGGGGCTGGACCAGGCGGGTCTTGAACTAGGAGGAAGGAGAAAAATCGAGGTGGCTGATGAGAAGTTCCAGGCATCGTGCAAACGAGACAGACTGGGGATGGTTCTGGGTAGTTCAGCATCTCTCCAGACACCCGGTACCCATGTATAAATTAAGGGACTCACACTGGTTTAGACATGGCTGGAATAAATCCTTGGAATTTTTGAGCCAGTGGCCCTCAAGATAGGTTTATTATTTTGCATTCTGCAGGCGCTGAGCTCTTTCATATTGGTACAAAGAAGAGTCTTGTAGATTGAATGCTCTTCAGGAAGAATAATCCAGATAATATTGTTTATCTGTTCTGTGTGGTCAGTTATAAATAGATGGCAGGAAAAAAAATACAGAACTAGCAGTCTAAAAGGGAACGGAGGCAAGTTGATCAACTTGATACAGTAATTAAACTTTTTTTTTTCTTTTTGGGTCACACCCAGCGATGCTTGGGAGTTACTCCTGGTTCTGCACCCGGAGTGGACCGAATGGGATGCCGGGTGTGGAACCTGGGTCGGCCATGTGCAAGGCTAATGCCCTACCTGCTGTACTATGGATGCAGCTCAATAATTAAACATTTTAAGGAGAAAATGAGGATACAGCCTTTGGAGACGGGGAGTGATGGATAGGCTTGAAGCTCTTAAACAAACTTGAAAGGCCAGGAATGATGGAGTTAGGCGCAGGGAAGAGTTTGGTTTATTTTTCAGAAGAGAAATCACTTGACTAGGTAAGACATTGAGGTAGTGGGTAATAAAGACTTGAAGGGTGAGGTGATTGAAATTATAATCTCTGAAATCATAATTATCCACCCATATTATCTTATTTTTCCTTTGGAGAACCTGGCAGGCTACCAAAAGTATCCTGCCTGCACGGCAGAGTCTAGCAAACTTCCCGTGTCATACCCAATATGGCAAATACCAGTAACAATGATGGGTCTCATTCTCCAAATCCTGAAAGAGCATTGAAATGGCTCTTTTAAAATCTCAGAACTAGGAAGAAGGAGACGTTACTGGTGCCTGCTCAAGGAAATCGACTAACAACAGGATGATCGTGATCCTGTGAAATCATAATCTCTGGAGTGGGAGTCACAGAATCTTTATTTGATGGAAGCAGAGCCAGGGAGGGCGCTTGCCTTGTAAGTGGCCAATCCTGGTTAGATCATGACACCTGACACGATTTGCTGAGCTCTCCAGGAGTAATCCCTCAGTGCCACAGGGGCGTGGCACAAAAAAACAAAAGAATATTTGAAGCTGGCTAAGATTGAGAACCAGTGGTTAGAAGTGAAACTGCAAGAACAGAGGATGAAACCCTGGAGAGTCTTCACATTTCAGATTGGGCTGCAGAGAATGGAAGAGGTACTTTCCGATTCCAGTGAAATCCAAGTATTTGCACCTAGAAGGTGAACTAAGGCTCTTAAAAGTGCTTGGTAGATCAGAAGGCTTGAAAGTAGGTTAATGTTTTAGTCGAGGTGACCAGACACTGATACTGAAAACTAGTGTCACAGACCACAGATTATAAGATAATCACAGTTTCACAGTAGTGTTTTGCGATGGGGACCAGAATCCAGAATGCTGGAGCCCCGGAGATGGAGTGCTGCCCCTGGGCGGATCTACTAGAAAAACTTCCTGTGAAGGAAGCACTTTACATCTGTTGATCTTTTTATTTATTTATTTATTTAGCTTGTTGGGTCACACCCGGCGATGCTCAGGGATTACTCCTGGCTCTGCACTCAGGAATCATACCTGGCAGTGCTCTGGGGACCATATGGGATGCTGGGAATCGAACCTGGGTCGTTCGAGTGCAAGGCAAACATTCTCCATGCTGTACTATCACTCTGACCCTACATCTCTTTATCTTTATGTTGAACCAAATCTGTGTTTATGTTCAACCAAACCCATGTTAATCTCTGTCCCTTGCACCCTTACACCCTTATGCTTTTCCTATATAATCTCTGATTTCAATAAAAATGTTGCTGGCCACCAGCCTGTAACCCATTCTTTAGTCCATCAGCCTCAGTGTGTGTGGGGGGGTGAGAATGACATCACAGTCACAGAGGGATGATGACAGTTTGAACGAAAACATCCTTTTATATTTATGGAAAGGGAAGTTTCACATCTGGTTTTTAACAAATGCCCTCACTTGATTGGTAAGTATAAGGCACCTGAGAATTTTTTTTTGTTGAGGCTTTTAAAAAAGACAAAGGTTTGGTTTTGTTGGTTTTTTGGGCCACACCCTGTAGTGCTCAGGGTTTAACTCTCCTGAGTTCAGGGATCACTCCTAGTGGGATTGTGGGGGACTGAACCAGGTCAGCCCCTTATAAGGATAGTGCCCTGCCTGCTGGGCTGTCGCTGTGGCCCCAAAGGTTTGAGATTTTCTAACCACATTGACTTAATCCCCAAGAATTTGATCATGTTTTTATGTGAACAATGAAGAGGAGGGACCTGCTTCTCCACTCTTGAGTAGCCTGCTGCTACTTCCAATGGAAGTTGCTGCCATTGTTTGGGACAGTGGGTTTTGTTCTAAAGCATTGCCAATTCCAAAAGCTGTGGGCTTATTCCTGACTCTGCACTCAGGGATTGCTCCTGACAGACTCTGGGGCCCATCTGGGGTGCTAGGCATCAAACCTGACTTGGCCACATGCAAGGTTGATGCCCTGTTTGCTGTACTATCTCTCCAGTTTTTATACTTATATTCGGGTACTGTTGAAGTCCATCTTTAAAGAATAGATGAACCGTGTTGCCATATGAATAGACTATAATCAACATAACAGTTTTTATGAACATGAAGCTAGAACCGAAGCTCTTTTCACTTTTTTCTTTTCCTTCCTCTATGCCTTTCCCAAGACACTTTCTGTTGCTGTCCCATGGTGTGCATGTTCTAGGATTTTCTATCAATGAAATAAAATTGTAAATTCTCTTTTTGCACTTTTCACTTAATGATTTTGAGCGATAGCACAGCGGTAGGACGTTTGCCTTGCACGCAGCCAGCCCGGCCGCGCCGGGTTCGATTCCTCCGCCCCTCTTTGAGAGCTGGCAAGCTACCGAGAGTATCTTGCCCGCACGGCAAAGCCTGGCAAGCTACCTGTGATGTATTCGATATGCCAAACACAGTAACAAGTCTCATAATGGGCCCGCTCGAGCAAATCTATGAACAAAGGGAGGACAGTGACAGTGACAGATTTTGAATGAAAAAGATTGTTGCTGAATTAAACTATATTATGAATGTATAGTGGTTTTATTTAGTAATCTATCTTGATGGACTTTTGGGTTACCCCGTTTGGGGTTGTAAAGCAATAGTGGCGTGAGTTGCAGGAAATTGTTTCTTCTTTTTTCTTCTTTTGGTGGAACTGGGGATGGAACTCAGGGCATCACATGCAGAGTAAGTGCTCAAGTGCTGAGCTTCACGCTAGACAGTAAAGGTGTTATGAACATTCATAACATTCTCTTGCGTTGAAAATGTTTTTCTTTTTTATAAGAGTAAAATGGTATTGTTTAGGAAATCTGAAAGTGTAGCAAGGAGGGAGAGAACCCCTACAAAACAAATAAATAAAGCACTTCAAGTTAAGATGTATGGGTGAGCTAGGAATGCAATTCCCATTCTGTTTCTTTGGTTTTTTCTTTTTTGCGGGGGTGGGGGGTGGGCAGGAGGGGAAGGGGGCCGTCACAACCAGAGATGCACAGGGGTTACTCCTGGCGGACCATATGGGATGCTGGGAATTGAACCTGGGTCAGCTGCGTACAAGGCTGACCCTGCCCTCTGTGCTATGGCTTCAGCCCCTGTTCTGTTTCTCTTGATAAATACCTAAGGCAGCCTATTTACAGGGTTTATACTGGTTGTTTATTATGGTTTTCACCTGCATTTTCCTAGTGAATCATTGTAGACCATCTGTTCACGTGCTTATTGGCCATTTGGATACGAAAATAAATATGCCAAACACAGTAACAAGTGTCACAATGGAGACGGGGGAGCTTTGAGCCACTCCCAATGATGCTCAGGGATTATTTGGGTTGCAGGGGATGCACCCTGGGTTGGCTATGTGCAAGGCAAATGATTTTTGATACAAATGCCAAAGAGCTGAAGAGGAAGTCTCTTCAATAGCTTCACACACAGCTGAACATCTTATGATATTATAATGCAATGTTACATCAGATAAAAACAAGAATCTGGGACTGGAGAGAGAGTACACCCAGCGTGGCCCAAAAACAAAACCCCCAAAAGTTAGATTTTATTGGATTTTGCTTTCCTTTTTCTTGTTATAGTCTTCAAGAAATCTTTGGCAGCCTAAATTGCAGGAGCGATAGCACAGCGGTAGGGCGTTCGCCTTACAAGCGGCCAACATGGCCGACCCGAGTTCGATTCCTCCGCCCCTCTCGGAGAGCCCGGCAAGCTACCGAGAGTATTCGATATGCCAGACACAGTAACAACAAAGTCTCCAATGGAGACGTTACTGGGCCCGCTCGAGCAAATTGACGATCAACGGGAGGGCCTTTACCTTTACCTTTCTATTAAATTTCATAGTTTGTAGGTCTGTGAACCATTGAATGTTAATTTTTGTGTGTAGTGTGGTCTAAGAATCAATCAAGAACTTTTTTTTCCTCTGAAGAGGACTTTTTTTTTGTGTGGGGGGAGCTGTGACGTGTGGGGACTGTCCTCAGGGATTACTCCTGGTTGAGCACTGAGGGATCACTCCTAGAAGTACTCAAGTGTCCATATAGGTACTGGGGATCCAACCCAGGTTGGATCTTGCAAGGTGAATGTTCGCTCTACCCGGTGTACTCACTCCAGCTCCAGATTTTCTTTTGTTGTTGTTGTTGTTGCTTTTTGGGTTACCCCCGGCAATGCACAGGGGTTACTTCTGGCTCTGCGCTCAGGAATTACCCCTGGCGGTGCTCAAGGGACCATATGGGATGCTGGGAATCGAACCCGGGTTGGCTGCGTGCAAGGCAAACACCCTACCCACTGTGCTATTGCTCCAGCCCCCAGATTTTCATTTTTAACTGATGTAACATTCCTTCATAACATAAATTTCAGGTGTACATCAGACTTTCTCTTCAGTTCTTTGGCACCTGTCTCAAAAGTCAGTGGGACCTGTATTTGGGTGGGTCTATTTCTGGATTTTCTTTCCTCTTTCATTGATGACGCTAGTCTTTCGATTCTAAATTATGTGGATACTGTAGCTTTAGACCACTGTTTGTTCTTTCTCAGAATTGTTCTGGCTATTTTGGGTTCTTTGTGTTTCTATATGAATAGGAGAATCAGTCAGTTCCTATAAGGGCGGGAGTAGTGACGAATTATCCACGAATTATGTATTATCCATGAATAATGAATTCGGGATCATTTTGGGGAGCATTGCCAATTTAACAGCATTGAGATGTCTGCTTTATTGAGCATGCTATTTTTTGTTTATTTAGATTTCCTTTAATTTCTTTCACCTGTGTGTTATAGTTTTCCTTGTGAAAGTCTTGTTACTTGCTAGATTTTCCCCTGCTTCGTATGTTTTTTTTTAAATGTTATTGTAAATGGTTTTACAAGTTCATTTTCTAGCTGCACAGTTGCTAACAATGATACAATTGACTTTTTATGTTTCTTGTTTTGTTTTCATGTGACCACCTGCTGGTGCTTTGGGGCTGGTCCTAGCTCAGGGGTCACTCCTGATGGTGCTTTGGGTGGACTGTTTGGGGATTGATCTGGGCCTGCTTCCCACACCGAGCTCTCTCCTGGGCCCCACTGCTGTGTTCTTGTGTGATAGCGTGTGGAACTCTGCCGCCTGCAAATATTTTTTTGAGTAATTGTATATGTTGCGAGTGGGGCATAAACTTTACTCCTACCCCCTTTGCTCCTTATGTCTATCCTATTCCCCCTTCTGAATTTTGTTTATTTTTGTTTGTTTGGCCCACACCAGCCATGCTCTGGGACTGCTCCCAGTGCTGTGCTCGGGAAGCTCTCTAGGAAGTGCTCAGAGGCCTGAGCTTAGGCCCGGGTCTCCTGTGCTGCGCCTGCACCCAGCCCTTGCCTTCTCCGTCTGGCCCTGCAGTGACATTCAGCACTAGCAAAATACTCTTGGACCTGAGTTCTTTCTTTGGGAGTTCTTTTTGCTGTTGTTTTTGGCCACACCGATGGTGCTCAGGGTTTACTCCTGGCTCTGAGCTCAGGGATCACTCCTGGTAGGCTCTGGGGATCCCATCCTGGTTGGCCATGTGCAAGGCACACGCCTTACCTGCTCTACTGTTGTTGTGATCCCATGAAGTGTTCCAGTGTTCACCCCCACCCCGTTTTTTTAAAAAAATCTTTGTCAGTACTCTTTGTCTTAAAGACAAAGTTTATCAAGTTTATCCAGTATTCAAATAAGGCCACTCACGTCTTGTAATTGTTGATTGCGTTGTGTGTGTATATATATATATATATATATATATATTTTAATTCATTTACTCCTACTCTTTTTTTTATACTTTAAATGTGCTTCTTATATGCAGCATATAAAATAAAGGTATTGCTGCCCCTCCCCCTTGTTAATCTCTGACTTCTAACCAGTGTTTAAATAATAAACTTTAAATTATTGATGTGATTGCATTTATGTCTATCATTATTCTCTCCCTATCCTGTTTTTTGTTCCTCTGTACTTTGTTCCTCTTTATCTTCCCTTTTTTGGGGGAGGGGTTGTTTTGGGGGCTGCACCTGATGGTGCTGAGGGGTAATTCCTGGCTCTGCACTCAGGAATCACTCCTGGTGTTATTCAGGGGACCCTATGGGATGCTGGGATCGAACCTGGGTCAGCCACATGCGAGGCAAGTACTCTGTAGACACGGTACTATTGCTCCAGCCCATGTTCCTCTACATTTTCTCTTTTCTATTAAGTGGTATGTCTAGGAATTACCGTGTTACATGCTTACCTTTTCAGGTTCAGCCAGAGTTAATATCCGACCACTTCACTCAGATGAAGTGGAAGCCTCCTAACCATATTGATTCCTCAAAGCTGCTAGGTAACCAGGAGCCTGTGTTTTGTATTTGTGGTGCCAGGGATCCAACCAGGGCCGCCCCATGCAAGCACATTCTCTACTGCCAAGCCACATTCTTGCCCCATGTGATAGAGCTACGTATATTAAGACAATGGGGGATCTTTAAAGATTTCTATTTAACCAGCCCTTTACAATTTCCATTGCTTTTTACTTTATTATTATACTAATACATATATTTTGGGTCTCAGGGCACACCTGGCTGTGCTCAGGGATTACTCCTGGTGGTGTTTCGGGGACCATATGTGGCGCTAGGGATCCAGCCACACGCAAAGTGAGCACCTTAACCCCTGTACTGTCTCCTGCCTGCGCCCCTTCGCCCCTTTTCAAGTAGGAGCTATAACCAACCAGTGCTTGGGGACCATGTGGTACCAGCGTTGAAACTCAGATTCACACAGGCTGGGCCTGGGGGTCTGAAACTTGAGCTGTCTTCTCCAGCACCTGCCCTCAAAATTTCTGTTACTGCTGACTATACAATTTTGAGTTGACAAATCTTCTCTCAGAATTTGCTGGGGGGGGCAGGAAGGGGCTGTAGGCCTCGCATAGTGATGCTGAGGGGGCTCCTCCTAGCTATCTGCTTGGGCTTCCGTGTGGTGTCATGTATGATGGGGCTTCTTACGTGCAGAGTGCACTCCAGCCTGTTCGAGCCCTGTCTCTGGTTCAGGGTTTCTTGTTCCCTTTCATTTTGGGGCCACCCTTGGTGATGCTGAGAAGCTACTCCCATAGGCGCTGGGAGTCAAGCCACACAGCTTCCGCAGCTGAGTAATTACTAGAATAATGCTAATAAGATTTGAGCCCAGAGCATTACTTATTTCCTTACTCAAAGGATGTTTGTTACATGGCTCCTAGGAGTCAGGTTTTGGGATAATTTGGTGTTTGGGATAATGGTGTTCCCACTGAGAGGTACTTCTGTTCTCATGGGGCTAAACAGAAATTCTTGATTATCAGAATCAAGAACTGTGTGGCAGTATTTGATTATAAATATATGACTTGATTTTCAAATCAAGTGATTTATTAATTTTTTGCTGTTTGGGTCACACCCAGCAATGCTTAGGTGTTAACTCCTGGCTCTGAACTCCGGAATTACTCCTGGTGGTGTTTGGGGGACCATATACGATGCCAGGGATCGAACCCGGGTTGGTCGCGTGCAAGGCAAACACCCTCCACGCTGTGCTATCTTCTGGCCCACAAGTGATTTATGAATCAGCCACCTTGCATCTCTGCTATAAAAACCTTCATTCTAGCCACCTCATCATCTTTGGAAGGAACCAACACTTTCTCTTCACCCGTCCCTCAGGGGTTATCTTCCGTCCAGCTGCCTGAGTGACTTAACCCAGAAGAGCAAAGCTGGCCTCACTCAGATGTCCTGCTGGAAATGGAATGCCCTGGAGGTTCTTGGTCTCCATGGAGAACTGGCCCTCTGTGGCGTCCTGAGCCTCTTCTGGAAACAGACGTTGTTTACCCAGAAGTGTTTGCTCACTGCATGCTAACTGGTTTTCTGATTGGAAAAGTTGGCTCAGTTATACACCAGACTTCTCTGGCCAGCTTAACTCAAGACAAGCTAGCGGGGGCTGGAGAGATGGTGCAGCAGGGAGGGCATTTGCTTTGCATCTGACCATCCAAGGTTGGATCCTCCGTGTCCCATATGGTCCCCCAGGACCATGCCAGGAGTGATTTCCTGAATGCAGAGCCAGGAGGAATCCATGAGCACCACTCTGTGTGGCCCCCAAACAAAAACAGAAACAAAAGACAAGCTAGTGCCATTCCTTTAGCTATGGACACTGAGTGTCGGTACCTGAATCAGGCAGGCTAGCCTTGACATGAGGGTTAGGACGAGGCTCAGGAGAAGAAGACCTGATTGGGGCCTACAAATCCTTGCTCTTTCATTTTCACCACTGTTCTCTTTTTCTCGCTCTCTTTTGGGGGCGGGGCACATCTAGCGGCTCTCAGGGCTGACTTCTGGTGGTTCTGCTGAGATTTCCCTGCTGGGGCTACTCAGGGGCCCCTATGCAGTGCTAGCTTGGAACCTGGGTGGGCTGTGTGAGTGCATTGGCCCCTGTACTATCTCTCCAGCCCTCGGGACACTCGTTAGTTACTGAGCCTCTGTCAGAGAAGTACAGCTGTACACATCTGGCTAAAGATTCAGGGAACCTTCTGTGTGGCTTTGGGGGCCACACTGATGATGCTGAAGGATTACGCTTGGCAGTGTTCGGATCTATGGCGCTGGGGATCAGGCCAGGGAGAGCTGCGTGCAAGGCAGATGCCTTACCCATCCACTGCACTCTTTCTAGCATATTGGGATCTCCTGAAGGCACACAGTCCCCCTCTTTTTATAAAAAAAAGTCAAAATTTATTTTTTATAAAGTAGTTCACAATGTTTGATTACATTTAATATTTGAACACCAGGCCCACCACCATAACACCTTCTTACCACCCTATTGCGGATGTTTCCATCCTGACCCCAATCCTGCCCCAAAGCAGAACCGAAATAATGCATTTTGTATTGCACAAACCCCCTCTTACCTTACTTTATTTTGGTACATCTAGGAAGAACTGCTTCCTTGGGCTGCAGAGTGATTGTCACTTATGTGGATTCTTTTTTCCTTTTTGGGTCACACCAGCTGATGCTCAGGGATTACTCCTAGCTCTGCACTCAGGAATCCTGGCAGTGCTTAGGGTACCATACGGGATGCCGGAGATTGAACCTGGGCCAGCCACATGCAAGGCAATATGCCCTACCCGCTGTACTATCGCTTCAGCCCCAGAATTTTTATTCTTACTCTTTGCAATGAAGTTTAATAGCAGTTGTATCTGATGAGCTGTTGTAATTGTTAAGGAGAGTACTATATTCTAAATTCTGCTTAGTTTTTGCACAGGTAAGTTGATGGCCTTCTTACATAAACTGATTAATGAGAACTTTGTTCCCACCCCTCTTTTGGGGTGTGTATCTTTTCTCCTAATCATTGCAGAAGTCAGTGCCCTATAAAGGATAATAGTTTCCAGTATACCGTCCCTCACGATGACTCCTTAAGTGGCTCTTCATCCGCCTCTTCCTGTGAACCAGTGGGCGACTTTCCAGCACCTTTACAAAAATCTAACTGCTGGTTGAAGATGAGGAAACTCAAGTCTGCTGGTGCGGACCGTATGGAAGGTATCCATGTTAGCATCTCACTCCAGAGACATCTTACTCCCCTTACCTGCAAAATTACATTTTGAAGTAGTGGGGTTCCCCCTCCTTACATGTTAAAAAATTTCAGCGTGGGAAGTTGGAGGCTACTCTTCGTGGTGCTCAGGGGCTATTCCTGGCTCCGTGCTTAGGGGTAATTTATGGTATTTATGGTAGTGCCAGACGTGGAACTGGGGTAAGCCGCATGCAATACAGTGGCTGGATTGTCTCACCTCTGCAGGTTCAAAATTTTTTTTTTCTAGGGAAGTAAAGTAGGGTTTTTTTTTTCTTTTTGGGTCACACCCAGTGATGCTCAGGGGTTACTCCTGGCCCATGCACTCAGGAATTACTCCTGGCAGTGTGCTCAGTGGATCATTTGGGATGCTGGGACTCAAACCCAGGTTGACTGCATGCAAGGCAAACGCCCTACCCACTATGCTATTGTTCCAGCCCCAGTCAAGTAGTTTTTATTAAAGGAAATTTAGAGAGAGATGAGACTGACAGAGAAGGTATCCGTTCAAGAGAGAACACAGATTTCTCCAGAAGGGAAAAAGTTATTATTTTTTTTTATTTTTTAAGAAGTTGTTAGATTATCCCATACTGTTGACTTTGTGAATTGTGAAATTCTGCTGATTTTGCGCTTGTGGATGATCCTGGTAGCTGCCTTTCACTCCGTGTGAATTGAACATCTAGCCCACTTATTCTTCTTAGGATTTCTGTACTGTTATAAGAGTCAGTCTAGGTATAATATTCATAGTGGGTCAGTCTTTTTTTTTGATAATTCATAATCTTTTTATTTGTGCAGTTTCCAGCTTTCAAAAGCATGTACAAAAACAAGGAAAGGTGATGTGAACCTCACTGAGTCTTAACACACATCTTTGTGCTTTCGCTTCTTAAAGAGAAATTCATTTTATTTATTTTTTTATTAGTGAAACACCATGAGGTACAGTTATAGGATCAGAGTCTTAAGAGTCCATAATAACCCATTTTCTGGAATAATTCTGCTTCTGTGTTAGCCTCTAGTCATGACCAAACAAGGCACTGTCTGAAAGCCCCGGTTATTTCTGGGGAGTGGTGGAGTCATTTGAGATAGATAACAATCAGGTAGGGGAGTTGAGTCAGTTGACGAAAAGTTCTATCTATTTCTCTAAAAATGTTTCAGGTATTTATTTTGCGTTAGGGGTCATACCTGACTCCGCACTCAGGAATTATTCCTGACCATGCTCAGGGGACAAAAAGGGATGCCTGGGATCGAACCTGGGTTGGTCGTGTGCGAGGCAAATGCCCTACTGCTATACTATGGCTCTGGCCCCTGTTTCAAATACTTCTGTTGGGCTCTGCACTCCAGGATGAGGTTTTCCTCTGGTGCCCTTTGGAATGATGTTTTGGAGACAGACCCCACTGCTCATTGCAGCCACAGTGAGTTTTTGTGTGATATTTCAGGGTCAGGTGGTCTATCACCCAAAGGGAAAAGAAAAGCCAAGCAGGAAGAAGATGAAGACTATCTCGAATTTCCTCAGAAGAAGCATAAGCTCTATGGTAAGGCCAGGTCCTGGACTTGAGTCTCGGAGGATCAAAGGGAGCAGGATCTTGGGTTTGGACCTTGCAGCTCTCCTGGGTCTTGAAGTGCTTTTGAGCCCCTTGAATTTTGGGGCAAAGAAAGGCTTCAGTTCTGCCATCCCCTTCAAAGGTTGGTTGAGGGGTTAGGGGCATAGAGCACTGGCCTGCGCCAACTGGCCTGCAGGCTGGAGCCTATCCACAGGGGTAGGCAGGTTAAAATGTGCTGTTCCATTACCTTGGTCAGAACCAGTGTGCAGTACATGTGTTGGTCTGCAGGGGTTAAAAATGGCTAAAGAAAGCTGGCTTAGCATATTGAGGGAGGAGGGAGAAGATTTTGATATCAGGGGCTAGGAAAAGTGATCTTTTGGGCTTCCCATTTCTCTCTTATATCAGGGAGGAGGCAACGGCCTAAAACTCAGTCTAATTCTAAATCCCAGACTCGTCGTATTCGGAAGGAACCACCAGTTTACGCCGCAGGTACGTATGCTCTAAAAGCTTTTCTGGGATCACATTGTTGGTACGGAAATGAATTACCAAGATCTGGGGCTGCAGTGATAGCACAGCGGGTGGGACGTTTGCCTTGCATGCGGCCAACCCGGATTCAATTCCTAGCATCCCATATGGTCCCCTGAGCTACCGCCAGGAGTAATTCCTGAGTGCAGAGCCAGGAGTAACCCCTGCGCATCGCCAGGTCTGACCCAAAAAACAAACAAAAAAAGAATTACCAAGATTTTTTTTTTTTTTTTTTTGCTTTTTTGGGCTCTGCTTGGTGATGTTCAGGGCTTACTCCCGGCTCCGCACTCAGGGCTCACTTACGGCGGGGCTTCTGGGAACATATAGAGTGTGGTTTCGGCTTGTTCAAGGCAAGTGCTTTGTCTGCTGTACAGTCTTTATGGTCCCAAAAACTTTTCTTTCAAGGTGGCTGTTATCAGGAGCATGGGTTTAAAGATCAGGCAGACGAGAATTCAAATTCTGACTCTTACTACATTTTCTTCTTTTAGGGGAGTGGGAGTTGCCACAAATCATTTTTGGAAGTTATACACATTTTTTTTTTTTGTTTTTGGGTCACACCCAGCGTTGCACAGGGGTTACTCCTAACGGTGCTTGGGGGACCACATGGGATGCTGGGAATCGAACCCTGGTCAGCTGCATGCAAGGCAAATGCCCTACTCGCTGTGCTATTGCTCCAGCCCCAGTTATACACATTTAAGAGTCTCCATTATCAGAAAGGACAATATTTTAAAAATTTGACTAAATATCTTAATTAAACTGGGGGAAATATTACCTGTTTCTTTAAGCAATTGGCTTTTATTTTTTTATTTTCTGGTTTTTGACCTATACTCGGTGGTGCTTGCGTACTCAGGGGTAACTCCTGGCTCTGCACTCAGGAGTTATTCCTGGTGGTACTCAGGGGACCATATGGGATGCGGGGAATCGAACCCAGGTCTGCCACATGCAGGGCAAGTGCCCTCCTTTGTCTTGTATTATGTTTTAGCTCCAGCAATTGGTATTTAGAGTGTTTATTTTTTATATTCATATGTTTTTGATTTTATTATAAATGGATTCTGTGGGGGGCGTTTTTTGTTTGGGGTGTGTGTGTGTGTATGTGTGTGTGTGTGTGTGTGTGTGTGTGTGTGTGTGTGTGTACGGGGCGGGGGGAGGTTATTGCAGGGGGTTGGAGGCCATACCCAGCTTTGCTCAGGAGTAACTTCTGGCTCTGGGCTCAGGGATCACGTTATCCCTGTCGGTGCTCAGGGGACCACATAAGGTTCCAGGGATCGAACTGGGCAAGGCCAAATATAAGGAAGGTGCCTTACCCCTGTATTCATCTCTCTGGCCCCTGTTGGATTCTTTTTATCATGGTGGATTGAGTAGGAGTTCCAGGAGCCCCTCGCAGCCTGAAGAAATTATTTCTGGAAGTCCCAGGAAAGAGCCTCTTTTTTCTCAGAAAGGGCAAGAATCCTTGATGCCACGTCTCAGCTCTGAGACGATGCCTTCTGTTTGCAGAGAATGCGAGGGTCATGGTGTTCCTTCTCTCTGTAGGCAGTGTGGAGGAGCAGTGGTACTTAGAGATCGTGGAGAAAGGCAGTGTCTCCTGTCCTACCTGCCAGACGGTAGGGAGGAAGACCATAGAGGGCCTGAAGAAACATATGGAAAACTGCAAACAGGTTAGCTCTTGCATGGAGTTGCATGGAGTCACCATGCTCTTAGACCGACGTTTAGAACTCTGGACTAGGTTGGGTTTGCTGAGGATGTTGGAGAAGGGGCACTCGGAGACCACCCAGGCTTTGGACTTGTATTTTTCTTTTCATTTTTGGGTCATACCCAGCAGTACTCAGAGGTCACTCCTGGCTCTATACTCAGGGATCACTCCTGGCGGGCTCAGGGGATATGTGTTGCCGGGGATTGAATCCAGGTCAGCTTTGTGCAAGGCAGACACCCGACCTGCTATGCTCATTCTCCAGGCTTTGGGGTTTTAGTCTTCCTTCAGCCTCTGACGATTGTCATTTACTTTTTTGCCTGTGTGAAACTTGGTTTCCTCACATATAAAAGGACGGTCAAGACTTTGAGTAGACAAGAAAGCAATAACTTGGAACATACTGGCTTGAGTCAGTGGTAGTGTTTTATCTGTAAGCAGGAGTTGCCTTTATTTCTTTGCCCTTAAGGACATGACACCAGGCTTGTGGGTTTTTGAGAGTCAGTGACCGCTGAGTTTAGGGAATAAAGGAGACAGCGAGGAGGGCATGTGGGTAGGACTCTGTGATTTTCTGTTCACTCTGTTGCACAATCTGACACCGTGTGCTGTTTGCCTTGTAGGAAATGTTTACTTGCCATCACTGTGGGAAACAGCTTCGCTCACTGGCAGGGATGAAGTACCACGTCATGGCAAACCATAATAGTTTGGTAAGAGTATCTTGGGCCCACCTGGTGGATCCTTGGGTGATTTGTATGTAGGATGGCCCCCAAGGTTCATGTCCTGGGAGAGCGAGGCCTAGGCCTGGTGTTTGCATCCCGTTCACGTCCTTGTCTGTCTAGGAGAAGATGGAGAAAGCCACGAGGCAGATAACTTAGACTTCACGGACATCAGCTTAGGTGCTAGTTCAGTCCTTTGATTCTCCCCTGACATCATTTCATTCTCTTTCCGTCGTGTCTCGGAATCACCTGCTTGTGTGCTTCTCTTGCATTCTAGCCTATTTTGAAGGCTGGAGGGGACACATTCAATGAACCAAGTGAGAGGGAGAGGCTCCGCACCGTTCTCAAGAGGCTGGGGAAGCTCAGGTGCACACGTGAGGTGAGACCTCTGCGTCGACTGCGCCAAAGTCTTGCTGTAAAGTCATTGCCATCTGTCAGCTTTCCCTTTTGGGACCTGAGTGGGTGTCATCTTTTTGAAAACAAACAAACAAACAAACAAAACCAACTTGGTCCACTTTCAGAAGAGCTTCACCCAGTGTCAGCTGAAAACACTTAACTGCTGGTGCTTGGGGTGGCCTCTGCCCGGGGTCACACCCAGCCGTGCTCAGGGCTGCCTTGTGATGTTGGGGATCTGGGGATCTGGGATTGAACCTGTTAGGGATGTGTGCTACCTCCTGGCCTCTTGTTCTGGCTCATCTTCCAGAAGAAGAGTCACTTCTGCGGCCAGGGAGAAGAAGAGTCACTTCAAAAGCTGGAGCACGGAGCCAGGTGGAGCCCCGAGCACTGTTGGACGTGATCTAAAACCACCGCCTCCAATATACTGACTCTTGCTTGCCCTGTGAATCATTAAACGTTTATTTTCTGTTTGGTTTTGGTTTGTGGGCCACAGCCGGCGGTGCTCCGGGCTTACTTCTGGCTCTTCATTCAGGATCATTCCTGATGGGACCAGAGGGGATGCTGGGGATTGAACCCAGGTTGGTCACATGCAAGGCAGCACCCAAAAGTTCTTTATTTTCTCTCTCATATCCAAAAATCAGTTTTTCTGCTCCTTCCCCTTAGTTTATGGGGTGTCCTTGTACCTTTCTTATGGACTGGTATGAAGGACCCCATTACCTCCGTGAGGAACTTTGATGTTGCTGCGCATTTGATACCTGGGTGGCATTGCATCGTAGAACGAAGCAGGAACTCGCATGGGGTAGATGCCCCGTCCTAGATTACTGACTGCTGACTCAAAAGATTGATTATCATGCTTTCTAGGTAGAATGGCCACTGGACCAGGGACAGGGATGGGGTTTGTGCCAATGGGAAAAGTTGGAGATGGCAATGCCAGGTCACAGCCTGTGTCACGTGAGGGCTGAGTGTTTTTCTGACTGTGTTAGAGTAGAAGATCTAAGATTAAAGCTTCTTCCTTTCTTCTGAACTCAGAGTTGCTCTAGTAGCTTTACCAGCATCATGGGATATCTGTACCATGTCAAAAAGTGTGGCAAAGAGGCTGCTGAGCTGGAGAAGCTGACCCTGACATGTCACCATTGTGGCAAGGTGTATCGATCTAAGGCTGGACTTGCGTATCACCTGAGGTCAGAGCATGGGCCTGTGAGTACTGATTCCTTTCCCAGCCCTGTTTTGGCTAGAGTCTTGCTCACTGTGTCCCCTATATCTGCCCATGCACCCTTGGTTCCTCATTTGTATCTCCTTTGAAATCTTGAAAGCTTTCATTCTGTGTGTGTGTATTTGAGCATATATAAACTCATATTTTGGGTGCACACACACACACACACACACGTATTTTTTTTTTTTTTGGTACTGGATTGTACCCAGGACCTCACACCTGTACAGCCAGCACTGTATGACACTGAAAACTACATTCTCAGCTCAACGTGTGTGTGTGTGTGTGTGTGTGTGTGTAGATACACATATACATGTGTATATATATGAACATACACACATATATACTATATGTATATATACGTATATGTATATATATATACACACACACACACGTATACATGTATTTTCTATGAATCATCTGCTTGTTTGCTTTTCTTGCTTTGCTTTTTATTTTGTTTGCTTGTTTTGGGGCTATACCTGGCATTGCTAAGGTCTTATTTGTGGCTCTGCTTGGGATTGCTCCTGGTAGATTCGGGGGACTAAATGGGATTCTGGAAATTGGGACTTGAACCCAGGTCAGCCACGCAGAAGGCAAGTGCCTTACTAACCGACTGTTTTGCTTCTCAGATACATTCTGGACAAAAATCCTTATCACATATGTTTTGGAAATACTTTCTCCTAGTCTGTAGCTTGTTTTTGCAATTTTTCCTCCTCAGTAATTTTCAAGGAAGAAAAGTTTTTAATTTTTAGTTTAGTTTTTTTTTTTTTAATAGTGTCAGGGATTGACCCCAAGGTTAGGTGGGCTCTCTGCCTCTAAGCCACACCCCTGGCCTGTGGCCTGTGGCCTGTGGTTTCTTTCGTTTTGGGGTCACATTTGGTGGTCCTCAGTGTTTACTGCTGGCGAGGCTCAGGAACCATATGTGGTACTGAAGATCGAACCTGGATCCAGGTTGGCTGTGTGCAAGGCAAGCGCCCTACCCCCTGTGCTACTTCTGAAATTTTTTTTTTAAACTTTTTGGGTCACACCTGGCGATGCACAGGGGTTACTCCTGGCTCATGCACTCAGGAATTACTCCTGGCGGTGCTCAGGGGACCATATGGGATGCTGGGAATCGAACCGGGGTCGGCCGTGTGCAAGGCAAACGCCCTACCTGCTGTGCTATCTCTCCAGCCCCTACTTCTGAATTTTGATTAGGCTGAAGTCGAGTTTGCGGTTTCTTCTATGAATAATGTTTTTGTTGTGGTACCTAAAATACTTTTTGCCTAAATTCAACATCTGATTTTCTATTGCTGCTCTGAAAAATTACCAGTTGATGGCTTAAGGAGCCTGAGAGATAGTGCCGAGATAGTGCTTGCTTTGTACATACCCAGCCTAGGTTTGACCTCTGGCATCGCATACGAGCACCAATAGGAGTGATCCTTGAACACAGAACCAGGAGTAAGTCCTGAGCTGGGTATGGTCCATAAACAAACAAAGGAACCAAACAATCCAGCACAGTTAATGTCTCACAGTTCATTAAATTAGAAGTCTTAAATTTGGTGCAACTTACCTCTGTGAAACCTGTTATTGAGGGGTGGGGGTGGGGGCAGGGTGTTTTCCAAGTAATGCTCAGGGCTTCTGGGGATCACTTAGTTCAGTACTAAGACCTGAGAATGGGATGCTGGTTTGGCCCTGCAGTGCCGGGGTTCTCTGGGGCCACACCTTGCGGTGCTTGGAACCCATGCCATGAGGTGCCAGAGATTAATCCTCCCTTGTGTGCACCCTGACTTCCAGCACCATCTCCCTTATTTAGACTTAGTGGAAACTTGAAAGGAAAATCTCTTTCTAGCCTTTCAGATTGCTCAGGAATTCAGTCTATGAAGTAATAGGCCCTTATTTCCTTCCTATCAGGCCAGGAGTTTTTCTTTGCCTCTGAAGGCCAATTTTGTATTTCATATTTAGACCTGTGACCTATTTTGAGTTCGTTTTTGTTTATAATAGCCTATGAGGTATGCATCTACATTTATTTGATTGCCTGTGGGTCTGTTAACTTTGTTTGATTTTGGTTGACACCATTGTATTGTCGCTCTGTTCCTGTAAGTCTTCACTTTTTTTTTTTGTCTTTTGGGTCACACCCAGCAATGCTCAGGGGTTACTCCTGGCTCTGAACTCAGGAATTACTCCTGGAGGTGCTTAGGGGACCATATGGGATGCCGAGGATTGAACCAAGGTCGGCTGTGTGCAAGGCAAACACCCCACTTGCTATACTATTGCTCTGGCCCTGATATGTTTTAATTTATTAAAGCAGGACAGATTTTCATCTGCTAGTTAGAGGCTTTAAAAAAAATAAACCAGAAAAGTATACATTAATATGCACAGCTTTATGCTAGTGGCTCGCAAGCTAGCCAATGGCTCTTTGCATCCTAGAGTAGGAAGGACAGCCTTTATTCACAGGTTTGGAGGGAAGCTCCACCTCAGGTCTGGGTTTCACTCTGTTTCATTCTTGCAGATCTTCTTTCTAGATTCAGGGCAGCCAGAGGGCTTAACGGACATGAGCCTGCAGTCACCGAGTGGGGGCCGAGTTCGGAGGCGGTCTGCCAAGATAGCGGAGTTTCACCTGCAAGAGCTGGCCTCTGCTGAGCTGGCCAAGGAGTGGCCTAAGAGGAAGCTGCTTCGGGATCTTGTGCCTGATGACCGGAAGGTATTGACCTTTGTTTGAACCATTGTAAATGCATAGTATGTGATAAGCAGTATTTGCTCCATTGTCCTTGGAGAAGTACTCCGTCCAAGCCAGAGTCACTGTTTGAATTGAAAGAGAGCGAATCCGTCCGCTTCAGACATTTCTTTAGCAGGGGACTCTTCATATTGGACTACACCCACAGGAACCCGAATTTCCATGTGCAGTCTCCGTTCTGCATTTTGCTTGCAGTGCTTCTACTTTGTGCGTTCATTTCTAGTCACTGTGAATGTTTAGTTTAGGTAAGTGTTTTCACTTTGTTTTTGTGGCAGTGGAACTCTCCCTCTCTCCCTTTTTCCCAAATGAGAGCTTGTGTGAAACATCAGTCTAAAATGCAAGTTGCCGCTCTCAGTTCCTGGAGATGTTGAGCTCCAGCCCTCAGCGGTTTGATCTTCATTATAGTCGTAGCTTCTGGGGGATCCAGAGCTCAGTCTAGAGCTTTTGGTAAACCACGCTAAAGCGTAGATCACTGAGGGAGGAGCATCCTTTGGCCTCGAGCAGTTGTGGGCTGTAGGATTAGCATCTGTTGCATCCCCAATAAGTCAGTCCTTTTGCCCTAAAATACACGCCAGAGTATAGGGAAGAGAAAGGAAAGAACTTGAAGGGGAAAGTAAGAAGAGGCAGACAAGAAGTGAAGGGAGACCGGTGGAGAGCCTCAGGTGCGCGGTGGTGGAGAGGAGAGGTGGGGCTGTACCCAAACCCGTGACAGCAGGAGATGAGGATGTGTCTGTTAGAGGCGGGCTGGGGGGAACCTCGGGACACTGGTGGAGGGAAGTTGGTGGGGTGGGTACTGGAATGTAGTATATCTATAGCTCAACTGTGAATAACCTTGTAAATTATAGTGTATTCGATATGCCAAACACAGTAACAACAAAGTCTCCAATGGAGACGTTACTGGGCCCGCTCAAGTGTATTACTAAGAAGTGAAAAAACCCAATCAATCCTTTTGATCTTTCCAAAGAATTGGATCCTGTTTTTGATTATAGTCTTTTGTGTGTGCACATTTGCAGTGCTAGTGGAGGAGTTCCTTGTGTCTTGTGTGGGGTTTGAACTCAGGTCTTGGCATATGCAAACCAGGTGGCCTTGAATTGACTGCTGGTGGGCTATCTCCCTTCCCCCAATATCTTAATTCTTAAAGATACATTTTTGGGAAATAATTTTATTTTTATAGAACATTGCAAAATTATGAAGAGTTCCAATATCCTCTTTATTCAGCTTCCCCTAAGTAGCTTACAGAACCATTAGGACTCACACATAGAACTGTTAACAGTGAGTTTTGTTCGCTCTCTCTTCTCTAGTCTGTTAGTATGTTGGTGGCTTTCTGTGTCTTTGTATGTCCCTTGAAACATTTTAGTAACACTGGGTTGTTGTTTTGTAGAATGTTTCTAACTGCCTTAGTGTTTTCTGAAAATTAGGTTGAATGTTTCTAACTGCCTTAGTGTTTTCTCAAAAGTAGGATTTTTTTCTTTTTTTCTTTTTGGGTCACACCGGCGATGCACAGGGGTTACTCCTGGTTCATGCACTCAGGAATTACTCCTGGCGGTGCTCGGGGGACCATATGGGATGCTGAGAATCGAACCTAGGTCGGCTTCGCGCAAGGCAAACGCCCTACCCACTGTGCTATTGCTCCATCCCCTCAAAATTAGGTTAAGGTTGTGAGGTTTTCACAAAAATGTATCATATCAATAGAGGCACATGAGGTTATATCTGATTTTCTTTTTTTAAGCAAAATAATCTTATTTAGAAAAATGTGGGAGGGACAGAGAAATTGCACATCACAAGCTGTGCTGTGGGCAACAGAGAATGTGTTGATGTTGATAAAATCTTTTTTGGTAATGTTAATAACTTGATTAGGATGTGTTCAATTTTCTCGAAGGTCGGATGTGTTCATTTTTCCTTTTAATTTTTTTACTTTTTTGGGGTCACGCCTGGTATAGCTCAGGGGTTACTCCTGACTCTGCACTCAGTAATTACTCCTGGCGGTACTGGGGAACCATATGGGGTGCCGGTGATCGAACCTGGATCGGCCGCATGCAAGGCAAACACCCTCCCCGCTGTACTATCACTCCAGCCCAGGATGTGTTTTTCTTGACAGCAAAAGAGCAATTTCCCTGTACTTAGCAAATATTGTAATTAGTGAATATTCTGTAGGGAGATCAAGATGCCAACCTATGTTTTAATCACACTTCCACCCATTCATTGCAGCACCCATCAGTGATTCTTGCCTGTCCTGATTATTAATGATAATGTTCTGTTTTCTTATTTCTCCTTGTTACTAGTTGGAATTCTTCCGAGAAAGATCTATACTTCTTTTGGTCCTGAATCAAGGCCAACAGTTTGCTGGACTTGTTGGTTTCAAGCGGGAGTCTAAAAAAATGTCAACATCCTCTATGGTCAGTTGACCATTTCAGAAGTGTAATGATAAATTTATTAGAAAGACATATTTGAGAAGAGGGGGGAAAGGCTACACTTTTCCTGTTTCCTTTTGTTTTGGCTTTTGGGTCACACTTCGAGCTTCTCAGGAGCTACTCCCGGATTTGTGCCTGGAGATTGCATCCAGCAGTGCTTGGGGGACTCAGGGGTACTGGGAATCGAACCCAGACCTCTTACATGTGCTATCTCTGACCTTAACTGGTTTGTTCTATCAGAATGGAATTGTATTTATCTTAGTCTATGGGTTGTAATTCAGCGCTGTCACTACTTATTTTACTGGTCAAATTCTCCCAGGTTTGGTAGGAAGAGTTTTTAGCTTTTTAATTTTTGTTTCATTTGTAAGTGCTTAGGGGCAGCCTCCTGGCTCAGGAAGAACTCGCGGCCTTATTTGGGGGACCATGTCAGGCTGGGTCTCTAAACCAAGTCTTTTGAATGAGGAGCCCATTGAACTGTATCTTCAGCCCTATCTTGATTTTATATACCTCGCTATTAATTAGGTAAATCATCTCCTGTCACTAAAACCAGGTCTTGAATAGGACCATATGGATGAGCCGCAGAGGAGAGCATGTGCTTAGCACACCAGCCGACTCTGTGTTTTTAATGGGAATGAGGGCTCGGGAGCCCATGGCCAGCTGGGTCAGGTGATTCAGTGCTTGGGCTCAGAGGAGTTGGGGTTCACCAGGAGTATGCCTAGTGCTCCTTAGAGGGGGAGGAGGGTGTAATTTGTGATCCTGGGAACCAATTTGTTTGTTTGTTTGGGGGCCATACGTGGCAGTACTTAGGGGGCATCCTGGCTCTGCACTTAGGATCACTGCTGGTGGTCCTCAGGGGATCAAACCCAGGTTGCCTGCTTGCAAGGCAAGCATCCGGATTCCCGCTGTCCTGTCACTCCAGCCCATGGGGACCAGATTTGAGGCTGCTGCCGCACAAGGCTGATCTTGCCCACCCCTGTGCACTGGTTTCTTAGGAGTGAGCTGAGGTTCTTTGCTGGCTTCCCTCATTTCCTTATGGGCTTCGTGGCTCTGTTCTATCTCAGGGAATCGGCCTCTTTTCAGATTCTTCCACTGTTGAAGCAGTATTTATGAAGAGTATTCATGCACCGGGCTGGAGTGACAGCACAGCGGTAGGGCGTTTGCCTTGCACACAGCCAACATGGCCAACCCGAGTTCGATTCCTCCGCCCCTTTCGGAGAGCCCGGCAAGCTACCGAGAGTATCTCGCCCGCAAGGCAGAGCCTGGCAAGCTCCCCGTGACGTATTCGATATGCCAAACACAGTAACAACAAAGTCTCCAATGGAGACGTTACTGTGCCCGCTCGAGCAAATCGATGAACAACGGGAGGGCCTTTACCTTTTACCTTTATTCATGCACCAGCGATTTCCTGTTACTCACAGAAGGCTTTGTAAGAACGTCTGTGCAGGTGCTGTCTCTTCTCTGGACACTGTAGCTGTGCTTGGAAGGAGATGAACTCAGCTCAAAGCTCAGGGCCAGAGTGGCCGTACAATGGTAGGGTGCTTGCCTTGTGTGTGGCCAGCCCAGGTTCCATCCCTGGCACCACAATGGTCCCCTGTGCCCCACTGGGACTGATCCCCGAGTGCAGGGCAGGATTAAGCCCTTCTCACAACCAGGCATGGCTCCAAAACAAACAAAAAAGGAAGTACTAAGATTCATTTTATTTTTCTGTAGAAGCGAAGATTGTTATGTTCCCTGTATTTTCTCACCTTGTTTTAGATCGAATCTGTAGTGTGTGTGTGTGTGTGTGTGTGTGTGTGTGTGTGTGTGTGTGTGTATTAGGGGGTCTTGAGGCTGCTGCTGGCGGTTCTCAGCCAATTGGGCTGGAGGTTCATTGTGAGATCCCTAGGGAATGCAGTACTTTGGGAGTTCTGCAGTGCTGGGGACCATCCAAGTGATCCATCCAGGACCATACAAATATGACATATTTGTATTTCTCACTTCTTTAAGCCATCCCATATAATGTTCTCACTAGTTTTTCAATATTTAAAGTAGATGAAATGATTTTTCTGAAAGTATCTGTTGAAATTCAAACTTTTAAAAAACAAACAGCTGGGACTGGAGAGAGAGCACAGCGGGTAGGGCATTTGCCTTGCATGCTGCCAACCCGGGTTCGATCGCCAGCATCCCATATGGTCCCCTGAGCACCGCCAGGAGTAACTCCTGAGTGCAGAGCCAGGAGTAACCCCTGTGCATCGCTGAGGTGTGACCCAAAAAGCAAAAAAAAAAACAGCTTTTTAAAACGAATAGACAGTTAAACTTACTAATGAACAGGAACTTTAATGGTCTGGTGGTGCTAGGAGGAATTTTAGGGGATTTTTTTTTTGTGGGGTGAGGGATTTGGGTCACACCCTGCTGTGCTCAAGGGACCACTTCTGGCAGTACTTAGACCATGCGTGGTGCCCGGGATCACATTGGGATTGGTTACCAGTAAATAAGTGCTTTAAGCCCTGTGTTACCTTCTCAGCTCCTGAAACCTTAATCTTTGTGTAAGACTGCAGAGTGCCAAGGACTGAACCCAGGGCCTTGCATGAACACTTGGCACACTCCATCCCTAGAATTTTCAGGCTCAGGATAGTTGAGTCACAAATTGAAAATATTATTAAAAGTGAGAATTACAGATAAGCAGAAGAAGAAAATCATCAAGCCAACACAGAATACCACCCAGAGAAGTTTACTGTTATTATAACCTGGCCTTTTCCTGTCCCTCTGTCTATTCCTATGGGCTATATGTGTGTATGTCTGTTCCCTGTCTGTAATATGTACACTTAATATGTTTAATATGACGTATTTGTTTCTATCATTTCTTTAAGCCATCCCATATAATGTTCTCACTAGTTTTTTAGTTTTTAAAGTAGATGAAATGATTTGTCTGAAAGTGTCTGTTGAAATTTAAACTTTTAGAAAACGAAGCACTAGACAGTTAAGCTTACTAATAATCAGGAACTTTAATGGTCTTAGATGTAATAAATAGTCTGACAGTGAAAATGTATTGGTGGACTTCTTGAACTGTCTAAGAGTTGGATGTGAAACTTTGGATTATTTTCATTGGAAGTTGGATTCCTCCAAGAAACTGTTTCTTGTCTTTCAGTTAAAATATGCACGCCCAGGACTTCCCACCTTCAGTGAAGAAGTGCTTCACAAGTGGAAGTTAGAGATCAAGAAGTACCATCACATCCAGTGTCCCAACCAGGTGGGGTTTTCTTCTTCATTTATTAACTGTCTTACCAAGTATCTGCTGTTTTTCTGTTATTCCTTCATGATAGCACAGCGGTAGGGCGTTCGCCTTCCAAGCGGCCAACATGGCCGACCCGAGTTCGATTCCTCCGCCCCTCTCAGAGAGCCCGGCAAGCTACCGAGAGTATTCCATATGCCAGACACAGTAACAACAAAGTCTCCAATGGAGACGTTACTGGGCCCGCTCGAGCAAATCGACGATCAACGGGAGGGCCTTTACCTTTACCTTTACCTTTACCTTCATGATAAAGTACTTGAATCTATTTTTTTCTCTTTGGAGGTGAGGGACACACTCAGTGGTGCTCAGGGCTTACTCCTGGCTCCAAGCTCTGCCATGGCTCACTCCTGGCAGGCTTGGGGGACCATATTTGGTAGCAGGGATCAAAACCAAATCAGCTGGGGCTGGAGTGATAGCACAGCAGATAGGGCGTTTGCGTTGCAGGCGGCCAACCTGGGTTCGATTCCCAGCATCCCATATGGTCCCTTAAGCACCGCCAGGAGTAATTCCTGAGTTCAGAGCCAGGAGTAACCTCTGTGCATTGCCGGGTGTGACCCAAAAAAACAAAAAAACCAAGTCAGCCACTTACAAGGCAAGTGCCCTACTTGCTATACTATTGCTCCAATGCCATGGATCTTAATTGTTTTAAGATAGCAGTTACTGATAATATGAGACTGACACCCAAGGACAGTAGAGACAAGGAAGATTGCTACACGGTTGGAAGCCTGCCTCATGATCTGGGGGAGAAGGCAGCTGGGATAGAGAAGGGATCACTAAGTCAATAATGGTTGGAGGAATCGCTTGGGATGGAGATGTGCACTGTCCTCCCATTGCTCATCGATTTGCTTGAGCGGGCCCAGTAACGTCTCCATTGTGAGACTTGTTGTTACGGTGTTTGGCATATCGAATACATCATGGGGAGCTTGCCAGGCTTTGCCATGTGGGCGAGATACTCTCGATAGCTTGCTGGGCTCTCTGAGAGGGGCAGAGGAGTCGAACCTGGGTCAGCCACGCCAGCCGCATGCAAGGCAAACGCCCTACTGCTGTGTGCCGAAAGTAAAGGACCAAACATGATGGCTTCTCAGTATCTGTATTGCAAACCATAATGCCCAAAAATAGAGAGAGAGTAAGAAGGAAATTGTCTGCTAGAAAGGCAGGGAGTGGGGTGAATTGGGGGTGGCGGGAGGGATACCGGGGACATTGGTGGTAGAAAATGTGCACTGGTGGAGGGATGAATGTTTGATCATTGTGTGACTGAAACTCATCATGAAAACTTTGTGACAGCTCACAGTAGTTCACTGAAAAAAAAAAAAGACAGCAGTTACTGGATTTGCTCACAGTTCTGCAGATCAGTTCCTTCAGGGCTCACGAATCGTTCTCAGCTTATCATCACTGGATTCCTCTCATAGGGTGCATTCAGCTGGGAACTTCACTTTGGCTGTAGAACAGGGTAACTGGATTAGCAGCAGGGAACATGATGACGGCTCTGTCAGAGAGATGATTTCAAGAAATGAAAGTCCCAAGTTGCGTCTAAGTTAAGGCCTAACTTAGCAATTTGGAACCTTCTTTCCGGTCCAAGGTATTACAGGGCTTAACCAGATAATAGGCTCAGTGTCGTGAGTTGCAGAAAATGTATACCATCTTTATATATTCTTGTATACAGAACTTTGGGGAGTAGCTTTGCAAGAAGTGGGCATCACTTTAGTACTAAAGAAAACAAAACCAGGGATCAAAACCAAGTCAGCTAGGGCTGGAGTGATAGCACAGTGGATAGGGCGTTTGCTTTGCACGCGGCCAACTCAGGTTCGATTCCCAGCATCCTATATGGTCCCTCAAGCACCGCCAGGGGTAATTCCTGAGTGCAGAGCCAGGAGTAACCCCTGTGCATCGCCAGGCGTGACCCCAAAAAGCACACACACACAAAAAAAGAAAACAGATTAAAGGCAAAAAAAAAAGTTTACCCAGACAGGGGCTGTAGCTTAATGGTGCCTTACTTGTGTAAGGCCCAGGGTTTGATTCCTGGCACCACCAGGAAAAAAGAAATAGTGAAGGAAAACACAGCCTATAATCTTCTGTGTTTTCTCTCAAATGATACAAAAGGTGCTCGAGAAGGAACTGTTTTCAGCTTTATTAATCAACCAGCCCTCCCCCCTTTTATCTCTTCCTTTCCGTGGTTTCCCTCTGTGACTTGCGTGTGGGTCCCCCCTCTGCTTGCATTGTGCGCTGTTTGTTGGTCTTGCTGCGCCTAGGTGCTCCGTGGAAATGAACAAGTTGGTGAGCAGAGGTCGCTGTCTGCTACGGTCTTGACATGATTTCTTCTTTTCTCTTTCAGGGTTGTGAGGCTGTCTACAGTAGTATGTCTGGCCTTAAAGCTCACCTGGGCTCTTGCACATTGGTTTGTAACTCCTGAGCTATTTATCTTAACGGGACCTCTGAAATTGTTTGACGTGGAAAGGGATTTAGATGAACAGAGTTGTCTTGTCTGTCCTTAAGAGTCTGGGCAGGGGCTGGAGCAATAGCACAGCGGGTAGGGCGTTTACCTTGCACGCGGCCGACCTGGGTTCGATTCCCAGCATCCCATATGGTCCCCCAATCACCACCAGGAGTGATTCCTAAGTGCAAAGCCAGGAGTGGCCCCTGAGCATTGCTGGGTGTGACCCAAAAAGCAAAAAAAAAAAAAAAAAAGAAAAAGAGAAAAAGTCTGGGCTGTGTTATGCTATTAATTTGTGGGCCACGCTTTGTGGCGCTCAGGGATTACTCTCGGCTCTGTGCTTGCAGTCTGCAGCAGCAGGAGCTGGGGTCTGACCTAGGCCCCCTGCACGCGGAACATGCACTCAGCCCACTGCGCCATCTCCCTGGCCCTCGTGTAGCTATTTATGTCCCAGATATTTCGGGGTTGAATTTCCAGGGTATGTTCAAGATGCCTCAGGCCAGTGAGGTGACTCGAAAGGACTGGCGTGCGTGCTTCTCATGCGGGCACCCTGAATTGGTCCATGGCACTGCATGGTCCCCTGATTCCCATCATGTGTGACCCCAAAACAAGATATAGAAAAGGCGGAGACCGGTTAGGTAATCCAATGAAAGGAATTTGGAGAATATTCTTGGAGTTTTGAGATCCAGCCCAGGACTTAACTTCCAAATGAACATTTTGCAAACTGGGCTCTGCCCTCTTATTGGCCTTAAACCTGCTTTTTTGTTTTGTTTTGTTTTGGGACCACACCTGGCAGTGCTCAGGTCTCTGCATTTAGAGATCACTCCTACTAGGGCTTGGGGAACTGTATGTGGTTCTGGGGATTGAAGCCAGGATGACTGCATGTAAAGCAAGCACCCTCCCTGCGGTACCATCTCTCTAGCCCCTGGCTTTAACCTTGTAAGATTTGCCTTTCCTGGGCTTAAAGTCCTGGGGAGTTAAGCACTTTTCTTACTCTCCAGGATCCCAGCAGGTCAGACTAATAGTCAGTCCTTCACCTTCCTGATTCTTTTCCGCACTGACGTAGGTGCCGTCCAACCCCCCAGCTCTAGGGATTGTTGCTGCTTTTCCAATCCCATTTAGGAGTATCTGCTCTGAACTAAAGAGCCCCACGTGTACTCGAAGCCTCAGGAGGGGAGAGGTTCGGTTCAAGGCAGGGAGTTGTGTCTTCCAGGTCTGCACATCTGCACAGGAATACATGGGAGTTTGTCATCTTGGACCTAGTTTCTGCTTATTTTCTCTCTCTCTCTCTCTCTCTTTCTCTCTCTCTCTGTCTCTCTCTCCCCCCTCCCTCTCCCCTCCCTCCCTCCCTCCCTCCCTCCCTCTCTTCCCCTCCCCCCTTCCTCTCTCCTCCTCTTTCCTTACTCTCTCTCTTTTTTTTGGACCCTTTTGATAGTACTCAGTGCTTACTCCTGGCTCTGCGCTCAGGGATCATTCCTGGCAAAGATGGGTGGGGCCCATATGTGGTACCAGGTATTGAATCTGGGTCAACTGCATGCAAGGCAAATGCCCTACCCACTGTACCATCACTTTGGCCCCTGGTTTCTTAAAACTAGATGTAATGGATGGGACTCTTTCAATCCCGAATTCCCAAGGCATTCTTTGCAGCCGTGACTGTCTGTAAATTTGCTTGTGCTGCCTCTGATGTGCGGAGCACTGCAGAGGAGCCCAAAACAGAACTGGAAATCGAGAATCCCCCTCCCCTCCCCACACATACAAAACAAATGAACCCAGAAATGAAGTGAAACAAGGGTAGATAGAACAAAGTGTAACCGTAGCAGATTGGAGCGGGAAAGCTTCAGGCCAATCTGTGGGGTGGCGGGCTAGTTTGAATATCGGTAGAGAATAGGTTTATAGTTACGATGGTCTCCCCAAGCTCTTTCCAAAATATGTTCTGTAGGGATTTTATTTCCTTACCTTTGTTCATGTCGAATCTCTCCTTTTCGTCTCTAGCAGTCCTAAATTGCCCACTCATTCTCTTCTCTTTCTTTTGGAAATAGGGAAACTTCGTGGCTGGAAAATACAGATGTCTTCTATGTGAGAAAGAGTTTGTTTCGGAGAGTGGGGTGAAATACCACATCAACTCTGTCCACGCTGAGGTGAGGCTCCTGCTTGCCCGAATGTTTGCATTCTGGGGGACCCACACCCAACAGTACTCAGGGCTTACTCCTGGCTTGGTACGTGGAAGAACCCCATGCGGTGCTGCGATCAAACCCGACTTGGCCTCCTGCATGGCCAGCATCTGACCCGCTGCCCTATCTCCTGCCCCTCCGTGATATGCTTATAATCTTGTGGGCCCCATATATATATATATATATATATATATATATATATAATTTTTTCAATTTTTTTTTGTAAGTAATTGGTGGCGGGGCGGGTTTGGGCCACATTTAGCTACTCAGAGGTCACACCTGGCTCTGCTCAGGGGTCTATTGGTGCTGGGGATTGAGCTGTGGTGGGCGGCCAGCAGAAGTTGGGATTAGCCTGCTAAGCTCTCTCCAGCCCTTGTGGCCTATCAAGGCAAGTTCCTAACAGTTACCAGTGATGTTGCAAGTTAAAGATTTTCTAAAACTTGATACATTATTTTTCGTTTATTTTTATTTATTTGTTTTTGTTACTCTGGCTACACCCAACTGTGCACAGAGCTTACTCCTGTAAGCTTACTCAGGATTCACTCCTGTGGGGCACAAGGACCATACGTGGTGCCAGGGATTGAACCTGGGTCGGCTGTGTGCAAGACAAGCCCCCAACCTACTGTACTATTGTGCTTGCTCCAATTTTAATTTTACTTGTGGGCAGTACCCAGAGTGCCCAGGTCTTAACTTTGGCTCTGTGCTCAGGGGGCACTCTGGGAAATCCCTGGGGACCATATGTAATGCTAGTTGATTGAACCAGGGTCATCTGCTTGCAAGACAAGTAGCCTTGTATTAGCGATGCTCAAGGGTTACTGCTGGCTCTTTACTCAGGAATCACTCTTGGTAGTGCTTGGGGGACCATATGGGATGCCAGGGATCAAACCCTGGTTGGCCGCGTGCAAGGCAAACGCCCTCTCTGCTTTACTATTGCTCTGGCCCAGCAATGAGTTTTCAGTGCTCTTTAAAATCCTGTTTCGAGGGCTGGGGATATAAACCCAGTGGTAGAGCACATACGTTGCGTGTGTGTTGCCCTGGTTTTGATTCCCTGCATCTGAACCAGCAGACAAGGCAGGACAGAGAGGCCAGGGTGATGTCACAACCCTGCGTGAGACCGGCCCTAGTTCCATCCCAGGCACCACCATCATCAAGTTTCCTGAAATCACCAGGTACAGCCTGGAGGCCTCTGTATTGCTTTGTTCTTGGACCCGAGCACTGACCCAGAGGCTAGGTTGACAGAATCTCTAGAAGGGTTTCTGGGGCCCCTGAATACAGCTGGGGAGGTTACCTCTGAACTCCATTCCATGAAAAGCTTTTGGTGGTTGTCTGGTTTACTTCTCCCATAACCCCACCTCTACCCCACTGAAAACAAAAATTTATCCGGTACTTTATGTCTAGTGAGATTTTTACAAAGAAGATAAATGTATGAGGTGTTGCTGAATCAGATTTTGTAGCTTGCATATTGAGCTTCTTGAAATTGTCTTACAGCAGAGATTTTTACTTTTTTTTTTTTCTTTTTGGGTCACACCTGGCGATGCACAGGGGTTACTCCTGGCTCTGCACTCAGGAATTACTCTTGGCGGTTCTCAGGGGACCATATGGGATGCTGGGAATCGAACCTGGGTCGGCCGCGTGCAAGGCAAACGCCCTACCCGCTGTGCTATCGCTCCAGCCCCTAGTTTTTATTTCTAAAAAATTTTATTTTCATAAAGTGTTCACAATAATTGATTATATTCAGTATTTCAGCACCAGTCCCACCACCATTACACCTTCGCACCACCATTATTTCGAATTTTTCCACCACCACTGAAGCCGCCCCACGGGCTGATGATGCTAAATAATTTATTTTGTATTGCTTGTTATGAATACTATGAGATATCTGTGAAGATTGGCCACACAGAGCTTTTTAGACTTCTTCCGTTTGTGACCTCTTTTCACCCCAGAAATAAAACCCTAGCTAGCTTATGCCAGAAACAACTTAGATTCAGTCCATAGTTGAGTATTTTTTTTGTTTGTTTGTTTGTTTTTTTTGAGTGGAGTCACTCCTGACAGTATCTGGGGAATCAGATATGGTTCCAGGGATCCAGCTGGGCCGGGCTGCATGCAAGGCTGGCCCCTCCACCCCTGTCCTATCTCTCTGGCCTTGATTTTGTTTTTGTTTGTGTGGGGGCCTTAAACAACCCCCTGAGTGGTGCTCAGGGCTTACTCCTGGAATTGCCTGGGGGACCATCTGGCACCACATTACCTCCCACCCTTAAATATGCCTCGTTCTGCCATGCCCTGCTTTCTCCTCATCATGGTGTTTTTGTTTGTTTGTTTTGCTTTTTGGGTCACACCCGGCGATGCACAGGAGTTACTCCTGGTTCATGCACTCAGGAATTACTCTTGGCGGTGCTCGGGGGACCATATGGGATGCTGGGAATCGAACCTAGGTTGGCTGCGTGCAAGGCAAACGCCCTCCCCGCGGTGCTATTGCTCCAGCCCCATCGTCATGGTGTTTCATTGGCCGATGTTTCTACGTGCCCTCTGCAGGATTGGTTCGTAGTAAACCCAACAACCACCAAAAGCTTTGAGAAGGTGATGAAGATAAAGCAGCGGCGGGAGGAGGAAGAGAAGAGGCGCCAGCAGCACCAGGGCCGACGGTCGCTGAGACGGCGGCAGCTGAGCCTGGAACTGCCCGAGGTGGAGCTGAATGTGCCCGTCGAGGAGGAGAGGAGGAGTGAGGAGGGACTGCCGGTGCCCGCCGACACCGCCACGGAGCCAGAGCCCGAGGCAGGGAAGGAGAAGAGGAGGAGTGATGAGGCGCCGCCCGTGCCCGCCGCCTCCACGGAGCCAGAGCCCAAGGCCGTGCCAGCCCCGGTGCAGAAAGTGAAGGCCCCAAAGACTAATCACAGACGAGGGAGGAAGTAGGCAGATGCTGGCCCTCACTCCCCGGGGAGCGGGGTCTGCCGGGAGGACCGAGGGCTGAGTCCAGAAATGTCCCCTGGCAGCTATTGGTGGGTCCTAGCTGCCCCGGCCCCTCCTCCCTTGTACACATCACAGTTGTCTCTCCTGGCGTTCACTCCCCCCACCCTTTGGCATCGGTCCTCCTGCTGTTCCTTGTGTTTTCCGTCTTGCCCAGAAAACTCCGTCTTACAGGGCAGCTGTAGGCCCTTCCCGTCCTGTTCAAGCCCGAGAAAGCTGTTGGGTTGTGTCCTTTCCCGATGGGGGTGTAGATTGCGCTTAGCAGCCACTCTGTCATCTAGCTGATAAATGAACTCCAAATGAAACTTTTGAAAAAAACTACACGGGCTTTTCATTTTGTGTCTGTGACATGAGAAGTCTGCAAACATGAGAAGTCACTCGTGATAAGGTTACTTGGAATCCGTGGGAAGTAAACTTTGGGGACTCTCATGTTCTCTCTCCCTCTGGCTTTAGGATGGAAAGGAAATGAGGTTCGGATGAAAAAGTGAGAGGCGCCCTGAATTGGTTTTCCCGGGAGATGCTTTGTTGGCCCCAAGTAGCCCAGACTGACTCGACCCAGGGCCTTAGGAATAACATGTCCCCTACATTAAAGCGATGAAAGGAAGAAAGTGGAAAAAGCAGTAAACTCCGCCTGGGCTTTCCTGGGCCCGAGCATCATCCGTGGCTGCGGTCGCTGCCCCGGGAAGCTGCCGTTTGCTTGCTCAGCCTTCAGAGTTGAGAAATCCTTTGCCCCTGATGTGATGACGCTGTATCCCAGTGTTCTAATGATGACACGGAGATTGGTGGTCGAGGTGCACATTCCTTTTCCCCTGGGCCTCATTTGGCCCGTGTAGTCCCCACTCCTCCCTTTAGCTAACCTCTTGTCTCCAAGTTTTCTGAGACTTGTCCTCCCTCTCCTTTGATATGTGGAATTCTGTCCTCTTAACACAGGACTTTATTTGTGATATTTATTTGGACTTTTGGTGAGTGACTTTTACGTGATATTTATTTGGAGTTGGAAAGGAAAAAGAAAAAGCTTTTTCTGTACCTCAAGCCCACCTGGTAATGAATGTCTAATGGGCTATTTGTCTTTGACGCGGGCTTCCGCTGGAGCCTCTGGCAGAGCCGCTCTGTCGTGTTTCTGGAATCTCTCCCCCTTTTCCATAAATACCAGTCTTACCCCTTCTTGCCAATTTTGGTGGGATATGCCACATAAAGAGCAGGGGTCCCTTCACCCTGATACTGACAAATACCAGCTGTTTCCAGTTCTGCAAGACTGTTCACACTCCGTTCTCGGTGCTTCTCTGTAGCTTTAAAATGTGGGCTTTGGTGAAGGCTGCCTTGAGACACGGCAACATTTAAATCCGATTCAGATGCTGCCAGAATCGATGGTGTGGAAACAAGTGAAGCAAGTGGTTTCCCACTCTATTTTCATTGCCTATTGGCAAGTTGCAGCCGAAAAGCCCTTTCCGTAGATAAGGGTTGTCAGGGAGGAGAAATGTAATTTCTGGAAAGACTGGGAAACATTTGGCTATGATCAGTGAATAAATGACTCATTTAGAATGATGTTTGCAGTTGTTCATTGACTCCTGCTTGCTACTAGACTCCTTGCTGGTGCAGTGTATTGGGGTAAGAAGATGGCTCGAGATGGGAATGAGGTTTAAGTACTGGACACAGTAGTGCTTTCTTTGTGGGGGGGCCGGTGCACACCTGGTGGTGCCCAGGGGTGACTCCTGGCTCTGTTTTGCGGGATGCTCCTGATAGGCCCAGGGCGACCATATGAGATGCCGGGGATTGGGTTCAGGTCAGCTGTATGCAAGGCAAAGTCCTGCTGTACTATTGCTCTGTCCCCTCAGTCCTTCACTCCTGAAGTCAGATGGCTAAAATGAGTAATTTGAGAGTGAAGTGGATTAGGTTGGGAAACTTAGCCAGTCTCACTGGCCAGTGTGGATACTTTTTTTTCTCCTAAGGCTAAGGACCAGCAGATTATCTGGACACAGTATAGCATTTCTTACTTAAAAAAGAAATGTAGGGGCTGGAGTGATAGCACAGCGGGTAGGGCGTTTGCCTTGCATGTGGCCGACCCGGGTTCGATTCCCAGCATCCCATATGGTCCCCCGAGCACCGCCAGGAGTAATTTCTGAGTTGCAGAGCCAGGAGTAACCCCTGAGCATCTCAGGATGTGATCCAAAAAAAAAAAAAAACAAAAAAATGTATGTGCCAGAGCAATAATATAGTGGATAAAGTGCATGCCTTGCACATGGCCTCTTGGGCTTGATTCCTGATACTGCTTATGGCTCCCAAGTTGCCAGGAGTGATCCCAGAGTGCAGAGCGAGAGAAGTAAGCTCTGAGCGCCACTGGGAGTGGCCCCTGAAACGAAACAAAATTACAGACTGCTGATGTGTTCGTGGTATATAGCTCAGACATGAGAGACCCAGGATTCAATACCTAGGACCTCTCACACAGTTCATGTGGGGGCTGGATGGAGCTCGACGGACAAAGTGCTTTGTGTGCAGGAGGCCCACGTGCAGTTTCTGGCATCACACGGTTCTCTAAGGTCCATCAGGAGTGTTGGACACTGTGGGGTGTGGCCTAAAACCAAAATAATCCATTTGAATAACAAGCTTGACTATGGGTAGGTTCTAGTGCAATATGAATTCTCATGCATGTTTGGGAATATAATTTGTTATAATGGCTTGTTTTTTTGGGGGGCAGGGGGTATACCCAGTGATATTCAGGGGTTACTCTTGACTCTGCACTGAGGAATTACTCGTGGCGGTGTGCTCAGGGTACCATATGGGATGCTGGGGATTGAACTCCAGTCAGATGCATTGCAGGGCAAGCGCCCTATATTCTATACTATCTTTCTAGCCTGTTGAGACTTTGAAACCAATTTTGCAGTATTCTAATAAAATTGAAGGTATGCCCTAAGGCTCAGCAGTTTTATCTCCCAGAGAACCTCCTCTCACCATGTACCAAGAGACAAAATGAAGATTACTGGAATAGTTTACAACTGACACACTGGAAATTTGAAAACTGGTATCTGTCCAAAACCTGCTCCTAACTTGCAAAGAGACAGGATTTTGGGATAAATAGATAGCATTTTCTAACCTGCCACCAACCCTGTCACTACAGTAACTTTCCCCCAGTGGATTGTGAATGAAAGTGACACTTCTAAGATAGAATTTTGAAGTTTTTATTTTGTTTTTGGGTCACACGCGGCAGTACTTAAGGCTGATTCCTGGCTCTGTGCTCAGGGATCACTCCTGGTGGAACTCAGGGAACCATATAAGGTACTGAGGATAGAATTTTGAGTCAGCTGCCCTGTAAGTTAAGTGCCCTACCTGTTGTCCTATTGCTCTGGCTAGGACTTAAAATATGGTTTTGCTTCCTTCACTTTTTAGGAAAGAGGTTCCCCAACTTACTTGGCCTACAGCAGCTCCCTTTTCAGGAAAGAATTACTTAGCACTGCTTTGAAAAATCTACCTTTCAGTAGGGGTTGGGGAAATAACCCAAAACACACTATAACAGAACGTGCCCCCTATATATTTCCAGCATCCCCCTATGCCGCCCCTCCTCCACTCAGTGGTACTGCTCGCTTTGAGTGCCAGGGACAAACCTGGATCCGACACGTGCAAGGCAAATGCCCTACCAGCAGTACTATCTCTCTTCCCCCTGGAAAATTTAAATTATTAAGCTGAATGAGTCTGTCATATAGTTTCCATATTTTTTTATGTCAAAAATGTTTTACTTACCAAATCTGTTCACACAAATACTGCCTTAAAATGAAACACGAGAAATTTTACTTCTGCACGTTTTAGTTTTCCTCACCCTATGTCTTCTGTTTGCTCTTACTAGCATCCCAATCTAGTAAGAGCAAACCCTACCACTTCTCACCTAAACAACTGCTTTCTAATAGGTTTGGGTCTACTATTTTTTTTTCTTTTTTGGATCACACCTGGCGGTGCACAGGGGTTACTCCTGGCTCTGCACTCAGGAGTTACTCCTGGCGGTGCTCAGGGGACCATATGGGATGCTGGGAATCGAACCCGGGTTGGCCGCATGCAAGGCAAACGCCCTACCCGCTGTGCTATCTCTCCAGCCCTGTTTTGGGTCTACTTTTTATTACTAAATGCACTCTGATCACATAATAAGCTGTACTGAGTAAATTACTTGATTTATCTGCCAATGGCCTTAATAGTTTTGCATTGCATTTGGAAATATATCTTCTCCTTTGGCATAAGAGGCCCTCCAGGCTTTTGTTTTCACCCTGTCACTGCCATTCCATCCATGTTCCACATGACAATTCTCAACTATATTTCAGCTACCTTTAAGTTCTTTGAACAGCAATAATACAATTAATAGCAAGGATGGTAGCTAACTCCTGACTTGTCGACATATTTTCTTAGGGTTTTGCACCTACAGAGACTAGGGCTTCATATTTGTCTTGAGTAGTGCTGTCCTCCTGTTGTTCATCGATTTGCTCGAGCGGGCCTAGTAACGTCCCATTGTGATACTTGTTACTGTGTTTGGCATATCGAATATGTCACGGGGAACTTGCCAGGCTTTGCCGTGCAGGTGAGATACTCTTGGTAGTTTGCTAGGTTCTCCGAGAGGGGCAGAGGAATCTAACTTGGGTCAGCAATGTGCAAGGCAAATGCCCTACCTTTTTTGCTATCGCTACAGCCCTATTTGTCTTGAGTACCTTTTCAAATTTAACCTGAATTTGCATGCTATATAAAATTATATATATATATTGGCTTTTTGGGTCACACCGGCAATATATATGCGCAGGGGTTACTCCTGGCTCTGCACTCAGGAATCACTCCTGGCGGTGCTCAGGGGACCATATGGGATGCTGGGAATCAAACCTGGGTTGGCCGCGTGCAAGGCAAACGCCCTACCCACTGCTATCACTCCAGCCCCTAAAATTATATTTTCTGAGCTAGAAAGCAAGTAAAGCATTTGCCTTGCATGCAGCCGGCCCGGGTACAATCCTCAGTATTGTACCTGAGCACTGCCAGGAGTGATCCCTAAGCAGTGAGCCACGAGTAAGCCCTGAGCACCACAGCTGTGGCCCTAAATTCAAAAATAAAAATCCACTTTCTGCATTAAAACTACAGTTTAATTGGGCTCATACTACTATGAACAAGACATGAAGCACTGACTAAAGTAGAAAATACATTGGGACAATAATATCAATGAATAAAATATAATCTAGGTTGTTTTGGTGACAAAATACTATATACTTCAAAACATTAAGAGGAGCTAGAGAGAGAGTACAGGGTTACTAACCTGTACTCAACCAAGTTACCTGGTTTAAAATCCCAGTGTATGGTCTCCAGAGCATCACGGGACTCTGCTGAGAGCTAGGAAAAGGCCTGAGCCTCACTGGGCGTGGTCCCAAAACAAGAATAACAGAAAAACTGTTAAAAGGTAGAACTTAAAAGGGCTAGAGAGTGATTAAAGGAGGTAAGGTGCTTGGCTTACACAGTAGGAACAGTGAAACACATTTTGCACATTATAAACATTTTGCTTTTGTGTAACAAGCTCGAGCAAATGGATGAATAACGGGAGGACCGTGACCGTGACCGTGACCTGACCGTAACAAGTTGGTCAGAAGAAAGGAAGACTGACCAATACTGGTACTGAAGGGGGAGGAGGGGAGTTCGATCAAGTCAACACGAGAGATCAGAAAATACACGTTTTCTCTAACAGTATCAGCTCCATGAAATAAACCAAACATTGTCTTCCTTTTAAGTTCAAGGTTTTGTCAAGTAGTTTAAGGATATTTTACAAATGGTATTAGGTTAGCTGAGATATCCTGGAACATCCAGCTTCATTAATAAGCGAATGAAAGAAAATTCTAGATGAGGAGAGCTGGTCACACAAATAACCTGGCAGCACTGCCTAGGGAAGCATCTAATCCTTAAAACACACCATGGTGGATATTTTACCAAAGGAACCCGTGATCCCTAAGCCTTCTTAACCAGGCGTCTGCAGTATCCAAGAATATGTGCTTCAATGCTTATTTCATCGGTGTGATTTAGGATTTAGATTAATCCTTGATTTGGTGCTGTGGGGAGGGCTCACTGTGGCCTTTGGCACCCCCTGTTCTTCCGAGCGCCAATTACGTCTTCTTTGAAGATGCTTCCTCCCCCGGACCACACCTTCCAGATACCACTCTTTCTGCTGCAGTTGACGTTTCTGTGTCTCTAACCGTTTCTGGGCAGCCTCCAGCTCTTCACTCCGCTGAATGAGCTTCAGGAGTTCCTTCTGTACCCGTTCACTCTCTTCCGTGACATCTCGGGAGAACTTGACACAACGGTGCCGAGCTGCTGACTCCACGTCATGGGTCTTTCCAAAAACCTTACTCTTTGCAAGCCATTTTATGTCTGGTTCATTCAGTTGTTCCTCCAATAATGTTTTTTTCAAGAGGAATGGGACAAGGATTTCCTGTATTTTTGCATTTGTCTTGGCTGGGACTTTCTCCTCCTCTTCTTTTAGTGCCAGTATTTTATTCTCCTGCTTCTCCTTCAACGTGGAAATGTTTTTCATTCCCTCCAAACACTTCTTCAAGTTGTGCAGCACCTTTTCCTTCTCCAAGAGTTCTGCTTTAAGCCTTGCAAATTTTGCCTCATATTTGGCAGATGCAACTTGCTTCCTTCTTTCCATCTCCCGAACTTTTTGTAAATAGCTCGCCCACAGCTTTTCGGGTTGTTTTCTATACTCCTCTGTTTTGTTAGTGAGGTAGTCCAGAAAGAATTTATTTTCACTTTGGAGCTGGGATATTTCTGTATATAGCTGCCTGATTTCCTTTATTCGTGGTTTTTGCTGGATTTGAGCTTCTTTGATTTCCGTGTTTAATCTTATTATTTCTGGCATGATCTGACCTCTAATTTTCTCAATTTGTGTTCCAGTCTTGGACTTGAGGATACTGTCTACTAAATAAAGATATGGTCGAGAGTACTTATCGACATCCTCAGAAAACCTGAAGGAAAAACAAAGTGAGACATTTCCTCATTAGTTCTCAATGAAAATCTAGTAAATATTAGAGTCTTCTCCACCCAGATCCTCCAAATTCCAGTAGGCGGGGGTCACACCCACCACCTGGCCCCCTGGCGCCGTGTAATCCCATCAACGGCCAAGACTCAGAGACTATAAAATACAGCTCCCGGACAAGAACAGTGCAGTCTTCTGCCCCCGAGCCTGGCTGTTCCTCGCCGGGGCCCATTGGAGGGGAGCGGGTTGAGCTTTCCTCCCCGCCCCGACCAGGGCTCCGGCAGCCGAAGACCTCCAGGACCAGCCACCACCATGCTGAGACCACTCTCCGCACACATGAAGGTACTGGCAGAGGGACAAATCCACGCGGGTTCTGGGGCCGAGATCTCCCAGCCTACTCGGATTGGAATCGAGCATCCTCCACCCAGATCCTCCAAATTCCAGTAGGCGGGGGTCACACCCACCACCTGGCCCCCTGGCGCCGTGTAATCCCATCAACGGCCAAGACTCAGAGACTATAAAATCCAGCTCCCGGAACCACGCGGCCGCATTCGCGGCTGCGCGACATCTTATCAGGACATCTTTTTATGACATCTTATTATCTCATTCCTACTTTGGACAAACTTGCAGGCTATTGAATGTAGCCTGCCCACAGGGCAGAGTCTGGCAAACTCCCGTGGCATACCAAATATGCCAAATACCAGTAACAATGATGGGTCTCATTCTCCTAAAGAGCCTTGAATATATCTCAGGGTTAGGATGAAAGAGACGTTACTGGGGCCTGCTCGAGGCAATCGACGAATAACAGGATGATGATGATGATGATGATGATTAGAGGTGGACCAAAAAAAAAGTGACAATTGTACTTTCCTACAGGAAGTATTTTTCAGCGACCTAGTGTTCCTGACAGTGAGATAGGTGTGTGCAGTGGCAGGGGAAGGGAGGTTGGGGGTGTGGGGGAGGTGTCTATAACCAGAGGGAGCAGAAGAAGAAATGATATCCACAATTTTTAATACAAATTCACTGCAATCCCTAAAGCGGGATCGCGATTTAAAATCTTTTCAAATTTGGGGGCCACACTCAGCGGTACACAGGCCTTATTCCTCTATGCTCATGGATCATGTGGGGTGCCTGGGATGGGACCCGGGTGAACAGTGTGCAAGGCAAGTACTCGAGCCACGGTCCCCGCTCTACTCAATCGTGAAGAGAAACTGAGAGATTTGCTGGTGCTTCGCACAGTGGCTACGAGAAAGAAGGACGGCGGGTAGGGGCGTTCGTCTTGCAGGCAGCAGGAGTTAAACCCCAGGCAACGCCAAGCGCAGCCAACAAACCAAACGGGACACTTGGAATACACGTTGCAGCACCCAAGAGGGCACGAGTGGGAACACTTCTCGGCCTCGTCGGCGCCGTTTCGGGGTCCGAGGACGCTTCGATGGGCGGCTGCGGAGTCCCTGGGGGTACCTACTTGTTCCCCCAGACCTCCGAGCTTTCCCCCGGAGGCTCCGGGCGCGGCCTGTGCGCCGCGCGGGAATGGCGCCTCCACGTGGAAGGCCTTCGAAGTTTCTCCGTTCCCGGGTCCTGGAGGTTGGGCTCTGGCCAAAACCCGAACGGCCAGTCCCCGGGGCGCTCCTCCCGCTCGGCTGCCGGACGAGGCCCAGCGGTCGATTTTCTCTTGGCGTCGCCCTTCGCCTCTAAGGGCTTCAGGAGGAAATGGACCGTTTTCATTTCCGATCGGTGGCGGATCGACTTTCAGGATCGCCGCTCGAGTCCCATAGCCGGGAAGCACGGTCCGGTGCCCCCGCCAGAACCGGCCCTGCCGCGGTGGGCGCCCCTCTGCCCCGCAGCGAGCGGCCTCTCCCGGCCCTCCCCGTTTCACCCGGGCCCGCCGGAAACTAGCCGATGCTCCCGCCCCTTCGCCCCGTGACCTCCCACAGGGCCTCGATCCTCATTGGCTGCCCGAACATCGCGGAAGTCTCTGGACTCTCGCGACACTTGTAGGAGCAGGGGGCGGGGCCAGGGGGAAGATGGCGGCGCCCGTGGCTGCCGCTGCGCCGCAGGATGCGGCCGCCCCTCAGCTCCCCGTGTGTCTGCTGGTGCTGGGAATGGCTGGCTCTGGGAAGACCACCTTTGTACAGGTGACGTGCCCTGGGCGGCGGGGGTCGGGCGCGCGACCGCTTTAGGTGCGGAGGGCGAGAAGCTCGCGAGCGTGGCGGGCGCGGGCGCGGGGCTCCGGGAAACTTTCGCCGGGATCTCCGGCTCCTTCACCCGAGCACCCGCCTCGGACCCTGCCCCGCGCGCAGTTAAGGTTTTCTTCCGCGCACTTTCCCTTCGTGCTCGCTCACCTGTCCTCTGATCTGCGCTTGCCAGAAGCTTCCAGAGTCCCAGGCTGCAGATTCAGAGTTCAGAGAGCGCTAGGACACGGGACATTTTTTTTTTTCCTGGCGTAAATACTGTTTCAAATGCTGGGGATCCCGCGAAAATGAGATGAACGCGATCCCCGTCTAAGGGGTGCTGAGTTGTGGCATAGCCCCGCAGTAAACCAGGGACGAGATGGGTGCGCCTGAAAGTCGTTCTGAATTTTGGAGGTGGACATGGGATGTGTAAGTTGGAAATAGCCCGTGCCCAGGTCTCCAGTTAAGTGGATAAAGGAATGGAAACTGTGGCGTCGTGGTCTCACACCATCCCGCTGCCCATCTCTCCGCAGAGGCTCACAGGCCACCTGCATGGCCAAGGCTCTCCGCCGTATGTCATCAACCTGGACCCAGCGGTGCACGAGGTTCCCTTTCCTGCCAACATTGGTGAGTGAACTGGTGCGGAACTGTGTGCCGTGCCATCGAGAACGGGCATCAAGCCTCCAGACTGCATGCATCAGGGCTTTCGTGGTTTGGGGTTTCCTTTTCTTTGGGGGTGGGCCACACGTGACAGTGCTCAGGGGCTGCTCCTGGTTCTGTGTTCAGGGGGCGTGTTTAGGGAACCACACGTGGTGCCTCGGATCAAATCAGGAGCCGCCAGTTGCAGGTACCATATCCACTGTGGTCTCTCTCCTGCTCAAAAGCCAGCCCTCTTAATTCTAGGCCCAAACCCTGTAGCTGGCTCTGATCCATAAACCTTTGAAAAAAGAAAAAAAATTCTTTTTGAGCCACACTTCAGTGTTGCTTAGGACTTACTGCTGACAGAGTTCTTGGGGGACCATAATGCGGGTGCAGGATTGAACTCTGTCAGTTGAAAGCAAGTGCTCTAATCACTTACAACCTTTTCTAGTCCATTAAAATTTTAAAAAATTATCTATTTTTTGGACGATGAGATTTTAATAGATGATGGAGATGGTGTATAGATTGGTAGATGGTTTAATTAGATTTCCTGGGTGGTTAATTCCATTTTAAAAGCCATGCGTGCATTGATCGTAGACAAAAACATAAGACTTTCCCACAAAAAGTAGGGGCAGGGTGGAGAGATGTAGTCCAGGAGGTAGGGTGCTTTATTTTGCATGCATGAACCCTGGTTGATCCCCTTCACTGCAGATAGTCTCTTGAGCATGGCCGGGAGTAAACCCTGAGCATTGCCAGGTATGACCTAATCTCCCTCTTCTCCCAAATGAATAAAACTTTTTTTTTATTTGGTTCCCCCTTTTTATATATATATGGTAACTGATAAGGTCTTTAAGTATGTAAACTTTCCTTATCCTCTTCGACCACTTACCATACCTTGGAGGCACCTAGCCTACTGTTACGCATGGGTTATTGGGGCCATCCTTTGTAAGGAAGAAGCAGGAGAGATTAAATGGGACTATGTGGACAGGAGAGATCTAAAAGGCTAGTTTCGGTCTCTTGATGGTAGAAAAGGTACTTTCCTGGCACCTTTTGTACCTTGCTTGTTCTTTTCTGTCTTGCTGCTTTTTCTATTTTGTTTTTGTTTCTGGGACACACCTGGTGGTGCTTAGGGGTTCCTACTGGCTTTTCACTCAGAAATCACTCCTGGCGTTGCTTTGGGAGACATATAGGATGCTGGGGATTGAACCCGGCTCAGCTACGTGCAAGGCAAACGCTCTACCCATTGTACTATCACCTCCCGATCCTTTCGCTGCCTTTTCTAGCACAATCTCATGATCTCAGCTTAGGAATTTGAAAGCAGGATAAGGGATGTGACTCAGTGGTAGAATGCTTGCCTTGCAGGTGTAGAACACCTGGGTTCAATCCCCAGCACCCCACCCCCAAAGAAAGAAAATAGATGTTTGTTTTTTAGTGAAGCAAAATAATTTTATTTGAAGAAATTAGAGAAATGTGAGGGGAAAGAGGGAGATTGTGTTCAAGATTCGGGGCTTCTTCAGAGTGGAAAACAAATTAGAGAATGACTTTTGGGAGAAGTTTATGTACAGTTTCTCCAACTTGTCTTGACCTGGAGTTCTCTGCCCACATAAAAGTGAGTATGGATTAGGAAACAGATTTAAATACATAGAGAGAATAGATAGCACTGCACTGTCCTCTCGTTGTTCATCAATTTGCTCGAGCGGGCCCAGAAATGTCTTCATTGTGAGACTTTCTGTTACTGTGTTTGGCATATCGAATACATCATGGGTAGCTTGCCAGGCTTTGCTGTGCGGGTGAGATACTCTTGGTAGCTTGCCAGGCTCCCCGAGAGGGGCAGAGGAATCGAACTTGGTTCAGCAGCGTGCAAGGCAAATGCCTTACCCGCTGTGCTATCCAGCCCAGAGAGAATAGGTACAGAGAGAAACTTTTTTCTCTTCAAGAAGAAGCAGATAGTACTTGAGAAGTACTTAATTAGCTTAGATTATTATGGTTCTTCAAACTTTGTTGGTTCTTAGTTGACAAATCACAGTTAATTCTCCTCTCCTCCCCCTAGATATTCGTGACACTGTGAAGTATAAAGAAGTCATGAAACAGTATCCTTTTCTATGTCTGCTTCCACTTTGATTTCACCCCCCCAGTATCTCATGGACCTTCGGATTTTGAAACAGTGTTTTCCTTTTGTGTGTAAAAGCATTTAGCTGCTTTAAAATAATTTTAAGAGGCAGCTAGAAGATGATTGTGGGAAGTGGTTGTAGAGTGATGAGAAATAGAATTTCAACTGGTGAGCTTGGTGTTACCTTCTCCCCAACCTCAACTGCTGTTGAGATTAGAAACCGCAGAGTGCTGGCTTCGCTGGGTCTGTAAGGGAGTGTTGCCATGGAAACTTTCATTCGTTACCTCAGCTTCCGACTGGGGAGCTCAGTAATGCACAGGTTTCGTTGGATCAACTTTACTACATCACTTTGTGAAATGAATATGTGTACTTTGCCTTTAGTCTTGGTAGGAAGACTGATTACATAATCAGAAGCCTTAATCAATGAGTTAGGGCAAGAGTATTATATAGTGAGGATCTTAATGCTTAGTGCCAGCAGACTGTCACAGAGTATTCCTTGTCTGTTACATTTTGTCCCTTACATGTTCCTGTTATATTTTCTCCACAAACATTAATCACTTTGTTGATGAATGTTTCCTTACTTGGTTAAGGTGAGCTTACTTGTCAGGAATTGGCTACTAGTTTCCATTAGTGAAACACCAGGTGTTCTCATGTGTTGATGATCACCTCGGTATGGACCTCATCAGATTGATTGATAAAGTTAAACCCTGAACATCCTGTCTAGATATGGACTTGGGCCCAATGGTGGCATCGTGACATCACTCAATCTCTTTGCAACTAGATTTGATCAGGTATGTCTGTCTTTTTTTCTATAATCCTAGCTGTGTGAAAACCTGTGACTCTTAAAATGCTTGAGCTTGGTTACACCGGGAAATGAGCACTAAAATGGGATATTCTGTAGGAAATAACAAGCACTTGGAGAAATCGGCCTTGTATGAGAGAGATCAGTGTTTTGAGGTGCTTTATTTGATATTTGTGACAGTCCATAAAACAGCGATGGTGCTGTAGGTTGGGCTCTTGACTTGCACGTGGCCAACCTGGGTTTGATCCCTGGGATCCCCATGGTCACCCAAGTCTGCCAGTAGTGATCCCTGAGCACAGAGCCAGGGAGTAAGCCCAGAGCATCACTAGGTATGGTCCATAAACAATAATTACAACAGAAATCCCAGAGACTTTAGTTTTTATGCTTTTTTTTGGGGGGGGGTTGGCACATTTGGGCCACACCCAAGGGTGCTTGTGCATAGCTCCCAATGAGGTCCCTTGTGGGGGACCATGTGATGCCAGGTATGCCAGGCAAGTCCCTTCACCCCTGCATTATCTCTCTGGCCCCGGGTTCTTTTTCTTGATCTGTTCTTGGTGACTGAAGATGGGGTGGAGGAGTGGAGCAGGAGGGACCAGTAGGCAGGGAAAGGATGATGGGCTTATTACTTAATTCCAAATTGCTGTCCTCGTTTAGGTTTTCACTGTCATCTGTAAGCACGTTTTATTTATTTGGATTGTTTGGTTTTAGTTTTAGTTTTTGCTCTGGGATTACTCCTGGCTGACTTGGGGCACCACATGTGGTCCTGGGGTCCAACCTGGGTCAGCTGTGAGCAAAGCAAATACGCTACCCTCTGTATTATCACTCCAAGAGTGTTTTACTTCATTCATTCATTCATTTTTGAGCCACACCCAGCTACACCAGAGCTTATTCCTGTCCCTACACTCAGGAATCACTTCTGGCAGGGCTCAGGGGACCATAAGGATGTTGGGAATGGAATCCCAGTTTGCCACATGCAAGGCAAATGCCTTAAATGCTGTACTATCTCTCTGAACCCAATTGGAGTGTTTTGTAATTGTTCATTTTTCACCCTGATGAAAATTTTATCATAATCACAACAGAGAAATGACTTCACATGGACAGTCTTTGGGTTCTCACACTCTTCTGTGTGTTCCAGTGCTTCTGATCTGACTATTGGCGTTCAGTGAGTTAATTAGGTGGTATCCTGACTTGGAGAACAGAAGAAGTTTAGTAGTTGATGCTACCTAGAGAAGGCAAACTATCACTCTTGTAATTAGCCTCTTTTTTTATTTTTAGGTGATGAAATTTATCGAGAAAGCCCAGAATATGTCTAAGTAAGTGATTTCAGCTGAGTGTCCCTTGGCTGTTCTGGGGTTGACCTGTATCCAGACTTTTTTGAGGATTTGGGAGACTATCCAGCTCTGACAGGATGTGGATTGAGATGTACCCTTTGGAAGTTAAAAGAAAAAGAGTGGGCAAGACTCTTTCTTTGCGGGCCTAGATGGCTTCGTGGCACAGTGCCTACCACTAGACCAGAGACATAGTTTGCCTTGCATGATTCTGACCCTGTTAGATCCCGGCAGCTTGTATGGTTCTGCAAGTACCACCAGGAATGATCCTTGAGCACAGAGTCAGGAATAACCTCTGAGCACAGCAGGCTGTTTGTTTTCCAAAAACAAACAATTTTTTTTTTTTTTTTTTTGCTTTTTGGGTCACACCCGGTGATGCTCAGGGGTTTCTCCTGGCTCTGCACTCAGGAATGACTCCTGGCGGTGCCTGGGGGGCCATATGGGATGCTGGGAATCGAACCTGGGTCGGTTGTGTGCAAGGCAACTGCCCTACCCACTGTACTATCACTCCAGCCCCTCGATTTTTAATTTTTCAATGGAAAGAAAGATATTTCAGTTTTTATTTTTGTTTTGTTTTTTGTATGTGGTGGGGAGATCAAATGCTGAGCAGGAATTTTGTCACTGAGGCATATCCTAGCCCCAATTTTTAGGCTTTAATGTGTGGTGTCCCGAGAGAAGGTAGTTAAATGAGTTTGGGCAAAGTCTCAGAATGGGTTGGAATACTATGAAATTACTTTTAGGGGCTGAAGGGATCGTAAGGGTTTAAGGGACTTATCCTGAATGACGCTGACATGGGTTCACTACCCAGTCTGGCGTATGGTCCCCGAACACCAGGGATCACTCCTGAGTAAATGACTTCAGCTGTACACTGTAGCGTAGCTTAACATTTCCTTCCCTTGTGTCAGGGACACATGCAAGCACCCATGTATTCCTCCTCACCCCACAAATGAGTCGGTGATTGCTAAGGCTGTACACATATTGGGTGCCTGGGATTGAACCTGGCTTAGGTGTGTGCCCAAAAGGGGAATTTATTATTTGGGGGAAAAAGAACATATGCTTATTACAATGAATTCAAAGCATGGCTCATATTTTCACATAACCCCTATTTCTTTTTTTAAAAATTATTATTATTATTTTTTATTTAGATTTTTATTAGTGAAACACCATGAGGTACAGTTGTAGATTTAAAAAAAAAATTATTTTATTTATTTATTTATTTTGTTTTTTGGGTCACACCCAGCGATGCTCAGGGGTTACTCCTGACTCTGCACTCAGGAATTATTCCTGGCGGTGCTTGGGGGACCATATGGGATGCCGGGGATTGAACCCAGGTCAGCTGTGTGCAAGGCAAACGCCCTACCCGCTGTTCTATCACTCCGGCCCCATAGATTTAAAAATTTTTGTGCTTGGCAATACCCAAAAGGAGAGAGAGAACAAAAGGGAATGCCCTGCACAGAGGCAGGGTGGGATGGGGGGGATGGAGGTGGGAGGGATATTATCCATGGTGGTGGAAAATGGGCACTGGTGGAGGGATGGGTATTTGATCATTGTATAATCGAAACCCAAGCACAAAAATTTGTAAATCTACAACTGTATCTCATGGTGTTTCACTAATAAAAATTAAAAAAAAAATTTTTTTTGTACTTGGGTTTCAGTTATACAATGATCGAATACCCATCCCTCCACCAGTGCCCACCACTGATCCCAGTATCCCTCCCACTCCCCGTCTCCCCCATCCCACCCTGCCTCTGTGGCAGGGCATTCCCCCTTGTTCTCTCTCTCTCTCTCTCTTTTGGGTACTGTGGTTTGCAAGAGAGGCATTGAGTGGCAATCATGTTCGGTCTAGAGTCTACTCTCAGCGTGCATCTCTCATCCTGGGAGGATCCTCCCAACACTCTTTATTTGGTCCTTCCTTCTCTGAGCTGCCTTTTCCCCCAGTTTGTGCGGCTGGCCTCCAAGCCATGGAGTAAACCTCCTGGTACTTAAAACCTGGTACTCTGCTATTCTTGGGTGTTAGTCTCCTATTTTGTTACTTTATGTTCCCCAGATGAATGCAATTTTTCTATGTCTGTCCCTTTCTTTCTGACTCATTTCGCTTAGCATGATACTTTTCATGTAGTACCACTTGTATATAAATTTCATGACTTCATCTTTTCTAAGAGCTACATAGTACTCCATCGTGTAGATGTACCAAAGTTTCTTGAACCAGACATCTGTTCTCGGGCACTCAGGTGTTTTCCAGATTCTAGCTATTGTAAACAGTGCTGTAATGAACAAACAAGTGCAGACATCACTTCGACTATACTTTTTTGCCTCTCTGGGATATATTCCCAGGAGTGGTATTGCTGGGTCAGATGATAATCCCTATTTCTTAGGGGAGCACTGTCAAGCACCTGGGGAACCCAGGGCTACTCCCAGGAGTACTTGATCAACCAGGTCTGAAGGTTCAGTGGTCAGGCCTGGGGTGCTGTGCTGCTGGGGGCCTGCAGGCCACAACGGTGGTGCTGGCTATGGGCCTTGTGAGCATAAGGCCTGCACCCCTGACCTCTAACTCCTTCTCTGCCCCCACGCATCATAATTAAAACTGTCACTTTCTAGAAAGAACTAAGATCAGAGCCAGAGAGATCGTACAAGGGTTAAGGCACATAGGATCCTCTTAGTGCTGCCAGGGGTCACTCCTGAGCAGAGCCAAGAAAGCTCCTGAGTACTTCTGGGTATGACCCCCCTCCCCTGCCCCAAATAATAATACTTTGTAGTACTGTCCTCCCGTTGTTCATCGATTTGCTCGAGTGGGCCCAGTAATGTCTCCATTGTGACACTTGTTGTTACTGCGTTTGGCATATCGAATATGTCATGGGTAGCTTGCCAGGCTTTGCCGTACGGGTGAGATACTCTCGGTAGCTTCCTGGGCTCTCCGAGAGGGGCGGAGGAATCGAACCTGGGCCAACTGGGTCAGCCGTGTGCAAGACCTTACCCGCTGTGCTAAATAATAGAAATGCCTATTGTCAGTGACTGTCATTCCACATGTTCTACGTGTAGACACAGGAGGATGGCTGGAGAGTGGTTGGTTTTGAAGCTGTGGCAGGAATTGGATGGAGGTCTGGGTGCGCGGCCCTGCTGGGGTGGCGCCCTTCCATAGTGTGTGTTTCTACTATTTTGATGTGCTGCGGAGTACACCCTGCCGCTCGTGGACACGAGCCCTGAGATCTGCTGCCGAGCTGTATCGAAGCTCCCTTCATTGAGTTTTTAAATTAGTGGATCGAATCGTGCACACATTAAAACCAACAGTTTGGAGTTCGGAGAAACTGCCCTGCGGCCCCAGGGAAATACCGAACTCGTCAGCTCTCTGCTCATCCTCTCCGGTGGCTGCATTTTTACTTTCCCACCGTCTTTTGTGCCGCCAGGGTTTGAACCCAGGGCAGGGCCTGTGCTTTAGCGCTGAGCTCTGTCTGTCCCCAATGCTGGGATTCCAGTTTCTCTGCGTCCTTGCCTGTACTCGCTTTTGACCTTGTCTTTGATTCCGGCCGCGTTTGTCAACGTGAAGCAGTAGCTGTGTTTTCGATTGCCACGTCCTCAGTGAATGACGTTGAGCATTTTTGATTGTTCTTAAGCGATATTCACATTCTTTTATTTTTTTCCCCAGAATTATAGCTCTTTACAGCTCCCAAGAGTCTAGCAGCACCAAATTCTTTCTTTGGGGCAGAGAGAGGGAGAGTTTTGTTGTTGGTTTTTGTTTGTTTGTTTTGGGGCCATATCTGCTGATGCTCAGAGCTTACTTACTCTTGGCTCTGTGCTTGGGGTCACTCCTGCTGGGGCCTGGAACCATATGGGGTGGGAGGGATGCAACCTGTGTTGGCCTGTGCACGGTCAGCGTACAGTACTATCTTTCTGGCCCTGAGAATTTTGAGCCCCATTAGTTGGTGCTTAGGGGCTGTTCCTGGCTCTGCTCACAAGTGAGCCTGGCAGTGCGCAGAACAGATGCCCTGTCCAATATCAGAGCAGGGGCAGGGTAGCCATGGCTCGCTTCTGAGCCTACGCTGTCTCCAGTACCTATGCTCAAATTCTTTGCGCTCTCTCTCTCTCTCTCTCTCTCTCTCTCTCTCTCTTTCACAGCAGTAGGGCGTTTTCCTTGTACGCGGCCAACTCGGCCGACCCGGGTTTGATTCTTCCGCCCCTCTCGGAGAGCCCAGCAAACTACCGAGAGTATCTCGCCCGCATGGCAGAGCCTGGCAAGCTCCCCGTGACGTATTCAATACGCCAAACACAGTAACAACAAGTCTCACAATGGAGATGTTACTGGACCCACTTGAGCAAATCAATGAACAACGGGAGGACAGTGCAGTGCAGACAGTGCTAACTCACATACCACAGAACTTATCCATTTAAATTTTCCAACTTGGTGGCCTTTAGTGTGGTCACAGAATTACACGACCATTGTCATGGTTTTAGAACATTTTATAACCTTCCTCGTATACTTCAGTTATCCCTCCCCCATCCCTCTGTTCTTCATCCAGGAGATGTACATTCAGGTTTCCTTCCTTCTTCCCCCCTCTCCCTCCGTTCCTCCCTCCCCCTCTATTACAGGGCCTCACACATGCCAGGCAAGTGTGAGCTATAGCTCCCATCTTATCTCTCACTTAAGTTTTAAAAAAGTTATTTTGGCGTTTGGGTTACACTCGGTGGTACTCAGGGTTTACTCTTGGCTCTGCTCTCAGGGACCCTCCTGCTCCGCCCCCAAACTCATTTGCAGTGCAGCACGTTCCCCAAACTCCCAAGGTTTCCTTGGGCATCGTGGGCAGTGATGCTTGGACTGCTTCTCCTGCTATTAAGCATGGCTGTTGAACATTGAACAGAGCCTGGTGCTTTTTGCTTTTTGTTTGTTTTTTGGGCCACACCTGGTGATGCTTAAGGGTTACTCCTGGCTCTGTGCTCAGGAATTGCTCCTGGCAGTGCTGGGGTTGGGGGACGACAACGACCCTGTGGGATACCAGGGATGGAACCCGGGTTGGCTGCGTGCAAGGCAAGCGCCTCACCTGCTGTACCATCGCTTCAGCCCCAGCCCAGTGTATTTTAAGGGCAACGGGAGGAAGACTTAACTTGGCCATGCATAGAAATGCTTCCCGTTTTGGGAAACCAGATGTCTTATGTCTGGGTGCTAGGCTGTCTCTTGGCATTGCTCTGTGACATACATCTCTGTGGCCTTTCCTGACACAGGTATGTCCTGATTGACACGCCTGGACAGATTGAAGTCTTTACCTGGTCGGCTTCAGGGACAATCATCACCGAGGCCCTGGTGAGTAGTGCGGACTTGGGACAGGGAGCCCCGAGAGCGGGACTCCATGAGTGGCTTTTGTCACAGACCTTGGACAATAGGAGGGAGGTGTCTAGCTCCGTACACTGCTGAGAGCGAGTCTCTCGCTCAGGTTGCGAGGAAACAAATTTGGGAAACTGCATTCACAAGCCTCTAAGTCAAGCTTTGATTATTTTTGCCCTAGGCATCTTCATTCCCAACAGTTGTCATTTACGTAATGGACACATCTCGAAGTACCAACCCAGTGACCTTCATGTCCAACATGCTGTATGCCTGCAGGTAATTGATGAGTGGGGGCACTGACATCAGCATATAAGGTTTCCTCTTCTCTATACCTTTTTTTGGGGGGCGAGGGGCATACCCAGAGGTGCTCAGCTTACTCCTGACTTTGCTTGGACGTCACTCGTAGCAGGTCTTGTGGGGACCACATGGGGTGCCGGGGATTGAACCCAGGTTGGCTGCATGCGTGCTCTCTCACTGTGCTGTCTCTCTTGTCGCCTCTTCTCTTCTGAGATCTTTTCCCTGAGATCTCTCCCCTTGATGAAATCAAAGCAAAATAGAATGGAACCTGACCTACAAGTTCTTTAATCTGTTATGGAAATTAGAGTGGAGACTCCAGATATAAGGTTTTTCCAGGGGCTGGAGAAGTAGTACAATGGGTAGGGCACTTGCCTGGCACGCAGCTGACCAGAGTTTGATCCCTGGAACCTTATGTGGTCACTGCCAGGAGTGATTCCTGAGCACAGAACCAGGAGTAACCCCTGAGCATTGCTTGATGTCCCCTTCCCCTCCCCCAAACGAAACAACACAAACCCCCAAATTAAAGGTTTACCGAGGAGGGGCTGGAGGAATAGATAGTAGGTAGGGTACTTGCCTTGTATGCAATCTACCCAGGTTTGATCCCCTGCACCCCATGTGGTCTCCCCAAGCCTTCCAGGAGTGATCCCTGATCACAGAGCCAGACGTAAACCCTGAGCACAGCCGGTTGTGGCCCCCAAACAAAAACAAAACGAGAAAAGTTTTTCTGGGAGCCAGAGAGATAGTGCAGGTGCTTGCTTTGCAAATGGCCAATCCTGGGTTCATCCGTGGCCTCACCAGGAGGAGTCCCTGAGCACAGAGCTAGGAGTAAGGCCTGAACACTACTGGGTGTGGCCCCAAAGCAAAAAGAAAAGGAAGGTTTATTCATTATTTGAAGATGCCCCAAGAAGTGCCTGGAGAAGAGGAAGGACAGAGTGTCTGGGTTCTGTAGAAGCAGGAGCAAAGCAGACACAGTTCAGTTCTGTGGGGCACACAACAGCAATCGCCAAAATGTCCCTTTTAATGATTAGGGAGGTCTCTTATTAGATGCAGGAAATCCTGGTCCAACTAGAAGTATGATGGTTAATAGTATTATTTTTGTTTCACATTAGTTCCATGAAAGAATTATCCAGTAAAAAAACCAAACTATCAGCACACAGTGTAACAAGATCAGTATAAAAGTATTACTCCAAGAAAATGAGCGCCCTTCGTTAGTGGTGGTGGTTTGCCTCTGCGGGGAGCAGCGTGAGTGAGTGCCCTGGGAGGAGGGGGGTGGTTTTTCAGTCTGGTCCCATTCTCTTTCTCCTCATTCAGAACAGACGTGCTTTTACTAATAATATCCTTTTTTGATTTTCAGCATCTTGTACAAAACCAAGCTGCCTTTCATTGTGGTTATGAATAAGGTAAGTGGTTCCTTTCTGTGCTGATTGAATTCTTTTTCATCATAGCCTTGTTACCAGACATAATAGGTGAGAAGTATTATTTCAGGTAGTGGAGGACAGAGTTTTTGTTTGTTTTATTTTGGAGCTGGTACTTGGTGCAATAGCCCAGCGTTTGCTTTGCACGCGGCGGACCTGGCTGACCTGGGTTTGATTCCTCCGCCCCTCTTGGAGAGCCTGGCAAGCTCCCGAGAGTATCTCGCCCGCACGGCAGAGCCTGGCAAGCTTTTGATATCCCAAACACAGTAACAAGTCTCACAATGGAGACATTACTGGGCCTGTTCGAGCAAATCGATGAACAACAGGACAGTGCTACAGTGCTACTTAGGCATTAATTCTGACTATGCACTCAGGAATTTATTCCTGGTGGTGCCTGGGATGCTAGGAATCAAACCTGGTTTGACTATGCACCCACTGTACTATCATTCCAGCCTCTATTTTTGCTTTTAGGTGAGGATGGGAGAGCTCCTATCCATCCATCCTATCCCATCCCATCCCATCCCATCCCATCGTCACCTAAAAATAAAGATAGAGGCTAGAGTGGTAGTACAGTGAGTACACACAGCCAAACCAGGTGAGACACAGCCAAACCGCGTGACACATCATAAGACTCATAGAGGGAAATATATATGTATATCTTGGAGAGTCCGGCAAGCTGACCGAGAGTATCCCGCCTGCATGGCAGAGCCTGGCAAGCTTCCCGTGGCGTATTCAAAATGCCAAAAACAGTAACAGGTCTCATTCCCCTAACCCTGAAAGAGCCTCCAATCACTGGGAAAGACGAGTAAGGAGAGGCTGCTACGGGCTTAGGGCTGGGACGAATGGAGATGTTACTGGCATCCGCTTGAGTAAATAGATGAACAATGGGATGGCAGTGACACAGTGATATAGGTGAGGGTGGGGTTACTCCCCTGCCTCAGAGCTCAGGTTGTTCAGAGATCCCTCTATTGGTTCTCAGCCAACGGGGTGGCAGTTCAGTATAGGGGCCAAGGAGGCCAAGTAGTGATAGGCATTTCCCAGTAATCCTGGCAATGCTTGGAAGGGTTCCAGGACTGCACCTAGCCATGTGCTGTGGGGAATTGAACCCCCATATGCCACTCGTATGCCCTAACATCTGTACTGTCTCCCAGTCCCTGGGAAAGTAGTTTCTTTTTTTTTTTTTTGGTCACACCTGGTGATGCACAGGGGTAATTCCTGGGTGCATAGCCTGGCTCTTCACCCAGGAATTACCCCTGGCAGTGCAGTGCTCAGGAGACCGTATGGGATGTTGGGAATCAAACCCGGGTTCTGCCACGTGCAAGGCAAACACCCTACCTACTGTGCTATCGCTCCAGCCCCGGGAGAGTATTTTCTTAGTTGAAACATAGCCAGGAGCACTCAAAAAGGCTCCCTGAAATTGAAGGAATATTTATCACTGACTTTCACCAGAAGTTATTTCAGGCTAAGGAAAGTGTCCCCTCATCCAAGCCTGCAGTTCCAGTACTGGGAAAGTTGAGAAGGACTTCTAGTTTGTTAAATAAAAACAAGAGCAAAACTTCCTGTTGGTTGATGACTCTGGTTCACAGGACTAAGGCAGGGGCCTGGGCTGTGCTGGGTCCCCTGTGGTTATAGTCAGTTGGCAGTGGATGGTGAGGGGTCTGCTTGCGCCAGGAGGATCTGTCGCTTCCATAGCTATTTAGACTGTGTGACAGTTTTGCCCCTTTGTGGCAGTAGAAAGAACATGGGGAGGCAGAGGAATCCATCATTGATTGCTCTGTGCTGTCCTCGCTTGTTTGAAAGCGTTTGGCCTTTGTTTGATGTCTAACCTCGTGTCTGGTCGTGACGGTTGACTTCTCTCTGGTCCAGACTGACATCATCGATCACAGCTTTGCGGTGGAGTGGATGCAGGATTTTGAGGCTTTCCAGGATGCCTTGAATCAAGAGACAACATACGTCAGCAACCTGACTCGCTCCATGAGCCTGGTTTTAGACGAGTTTTACAGCTCACTGAGGGTAAACTTGCTTTCACACTGCCCTTCTCTTCCCATTACATCTTAGTTTTCCTTTTTGGTTTTGGGGCCACATCCGGTAGTGCTCAGGGCCTACTCCTGGCTCTACGCTCAGGTGTTATTCCTAGTAACGCTCAGGGGACTGTGTGCGGGGTTGGGGATCAAATATGGGCCAGCTGCAGGCAAGGCAAGCACCATTAACCTGTGACCAGTGTCTTCAGCTCGTCCACGTAACCTCTTAACCCAGAGAGCTTGCTTTGAACCTGAGAAAGGAAGTTGGTTTCTTTCTGAAAAGTAACCTTTAACGTTTTTCTTATCAAAAACTCATGAGTTGTTTTTTTCAATTAAAATCTTTTTTTATTTTTTAATTTTTTTGGGGGGGAGGGTTTATTGTGGGGCCACATTCAGCGGTACTCAGGGCTTACTCCTGACTCTGTGCTCAGGGATAAGACCCGGCAGGGTTCAGGGAAACTTCTGGGGTGCCGGGTTCGAGGTCAGTGCCCTACCCTCTGTGATATCACTCCGGCCCCCAAACTAGAAGCTTAAAGATTAAAGGACCTTACCGCCAGAGAATTTAGGGCCCAGACCAGTGTCCTCGATTTTCTGACCCCTGCGGCTGGCACCTTTCCTGCACACTGGTGCGTGGACCAGCAGTTTTAACCACAGTGCCAGAACCAGTGTGTTTCTCGACCTTTCTACACTTGGGAGCCGGCACCAACCCATGGAGCAGTGGTCAGAGGTCTGTGGTCTAGGTAGTCCTGTCTGAGCCACTGTTAGCCATGCACACGAAATCAAAATGTTTGAGGTACCTGCTTGTATAGAAGCAGACGGGAGTTTGTTTCACTGGACAGGGGAGGGAGCAGCCCTGCTCCATGTTTGGGCCTGGTGACCTCTCTCTTTCTTCCATGGTCTTCCGTCCGTGCCTTTGGAGTGGGTGTACTATTCAGCTTTGACGCCTTGCCAGAGACTTCTTGACGGAGCTAAACCTCTAAACCTTCTGTAAAGGTTTTACGGCGTTTGCAAAAATAATGACGCCCTTTGACAATACAGAGCTGTTTCCTCAGTGGCATTAATGCTGTCATTTGGCAGGTGGTGGGCGTCTCGGCTGTCCTGGGCACAGGCTTGGATGAACTCTTTGTGCAGGTCAGCAGTGCTGCAGAAGAATATGAGAGGTAACAGGAGCCAGAAATACTTTTTGTTGTTTCCAGACCACGTCCACTGTGATTTAGGAATGACTCCTGCGGGGTTCTGGGGACTATATGGGGTGCCAGGGTTGGAACCCAGGTCAGCTGTGTGCCAGGCAAGTGCCCTTCCTCCAGCCCAGGAAAAGTCCTTGTGACAACCTTCTTGGTAACCCCCACGTTGATCGTACCCGAAGTGTGAGTTTCCAGAGGTACTTGGGAGAACATCGGCGCTTCCCTGCTGTGTTTTGTCTACTGGATTTCACACCTTGGGGGAGGGAGTCATTCTCCTTTGACTTCATACGTAGCAAACTCCTAGGAACCACATTTGGGGGGGGGTCACACCCAGCAATGCTCAGGAGTTACTCCTGGCTCTGCACACAGGAATTACTCCTGGCGGTGCTTGGGGGACCATATGGAATGCTGGGAATTAAACCCGGGTTGGTTGCATGCAAGGCAAATGCCCTACCCGCTGTGCTATCGCTCCAACCCCCACATTTTGGTTTTGAGATACATTATTTTGTTTTGGGGAGGTGGTGTATGTGGCGGGGGGGGGGGGGGGAGACTGCTATATCCTTTATGCTCAGATAAACCCCATAAAATTGTATATTGAGCTTCCTGAGTCCAGCGGGCCCTACATCTTTTACGTGTTGCAGATGTTTGTCTAAATAAATGATGAGCTCAGCCATCATGGGCTTTGGGCTTTGGAGTTTGTCTTTTAGCCAGTGGTTGAACTTCTTTCTCTGTTGGTTTTGGAGAGAAAGCCTGACTTTGAACTCCCTGGGGATCATGTGACTTGTTACTGCACGTGAAGTAAGATCTCTTGTTCTTGTCAGAGTCCTAGGAGAACAGAGGCGATGTGGGCTGCACAGAGCAGGTTATTAAGCTGAGGGATTTAGAAAGTATTTCTCGTTCTAGGGAGTATCGTCCTGAATATGAGCGTCTGAAGAAATCACTGGTAAGAAAGGAGATCGTGTTGTCCGGGCCGAATCATCTCCTGTTCTTCCTCTTACTGAGATTTTTATGATCCTTGGGCACATTATTTAGAGGTTTTTAAATGAAAAAATCTGTTGTTTTTGGTTTTTCTGGTTCATTTTGGGCAGTGCTCAGGGCTTCCTTCTGGCTCTGTGCTCAGGAATCACTCCTGGAATGGGTCAGTGGACCATATGGGGTGCCAGAGATTTGAACCGGGTTCAGCTGTGTGTAAGGCAAGCATCCTTCTGCTGAACTATCACTCTGGCTTCTTAAATTTAAATTTTTAATTGAGACATAACCTATCTGGATATTGGATGGCTTTTTAATTTCTTTTTTTTTTTTTATTGAGTTTGGGCCATGTCTAGCAGTGCTCATGGCTTACTCCCGGCTCTATGTTCAAGTATCACTCTTGCTAGTAATGCTGGGGGACCATATGAGTATTGAACCAGGATTGGCTGTGTGCAAGTCATGCACCCTATCACTGTATCTCTCTAGAATATTTTTTGGGGGAGAAGTGGGGGGTGTTGGGCTCTTCCTGGTGGTGTTCAAGAGTACAAAGGATGCTGGCAATCCACTCAGGTCGGCCACGTGCAAGGCAAGCACCATACCCGCTGTACTATCTCTCTGGCCTTACAGGTATAGAATTTTATTTCTAGGCCGGAGGTCATTTACAGCTTTCCCCAGATGACTTGGCGTCCTGCCCCCACCAGCCTGCGTGGGTCCTTGATTACGCAACCTTTTCCCCACATCAGTATTCTTTGGGTTGGTTTTTGTGTCCATTTCCTGAGATTTCTGCTGCAGTCCTCACAGCCCTCCAGGCTGAGCTTCTGCTGATCCCTGCCTCCCTGCTGGAGCCGTGTGTAGAATTGTTCCTCTCCAGTTAGAAGACTGCCACCTAGCTTGCTCTTTGTTTCAGCTAGATGCTGTTCTCTCTGCAGGCCAGTGCACAGAGCCAGCGGCAGAAGGAACAGCTCGAACGTCTTCGGAAAGATATGGACTCCGTAGCCCTGGACACGGGGACAGCCACAGGTACTAGGGAGGACCTGAAATGGGGCGCAGGGAGACATAGTTAAGAGCGGGGCTGGAAAGGGAGCTCAGGGCACAGTGCTCTCTGTGGGCTCTGCATTCAGGAAGTCCTGCCTTGGGTTGGGTTCCTGGCACCTCTCTCACCCCCTTCCATCCCCCTGAAAATAGGATGACGCAGGAGTGGTATGATATGGAGAGATGTAGGCGCGCTTGGTTAGGGCTGGCTATCTAATTCTGTCTCCTTAGTGCCTCTGTTGAGTGATTCGGAAAGGCATTCCATTTACGTGACTCATGTTTTGAAGGGCCCTTCGAACTGAGCTCTTGTAAACCTCTCTATTCCCTAAAGAGAGATTGGTCATGCTCACCTATGATTTTAGGATTCTTGGCATGATTTGATTTTATTTATTTTTCTTTTAAAAATGTTTTTGGTTTTTGGGCTACTCCTGGTGAAGCTCAGGGGTTACTCCTGGTGGTGCTTGGGGGACCATATGGGATGCGGGGGGATTGAACCCCAGCTGGCCACATTCAAGGCAGACACCCTCCCCACTGTACTATCACTCTGCCCCCTTGGTATGATTTTCTTTTCTTTTTTATTTCGACATTGCCATATTGGGGGCTCTTTCAGGGTCAGGGGGAATGAACTCATGAAAAATGAACTAGTCTCTGATGTTTCATTTACTCTCAACGGAATGAACATCTCCGAATGCAGCAGCTATGTGTACCTGGGTCGAGAACTCAACTTGAGGAACGACTTGGCGCCAGAACTGTGCAGGAGGAAGAGGGCGGCGTGGAATGCCTTTAAGAGCGTCAAAGAAATAGCTAAGAGGACGAAGAACCTCCAGCTCTGGGCACATCTTTTTGACTTTACCATTCTTCCTGCACTAACATACGCCTCAGAGACCTGGACCTTATGAAAACAGAATGAGAACGCTATTTGGGTATCCCAAAGAAGAATAGAAAGAGCTATGCTTGGAGTATCACGCTTCACTCAAGTGAGAGAAGGAATCTGGAGTTCCAGCCTCCGTCAACAATCAAGAATCAGGGATGCTGTCTTGTTTGCCAAGGCGTTGAAAATCAGATGGGCTCGACACGTAATGTGATTTAGAGACGACCGCTGGACTAGAGCTGTTACCGACTGGATTCTACGGGAAGTCAAAAGGACGCGTGGCTGCCCACCTATGAGATGGTCAGACTTCTTCATCAAGACCCTGAACAAATGGTTTGAGGCTCTTCATGTTCCTGGAGCGAGCAGATGCCACTGGGCTACACTAGCACGCCACAGGGACGAATGGAGACGTTACTGGCGCCCACTCGAGCAAATCAGCAATCAACAGGATGACTAGTGATACAAGTGATTTATTTTGACCTAGAGACCAACCCCTGTAGGCTGAACCACCTGCCCGAGAATTACTCAACTAGACTCATTATTGGAGCTCATTCTTTATTCAGTTCCCCTGAGGAAATTTTACTTCATTTATTATATTCAGTTTCCTTTTTTTTTTTTTGCTTTTTGGGTCATACCCGGCTTTGCACAGGGTTTACTCCTGGCTCATGCACTCAGGAATTACTCCTGGCAGTGCTCGGGGGACCATATGGGATGCTGGGAATCGAACCTGGGTTGGCCGCGTGCAAGGCAAATGCCCTACCCGCTGTGCTATTGCTCCAGCCCCATCAGTTTCCTATTTTCATTTAATATATTCATCTTCACACCCTACCTAGACTTTATCTTTTCTAAGGATGCTTCTTTGCTCCCCCTTGGATGCTTTGCTTCCCTCCCACCAGGTTTACTCAGGGTTTTCTCATAAGGAAGCTACAGTCTTGGGGCTGGAGTGATAGCACTGCGGGTAGGGCGTTCGCCTTGCATGCGGCCAACCCGGTGATACCCAGCATTCCATATGCAGAGCCAGAAATAACCCGTGTATTGCCGGGTGTGACCCAAAGAAAAAAAAAAAAGAAAACCACAGTCTTCTAGAAAAAGCAATTAGGTATACCTTAGGAATAGTTATTTGGGAATTAACTCCATAGCTTAGAAAGGGGGATATGGTGCCGGAGCAGTAGTACAGTGGGTAGGGAATTTGCCATGCATGCAGCCAATCAGGGTTCAGGTTTCAGCATCCCATATGGTCCCTCTGAACCATCAGGAATAATTTACGAGTGCGGAGCTAGAAGTTACCCCTGAGCATGCCGGGTGTGACACAAAAAGCAAAAAAAAAAGGGGGGGGTGGATATTGGGATCTTGGGGGCTGGGAGGTGGCTCACAGGGCTGGAATGCCTGTTATCCCGCAGGAGTTCTCTGAGTTGAATCCTTAGCATGACATTTTGCCCTGAGCACTGTCAGGCGAGCCATGAAAAGATTTAAAAAAGAAAAGGAAGCCTTTGGGTGATTGGGATCATGAAAGCACTTTGTGAACGGGACAAACTGGAAATGTTAAGTGGTATTAGCAGCCAGTTAAAGGCAGTAGGAACTGTGTTTTATGTTTGGTTCTTTGTCTGTTTTTGTTTGGGGACCGTACCCGGCAATGCTCAGGGCTGATTCCTGGTTCTGCACCCAGGGATCACTCCTGGTGAAACTCAGGAGACCATATGGGATGAGGGGAGTAAGACCCACACCGGCCACTGCAAGGCAGACACCCTGCTTGCTTGCTGTATTGCTCCAGTCCCCTGCATTTCACCATGACCACAAACTTTTCCCGGTGCCAGTGTGCGACTCCATTACCTTTTGGTGTGATGCCATTACCTTCCGGGACGGGTGTGTCTGTCCTGCTGCTGACCAGTGTCTCCTCCGTAGACAGCTCAGCTCCTGTGCTGGACGCTTCGGACTTGATCCTGACGCGGGGAACCTTGGATGCAGAGGATGAGGAAGCCGACAGTGACACTGATGATATTGACCACAAAGGTGAGAGGTGGCTCGAGGAAATGGGGTCGCTGGCTGCTGGTCTCGTGTGCTCAGGAGTGCCTTGTGCAGAGGTTTAAGGTGGAGATAGCCCAGGGTACAGCAGCTGGGACACATACTTCACATAGTTCGAACCCCGGCCTTCCCACTGCAGCACTGCTCACCTGAGTTTTCTCATCTCTTAAGTTCCAACTTGCCTTGAGGAATGTTGGATTTTTAGTTTGCTGAAATGGGTGGGTGGTTTTGTTGTTGTTTTGGGTGGGGGGGGTTGGGCCACACCCAGTGGTGCTCAGGGCTTACTTACCTGGCTGGGCATGCTGGGAGTTACCCAGTTTGACTGTGTGCAAGGGAAGTGTCCTATCCGCTGTGTTCTCTCTTCGGCCCTCTAACATTTTAGTCATGAAACATGCAGCCATGTAATCCGCAAAATCAAGACACTGGATTCTTCTGTCATTTTACTTCTGTCCCTTTTCATTCAGTCCCTTCTAGTTTCTGGAAAATGCTGCTCTGATTTCTGTTTCTATAATTATGCTTTTTCCAGAAAGCCATATAATTGGAGCTCTTTGCATTTGGTATTGTTTACTCAGTGTAATACTTCTCAATGCATCCAGGTTCTTGCACGTTAGTTTCTCTTTTTCTGCTGAGTAATATTCCATTATGTGCATGTGCCATAATTTGCTTATACATTCATTAGCTGATTAATATATGGACTTCCGGGGCTGGAGCGACAGCACAGCAGGGAGGGTGTTTGCCTTGCATGCGGCTGACCCGGGTTCGCTCCCCAGCATCTCATAGGGTGCCCTGAGCACCACCAGGAGTACAGAGCCAGGAGTAACCCTGAGCATTGCCGGGTGTCACACCAAAAGCAAAAAAATAAATAATTAAAAAATCTATATGGACTTCCAAATTTTAGATGTTCTGAATTATATTGCTATAAAAATTCCTTTTGTAGACATGTTTGTTTTGTTTTCATTTTGGGCCCCTGTGCTCAGGAGTTACTATAGGCTCTGCACTCAGAAATTATTCCTAGTGGTGCTCAGGAGACCAGTATAGGGTATCAGAGATCGAATCTATGTCAGCCACATGCAAACACTCAACCCACTGTACTCTCACTCCTGCCCTTGAGAATATGTTTTTATTTTTCTTGGTTTGAAGCACCTCGGAAGGGCCAGAGTACAGCAGCTGCTTACCTTGCATGTGACCAACCTAGGTTTAATCCCTGGCACCAAATATGATCCCCCCAATCTCTTCCAGGCGTTAAGTCCTGAGCACAGTCAGCTGTGGTCCCAAAACAAACACAACACAAAACACCAAGATGTTGAGGGGTCAGTAGCAGTTAGAGCACATGCCTCGCTGCTGGAGCAGCATCGCATCCTTGGATCCTTGTATTCACTGGCCCAGTTGACAGACTCAGAGGTGGGGCCCTCAGCCTTCTGTATGTTGTGAGCTTCAGACGTGTCCCCAAAACCTCAAACAAATAAAAAACCTAGGTGAGGGATCATATTTTGCTTTATTCATTTGATTTGATGATAGAAGAAATTGTTTGGGGCCACTTGATAAATGAAGCATACTTCCTTGCTTCCTGAATGGAAGAAGTGAACACTTGGTTTCTTTTTCCCTGCAGTAACAGAGGAAAGTCACGAAGAGCCGGCGTTCCAGAATTTTATGCAAGAATCAATGGCACAGTACTGGAAGAGAAACAACAAATAGCTTCTTGAAGCCCCAAACTTTGAACTTTACGTAAAGGAATTACCTTCTTGGTTTGAGTGGCTTTAAAAAAAGGACAATTCCGTTGAGAGAAGCAGTTCCTGTTGTTCGGGAAATGGCTCAGATGCAGCCGGGGCTAGAGAGAAGCTCCTGGATGAGAGATGGATGCTGGCCCCCTGGATCTAAGCAGGGAAGATGGTTCTCACGGTCCTTAGATGCTGATACCGGGTTTTCACACCTAAAACTGAAGTTTTATCATTTGAACTCAGATTACGTTTGCTGCCGATGGGTGGAATAAAGAACTTAATGTTCACTGCAAGTCTCTTTTTTTGATTTTGCTTTTGGCCACATGGGTGATGATCAGGGCTCACTTCTGCTCTGCAATCAGGAATTACTCCTGGCAGTGCTTGGAGGACCATATGGGATGTCGGGGATTAAACCTTGGTCAGCCACGTGCACGGCAAATGCCCTATCCCCTGTACTGTAGCTCCGGACCCTCAAGTCTCTTGCTAGTTCCTTTTTCTTAGCACCCTGCCCTCAACCCTACACCACAATGGCAGGGAATATAGCTCAGCTGTAGTCACTGGCTTTGTGTACATGAGGCCCTCGGATTTGTTTGGTTCATACCTGGAGGTGCTCAGGGCCTATTCCTGGTTCTGTGACCCCTTGTAGTGCTCAGGGGACCAGAAGGTGCCCGGGATTTGAACTACGGCCATGACTGCCATAGATGTAGGCAAGAAAAGAGCCTTATCTCCTGCAGTCTACGGTCTCCGAGTTCTTGGTTTGATCCCCAGCACCACATGCAATCTTAATATTCCATATGTAGTGGGAATCCGTGGTCTTAAATTGCACCTGAGGAAACCGTTTGCACAGCCAACTTACTTAGGTTTCCCCTCTTAGTGCTTTTACGTACATCTTAAAGGCACTGAAATGTATCTGGCTTGTGCTAGAAGGGCAGGGGACAGTGTCCTCGTTAATTTTCTATCTGGTGGATTCAGTATATCACGAGTTAGCTACTCGTGAAATGTGAGCTAACTCAAATACTAGATGGCTACTTTACTGAAATCACCACCTGCTTTCATAAATAAGTGAAGCCAAGCTTGGAAACAGGAGGGGCTGGTAAGTATGCTAGAGATGTCCAACTCAAATTTACAAGTGATGTGATATTTATGGGACTGCAGAGAGAGCTCAAGTGGCAGAGTACATGTGTGGGGCCTGAGCTTTCTGGCCCCGTAACTTCATTTTGTTGCTCCTGCATTTATCTTTAGTTTCAATTCTCTGGAACACTTTGTTGGCCTTTGGACCACATCTTGTAGTGTTCGGGGATCATTCCTGGTGGTGCTCAGAGGACCATATGTAGTGCTGGGGACTGAACTGGGTTCGCTACATGCAAAGTGAGTGCCTTATCCCAGGACTATCTCTCCAGGCCGTTTTTCCCCTCCCTTTCAGATCTGATTTTATAAAAATAACTCAATGAGCAGGACAAAGATAATTTATTTTTCTTTTTGGGTCACACCTGGCGATGCACAAGGGTTACTCCTGGCTCTGCATTCAGGAGTTACTCCTGGCGGTGCTCAGGGGACCATGTGGGATGCTGGGAATTGAACCCGGGTTGGCTATGTGCAAGGCAAATGCCCTACCCGCTGTACTATCACTCAGCCCCTACAAAATTAATTTTTTAAACCACACCCAGACCTCATCCATAGACGGTGGCACTTGGCTGCTGAGCACACCCCAGCCCAATAGTTGGTTTCCTCAGCCTCCCCAGGAGCACTGGGGCGATGAGGACCAAACACAGCGGTACGCAGGGCCACGCAGTGCTGGCAGTAGGACCCTGCACCCTGTACATGTTCTCCGTGACCTCCAGGCCTTTGAGTTCTCACCCCAAAGGCAAAAACAGTTTTAAAGAGAGAAGTTGTAAGGATTTAGCTATTTCTGGTGAGGTGGCAGTGCTAGAGTCACAGGAAATGAAATGTCCCCAAAACGAGACAAGTTAAATGAGACAAACTGACATCATATGGTTTTAATGATGTTATCAGTCTTCCCAAACTCCCTGCAGGGTCTCAGTCAACAAGAGAAATGGCTCGAGAGATGCTAAGTCTAGTCACAGTTGAGACAACAGTAGGGGACGGGGCTGTGGTCTGTCTCCCAACAACCATGCCAGCAGCACAATCTACCCGTGACGGTGTGGTTGTGGGCATCTAAAAAACTGGATGCAAAAGTGAAAAGCAAACACCTGTGTGTTTGATAAAGTCAATTTCCATTGAAATCAGGAAATCCCACTGTGTCTGAGAGTCAAGTGCCTCTTTCTGGAAACAAATCCCAGTACACTCATTTTCCGTCCGGTTTGTAGGTCTAGACAGAGAATCTCTGCTTTTCATATTTTCCTCATCCGTTTCTTGCAGCGCTGGTTGAACACCGGGGAGGAGCCCATGAGGCTGTCGGTGGAGTGGGAGCCGTAGCTGCTGTCGGAGTCATCAGGGCTCGGGGGGATTCCCGCTTCGCTCATGCCCGACATGGGTTCCTCGAAGACGTCGCTGCCCAGCACGCCATGCCCAGAGACGGCGCCTTCTTCACTTTCCTGAGGCTCCATTTTCACATGGGCCAAATTCCAAAGAGGGGATGCATTCACCTCTGTACCTAGAAACAGGGGAACTTAGGAGGAGCCCGTGCGACAGACATCGCGACGGACATCCAGCCCGAGACCACAGCCTTCGACTCCCCGAGCTGGAGAAGACAGTGGCTTGTCTCGGTGTCTAAGGGGTTGCAAATCTGAGTCTTCCTCCTTCCTCCACCTTCAAACCTCACCTACCTGCCACCTTGCCTAAACCAGGGAAGTGGAATTAGCAAAGGTAGGCTCAGCCAGGAGCTCGGTCCCACTGTCCAGGTCGCATCCCCATTCTTCTATTTCTGGGTGCTGTTCTGTCAAACTGCTTGGGTGGGGACTCTGGTCCTCTCTCATCTTTTGAGAAGAGAAGAATCCTGATCATAACTGTGGGCGGCACTTTGCAGACCGCTGAGTACAGACGCGGTCTCCTAGTCTCCTCTCGGGCCCTCCTGTCTCTGAGAGTTTAACAATACTGTCTGGGGGTCTGACGGCCTCTCTGTCCTGGGCACGAGCATGAGACTGCTCGAGGGACTAGTGCACATGGCACACGCGGGAGCCCGGGGTTTGATCTCCCCACACAAGGTCCCCAGCATGGTCAAGGCAATTCCTGAGCTACATGCTGAAGAAGTCCGAGCCAGATAAGAACCAAAAGAGGAAACCAATCATAGGGGCAAAGACAGAAGGCCGCAAAACTGCCTCTCCGCTAGTTACAAAGACAACGTTACGGCTGCGGGCATAAGGCTCAGAGCTAGCACACTAGTCGCGGACGTGTGAGGCTCTGGGTTGGATCTCTGGCACCACAGACAGAACAAAACACAAGTGTCAGTGTCCAGAGAGAGTGCCACACTATTTGCTTTTAGGCCGATGGTTCTCCTGCCCATCCCCACTTCCATTCTCCCACCTCTAGAGACTGATTTCTGAAGGTAGAGAGTGAGGCGCCTGGCAGAGCTCCCGGACAACAAAGCGAGCCCGAGCCCACCGGGTCTTACCTGAAGCCTGAGGCGAAGCCTCCACCTCCAGGTTAGATGGGAAGCGTTCGTTCGGAGCGCCCAGCACCCCCATGGGCAGAGACTGGTCCCCCGGGGCCAGGTCAGCCTCCACGTCCTCGCTGACAGGAAAGGGGATGTCGCTCACAGGCTCCTCCTTGATCTTCACAGGCTTGGTGTCCTCGGTGGCCTTCTCCGGGTTGACAATCCTTTCGTACTCTTCAGAGAGTTGCTTGCTAATCTGTTGGCAAGCAAGGTTGTCAGGGGTGGTCATCCCAGGGACAAGGGGACAGAGTATGAACAGGGTCAAAGAAAATGACTCTCAGGGATTGAGTTCGCAGTTGTGAGAGATGCATAAAAAAAATTTAGGGGTCAAAGTAATAGTACAGCAGGTGTTCTCCCCTGCATGTAACCAACCCAGGTTCGATCCCTGGCATTCCATATGACACCCCGAGCCTACCAGGAGTGATCTCCAAGTACAGACACAGGAGGAAGCTCGAGCATGAGTATGAGTATGACCCAAAAACAAAAACAAAATATATAGAAAAAATTTATTTGGCAGAGGTGTGTGTCATTAATTAAAATGTACAGAAAGGCAAAAAAAAAAAAGTTAGACGTTCCAGATGAACTCAGAAATGGGTCTGATAGAAAAACTCACACCTTCAACTATAAAAACTAATAGTCAATATTTACACACTAACAATGAATGAACAGGTAACCTGGATCACTTAGCGATGGCTATTTTTTTTTTTTTTTTGCTTTTTGGGTCACACCCGGCGATGCACAGGGGTTATTCCTGGCTCTGCACTCAGGAATTACTCCTGGCGGTGCTCAGGGGAGACCATATGGGATGCTGGGAATCAAACCCGGGTCTGCTGCGTGCAAGGCAAACGCCCTACCCGCTGTGCTATCTCTCCAGCCCAGCAATGACTTTTTTGTTGGGTGTAAAATTCCAGCCACACTGGGACTTAGGGAAACTGAGCGTGTGAGCAATTGATTTGTTTAGGCTGCAAGGGCTGAAGAGATCAGCTATTTTGGATTCACAGCTAAAATCTACCCCCACGCCCTTCCTCTCCTTAGGCCAGACCACTTCAGCCCATTTTGTCTTTTCTAACACTTAAGGACATATATAACCATTTCTCATCGTGTCCCTCTCAATACAAATGCAAACTTGGGGTACTCGTTAACTGCTGTATCCTTCTGTGCCTGACTCATGGAAGGCAGCGGTCAGGAAATATCTGTTAACCACATTCTCTCAGACTCCAAACAAATGCCTGCTTTTTTTTTTTTTTGAGGGGTGGGGGGACCTGGTCGGGCAGTGTTGGGCCATACCTGGAAGTGCTCAGGGCTTACTCCTGGCCCTGTGCTCAGGAATCACTCCCGGCAGTACTCTGGGACCATACGGGATGCTGGGGATCAAACCTGGATCAAGCCAGGTAAGCACTTTACCCACTGTACTATCGCTCTGGCCTCTCTTTCTTTTTTCTTCCTGCTGGGGATTGCACCTACGGCCTCATACATGCAAGGTAAGTGCTTCCCGCTGAGCACTGTCCCTGGCCTCTGCCTGCAAATCCTTTCTGAGGAAACAGTATCATTAGGCCACTCACGGCCCACAGGCACCAGTGAGTGGCCTGGTCCTGATGAGGTCAAGGCACAGAGCTGGGGCGCTGATGAAAGTGGGTAAGTCTCAGTCTCTCTCCCTCCTTCTCTCTCCCCACCCCTTTCTGGATTACAGCCTGGTGATGCTCACGGGTCCATAAGGAGTGCCGGGGATCACAACCGGGTGGGCGACAAGCCAGGCAAGCACACTACCTGCTGCAGCATCTCTCCGGCCCCAAGTCCTGTCTCCATGAGGATCTCCCCACAGGAAGCCCTCGCTCTCCCCGCGGCAGCAGTGCACAGAAGGCCGCTCACCTGCAGCATGTAGCCGTGGTAGTCCTTGATGCGGTGCTGCCAGAACTTCTGCAGGGAGAGCACGCTGCCGATGCCCACTTCGTGGAAGACCTGCTCGATGACATCCGGGAAGGGCGTCTGCCCCAGCCGGGCCTCCCGGTCCACAGCGAAGCGCAGCAGCTTGGTGAACTTCAGGCAGTACTCGTGCGCCACGTCAGTGAGGGTCTCCAGGACGCTTTCGTTGGCGCACTCAAAGCCCGCGTGGGCCAGGACTGTGGCCACCGCCTGGCAGAGGAGCTGCCGGCAGGAGTGCCAGCTGAGTTCAGTCACGGGCTCCCCTTTCCCGCTGACAGAGACAGGGCGGAGGGTTAGTGCTTTTGCAAAGGGGTGAGCTAGCCTGGAAAGTTCACTTACACCCCCAGCCCCGCTTTCTGGGGAAACTCTGTTCAAGTTCCAGAGCCCAGTTTAATCCTGCGCTACCACAGTAACCCAAGTCTCTACTCCATCTGCATGTGCTGAATCACAGGGCACACAGATTTCACACACCGCAGAAAGGCAGCCAGGGGCCAGAGCCATAGTACAGTGGGGAAAGCGCTTGCCTCATACGTGGTGGACCCGGTTCAATCCCCAGCATCCCAAATGGTCCCCCAAGCACTGCCTGGAGTAGTTCCTGAGCGCAGAGCCAGGAGTAATCCTTGGGTATCACCGGACATGGCTGCCCCCTCTTCTCCCCCATCACCTTCCCCCAAAAAAGTTATCCAGTATAAGGGAATCTCCTTCCCTTGGAATTTAGTACCCGCTACTAGATTGTGATCAATCTTAAGACTGGGTTGATTTGAGCATCACAGCTCAGATAATACTCAATGGTGCCGATTCTGTCACAATACTTCCTTCAAACGTGGGAGAATACGTAGACCCTCAGAAATTGGGTCCCAAATCGGAGATTCCTGTAGAATGGCAATAGACCACTAACGATACCAGGAAAGAAATCCCATTTTACTAAAGTAATTAAGAACACACACCGCTTACAATGCATTTTTCTCCTGCCCTATGCTGAGACATGGATAGTGTAGTTCATACCATCTTTCTTGCTGGGCACACAAGAAACTAAGGTTCAGAGGGGTTGACTTGCCAAAAGTTTAAGTAAAAAGTAAAGGGCCCTCCCGTTGATCATCGATTTGCTCGAGCGGGCCCAGTAACGTCTCCATTGGAGACTTTGTTGTTACTGTGTCTGGCATATCGAATACGTCACGGGGAGCTTGCCAGGCTCTGCCGTGCGGGCGAGATACTCTCGGCAGCTTGCCGGGCTCTCCGAGATGGGCGGAGGAATCGAACTCGGGTCGGTCATGTTGGCTGTGTGCAAGGCAAACACCCTACCGCTGTGCTGCCAAAAGTTTAGGTATTAGTAAGTGCTGAAGGAAAAGTTTCTGACTGCAGACCCCACTTCCTTCACAGCGCACCTCTCTGCAGCAACTTCTAGGCAGATATTTTAATCTTTCTAAAAAAAACTTCTTAAGGTTGTCCTCTGCCTAAAAAAAGTAACCTGACACTGTCAGGGTTCCGCAAAGGATTCAGCACCATCGACCATATCCACACGATAACCAAACTCATTGAGGTTTCTCGGGAGTTCAAGATGCCGCTCTGCTTAACGTTCATTGATTTAAAGAAGGCCTTTGATTCTGTTGAGACGGAAGCGGTCATTGAAGCCCTAGCCAATCAGGGCATACAAGCCCAATACATCAGGATCCTCCGTGAGCTGTATTGCGGATTCACTACCAGGATCTCACCATTCTACAAAGAAGTGATCGTTGATGTCAAGAGAGGGGTGCGGCAGGGTGATACCATTTCACCAAAACTCTTCAGTGCCACCCTCGAGAACATCATGCGACGACTGGAATGGGAAGGAATGGGAGTGAAGATAGATGGTCGGCAACTACACCACCTCCGCTTTGCTGATGACATTGTTTTAATAACACCAAACATCAGCCAAGCGGCACAAATGCTGGCCGACTTTGACCGTGAGTGTGGAAAGGTAGGACTACAGCTGAATCTTACGAAGACAATGTTTATGAGAAATAGCCTTGTTCCTGACGCCCCATTCGCTCTCAATGGAACGACCATCTCCGAATGCAACAGCTATGTGTACCTAGGTCGAGAGGTCAACATGACAAATGACCTGGCACCCGAGCTGCGCAGGAGGAAGAGAGCGGCTTGGAACGCCTTCAAGAACGTCGAAGAAATAGCTAAGAGGACGAAGAACCTCCGGCTCCGGGCACATCTCTTTGATTCCACTGTTCTTCCTGCATTAACATATGCCTCAGAGACCTGGGCCCTACGCAAACAAGATGAGAACGCCATTCAGGTCTCCCAAAGAAGAATAGAAAGAGCTATGCTTGGAATATCACGTTTCACTCAAATGAGAGAACGAATCCGGAGTTCTGACATCCGTCGACGATCAAGGATCAGGGACGCTGTCTCATTTGCCAAGGTGTCGAAAATCAGATGGGCTGGTCACGTAATGAGATTTAAAGACGACCGTTGGACTAGAGCTGTTACTGATTGGATTCCACGGGATGTCAAGAGACCGCGTGGCCGCCCACCTACCAGATGGTCAGACTTCTTTGTCAAGGTCATGAACGATCGGTTTGAGGCCCTCCATGTTCCCGGAGTGAAGAGATGCCATTGGGCTACACTAGCACGCGACAGGGACAAATGGAGACGTTACTGGCGCCCGCTCGAGCAAATCGACGACTAACGGGAAGTTAAGTGATTAAGTGATTAAGTGACACTGTCAATGTCAACGTCCTCCCGTTGTTCATCGATTTGCTTGAGCGGGCCCAGTAACGTCTCCATTGTGACAACTGTTACTGTGTTTGGCATATCGAATACATCACGGGGAGCTAGCCAGGCTTTGCTGTGCAGGCGAGATACTCTTTGACAAGTTTCAATGTTCTGGAATTTCCCTTCTATCTTCTGTCCACTCTGACAGGGTAAATAGATGAAAATAAAATAGGGCCTGAGAATTACTTTTCCCTGATCCATCCTTGGCACGCACCCCCACATGCCACATACAGGGTCGGAGCTACCCACTCGCTTAATCCAGATATGTTCAGTAGCAATGATTGCAATTCACTTAACAGCTGGGGAAAAAGAAGGCTGAACACCTGAAAACTATGTGTCACCTAGGGTCAGAAAGACAGCACAAGGTACTTGCTTTGAACGCAGCCTCCCTGGGTTTTGTATGGGGTCCCCCAAGCCCCACCAGGAGCTTGAGCACAAAACCAGGAGTAAGCCTGAGGACTGTCAGATATGACCTCAATCAAAACAAAAACTACACACTGCAATGCAATGTTACTGCAATTAAAAATAAACACTGGGACAAGAGTGATAGCACAGCAGGTAAGGTGTTTGCCTCACACACAACCAACCTGGGTTTGGTACCCAGCATCCCATATGATCTCCGAGTACTGCCAGGAATAACTCCTGGTGCGGAACTAGGAATAACCCGAGTGTCACTGGGTATGATCCCCAAACAAACCAAACGAAACCAAAAAACCATCAAGGGTGCTGAGAGACAGTACAGGGGGTAAGCAGTTTGCCTGCATGTGGCTGACACCAGTTCCATTCCTGGTACCAGTATGATTCCCCTGAGAGCTGCTAAAAGAGTGATCCCTGAGTACAGAGCCAGGAGTCTACCCTGAGCACTGCCAGCTGTGTGTTCCCTGCCCCCCCCCCCCAAAAAAAGAAAACAACAACAAAAAGCCGCTGGGAAGAGGTTTAAAGGACTTGGGCATGTACTTTATATCATAGCCCGGGACTTGATCGCTGGCACCACACAGCACTCTAGGGCACTGCCAGTAGCAGCCCTTTGGGATTAAGCTGGGAACAGTCCCTGAGCTCAGCTGGGTCTGGTCCAAAAACTAAAAACTATGGGCAACTGGTTATCAAACAATTCTCCCCTGAATCTTTCCATCAGCAGATCCCGTGGCCTTGCCTTACCGGTAAAAGTCACTCTCGGGGTCACTGTGACGAATCTGGAACGGGGCGTTGGGATTCTTACAGTCTAAAGGCAGGAGGTCATCGGGAAGAGGCGGGGAGCCAGGACAGGAGGGGAGAGGCTCGCTCTCCTCCGCCTTCACCCCCTCTGCCTGCTGCTGGCTCTGCGCCTGAGCCGTGGCGATGAGGTTGCGCAGGCGCCGGTTGTGCTGGATGAGCTGGATGGTGTGGATGGTGAGGCTGCAGGGCTCGGACGGGATGTCCAGCATCGTGGGGGGCTTGGGCTTGTTGGCGGACGGCTGGTGCAGGGGCGGGTCGTGCACCTCCACCAGACGGAACTCCCTTGGGAGCAAATCAAAAGAACTTCTGTTGGTCTGGTTTGAGGAGATTGGTATCTCTCCCCAGTATCGCAACATTTTGGAAATAAGAGGAAATTTCTGGTTCAATGCAGAGGAGATCGTGTTCGATTTTGGCACCGCAAAAAAAAAAAAAAAAAAAAAAAACGAAAAGTAGATGATTTCCTCAAAGTAATGTCCAACTGAAGATTAGTCTTCTGTAGTGAAAAACACAGCGTCTATCCAGTTGGCAACGTAAGGCGTAGGCGTTCAAGGTCACCTAGTAATATGGCAGTAGCACCAACACTGTCGGACCAAAGATATTCTCCCTAAAAAGGAGAGATGGAAAGGTTGGCTGTCAGTTACCACAGTCACACAGAGCCAATTTCTAGTGCACTGAACTCTGAGTCGTTGGACACTCAGCTGCAAGCAGTCTGGCCCTTCAGTACCATGTTTTCCCTCTCGCCCCATTAACTTATTTCTAGAAGTATCCTCTGGCCCACTCTTGAATGATTTGCAAGGCAAATCTGGAATATCTGGAGTATTTCTCGGTTGATCTTTTGTTTGGGGGTGGGAGTGCATTCTCCGTGGTGTTTAGAGGACCCAGTTGTGCTGTGGGGAAGTCTACAAAACAAGCGCTGGCACATGGAGCCACTTCCTGGCCTCTCTGGGAGACCCTTGACACATCTGGGGATGGGGGGGAAATCAGCAGGAAAAAGAAGAGAGTTAAAGATAGGAAGAATGGCTCTTATTCCGTATATGTCACGCACAGGAACCTCTGTACTGGTCCAGGTGGAAAAGTTATATACAACTAATCTAAATGGTCTTAAGAATTCAAATTCTGACATATACAAGGAAGAAACTATAGCTGCCTTCTCCTGGAATTCTTTCCTTCAGTCTCTCCTTATGTTATTTTCTTTTTGGTGCCTGGGCCACACTGACTGGCTGGCTTCTGGCTCGTTGTTTAAGGATCACTCCTGGTGGTGCTCTGGGGAATAGATGTGATGCCAGGGATCAAACCAGCGTTGGCTGTATGCAAGGTAACTGGTACTGTTGCTTTAGCCCCTATTTTTTTTTTAAGCTATAGCTGTTGGAGTACAGGATTTATTCCCAACTCAGTGCTATGTGTGTGTGGGGGGGGTGGGTGGGGGGGAGGTGTCATTCCTAGTGGTGCCGGGGGATATGCACCACTAGGGATTGACTGAGGCCAAACCTGATATATTTAACTCGGGCAAGGCCCTTTTGAAAGAAAATAAAACATGCAACTATCTGCCTTCAACTCACCTTTGCAGATTCATTTCTCATGTATCTCTTCCAGTTCAACACATGCTTAATCACTGCCAAGTACTTATTATACAGGAAAACAGAGCAATTCCTCGATTCTTGTCCTGAAGCAAGGGAGAAAAAACAAACAACGTTTCAACATTAAAATACAAGGCAGAGCTCCAGAGATGGCCCAAACAAAGGCCTGAAGGAGAAGGCTCTGCATGGAGGAAATGCAGGTGCAAATTCTTAAGGGTCCCTGGAGTGACCCTCAAGCAATGAGCTAGTAGCAGCCCCTGCCCACCACCGCTGGCAGTACTGCCTGGCACGGAGGTGGTCCGAGGAGAGGGGACATGGGACCAGGGATGGAACTCAGGCCTCCTATATGCAGTGTACGTGCTCTGCCTTGTGAGTTCTCTCCCTGACCACCTTAAAATCAATCTTAGGGGCTGGAGCGAAGCACAGTGGGTAGGGCGTTTGCCTTGCACGTGGCCGACCTGAGTTCGATTCCCAGCATCCCACAGGGTCCCCTGAGCACCGCCAAGAGGAATAATTTCTGAGTGCAGAGCCAGGAATAACCCCTGTACATTGCCGGGTGTGACCCAAAAAGCAAAAAAATAAATAAATAAAATAAAATCAATTAATCTTTAGCTTTTCTCCTTTTTTGGTATGGTGCTGTGGATGCCTCAACACTGCCAGGCAAGCACACAATGGCTGGGCTATGCACCAAACCTTCATTCTCTTCCTCTGGCGGTCCCAGACCGGGTGTGATGGGAACTCACACTCGCTCTGGGCCCTTGTAACCCGCAGGACCGTCTCTTGGGTCCTCTTTGGGGAGCCTTAGCAGAAGGATGCCAGTGTCCTGTGCCTAGCTCCCAGCCCTGCTCTTGCCAGGAAGGCACGCTAAACTGCGGGGCCACCTTCAGACCAAGAGGAGAGCAAACCTCAGCCCACGTGGACGCATTACAGCCGAAATTCACATCCTCGCAATCACCGGAGGAGCCCTAAACCTTGGACCCTCGGCCCTGCCCCAGTCTCTGCAACCCGGGCCTCAAGCATGCAAGGCACGTGCTGTGCTGCCGAGCCCATCCTCGCCCCCACCCCCGGATTCATTCTTCAGAACAGCCAAAGCCACAACCTCCATCCCTCCCCCTGGCGCTCCCCCGGCCACACCCCCCACGGCACTCCGCGGGTGCCTGCTGGTTAAACCCCGCGGACGCCCCTTCGGGCGCTGTCATCACTCCATTTCTCAGACGAGGAAAGTCGAGGCCTCCGCTGCTGCCAAACGCCGGCGGGGTCGGGGTATAAAACAGGTTTCAAGAGTCTGCGCTTTTGATTTTTTTTTCTTTTTTTGGCGGGACCCTGGGCTTGGCCCGAGCTGTCCCCTGCCCGGGATCCGCGCTCCTAGCTCGGTGTAGCGGGGGACGAAAGAACGAAGGAAGGAACGAATGAATGAAGCGACGACACCCCCGTGCCCACCCACCCCGCGCCTTCCCACCTTCCCCGAGCGCAGCCCGACCTCCGTGTGGACCCGCAGGCCCAGGGATGCCCCGATCCCTGCGGGGGGGGGGGGTGCGTGGTGGGGGGGGTCGCTCCCGGTTCGGATCAGCAGCGGGGGCCGCAGGGTCCAGAGGAGGCGGCGCGCCGGGCCGGGGGCTGGACAGCGGCTCTGCAGCCCGGGCCGGGTGCGAAGCTCCGCCGCCGCGAGCACCACTGCCGGAAGTGCGCCTGCGCGCGGCGGGGGGCGGGCGCCGGAAGTGAGCGCACTCCGGGCCCTCGGCGAAAGCGGTCCGACCCCTTCCGGGTGGCGCCGCGCCGCCGTGTTCCGGGCCCTCTCCGGAGGGGGAGCCCCCTCGAGAGGCGCCGCGCCAGCCCGCTCGGCGGCCCCCGGGGGGTGGTGGGAAACCAGTTCCGTCGCCGCCGCCGCCCCGGGAAGCGGCCGAGAGGCGCGGAACCTTCGACGCGGGCGCGGAACCTTGGGCGCGGGCGCGCAGCAGATTCCCCACGGGCCCGTGTGGCAGCTGCACCGGGGCTGAGAATGGCCGCGGGGCCGTCGGCGGCGGAGCCTCGGGCCGCGCCCGAGCTCGGCGATGCCTTCAAGAGGCCCTGCCTGCCCGCGGCGCCGGCCGTGCGGGGCCCCGCAGCCCCCGGCGCCCACCCTCCGGGCCCCGAGGACGTGACGGCGGCCGCCCCCGACGCGGGGGACCCTGACGCCGCCGCGGCCCGGCCGGAGCTCGGGGAGCCGGAGAGCGGCCCCGAGGGGCAGCCGCGGGCCCCCGCCGCGCTCCCTCCCCCGCACCCCCCTCCCCACCCTCCCCCTCCCGGCGCCCCGGCCCGCGCCCCGCCCTACCGGGAGCCGCCGTGGGGCAGCCCGGCCCCGGCGCCCTACGGGCTGGAGACGCTGAAGGGCGGCGCGGTGCTGGGCGCGCGCGCGCTGGGCGGGGCGAGCCGCTGCCTGTTCGGGCGGCTGCCGGGCTGCGACGTGTGTCTGGAGCATCCCTCGGTGTCGCGGCACCACGCGGTGCTGCAGCACGGGGCGCCCCCGCCGGGCGTGGGGGTGGGCGGCGGCGGCGGCGGCGGGGGGCCCGGCTTCTACCTCTACGACCTGGGCAGCACCCACGGCACCTTCCTCAACAAGACGCGCATCCCGCCGCGCACCTACTGCCGCGTGCACGTGGGCCACGTCCTGCGCTTCGGGGGCAGCACCCGGCTCTTCGTCCTGCAGGTACGTAGGAGAGCAGAAGGCCCCCCCAAAAAAGCAAACAGGGTCGGGAGCACAGCGCGGAGGGCGTTTGCCTTGCGCGCGGCCGACCCAGGTTCGATCCCCAGCATCCCATAGGGTCCCCTGCGCACCGCCAGGAGTAACTCCTGAGTGCATGAGTCAGGAGGAACGCCTGTGCATCGCCGGGTGTGACCCAAAAAGCCAAAAAAAAAAAAAAAAAAAAAGCAAACAAACAGAAAACGCACCGAGGGTGGGAATCGCGGGGGGTCTGTGCCGCGGTGCCCCCAGGCTTGGCCAAGGCCAGAGGAGACACAAAGGGAGAGATCCGGCCCCGGTCCTTTACTGAGCGCCCCCCAAAGGGGCTTGGCATTGCCGGGCACACCCTTCCTTTCTCTAAATGGAGCCCGCCCTCCGTTTGCTTTGACTTCAGGGACCCGAGGAAGACCGCGAGGCCGAGTCCGAGTTGACCGTCACCCAGTTGAAGGAAATGCGCAAGCAGCAGCAGATGATGCTGGAGAGGAAGATGCTGGGAGACGATTCTGACGAGGAGATGGACACGGATTCCACGGAGAGGAAGAGAGCCCCCGGTGGCCCAGAGGACGAGATGGGATGCACCTGGGGAATGGGTAGGGCAGGATTTCAGGGGCCTTTTCCTCGCTCTCTCTCCGGACAACCTTGCAAGATTCTTGGGGACATGCAGGAGGAACATGATTTGTTACCCAGTTTACCTAATCCCAGAGCGATAGGGTAATTTTTCTGTTGTCAAAAAATGGATTCAGGGGCTGGAGCATTAGCACAGTGGGTAGGGCGTTTGCCTTACACCCGGCCAACCCAGGTTCGATTCTTAGCATCCTGTATGGTCCCCTGAGCGCCGCCAGGGCTAATTCCTGAGCGCAGAGCCAGGAGTAACCCCTGTGCATCGCTGAGTGTGACCCCCCCCAAAAAAAACAAAATTGGATTCAGAGGCACTCAAGATTTTCTTGTGTCTTATAGTATACTCCCTTGATCAAAACTGCTTCTCAGAATAACTAGCTTATTATGTTTACCATTTAAATATATGCATTTAGGGACTGAAGAGAGTACAGCGGGCAAGGCACTTACCTTGCTCGCACCCCACCCCGGCATTTCATATATATCCCCGAGCACTGCCAGGAGTAATTTTTGAGTGCAGAGGCAGGAGCACACCTGAACATCACCAGGTGTGACCCCAAAACTGTGTGTGTGCGCCTGTGTGTACATATATATGTGTGTATATTACACACAGGCACACACGTGTGCATGTGTAGCACTGCACCATAGCACTGTACCGTAGCACTGTCATCCTGTTAATCATCGATTTGCTCCAGCGGGCTCCAGTAACGTCTCCATTTGTCCCAGCCCTTAAGATTTTAGCATTGTAAATTTTATGCTCTGTCTCCACGGATGCGGCATGCCTGCTGGATGTCCTTGGGCATAATGGTGACACGCTTGGCGTGGATGGTGCAAAAGTTGGTATCCTCGAATTGCCCCACAAGGTAGGCCTCGCACGCCTCCTGCCGCGCCATGACCGCTGAGCTCTGGGAGCGCAGATCGGTCTTGAGGTCCTGCGCCATCTCACGCGCTAGTGGCTGGAACGCAGCTTGCGGATAGGCAGCTCCGTGGACTTGTGGTGCTGGTGGATCTCGCGCGGCGCCAGGTGCTGGGCCAGTAGCAGTGCTGCTGCTTCACGCCGCCTGTGGCCTGCGCGCTCTTGCGGGCCGGGCCGCCTTGGTGGCCAGCTGCTTGTGGGGCGCCTTTCCCCCAACCCCCGTTGACTTGTGTGCCGTCTGCTTAGTATGAGCCCTCTTGTTTTTCCCAACTCAGCCGGAGACTCCTTCAGGGTTAGGGAAGTGAGAACTATTGCTATTGTTGTTGGCATATTTAGTACGTCACAGGTAGCTTGCCAGGCTCTGCCGTGAGTGCTGCCAACATTTGACTTAATTCTACATTACTGAAATGTAGTCCCTGAACTTTTTCAGTGGATTAAGTGTGTGTGTGTGTGTGTGTGTGTGTGTGTGTGTACATATATATATTTGCATTGATAACTGATCCTGGTTATTAACACTCTAGGAGGTCAGATTGCATTCAAGCAAAGAGAATGGTATTCAACTTATATAGTCCCTCAAATGATATGGTTGCTAGGAAATATAAAATTATATTTTATATAATTTTATGTATTTGTTTTCTTTTCACTGTTTCCCCCCTCCCCCTTCTTTCCCCTTAGTTTTTATTGTAATTCTGTTGGACAGCATTGACATATAAAATTTATAGGCAGGAGTATTTAAGAAAGGAATAGTTGCCTTTAGGAAGCTCTCAGTATTGGGAGAGATACTCAGAGAGATCAGGATTGATACTAAGATTTTATTTTTTTTATTTATTTTTTAAAAAATTTTTATTAGTGAAACACCATGAGATACAGTTGTAGACTTACAAATTTTTGTGCTTGGGTTTCAGTTATACAGTGTTCGAGTACCCATCCCTCCACCAGTGCCCGTTTTCTGCCACCACTGATCCCAGTATCTCTCCCACCACCCTCCCCCCCCCATCCCACTTTGCCTCTGTGGTAGGGTGTTCCCTTTTGATATTAAGATTTTAAAGGTGTACAAATAAAGGGTGTTTCGAGGATCCTCCCAGGAGGGGAGATGCATGTTGAAAGTAGACTATGGACTGAACATGTTTGCCATTCAAAGCCTCTTTTGCAGACCACAACACCCAAAAGGAGAGAGAGAACAAAAGGGAATGCCCTGCCACAGAGGCAGGGTGGGAGGGGGGGTGGGGGGATATTATCCATGGTGGTGGAAAATGGGCACTGGTGGAGGGATGGGTATTTGATCATTGTATGACCGAAACCCAAGCACAAAGATTTGTAAATCTACAACTGTACCTCATGGTGCTTCACTAATAAAAAAAAAAATTTAAAAAAAAAGATTTTAAAGGTGTAGACTAGTCTGTCGGACAGATATGAGAAGTACTGGGAATTATAGACCATAATTGAGAGATTGAAGAGGCCAAACTGAGGAACTTGAGGTTTTTTCCATGGATAATGAAGGTAATTCTGCTATAAAAAATAGTGATGGAGGTTGGCACAGAGTGGTACTAAAGCAGATAGAGGTAGTTGCCTTTCATATGACCGACCTAGGTTTGATCCCTGGCACCTCAGGTGGTCTCCAAAACCTGCCAGGAGTGGTCCATGAGTGCAGAGCCAGGAGTAAGTTCTTAGCATGGTCAGGTGTGGCCCCAAAACAAAGTCATGATGGGGGAAAAGACCCAAGGTGTGTTAAAACCAAATTTAGCTTGTCACACAATTTAGAAAACCATGAGATACTCATTCATACCATGGTTTGTAGTATGTGGTTTTGTGGTGGTTCTTCTTCCCCTGTCCTTTACTTTGTTTTCATCTTTGATAATGGCATCTTTACGCAGCATAAAGACAGCATATATCATCCCCTTAGTTCCTTCTTCTATCTGATTGTCTTTTTCTTTCCTGTATTCTCTAGGAGAAGATGCTGTCGAGGATGAGGCTGAGGAGAACCCCATTGTCTTAGAGTTTCAGCAGGAAAGGGAGGCCTTTTACATAAAGGATCCAAAAAAGGCTCTGCAGGGATTTTTTGACCGAGAAGGTAAGTCAGCAGATTCTGACCCTGCCAGTAAAATGGACCCGCAAGTCTAGATTGTACCTGTTCTCTTCCACATTCAGTACTTGCCTGTGCTTAGTTGCTCATAAATTAGTAATCTTGGGGCTGGATCGATAGCACAGCGGGTAGGGCATTTGCCGTGCACGTGGCTGACCCGGGTTCGATTCCCAGCATCCCATATGGTCCCCTGAGCACCGCCAGGAGTAATTCCTGAGTGCATGAGCCAGGAGTGACCCAAAAAGCATTAAAAAAAAAAAAAAAGAAAGAAACTAGTCATCTTGTTTTTCTTTTCATTGTGGAGAAAGGAAAATACTTTTTCTGGATTAATCTCCATCTCAAAAGATCCTGGATTTGGGATTGGGGAAATTGAAACACTTTGTTTTCTTTTCACTGTTTTTCCCCCTTTCTTTCCCTTAGTTTCTGTTGTTGCGGTAGCCAGGTGTTGGGACCAGCCTCTGATGATCAAGGTTGAATCTATAGAGGATTAAGAAAACAGGCAGGAAGACAGAGAAGGAAAAGCATGGGGCCCGGGGCTTGTGGACTCATGGGCTTAGAGCCTATTAATGTATTTATTCCTTTGATTCCATAAACTTGATCACTTGACATCCCGTTACTCATCCGTTTGCTCGAGCAGGTGCCTAAGTAATGTCTCCATTTGTCCCTGTCGCGTGCTAGTGTAGCCCAGTGGCGTCTGCTCGCTCCAAGAACATGAAGAACCTCAAACTGCTCGTTCAGGGTCTTGACAAAGAAGTCTGACCATCTCCTAGGTGGGCGGCAATACGATCTTTTGACATCCCATGGAATCCAGTTGGTAACGGCTCTAGTCCAGCAGATGTCATCAAATCGCATTACATGTCCAGCCCATCTGATTTTCAACGCCTTGGCAAACAAGACAGTGTCCCTGATTCTTGACCGTTGACGGAGGTCCGAACTCTGGATTCTTTCTCTCACTTGAGAGAAGCATGATACTCCAAGCATAGTTCTTTCAGTTCCTCTTTGGGAGACCTGAACAGCGTTCTCATCCTGTTTTCATTTGGCCCAGGTGTATGTTAATGCAGGAAGAACAGTGGAATCGAAGAGATGTGCCAAGAGCCGGAGGTTCTTCGTCCTCCTAGCTATTTATTTGACGCTCTTGAAGGCTTTCCAAGGCGCTCTCTTCCTCCTGCACAACTCAGGTGCCAGGTCATTTGTCATGTTGAGTTCTCAACCTAGGTACACATAACTGTTACATTCAGAGATGGTCGTTCCATTGAGAGCGAATGGAGCGTCAGGAACGAGACTGTTTCTCATAAATATTGTCTTTGTGAGATTCAGCTAAAGTTCGACCTTTCCACACTCACAGTCGAAGTCGGCCAGCATTTGTGCTGCTTGGCTAATGTTTGGTGTTATTAGAATGATGTCATCAGCAAAGCGGAGGTGGTGTAGTTGCGAACCGTCTATCTTCACTTTGATTCCTTCCCATTCTAGTCATCGCATGACATTCTCTCGAGGGTGGCACTGAAGAGATTCGGTGAAATGGTATCACATTGTCCCTCTCTTGACATTGATGATCACTTCCTTGTAGAATGGTGAGATCCTGGTAGTGAATCTGTAATACAGCTCATGGAGGATCTTGATGTATTGAGTTTGAAAGCCCTGTTTGTCTAGGGCTTCGTTGACCACTTCCGTCTCAACAGAATCAAAGGCCTTCTTTAAATAAATGAACATTAGACAGAGTGGCATCTTGAACTCCCGAGAAACCTCAGTGAGCTTGGTTAACTTGTGGATATTGTCGATTGTGCTGAATCCTTTTCGGAACCTGACTTGCTGTCATGGTTGTTCTTCATCTAGTGTTCTGCCAATCCTATTCAGGATGACTCCAGTGAACAGCTTGTAGACGACAGACAACAGGCAGATTGGGCGATAGTTGCCAATCTTGTGGATGTCCCCCTTCTTGTACAGTAGAACAGTCCTGCTGGTTTTCCATTGGGATGGAACCTTGCATTCAGACAGGTAGCGTGTGAAGAGCCGAGCCAGTGTATTGATAAGTACTGGCGGCAGGTTCTTCAGGTGTTCAGGTCTGACCTTGTCTGGGCCGGGTTCTGTTTGCTTCTTTACTGACGAAATGGCGTATTGGATTTTGGAAGGGAGAACGACATGTCCATCCGGCGGAATTTGGTATGTGGACAGGTGGCTATGGAAGAGATCTGAGTAGAAGTCATGGATAATCTTCTCCATTGCCCTTCTGGAAGATGTGATGGATCCATCAGGACGTCGGAGGGCAGTCATCTTGGTCTTGTAGTTGGCGAAGGACAGGCGGGCATTGCGAATGCTTTTCCCAGCTTCTGCCGCATTGGCCAGCACTGCTACTCTTCTTTCTTTGTGGTCTTTTATCGCTTCTCTGTACTGCTTTGCATGCTCGGACGTTCACTTGCGGTTGCCTGAGGCTTGTGGCAAGCCACGTTGGCTAGTGAGCTCGAGAGTTTTTGAGGACAGGCGTCTTTTTGTGGCTATTTCTCTCTCTCGGCATTCCTCACACAATCTCTCCCTTTTAATAGGGCTAAAACCTATTAACATATGGAGGGTCTTGGGACAGATTTGTTAGGGGCTTGTCTAAAGGGATTATTTCTTGGAGGAAAACAAACAGAAATCTGCAGTCCTGAGACCCTTGTCTGGTTTTTGGTGCCAGTTTTCTGTTCAGGTTCCTTGTATTTGCCCATTCTGTCTTTTCCCTCAGTCTGTCTAGCTGAGTCCTAGTCCCCAAGAGCCAGGGGTCACACATGCTTGCTTACGGTCCCCTCCTCTCTCACTTGGCCACAGGACTTGCCAGAGGGCACAGACTTGAGTTCTGGTTCTCGCACTTTGCTCACTGAAGGTTGCTTCGGTTTAGTTGCACTCGAGTATCTCATGCATTCTTACAGTGCTCACCTGGGGTTGCTATGGTGCTCACAGTGCTCACCGGGGACTGCACTGCCAGCCTTCAGGGCTCACATGTGCAACACTTCCCAGGAGTCACCATGTGCTGGTGCCAGGGATCCCAGACAGCAGAGTTGCCAGAACTATACTTGCAGCCTGGGAGACCAGAGACACCAGAGAGCAAACTTGTGGCCTTTGACTTGCCAGGCAGGTGCCTTTGGCAACTGGGCCTTCTCCCAGGGCCCAGGCAACTCCTAATTTGTTGTTTGTAATGACGAAGATTGTTTCTTTTTTGCATCTCCCAAGTTGTAGTGCCCAGTGGCCAGGGCCACTTCTTGTCATGCTTGTCCTGTCCCTGTGTCCCTGCAGCTGAATGCTCAGGTCTGGTGACACGGAGCAGGATGGGGACTCAGCCTCATGCACGCCGGCCATCTGCTCTGGCCTCCGAGTTACCTCCCTGTTTTCATCTGAATTTGCTGTTCTCTGCCTCAAATTTATTCTGATTTTGTTATCAGCTACTAACCCGAGAGATGAGATGTGAGTTGCTTTGAAATGCAACAGGGCGGTAGGAACTTGATGCTCTTCCTCAGCCCTTGCTCTTTTCCCTGTGTGTCAATCAGTACTTTTTCAGATGCTGTTAAAATTGTTCTGTCTTTTTTTTCCCTCCACAGGAGAAGAATTAGAATATGAATTTGATGAGCAGGGACATAGCACTTGGCTCTGCAGAGTGAGGTACAGTACCATTTCTGGAGAGTAGCTGATTTTGGGTTTGATTAATGCTGATAGATTAACCCAGAGAGTGGCTCTAGCCTTCATGTTTAGGCCCTTCCTGAATGGGGGTCTTGAGAGTCAAGTAACACACCGCTGGGACCGGAGGGGAAGGCTAAGAGGGGGAGGGGAACGATGCATAGGGCAGCCTGACAGGAAGGAGGCAAAGGAATCGAGAGGCTGGAAGAGCCCGCCTTGCTCACAGCACGGCCGTGTCCCTCAGGCGAACTGGAGCTCATGCCGTGTTCCGATTCCTCCAAATCAACGCAGGTTGCCTGTGGATGATTCAACTGGGAAACAGCTGGTGGCCGAAGCCATTCACTCAGGGAAGAAGAAAGAAGCGATGATGCAGTGCTCGTTGGAAGCCTGTCGGATCCTCGATACTTTGGGGCTGCTGCGGCAAGAGGCAGGTGAGTGTGAGGGAACGCCTTTTATTTGTTGATTTAATTTTTTTTTTTTAAAGAAGAAAGGGCCAGAATGATAGCTCAACCTGCTGAGCACGTGTTTTCTGAATGGGAGGCCCAGATTTGATTCCTGACACTGCAAGGGCCTCCAAGCACTGCCGAGCTATGCCAGGGTAATCTGAGAGAGAGAAAGGGGTGGGTGGGAAGGAGAGAGATGGAGGGAAAGAAGGATGGGAAGGAAGGAGGGGGGGGAAGGTTGGGAGGGAAGGAAGAAAGGAAGGATGGAAGGACAGAAAGAAAGACAGAGCAGAGAAAGGAAGGAAGTTTTTACTTGTGTTCCTGAGGGTCACAGACTTCAGTTGTGCTGGGGTGAGGGTTTGCGTGGAATTGGGGCCGCATACCTGGCAGTACTCAGGCTACTCCTGGCTTTGTGCTCAGGGACCATACACAGTGCCAGAAATCAGTCCAGGTCATCCACATACCAGACAAGTGCCTTAATCCCCGTGCTACCGCTCAGACCCCCCATCTTTTATTTTAAAACTTAATTATAATTTATTTTGTTTATCCCTAGTTTCTCGAAAAAGGAAGACCAAGAACTGGGAAGATGAAGATTTTTATGATAGTGATGATGATACGTTTTTAGATAGGACTGGTCTAGTTGAAAAGAAGCGTTTGAATCGAATGAAGAAGGCCGGGAAGATTGATGAAAAGCCTGAAACCTTTGAGTCATTGGCAAGTCTTATTTATATAAGTAGCTGTGGGACTTTAAATAATGCATTATCTTATAAAAAAAAAAAAAACATTGGGGCCAGGGTAATGGCTCAGAGAGCTAGTGTGTTTACATACAGGAGATCCAGATTCAGGGTTCAGTACCCCCCAGTATGCCTCAGAAAAGTTCCTAAGCACCAAGTCCAGGAGAAGCACACCAGGTGTGGCCAAAAAAAAAAAAAAATAACCTGGTGATGCTCATGGGGTTACTCCTGGCTCTGCACTTAGGAATCATTCCTGGCAGTACTCAGAGGACCATATGGGATGCTGGGGACTGAACCAGGGTTGGCCGTGTGCAAAGCAAACACCCTACCGAATGTATTGTCTCTCCATCCTTGTCTTAGTGATTTTTAAAAGATTAGCATTTGGAGGTCCTTTCTGATTCCTAAGTTAGATTGGTGTTCATGCATCTGCTTGACATGTGCCTTCCTCAAACCTTGTTACGTTATTGGCACATTACCCATCTCATGTGGAAAAAAATAATAGCTTTGGGTGGGAGAGTTGGTACAGGGTTAAGGCATTTGCTTTGCCTGTGTCTGATCTTAGTCCTCAGCTCTGCATATCGTCCCCTGCGCACCACCAGGATCAGGCCCTGAGTCACACTGAATGTGTTCTACCCTACTTCCCAAAAATAGTACCTTTCAAGTATTCTGATGTTTAACTTTTTGTGATCTGTAAGGTGTTTTTTTTTTTTAAGGGGTTTTTGTTTTTGTATTTTCAGGCCACATTAAAAGGTGCTCAGTGCTTACTCCTGGTTCTGCACTCAGGGATCACACCTGGCAGAGCTCATACAACCATTTGAGGTGCCAGGGATTGAACCCTGGTTGGCCGCATGCAAAGCAAGCACCCTACCTGCTGTACTCCCGCCCTGTGATCTGCAAATTTGATAATAAACAAGCCTCGTCTAAGTTATTGAAGAAAAAGCTGGCTTGCTGCTAGAGACTCTGTTGATTCATTTATGATCATTCTTTGGCTATGACAATACCTCCCAAATGAGAAGGTCAGGGTTCCAAACTAGGACATTTTGAAGTAAAATTGACTTTAGGTTTCTGGCCATCCTGAACTGTGAAAGTTATTTTTTGGTACTCTACCTGAGCTCAAATCCAGGGCCTTGTGCAGGCAAGACTTGAACTTTACATGAGCCACATTCCAGCCCGTGAAAAGAATTTTGAGAAGAGTAGTTTGGTAATAATCTTAAATTATCATAAAGTAGCAGTGTTCCTCTATGTTAAGTAGTATTCAGAGATTAAAATGTTACAGAACATTTTTCCTTTTGATGGGTCAGTGAAAAATGCCTTGAACTCATGTTGAGTAAAAAGAGGACTGTTCCTTATGTTTATTCTGTCAATTTTAGAGTTCTTTAATTGAGAAGCTGATTCAACTAGAATGAAATAAAGGAAGAGTGCTAGCTCCATAAGGAGCAATTTCACTGGATTTCTCAATCTTCTTAAAACTTGTAACAAAAGCAGGGATGTGACTCACTGGTAGAGTGCTTGCCTTGCAAATTGGAGACCCTGGGGTTGGTCTCTGAAGCCATGGGCCCTGCATAAACCCCCAGAACTTTGAGGAGTATGGCCCCGATTTGAACACAACAGAGACCAGAGAGATAATTAGGGGTTAAGGTTAAGGTATTTGCCTGCATGTGGCTGACCCTGGTTCTATCCCCGGTACTACAAATGGCCACCAAGCACTGAAGATAGCCAGACCTGAGCACTGCTGGGTGTGTCAGAGAAACAAAACAAAACAAAAAAAGGAAATTCCTTCCTCTTATTAGAATAGTATGAGTTTATTACAATTGACCAGGGATGCTCAGTGTGGTAAGGCACTTTCCTTGCATATATGAGACCCACAAAAAGGAAAGAAAAGATAAGAAAGCTATCATATTTTTATTAAAATTTTTTTTCACGCCATCACACCTAGCAGCATTCTGCTTGGTAATTCTTGAGGCCCATCAGAGCCATGCCTAGTAATTCTAGGGGCTGGGGGCACGTGTTAGGTGTGTCTTTGACCACTTGAACCATTTCCCTGATCTGTACCTATTTTGGTTTTTGACTCACAGCCAGCAGGTAGGAGTTTGGGGGCGGGGGTGTCGCTCCTGATGTTGCTCAGGGGCCCATGTGGTGCCAGGGATTGAACCTGGGCCCGTGTGCATGCAGATTGTATGTATTTAGCCTGTTGGATATCTTTGGTTCACCCCTATTTTTAAAGGAGAAAAGCATTTGTCAACTCTTAATTTTGGTGTTGCAGGTCGCAAAGCTAAATGATGCTGAAAAGGAACTCTCTGAAATTTCTGAGAAATTAAAAGCCTCCAGCAAAGGTAAGGTAATAACTCAGTGAACATTGAATGCATGGACCATCTGCCATATGTTGTGACCTGAGCCAGTCATACAGAGTGGGTATTACCCTTTCTCAGGAGCAATCTGGCATTCTAGAACTAGAAAGAATTTCCAGGGGCTGGAGCTATAGCTCAGCAGGTAGGGTAATTGCCTTGCATGTGGCCGACCCGGGTTTGATTCCCAGCATCCCATAGGGTCCTCTGAGCACTGCCAGGAGTAATTCCTGAGTACAGAGCCAGAAGTAACCCCTGTGCATCGCCGGGTGTGACCCAAAAAGCAAAAAAAAAAAAGTCTAACCTATGTGAGTTAAGTTTGAATAGGAAGAGAGAGAAGCAGAGTCCTTGGGCAGCATGAAGTTCTGAGGTCTCCCAGCTATGGTCTAATTTCTTATTCCTAACACATGGACGTCCTCCATCCAGCTGTGGTCTGATTCCTTATTCTTAGCACAGAGGTGTCCTCTGTCCAGCTCTGTATTCGTGGCTTCTCTGTGGGCACTTTGGCCAAGTATTAAACCGTGGCACTGTCTCTCTCCTCTCTTGCCAGCCCTCTCAGAGTCCCCGTCTCAGGACTCCTTGGATGCCTTTATGTCGGAAATGAAGTCCGGGAGTGCATTGGATGGTGTATCCCGGAAGAAACTGCACCTGAGAACTTTTGAGCTGAGAAAAGAGCAACAGAGACTGAAGGGACTGATAAAAATTGTAAAGCCTGCAGAGATTCCAGAACTGAAAAAGTAAGTCTTAGTTATCTTCCGAATTTTAAGTAAGCAGTAACATTTTGAATTCTACCTTTATCTTTCTAGACAATCAGTCATTATAGAACAGAAACTGATTATAAAAGATCTTTTAAAGCTTAGAAGGCAAGTGGTTTCATAGAGTAGCTGAAACTTGTGTCATTTATGAACATAGATTGTTAAGACTATTTTGAGTAGCGTTTAGTCCCTGGTATCTCATTTGGTCCCCCGAGCCCCTCCAGAGTGATCTCTGAGTGCAGGGCCAGGAGTAAGTCCTGAGCAATGTCGGGTGTGACCCCCCTGCCCCTAACCCCCGCCCCCAAAAGAATTTTGAGAGAAACTATTCCTGTTTCAGAAGATTCTGAAGGTTTTTTATATTTTTAATCTTTTAGTGCAGAATAAACTTATATAAAGGTTCACATACACAGAAGACTAATTTCCCTAATACACAAAGAACAGAGAATGATAAACAGGTAACCGTTCACCCAGGAGAAAAATGGGCAAAGAATATCGACCTGACAGTCCACTGAAAAAGAAAGAGCGAATCACTCTTCATTATAACTTAGAAAGGAGAAACAAACACTACAGTAGAGTAACATTTTTAATCTACAGTTTTAAAGTCATAGATGAAGATACAATTTGAGCATAGATTGTTATCTTACTCCCTATATCAGACTCTAAGAACCATTTGACACCTGTTTAATACTTTAAATACTTTATACAAGTGTAATTCCTTTCTTGAAGAGAGGAGTGAGCTGAAGAGATAATACAGAGGTTAAGACATTCGATTTTCAGGTGACTGACCCCAATTCAGTCCCCAGCATAGCATGCAATCTCTTGAGTTCCAGCAGGAGTTAAATCCCTGAGCAGAGAGCTAGAATTAGCCCCTGAGCACTACCAGGTGGCCCAAGACCCCCCCCCCCCCCCCAACACCTCCAAATAAGGCAAATAAAAGAGGAGAAATAATCCCCTTAAAGTTTGTTTACTGTTAACTTTGATTTGGCGGAAATTATTAAAAGAGATTATTCCAAATTTGTAGGCATCTAGAAGATTGTTGAATATTTTTTTGAATTATTTCTATGGTGCTAAAGATTGCACATAGGACTTCCATACATTGAGGCAACTGCCCTACCACTGAGGTAGGTCTATGGCCTCTGGTTTTTGAGAAAAACTGGTGGAGGGACTGGAGTGATAGTATAACGGGTAGGGTGTTTGCCTTGCATGCGGCCGACCCAGGTTCAGTCCCTGGCATCCCATATGGTTCTTCAAGCACCGCCAGGAGTAACCCCTGAGCATTGCTGGATGTGACCCAAAAAAGCAAAAAATGAGGAGGAGGTGGAGGAAGGAGGAGAAGAAGAATTTCTGTCTCTGTGCTCTGGGGCTCATATGTGGTGCTGGGGATTCAAACTATGGTCACAGCTACGTACAAGGCAAATAATCTCTTTTTTTTTCCTTCTTTTTTTTTTAATGGTAGAAGAATGATTGTTTATTCTCTTGATTGAGTGGCTAACTCAGAGATATGGCTGCTACACTGCCCAGCATCATGCCACATATATAGTCCTGAAAAGGATCTAAATTAAAAAGTCACATCATCATTTCCACTCAGTGTGTATTGCTTTTACACAATTTCAGAGATGAAAAATATTTTCAACCATTATAAATATGGGTCACATGTAATTCCATAGAATAGTTTGCCGTTATTTATTTTTAACCTTCTCGATAGCACAGCGGGTAGGGCGTCTGCCTTGCACGCAGCCAACATGGCCGACCCGAGTTCGATTCCTCCGCCCCTCTCGGAGAGCCCGGCAAGCTACCGAGAGTATTCGATATGCCAGACACAGTAACAACAAAGTCTCCAATGGAGATGTTACTGGGCCCGCTCGAGCAAAATCGACGATCAACGGGAGGGCCTTTACCTTTACCTTTAACCTCCTCATGAGAAAGGAAATAGCAGCAGAGACCTAATTTTTGTGGAATTATGATTGGACGTAGGTCCAATGGTGTGGCACACAAGTGCTTCTTTTTTTTTTTGTTTTTTTGTTTTGTTTTGTTTTTGCTTTTTGGGTCATACCAGGTGATGTACAGGGGTTACTTTTGGCTCTACACTCAGAAATTACTCCTGGTGGTGCTCAGGGGACCATATGGGGTGCTGGGAATTGAACCTGGGTTGGCTGCATGCAGGGCAAACCAAACGCCCTACCCGCTGTGCTATCGCTTCAACCCCAAGTGCTTCTTTTTATACCGTGGTTAAAGGCAGTTTAATCATCATGATTTTTTGTTTGTTTGGCCTTTTTTGTTGTTGTTTGGTGCACCTATGCGGGCAGGGTACTCTCAGTAGCCTGCCGGGTTCTCTGAGAATGAGAACTAGAAAATAGGAGGTCCGGGAGCTTGGTTTTACAGCCTCTGGATACTGGCCGTTGATGGGGTTGCAAGGTAGTTGGTGGGTGTCACTGCCTAGCTACTGGAAGATGGGGGATCTGGCTGGAGGAGGCCCAGTCCTGAACTGAGCAGGCTTGGAGATCTCAGCCCTGGGTCTCGCACACCTGGGTTCCTCTGCCGGTTCCTTCATGCTTGAGGCTCATCCGAGCATGTGGAGAGTGGTTTCAGCATGGCTGTGGCTGGGTCCTGGAGGTCTTCAGCTGCCAGGGCTCTGCTCGGGATGGAAAGGAAAACTCAGCCCGCCCTCCTCCAAGGGCCCCAGTGAGGACAGCCAGTCATGGGGGCAGGAGACTCTGACTGGGAACACCTGTAAAGGTGATTAGAGGCTGCCCCAGAAGCCTCCATCCCTCTTGGAGAGCCTGGCAAGCTACCGGGAGTATCCCGCCCCCTCGGAGAGCCTGGCAAGCTACCCGTGGTGTACTCGATATGCCAAAAACAGTAACGGTCCTCATTCCCCTGACTCTGAAGAGCCCGCAATATGTCATCGGGCTACACTGGCATGTGACATGAACGAATGGAGACATTACTGGCGTCCGCTCGAGCAAATTGATGAACAACAGGTGATAGTGATAGTGTTAGTGATTGGTGCATTCACACTTTTTCTTCTCCCTCAGGTGTAAGGTTTGTTTGTTTTTTTGTTTTAAATTTTATTGAATCACTGTGAGATCGTTATAGTCACACAATGCTCAAACACCCATCCCTCCACCAGTGCACATTCCCCACCACCAATATCCCCGGTATATCCCCCCGCCCTTTCCCACCCTCCCCCCTGCCTCCATGGCAGACAATATCCCCCATACTCTCTCTCTACTTTTGCGCATTATGGTTTTCAATACAGACACTGAGAGGCTATCGTGTTTGGTCCTTTATCTGCTTTCTGCACACATCTCCCATCCCAACCAATTCCTCCAACCATCTTTTTCTTAGTGATCCCTTCTCTATTCCAGGTGCCTTCTCCCCTCCACTCATGAGGCAGACTTCCAGCTATGGAGCAATCTATCTGTCCCGTGTATCTACTGTCCTTAGGTGTCAGCCTCGTGTTATGTTGTTTTATACTCCACGAATGAGTGCAGTCCCTCTCTTTCTGACTCACTTCATTTAGCATGATATTCTCCGTGTCTTTCCATTTATAAGCAAAGTTTATGACTTCATCTCTCCTAACAGCTGCGCAAATAACCTCTTATCTCTGGCACAAGTTTTGAGAGGTTTTAAACAACAGTTTGAGAGTAATTTTTCCCAGATCAGCTGGTGTTTGTGTATGTGTGGGGGATACTGGGGGAGGGTAAAGGAAATGGGGGAAGGTGGCAAGTGACTATTTCAACTGGACAGGTTTAAGATTTTTTTGTTCTGGGGTCAGAGAGATAGTACAGTGGGTAGGGCACTTGCCTTGAATGCAGCCTGGAATGATTCCTGAGTGCACAGCTAGGAGTAACCCCTGAGCACTCCGGGTGTGACCCAAAAACAAAAAATTGTTTTGTTGTGTGTGGCCTCAGTACTCGCCAATGTTGAATAGGTTGTTGTAGAAATAACCTCCTGAGCACACTCCAGGTGGGTATCTTAGGAAATGCTGCTTCCGGATGGAGTCACTGTTGGTGAAGCAAATAGTTGCACTGGGTTTCTTATTTCCTTAAATCTACAATGTTCAGAACACAATTTTATGTGTAATTAAAATCAGACAAAATTATGGGCCCGGGAGTGGCTCAAAGGACTGGAGCACTTGCTTTGCATGTTGGAGCCCTAGGTTCCTTGCCCAGGACTACATGGTCCCCTGAGCACTGTCAGGAATGTCCCTGAGCACCACCAGGTGGGACACCCCCTACTACCTCAGGACTGGAGCTGTTGCACAGCAGGTAAGGAGCTTGCTTCGCACGTGGCCAGCCCAGGTTCGACTTGACATTCCATATGGTCCCCTGAGAGCACCACCAGGACTGATTCCTGTGTGCAGGGCCAGGAGTAACCTCAGCATTGCTGGGTGTGGTCCCCAAACAACACCAAACAGGCCGGCAAACAAAAACACTAACCAAGTGCTCAGCAGCAGCAGCCTTTAACTACTGTACTCAGCCACTGCTGAATGTTCCTCTGGACAGCATTGCCTTGGATTGTCAAGAAGCAGTTACCACACCCCTTACTAGTGTCCGTACCTCGATGCTGCGGACCTTGCAGAGTGTATTCAGATAGTGAGAACGCCTCTTTAATAAAGATAAAATGTATCTGAAGCCTTGATCAGAAAATATATTCCTGAGTTTCTAGCAGGTTGGTTCAAAGATTTATCCCTGGGGGCTGGAGCCATAGTACCGTGGGTAGGGTGTTGGCTTTGCACATGGCCAGCCCAGGTTCAATTCTCATCATTCCATATAGATCCCCGAGCACCGCTAGGAGTAATTTCTGAGTGCAGAGTCAGGACTAACCCCTGAGTATCTATGGGTGTGACCCAAACACCTCCCCCCCCCAAAAAAAAAGGAAAATTATCCATTTGGATCTTAAGTAATGAAAAATCATGTAGTTAGGATATTTTAAATACAGTGATTCATTAAGTCAGTGCACAAAGGCCTGTTTACCATATACTGTTGTGAAGTTGAGCCCTAGAATTCGGCTGCCTGGGCTTCTCAGTGCTGTTAGTTCCTTTGGGCATTTGAGACAAGTTATATGACTTTTTTGGTCTTTCCGCCTCTGTAAACTAGAGGTAGCTACTGCAGTGCTTGAATGAATAACACTTGACAAAGTAGTGTCATCATTGTCATAGTGACGGTACATGTAGCAACTCTGTGTAACATTGTAAAGAAAAGGTCAGAACCTGCTGAGTGCTCAGCCTCTCTGGCGGCAGGCCTAGGTGGAGGGCCCTCTTCTCTTGGTCTCTTCCTGCTGGACTCTCCGTGTTTGGTCACTTCAGCCACCATACTGTTTGTTTGTGCTTGGCGTGCACTCTCTTCCTCTGACTGTTCTGCCCTGGCCAGGGAGGGGCTGACAAGAGACAGGGTCTTTCCCTGTCTTTGTTTCCTAATCCCTTGCCTCCCTCACACATTTTTGTTTGTTTTTGTTTTTGGGGGACCAGATGGGGAGGTGCTAGGGACTGCTCCCAGCTTGGTGCTCGGGCTTGCGTCTAATAGTGCCCAAGGGAAATATCAGGGATAGAATCTAGTCCTCCCACATGCAGTCCAGCCCTCTGAGCTACCCCCACAGCCACCTTTCTGTGTATGTGTGTGTGTGTTCAGGATTGTTGTCTGGTTTAAGTATAAACTCCAAACAAGGCCTCGGGGAGATATATATATATATATATATATATATATGTATTATAAGTAGATACAGATGCAAGGGGATCTATTGATAGATCTATGTTTATATCTATCTCTCTGTGTATCTACATTCCCCCCCCCCCCTTCTCTTTGTTGCTGTTGCAGTGACCAGGGTCACACAGTTTTGGTTGTGGTGGTCTCTGAGGCCATGCTGTGCATCCTCTTTAGAGGATGATAGAATGTGGGGCTTTACACTCTGTCTCCTGCTTTTTGGTGAGATGGGATCAAGCTCCTGTAGTTCTCTGTTCCGGTAACCTTCATCCTGTGACAGTTTATAAATGTGGGTTCTGTAGCAGTCTGTGTTGCTGATTGAAGACTAAGCAGCACCTCGTCTAGACAGCCCCTTTATGGCCCTGTGTTTCTGTGGCGATGAGCAGCAGCACTCTGCAGACTCTGCTGGCCAGAAAACTTCCCTGTTGTTGAACGCTTCCCTTAGGTGTCCATTTCATTTGTGGAAACGCTTTGCAAAAAGCTCCCTTGTGGGCATCATGGTGTTTTTAGGTACAACTTTGGTTTCACTGGAATTGATGTATACGATGATTCTGTCTTCTAGAACTGACAGTAAGACTTCAGATGCAGAAAACAAAGCTAAAAAGCTTACATTGCCGCTGTTTGGTGCCATGAAAGGAGGAAGCAAATTCAAATTAAAAACGGGCACAGTAGGGGTAAGTTGTGTATTTAAACTTTCAGCTTTGGAGGATCTTGGGCACTTTGGTTGTGTCTTTTTGTTGTTTGTTACTTGCTTTATTGGGTCACACCTGGAAATGCTCAGGAGTTACTGGGATTACTCCTGGCTCTGCACCCAGAAATTACTTCAGGCGGTGCTGGGGATTGAACCCTCAAGAGCTAAAAGGGTTTTTTGTGTGTTTTAAAATTCCTTATTTTTAGATGAAGTGACATGCATGTAACCATAGTGCCTAAAAGCAGGGGGGCAAAAAGGAAAAAGTGCATGCCACAGAGGCAGGGGGAAATTGGGGACATTGGTGGACTCTGGTGAAGGAACTGGTATCTGAACACTGTATGCCTGAAATTCAGCCACGATAAATTATTATAACTATAAATCACAGCAACTCAATACATTTTGTGGTAGTAATTTTTTGGAAGCTCAGATGACTCATACCAAGAAAAATGAAAGGGGCGGTGTTAGGCTTGGCACAGGGACATGGCTCGAGAGGCTGGTATGTGTGGTATGCATGTGGGGGCTCCAGGTTGGATTCCTAACATCACGCTGGGAACAGTTCCTATGGGAAGATAGGCCTGTGGGCTAGACAGGATCACATCTGTCGCAGGACTTGGCTCTTAGGCTCTCTTCAATTTGGGATTATCAAGAATTCGTTCATGCCACGAATTTGCAAGTGACTGATAGGCAGTGAGAATACCAGTCTATTCATTTTTCATGAGTGTTACATTCAGCCAAGAGTCAGCTCTGCATTAAATGCTTTTTCCTTGGTGTGATAGATGTTATAATATCTGCTCTGATTTCCTTGCTCTACTTAGTGCAGCACCTTGTGACATGGAAATTATTACCTCCGATATGAGGAAATAGGGCCAGAGAAGCGAAATGCAAGATCAGACTATCATTCAGTAACTAGATTTGTAGACAAATCGGATTTTCTAACTCTGGGATATGTGCTGTTTCTATCATCCTCTGTTAATTCATAGTTGCTGTACTTTTTTTTTTTTTTGGCTTAATTTGCTTTCTGATTCGTAGTCAACTTTTAAATTGGGTGATTGTGGTACTGGAGAGAGAGTACAGTGGGTAGGGTCTTTGCCTCGCACGCAGTTGACCCGGGTTCAATCCTTGGCACTACATATGGTCCCCCAAGTCCCATCAGAAGCAGTCTGAGTGTAGGCCCAAGAATAAGCCCTGAGGGGCTAGATCGATTGCACAGTGAGTAGAACGTTTTCCTTGCACGTGGCCAACCTGGGTTCGATTCCCAGCACCCCATATGGTCCCCTGAGCACCATCAGAAGTAATTCCTGAGTACATGAGCCAGATGTAAACCCTGTGCATCACCGGTTGTGACCCAAAAAGCCAAAAAAAAAAAAAAAAGAAACCCTGAGCACAGCAGCCCGGCATGGTCCCCAAACAATAAACTATAAATAAAATAAATTGGGTGATAGTATGTGCTTTTTTTTTTTCCTTTTTGGGTCACACCTGGCGATGCACAGGGGTTACTCCTGGCTCTGCACTTGCACTCAGGAATTACCCCTGGCGGTGCTCAGGGGACCATATGGGATGCTGGGAATCGAACCCGGGTCGGCCACGTGCAGGGCAAACGCCCTACCCGCTGTGCTATCGCTCCAGCCCCTATATTCATTTTTTTAATTAAAAAAATCTTTTGGAGCCACACCCACCAGGGATCGAGGTTCTTCTGGGCTTGGTACTCCGGTCACTCACTGTGGTGTCAGGAAACCCTGCAGTTCTAGGGATTGAACTAGGCCTCCTGCATACAAAAGAACAGGTTGTGTTCAAACCTGTTGAGCTCTCCGTGTGTGTGGGTGCATGTGGGTGTGTGTGTGTATTGGAGGTGTTTTTGATGTTGTGCCAGATATTGAACCCAGGTCTCATACATACTGAGCATGCACTTGACCTCTAGCCCCCATCTCTAGCCCAATAGATGAAACTTTTTTTGGTTTTGGGGCCACACCCAGCAGAGCTCGGGGCTTACCCTGAAAGTTTTGTCATCCTAAAGAGCTGTTTTGGTTTGCGAGGGTTGCCATAACAAAATGCCCCAAACCCGGCAGCTTAGCACCCAAATCTGTTTTGTTTTCTCAGTAACTGTAGAGGTTTAAGTCCAAGGTCAGGATTGGTTCCTTTGAACCCCTACTCCCAGCTCGCAGATCTTGCACTCTGTCTTCACAGGGTCACCCCTCCATGCACCTGCGCCCTGGTTGTCTGTTCATACAACAGTGTCATTTCATATCGGATTGTAATTCCACCCTGATAGCTTCATTCTTACTTTAAGTGATCTTTTCCCTGGGGCTTGAGAGATATATAGACAGTGGGTAGAGTCACTTGCCTTGCACGCGGCTGACCTGGGTTTGATCTCTGGCATCCCATATGGTCCTCTGAGTCCCACAGGAGTGATGCATGAGTGCAGAGCACAGAGTAGGGCCTGAGTACTGTTGGGCATACCCCCTAAACAAAAGTCAAATGAATGTGGGCCAGAGAGATAGTGCAGCAGGTGGAGCGCTTGCCTGGCATGTCTCAGATGGTCCTGAGCCCCTCCCTGCCAGGGGTGAGCCCTGGATGCAGAGCCCTGAGCACTACCAGGTATGGCCCCCAAAAAGGAATGACTAGCCTGGAAAAGAGCTCCACAGACTGGAGCAAATGCTCTGTGTGTGTCCCTGGTCCCCTGAGTACCTTCGAGCTCAGAACCTGGAGTAGCCCCTCGGCGGTGTGGGGCCTGACCCCAAAACACACACAGAGAAATAAATGAAAAATTTACATGTTCTTAGGAATGTGTTTCTGACTTACTTTCTAGAAGACTAAGCTTTAATATTTGAGAGCTATTGAGACAAAAAATCCTGCAGCTCAAACTCAGCTGGAATGAATGCTTTAGCACCAACAAACTGTTTCAAATGTTTCATACTTAATATTCTTTTGACCCTCAAAATTAATGGAGAGTTGTGTTGAGGTTGCATTGATTTCGCGTAGTTGCTGCTTGCATTAAGCTTCTGTGGGTTTTACCCACGAGGGCGGTTAGACCTTGTACGTTTCGCTTAACCCCCTGGGAGAGATTGATCTTGTTTGCATTATGTGTAGTTACTTCACTCACGCTTTGGTTGCCCTCACAGAAGTTACCCCCCAAGCGTCCAGAACTCCCATCAGCCCTGCTGACGACAAAAGATGAACCTGAAGTGGAAGAGGAGGAGGAAGAGGAAGAGGAGGAAGACCAAGAAAAGACTGGAAGAAGCAGCATGGAGGCAGGAAGCAGTCGGCTGCAGCAGGAGACAGAACCCGAAGAAGCAGCGCAGGAAATGCACCCTCCCGCAGACCATGCCCGGCCTGAAGAAACGGGGAACCACGGTAATGGCTCCATTTCCTGTGCGCTCAGCAGGGCCATGGGGTCCAAGCAGGAGGCTCGAGATCAGCCCCCACTTACTCAGATTTCCCCATCGCTCACACAGGCCTGAGCATAATTATGGCACTGGACTGAACTTCTCAGGAAGCTTCTGCCCTCTTTATCTTTTCTCTGCACCTTGCAGCAAAGCTGGCACATAGTAACTGTGCTTTGGGAACGATTTCGTGAGAAATGATGAGAATTGTTTGCAAAAATATTTTTTCTGACTGGAAAAGTAACTTTTCAGGTCAGGGATGCAATTTGGCAGAAAACAGGTAACGTGAAGAAGACCAGTTAAAGCTGGTGGTAGGTTCTGGAGAGAGCACAGTGGACTGAGCACGTGCTTTGCGTGCCAGAGACCCATTTGAGCCCCAGTACCACATGGTTACCCCTGACCCCCATCCTCAGAATAGAGCCAGAATTACCCCTGAGCACTGCTCGGTACGGCTCCAAACCTCAAAACCAAACAGAAAACTGGCATGAATGTGTATGGGACTGAGTAAAGCAAAAAGAGCTACTAAGAGCACTCAGACAATTGGAGTCACCTTTCATTGCACGAGAACCACAAGATTACTGTTTTCTCACTTGGAGAGGTACATCTTGTGTTTGCTTACTTTTTTGTTTACTCACAGACTAAATATTTGATATTTTCCGAAGAGATCCTTAATGCGGCTGGAGAGATAGTACACAGTAGTAGGGCTAATCTGACACCACATACTGTCCTTTGAGCGCCACCAGGAGTGATCTCTGAGAATTGCGGGATGTGGACCCCAAACAAAAAACAATAATTAAAAAATTAAAGGACTAATTTTAAAAAAGTTTTAATAAAAAGGAAAATGCTAAGCCACAAAGGATAAAACAAAATGAACGAACAACTGAAACCTAAATGTAAAAGATTGCACTTGAGCCCTCTCACTGTCGATGAAAATTCACGTGGGTCAGGGATGTAGGTCAGTGTAGAGCATTTGCCTTACCCGTGAGAGACCCCGAGTTTGAGCCCAGAGATTAAAAAAAAAATCTTTGCTCAAAGTGTATCAGAGGCCTAAATGTAAGGAAAATTTTGTGATTTTTTTTTTTTTTTATTATGGGAGCAGGACACACCCTGTACTTCCAGATAGAAACATCTTTTTTAAGTCTGATCATTTTTTTGTAAGAGTGGTACATAAACAGGCCTGCAGGAAGAAGAACAGTAAATACTATAATTGTTTAAGGACCCCAAGGACAGAGTATAGAAAGAATAGAGTTTAGGTTTCAGTTTGTAAGATAAAAAGATTTAGTAAGGGGCCAGAGATGATAGCACAGCAGATCAGGCATTTGCCTTGCATATGGTTGACCTGGGTTTGATCGTGGCCTCCCATATGGTCCCCTGAGCACCACCAGGGGTAACCCCTGAGCATCTGTGGGTGTGCCCCCGTCTTCCCCCAAGTTAGTAAATCTGCAGCAGCTAGGGCTGCCCAGTACCTTTTTTTCCCCCTGTACACTTACCACTTTTTGTTTTTACAACCTTGGGATCATAGTGTGTGTGCTGCTTTATGATCTATTTTTTCTATTAAAACAGTTATTATTTTTATTTACAAACACTCCCCCCAAGCCTCCATGGTGATAGGGATTCAAATCCAGGACCTCACATATGAAGGACAAATGCGCTAACTACGAACCACATCTCAGACCCAAACATTCTTTTTAAATATGATTTTTGGGGCCATCAAGATCATGGAGGAGATAGCACACTTACCTTGGGTGTGTTGGTAGCGGTCCAGCCCTTGTTCAAATCCCCAGCATCACATGTGATCCCTTGGGCAGAGAGCCAGGAATAGCTCTTTGAGCTATTCTTTGAGCATTGCTGGGTGTGACTTAAAAAAAAAAGTGCTAATAAAGAGAATCTTGTTTTAGGGCCAGAGAAATAGTATAGGGGTTCAGGTTCTCCTTGATTGTGGTCGACCTGGGTTCAATCCCTGGTACTAAACGAAAGTGGTGGGTGCAGCCTCCCTTCCTACCCAGCATAGAGCCAAGGATAGTCCCTGAGCATTTCCAGGCTTGTCCCCAACCCTCAAAGAACTAAAATGTGGTTTTTATTAAGTAATTAATAAATCACTTAATAAAAAGTACATTTCCTGTGATTAATTTACCAGCTCCGAGTTGATTGTAAGTAATTTGTGCAATTACAAATGAAAATTACAGATCTTCGTCCTCATTTCTGATTTTCTTTGTGTTGTTTAGGGGCCTCACCCAGCAGTCCTCGGGATTTACTCCTGGCTCTGCACTCAGGGATCACTCCTGGTGGGGTCCAGGGGACCATATGGGTGCCAGGGGTCACACCCGGGCCGGCCGCATGCATGGCAAGTATTCCTCCAGCTTGGGAAGTAGAATTTTTAGGCCAAGGAATATGTACAACTTTAAGATTTTTTGGTATTGACAAAGAGTTCCCTCAGAGTTTTTCAGTTTTTTAATGAAAATTTAGTGGCTGGCTGTTATCTCGTGGTTCGTTTATTGACAACTAATTTAAAATTAATTGAAGATAACATTAGTAAAACTGGATAATTAGATACATATTTTTCTTTTCTTTCTTTTTTTTTTTTTGTTTTTGCTGTTGCTTTCTGGGCTCTTCACCACACGTCCAATAATAACAACCTGCTTTGGTGCTGCACTTTACAGAACGTCCATCTCAGCCCAGCCGAGCCGAACAGAGCAGAGATTATCAGGAGATTAGGAGCGCAGCTGCGCCCCGAGAGGAACCCTCAGGCAAGTCGTGAGCCAACTCTGGCAGATGCGCACGGCTGCCAGCTGGCGTCCCGGAGGGGTGGGAGCCGCTCTGCCCCCAGAGAACAGCCTTTCTGGTCTGGGACATCACCCCCATATCTGCGGGGGGACGTTCCCAAGCCCCCAGTGGGTGCCCGAAACCCTGCATGGGACTGGACGCCCTGAGAAGGCTTTGCCCTCTCAGACCAAGTCCGCGCTGTGATCTCCGTTCTGGGATGAAGCGCGACTCACAGGCTGGTGTGGTAGGAGAGTGGCGGGACCAACCACAAAACGGTTCTCACGGCCACAGTAATGGGGCTACAGGAGAGTGGCTCTGTCAGCATTTCATCGGGTGGGATGTTTCCTTCTTCGTTTTTCTCAGGCCATTGGCCGCGGTACCCACTCATTGCTCATGGGATCGGGGGTCGTGATGGGAACTGAGACACACGGATCATGGCTGGGGCTGTTGGGGCAGCCGCGTAGTCTCACGCTCACGGGGCTCTCACCTCCTGCTGTGGTGCTCGCACTTCTTTCAGCGAGGGGCCTGCCAGACGGTGTCCCCCTTTTTAGGGTGTTTGTGCATACCTGGCTGCAGTGTGACCGGAAATGGCTTACAGGGACGTCAGCCCGAAGTCTCCAGACTCTTAAGAGCAAAGCCTGCGATTGGGACTCGCGACTCAAGGGCAGCTCAGGGCCCAAGACTCATCTTCAGCGATTCTCCTGCTCTCTCTCTCTCTCTCTCTCATGACTGTTCTTTTCTGACCTTTTTGTGAAATTGCTGAGCTCTTTTTCTTTTTTTTCTCCTTTTCTCTTAAATTAGCATCAGAGGGTGAAAATGAGAAAAGCAAAGATGAAGTGAAGAAAAAGAAAGCTGCTGGGCCAGCCAAAGTAAGTACTTCCTCATGGTTGGTAATCTTCCCTTCTTTGGGAGAAAAATGGATCCCCCATTGTAAACCACCACCCGGAGAGTGACTGAGGAGGTCTGAGTGAGCTGCGCTCCTGAGCGCCTTCTCCAACCCATGTATAAGTTTACCCTGATTTTATTTTATTATTTTTGTGCCCCTCCAGACAGAGCCCAGGGCTCTGTCTCCTGACTACTCTCAGGGATCTCTCCGCTGGGGCTCAAACCCTGGTTGTCCACTGCAAGACAACCCCCCTGCCTGCTGTCCTAGCTCGCTGGCCCTCTTTCCTTTTCTTTCTCAGTTCTTTGTTTTGTTTCGGGGCTGTTCCCGGCTTAGTACTAGGGGGTTGCTCACAGCATTGCTGTGGGGACCATGTGTGGCAGGAGCTCAGACCTGGCTCTGAGCCTTGCGCTGTCTCTCCTGCCTTTGCTTCTGCATTTTATCTTTTGCATTCTTTAATCTCTGTCTAGAATTCCCTGTGACTGCTCCACCATCTCGTTGAGAATCTGTCCTCATCCTAGTTCCAGCACCCAGTCAGCGGAAACCCCTGCTGGTACCTGACTTACTAACATGTTGTTGCTCAGAGCAGCGGTTTTCAGCTGCCAGTCCGCAGACCAGCATCACCTGTAGGTATAGAAAGGTGGAAATCCAGGGTGCTGTGAACCGTACAAAGACAGGTGAAATACATTGCCTTGTTTGCTTCATTTTGTTACACAGAAGGCAAAATGCAATGTACTGCATTCTACAGCTTGATTTTTTTTTTTTGGCCTGTTATGGAAATAACTGGATTGGTGCTTTAGAGCTTCCTGCTCTGTGGACATAACTGTTGAGCCCATTCTTTGTAGGTGGTCACCTGGGTTGTTCGTAGTCTTCTGTTGCAGTGGGACAGTAATGAATGGCCATGTGCAATCATCATTGTGAGAGGGGACAGTAAACCCCAGAATTGGGGTTGCCAGGTTGTATTGGGGTCCCCCAGCCCACCCCCTGACCCAAAGACTCGCGAGCATGCAGTCTGTTTTTCAAAGTACCACTTCACTGTGGAGGGAAGTCTGGGAAGAACAGTCACAAACTCCCAAGGTCCTTTCCAGGGGAGTCATATGAGGCGTGCTTAGTTCCCCCAGCATCGCTTGTGACAGTTTGTAAAATGTTGCTCACCGGGGAACTTATCAGTGACTCAGTGCCAGGCTCCTTACTGGGGACTGAACACTGGGCACCGTCTGTTTGGCACTGACCCACTTTCCATTCTCCCAGGGGACAACAGGTACTCGACACAACCCGCATTGTTTCTCGGCTCCGTGTGCCACTCTTCCCAGTTCGGGTAGTTCTGGGAACCCTCCCAAAATCCAAATTCCCACATATAGGCCCGGGGCCAACCTCGCAGACAAACCTTTCAAAGGATTACAGCCAGACTCACCGTGTTGACTCTGCACAGAGATCAAAGGCAGATTTCTCTTGGTGGAGGCTGTGTATTTAGGACTCAGGCTTGTGTTAATTGCCTCTTTTATAAAAACATCACATGATTCTCACTGCTGAAAATCAACTTGCTGAGGCTTTGAGGAGGGGAATAAGATTCAGAGAGAATGCTCCTGACGTAGGCTACTTTTGTTAAGATTTCTACTGCAGGGGCTGGAGAGTTAGTACAGCTGGTAGGGCACTTGCCTTGCATGTGACCAACCCCACTTTGACCCCCTACTTCACACAGGGCCCTCTGAGCACCGCCAGGAGTGATTCCTGAGTGCAGAGCCCCAAGTATCCCATGAGTATCACCAGGTGTGGCCCAGAAACAAAACAACAAACAAAAGTACTGTTGAAACTTGGGGTCTGGAGTGTCGGCACAGTGGGTGGGGTACAGAGCCAGGGCCGGGGTAAGCCCAAAACATGGCTGGTGGTGGCCTAAAAACAAAACTAAAAAACAAGACAAGATTCCTCCTGGAACTGTTCCCCTGCAAATTACTGTTTACTGACAGGCCTGGGTGTAGGACTTGTTGGCCAAGACTCTTTTGAGTAAATGACCCTTTTCTGTGTTTTGCAGCTTCCACCAGTACTTTCCTCCAAATACCCAGAAGACGACCCGGATTACTGTGTGTGGGTCCCACCTGAAGGTAGGTTGTTCTCGCCATTCTTTGCCTTTAAGATGCATTGATTGATCTGGGGACAGAAGAGACAGAGGACAGTGCGGGGGCAAAAGCTCTTGCTTTGCATGTGGCTGACCCTAGTTCCACTCCTGGCACTTCATACGGATTCACAAGTACCACCAGCAGGTACCCTAAACGCTGCTGGGTGTGGCCCTCAAACAAAAACAAACCGAAAAATGATGTATTTATGCTTATGAATGGGTAAAACATAGGTAACACTTAAAAAAATACTTATTTAAGGAGAAGGTCACTAGTATATGTTGAAGTCTCAATTTGGAGGAACAGATAGGTTGAAATATCTAGAGACATTTCAACTAGATCTAAATAAGTCGAATAACTGTTCTAAAAAAATTATAAACCAGTCACTATCACTGTCCTCCCATTGTTCATCGATTTGCTCGAGTGGGCCCAGTAACATTGTGAGACTTGTTGTTACTGTTTTTGGCATATCGAATACATCACAGGTAGCTTGCCAGGCTTCGCTGGATGGGCGAGATACTCTTGGTAGCTTGCCAGACTCTCCGAGATGGGCAGAGAAATCAAACCTGGGTTGCCTGGGTTGGCCGCATGCAAGGCAAATGCCCTACCTGCTGTGCTATCGCTCCAGCCCTAGGTAGAGATTTGATGGGACTAATAAATTGGTTTTTAAGTGTGAATGTTTTTTGGAAAATGGCCTTATTTTTTGAGAGAGAGAGATATATATATGTGTGTATATATATATATTCACAGATGGATCATTGGGGTCTGTCTTAATATTTTGGGTCTGTGATAATCCAGTGGTAGAGAATGAGGGAAGATAGGGAAAGCATGGTGAAAAAATGGATTTTCCATGATTGATCATTCAATTTTTAACATGTATTTTACCTTTCTTATTTTTTTGCCGAATGCGTTTTGACTGTTTCTTTTCCTCCTTGCCTTCTCTTTGTTGCTGTTGTTGGCACGTTGACTTGCGGTGCTCATGGGCAGTCGGCGGTGCCCACTGGGGCTGCTGGGGGCCTCGTGAGTGCCTGAGGGCCTGGACTGCTGAGCGCAGAGCTCACACTTCTCCTGGATCGTGGTGTGCTTGCCGCGGTCAAACCTTTAGTTGTGCTCGCACACACCTGGCAGTTGTGGCCTGGAGTCACTTGTGATGCCAGAGATCAGAGGGGGAAAAGTTGCCAGGATCGTGCTGGGCACATGTGACAGCACCAAAGATCAGATCTACACACATGACCTCACGCTTGCAAGGCGATCCTGTCGCCCGGATCCATCTCCAACAGACTTGCAACAGATTAAACAGAGATTTTTGCTATTAATACTTTCTCATAGAGGCCAGGCCTGCAGGTGCTCGGGCCTGTGTGGCATCCTCCTCAGTACTGAACCCCGGACCCGTGGCGGGGAAGCCTGGGCCGCGGCCCTTTATCCCCGCAGTCTCCCCACAGGTTCTTCACAGTCTCCTGGAAAAAGCTGCTGGCCCCACCTCAGCCACCAGGTCCACACGTGTTTCCAAAGGACAACCAAGTCCCACTTTCCCATGATTCTTACTTATCGTGTAACAGGGCTGGAGAGATCGCAGCGTGCATCAGGCACTGGCCTTGCTCTGGGCTATCCCGAGATCTTCTTCAGAACCACGTCTGGTCCTCAGCACCGCCAGTAGTGCCCCCTGAGCACTGCTGGGGGTGTGGCCGAGAAGAATTTTAAAATATTATACAAGCTAATGATATTTTTTATATATATAAAAATATATAATAATGCTTAAATGGCTGTGTATTATTTGGAGAGCATGCCAGCTTAATCTCATTCATGCTCCCTTACATGGCAGGATATCAGATGTTTATTTCTCTATATGCTTTTCACAGATTCCATTTTCTATTAACTACTTTTCTAATAGTCTGCTATTAAAATAGATTTAGTTTCTAGAAATGTTTTCTTTTTCTGCTGATAAAATTTAGGGTAGAAGTGAAGAGGCTGAGAGATAAGACGGGAGGTTAGGCACTTGCTTTGCTTGTGGCAACCCCAGTTCAAATCCTGATCAAATACTGCCAAGTGTGTCCAAAAACTCAAACATCCCTCCCTCCCGTGACTCCTGACACCAAGAAGTGAAAAGGGGATCATATTTCAAAACCATAAAAATAGGGGGCTGGAGCAATAGCACAGCGGGTAGGGCATTTGCCTTGCACACGGCCGACCCAGGTTCAATTCCCAGCATCCCATATGATCCCCTGAGCACCGCCAGAAGTAATGCCTGAGTCCATGAGCCAGGAGTAAACCCTGTGCATAGCTGGGTGTGACCCAAAAAGCAAAAAAAAAAAAAAAAAAAACCCATAAAAATATTGGGACAGGAGAGACGTAGTACAGCAGGTAGGATGCTTGCCTGGCACGTGGCCAAACCAGGTTTAGTCCCCGCCCCTCTGGTCCCCTGAGCCTGCCAGGAGTGATCCCTGAGTGCAGAGCCAGGAGTGAGCCCTGAGCACCTCTGAGTGTGGGAGAGTGGGCCCCAAACAAACAAAGTATCACCCATAGGAGAATGGCCTCGGATTGCAGATGCTGCTTCCCTTCTGACTTCAAAAAATTAATGTCTTTCTTTTTTTATGTTCTGTTCCAGGCCAGAGTGGCGATGGCAGGACCCATCTTAATGACAAGTACGGCTATTGACTGCTGCAGAACCCCAAAGGAAGATTTTTGTGGACCATGTGACATGGAGCATCTGGGATACAGTTTTTAATGTTCAGAGACCAGTTCATTGTGGAATCTGGCCACTGGCCTTTTCTTCCATGCTCCTGGCCAGTTCCATTAACTGACCTGCCTGAGTCTCCTGATCTCTGTACTTATATTTAACAGTGTTTGTGTATGTATGTAAAAACGACTTGTGTATTTTGAGAATGAGTAAAGTGAGGGACATGACCCTGATCCAGTGAGCAGATGGCCTGTGTGTTCTCGCAGGTCTCAGCCTCTTCCAGAAGCTTCTGTGCTATGGGGTGCTTCTGACCACTATGACTCTCTGATACTGCCGTAGAGGTGACCCTGAGTGTCCCTGTCATTCTTGAAACCAGAAAGAGACTCAGTGTGGGGGTTTCTGCTTGCCCTCCTGCTAATCCTCTCAGTGGGTTTGAGAATAGACCCTGACTTAGCAGCGCGTGGTGTAGGTAGGGCGGGCTCTGAGAAGCTTCGTTCCTCTGGTGCCCTGGGAAGTCTGGCCTGCCAATTCCCGTTTCTTCTCGGAATCCAACTGGGCTGCCAGGAGAAACCCTTTGAGACTTTCTGTTGGCCAAGTGAGGAGCTGAAGAAGTGACAGGAATTTGGGGCAGCTTGGTGACAGGCTTAGATGAAAGCAGTGGGCTAGGTCTGAGCCTGACCCGAGGTCTTCACAGGTGGAACGTGGGTCCCACAGAATTGTCTGTGCGGGTCCAGCACAGGTGTGCTGCATCCTCTCCCCACCTCCTCACTCCACCCTCCGGCGCTCCCACGGGGCAGTTTCCTCGGTGTTCTGGGAGGTAGCATGCCCCGAGTCCGAAAATCCTAGACCCGCAACCCTAGAGAGCAACTTGGGCGGCTGGAGCAAAATGGCACAGCAGGTAGGGCGTTTGCCTTGCATGTGGCGGACCCGGGTTCAATTCCCAGCATCCCATATGGTCCCCCGAGCACCGCCAGGAGTGATTCCTGAGTGCAGAGCCAGGAGTAACCCCTGAGCATTGCCGGGTGTGACCCAAAAAGCAAAAAAAAAAAAAAAGCAACTTGGCCTGCGTCTGCCAGGGTGAAATAACAAATGTGTGACCTGAAGAGCCAGCAGCAGTGATGCAGACCTGACTGGAAGGGCCGCAAGCGCCTCCAGGTAGCTCCTTTACCAAGCAGGCGCATGGCACGGGAGGTCAGGCAATTGACTTGCGTGTGGCTGGTCCTGTTTGAATCCCTGGCACTGCGTGTCCCCTGAGCATAACCGGGGATCACTCCTGAGCACCTCCCCGGTGTGCCCTCTGCACCCCAAGGAAAAAGCCTTCAATGCCCTGAACCCCAATTGCAGGTGCCAGCGGTTACTCCCATCTCAAAGGGGATCCAGGTCCCGGCACGCGCCCGGCTCCTCGCCCGAGAGGGAGGCCAGTTAAGATGAGCAAATCCCAGCCACAGCTGAACACTCTACTCACCGCCAAGGTTTGTATCCTGGCGGCTGGCTCCCACCTCAGCTGAATTTTATCAGGATTCCTCAGTGATTTTCAGCAGAGCCCACGGGAAGAATGTTCTAGAGGAGGCTGGCCAGACAGCTCACACACACCTCCCATCCGTGCCGTCTCCCATAGCTCCTCGGCAGTGCTCTGTGTGTGCTGAGCAGACACCTAAGTGTGGCTTTGTTCCACTAAACACCCAGGAAAAAGTCACCACACGGAGCAGGCGTGGCCAACAGGCTCTCACCGACCCTCTCCCGGCACCAGGCTGTTTCACCTGCTTGAGATGTGCCTTACAACATCCTTAAAAGTAATGTATGTTCATGGATACTTGGCTTTGGGTTTTGTTTTTGTGTTTGATTATTTTTTGGACGTGCAGTGCCTCACAATGCAAGGCCAGTCTACCAGGGAACCACGTTTTGGCCCCAGCTCAAAGGTTTGAAAAGTTTCTCTTCAAAAGGCTACAAACTCTCGGAGGAATAATACAGTAGCTAGGGTGTTTGCCTTGCACACAGCCCGGTCAGATTCCTTACCTGGCATCCCCTGTGGTTCCCCAAGCAGTGCCAGGAGTAGTTGCTGAGCATTGCCAGGTGTGGCCCAAGGACTTGAAAAAAAAATTCCTCATGGGCCAGAGCAGCAGTAGAGCAAGTAGAGCTTTTGCCTTGCACGGGCTGACCTGTGTTCAAACCTGGCACCCATATAGTCCCTGAGCATTGCCAGGAGTGATTCCTGAAGAAAAAAATGGGCTACAAACTCTCCTGAACACCGTGGGGGTGCAGTTTTATGATACCAGAAGTCAAGGTCAACCAGCACCTTTCCGGAGAACCAAAGGTAAGGTTTTGTCATTACAACAAGCGAAGTGTCCTGTTCCGGCAGGAGCACAGCAGATGACCGTAGTTGCCTGTGGCTCTCCTGGGCTTCCGGCTGTGGCTCTGACCTGCCTTAGTATGTAAGAGCAGGCGACGCTAGTGACGGGAAATGAGATTTGGTTTGCTCTCCCGGTGCTGCTCAAGAGTAAAGTGGACTCCAGAGAGAGTCCGGGACTCCCACATGCTAAGTCTGTGCTTCCTCTCCTGGCCCAGATTTGACTGTTTTCAATGACCTCCCGCCCTCAGCCCCCCACAATACAGAGGATGGCGGAGGCTGAGGGTGGCTGTAGGAGTCCTAGTGAGAGACTTCGGTCGCTTGGACTAAGTAGAGATGAAGATGCAGAGAGGTGAATGGGTCTCGGCTCTGTTTCAAGCATTCGAGTGGCTGAGACTGAGTGACGTTTTTGTCTGAGTGAAGAGGACGGAAGGGAGGGAGGCGGGAGGTCTCTGCTGACTGCGCCATCTGAAGGGGGGATGTCACTCAGCCGAGGGGACACTGGAGAAAACGGTGGAGGAGGCTGAAAGTTCTGTGTCTGCAGCATCTAAGTCGAGATGTCCAGATGCAGCTGGGCCTAGAGTACTGGGGACCAGCCTGGCTGAAGATCCGGGGGACAGTGGACACCTTGCCCCAGTTATGTTTGGGGAAGCAGAGGTTTACTGGGGAGGAAGGGAAACAAAGGCCATGCGGCCGCATCCTGGGAGGGAAAGTGGGGTGCTGCTGGCAGGCTTCCCGGGACGAGTTCCTGGAAGTGGCAGTTCCCCATCGCCGTGGGGGCAGCCCCCGCCTTACCGCGCCGGCTTCACTGGAACTGGATGGAGTTCACTCTGGGAAACCAGGACCCAGTTCCCAGCAGACTAAAGCCGCTGACCACAGTGGAGGGATCTGCTGCCACCTCCCGGACAGGGTGTGACAAGGGCCCAGCAGCAGGATCGGCTTCCTGCAAGGGAGCCAGGGGGAAGCCGGCCAGCCCTGTGGCAAGAAAGGGCGGGATCAAAGGCCTTGGCTGGGAGGGGAAGTGGGGGCCGAGGTTCCCTTTCTGGGTTTGGGCCAAACCAGGTTGGCAGGACTGCTGGGAAATGACCTAAAACTCTTCTTAGCCTTTGGGGGGGTGGGTCATGGTGTCCCCCTACTCTGGCCTCTTTCATCCATCGGGCCTTGTGTTGATTGATCCTGAGATCCCAGGCTGTGGGCACTGCAAACCATTGCCAAGGTTCTTCTCTGGGCTTTAGGGGCCGGGCACGACCGACATCCCAGCATCATCAGGGCAGGACCGCTACTTCCATTCCCTGGGAGAATATTTCCGAAGCCTTTCTCTTCCCTTCGGGCCTGGCCTAGACAAGGCAGGTGGCAGAGGGGATCCCGCTCAGGGACTCTCCCAGTCAGCATTCAGGTCCCTCGGGCAGACTGCGTGGCCCGTGCCTTGGGGGTCTCCCTTCCTCCCTCTCCACCCCTTTGAGCCTCAGGCTCTGAAATCTCAACCTGTTCCTCACATCTAAAAGGTGAGGTCCAAATCCATGCGAGGCTGTAAAACCCTGAAGTCGCAGGCTAGTCCTGGGGTCGCAGTCATCGGGCCACCCCGCCTTGTTCTCCCTATATCTGTCCCTCCTCTCTGCCCCAGGGTGACCAGGGCAGGACTGTGGTAATGGGCTCTTTGCTCCAAACACACCTTCTTCTTTGGTTTCTCCCTGTTTCCTCCGAGCTTTGCTGTAAAGGGCCTTGAGCTTCAGTTCTCTTGTCTCTTGGGCAGAAAACAGTAATTTTGGGCTCATGGAATGATGGAAACTCAGTAGCGGAGTTGACTCTAAATCCCATGGTCATGCTGGACACACAGTCAGCACTCCCCCAGAGGGACAGGGTCACAGTGCTCTGCCACACTCCGAGCTGCGAGGATCCTGTTGGCTTTTTGGTTTGGGGGGCCACAGAAGTGGGAGAATGTGGTGGTTCCCAGCAGTGCTCAGGGACCCATATTGTAAGGTATGGCTCCAACCAACCCTGTGAGCTTAAAAGTCCACTTAAAACCTAACTTAATTGCCAGAGTGGAGAGTGAGTAGGTGCTCACTTTGCGTGTGGCTGACCCGGGTTCGATCACTGGCACCCCTTATGGTTCCCTGAACACTGCCAGGGGGAATCCCTGAGCACCAAACCGGGAGCAAACCCTGAGCACTGCTGAGTATGGCCCCAAAACACACACACACACACACACACACAAACCCACCCCAAATGGAAAGTTCAAACCACGTAACCCTCAAGATGTTTGTCTTGGCCCTGAGCACCCAGGCACCTCGGGGTGGGCCTGGTGGTCTGTACCCCAGCAGGCTTGGCCAGTGACTGAGGGACCGGGCCTCAGGACCCCCGCACTTGGGAGGCCTGGCCCAAGACTCCTACTTGGGTGTGGCCACCGTTAGGTAAAGCCCCTGCCCCCGAGGCTGTTGCCCCCTCTCTAGCTCTGAGAGCCGAGTGCGGTGAAATCCTTCCCAGGACAAGAAGGACGTGCCTTATTCTGTCCCTCACTCTCGCCTTGTGGCATCATTGCCCTAAGTGGTGGGTGTTGAGGGGCAGGTCCTTCCTGCCCTGCCCAGCCCTGGCGTGGCTTTCACAGGGTTAATGCAGACGGAGGGCCTGGATTCCTGTCCTATTTGGGACAAACCCAGGCGGAACTACCTCTTCCCGTCAAGGCGCTCTGGACTCCAGCAGCCGGCTTTAATTTGCTTTTTAAGTTCTGCTGGGCCTGGAAAATCTTGATCCTGAGGTTTGGCCCGACTTTCCCGGGCTTGTCACGCACGCCTTTCCCATGAGGCGCGCCGATGGGCGGTGGCCACCAGGGGGCAGCAAAGACCCATTTCTGTTTCAGCGCGGAGGGCGCAGGGACGGGAGGGGCTCACGGGGGTCTCACACCCCAGGCCCAAGCGCAGCAAGTCAGGGTCGCTGGGAAGGAAGGCCCAGTGTTGCTCCCCAGGTCATGCTCCGCTCGTTTCTACTTCACCCCAGCCACCTGTGCATTGTGTATTACATGCGAATCAACATTGAGGGTGGGATTTTTGTTTTGTGGTGTGTGTGTGTGTGTGTTTGTGTGTGTGTGTGTGTGTGTGTGTGTGTGTTCCCAAGTGGTGCTCAGGAGTTCCCAGGTGGCAATTCTTGTCAAGGCATGCAGGGTTCAAAATAGCAGGGCCCCATAATACAGAGATGCCTGCGGGGGGGGGGGGGGGGGCGGGGGAGGGGGCCTCCAGAAGCCATACCTGGGGGGTGCCTGTGGAGGTGGGGGGGACTCAGGCCAGGGGGGTCCTCATGCAAGAAGGCCCCTGAGCACTGTGCAAACTCCTGGCCCGTGTTATGGTTTTTCCAGAGGATCTCCCACAACCCCACTCCCGTCTTTCTTGAGCAATGACCGGCAAATGCCCTGGGGTGGAAGTAACCGTAGACTTGATGGATTACACACCCATGGGGAAGGTCTGGATCCTGGGGCCAAGGGAGACAGTGCAAAGGGTTGTAATGCCAGCCTGGCTCACGTGAGGCCCCGAGTTCAGTCGTGGGCACCACATGCCCCCTCTGCAGCCCTGCACTGGGGCGCATGGGGAATCCAACCCTGTGGGTCCCCATCATCCTCTCATCCCAGCCCCAAGGCTCTGTCTCTGCCCAGGGCCGGGGGCCTCTTTCCTCACCAGACTCAGTCTCCTTCAAGCCTGGACTGTCTAGCGAAGCACTCGTGGGCTGGAGCTGATGCAGGAGCCTGGTCAGCCTGGGCCCACGAGCTCCCCTGAGCACTGCAGGGAGCCTGCCCAGGCACTGTAAGGTGTGACTCGGGAACAAACAGAATTGATGACGAGAACTGTCTGTGCTCAGGAGAGGGAGGTCCAGCAACACAAAGGCCTGCTCGGGGCGGGTGGGGCTCAGGGCAGCAACATGCTAGGGCGTCTCCCCATCCAGCTCCTTGGCCTCTTCCTGGGGTGTCCGGCCGTGAGCTCTGCAGGAGGGGTGGTGTCCGTGGGGTCATCCCTGCATCTGCAGCTTTCTGTGAGGCCTCAGACCCCTGCAGGGGCTTGCATTCTGCATCTCTTTCTTATCCTGGATGACGCGACCATTCTGTGATTTTTTTTTCTTTTTTTAAGGTACAGCCTTTTAGTTTAAGTTTTGGTTTTGGGGCCACACCCAGTGGTAATCAGGACTTGCTCTTGGCTCTGTCTGTGCTCAGGAATCACTCCTGGCGGTGCTCGGAGAACCGTATGGGGTGCTGGGATCAAACTTAGTTGGTCGCATGCAGGGCAAGTGCCCTACCTGTGTTCCATCTCTCTGGCCCTGAGACAGGAACTCTTAAAAATGTCTATTTTGGTGGGTGGGAAGGGAGGGTTTTGGCCGCAACCAGCGGTGCTTGGGGGGATATGCCCTTCAGTGTCTGGGTGAGCCTGTGGTGCTGGGAATGGAACATCAAGACTCCCACATGCAAAACTTGTGCCCAGGGAAGGCTGCTGTCTTTCCAGTCAGTCTGAGGCGGGGTCTGGAGAGATATGACCGGCAGCACCTCTGCCCAGGGCAGCCCCGTGGTGACACGTCCTGGGCAGCGCAGGTGGATGGGACCATTCTTTCTTTTTAGGGCCATACCTGGCAATGCTCAGGGGTGATTCCTGGCTCTGTACTCAGGAATCACTTCTGGTGGTGCTCAAGGGACCATGTGGGATGTCGGGATGGCCGTGTACAAAGCAAGCACCCTACCAACTGTACTATCACTCGGACCCTCCGGTTGAACCATTCTGTGCCCAGAAACCCCCAGTGCAGGGAGCCTGGAGCTCAGGGGACGCGCACTGTGCTGCTTCATGTTAGCCATCAGCTACAAACACATCCCGAGGTGCGCTCCACTCTCCTTATGGTGTGTGGATACAAAGTCAATGTTTAAGGTGAGCTGGAGTTGTAGTGTATCAGGTAGGGTGTTTGCTTTGCATATGGCTGGCCCAGGTTTGATTCCTGGCACCCCATGTGGTGCCCCTGAGCACCACCAGGAGTGATTTCTGAGTGCAGAGCCAGGAATAATTCCTGAACACCACCGGTTGTGACCCAAAAAGCCAAAAAAAAGGGGGGGGGAGGAGCTTATTTCAGGAAAATCATTAACAAGTGGGCTTCTGGTGCTTTGCCACCAGTCAGGACTCAGAGTGCGGGTCTCGGTCTGCGGAAGGGAGAAGAGAGGCCAAAATCACTGAACACCCACCTGGGCATTCCTACAACCCCAGAGCAGGGATTCAGTTGCTAGCCTGAAACTTTTTATTTTCCTCTTGGCCACATCCGGTGGTACTCAGGGCTGCCCCCCCTGCCCGCTGAACTCTCTGGGCCCAAGGCCTGACACGTTTTCTCCTGAGAAGTGGAGACTTCATGGCTGCCTCGACTCAAAGATGAACCAACAAGAACATGGCACGTCTGGGAGCTGCGAGAATGTCGGGGACCCCTCCCTGCAGCAGGGCTGCCTGTGGGCCCCAGCCCAGGCCTCAGTTAGTTGGGACTTTACAACCAAAGCTGCTCACACCTGGGGAAGCCTGGAGATTGGGGGGTTGGGTGGGGTAGGGCAAGTCTCCGCAATGTCACTCTTGGCTGTCATGGTCACCTGGAGGCAGGGCAGGAAGGGCCAGGCCATTTGTTTGCAGAGACCTCGGGAGCCTCTGACACCCTGTTTTCCTGGCAGGAGAGGCCAGACTGCAGGTCTGAGCTCATCGTGGACTGACCAGCCCCACCCACAGCTGGCCTGCCCTGCGTCTTGGGGGCCCCCCAGGGAGCACTGGGCAGGTGGAGATGCTGGCAGCAAGGGAGAGTTCCCGAAAGCCTGTCCTGCCCCAGCTGTTCACCAGCCCAATGCTCGCTGGGGGAGCCACAAGGAGTGGGGAGACACCCACGGGAACCAGGACAGGCCCTGAGCGGCAGTAGAGGGAGCCCGGGCTGGGAGGGGGCAGCCCCCTGCCGCAGGAGAGGGAGCATGGTTGGGGTGCGTGTCTGGCCTGCACAGATCCCTGCTACCACCCAGGGTAGTGGATACTGTTAATTTCTGGGGTTTGGGGGGGGGGTGATGGGGGTCCTAGAATGCTGGGCCTGAGCACTGAGCTATGAACCTGTCACTGCTGGAGAAGGTATCGTTAGGAGTGACCCCCTTATCCTCTCACTGTTGGGGATCCCCCAGCCCTCCAGGACTGCAGAGCATTTGGAATCACCCTTTCCTACCGGAATTCCTTTAGTGATTCTTTTTTGTTTGATTTTGGGCCCCACCTGGCCATGCTCAGGGATTACTTACTCCTGGCTTTGCACTCAGGAATTACTCCGGGCAGTGCTTGGGGGACCATATAGGATGCCGGGGATCAAACCCATGTTCGCTACATGCAAGGCAAATGCCCTCCTTGCTGTAATATGGCTTATGCTCTTAGTCTTTTTTGGAGTGGTGGGGTGAGATTTTGGGTCAACCCAGTGATGTTTAAAGGCTGCTCCTGGTTCTGTGCTCCTACCCCATGCTAGCTCCTGAACTAACTCTCTCTCTCTCTGAGTCCCTTTAATCATTCTTCTCCTTTGGCAGGGGCACCCCTGGCGGTGCTCAGGGCTTAGTCCTGGCTCTGTGCTCAGGATCACTGGTGGGGACCATATGGGGTGCTAGGGATTGAACCCAGGCTGCGTGCATGTGAGGCAACATCCTACCTGCTGTAGTATCTCTCTGACCCTCTTTCGTCATCCTTAGCCCCCTCTCTACTGCCTGGACTGGCCTGTGAGTTGGATCAATGGTCTCATCCACAGAGCGAACTGCCTTTCCTCATTATTCATTTCTGAGTGTTTGGTAATTGGATGTTTATCACTGCAAATAAGCGCTCTGATCAATAATAGCTAGAGTTTGCATCTCGTCCATGGAGAGAAACCCAGCCAGGCTCTCAGCTATCCGCTTTAGCCTAGCCAAGCTTTTATTTTTTCTTTTTTGGGGGGAACACACCTTTTGATGCACAGAGGTTACTCCTAGCTCGGTGCTCAGGGGACCATATGGGATGCTGGGAATCAAACCCGGGTTGGCTGCGTATAAGGCAAACACCCTACCCGCTGTTCTATCACTCCAGGCCTTTTTTTTTTTTTAATTGTAGTTGCCTTGAGCAGTGCAGGGAATTGAACACAGAGCCTTACGGCAGCAAGACCAGGCTCTGCCACTGAGACGCATCCTCAAACGAGAAGCTGCTGGAAACCGCAGGGGTGACCGGTGCTGAGGGCAGCATCTGGGTTCTGCAGGATAAACAACCCCAGGCAAAGGCGGCCACAGGCGGCCGAGAGAGAGGAGCTGGGCCTGGCGTGCATCCCCAGGGCTGGAGGGGCGGGCTGCGGCCAGGCCTTGCTGGGGCTGCAATGAGCTGAGGAAGCAGAGATTCGATGTCTGAACACGAGCGTCTTCCCACTCAGTGGCCCTAGGGAAACGGGGGCAGGGAATCCCACTTTGATTCCCAAAGAACAGGCCAGAGCTGAGCCCCAGCGCGGGTCCGAAACCTCTCCAGCCTCCCGCACTCCACCCACAGCTCCGAGAAAACCCTTTCACTGCCTCTGTGATTTACGAAAGCTGGCTCCCACCCAGAATGTTTCAGAGGCAGAACAGAGATACCATGTGGAGTGACCTGGCAAGCATAAAGAAGGCGGCTGGGGTGGTGTCTGTCTGGACCCCTCTCTGTGCCGCCCTTGAACAAAATGCCGTGGGCGCCTGGGAGGTCCCTTCCTGCTCTGTTGTGGGGACGGGAGAGTCCCAAGTACCAGCAGGAGCACCCTTTGCCCTCTACCAGCAGGGAGCAGGTGACTCCACAGGCCAAGAGTGATCCCCGGGGGGCTGGACCAATAGTACAGTGGGTAGGGCATTTGTCTTGCATGCAGCTGACCGGGGTTCGATTCCCAGCATCCCATATGGTCCTCTGAGTACCGCCAGGAGTAATTCCTGAGTGCAGAGCCAGGAGTAACCCCTGTGCATCCATCGCCAGGTGTGACCCCCCCCCAAAAAAAGAGTAAACCCCCAAGCCAAGTTCAGGGACCCTCCCTGCTTACCTCACTTCCACCCAGGCGGGTGCTGGGCCCCTCCCTGGAGACATCAGGCAGCAGAGGTGCTGCGTGGAGGGACCATGTTCCGTCATCCAGACCCTCCTTCCCTCCTCAGTCTCAACTCACCCAACCCCATCTTCCTTCCCCCTCACCCATGGATCTTTTGCCTGCTTTTTGTTTTGTCTTGTTTTTTGGGGGGTCACACCCCACGGTGCTCAGGGCTCACTCCTGGTGTGTTGAGGCTACCATCTGGGTGCCAGGCAGGTGCCTGCCAGCTGTACTATCAACCCGGCCCGCTCAGCACAGCTTGCAGTGACATGTCTGCCTTTTCCTTTGGTCATTTGGTTTCCTTCCTTTTGACTAGGATGACATTGAAGGCAAAAAATTTCCCTCTTTTCCCCCAAATAAGCAGGGACAAAAAGACCCGGTCATTATTTTGACTAAATTAGCAGCAGTTTGTGGCATGGGAAGGGCGCTGTGTGGGGTGGAGAGAGCACCACAGGCCGAGCCCTGCCAGGGGAACTGCCCCAAGCAAGCAACCCAAAGGAGAACCCGGAACCAAACATACCGCTCCGGAATGAGACTACTTGAGAACATGCGAATGATGCGTCCGCATAACTGAATAATGTTTGGCTGAAGCAGAGGTTTGACCTTAATGAGTTCCCACGACAACCCTGAAGGGGAGGAATCAGCCTCGGGGTTGCGTGGAGAGCCAGGAATCCTGCATGTGAAGCGCTGTGGAAGGTGCCCCTGGCTCGGACCCTCCCTCAGGCCCTTCCACATCTCCTCGCTCTCCTGGCTCAGACCAACCTGCCTCCGACTCCAGTTTCCTCTTTCCCTTAGGCAGTACCAGGCTTGCTAAGTTGCACTTTTTCACTCAAGTTCGCCAGATGTTGGCATTTACTACATTTCTCTTTCCCGTTTTCTGTTTTTCACCTGTTCACATTTACTTTTTTCTTTTGGACTATTTTAGAGTGAGTTGCAGATATCTTCACCCTTAAATCCCTCAAGATAGATTTCTCAAGAACTTTATTTTTTGTGGGAGTTGGGGGTGGGGTTGGGGCAGAGCAATAGTACAGTGGGGAGGGCTTTTGCCTTCCATGTGGCTGATCTGGGTTTGATCCCCGGCATCCCATATGGTCCCCAGGAGTAATTCCTGAATCTTTTTTTGTTTGTTTGTTTGTTTGTTTTCTTTTTGGGTCACACCCGGCAATGCCCAGGGGTTACTCCTGGCTCTGAACTCAGGAATCACCCCTGGCGGTGCTCAGGGGACCATATGGGATGCTGGGAATCGAACCCGGGTTGGCTGCGTGCAAGGCAAACGCCCTACCCTCTGTACTATCAATCCAGCCCTCTCCTTTTCTTTCTTTTTTTTTTTTGTGAGTGCAGAGTCTGGAGTCACCCCTGAGCACCACTGGGAGTTGCCCAGAAAACAAACAAAAAAAGAACTTTCTTCGAGTGGCAGTGCTCAGAGGCCATACCGGCAGTGTGGGGATTCGAACCATTGCCACGGCCACACACAAGGCAAATAAATGCTTTAACCTTTGTACTCTCTCTCCAGCCCTACGAACATTCTATGCTTGCTCGTTTGGGGGCCACCCCCTGCGCTGTTCAGGGGCTCTGGCATACAAGGCAGGCACTCTCCCTCTCCCCCTGACCCTCTGATGGGTCCTGACGGGACCAGTGATGGCCTAACAGCTGGTGAGCTGCAGGTCTGGCTTTGGGTTTGAGGCAGGTGTCTCTGACCAGGATGCGAGGATGGGCTGGAAGGAAGAGGAAGAGGAAGAGGATGCAGACTCTGTGCTCGGGCTTCTGTGATGTCTGTGTGGAGAGTGGCTGGCGTTGCCTGCCCACACTTGGAGAACCATGCCGGATCTTCCTTTGCTGGGGGCACCCCCAGTTGTGCCGGGGTACCCTGCAGTGCTGGGCGTGAACTGGGCCTCCCTGGCCAGCGTGCTAGCCTGCTGCGCCCTCTCCAGCCCTTGGCTCTCAGACGAGAAAAGCTGTTACTTCCGGCCGGAATAATAATTTCCACTGACGAAACGCTGCCTGCCTGCCAGGACCCGCGGGAACCCTGCGCAGACATGATTTCACTCATGCTCGGACCTTCACAGATGAGGAAACGAGACTTGGGAAGGTCAGAAGCCGCACAGCTGCAAGGGTCTGGATTCCAGCTGTGGCCAGCTGAGAGGGAGCACGGCCAGGGCTGGGGCCCACCAGTGCCTAGTTTTTAGTGGGAAGGTGCTGCTCTCAGCACAGGTGGGAAACGGAGGCCAAGGGGACTGGAGAGCTCAGTGGGTAGGAGACTTGTCTTCTGTCTTGCTGACCTCAGTTTGTTCCCCAGCACTGGCATCCCCTCTGGTCCTCCGGGGAGCACCAGAAGAGACCCCTGAGTGCAGAGACAGGAGTCAACCTTGAGCATCGCTGGTATGGCCTGACCCCCTCACCCCACCCCAAAAATGAGGCCCAAGCCCTGCAAAGAGGCCAGGAAAGCCCCAGTGCAGGCCACCAGTCAAGTCACAGTGAGCACCCTGACCCCAAACAAGCAGATCTGCCGATGTGCTCTGCGGTCCTGTGACATGGCGTCCCCAGACTCCTCAGATCTCCTGGCTGTGCTCGGAGAGGCGGGAAGCTGAAACCCAGCATTGCACAGTCTCCCGACAATGAGAGGAGGATTTTTCGGCTAACCCTGGAGAATTCCCATTAACCAGCACTATCGCACGGTTTAGTTCTTTGAGCTGCAGTCTTGCAGTGTAGCGTGTATTTATGGCCTCCCGTTACCCAGGCCAGCCAAGGAGCAGGATTTTCCCACCGCTGTGGACAAACCACACGATCACGGATGAACCAAGCTGAAAAGGCTCCGGGGATCTGTTAAGAGAAGGCGTCATTCACTCTTTACAATAGCCAGAATCTGGAAAAAACCTTAGTGCCCGAGAACAGATGACTGGTTAAAGAAACTTTGGTACATCTATACAATGGAGTACTATGTAGCTGTTGGAAAAGATGAAGTCATGAAATTTACATACAAGTGGCTCTACATGGAAAGTATCGTGCTAAGTGAAATGAGTCAGAAAGAGCGAGATAGACACAGAAAGATCGCATTCATCTGGGGACCATAAAGTAACAAAATAGGAGACTAACACCCAAGAAAGGCCGAGATTAGTACCAGGAATTTTGCTCCATGATTTGGAGGCCAGCCACACATGCTAGGGGAAAAGGCAGCTCAGATAGAGAAGGGAGCACCAAATAAAGGCTGCTGGGAGGATCCTCCCAGGATGGGAGAAGCATGCTGAAAGTAGACTATAGACCGAACATGATTGCCACTCAATGCCTTTTTTGCAAACCACAACACCCAAAAGGAGAGAGAGAACAAAAGGGAATGCCCTGCCACAGAGGCAGTGTGGGATGGGGGAATGGGGGGTGAGAGGGATACTGGGACCCATGGTGGTGGAAAATGGGCACTGGTGGAGGGATGGGTATCTGATCATTGTGTAACTGAAACCCAAGCACAAAAATTTGTAAGTCTACGACTGTACCTCACTAATAAAAATTTTTTAAAAAAGAGAGAGAAGGCTTCATTGTACACAAGGATACAGGGCCCAGAGAGGCAGGAAACGGACCAAGGATGCACAGCTCAGGACTGACATGTGTCACTCAAAGTTTCCAGCCCTGGGAGAGGACACCCAAGAATGATTACAAAGCAGAACACAGAGTTCCCTCTGGATTCAGGGAGCTCACAGGCGTGTTCTGATTGGCCTGCATGGTTCTGACAGTCGGGAAGGTTCCAGTAAAGACTCAACTTGATTGTGTCTTTTGTAAAACTGGAAAACCAGGCCCAGTGGCCATGCAGGTGGCTGAGTAGCCTATGGCCTGAAGCTAGCCTTGGGTGGGATGGACACCCAGGCTGACCAGTCTTCCTATTTCCAGACCTCCTGCCCCCACCTCCCTCAGCCATTGGAGTGAAATTCTCTGTTTTCTGATGAAGGATCACAGTCACAATCACAACCATCCTGTTATTCGTCGATTGCCTCGAGCAGGCCCCAGTGACGTCTCTTTGTCCTAGCCCTGAGATTTTTTTTTTTAAGTGCCATATTCAAGGCTCTTTCAGAGTTAGGAGAATGAGACCCTTCATTGTTACTGGAATTTGGCATATTGGGTACGCCACGGGGAGTTTGCCAGACTCTGCCGTGTGATGAAGGATACACCTGGGTTAATAAAGAAGATAGGGGACTGGAGCAATAGCACAGTGGGTAGGGCACGCGGCCAACCCGGGTTCAATTCCCAGCATCCCATATGGTCCCCTGAGCACCGCCAGGAGTAATTCCTGAGCACAGAGCCAAGAGTAACCCCTGTGCATCGCCGGGTGTGACCCAAAAAAGCAAAAAAAAATAAAAACAATTTAAAAATAATAAAGACAGTTAAGGTCACCTTTGAACCTGATGGAAAGATAGTGACAAGGACGAATCAGAGACTGTGTTCACAAGGGGCCTTGGCTAGAGCTGCTGCTGGCCCTACACAGCCTCAGACCAGGGGCTGAGAAATGGTTCTAGCAGCTTCCAGCTGAGGAGAAAACATGAAAAGCCAAAACAGGTAGGGAGGTTAGAAGCGCTGGTGGCGAGTGGCGTTCCGGCTTGGATGGCAGCAATCACGCAGCACCAGGCTCCAGCTCCGAACTACCTCCACAGTGCTAGAAATTTGTGTGTGTGTGTGTGTGTGTGTGTGTGTGTGTGTGTGTGTGTGTTTAATCGAAACAGCTGCCGCCATGCCTCCGGCCAGACTGTCCAGTTAAATATTCTGGATTTTCTGGTGCACGCAACTGCAGCTCTGCAATGCGACATCCTAGTAGGAGCACACAGATTGGACGGGAACTAACTAGAAGCCAATTGGGCTGGACTAGCAAACTAACACAGAAAGGTTTGCTCGCCACAGCTCAGTACCCCCAGACAAGGACCTAATGTCCCCGTGGTGAGAAACAACAAGTTTCACAAACTTTCTTTTACTGAAGTATTTTTTTTCTTTTTGGGTCACACCCGGCTATGCACAGGAGTTACTCCTGGCAGTGCTCAGGGGACCATATGGGATGCTGGGAATCGAACCCGGGTTGGTCATGTGCAAGGCAAACGCCCTACCCGCTGTGCTATCTCTCCAGCCCCATACTGAAGTATTTTTTGATCATTCCCATTAGCCATTTAGTGGTGACAAGCAATAGGAAATAAACCAGTGTGGGCCTGCTACTGGGGCGGGCTTGAGGGGGAGGGAGAAAGGAGACCAGCGGTGGCAGGGTTGGGGTTGGACTGTTGAAAGCCTGGAACAAATTATCGTGAACAACTTTGTAAACCATGTTGTTTAAAGTGGGAAGTACACACAGTGTATATAATACTAAACATAATTGCTAATCAAAGTCAATGATTTATTTATTTTTCATTTTTATTAGTGAGACACCATGAGGTACAGTTGTAGACTCACAAATTTTTGTGCTTGGGTTTCAGTTATACAATGATCAAATAGTCAATGCTTTATTTTAAAAAATCGAGGTTCTGTCTTACAATTCTGTCAGTGATGTTTCCCAGGCACTTGATTCTAACACCAAGTCCATCACAAACATAATCACGTCCCTCCCACCCCACACCTCAATTGTGTGGATCTGTTCTGCCGTTGTGTTGCCTTTGGCCCTTTGTTGCTCCCTCGCTGTGTGTCCTATTATTCTGTCTGTCCCTTTCCTTCTGACCGATGCCACCCTGCACAATATCCACCCATATTTTTGCAAATTGCTCAATTCTTAGAGCTGCATAGTATTCCGCTGTGTGTGTGTGTGTGTGTATATATATATATATATATATATATATATATATATATACCACAACTTCTTGATCTTTTCATCTATAGCTGGGCATTTGGGTTGTTTCCATGTCTTGGCTATTGTACTAAGTGCAGTGATAACATAGGGGTGCAGATATCCTTTGGAATGAACATGGGGGGCTGGTGATAGATGCCAGGAAGTGATATTGCTGGGTCCTATGAGCTCTAGTTCTACTTGTTTCAGGAGCTCTCCATATTGCTTCCCATAGAGACTAACAAAATTGTTGGGTTTTAAATGAAGGACACTGGGGCCAGATAGTAGTATAGCGGGTAGGGCATTTGCCTTGGGTGTGCCTGGCATCCCATACGGTCCCTTGAGCACTTCCAGTGGTGATCCCTGAGTTCAGAGCCAGGAGTAACCCCTGAGCATCAATGGGTATAATGGATATGGCCTTTTTTTTTTTTAACTTTTTGGGTCACACACGCCTGGGAATACCGGGTGCTGTAGGCCCGACTACGGCCATACCACCCTGAACGCGACCGATCTCCCTGGCTCTGCAATAGGAATTATTTCTGGGGCTATTTGGGGGACTATATGGGGCACCGGCAATCAAACCTGGGTCGACCACGTAGGCAAACACCCTACCCACTATACTAACCCCCAACCCCCACCCACCCCCAAATCAAAGATAAAGAATGGAAAGGGTCAGGCAGAAACACTCTGAGAAGGTGTTGCAACCACAGGCGCTAAAGACCAGGCTGGGGGTTAGGGGTGCAGGAAATGGGGTGTGAGCTCACGGGGAGGGGGGAGAGCACAGGCCAGGGGTCTGCAAAGAGGAGGAAGAATCTGAGTGCGGGTCTGGGGCAGGGAAGCCAGGAGGGAACATCGATGGGGGTCGGGAGGGAATTCATACCTAGAAACGTGGAGTGCGGGAAGCACAGGGCTGGTATTGGAACTGTCCATCGGGGCAGCTGGAATTGGGACTGGGAGTGGGTGGGAGGGCCAGTGGGGTCGCCCTCCCAAAGCACAGAGGGCAGGAGACGAGGGGCTGAAGCTGTCATGGATTCAGCTTAACGGCCACCTAGAAAGGGCCGAGGGTGCAGGAACACGGCTCAAAGGACTTGTCACCGGGGTTTGGCATGCGGCAGGCCCTGGTTTCCTCAGCACCACCCGGAGTGACCACCCCCACCCCAACCCAGCACCGAGCTGGGAATAGCCCCTGAGTACTGTTGGGTGTGGCCCATGTCCCAAATCAAAAAAGGCGCCAAGCGGAAGAGGAACCCAGTGGTAGAGAAGAAGCAGCAGAGGCTGAAGGAAAACTCATGGAAGAGAGCCTCAGGGCCACCTGAGGGAGAGAGGAGTGGGCAAGGGGAGCTTCGGGGTCCATATGCCCCCCTAGACACCCCCCTATAGCCCTGGAGGCAACCCCCAGTACTGCTGTGTGTGGTCCTACTAAGGAGCCCAGAGGGAGACCCCCTGGGCGTCACAACCCATCCTGCAAGGCATAGTCTGACCTGTCCCTCGTCAGGGGGAAATCCAGGGAGAACAGCAATGCTCTTAAAAACACTCGCCCCTTGGGACTGGAGACCCCCGCAGAGGTAAGGCCACGCCAAAGGTCCCCAGCCCTGCCAGGAGTAAGTCCCGAGCACAGCCAGGTGTGGCCCCTAATCCAAACCGAACCACACCCTTGGCCCAGACCCGGTGGGCCAAGCACCCGCGTCGGGTCGGCACCACCTGGACCCCTATTACACCTCCAGCGCCTCCGGGAGCAACTCCTGAGCACCTGCGGTGTGGCCTAAGACCCCCGCCCCCAATAACAGTGCGCTGTCTTCCCCAGAGACCCCTGAGACACTCCCCCCCCCCCGCCCCCTTCCAGGTGTGGTCCCTCAAGCCGAGATCAATATTAGACAGCAGTGGCCGGGCTGCTGCGGCTCGCTCGGGGTGGGCCCGCGCGGGGCTGTCGACCCCTGGGTCCCCACCCACCCCCCAATCGACTTTTTCCCACCAAGAAGCACAGAACGACCAATGTGTCAGCAAATCACGGGAGAGGGGAGTCTGATGGGGGCCAGGTCTCAGCCAGACTCCGGGGTCCCAGCCCCCCGGGACCCCAGCCCAAGCCGGACCCTGGACGCAGCCCGGGCGCAGCGCGGGGTCCCCTCCCTCTGCGGGGTCTCGCCCCCCAGCCCTTCTGGGGCTCCTCCGCTGCGAAGAAGCCTCCGCCCGGGCATCCCTGCTCCGCCCCCGCGCGCCCGGCCGGGCAGGTCGCCGGCAGCTCCCGGGGGCGGCGGCGGATGTCACGCTTACCTCAGAGCCCGAATTAGCGCCGCACAAATCACCGCAGGAAATAACGTGCGGCCCCAAATAGAAGCCGCGGCGGCGGGAGGGGCCCCGCGTGCCCGGGAAGCTTCCTCCCGCGCGCCCCTGGGCCCCCTCCCCTCCCCGCCCGCCCCGCCGGCCCCCGCAGCCTCTTGGGGGGCGCGCCCAGGGAGGGGAAGGGCATCTGCAAGGTCAGCGCCCCCGCCGGCTGCCGCCGGGACCCCTCCGCCCTCCCACGCCGGAGCCCCCGCAGCCCAAAGATTCAGCAGGTCGGGGGACCCTTCTGGAGGGGGGCTCCGGGCCACTAGCCGCATCCACGGCGGGGACTCGCAGAGGGGCGCCCCGGATTGGGCAGCGCCGAGAGCAGGCAGCATCTGCCCCGCGAGGGGACTGGCACGTTCCCCAGCTGGCCGAGTGCCCAGCGCCAGGACATGCCCGGAGCAGGGGCTCCCTGCTGTGCCCGCAGGCCCCCGCCTCTACTGCTTATTGTCCTTGGAGTCAACTTTATTTGGGGGGCGGGGTAAAGGGGGCACACCCGGTGATGCTCAGAAATTACTCCTGGTGGTGCGCAGGGGACCATAGGGGATGCCGAGGATCGAACCTGGGTCCCTCGTGTGCAAGGCAAACAAACGCCCTACACTGTGCTACGGCTCTGCACCCGAAATCAGCCTCCGTGTCTTCTTTTGTTTGGAGTTTTGGCCGCAGGGGTCGATGATGCTGCGGGTTTGATAGTGCTCAGGGCTCGACGGTGCTCAGGGCTTGATGATGCTCAGGTTCAATGATGCCCATTGGCTCTGCCTGACTGCGCTCAGGAGCGACCCCTGGCGGCACTGCCAGACCATAGGCGGTGGCCGGGATTCAAGGGGGCCGGCAGGGTACCTGGAAAGGGGTGTTAAGCCCTGCGCTGGCTCTGGTTCTTGACTTCTCTTTCTAAAAAACAGCGATTTATTTATTTATTTTTTTACCCCTTGAAGATGAGCCTGAGGTATTTGGAATTCGCCCCGTGCTGGGAGGTGTCTTTTTCTTCAGACTCAGAGGCCCGGCCTTCCAGGACTGGAAACCAGCGTGGCCTTTTTGCCACGGTCCCATGCCCCCAGCCACTGCCCACGGAGTCCGGCTGCGGCCTGAGCGTCACTCCTCACACGGGGCTGGGTGTCTTGTGATGTCCCACACAGAATTCCCAGGGAAAACAGTCTGTCTGCCTTCCCCCGGCTTCCTTCCCTGTGGTTTGAGAGTTCTTGGAAGCGATGAGCAAGAAGAAAGGAAGGTTGGGGGGGAGGGGCGGGGGCAGGCAGAAGGGGGGTAGCTTTGCGGAAGAGCACACACCTTGCTTGTGAATGCGCTCAGCCCCACAGAAGGGTTGGGGGCTTCTTGTCGGGGAATGAAGAGAAATGTCAGGGTGAAATAATGATATGCCTATATTTTTATTTTTGGTTTTGTGACCACACCCAGCACTGCTCAGAGCTTACTCTTGGCCTGAATTCACTTCTAGTGGTGCTCAAGGAACCCTATGAGATGCCAGGTTCAAACTCGAGTTGGCCACATGCAAGGCAGGTGCCCTACCCACTGTACTATTGCTCTAGTGTCCTCAAATATACTCGGTTTAGTACTTAATGCATCTTTACCAAGATCCTTGAGGTCATGTGAGGCATAGGTGTGGGTTCTGAGACACTGGGCCACCATAATCACAAATGCCAAGGGCTGCTGCTTCCAGAAAGACCCCCTCCCCAGCCACTCTGATTTGGAAATATCTTTATCCTTTGCTTAACTATAAAGGTAATACAAGGACCAGGGAGGTGGCTTACCAGAGTGTCGCCCTGATGGGTTCCGTCCCAAGTGCCAAGAACAACAAAACAAAATTTTTTTTTGACTTTTTGGGTCACATTTGGTGGTGCTCAGGGGTTACTCCTGGCTCTGTACTCAGGTATCATTCCTGGCAGTGCTCAGGGGACCATATGGGATGCCCAGGATCGAACCCAGGTAGGCCGTGTGCAAGGCAAATGCCCTCCCCACCGTACAATTGCTCTGGCCCCTATTTGAACTTTTCTGAGGCTGGGTAATAGCTCAAGTGGTAGAGCACTTGCTTAGAAGGTGCTCATCTCCAGGTATGGCCCCTATATCACGTATTTACACGTTTTACCTTTGAGCAATTCCACACAGAGGCCTCTGTCAAACCCAAGGAAATAAATGCAAAAGCAGGAGCCAGAGTGATAGTACAGCAGGGAGGGCATTTGCCTTACACATTCCCAAGTCGGGTTCGATGCCTGGTATCCCATATGGTTCCCCAAGCACTGCCAAGAGTAATTGCTGAGTGCAAATCTAGGAATAACCCCTGAACACTGCCAAGTGTGCCCCCAAAACCAAACCAAACCAAACCAGAACCATCCTTTTTGATTCTGAAAGCCAAGACTTGGACACCACTCAAATGGTATTCAAGAAAGAAATATACATAAATAATGGATAAAAAAAAAACCCTTATTTTAGGAACTGGCAAGACAACACAGTGAGTAGGGCACTTATTTTGCACACAGCTGATCCAGATTCGATCCCTGGCATCCCATATGGTCCCTGAATCCCACTCCAGAATGATTGCAGAGTGCAGAGTCAGGAGTAACCCCTGAGCATCACTGGGTATGGCCCAAGACCGCCCCCCCCAAAAAAATATTTCCCCAAACCAAAACAAAAACCTCCTTATTCCAGTTCCTTCCTGGAATACTACTGGGTCACTACAAGATGAAGATAAAAATATGGATACTATTGGGTACTATTGGGTCACTAAAATTATGAAGACCAGGAACATTCTAGAAAAGCTTATAGCAGCAGTTCAAATGAAAAGTGTCTGCCTGTGTGAAGGCCAGCTGCAGGCCTGGGCTGTGGCCCAGTGTTAGAGAAACTGCTTGAGTGTGAGGCCCCGGGTTCAATCCCCAACATCACAAAACAAACAGGCACCGGAAGTGCAGCAGTGACATGGGCAGCTGTGTCTGAGGCTGGTCACCAGGCACTTCCTGTCCTGCAGTGTGGCTTGCTTTTTTGTTTGTTTGTTTGTTTGCTTTGTTGTTTTTTTTGGGGGGGTTGCATTTTTGGGGGGGTCATACCCAGCAATGCTCAGGGGTTCCTCCTGGCTCTGCACTCAGGAATTACTCCTGGCAGTGCTTGGGGGACCATATGGGATGCTGGGAGTCGAACCCGGTCGGCTGCATGCAAGGCAAACACCCTACTCACTGTGCTATCGCTCCAGCCCCTTGCTTTGTAAATAAAGGTTTTATATGTTTAATGGCTGAGGGAAGACACAGGGATTATCAAGGGACTCTGCCTGCTTTTCCCTTTCTGGTTGGTTCTGTGAAAGAAGCCGTTGGGAGGCCAGAGAGAGAGAGAGAGAGAGAGAGAGAGCAGGGGTGAAGGCACCTCCTTTGCACACAGCTGACCCTGATGTGTTCCCTGGCTTCATATATGGTCTCCTGAACACAGCCAGGAGTGAGCCCTGAGCACCCCTGAGTCTGGCCAAACATCCTTTCCCTGTGAAAATAAGTAATTAGGCTGGAAAAGGAGGATTTTTTGCTTGTCTGGGGCCACACCTGGTGGTGCTCTGGCCTAACTCCCGGCTCTGTGCTCAGGGCTCACAGGGAACCAGATGGGATGCCGGGGTTCGAACCTGGGTACACTGCACAAACACTCTCCCCGCTGGACAGTTGCCGGGCCCTGGGAAGCAGCTCCCTTGGTCAGTCTGCACTGCGTGTCCTGGGGTCCACTCAGAGGCTGCTTCTGTTCTGGATTCAAAGCCACAGTTTGGTCTTCAGGAGGACCGTGGCCTCCAGCTAGCGCTGCTCTGTGAGCGGCCTTCGCGTGGCTGAGTTGGCAGCTTCCCCGCGGCCTCCACGGTCCCCTGGGAGGCAGAGGGCTGACATGACTTCCAGGCCAATCCTGAAGGCTCACAGAGCTCCGTGAAGCCAAGGACCCGGCCAGCCGCCTGCGAGGGTCCCGTGGGCTGTGAGTAATCAGGTGGAGTCGTGGGGGAGGCTCGCGAGAGCGGGAGGGGCCGTGTGTGGAGGGGCACGGCTGGCAGCGTGCCACGGAGCTGGCACAACCTTCGTCAGAGCCCTGAAAAGGGCTGAGTGGGCTGTGACTCAGCTCGATGACTCACGCTCTGTGGCGCCTCCGGCTCATCCTCTGGCTCTTTCCGCTCGGGGTGCAGGGGGTGTGTTGGGGGGGGACGGGCCAGCACCTCCGATGACTCACCACCTAGCTGGGAGGAAGAAGCCAATGTCCCAGGATCTGCACCCCCATCTGCAACCTGCCTCCCCATGGGGCCTGCATCCTCTGTGTTTGCTATGGCTGACTCACTAAAGACCCCTGCCTGCCCCCCAACATCCAGGCACCCCCCCCCGCAAACTCCTGCTCAGGCTGCCCGGTTTGGCTCCTTAATTACCCAGAGTGCTCTCGGGGGGCATCTGACAGCAGCCTGGACCACCAAAAGGGCTTCTCCCTGACACAAACTGCTGTTCTGTTCTTTCTCACAGACCTTTCTAGCTTATGAAAGAGTCTCTGGCTTTTCTTCTTCTTCTTCTTTTTTTTTTTTTTTTTGCTTTGAGTGGGGAGCATGCCTGGAAGTACTCAGGGCTGATGCCTGGCAGTGCTCGGGAGCCCACACGCAGCGCCAGGAAGCACGGCAGGGCTAGTTGCATGTTGGCACCTTCCCCCTGCACATGCTCTGGCCCTTCCTGTTCCTTCCCTTGATTATCTCAGAGGCCCCGGAAGTGTGGCTGGACCATTAGCACTCCCAGAGCTGGGCAGGACACAGAAAGTCAGAGTAAAGGAACTTGGAAAAGAGAGAAGGGCTTCCACCAGAGGGGTCTGGGCAGAGCGCGCTGAGGCTGGGGGCAGCCCCAAAGCAGTCAGGGTGAGGCACAGCCTTCAGCTGGACCGTGTGTAGGGCTAGAGGTGGGTGGGCTGGCCCGGCCACAACCATCTGAGACACAGGGTTGCGCGCATTGAAGCCAAAAAAGGAGGGAAGCAGGTCTGGCCGATGAATTGGATGGGAGAGGAGCCGAAAGTCAGCCCCAAGGACAGAGTTTGAAGCTGAATAACATCATGGGACTGCGGGAGAATAACTTCCCCTGGAAGCAGGGGCGCTGTCCACTGAAAGGGTGCTACAACACAGACCCTTGGGCCGGAAGGCCAAGGAGTCCTTTAGCACAAGAGATGTCTATTCGATTGTTTTGTTTGCTCTGTGCTCGGAGTGACCTCACGGTGCTTTGGAGGGGGCTTGTGGTGCCGGGAATCAAACCAGGCCAGCTGCATGCAAGGCAAGTACCTCACCTCCCACCATCCCTCGGGTCTCAGGACCCACTTGACTTTTTTTTTTCTTTTTGGGTCACACCTGGCAATGCACAGGGGTTACTCCTGGCTCTGCACTCAGGAATTACTCCTGGCAGTGCTCAGGGGGTCCTATGGGATGCTGGGAATCAAACCCAGGTCGGCCGCGTGCAAGGCAAACGCCCTACCCGCTGTGCTATCTCTCCAGCCCAGACCCACTTGACTTTTAAGCAGAAATGTCCAGGGGAGCACAATGTTGCGGAGACCAAGTATAGAAAGTGCTGGAAGGTTTGACCCGCCAGAGCTGTTGAATTTAGCCCCAGGGAGGTCCCTGGCTCACTGTGCGGATGGGTCTGCCAAGGAGAATAGAGGTTAGTAAGGCTTTGGGGAACTGGGAAGAGAAATCAGAGGCGCTGAGCGAAGGCCAGTGTCATGTGCTTTGTTCTAAAGGACAGAGACAAGGTCAGTGTCATGTGCTTTGTTCTAAAGGATGGAGACGAGGAAAGTTCTTCCTCAAGGGAAAAGGACCAATAGGAAAGGAAATGTATTTGCAAGAGGAAAGAGGAAGCCCCGGGGATTTGCCTGTCTCTCAGGATGCTGGAGCCTGGAGGGCCACCAGGGAAGGGGGCAGTGTCAGACCTGAGTCAGCGGATGGAAGGTTTGTGTCATTCCCCCCTCCCCCCCAGCAGGCTGGCAGGTGCTGAGGCAGTGAGAAGACAGTGACGATAGGGCTGAGGCAGGCAGGGGTGGGCGTCAGGAGGAGCTCACAGGAGGAGGATGGGCAGGACCCTCATACGCTCAAGGCCGCGCCAGCCGAGGGGACCCCGCCTCTCCCCTCCATCACGGTCTCTCCCCGCTTCCACTCAAGGCTGGGCCATGGGTCATCAACCCAGAACCGAGGACACGGTCTGGGCATGCAGCCAGCAACATCGGAGCATTCCAGAATCTTCAGTAGATTCCGACTCTGGGCTCTGGGAAGGGGTTGGATTCTCTGAACCCTTTAGCCCTTGGGAATAGAAGAGGGAGCTCTCCAAATAAAATGCGGGGGTTTCGGTTAAACTTGAATTTCAAATGGATAACAAATAGTTTTAATTGATTTTTAAAAATTTCTTTTTCTTTTTGGGGTCTCATCCAGCTCTGCTCAGGGCTTACTCCTGGCTCTGCACTCAGGAATTACTCTTGAAAGTGCTGGGGAACCCTATGAGATGCCGGGGATCAAGCCTGAGTTTGCGGCATGCAAGGCAAACACTCTACCTGCTATACTACCTGCTCTGGACCCCATTTTTTTTATTTTTGAAGGGCTTGGGGGCCCCTCTGGCAGTGGTCTCGAGCTACCCCTAGCTCTGTGTCACCTATGTGACCCCAGGAGTGAAGCAGGGCAGGCTGTCTGTCCCCTGGACTTACCTACGTGCTGTCTCTGACCCCATGGAGACTTCTAGTCTAAATACATCCCGAACATTCTATCGAGTACCTTTTATAAGTATTGAAGGCTAATCTGAAATACAGATGTAACTGGGTGTCTGGCCAGCATTTTGCGGGGAGTGTGGTTTGGGCCACACCTGGCTGTGCTCGAGGCTTACTCCTGCGTCTGTGCTCAGGGGTCACTCCTGGAGAGGCTGAGAGAGAGGGGGGAACCCTGTGTGGTGCCAGGGACCAGGCTGAGGGCCACATCATGCCATGCCAGTGCCTTACCCCTGCACTGTCTCTCCGGGTCTGTGTTTTCATTTGCTACATTCGGCCGCCCTGGGGAGCTTCATGACTTTGCATTCTACACTTGGGACTTTCCTTTGAGGTCCCGTGAAGACCCCTACTTCCTGTCCCTCACCCACCCCGGGACCTCCTGTGGGAACCCAGTGACCTCAGCCTTGTCACTGGTGGTGACATTAGAGCTTCTGACTGTCCCACAGAAACCCCCAACCACAGACCTTCTAGGAGCTGGACTCCCAGCCCGCCCTGCCCTGCCCACCCCCAACTCCAGTGCCCCCTGCAGGATGGACGGCTGAGGGGTGCAGGAATCGCCTGCTGGGTGTTGCATGTGCTGGGTGCACTTCTGGGCCCTTCAGGCAGGACTTGATGCCCGGGTCAGCCCTAGAAGTTCTGTCCTGGGTCCAGGGCCTGAGGCCATGGAGGAAAAATTTATTCAGAGGCCTTCTGTGAGACAACAGCAGTCCTGGCGCGCGCGCGCGCGCGCGTGTGTGTGTGTGTGTATGAGAGACCACTTTTGTTCTTCACTGGGTATGATGGCCCAGTGAGCAGGCCCTTCTGAACCGACCGGGCCTGGTAGTGGCCAAGTCTACCCAGGGTCACTTGCTCTAGCTTCACCCTGAGGCCCAGAGGTCAAGGCCAACTGCCCGACCCTGGTGGGAGGCAAAGACCAACCAGGCATCTCTCTATGGGGTCTTGTCAGTGGGTCTGGAGGGAGGGTCTTGTCTCCACCCCTCTTTCCACTTCCCAGACATCGGGTGGGTGGCGGCACTGCCTGGCACTGAAAGCCAGAAGCTGAGGTAGAGGGAAGCTTCTGGAAACTAGGCTCTCAATTGCCCAAGCTGGAGCCGGGGAGTGGTCCCAGACCCAGCAGGATCCAGTCACAGCCTGAGAAGTAGCTGAACGTGTTGGTTTGGGTGTGACCCTGGTACTGGAAGGCCTCCCCATGTACCTCTGGGAGTAGTCCCCAAATCAAAAATAAATAAGGAAACAACTCTGTCTTTTTTAAAATTTTAAAAATGTCTTAACAATTGAATCACTGTGAGACAGACCCTTCTAAAGCTGTTCCTGATTAGGTTTCAGTCATACAGTGTTCCAACATCCATCCCTCCACCAGTGGACATTTCCCAGCCCCAGTGTCCCCAGATTCCTTCCCATCATCCCCACCCCCACCTCCTGCCTTCCTCTATGGCAGGCACTTCTCTCTCTCTCTCTCCCTCCCTCTCCCCTCCCCTCCCTCCGTCTCTGTCTGTCTGTCTGTCTATCTATCTATCTATCTATCGGCTCATTTTTTTTTTTGCTTTTTGGGTCACACCCAGCGATGCTCAGGGGTTATTCCTGGCTCTGCATTCAGGAATTATCCTGGCAGTGCTTGGGGGACCATATGGGATGCTGGAGATTAAACCCAGGTCGGCCGAGTATAGGCAAATGCCCAAACGGCTGTGCTATCGCTCTGGCCCCCTATCGGCTCATTTTTGGGAGAGGACTTACACCAGCGTGCTGCGGGGCCAAGCAATCCCAGGGATGGAATCTGGGCTCCCCTTGGAGCCTCCCCTAAGAGTTTATTTCCCTTATGGAGTTTCTGGGCCAAGCCTGGAGGTGCTCAGGGTCTACCCCGCTCTGTGCCCAGGAGCATCGGGTGGGCGGCACATTTTCAGTGCTGGAGATTGAGCCCTAGCTGGAGGGAGACAATGCAGGTGCCCGAGCCCCAGCCTGCCCCCCTGGCTCCAAGGAGCTGAGATTTATTGTAGGTTTCCTGGGCCAGGAGGTGGCGAGCCCATATGACCCTCCTGGCTGCCACATATCCAGTGAGTCCTTGGGTCACTTGGACCTTCTCCCAGGATTCCCCGGACGGGCATGCTCACTCCTCAGCCAGGCTAGTTCCCCACAGAGGGAAGGCTTTGGTGCCCTCCTACTTTCGCCTTGGAGGATACCTCCTCATTCTAAGCCGGGGGTCTTGGCCCGGTTCCACCACTGCCCCTCAGAATCACTCCAGGATGGCAGGAACACGGACCTGAGAAGACGTGTCCCCGGGACGTTCGAGCCCCGCAGTTCTCGGTTTGAGCGTTGCATCAGCCAAGGTTTCTCTAAGGGAGGAAAGGAGGGTTCAGCTGCTTCCCCCACTTGGTAGCACTGTTTGTTTCATAAAATAAACAACCAACACATACCACCATCCCAGGAAGATTGACAGCCTGTGTTTATGTGTTTATGTGACGCGAGGACAGCTGCGTCACCGAGTTTTCCTCACTGTTGGCTTCACCAGCAGAGAAGGAGCGGCGGATCCGACCGTGTCTTCCGCACTCGCTCTCTCCCTCCTTTCCCCACACTCAGCACCGAGGTACTGGCCCAATCTCAGCGGTCACCCCGGCTATCTCTGTCAGCATCGGAGTTAAGAAACGGGGCCCCACGGGGATCTTTGTTCCTCCAGAGACTCCAGCCAGGGCTCAGGCCCAGGGCGCCTTCCCCGCTCCTTCCCAGTGCTCTGCTGTCTGCTCAGGCCGCCCCCAAGAAGCTTGGGGGTGGCCTGGCCCCTGAATTCAGCTGTGTAAACCAGAACAAGCAGTACTCGTGGCTCTGTGCTCAGGTGTCACTCTTGGTCATGCTTTGGACATGGAGTGCTGGGGATTGAACCTGAGTCGGCTGTGTGCAAGGCGGATACCCACTCACTGTGCTGTGTCTTGGCTCCTCTCTCTCTCTCTCTCTCTCTCTCTCTCTCTCTCTCTCTCTCGCTCTCTCTCTCTCTCTCTCTCTCTCGCTCTCTCTCTCTGTGTCTCTGTGTCTCTCTCTTTGTCTCTGTCTTTCTCTTTGGATTTTGGGCTACTCTTGGCATTGTTCAGGGTTACTCCTGTTGGTGTTCAGGGGACCATATGGGATGTCGGGGATCGAACCCAGGTCATCCATGCCCTATCTGCTGTCCTATCACTCTGGCCGCCTTTTTCTTTCTTTTTAAATAAAACACCAAATCCCAAGTATTTTCCCAGGAGAACATGATAGTACAGTGATAGAGAGTTTGCCTTGCACATGGCCAACCCGGATTCGGTTCCCCAATCCCCAAGTCTCACTCTGAGTGTAGAGCAGGAGAAAGCCCTGAACACCACTGGGTGTGACCCCAAAACTAACCAGAAATTATAGAAAAAAATCTTTAACAGTATTTGAGTTAAGGTCAGGGTGGACTGGTGTGTATTTGGAGAAAGGCAAGGGCCTGAATGGTGAGGGGACACTTGAAGCTGGCTCAGGATAAAGGGGTCCTACAAGAGACTCAGGGGGAGCAGGACCTGAGACTGAGGAGGCAGACGACAACCGCCCCCCCCCAATTTTCTCTTGCTCCTGCACCAGTTCTTGTCCAGAGTGACCATTTCCAACTCTCCTTGTCATAGTGGTCCCTTCTCTGTCCTAACTACACTGCCCCCACCACTGCGGCAAACTTCCAACCATGAACCATCCTCATGGCCCTCATTTCTACTCTTTTCAAGTTTCAACAGATGACTGGATAAAGAAACTATGGTACATCTATGCAATGGAATACTATGCAGCCATTAGGAAAAATGAAGTCATGAAATTTGCTGATACACGGATGGACACGGAGGGGATCATACTGAATGAAATAAGTCAGAGGGAGAGGGACAGACAGAATGATCACACTCATTTGCAGGATATGAAAGAGTCAAAATTTTGTCTTGAAATAGCTTCAGACTCAGAGCAGATATAAGAATAGTACAATGAAGGCTGGAGAAAGGCACAATGGTTGAACATGTACTGACCAAAGGCAGCCTTTGGCCATCAGAGTGACCGCCATCATCCCAGAATGACCCTCCAATCAAGTGGGAGTAGGCATGAGCACCTTTGGTGGTGGCCTCTGAATACAAACAAAAAGAACAGTGTGATGAATTTTTAAAGATTTTACCAGATGGAAGAAAAAATATGTTGCATATTTGAGTTATATTTCACCCATCATAAATATGTACATTCTCTTTCCCTCCATTCCTCCCTCCCTCCTTCCTTCCTTCTTTCCTTCCTCCCTTCCTTCCTTCCTCCCTTCCTTCCTTCCTTCCTTCCTTCTTTCCTTCCCTTCCTTTCTTCCTTCCTTCAGGGAATCTGCATCCCAAAGATCAGGCCTGGCTAGCACCTGAGATATCTGAGAGAAAAGGGAAACTGCCTCTTACAATATACTGAAATTATTTACTGAAGGCAGTTGAAGGGGAGAAATGTTCAGTCTCATCCAAGCTACTCAGGACACACCAGAAAGCTGCTTCTAGGGCAGACTCTCACTTAGCAGATCGACTCACCCTAGAACGGATTTCCCTGGGTGTTTCTCTTCTCCTTGTCCGACCAACATATAAGCATACACAATATAAATCATTTTGTATGGACACAGTAAGAAATACTTTGAGCTTATAGAATTGCTGTCCTAGGGCATCTCGATCTCAGACTGCAGTGCTCAGGCCAGATATCTGTCCTATTCCTAGCAGGGTCCTAGTCTCATCGTTACTTTTGGATCATTTGCCTATGATCAAACTCTTAACCTATAGTTAAGAATCGTGGCACCTTGGCCTGGCCCATCGCGATGCCAGGGTAGCACATAACTTACTGGCTTGCCCTGGTTTCATCCAGTCTCACGTCGGGACCCTGCTTTTGGGGGCGCTAGGAAGTGAGGGCAACTGAGGCTTAAGTTGAGAAAGCAGATGCCCAGGAGTGAATAATATTCAAAGCCAATTAACTCCTAAGTTATAAAGCATAATATTAATTGTCTTCCTGTATCTATACAAAAAGAACATTGCATTAAAGTAAACTATTCAAAAGACATAAGGAGAGGAGAAAGTAACTTACAGTACAAGTTCAGTGTCCTAGAAGGATCCTGACCTTACAAATTGGTTGGGGAAGAGAGCACAAAGAAGTAGTTACAGACAAAGTAATGGGAATGACTCAGGAGCACTGTGATGGGTGCAACCTGATATACCTAAGCTCCTTGTACTCCAACAGATTTCCTCTTGCATCTGCACCAGTTCTTGTCCAGAGTGATTATTTTTGATCACTCAGGGGTTACTTCTGGCTCTTCATCACATTGATGACCTGGGTTCGATCCCTGACATCCCATGTGGTCCCCTGAGCACCAGCAGGAGTAACCCCTGAACAATGCCAAGTGTAGCCCAAAATCCAAAGAGAAAGGGAGACAGGGACAGAGAGACAAAGAGAGAGACAGAGACAGGAAGGAGCCAGAGAGACAGTACAGTGAGTAGGTACTCGCCTTGCACACGGCCGACTCAGGTTCAATCCCCATTCATTTCCTTTCAGCACGTTCTCAAGATTCATCTAGAGTGCATCTTGTATCATTTCTTCTTTTACTTTCTTGGGGGCAAGGTCACAGTCATTCCCAGGGGCTACTCCTGGCTCCATGCTCAGGAGTCGCACCTGGTGGTGCTGGGGATCTGCAGTACCAGGGATGGAACCCGGGCTTCTGCATGCAGAGTCTGTGCTCAGTTGCATACACAGCCCCTTCTTGATCTTTCCATTCTTTTATAGCTAAACATAGACACTCCAGAGTACATACCACGCTTTATCAGACATTTGAGTAGTTTAGACATTTGGCTACTATAAATAATGCTGCTGGACTGGAGCGATAGCACAGCGGTAGGGCGTTTGCCTTGCACGCAGCCAACATGGCCAACCCGAGTTCGATTCCTCCGCCCCTCTCAGAGAGCCCGGCAAGCTACCGAGAGTATTCGATATGCCAGACACAGTAACAACAAAGTCTCCAATGGAGACGTTACTGGGCCCGCTCGAGCAAATCGATGAACAACGGGAGGACCGTGACCGTGAAATAATGCTGCTATGAACATTTTTGTTTTGTTTTGGGGTCACACCCAGTGACGCTCGGGGTTCCTCCTGGCTCTGCACTCAGGAATCACTCCTGGCAGTGCTCGGGGAACCATATGGGATGCCGGGAATCGAACCTGGGTCGGCTGCCTGCAAGGCCATTACCCTGCCCGCTGTCCTATCGCTCCAGCCCCTGGTGAACATCTGTGTACCAGTCTTTGCGTGGACTCGCAGTTCCATTTCTCTCAGGGTCGTGTCTAGGAGGGAGTTGCTGAGTCTTTGGTGACTCTGTGTCCCCGCTGGAAGAGAAACAACGCACTACTGGGGTCATCCGAACTGGGTGAGAATCCCTTGCGCATCTGTCCTTTATCCCTGGGCACCTGAGAGAAATCAAGAACATTCCCGTCAAACATTTTTCTTTCCCTTATTTTTGGGGTGCCGGAGACCGACCGCAGGTCCTCTTTGTGGCATTTCAATGATCAAATTCAGCCACCCTGCCACACCCTCCGGCCTGCTCTCACCTTCCCGGGCTTGGCTTTCTTTGGAGCGCGGAAGGAAGAGTTTCCTTGTCCCGGTGCTGGGCCCTCAGGTCCCGGCTGCAGAGGCCCCTTCCGGCCTGGGGATCTGGAAAATTCCCCACCTGGAGCATTTCCTGGGCAGGGCCGGGAGGGGAGCGCAGGAGGGTCTGTGGGGGTTCCTTCCACGCCCTTTCCCGGGAACTGCTCCCAGGAGGGCTGGTGCGTGGCTTGGGCCAAGGTTTCCTGCTGTGGCCTCACGGGCCTGCCCTGTGATCCCCACGCCAAGGGTGTCCCGGAAAGGGCGGGTGGGGGGACCCACGACGCAGTGCTCGGAAGGAGCTGCCCTTTCTGGTAAAGGCTTTGATGCAAGAGTCCCCCCTCCCCACCCCATCCCTGCTTCCTGCACCTGGAGATCAGGCCACGCTGGAGGCTGGGAGCCCCGAGGCTGAATCTGGCCCTGGGCCAGTTTGCCCCGCAGGGCTCGGCCAGGGCCACACCAGACGCGGCAGGAGGCCGCCCGCTACACAGCTGCCTCCCCTCTCTCCCTCTCTCTCTCCCTCTGTCTCTCTGTCTCCCTCTCCTTCTCCTCTCTGTCTTTCTCTTTCTCCCTCTCTGTCTCTCTCTCTTCCTCTCTCACCCTCTCTCCCTCTTCTCTTTCTCTTTTTTCTTTTCTTTTTTTAAAAATTTTTATTAGTGAAACACCATGAGGTACAGTTGTAGACTTACAAACTTTCGTGCTTGGGTTTCAGTTATACAATGAGCGAGTCCCCATCCATCCACCAGTGCCCACTCTCCACCACCACCAGTCCCAGTATCCCTCCCACCCCCCATCCCACCCTACCTCTGTGGCAGGGCATTCCCCTCTGTTCTCTCTCTCCTTTTGGGTGCTGTCTCTCTCTCCCTCTCTCTCTCCCCCTCTATCCCTCTCTCTTGCCTTTCTTTCCCTCTCTCTCTGTTTCTCTCTCATCTCTCTGTCTCTCTCTTATCTTTCTCTGTGTCTCTCTCTCATTTCTCTGTCACTCCTCTCTCTCTCTCTGTCTTACTGTCTCTCAGCTCTCTGTCTCTCATCTCTCTCTGTTTCTCTCTTTCCTTGCTCTCTCTCTCCTCTCTGTCTCTTTCTGTCTCTTTCGCTGTCTCTCTGTTCCTCTCTGTCCATCTCTGTCTCTCTGTCTCTCTCATCCCTTCTCCGTTCATGTGATCTCTGGAGCCGTGTACTTCTCTCATTGGGCAGAGAGACCTTGTGTGACTTCTTCCGGGGCCACTGTTGTGGTCATCACCATCCTCAGCCCCAGGAAGGTCCCAGCCTGAGGAGAGAGGCTGGAATGGGGCAACAGCGGGAGGAGGGAACAGTCTCTGAGTCTGAGAGACCCGAGGACCTTCCTCAGTGTCACACGCCTGCTCAGAGCTGAGCTCTGGGCCTGCGGATGCGACCTGCTCCAGGTTGTAGGAAACCTGGTCGAGCAGCACCAGGGTTCAGGCTCTTGACCCCGATTCAGATCCTCAACACTCCCCAGGTCTCCCAAGCACAGAGCCAGAAGTGTTGCCCACCCCTGAGTGCCCCAACCCCCACTCCACCCCCAGGAAAAGGGAAAAAAGAAAACCGGTTCTTAGGTTCTTCGAGCAAAAAAGAAAAAAAAAAACTCCCCTAGAGAAGGGAGCACCAAATAAAGGGTGTTGGGAGGATCCTCCCAGGATGGGAGAAGCATGCTGAAAGTAGACTATAGACCAAACATGATTGCCACTCAATGCCTCTCTTGCAAACCACAGCACCCAAAAGGAGAGAGAGAGAACAAAAGGGAATGCCCTGTCACAGAGGCAGGGTGGAGTGGGAGGGTGATGGGGGGGTGGGAGGGATACTGGGATCCCTGGTGGTGGGAAATGGGCACTGGTGGAGGGATGGGTACTGGATCATTGTATAACTGAAACCCAAGCACAAAAATTTGTAAGTCTACAACTGTACCTTATGGTGTTTCACTAATAAAAATTTTTAAAAAAATTTAAAGCAAAACAAAACAAAAATTTCTAGATTTTTAGAAACCCAGAAGATCCGGCCTCTTGAGCCCCTGGTGCTGGGCAGCCGTACGAGGCGAGGGAAGGCCTAGAAGCCATCAGGGCGCTGAGCTCTCATCAGCTCAGGTACGCTTCCCTGCTAGCACCGGAGGTCCCTCAGTCTCTGCCCGCCTGGGAGGCTTTAGGGCACTCCAGTGAAGACAGAAGGACAGCACGGAGAGAGCTCGTCCCCCTGCTGAGGTCCCAGGGACAGCCAGAGCGGGCTGCTCTCAAGAGCTCCCCCTCCGTGCTCCCTGCCTCCCTGGAGCCTGGCTGGCAGCACGCCGAGGAGGTGGGGATGCTCCAGCCGTCAGCTGAGGCTCTGGAAGGGAGCAGGAGGTAGGGGGTCAACAGCCCCCGGGTGTGGGGGACCAGCCCCCCGAGTCTGCTGGGCGTCTCCGTGGCCACGGGCTCCCTCGGGCAGCTTTGCTCCAAGTGGCCTTTCTGACACACACAGTAGAACCCGGGGGCCCGGGAGCGCCAACGCGCCGTGGTCTGGGCATCGTGTCAGTCCCACCTGGGCAGGCTCCAAGCAAAGTGCTCTTTCCGGCCCCCGGGCCCTTCTCCCCTGGGAAAGCCTCGCTGGCCCTGTTCCTGGGCAGACCTGTTCAGGGCCCTGAGCAGATTCTAGAGTGAAGTGGGGTATAAAGCGGCAGACAGTTGCCAGGTTGGGATGACCTCACTGAGCCTGGCAGGCTTCAGCGCGAGCACTCTGTGCAGGCACCACGCAGGCGCCCAAGCTCCCCTGCGAGCAATCTCTGAGCACTCAGCTGGGAGTCACTCCGGAGCACTGCCCCCCGCACAAAAGAAGGGAGAAAATAGGTCCGCTGAGTCTTTCCCTCGCCAGTGTATTCATCACGTGCGTGAGCTGGTTCTCAAACTTTGTGAGTCACAGAGAGTAGCGACAGGCAAGAGCAGACCACCGAGGAGGGGAGGGAATGGGGACCTGTTCTCACCCCTCGACCACCCTGAGCAAGTTCACATCAACTTTTCTTTCTTTCTCTCTTTTTTTTTCCCTCTTTTTGGGTCACACCCGGTAGTGCACAGGAGTTACTCCTGGCTTTGCACTCAGGAATCACTCCCGGCGGTGCTTGGGAGACCATATGGGATGCTGGGAATTGAACCCGGGTCGGCCCCGTGCAAGGCAAACGCTCTACCCACTATACTGTCGCTCCAGCCCCCACATCAGGTTTTCTTAAAGCTTTTATTTCCTCACTGATTGAAAAGGGTGGGGGGGGGGAGAGCGATAGTCCAGCGGGTAGGGCATTTGCCTTGCATGCAGCCTACCTGGGTTCGATCCCCGGCATCCCATAGGGTCCTCTGAGTACCGCCAGGAGTGATTTCTGAGTGCAGAGTCAGGAGGAACCTCTGAGCATCACTGGGTGTGACCCTAAAGGCCAAAAAGAGAGAGGGAGGGTGCCGGAGAGATAGATCAGGGGTTAAGGCACTTGCTTTGCACACACGTCCACCCCTGGCATCGCCAAGGGTCCCCTAAGCCCCAGTGGGGGTGATGCTTGAGCACAGAGCTAGGAGTATGCCCTGAGCACTGCTGGCTGTGTGTCCTGAAAACGGGAGAGGGAGAGAGACAGAGAGAGAGACAGAGATTGATTGTGGCCGGGGCAAGGCGGTTCTGCTTCATGGCCCCAGGAAGCAGCTGCCTGCTGAAGCCCCCACGGTAGAGCCGGGACCGGAGCAACAGGTGCTGCTGTCATGCTCCTGTGCGTGTGGGGGGTTCAAGGGCAGAATTCACGCGCGGCCACAGGCCAGGGCGAGGGGCTGCTGGCGTGTGCAGGGAGTGGGTGACCCTGACGTGCGCACAGGAAGAAGGAAGTGGTCCGGGCCCTCCGCCGCTGCATTTCCTGCCCAGTTTTCGGTGTCTCTGGCCAAGCTGCCCTTTGTCCGAGGCCTCTGGGCTCCCAGCTGGCTGGAGACACCGAGTTATCTGCGGGGCCTGGAGCGCGGGGCCTGGGCTGGGTAATGACCAGCCTTCCGCTCCCTGAAGTTTCCGCTGGGGGGCTGGAAGGCAGCGCATCCAGATGGCTAATTGCTTTGTGCCTGTTTCTGCAAATCACAGTGATTCACTGTCCTTGCTGCAAACACGCTCCCTTTTCAAAGATTTAATGGTTTCCAAAATTAATTTAGCCTCATCTGTTATCCCCTGCCCTTCTGCACCACCCCGCCCCCCCCAGACCCTCCCCTGCCCCAGGATGGCGCTGTCTACACCCAAAAGCCGGCTGGCACTCTGGCAGGGGGTGGGGGGGTGGGGGAGAGGTGGGATGGGGGTGGGGGGGGTGGGGAGACACATATGTCTTTTTCTGGGGTCACCTGAGCCAGGCCGGGCCTGGTTTCAGGGTGGAAGCCCAGGAGGGCCTTGTGTCCCCCTGCCCGCCCTACCTTCCCCTTCCAGACAAGGCGGGGGACACTTGGGGAAGAGCTTTGAGAAGTTTCCCCTTTCCAGCTGGCTCCTGCTTCCCGTTATCTCAGAGAGCCCCGGCAGAAAGGTTGGAGGCTCCGGGGGCCTCGCTCATGACCCTCACTCGCTAGTAACTTAGTCATCCTCTGGGGTCTGTTCCTCCCTGCCGATGTAAAGGTCCGAGAATTCTTATCACCACTCGCTGTTCCTTTTTATTTATTTTTTAATTAATTTTCATTTTGGGTCACACCCAGCCGGTACTCAGGGGTTACTCCTGACTGCACTCAGGAATGACTCCTGGCGGTGCTCAGGGGACACTGTGGGATACTGAGATCGAACCCATGCTGGGCAAGAGCCCTCCCCACCTCATTATCTCCCCCGCGCCTCTTGCTTTCACGTTTTTCTCCTTTTGATTTTGGGGCCATGCTCAGAGGCTACTCCTGGCTCTGTGCTCAGGGATCCCTCCTGATAAACCATGCTACGCGGTGCCAGGGACCCACTGGGGTCAGCTGCATGTAGGTGCCTCCCCCCTGTCCTGTCTCCCTCTCCCCCACTGCTAGTATGTTTAAGAAACATTCATTGAGCCAGGGCTGGGTATCCAGTAATAAAAAAAAAAAAATATCTCATCCTGACCCTTCAGAAACTCAGTTGAGAACAGAGAAAGAAGCTTGATGCCCCAAAATGGAATTGCGGGCTTATGATGCCAACACTTTGCAAAGTCCTAGTAAAAGAATGGATTTAGGCAATGTTTATCAGTGATCACTAATATCAAGAGATATAAAAGACTTCCCAATAGATATCTCGAGCACAATCTATTCATAGTCAGTATTTTTACCAGGGCTGGAGCGATAGCACAGCGGTAGGGCGTTTGCCTTGCACGCAGCCAACATGGCCGACCCGAGTTCAATTCCTCCGCCCCTCCCGGAGAGCCCGGCAAGCTACCGAGAGTATTCGATATGCCAAACACAGTAACAACAAAGTCTCCAATGGAGACGTTACTGGGCCCGCTCGGGCCTTTTATTTTTACCAAAAGCAGAGCCCAAAGTAGATCAAAACTCCCCCTCGGAGGTGGGAGAAATAACTGCACGGGCTGAGGGAAGGAGACCTGGGTCAGATCCTCAGCATTGCATGATTTTCGCAGTGACTCCTGAGTGTTTCTGGGTGTGGCCCCCAAACAAGACAATTTTCTGGGGGAGAGTTTATTACTATACTTGGCGGTGCTCAGGGCTTACTCCTGGCTCTGCACTCAGGGAGCGCTCCTGATGGCGCTTGGGAGGCCGTATGCAGTGCTGGGGATAAAACTAGAAAAATACAAAGTTTTGTGTGAGGAGTTTGAGCGTAGCTCACCGCAAGAACACCTGCTTGCACGTGAGGCCTTTGGTTTTACCCCAGCATCACCACAAGGCCAGGTACAATTCCCGACACTGCCATTGTGATCCGCAGAGCCCCAAGTGTGAAGAATGGCATCCCACAATGGCAATGGAATGGGAATCCCACCCCCATTGCCACAACAAATGGGAAGGAAAGAGAAAAAGCAGCCCACCAACAAAAAGTGTAACAGCAGAGTGATGAAATGGGTGCATGATGGCCATAGTGACACACGTCCATAGTTAGGAAGGAAGGCTACTGGTCACCTACCATTTACAGGACAGGGAGGAAAAGGCCAGCTCAGTGGGGCCAGAGCTATAGTACAGTGGGTAGGGAGCTTGCCTCGCACACATCCAACCTGTTACCAGCATGCTGCCTGGCCATAGGAAGCTTCCAGAAAATATTGTTGTTGAACTAAGGACCCAGTCAATGAAACTGAGTAAGGGGATCAATTATACTCTTCTAGGGTGAATTTACTTTGAAAATAAAAATGCCTGTGTAGGGCCTGGAGGAACGGCAGGGTTTAGAGTACCCACCTTAAAAATATGTGGTCAAGAGTTCTAATCCCTAGGGTCCCACATGCAAATAGCACGACCCAAGCAGTTTTACCATTGGCGCCTGATAGCTCTGCTGGCTGCAACCCTCCAGCTCCAAAAGTGATTTCTGACTGCACCACGGCCAGGAGTGTGGCAACACCCCCAGTGAGCACTGCAGTGAAAAAAGATGTGCGAGCACCGAGGCAGGAGTGCAATCCTTGGATTTACTGAGCCTGTGAATATGTGCCAGCAAAGCAGCAACCCCTGGTGAGCGCTACCACCACAACTTGTGTCTCAACTCAGAGGGCAGCTCCCGGCTAGTGACACAGGTGAAGGTGTGTGAGTACCCGTGAGTGCAGTGACCAGGCGAGCAAGAACCACCATCTGCTGTGGCCCCCAGTGAGTATCACAGCCAATGATGTGTTGGTGACATAGCCCTCCAATTACTTTATGAGAGAAAGAGTGAAGGGAAGGGGAGGGGAGGGGAGGGAGTGAGGGAGGGAAGGGAAGGGGAGGGGACGGAAGGGGGAAAAGGGGGGGAAGAGGAAGGGAAGAAGTTTCTATGATTCCTTTATAGAAATTTCATTATTGGTGCTGGAGCAATAGTACAGTGGGTAGGGTGTTTGTCTTGCATGTGGCTGACCCAGGTTCGATCCCCAGCACCCCATATAGTCCCCCAAGTTGAGCCAGGAGTGATAGCTGAATATAGAACCAGTTGTAACCACTGAGTATCACTGGGCGTGGCCCCAAACAAAGAAAAATAATATTATTAAAATTATCTTTGCTGGCTGGAGCGATAGCACAGCGGGTAGGGCATTTGCCTTGCAAGCTGCCTGCCCAGCCGAGCCGGGTTCGATTCCTCCGCCCCTCTCAGAGAGCCCGGCAAGCTACAGAGAGTATTTCGCCCTCACGGCAAAGCCTGGCAAGCTCCCCGTGACGTATTCGATATGCCAAACACAGAAACAAGAAATCTCATAATGGAGACGTTACTGGGCCCGCTTGAGCAAATTGATGAACAAGGGGAGAACAGTGCTATCTTTGCCGGGTTCCCACTCGAGCAAAACCGATGAAATTATCTTTGCCCAAATGCTACTGGGAAGCCAGAATCTGGAAACTCGCACAACTTTCCAGATTCTTCCAGCTTTCCAGGCGGTTGAGTCATAGCTTTCTCTTTGTTTGTTTGGGGCTTGCTCCTGGACCGGTGCTCAAAGATCACTTGTGATGGGCATTGAGTCGGAGCTTTACACGTCTGGAGAATGTGCATCGAGACCCCCATCCACGCCTAGCACAGGCTCTAGGCTCTTTTATTTTCCGAGGCGGACCCTTCCACTGCTGGCCCCATGTCATCTGTATTAATGTGTGGGACCAGGGGCCTGGCACCTTTGCCTCGTTCCATTTGGGGGGTACACACGGCAGTGCTCAGGTTTTAGTCCTGGCCCTGTGCTCAGAGGTCACTCCTGGTAGGGCTTGGGGGACCATATGAGGTGCCAGGGCTGGAACCCGGGTTGACCACGTGCAAGGCAAGTGTCCCACCCACTGGACTATCTCCCCAGGCCCCTGGTGTCTTCTTCTCTCCAGCTCTGTGACTCATCCTCTAAATCTGAAAGTGGCCGCTTGCACTTTCATTGGCTGAATCAGGCTGGGCCTCTCGCTGGGAAAGCTCTGAGTCCATTGAGCGATCTCCTCGGGAGATGTTCTTCATGCTGAGGGCTGAGGGGTCTTCAGCAAGCCCCTTCATCAGCCCTCTTCTTTGCTCCTGCTTCTGGGGTTCCTGACTTTGTTCTGGGCTTAGCCTCTCTTTCTTGTCACTGAATCTTATCTTTCACTTTCTTCCTAAGAAAAGACGCGTGGGAGGTTAAAAAAAAATGAGTTCTTACCTGTCTAAAAATATCTTTATTCCATTCTTGTCCTTTATGGGGCCAGGGATAGAATTGTAGGGTAGAAACAATTGTCACTGAGAACTGTGAGTGCCCAGAGGCTGAAACAATGGTACAGCAGGTGGGACACTTGCCTTGCATGCGATCAGACTGGGTTCAAACCGGGGCATCCTGAACCCCCAAGGACTAATTTCTAATAGTAGAGCCAGGAGTAGGCCCTGAGCATTGCTGGCTGTGGTCCCCACAAAAAAATGAACCAACCAAACAAAAATAACTGTGAGGACCCAGGGCTGCCCTCTCCAGTGTGACAGACAGCTGCAGAGCTGACTGATGCCAGAGATATGCCCTCCCCCACACCTGACGAGGTTTTTCTTTCTAGAAGCTAGTGGCTGATTTCTTTTGTTAATATTCTGGATCTCAGAAATTCGTTTGGTATTTTCTCCCCCTTCTATGAATATTTCATTTGGGATATTATGTCTTTAACCTCTGCGAAAACTTTTTTTAGTTATGATTACTGTGGTGATGGGCTGGAGCGGTAGCACAGCGGTAGGGCGTTTGCCTTGCGCGCAGCCAGCCCGGCTGAGCCGGGTTCGATTCCTCCGCCCCTCTTGGAGAGCCTGGCAAGCTACCGAGAGTATCTCGTCTGCACAGCAAAGCCTGGCAAGCTCCCTGTGACGCATTCAATATGCCAAACACAGTAACAACAACAGGACCACACCCAGTGATGCTCAAGGCCTCAAAATGGAGACGTTCCTGGGCCCACTCGAGCAAATCGATGAACAATGGGAGGACAGTGACAGTGACTTGTGATGATTCGGGATTGTTTTTGGCTATGTTCAGGGCTTACCCCTGGTTCTGTGCTCAGGGTTCGAACTTGGGTCTGCTGCACGGGAGGCAAGCGCCTTACTGCTGTGCTATCCCCCCAGTCCCTTTCTTCTATTATGCTATTTAGAAACTTAAGATTATTTTATAGTGCCAGAGCTTGAACCCGGGGCCTCATTCTGCATGAGCCATGTTCTCAGATCCTCGTTATTATGACTCTGTGGGTTTTTTTGGAATGGCAGGTTATACCCAGAGCTGGTTGGGGGTACTCTTGCCCTGTACTCAGGGCGACCTGTGGTACTAGGTAGGAATCAAGAATGCAGGGCAAGTACCCGGACCCCGACCTAACCTCGGGCCTCAAGAATTTCCTATCTTGTTTCCTGGAGTTAATACAGGTATTGGAGTCCTAGACTCATCCTCGAACTTTCCTTTCTCTGCCAACTTTCCTCTCTTTCCCTTTTCATCCTGCCTTGTGTGGTTTCTTCCATCTTCTTTTTCTTCCTCATTTGTTGTTGACTTTGACGTCAGCTGTCACATTTCCAGTTTCTAACTGGCCTCGCCCTCTGATTTTTCCTCTTCTCCTGGGTCTCCCGCCTAAACTGCCTCTCCTTTTTGGTCCTCCTGGGCTTCCCTAGTGGGGCCAGCAGAGGTCATGCGGTGCCTGCGATTGAACGCAGAGCCTCCCGCATGCAAGGCGCATGCTCTGCCCCTTGGCGCTCCCTTCCTGGCTCTCACTTAATTTGAGAGTCTCACGGGTTCAATGAGTGATGTGGGGAGGAGCACCGGGACAGTAGGAGACTGCACAGAGAGCTACTCCCTGCGTGGCACCTCTGGGCTGCATAGGGCAGGCCCAGAGCCCCACCAGCCTCACAGGCAGCTGGCCAGCTGCACCTGAGCCTCCCTGGACCCACGGGCCAGCCCAGTTTGGTGAAGCCGAGGCCTCACGTTGGAACTAGGGGTTGTTGATTGACCTTTGCAGGAAACGGAGAGTCCCCAAAAGCCTCTGCCAGATCCCCCAGGTTCTTTGTCTACCCTGTAGAAAAGAATTTCAGCAGGCAAGCTGCAAAGCGGAGTTATGTGCAAGTGGAAGGACCCCCTAGAGTGCAGGGGGTGAGGTGTGTACCTTGCAGGCAGCTGAGCCCAGGTCCATGTTGGCACCCCATAGGGTTCCCCCACCCTGCCCCGTCAGGAGTGATCCCTGAGCACACAACCAGGAGTAAACCCTGACCACCATCATGTGTGGCTCTACCCTTCCCCCTAGAGACACACACATAGACACACACACACACACACACACACACACGCACATCCTAACCACCACTATGTGTGGCTCTACCCTTCCCCCTAGAGACACACACATAGACACAGACAGACAGACAGACAGACACACACACACACACACACACACACACACACACACACACTTTCTCTCCCAAGAGTAAGAAAAGGTAATACATTCAAGAGAGAAAGTGGGCTTCTCTAGAAAGACAGTGAGGAAAGGCTTTGGAAAAGGGATTATATATATGGGTTCTCCCCCCCCCCCCCGGCCCCCACCCTCCAAATTGCCTCGGCCTGGAGGTTTCTGCACACAAAAAAATGTCACCAGAGTATTGTCAATGGGGGAAAAAGCTTTAAACTTTGGGTGTTCTTCTTTGATTTTTCTTATATTTGGGGAGTGGTCACATCCAGAGGTGCTCAGGGCTTACTCCTGACTCTGAGCTCAGGGATCACTCCTGATGGTGCTCGGGGGACCATATGTGATGCCAGGGATCAAACCCCGGCCAGTGATCTGCAGGGCAAGCACCTTGCAAGCAGACGTATCTCTCCAACCCCTCTTTCATATTCTATTTTTTAGCGGGGGCGGGGGGTGGCATACCCTGAGATGCTGTGCTATTGCTCCTGTCCCTCATATTCTTCTTATGGCCTTTTCTTCTTGCTAAATTACCTCTATTCTGAGGTGGTTGGGTGGTGCTGGTACCCTTTAGAGTTTTAATAGGTCTCTGTTTCTTCTTTTCCAGAAGGGGTTCAGCCTTCATGCTTCTTTGGGGGCTGGTGACATAGTAACTTTTTTGCAGGGGGCACACCCAGTGCTCAGGGGCCACTTCTGGCTCTGCACTCAGGAATTGCTCCTGGTGGTACTCAGGGGGCCCTATGGGATGCCGGGGATGAAACCAGGGTTAGATGCGTGCAAGGCCAGCTTCTGCATCTCCCTCCACCCAACCCCGTACTGTCCACTCTGGCCCCAGAGTAACTTCTTTCCACCACATCTTGGTTTTATTCCTTCTCGCTCATGGCCAAGGCCCCTATCTCCATGCAGCCTCACGAGGTTTTGTGGATTCTACATTCAACTCACACGGCCTGAGATGAGCAGAGAGTGCTCCCGGGAGCACCCCCCAAGCAATTGGAAAAGCAGCACCATGGTGTTCTGCAGGGACTGTCATCGAAATGTGCGGTGCTGTTCAAGAGAGCTATTTTGGTCCCAGGAATAGGGCAATGGGCTGAGCACATGCCCCGTTTGCAGGAGGCCAGGAATAAATGGCCAGCACCCCTCAGCACCCAACTGGGAGTAGTCCCTGGGTCCCCAAGACAAAAAAAAATAATTGAAAATAAAATAATCCAGCTTTGTATGTTTGCTTATTGGTTTGTTTTTATGCATAGAGAAAGTGCTGAAGTATCTCAAAATGTTACACTACATTTGTGGTGGTCGAATAATTGATATATGTGGCTTTTATATCGTGCTTCTATTGCTATTAAGTGGCATATTACTATTTTTAACGCAGAATAAGGAACTCAGGTCTTAGACATGCGAGGCCTATTCTTCCCCATCGATTTCCCAGTGCTGTATTATGTTCATGTTAACATCAATTTTGGGGGGAGAATATGAATTCTTTTAAGTTATTACGTATTTGTTATCCATACATAATAGTGAAGTGTGGGCTGGAGCAATATCACAGCGGGTAGGGCGTTTGCCTTGCACGCGGCTGACCCGGGTTTAATTCCTCCATCCCTCTCGGAGATCCCAGCAAGCTACCGAGAGTATCCCGCCAGCATGGTAGAGCCTAGCAAGCTACTGTGGCCTATTCAATATACCCCAAACAGTAACAAGTCTCACAATGGAGATGTTACTGGTGCCCATTTGAGCAAATCGATGAACAATGGGAGAATAGTGCTATAGTGCTACAATGTTACGTAAGAGAGTGATTTATGAGACGTGGGTAAAGGAGGCTACAGCCTCCAGCGGGCATCTGCCACTTCTATCTCTGTCACCTGGAAAAGTGGCCGAAGAAAGTCACCCAACTGCCTTTCCCCTGCACGGCGCCTGCAAACTGCACCAAGTCCCGGTGTTCTCCCCGGCGTGGGAAAGGGTCTCTCTGTCTGGCTGCTCGGGCGGGAGCCTGGACTCAGGCTGGAGAGGGGAGCTACTCGTTCTTCTACCAGGTTTATTAGGTCCAATTCCTTAGCTCAAAAGAACTTCAGAAGGGAGACACGCAGTGAAGGTTGCTTTGATTGGGAAACGGGGAGAGAGAGTTTCAAGGTCCTGGGGGTGGGGAGAGCACTGGAGGGTTTGGGGAGGTTATGGGCGGGTATTTCCCACAACTGCCTGGACCTGGAATTCCTTTTTTTTGGGGGGGGGGGGTCACACCCAGCGATGCTCAGGGCTTACTCCTGGCTCTACATTCAGGAATCACTCCTGGCGGTGCTTGGGGGACCATATGGGATGCTGGGGATTGAACCCAGGTCGGTTTCGTGCAAGGCAAACGCCCTACCCGCCGTACTATCACTCCCAGGACCTGGAATTCTTTATACAGTAGGTGTTTTTCGGGCTTTCGGGGAAGAGCACTGAACTCGGGTAGCTCTGTTCTTGAGTCCGGGCATCCCTCTTTCCCTGGGCCTAGTGTTTGCATCTTCCCAGGCTCCACACATCCATCTCAGCTCACGTCTTTGAGTTGAGCTGATTCAGGTTCCAGTGTCATCCCCAACACACGTTACCAGGACCCTCCATCTCTCTGCCTATGACAACAATAAAATAAGAAAAATATTGCATATTATAGAAATGCTATGGGTATTGGGGCTGTAGATGTCTCATAGTGGATGGGGTGTTTGCCCACCTGGGTTCGATCCCCGGAATCCCATACGGTTTCCCCAAGTGAGGATCGCCAGGAATAATCCCTGAGCATCACCAGGACAGGCCCAAAACAAAAACAAAAACTAGGAGTGTCAAGATTTCCACTTAGGCAGAAGCTTTAACCCCCAAATGTCCATTCATTCCTCACTTTGGTTACAATCTGAAATCCAGGGTGTCCATCGGGACATCATCAGCCCTTAATCCCAACCTGAACCAATCACAGAAGAACGATTTCCAAATGAGCCATTTAGGACTCGAATTCTTATTATTATTTTAATTTTATTAGTGAAACACCATGAGGTACAGTTGTAGACTTACAAATTTTTGTGCTTGTGTTTCAATTATACAATGATCAAATACCCATCCCTCCACCAGTGCCCATTTTCTAAAACCAGGGATCCCAGTATCCCTCCCACCCCCATCCCCCCCATCCCACCCTGCCTCTGTGGCAGGGCATTCCCTTTTGTTCTCTCTCTCGTTTTGGGTGCTGTGGTTTGCAAAAGAGGCTTTGAGTGGCAATCATGTTCGGTCCATAGTCTACTTTCAGCATGCATCTCCCCTCCTGGGAGGATCCTCCAAACACCCTTTATTTGGTGCTCCCTTTTCTAGCTGAGCTGCCTTTACCACTAGCGTGCGCGGCCGGCCTCCAAGCCATGGAGTAAACCTCCTGGTACTTATCTTGGCTATTCTTGGGTGTTAGTTTCCTATTTTGTTACTTTATGTTCCCCAGATGAATGCGATCTTTCTATGTCTGTCCCTCTCTTTCTGACTCATTTCGCTTTGCATGATACTTTCCATGTAGAGCCACTTGTATGTAAATTTTGTGACTTCATCTTTTCTAACTGCTACATAGTACTCCATTGTGAAGATGTACCAAAGTTTCTTTAACCAGTCATCTGAGTTCTCCGGCACTCAGATTTTTTTCAGATTCTGGCTGTTGTAAACAGTGCTGCAATGAACAAACAAGTGCAGATGTCACTTTGACTATAAGTGCCGAGGTCCTAAGAGTTTCTGCTGCTGGGGCCTGCACAACTCTACATCAGGGAGGGCGTTTTCCTTGCATGGGCCAACTTAGTTGAATCCCTGGCGCCCCATAGGATCCCCCTGAATCCCGCCAGCAGTGACCCCTGAACATAGAGCCCTGCATAGCCCTTGAGTACAGATGGGTGTGGTCCAAAAACAACAACAGAAAAAGCAAAAGAAAAAAAGGGGGGGGGGGGCTGGCGGGTAGGGCGGGGCTCTCTGTTGCTGTCCATGAGGTCCAGAGGTCTGGGGCTCACTCCATGGCCCTGGTGGGGATGGGTGCTGGATTCCCCCGGCTTTATTGTCTTTTCGAAAGAGTTCCCTGGACACCGACAGGCTTTCATGCTCTGGGGGAGCAGATCCAGAAGCTGAGAACACAACCCAGGAACCGGAAACTGCAGTCGGGGTCCAACGCTTTCCTGCAGCCAGACCTGAGAAACGTCTGTTCCATGGGGGGGGGGGGGCACCAGCTCATTCCTGCGCCCTCCCACCGAGAAAGAACCCTGGGCCCCTCCCGCTACTCTGCCAAATGCTCCTTCCCCAGGAGATGCCGATCATTCCAGAGGAAAACCGCCTGTCCCAGCCCCGACGGCGCCCACCACCTGGCACTGCTCCCGGCCCCCTCTTTCTCCGGGGAGGGTGAAGCTCCATCCCCCCAGCCCTGACACCCGCTCCGTGTTTCCCTAAGGACAGAGGGGCAGGCGCCCACATCCGGGAGGCGCGCACCCAGCACCTGGGTGCCTTTCCTCTCCACTTGGCCAAAGCCAGCCAGCTGACCTCAGGGGCAGGCGCTGCCCGGGCTGGGGTTTGACCCTGAGGCTTGGATCGCAGGAGAGACCCTCCCCAAGCACCAAGGTAGGAGCAGCCTCTAAACTAAAGGAGCCCAAGCAAAATCAACAACAAAAAACTCCAACTAAACCCAAACAGACGGTCTGCGCGCTCCCTCTCTGCGCTCTACCTGTTTGGATACAAAAGTCGGAGGGGCCAGGGATACAGTTGCGGCTCATTTCCCACACTGGGACCATCGCACCGCCCCTTTCCCCACACCGGGGTCTTTGGGTGCCCCTAGTGACGCCCAGGAAGGAGGCGCGGGTCCCAAACCGGGAGCCCCCAGCGCCGTCTAGCTGCAAACCCCCACCCAGTGCGCTCGGGCCGAGGGCGCGGCCGCCTCCCCCGCCCGCTCGGGGCCTCATTCTCCCACCCCCACGGCGCCTCCCGGGCGGCCGGCCGCCAGCGCTTCTAGGTCCCCGATAACACTGTTCTGTTGTCCCCCAGACTGCACGCCCCGGGGCAGAGGAGGCGAGGCCACGCGCTCCTGGCCCAGTGCGCAGAGCTGGCTTCTCCCCCGCCCGCCCTCTGCGGGCGTTTCTAGGCTTGGATTCCCGGCAGCAGAGGAGTGGAGAGGGATCAAGGCCTTTGGCTCATAAAGCTTCAGTTTGGGAATTTATTAGGGATTCCCCTCCCCTTGCCTAAGACTCCCGAACAGGCCCAGACTTCTTAGCATGGCACCTGGGGACTGACGTTACCTTCCCCTCCACTCACCTAACCTTGCTCTCCAGACTCACTGAACTCTGGCTGTGGATCCTAGAAACCCCCTACTCTGAGATGCACACGGCCCTGTGATTGCTTTGCAATGTACCTCTGCCCCAGACTCCTAGGCTTGGCTTGTTAGAGAACTCCTATTCATCCCTCAAGACCCCTCTCACAGACCAGATGTCTCCTCAAAGCCCTGTCAGCCTGTGCTGACGGGGTGGATTGCTCTGTGCTCCAAGGCACTGGGTTCCTTTGCTGGCGCATCACCCAGTAATTATTAGAATTTACATGTTTATTTTCCTCCTAGTTGCTCCTCCAGGGCAAGGACTGTGTCATTCGCCTTTGTCACTGAGTGCCAGAGCCTAAAAATTGCTCCTGTAATGTGTGTGTGTGTGTGTGTGTGTGTGTGTGTGTGTGTGTGTGTGTGGATGAGCACCCATTCTGCTGGATTTCTAGTAGCTCTGAGTCACTCACCCTGCGGAGTCCCTGGACAGTGTCCTCACTTCAGAGGAGGGTTGGGTACCTGAGTCTAGGAATCCTAACAGCATTAGCACTTTCTGGGTAATTACACATCTGATTTGTGTGTGTTATACTTTAGCCCTATAGGTTGGTATAATAACCATAAGGTGATGAGACTAAAATGCAAGAGATTAAGCAATACCATGTTTAGGGTATGTGCTTGGCAAAGCTGAGACTTGGGGTGTGTGTGTTTGGGAGTGGAGGCGGGGGAAGGAGGGAGGGAGGGAGGGGGAGAGAGAGAGAGAGAGAGAGAGAGAGAGAGAGAGAGAGAGAGAGAGAGAGAGCGCTCAAATGCTTTGCATGTGGGAGGCCCAGGCTTGATCCCTCATATCACAAGTTCCCCTGAGGACACCTAAGCAATCCAAGAACAGAGCCAGGAGTGACCCAAGCACCAGGTGTGGCCCCCCAAAAAAAAGATTGAGATGTGAGCCAGGTAATCTGGCTGCAACACCCCACCCCACCCCAAAACCTCCACCTCTACTTCAGAAGTAGATTAGCATCACCGGGGAACCCAGGAGAAATAAAAATTATTGGGCCCCACTGGGCCTGCTGGGCCGGACCCCCATCACCTCAGAGACTCTCAGCTCTGCTCGGTTCAAGGTTTCTGGAGGCCAAACAAGGCTTGAGGTGTTGCTGGCAGCCTGAGGGAGCAGACTGAGCAGGGCCCCGAGGACTGAGTGTTCTCCTGGCTCAAACTCAGCAGGGCTGTACTGCTGCCAGGGGCCGACACTGGTTCCGTCTCACTGGAACTGCACGCTAATGTGTGTGAGGCCCAAACTCATCACAATGAACCGCAAAAAATGGGCAGCATTTGGGGGCCAGGGGTGTGGCTCAGTGGTAGAGCTTGGGCCCTGGATGTGGGAGGTCCTGGGTTTGATCCCCAGGGCTGCAAACGAGTTCAGCTTTTCTATATGTTAATTATGACTCAGTGAAGGGCTATTTTATTTTTTTGATTTGTGTTTTGGTTTCAGGGCCATACCCGGCAGTGCCCCTGGACCCCGTCTGGTGCTGGCAGTGCCCAGGGGATCCGTGTGGTGCTGGGATCAAACCAGAGTCTTTGGTCCGCGCAGTCACACGCAGTCAGTGCCTGATCTCCTGCACCAGCTCTCTGACCTAAAATGTTTTGTTCTTTTTTAAAATTAAAAAAAAATTAAATTAAAAGAATATTGAATCACTGTGAGATACAGTCTTTCATGATTGAGTTTATGATTTAAAAAGATACGTGTGGGGGCTGGCGAGATAAGGCAGCAAAGGTGTTTGCCTTGCGTGTGGCTGACCTGATTTCAATCCCCACCACCCCATAGGGTCCCCCAAGCACATCAGGAGGAATCTCTGAGTGCTGATCCAGGAGTGAACCCAGAGAACCACTTGGTATGGACCCCACCCCAGAAAGAAAGAAAGAAAGAAAGAAAGAAAGAAAAAAAGAAAGGAAGATGTGAACCTGTGTGCAGCGACCACTTCTAATGTGCTGTGCTTTTGTTTATTATTTTTGCTCTGCAAGAAACGGAACCTAGAGCCTCAGACACGAGAGGCCTATACCTAACCATTGAGCCACACCCCCAATCCCTAATGCTCCCAATCAACACAACTCTACAGTCATTCTTGACTTGGGGTCCTATATTAACACATTTTTGTTGGGCCCAACCAGGTGACCCCTGCTGGTGCTCAGAGGCTGCACCTACCCTATCCTCTCCTGGGCCCTGCGAACACCCTCTATTGATGACCTGCTCGCCTTGTTCCTTCTGAGTGTCCCGAGATAGCTGAGAGCAACCTCGAACCCGCCCAGGTGCCTCGGTGCCCTGGGTCCTGTGAGGATCAAAGGGGCTTGGAGGTCAGATGTAGGTAAGTGTGACAGAAATTTTCCAGAATGGTCTCCTGCTTCCCTGCAGAGCCTACTCGTTGTTGTTGTTGTTGCTTGGGACCACACCTGGCGATGCTCAGGAGTTATTCCTGGTTCTGCACTCAGGAATCATTCCTGGTGGTGCTCAGAGGAGCATATGGGACGCCGGGGATTGAACCTGGGTTGGCTACATGCAAGGCAAATGCCCTACCAGTTAAACTATCACTCCAGCCCCGTGCAGAGCCTAGTGTTGTCCCAACATGACCCAGAATTGGCCCGCGGTCCTGCAGACTTCAGCTGGAGGCTGATTCTTTCTGCATAGGCTCACCAGGAATCTCCACCCTTAGACCTTCAACGCATTCTACAGCTTTTCCAACCCAACACATGGACGCCGGAGTCGGTATTTTTATTTCTCCAGTCTCAACTTTTATTTTCTGGGAGATGGGAATGTTGCTTCCTCCGCTGCCTTCCAGCTCCAAATTCCGAGACTCCGGTGTCCAGAAGACTCCGCGGTTCTGCCCATGACTCTACCCGCACCCAGGTGGAGGGGGCTGGGCGTGGGGGACTCTGGGCTGATGTGTGTGGATTTGTGGGAGCGCCTGCCTGCCTGCTGGGTGGGGCCCGGCTGGAAGGAATGAGACAACCTCCCCCACACTTCCCTCCCGAGTGGTTACCTCACCGGCTGTTACTTAACCCTCCTTGCCATTTCCCCGGGTGGGGCAGCGCCCGGCCCCTGGGCAGGGGCTGATGCAATCCGCCGACTCTCCAGCTCGTGTTCTTTTCTTTGAAGCCCAAGCAAAGGCCAGCTGCGCTATGACCGCAGTTCAGCACCCTCTTGCCTTCGGTTTCTCTCCTTGGAACCCACATTATCATACTCGTCCCTTGAGCACCAGGGACCAGAATGGATCCTTTGTGTCTACAATTGTACCTCATGGTGTTTCACTAATAATAAAAAAAAAAAAGAATTTGCCCACAGGTGCTCTTGAACCCGTAGCTGAAGAGTATGTCTTTGCTAGGAATGTGAGTGTGCATGTGAGTACATGTGCGTGCGCGCGCACACAGACACACACACACAGACACACACACACAGACACACACACACACACTCTGTACCTAAATAGAGTGAGTGAAAGAATCCGCTCCCAGCAGACCTTGCTTCCAATGCACTTTTCCAAAAGGAGAGGGGTCCCTGGATCCCCTGGAAAGATCAGCTCATACGCTGACCTGGAGTTTCCTTTCTATGGCCAAGCCCTCTAGGTGTGCCCCCGGACTGCCATTTCTCTTGGGGGCCCTCATCTATTAAACAGAAATGAGACAGTGCTATTTTCCCATCTCCTGTGAATCTGTATGTCTGAACACAATCTTTTTTTTTTTTTAAAACCCACTTTTTAAAAATTGTGTAAATTAAAGAAAAACAAAAGAAAGTCTGGGTTGAAGGAGCTTGGGATGGGGGAAGAAAGTTTATCAAATTCTCAATGAAAGGAAACCGCTAACTGTTGGGCTCCAATCTAGCAACTAGGATTCCTTCCCAAACTGCAAAGGACTTTGTCTCCAGACTGAAACGCGCCACCAGCCTGTGCAGAACCTCGCAGCTCAGGTCCCACGCCTCGCCCAGCCCCATCACCGCCTTCTAGCTTCCCGTGCCAGGCCCTGGGCGATGCCTTACACCGTCGCTGTTCTTCCATTGCAGAGACCTCATGAGATGGGCTCAGTCGCTTCCATTCTACAGACGCAGAAACAGAGGCTTGAGTGCCGTGTCCAAGGATCTCGAGAGCTAAAGTGGCAGAGCTGAGTTCCTCTGACTCTGGAGTTTAAACCACACAGAGAACTGAAGTGAGTTGTTGTTTGATGGTCGTTGTTTTGGGGCCACAGCTGGGCATACTCAGGACCAGGCAGTGCTGGACTCCTCATGCAAAGTGACTCCTCCTGCAAAGCCAAAGAGAGACAGACTCCTTCAAATTATCAAATGATTCACCAGACTCTCTCCAAATACTAAAGTCCCCCTAGAGTTTCAAAAAATAAAGGGGTCAGGGGCTGGAGCAATAGTACAGTGGGTAGGGCATTTGCCTTGCACGCGGCCAACCCAGGTTCCATTCCCAGCATCCCATATGGTCCCCCAAGCACCGCCAGGAGTAACTCCTGAGTGCAGAGCCAGGCATAACCCCTGTGCATAGCCAAGTATGACCCAAAAAGCAAAAATAAATAAATAAATAAAAATTAGGGGGCCAGAGACATAGTATGGTGGGTAGGCACTTTCCTTATACATCACCCAAAAGGGTTCAGTCTCTAGCTCAGCGTATGGCACCCCACCCCCAGCACTGGCAGGAGTGATCTCTGAGCACTGAGCCAGGAGTAAGCCCTGAGCCCTGCTGCGTGTGACCACAAAAAAAAAAAATAGAAAGAAAAGAAAAAAGAAGAAAGAAAAGGAAAAATTAAAAAAAAGAAGAGATCCCTAAGAAATCCCTAAAATGTGGAGGTCTGTCTTGCCTCCATATTTTCAGCAACATGCTTTTGAATGTTACAAACTTTTGCTTCAGTGGGTAGCTCCTAAACCATTTATCGAATGAGTTCCTTCTGATATGATTAATTCTGCTAATAGTGGATGATGGACTTCTTTCCACAATGGTATTGAATAAACTGCATTTAGAAAGGAGCTTCAGATAAGGTAGGTTATCATTTTAAGTATGAATTTTATAATTAGACATTTGTTTGTATGATGTACACGTGATTGAATTTAATCAAAGAGCCTAAAACCGTGCAGTTCTGTTACAGGGAAGAGCAGGAACGGGGGGTGGGGGGCTTTTTTCTTGCACCAGCCCTCAACTTGATTTATAGATGCTTTATCTCATTAACCTTTATGTCACTGAGCTAATTAGTGACTCCAGGAACTGCAATCACGTAGCTCTTAACTTCACGTGCACCAAATTAAACTGGACCCAATTACTCCAAATCATAAAAAAACATCTTTGGAAATACTTTGCTTCCTTCACTTCAAATAGATCGTTGGAAAGAAAATGAAACTGATGTGGACCCCGACTTTCTCTTTCGGTCACACACAGTATCATATCAAAACCGTTTGAATCCTTTGAAGGGGACAAATAGATGCAGATGGCTGTGATTACTCCAGCTTGGGTAGGGCCACCCCACTGGGAGGGCCCCGAGGTGCCCTGAGAGCAGGAGGGTGGCCATGTTGGAAGCCAGCCCTGGTCAGGGGGCAGCCATCTTGAGGATGGAGATGACCTGTCAGGCACTGACAGCATTGTTGGGCGCCCTTAAAAATTGTTTTCAGTTAATTAACTGTTGGGGCCTCCCAAGTAGTGTTCAGGAGGTCCCAGAATCCCATCCAAGCCGGATGATGGTTCCGAGCAAGGGCCTGAGAATGCATGGCTGTTCTGGGGATCCCCAGGGTCTCTCAACCATTCTGGGGCCCTCCAGAGACACAGCCAGTGGTGCTTGGGGGTTGGGGGTCTTCACGGTGGTGCCTGGCAGTGCTGGGGGAGGGGAACCACATGGTGCTGGAATCAAACCCAGATCAGGCATATTCGAGGCATTGTACCCTAAGGTCAATACTGTCTCCTGCCCCATTCATTTAATTTACAATAGCGTTGACATTTATGGTTTGGGTGTATAGCGTTATCGCACCTAACAGCCACCCAAATGTCCCCAAACTCCCATCCATATTCTTACGTTACTTCTAGCACCCCTCTGCATTCCTCCTCATAGTTCTGCCTTTTCCTCGATACCCTCAGTTCTGTAATCTGGGGCCGAAGCATTTGTTATCATGTGACAGTGTCCATTCCCTTGGTTGGTTCCCCTATATGCCACTAGTGAGGTCATATGGTATTTGCTCTTCTCCCTCTTAATTCGCTTAATCTGACACTCTCCAGTTCCATCCAAGTTGCAGTGAACTGCAAGATTTCATCTTACAGCTGAGTAGTGTTCCACTGTTATATACCACACCGTCTCGCTCTCTCCATTTATTGCTGGACACTTGGGTGGGGTCCTTGTCTTGGCTATTGTACCAAGTGCCGCAATGCACATGGGTGTGATAGGCCGCCTTGCACACGTCCAAGAAGCCACTGGTCTTGGGGGGTGCGTTTGTATTTTCAAGTGAGTGTTTTTGTGTTTGGAGGTCGGATGCCAAAAAGTGGAATTGCTGGGTTCCACGGAAGCTCTAGTCTTCCTTTTTTGAAGACATCTCCACGCAGGCAGCTTTCCCGCCATGCCCTGAACCCCTGCCTTCTTGTTCTTTTGGCGCCAAGACTCGAGACATCGATTTAGTCTTTTTATCCTTGCCGTCTTCCATGGAAGGATTCTGAGCTGTTCACTCACTCCGTTTCTTGTGGCTAATAAATTAAGGCACCATCTAAAAGTTCCAACAGGATAACTTAATTTACCTCAAGGAAAGCGAGGAGAGACCCTCCAGGGAATGGGATTGGGCACAGCTGTTGCTTGGGAGTTTGAGTAAGAAAATTTCTCAACCCCTCAATAAGGAAATATTCACATTTTAAAAAAGGTACTTGGGGGACCAGAGAGACAGTACAGCAGATAGGTTTTTGCCTCGCACGTGGTCAACACAGGTTCGATCCCTGGCTTCATCTCTACATAGTCCCTCCAAAGCATCATCTAGATTTATTCCTGAGTGCAGAGTCACAAGTAACCCCTGCACATCGCCAGGTGTGCTTCAAAGCAAAAATACAACCCCCCCCAACATTTAAAAACTAAAAATGAACAGGCACTTGGAGTTTAACTTGCTTCTTTGGAATAGGACACCAGGTGAAAAGGGGCATTTGTGAGGAAGGAAGAGAGGGGTTTTGAGTCACATTTTAAAGGCTCAAAGGGCTTCGCAGGTGGGAGCCCCTAATTCTACGCCCTGTGCAAGCACCCCCCTCCTCAACCCCACAAACCCAACAAGTTACACTTTAAATCATTTCATGGGAGAAATGATTCGAGTAGATCCATCCAAGATGCTGACTCTCAGAATGTTCTGGGTGTAACAGGCCCTGCAGGGCAGGGAGCTGCAGACTGGGGGCAGTTGGACCAAATCGGTATCAGGTGGGACCTCCCCCCCACCCCCCGGCTGGTTCCCTTGGCTGGGGAGGTGAAACTAAGGTTTCGGTTTGTACAGAGTAAACCGCAGGGCTGTCTGGTGCCACCCTACTCTGCCTTCTTTCCTTGGCTGCGTTTGGGAAGGAGCTAGATTGTGAACTCATGGACAAATTCTTTTTTGTTTGTTTTTTTGGGCCTCACCCAGCTATGCTCGGGTATCACTCCCCGGTGGGCTCAGGGGGGCCATATATGGTGCTGGGCATCAAACCCGTTTGTGCCCATGCAAGGCAAGCACCTCACCCTCTGTCCTCACCCACTCGCCCCACGCAGAAGAATTTTTGTGTGGGCTTTTGCTGCCAGCGTGCCAAAGTCCTGTTCTAATCCTGCTTGACATGTGTCCCCACGCTGAGTGACTCAGCCCTGGCCGCGGGGCCTCCCCTCAGGGCTGCAGGTGTGTCGCTGCCACTCCGAGGCCAGAAAACCAACCACCGGGTCTTGGCTGAGAGACAGGCAGGTGGCCCCCTGCAGCCCGGCTGCTCATCCCTGTGGGAAGACAATGCTGGGCTCTTGGCAAACGGGCCTTGGCTAAGCAGGGAATCCGCCTGGCTGAGGCGCTCTGCCTGTCAGAGGGAGGGAGACGAGGGAGTGAGGCAGAACCACAGCCTACAGGAGTTTCTCATTTTATTTATTTTTTTGCTTTTTGGGTCACACCCCGCAATGCACAGGGGTTACTCCTGGCTCATGCACTCAGAATATTACTCCTGGCGGTGCTCAGGGGACCATATGGGATGCTGGGAATTGAACCTGGGTCGGCCGCATTCAAGGCAAACACCCTCTCCGCTGTGCTATCACTCCAGTCCCGCCTACAGGAATTTCAATTTGCCAGGCCCGACTGGAGGCCCGTGCAGGGTGGCCGGGAGCACTGTGTCTGATTCTCCTCATGGACTTCTGACGACTGAACCCCCTTTTGTGACAGGGACACTCCTGAGTTGGTCTCTGTGAGGACTCAGGCTCCCCAGACTGGGTAGAAACTAGCCTGAGGGTCAGGTGAGTGGGCAGGAAGCAAAAGGGGAAAATTATATGTCCTTTGTTATTCGGGGGGACTGTGGGATGATTCTCCCCAAACAGGTCCCGTGGGCTCCAAGCAGGCCTCTTCCGGTTGGCGTCCCCTAGGCCTGGAACACTGAACGTCAGGGGGCTGCAGGAGAAAGTTGGGGAAGGGGACGGTTTTCAGAGTTGAAGCTCAGCCCTTTGCCCTTCCCACCCCACTTTTTTGGCATTTGGGGTCACACCTGGTGGTGTTCGGGGCTGTTCCTGGCTGAGTCAGGGGGTGAGCGGCTCTTGGCGGTGCTTGGGAAACAATATGGTTCTGGGGATGAAAGCCCCGAGCTTCCTGCCCTCTGAGCGATCTCCAGCCCCTGCCTTGTGCTCCGTCAAAGAAGTCATCTTTGCTCCTGTGCTGCTTTGTCACCTGGAGTGTTTGCGGGGATGGACCATCCCTGTGCACCACATGTCCTTTCTGAGAAGACTCAACCTAGTTTTCTCTCTTTACTCAGAGTCACAAGACAAAGTTGAGCCAGAGAGACGGGCAACCTTGGTTCCACCCCCGGCGCCCAGATGGTTCCCTGAGCACTATCAGGGTGAGTTGATCCCAGAGCACAGAGCCAGGAATAAGCCCTGAGCACCATTGGGCACCCAAATTGGGAAGGAATAAAGTCACCCATGAAGTTTCACCTTTCTCCCAATCCCTGAGTCTGTCTGTCTGTCTCTCTCCTCCCTCCCCCACTCTTTGGTGCTAAGAGGCCACACCTGTTGGTGCTGGCATCCAAATCAGGCTGGTGATTGTAAATGTCTAAACCTCTGTATTATACTTCCGGACAATCCCTGGATATCTTAACACAGGCTATACACTCCCAGTCCATGCAATTTGGGGGTCATACCCAGTGATGCAGGGGCGGAGAGATAGTACGGCAGGTAGGGTACTTGCCTTGCACACAGTCTACCTGGGTTCCATCCCTGGCATCCCTTATTGCCCCCTGAACCCACCAGGAGTGATCACAGAACACAGGAGTAAACAGAGCACAGTCGGGTGTGACCCAGAAATAAAAAACAAAACAAAAAACATCCAGTGATGCTGGGGCAGGCTGGAGCGATAGCACAGCGGGTAGGGCATTTGCCTTGCATGAGGCCAACCGGGCCGACCCGAGTTTGATTCCTCCGCCCCTCTTAGAGAGCCCTACAAGCTACCGAAAGTATCTCTCCTGCACAGCAAAGCCTGGAAAGCTCCCTGTGACGTATTTGATATGCCAAACACAGTAACAAGTCTCACAATGTTACTGGACCCGCTTGAGCAAATTGATGAAAAACGGGAGGACAGTGACAGTGAATCTCTTTGGGCTGGAGCAATAGCGTAGCGGTAGGGCATTTGCCTTGCGTGCAGGCAGCCCAGCTGAGCCGGGTTCGATTCCTAGAGTATCTCACCTGCACGGCAAAGCCTGGCAATCTACCCATGACATATTCAATATGCCAAACCCAGTAACAACAAGTCTCAAAATGGAGACCTTACTGGACCCGCCCGAGCAAATCGATGAACAACGGGAGGACAGTGTTGTTGATGCTGGGGCTACTTCTGGCCCAAACCCTGACCTCTGGGAGCCAAGCACACCTGCAGCCTGTTAAGCTCTCTGGCCTGCCTCACAATTTTACTTAGGATCTAAAGTCATGCGCATCATCCATACATAAGTTGTTAATTTTGACTTTGATCACTGCTGATGCTGTTGTAATGACTTCTCCAGTCTGTGAAAAAAATGGGTTGAATGGGCAGTATTCTCTGTACCCCCAAGAACTTTCCAGGCCAGCCTAGAGAAGGGGTAGACAAGCCCTTAGCTCATAAACACAGTTCATTCACTACACTTGTGGGAAGCGAACAAATCAAAGGACCTGATGAGAAAAACGACTCTGCCTTAAGTGTCATTCTCTCATGTTCACAGAACATCGGCACGAAATCACTAGGGAAAGGCGCCTGGCCCTTTGGAAGAGTTTGCAAGCATCAATTTATTCACGAGTCAGGAAAAGATTTAATTTTGACAAACATCCAAACTTCCACCTGTCCAGGTTATCCAGAAAATCTGGATTAATAGTCTGCCGACAAAAAAAACAATTAAAAAAATTTAAATCCTGTTTGGTGGTGCCAGACATTGGACCTTGCGCCCCATACACTTCAATGATGTGCTCTATCGCTCGATTTACTTCCCTAAAATGCACCCTTGATGTCTGGAAGAAGAACCCTTCAGAGGAGTTAACTTTAAGGAGGGGGGACCACACAGAAGTCGGGCCGAGGCAGGGAGAACTACGGGTTAAACGCGTGCAGTCTCCTGCTCACTCTGTTCACTTCTCCTTATAGTCTCCATCTCAAGTGAGGCACAGGCCCTGGAGTGGCCTCAGGTGCCCAGTTAGGCAATGGCTGCACAGCGGAGCAGGTGCAGTTTCCAGCACCGGATAAAGAAGCTACTGGATTGGCTGGGATGTTTTCAGGTCTCGCCCACCAGGGCTTAAAACCCAGGGCCCAGGCTCAGGCTTTGGGGGGAGGATTGGGATTGGGATTCTCTGCTTGGGCATCTGCTGGGTTCTTTGTGCCTTCCAACAATTTCCCTTTCCAACTTAAATTTTGTTACGATGGATTGCAGGTTCTAGAGTTACTGCACTCGCGACCCATCTATTTTTTTCCTTTATTTTTTTCAGTCGTTGCGGATTTTGCTGTACTGACTCATCTGTATTTAAACCTCATTTGTAAAATGAGACTGGATCAGATGAAACTGTTCTTTTATTCTCCCACGTGGACTTTCCTTCTTTTGCTCTTTGAAAAAGCTACCTTTTTACCAAGCCAGTCCTGAATTCTTCCTAAAGTGGGAATGTGGGCCCAGAAAACCAGCCCTCCCTACCTTTTGCTCTGCCTGGGCCCCTCTTCCTTCCGCAGACTTGACTTACAAAAGCCATATGGTTGCCGCTGGTGGGAGATAGGGCTGTGTGGACACTTGGAGGGGGTGACGGTGTGGGAAACAGAAGGAGCAGAACTTTACAAACACATTGGAGGCAGCTAACGGGGTCCCTTCCACAGGCCAGATGGGCTATTTCTAGACCTGGGGTTTCTCTGGGCACCCACATCCCCACCCATTGTCCCAGTTCCTGATTCCTTTGTAGCAGACACACCTGAGCAAGACTGTATTTTCTTGGCTGCGTTCTTTTTCACTGGTGGGGGAGGAAGGGAGGTTTGGGGCCACACCTCTCAGGCCTTAATCCTTACTGCATGCTCAGGAATCACTCCTGGCAACAACACTAGGGAGCGGGGGAGGGTGAGCCCGAGTCTGCTGCATGCAAGGCAGGTGTTCTACCCACTGTACTATCTCTTCTATCCCTGTGGAAGACCATTCTAGAAGGCTTTGCAATGAATACACATTGAGGGGGAGTGGTAAAAAGCAGGTTCTGACTCAAGGGCCTGGGTCAGCCCTGAGGTTTCTCCTTCTTGACAGGCTCCCAGCTTCAGGGATGCCACTGGGTCACTCCGGGGCAGGGTGGACAGTCCCATCTGTGGGTGTGACAACTGCAGGCCAGCCTTTAGAATCTGCCCTTCCCCTTCCAGGGGTTCAAAGAATGACCGAGAACCTCACTGTTTAGCTGATGGCTCACCTGACTGTGGAGTCGTTTCAAGATGAATGTTCTATCTGTAAACGTAACTTAGGGGGCTGCCCAAGTGGTGCTCAGGGGACCCAGGGACTCCTCCCAGCAACTCCTGGCCAACACGGAGCTGGCGGTTCAACGTGCAGCTGAGGGTGCGTGCTGCTCTGGCTGTCCCCTGCAGTACTTGAGGTCCTTAACCACTGTACCCCATGATGCTGTGGGGCCTCCAGGGATGTATTCAATAATGCTCAGGGGATCAAGAGGTTCTGGGGAGCTAATCGGAGTTGGCCACATGCAAAGCATTCACCTTGACCTCTGAACAGTCTCTCTGGCCTTAAATATCTGCATATCCCTGTAAGGTTTTCGTTTGTTTTTGGTAAAAAGGGCTGGAGACATAGCACAGCAGTAGGGCGTTTGCCTTGCATGCAGCTAGCCCGGCTGAGCCAGGTTCGATTCTTCTGCCCCTCTCAGAGAGCCTGGCAAGCTACCGAGAGTATCTCGCCCGCACGGAAAAGCCTGGCAAGCCACCCATGACGTATTCGATATGCCAAACACAGTAACAACAAGTCTCACGATGGAGACATTGCCGGGTCTGCTCGAGCAAATCGATGAACAACAGGAGGACAGTGACAGTGACAGTTGGTAAAAAGGGATCACGAAGGAAAATTAAGAAACCTCAAGAATGGTGGTTCCCAAGGCTGACAGCACACTTGGGATCACCTGTGCAGACTTCAGGCCTCCGCCGCTGGGTTCCATGGCCCCGATTATTCTGTTGTCAGGGTCTCGTGCTTACGAGCAGCCACGTTAATAAGAATATTAGAGGGGGCTGGAGCAATTATATGGTGAGCACGGTGTTTGCCTTGCATGCAACCAACCCAGGTTTGATCACTAGCACCTCATGTGATTTCCCAAGCTCTGCCAAGAGAGATCCCTGAGCACAGAGCCAGGAGTTAGCCCTAAGCATCACCAGGTGTGTCCCAAACAACAAAAAGTATTTGAAAGATATGAGGAACTTTGAAAAGCTCCGAGAGTGATTCAAATAAGAAAAAATTTGAGAACCTCTCATCTCGACCTCAGGTTTCTTGAAATGTTTTCCCCTGTGACCCCTTTTCACTTGAGAAATGCAACAGGACAAGCGAGCCTACTGGAAATGCCTTGGATTCAGAACACTTTTCGTATGGCCAAAGATTTCGCAACTCCCTAATTCAGAACCACGCACTGGTCTCAGCCAGGAGCTGCGAAGTTCTTATTTAGCACAGTGGTTCCCAAAGCAGCGGGTGACTGTGTGACCATATGCCTGTTACTACCTGGTGCTCTCCAGGAGATTCCGCTGGGGACTGTCATCTTGGAGGCCACTTTCCTGAGTTCTCGGGTCCCAGCAATGGAAAGAGCCTTAGGGATAGTCTGACGATGATAACCTAATGTGGACTCCTTGGAGGGCCAGATAAGGAACCAGGTGGTGTTCTGGGTCACGTGACTTGTCAAGGGTGGCAAGCGCCTACATGTGTGTTTCAGCCCCTGACCTCTACGCCTGCTTTCGTGGACCCCACAGATGTGATGTTTTCCCAGCCAAACCACACATTTCCTTGGTTGACATTCCCCAGAGACAGAGTCTGTCAGCCTTCCATCGAGTCTGAGTCTGCGGTTCTCTGACCGGTCGATGAATTATGTGGGTGCAAGGGTGTGAACGGAGGACTCCCACCCACCTTTCAGGAAGGCAGCTGGACTTCCTGTTTTCAGTTTTCTCTTTCAGTGCCTTTTGCTCAATCTTCTGGAATGTTCGGGAGCACCTCCTTTTCTACCGCCAACTTTAACTTCCTCGTTCTATTCCCCCCCCCCCCCCAAGATGTTTTTTGGGCCACACCTGGCTCTGCTCAGGGATTACTCCTGGCTCTATACTTGGGGATCACTCTTGGCAGGGTTGAGGAGGGTGGACATATGAGATGCTGGGGCGCAAACCTGCGTCAACCATGTGCAAGCCAAACACCCTACCCTCTGTACTATCGCTCCAGCCCCCTGGTTCCTTTCTTCCCCTTGTACTGGTCATAATTCAGATTCCAAAAGACACTTCTGGAATGTAGGATCCCTAGCTCATACTGGAGGTTAAAAAAAAAATACTCTAAGGGCTTAAAAAAAAAACACACAAAAAACAAGTAAATTCCTGGGTAGCTCAATGTACTAGAACTAGGGCCTTCACACAAGAAGGTCCAAGTTCTAACTTCTGAATACCACCAGGAGTAGCTCCTGAGTACTGCCAGGTGTGAAACCAAAGAAACAAAATCCAAGTCCAGATTGCTCTCACTTCAACTAAAGTAACGCTCTGGGAGAACAGGCAGATATCGATAGCTGTCACAAGCGCTCCAATACTCAATTAAGGTTGAGGCTTGTTGCAAAGTCAGCACAGAATTTCTGAATGGGTATCTGTGCATTTTCTGGAACAACTAAGCCAGAGTTTTAGTAGATTTTCAAAAATGTCTGATACCTTCCTTCCTTCTCCCCTTTCCCTTAAAGAACAGTGTCTTAGCTAAGATAACATAAACAGGAAGGGCATCCCAATGTATTACTTTGCTGCTGGGGATTGACCCCAGGGTCACAGATGCTCATTCCCAGCCAAAGTAATGTCAGGTTTGGGGGTTTTGTTTTGTGTTTACCACACCTGGCAGTGCTTGGGGTCATTTTGTGGAGATGGGGAATCTCAGGACAGGCGAACAGCCTCCACACTGCCTTTGGGTTTGAATTTGAGAGTTGAGGGCTGAGAAAGTGGAGTTGACCAACACAAGGAATCCTAGCCCTTGTTAAGAATAAATCCTAGCCCTTGTTATCCAGAGCCGAAGAGAAAGTCCAGTGGGTCAGGTTCTTGCCTTCTTTGTGCTGGCCCTGGCACTCTATATGATCCCTGAGCACAGAGCCAGGAATAAGCCCCCAGACACTGCAGAATGTGATCCCAGAGCCACTACTTCCAAAAAGAAAAGAGCAGCTAGTCCATCAACGTGGTTCTCCATGCTCCTGCCCCCACTGGTGGGGATCAGTTTCAGCAGATGTACCTGCTGGGACCCCTCCCCTAAGTATCACATCTTTTCCACTTTGGCTGCCAGGAGGCTCTAATTGTTCTGTACTTTAATAAGGCACAGGGCTCATTATGCAAATTCAGGGTAAAAAAACAATCACGAATCGCATCTGTATTAACAAACATTTTAATTAACGCTCACCAACTGCCAACAACGTGTTAAGTGTAAATAACAGGTGGATGCGGGCTGAAGTGATGAGACTAGAAAGTATTTCGTTTCTGCTCCGCTCAAGGATTTTAAGTTCGTACGTGATCTCTATTTTGAGTTTGGGTTTGGGGGCCACATGCAATTCAGTGCTTGGGGTGAGGGGTGGGGTCACTCTTGGTGGTGTTTGGGGGACTGTGATATGGTACTGGGGATCAAACCCTGGTCTCCGGACTGCAATGCATGAGCTCAGCCTGAGTTCTTTCTCTGGCCCCTGTTATTACGCCCGAATTAGTCCTAACTCAGTGAAGTAGCCGAGAAACAGACGGGGAAGAGGACGAAAGTGATTTCATCACCATGGCCCAGGGATCGTGATGGGTTGTGGGACTCTCACCCATTCGACAAATTCAAACACCGAGGTTGCACTTATACGCTCAAAATACATCCCAACGTAGTCACTGAGATATTGCAAGATTAGCTACAGTTTTAACTTAGGTTTATATCGAAAACAAAGCAATTGCTCTACATCCCAATGAGATATCAGAAAGACAGATAAAGTTACACCTACACATCAAAAGGGAGAGCAAGCCACAGTCCACGAGGGAGCCAATGGGCTTGAGACCGCTGAGGGGGGGAACACACTTTCTCCTGGCCTTATCAGCACAGATGTTTGCCCATGGAGGGCTGCCTAGGTCATGGCACACTGTTCCCGGCCCTTATCAGCATGGGGCTGTGACTCCTGATTACTCAGGACCCAACAGTCTTTGCTGGTGTTTTCTTAAACCTCGAGCCACAAGGATGTTGTGTCCTTGTGGGATGCTATAGAAGATTAAAGCCAATGACTTTAATGACGAAAACGAACTTGGTGCATAACACCATGATCTTTTTAAAAGCAGGCTCTGCTGAGAGCACAGCAGGTAGGGTGCTGGCCTGGCATGCAGCTGGTCCAAGTTTGATTTTTACCACCACGTATGGTTTCCTAAGCACTACCAGGTGTGGCCTCCCCCAAAGACAAAAACAGGGCTTCAGGCCAGAGGGGAAGCTCTAAAGGGCTGAGCACATGTTCAAGGGGCTACTTTTTGGGTGCTTCTGGCACCAGTTGTGCATTGCCGAGGCACCAAAAGAGCCTCCTCCAGTTGTGCTGGGACTGGGGAGGGTTGGCTATAAAATGTCGGGTACTGAACTCAGTGCTGTGCACATGCTAGGTATGTGCTCTGACTTGAGACATAGCTCACCCCTAGAAAAACTCTACAAAACAAAGCTCGTTAGGGGGCCTGGAGAACTGGCATAACAGCTGCTTTGCAGGCAGCTGACCTGAGTTGGATCCTTGTCATCCCACAAGGTTCCCCTGAGTGATTCCTGGGTGAAGAGACAGGTGTAATAACCGCTGAGCATTGCCAGGTGTGGCCCCCCAAACAAACAAGCACACTGTGTTTGTCTGAAAACAAGCATTGTCCTCCCGTTGTTCATCGACTTGTTTGAGCGGGCCCAGTAACGTCTCCATTTTGAGACTGGTTGTTACTGTGTTTGGCATATCGAATACGTCATGGGGAGCTTGCTAGGTTTTGCCATGCGGTCGAGATACTCTTGGTAGCTTGCCAGGCTGTCCAACAGGGGCAGAGGAATCAAACCCGGCTCGGCCAGGCTGGCTGCGTGCAAGGCAAACGCCCTACTGCTGTGCTATGGCTCCAGCCCCCTCCCCACCCCCCCAAAAAAAAAAACAAAAACAGAAAAAAAAAAAGATTCCTTTGGGGCCAGAATGATAGCACAGCAAGTATGGCACTTGACTTGCAAGCAGCAGCCTGGGTTTCATCCCCAGCATCCCCTGTGGTCCCCGATCACTGCTGGGAGTAATTCCTAAGTGGAGAGCCAGGAGTAACCCCTGAGCATCGCTGGTTGTGACCTCAAACAAACAAAGCCAGCTAGGGGCTGGAGCAATAGTACAGCTTGTAGGATGCTTGCCTTGCACACAGTCAACTCGAAGTTCAATTCCCAGCATGTCATATGGTCCCCCGGGGAGTGATCCTTGAGCACAGAGCCAAGAGTAATCCCTGAGCACTTCTGGGGGGTGGCCCTTCACTCCCACACAAAAGAAAGCTAGTTAAGGGGCTGGAGTGATAGTACAGTGGGTAGGATGTTTGCCTTGCACATGGCTGACCCAGGTTTGATCCCTGGCATCCCAGATTAACCCAGAGTAACCCCTGAGCACTGCCAGGTATGATCCAAAAAGCGTCTCCCCTGCCCCCCCCCCCCAAAATGCTAAAAAAAGAGAAAGACAATGAGCAAAGCATCACTGTTCTAAACTACCAGATTTTCATGTTTTTCAACCTTTACAGGTAGCAGAATGTAAATATTGATGGAACTGGGTAAATTCTTTCTTCAACTGTTCAGTGTTTGAAATGCGTCTTTATCGAAAACTGGGGGGTGGCGGTGGGATACTTTACACAGAGATGTTGGATTTCACTCCTGGTCCCTGGGTCTTTTAGAGGCTCAGGGGTGATTCTGGTGACTTTTCAGCTGCAGAACATGTGACCACTGGGATATGAAACTGGGTCTGAGGAGCTGAAGTCACTTCCAAAGTCTGGAAGATGAGAATTCATGTTCCTTGGCTTCTGGTCTTCTCCAAAGGAATTTCCTAGATAAGAAACCTCACCCTCCTGAATACCTGAAGCTCTTTGCCAGCAGATGAACAGCCCGAGATAAGGAGTTTTGCACCTGCACCATGTTCTGAGGTTGGTGTCAGGTTATGGGTAGGTGAGGATCGAAGGTTATTCAAAGGGGCTGGAGAGAGAGTACAGCGGGTAGGGGACTTGCCTTGCATAGAATGACCCAGGTTCAATCCCTGGCATCTCATAGCCTTCCCAGAGCCCTATTAGGAGTGATTCCTGGGCTCAGACCTAGGGGTAATCCTTGAGCATCACTGGACATGTGCCCCCCCAAACAAAATTATTCAAAGGGACGTTGAAGTGATAGTACAGCGGGTAGGCATTTGACTTGAATGCAGTTGACTGAGATCTGAGATCCCCACACCCCATATGGTTCCCTGAGCACAGAAACAGGAGTAAACTCTGCTCACTGCAGGGTGTGCTCCCAAAACAAAACAAAAATTATTCAAAAGGAAACTTTTAGAGCTGCTTAAAGCAATAAAAAATTTAAAACAACAACAACAACCTGGAGAGCTGTGTTTAATCTAAAATAATTTTTTCAGTGAAGATAATTCATGAGTTTAACTCTTATGTAACACAGCTATAAAATTTTGGATGTTACATAAATCATAAAAATCAGATTTAAAAAAGGCAAAGTCCAGATTATTGGGGATAGACAGCCACTGATGAAGTCCCTGCCGTTTAAGGAATCTCCCTGAGAAAGCACTAATTGGTGGCAAAGTGTTGGTCCCAACGTCTAGGGAAAGGTTATGATCTGGGTTTCTATTGCGACTCTGCCACTTGGTAGTTCTGTCGTGTTCACTTATGGGAAATTCCCATGTTAGTTATTTACGGGGTCTCTGGCTCTTCTTTCTGCTTAAAAAAAAATTTTTTTTTTGAGTCCCACCTGGGGGTGCTCAGGGGCCGGGGGGAGGCACAGTTGCTACTGGCCTGGATGGAACCCCGGTGGGTTGCGTGTGTGCAAGGCCGGTAAGTGCTTCTCCAGCTCTGGTTCTTCTGCAACCGTTTAGCGACGCGCATCGAGCGGGAGTCGGGACGCGGGGCGCGGGCAAAACTCCCTCCAGGAGGCCCGAAGGCCCCACCTGGCCCCGGGGCGGGGCTCCACCTGGGGGCGTGGCTTCGGGGGCCCGCGGGCTCCACTTCCGGCCCAGGCCTGTGCCCCGGAAGTAGTTGCGCGGCGCGGGCCTGCGGGACCGGCGGGGAGGCCGGCGGGGCGCGTCGCCATGTTCCTGTCGGCGGTCGCCCGTAAGTGGGGGCGGCGGCGGCGCGGGGAGCCGGGAGCGCGGACGGGCGGGGGCGCCGGAGCCGGGGGCGCGGCTTCCCGGAGGGCCCGGGCCCCCGCCATCCTCCCCCCGCCGCTCCCCCGACAGTGCTCCCCGCCCGGCTCCGGCCTGACCTTTCCCGGGGGCCCCGCGCGACGCCGGCTGCTGCGGGCAGAGGTGGCGCCGGCCCGCCGGACGCTCGGTCCAGCCCAAATATTTGCACCTTCGGAGAGGAAATAAACGCGGGGCCGGTCTTCAGAAACAATTTCGATTTTTTTTTTTTTTTTTGTTACTGTTTGGGTCATACGCGGCGATGCTCAGGGGCTCAGGGGTTGCTCCCGGCTCTGCACTCAGGAATTACTCCTGGTGGTGCTCAGGGGACCATATGGGATGCTGGGAATCGAACCCGGGTCCTGTGCATGCAAGGCAAGCGCCCTACCCGCTGTGCTATCGCTGCGGCCCTCGGAAACAATTTCATTTTTATTTATTTATTTTTGCTTTTTGGGTCACGCCCTGCGATCCTCAGGGGTTCCTCCTGGCTCTGCACTCAGGGATTACTACTGGCCGTGCTCGGGGGGCCATATGGGATGCTGGGAATCGAACCCCGGGTCGGATGCATGCAAGGCAAACGCCCTGCCCGCTGGACTATCGCTCCGACCCTTGGAAATAGTTTTTAAAGGGAGCAACGGAGCCGAGCGGGGGCAAGGCTCATAGCCCACCCCGGGGGGACGTCTCCAACTCTCTCAAGTTTCCATAGCTGCGGAGTAGTTCCTTGTGTTATTTTTTATTTACTGTTTTATTTCATCATTTCCTCGCATTATTAATCCCATGGCATGCATATGGATTTAAATGCTAGGGAGTAGTTTCTTGCATTAAAAAAAAAAAACCCACAGCGTGAGTTGCGACCTCCGTGTTTTTAGTTGTGAATGCATTTGTATAAACGTTTTTTTTAAAAAAAGATTAACATGTTGATGTTTTTCTCTTTTCACTTTTCTTTTACAAAAAAAAAACCCAAAAAACCCATCAAACCAACAAACACCATCCCCAAACCAAAGTTGCCAAGAGCAAGTCAAAGTAAGTAAAGGTTTTTCTTTTCTTGTTTTCCAAAAGTTGGGCTTGCGGAAGACTTGAATTACTTTGGCCCCAGAATGCTTTCAGAAAATATTTTCCCTCCCACTCACCTGACCCACAAAAGGGACATTCCACAGCTAAATGTCTGGTTCCCACAGCAGCTGTCAGGGTCCTGTGCACTGCTCACTGCCACCAACCAGGTCTGTTTCATTAGTTTGGGAATCCGGGACCAAGTGTCTGGAGCCCATTACAGGACAAGCTGTGATTTGATGGAGCCTATTTTAGTGAGTTTTGTAATCTTTTGCCTTCATGGTATAAGCATTTCAAAAATAGCCAAGATGAAAGATTTCATGCTGTACCAGAGAGACTATAAATACCAAACTGGTATCTCAAAATAAATTTTGTAGACAGTAACGGGAAGTAAGATTTTCTGTATTAAAAATAGGAAAATTCCAAAGCAGCCTTTGCTTACAACTCAGGACGTATCACAACTCCTTAAAAGTAGGCTCTTTGGAATAAAGTTAGTGAAAAGGTAGTGTTACGTGTCTTTTCTCCACAACCCCTTCCCCCAGTCATGCCTTTAATCACTTTTTATCTTAATCCAGTTATTAGAATTTCCTACCCTTTGGATTGTAGGCATCTCCTGGGCTACAATGATTTCTTTACAGATATTCCTTGGTTCCAACACTCAGTGTCTATATTCTTGTGACATTTGTCATATGTCTTGCTTTACAGACATTCTGTATACAACTTACCTTTCAAACCTTTTGCTAACGGATGGCCCAGAGGCAGCCTTTTCATTGCTCACAGGGCTCTAGATACCTAGTAGTATTTGTCAAATCTTTGTTGAATGAATGACTAATTGTCGTAAACTTCATCATCAAATATTGTATGCCTCACGAGGCACTGTGGTGAATGCTGAAAGTGATGCAAAGATGACTAACGTGGTTTTAAATGCTACAAATTCATTTGGGAATTAGATAAGAAATTAAATGGCCTGGTCCATAGAAGACAAGTCACAGGACAAAAACCCAGATTGTAACCAGTGATGCAAAATACATACACTGTGTTTTAGAGGATTGTAGTTCAAACAAAATAGGAAGGGAAAGAAGATTTCGCAACTCGGCAGTGTAAAAGGCCCAATCCTTGAATTTCATCACCTGATTTACTTTGATTGCTCTTTTTCCCTGCAAAAGAGGGGCTTTCTGCGTCAGCGTGAGGAAATCCTCAAGGACACTGGGGCTACCAGTACTTGTCTGTTCCCGCTTCTGACCTCTGCCCCTCCCCAGGGGGCATGTCTCAGCCTCTTCCCATAGCGTGGTTTGGTTAGGTCATCCTGGAGGTACTTGAATTAAATCTCTGGAAAATGTCGAGCCTTTCGTGGGCTCCACTGCTGGCCCACAGCTAATTCTCCCGTAGACGCTGCTCAGAATGTGCACCTCCTTCCTGTCCCCCTGCCCGAATCTTATTTCCTCAACTACTCACAGTTTCTTGTTCAATCCTAGAGTCATTCTGGTGAGGATGTTGAGCGAAGCTGGGACCGGCTACTCCTTCAACACAAAGAGAAGCCGGTTAAGGGAGAAACTGACTCTGTTGCATTATGATCCAATTGGTAAGCGTGGCACAGTTCCTTGGGCCCATGTCAAGTGCTCTTATGCCTGTTGCTCTTCTCAGAGGGATGCGACTGGCGGTTCTGGAGTCTCTTAGCTGTAGCAGTTTTTCAGCAGATTTTGTGTTAAATGTTTTCTGGTGCCCATTACTGTCCTGGAGTCTGCTGGCATATAAGGCAGACTCAGTCCTTGGACTTTTGGCATTGTGTGTGTGTGTGTGTGTGTTTTGGGCGACACCTGGTGCTCAGGGACCATATGGTGCTGGGTATCAAGTTCCGGGGTCCAGCATACAAACCATGTACTCCTCCTATGGGCTCTCTCTCTAGCTGGCATTTAAAGACTTGGCATTTAAAGACTGGGTTGGAAGGGGGAAGAACACAAGAAGTTGCAGATTATGCTCTGAGAGAAACAAGCAGGAGATGTGGATGCGGTTGAGAGGAGGTGGGCCCTCCTTTATTCTCTTCTCTAGCTAGGGGAGGTGAGGGTGGACCAGACCAGGAGGGGCAGGTGACCAGAGATCCGTGGAGAGAAGAGGTTTTATTGTTCTACAGGCAGACGCTTGTCTCGCGAAGAAAGGGAGCTTCTCAGCCTTCTTGTAGGATCATTGATTCAGCAGCGATGAGGTCCAGATTTGATTAAAGGAATTAGTGCAGAGCATAGAGATTTCATTTTCCATTTTATTGGAAACAAGTGCCATCAGGAACCTTATTTTGGGGAGTGGCGCCGGGCTCCGGGGCATGGACAGGGCGCCCGCACGGAGAGCAGCTCTGTGGGAGTTGGAGCTCTCGAGGCCTCCGGGAGCACATGGGCGCAGACTCAGGTGTTCCCAGCTTCACGTTGCTTGTGCACAAACCAGACCAGCTCCTAATTGCCGCTGGCGGAACTTCTGGTCTTTGTATTTCTTTGGCGTTTTGGGAGTCCTGCTTGCCACTCGGTGCTGGGCAAGAGCTTGGCCCTCCCGCTGCAGACAGCCGTGCTCTAGCCCGACCTCGAGCCAGGGCCGCAGCCTGTTTTTCTTTTTTCTTCTTTATTTTTATTAGCGAAACACCATGAGGTACAGTTGTTGACCTTACAAGTTTTTGTACTTGGGTTTCAGTTATGCACTGATCGAGTACCCATCCCTCCACCAGTGCCCATTCTCTACCACCAATGATCCCAGTAATCCTCTCATTCCTTCCATACCCCCATCCCATCCCGCATCTGTGGCCTGTTTCACAGCCTGTTTTTCTGATTTGTGAACAGATTTAGGCAAAATACACCAGCAAATAAATTACTTACTTTAAGAAACTGAACCATTCATCTCACTTTTTTTTTTTTGGCCCGCACCCCAGTGCCGGGGCTCCTGGCGCCCTGGGCCGCCTCTCTTCGAGCATCTTTCCAGCCCTCTGGCATCCGCGTGTTGCTGCTGCTCACTGAGGGCTGTACAGTGCTCGTAGGTGGCGCTGCGGCCTCCAGGAATGGTGTCCCTGGAGGGGCTGTGGCCATCTGCTCCCCTCCCCCAGACCTTACCCTCTGTTACTACATCCAAGATGACAGGGTCAGAACTAAGTCCAGCTTGCTAGTGCTTATGACTTTTTATTCCATGGGGGTGGGGGATTGTTTATAGGAACTTGTACATTGATACATGTTGATCACCCTGGATCAAGGGGCAGGGCACGGGCGTGGGCAGGAGGCCTGGGCTCCATGCCTAGGACTGCACAGTCCCCTGAGTGCCAGGAGCGGCCACCCCTTCAAACCAAAAACACAAATGTCTGAATGCGGGGCTGGAGCGACAGTACGGTGGGAAGGGCGCTTGCCTTGCATGCGGCCAACCCAGGTTTGATCCCTGGCACCCCATAGGGCCCTCTGAGCCCACCAGGAGTGATTCTGAGCACAGAGCCAGGAGTAAGCCCTGAGCACTGCAGAGTGTGGTCCAGAAACAAAAAACCATGTTGCCTGAACAACCTGTGGCTTAAGTTTGACGGTATGTTTAGCTTTTTGTCCATATTAGGGAGAGGTTAGGAACTTCTCTCAGATTGATGTTAAGTGTCAATAATGTTGGGGCAGGATGGAGAGATAGATGATCTAGGGGCTACGGTGCTGGTCATGTTTGTGGCCAACCGGCATCGCCTGTGGTCACTGCCAGGGGTCACTATTGAGCACAGAGCTGAGAGTAGCCCCAGCACCGCAGGGTGTGGCCCAAATCCCCCACCCCACCCCAAAAAGGAGGGTGTGGGGGAAGAATTGGGCAGGAGCACAACTGTGAACAGCTGAAATCATTTTTCCTCCTTTGAACTTACGATCACGTTTCCAACAGGTGAGCTAGAACTTTTCTGGTCAGGAATGTTTGAGCCGTGACAGCGCAGCTCTGCCTCTTAAAAGAGAATGTTCTGGAACAGCTGACTGCCAGCATCAGTGAGCTTAAGTTTGTATGGTGCTGGCCTTGGCGCCATCTGGCCCATGGCCCTGGGTACCAGCTTGCCCGGCAGTTGTCCCCAGCGTATTTTCTGGCCGTGAATATGGTGTACGCGTGCTTTTTGGGTACACGCTTAAAGGAGCTCAGGTCGGGACGCAGAAAGATTCCATCTTCCGCTCAGTCGCACAAGCCTGTCTCTACAAACTCCTTTTCTTCATCTAAGACGAGATGCAAATTCCCACAGAAAAAAGCTGCAGCTTATTAAGCTTTAGCTAATTAAAAGGTTGATCAAAAGATGAAACTTGTCAGTTTTCAGTTACGAGGCATCGTAGGCGACTGGAAGCAGAATCGATGTAGGGGACGTGTAGGGAAAGAGGCTGGCGCTGGAGTCCAGTGGGACTATTTCGACCGAGAGTTAGTTCGTGATGGTGGATGCAGCCTGTGGCATTCTAGCGCGCTGACTCTTGGGAGTGCTGAGGGTGTGCGGGGAGCGTTCGGGGGGAGCACGCTGTGATCCCTCGCACGGGAAGGAAGCCCGTGACCCCCACACGGGACCCACAAGTATTCCCTAAAGGAATGAATCCGTGCATTTTAGTGACTGAAGCCTTTTATTGATCTGACCGTTCCTACGCAGCCTCTTGGCAGCCTCATTCAGAAAGTGTCTCCTGAATGGTCACCATCGAGACATTCCTTTTCGTTTAAAAATTAAAACCCATTTTTCAGTTCCAAGGAGAAACCCTCGGGGCAGTTCTTCCTTGCAGTGAATAACATTGTCCAGAGGAAAGCAGCTCAGTTCCTTCCTGTCAGTTATAATGCTGGGTAGACATTCTTTGACTGCGGAGGAATCTGAGACACGCTTCTGTTTAATGTGAGATGACTTGAAGTACATTAAAATATTCCGTTGCACAGTGTAATAACTGTATTTTAGTTTTTTATTTTTGGCAACACTAAGATAAAATGCTCTTGACTGGTAAGTCCAGCTTCCCTTCTTAATCAATGGGTGGCTTTCAAAACCTGAGACTTCCGGTTACACCCTAGATTCCCGAACTAGAATTAGGGTAGGAGTGGCCGTGAGGCAGAAGGAATGAATTTGAACAAGCTCCCTAGCAAATTCTTTTTGGTTTTGGGGTCATTCCTGCTGGTGCTCAGGGACTATTCCTGGATGAGTTCAGGGGACCATGTGGTGCCAGCGATTGGACCCTGGCCAGCAAATTATCTCCCTGGCCGCTCGCAAATGATCTTAGTGTGGGGAACTAGATACGGCGTGTTCGTGTCGAGGAAGAGCAGAGTTGGTGGGGAGGGAGGGAGGAGAGAGGATCCGGATTGGTGTAAGAAATCTTCGGAAAGATTTCATGAGTTTTCCTTTCAGCAAGACTGCCTGTTTTGGGGCCACACCCAGCTGTCCTCAGGGCTTTCAGTACTGTGTACAGGGACCCAAGTTTACAGGGGCAGGTGGCACAACCATGTGTGAAGGGGTTGAACCCTGCCCAGCTCTCCTGACCCGCAGGCTCTTTGGCCGCTGCTCTTCCCTGCCCTTGCCCCCTCCTACGAGAGTCGATATTAACTGGGCGAAGACTTTTCCATTGGGGGCCCCTGATTTTCCTTTTCCTTTGGAATATTTCACACTGGTTGAGGTGCTGCTTTCTTAGGGCTCCCGGGGTTTCCAGCCTCCTCTGGCCTCAGGATCGCGGAACGGAGTTTGCAAGTCCGCACCATCCTCCTGGGCAAGAAACAGTAAAATAAGGGCAGAGCGAGGGGCCAGGACCTGAGGAGTGTTTCTGTTAAACAGCGATGATGATGCATTTTAGTTTTCTACCATTTTTTCTCCCTCCCACAGTGAGGAAAAAAGTTCTTTTTGTGGAACAGAAAAAAATACGCTCCCTCTAAACAATGGATTGAGAACGAGTTTGATTTATAAATGAGAAGACCGAGGGCGGGATACTGATTCAGAAAATCTGCAGCCTGTGGAGAAAGAAGAGGAAACGGCGTGGAATCAGGGGCCCCTGTGGGTCGTGGCCATTGTGGAGGCGAACAATGCCGTGAGAGCAAGTTCTTCGTCCGAGGACACAGATCATTGCATCACGTTTATTTATCTTTCTGGGTATTTTTATAGCCCTTAATAAAAAAATATTAAAATAGCCCATGCTATTGTGTCTTCGTGAGTTCCCCCTTTACTATTTCAAAGAAAAAGCAAATCCGTTAGAGAAAAATAACCATTGTTTCGTGGAATAAGAGAATTTTCCATGAAACTTGTGCAAGAGTTTCCAGGGTGCTCCTGGTACTTGAGAGAAAAGGCTGTGAGGTCCCAGAGCGATGTTGGCAGCGCTCCCGGCCAGTATCAGGGTGGCCAGAGGGAGCAGGCCCGATAAGGAGCCCGCCGCCTTTGAACAGAGAGGAAACCAGGCGCGCTGCTATTTTTGACTTGTGCCAACAGACTTAGGAAAAACCCCACTGGTCCATATTGCAAACGCCCATCACTGAAGCAGTAGCTACCGTTTACCAGGAGGGCTTTTTCTTTGGAGCTTCCCAGGCTGCTCAGGATCTTGGGGGCCCCCAGTGCCACAGCTCGTGGGGCGGATTTAACGGGCCAGCCCGCAGCAAGCAAGCGCCTTCACCCCAGCTCTCGCTCTCCAGCCCTCGATGGCTTTGGAGCCCTTTATTTCAGGGATTGCTTCACCCATGAGTTAGGGGAGCTGTAGTACTAGAAGTCATGGTAGTGCCACACAGCTAACGTGCTTGGAAATGCCACTGATAATCCCTAATGTTCAGGTAAAGTCTGTTTCTGGGGGACCACACCCAGTGATGCTCAGGGCTTCTTCCTAGCTCTGTGCTCAGTGGGACTATATGGGGTGCTGGGGGTCGAACCCGGGTTTGCCACATTCAAGGTCACACCCTTTGTACGCTCCAGCCTTCAGGTGGACTTGGACTCAGCCCAGATCTCTTAACACGTTCTCACTCGGGCTCCTGTTTGCCACACATTGTCGGCTTTGCTTCTGGCTGAAGAAGGATGTGCTCCTACTCACAGGGGACCATGTGAGATGTAGGGGGTCCATGCAGGGTAAAGGTCTCGCCCTGTGTTCTTTCTCTAGCCCCTAGAGTTCTTATTTTTGGTTTTTGGGCCATACCTGGTGGTCCTCAGAGATCACTCCTGATGGGACACGGGAAACCACAGGGGGTGCCAGGCAGGCACCTACCTCCCATGCTGTCTTCAGCCCTAGAGTTGTCATTTAAATATTTGTATAGGTTCTGCTCACAGACTCCTTCCTTTGCTGGGCCTGAAAACTGAGATCATCACTTTCAGAGTGGGAGAAAACTTGGGTCAGTGAACATAACTTTGCAGAAAGAGGCAAGTTTCTTTTCTTTTTATTTAAGGTCACACCCCCGGTGGTGTTCAGGGTGTATTCCTGTCTCTGAGCTCAGGCATCACTCCTGGTGGGCTGCGGAGACCATACAGTGTGCCCGGGATAAAGCCTGGGTTAGCCACGTGCAAGGCAAGCGCCCTGCCCGCTGTACTATGGTTCCGCCCTGAAAAACAGTTTTCTAGTTACTGATGGTTAAGCATGACCACCCACAGATGCATTTTATTTTAGTTTTTTTATATAGCATTACTAAGCCGTTCATGATTGAATTTCAGTCATACAGTGTTCCAACACCCATCCCTCCACTGTGAGCACTGTAGCACTGTCCTCCCATTGTTCATCGATTTGCTGGAGTGGGCACCAGTAACGTCTGGATTGTGAGACTTGTTACTTTTTTTGGCATATTGAATACGCCACAGGGAGCTTGCTGAGCTCTGCCGTGCGGGCGGGATAGTCTTGGTAGCTTTCCAGGCTCTCCGAGAGGGGCGGAGGAATCCGAACCCAGGTTGGCTGCATGCAAGGCAAAAAAAAGCCCTAACTGCTGTGCTATCGCTCCAGCCCATCAATTGTGTATTTTTTTAAATTTTATTTTAATGAATCACTGTGAGATACAGTTACAGACTTACGAACTTTCGTGATTAAGTTTCAGTCATACAATAGTGCTACAGTGTACACTGTAACAGTGTAACAGTGTACAGTGTAACATGGTTTTGGTTATTAAGCCACACCTAGCAGTCTTCAGGGGCTCTTCTGACTGGGTGCTTAGGGGCTGCCCCTGGTGGTGCTCGGGAGTCTAGGTGATGCCAGGGATTGGACCTGCACCTTTCACATGCAAAGTTGCACTCAGCTCATGGAGTTGTCTCCCTTGCCCCATTGAAACCAAAAGAGGCGGGGGTGGGAAGGGGTGGGGTTGGCGGGAGGGAAACTGGGAACCTTGGTGGTGGAGAATGGGCACTGGTGGAGGGATGGGTGCTTGAACATTGTATGATTGAAAAGTGATCCTTCCACTAGTGTACATTTCGCAGCACCAGTGTCCCCAGGTTCCCTCCCATCACCCCCACCCCCACTCCCTGCCTGCCTCTTTGGCAGGTGCTCTTCTCTCTCACTCTCTTCTCTCTCTCTCTCTCTGACTTTGGGCATTGTGGTTTGCGGTATTGATACTGAAAGGTTATCAAGAATATCCCTTACCTACCTTTAACCCTCAGATCTTGTCCAGCGTGATCATTCCCAGCTATTATTGGCATAGCGTTCTCTTCTCTATCTAACCTACCCTCACCCTTGTGGTTAGTTCCAACCATTGACCAGTCCTCCTAACCCGTTTCCCCAGGCCATGGATATTCTAATGTGTGTGTGTGTGTGTGTGTGTGTGTGTGTGTACCACAAATGAATGCAGTCATTCTATATCTGTCCCTTTCCTTTTATTTTTTAAATGTAAAATCATTAAGAAAAACAGAAGGTGAATCAGCACGGGAAAGACCGAGCCCCCGACTCTAATAGGTACCAGAAGGCTCTGTAGGCTTTGCTCTCCAGAGGGGCTTCCCCGGGACCTTTGAGACATGGGTGGGTTTAAACCTGGGCTGTGGATGGACCTTTTATTCTTGGGGCTGCTTCTGAAGGGTCCATCCCTCTCTGGGTGGTGTCTTCCTGCCTGGGTTAACTACAGGGCCAGTGACTTGGCAACTCCTTTGGTATTTTTTCTTCCTAAAAATCTCTTTGCCAGGGCCCTTTCCTGTCCATCTGCCCAAACCACAGATTTCCACAGGGTTATCTCCTTCCTGTTGAAGTTCTTCACTGTGATCCCTTCGTGGCTGCCATTTTATGTTGCTGGTGGCTCAGTGGGGACCAAGGATGGTTGACTCAGAAAAAGAATATGTCTATAATGGAATAGTATCAGCTGTAAGGAAAGATGAAGTCATGAAATTTGCTTATAAGTGGATGGACACGGAGAGTATCATGCTAAGTGAAATATTTGAGTCCGAAAGAAAGGGACAGACATAGAATGACTGCACTCATTTGTGGAATATACAATAACATCATATGAGACAGACACCCAAGGACAATAGACACAAGGGCCAGGAATACTGCTCCATAGTTGGAAGCCTGCCTCATGAGCTGGGGGAGAAGGCAGCTGGAATAGAGAAGGGATCACTAAGTCAATGATGGTTGGAGGGATCGTTCGGGATGGGAGATGTTGCTGAAAGTAGATGAAGGACCAAACGTGATGGCTCTCAGTATCTATTGCAAACCATAATGCCCCAAAGTAGAGAGTATGGGAGAAATTGTCTGTCATAGAGGCAGGGGGCGGGTTGGGTTGGGATGGGGGGATACTGGGGACATTGGTGGTGGAAAATACGCATTGGTGGAGGGATGGCTGTTCGATCATTGTATGACTGAAACTCAAAATGAAAGCTTTATAACTGTATCTTACGGTGATTCAATAAAAAGAAAAAAGAATGTGTCTACTTCTCTACTCGACCCTCTTTGGCCATCAGCGTTAGGAGAAATGCCCGCCTAGACTGGTTCAGTCCCAGCCTCCACATGTGAGTTCGTGTCTGTCATCTTTTCCTCGCAGAAAAGAATTTCAGGGGGAGACAAAATTGTGAAGTCAGAGAATTTTTAATTGAAACTTAAATGTGAGAGGAGAGACGCGCCACCTCGAGAGAGAACAGAGGCTTCTCCGGAGTGGAAGCATCAAGTTAAACAGACGCATGCGTGAGGTGAGTGCTCACAGGAGCACAGACCGGGGAGCGCCCGGTGCCTTCTGTTACCCATTGGCGCCGTCAGAAGAGCTGGAGCGGCAGGTCCTTCCTGTGCGGGTACGACGCCTGTGTCCCCGCGGCCTGGACGCTGACTGCGGCAATGGCGTTGGCTCTTTTGAGCATGTCCTCCAAGGGCAGACTTGGGTAGTAGGCCAGGTAGAAGGCCAGAGCCCCCACAAAACTGTCACCCGCACCCTGCAGTTAAAAATACAGTTGTGCAAATAAGCATGTTGTCATCTGTTGGCCAAGCAAGTAAAAATCGGGGGGAGGGAGGAGGTAATTAAATGCACTTGAACTTTTTGCTTCTAGGGAACTGACGGTGGAGCGAAGGGTCGGGGCTGGGGTTTTGGCTATCCAGTGCGCTCAAGCTGGCCGTGCTGGGCTGGCCACAGTGCTAGAGACTGGATCTGAGGCAGGCAACATGCTTGCCTATACCTTTTGAGGTAAATAAATACACTTTTTTGGGGGGCGGTCCTGGGGTGGGGGAAGGGTCCTGAGTGCCACCCCCAGAAGTACTGAGGGGTCTTTAGTACTGCACTTAGGGGACCATATCAGAGAACCCGAACTGAGTCTGCATTCAAGGTATGCACTTAAACCTTAGTATTACTTGTCCAGCTCCTAAGCGCATTTTTTGGGGGGGGCTTTTATGCCACACCCGTCTATGCTCAGGGCTTACTCCTGGTGGTGTTTTGGGGGATCATATGAAGTGCTGGGACCAAAACTGGGTTATCTTCATGGAAGTCCTTACCCAACGTACTATCTCTCCAAACCCTTTAATTTACTTAAAAAAGTGTCCCATGCTCTGCTGACTGAGCTAGTCAGATGCTGTCTGTACATTTTATAGTAATTTTGTTTTGGGGTCATACTCAGCGGTCCTTGAGGCTTACTCTTGGCTCTGTGTTCAGGAATGATTCTCCTGGCAGTGCTGGGGATCAAACTGAGGTCTGTTGCATGCAAAGCAAGCACCTCGGTCCTTGCAGTATCTCTCCAACTCTACAGACTTTTTATTTTTATTTTTTGGCCACACCCTGAAGTACTCAGGGCTAAACTCCTGGCTCCATGTTCAGGGATCACTCCTGGCTGGGCTCAGGAGACATTATGGAATGCCGGGCATCGAGCCTAGGTTGGTCATGTGTAAGGCGAGTGTCCTACCTGCTGTACTATTGCACTGGTCCTTTGTGGACTTTTAAAAGAAAATTAAAGTTTTAGATTTACAGAAGACGTATAGGTAACTGTCATATAGCTCCCATTTCTATATACATTATTATGTGATTCGGCCTAAGTAATGAACCAGTGTAAATTATTTGCTTTAATTTGGTTTTACCACTGTTTTGGGGGTTTGTGTTGTCTGGGACTGACTCCTTAGGCACACGGGTCATGGCTCTATACCACTGGTGCCTCTCCCACGCTGGCCCTCCCGTTTCTTTGCTCCAGGCTGGCACCCAGGACACCGCATCAACTTTGGGTGCCAGGCCTACCCCCCCCCCCCACTATTTTTTTTCAATTGTATCACTGTGAGAGCAGTTACAACATTTTCGATTTAAGTCTCGGTCATACGATGATGAAACACCCAACCCTTCACCAGTGCACGTTTTCCACCACCAAAAAACCCCAGAATACCCCATCCCACACCCTCCCCCTACCTGTGTGGCAGACGATTTCCATGTTACTCTCTCTCTACTTTGATTACATTCAATATTTCAACACCAGACCCACCATCATTATTTGGGACTTCACCCCAACACTGAAATTTGCCAAAAAGGAAACATTAGACAATTTGTTTTCTATTGCTGATTATGAATTGCATATGATTGCATTTTGGAATTCTGAAGTTTTAATAATTAAATCTGGAGGGATTTCTGCCAAAAGCTGCTGGGTTCTGAGATTTGTTTCTGAGTCTCTGGGATTATGGCCAATAAGCAGCTTGATCAGTAGCCAGAGGGCTTGTTTGTGGGCAGCAACTTGGGGTCTTGTGGGGCAGGGGGAGGGGGATGGGCCGGCTCCACCCCCATCCTATGAGGCACTCGCGTTTTTTGTCACTGTGGGCCCCTACCTGGCAGTTCATAGGCCTTTGGGAGATGGTGGTGACCGAGCCGCCAAGGGGAACAGGCCAAGGAACGAAACCTATTCCCACCTGGGGTGGCCTGTAGGTGCCAGGCCTCCTTGGACTGCCAAGCTCTGATAGCCTCTAACACGATGCAGTTCCTAATGACCTTGGTAGTTGGAAGGATGGGGTAAATATTTTATAGAACATACATTAATTAGGATTTATCTTTTGTCATGCTTAGTCTGTGATATTGTTCTTTTTGGGGTGGGGTGGGAGAGGCACCTTCGCTGTGCTCAGAGCTCACTCCTGGCTCTGTGCTCATGGATCGCTCTTGGCAGGGTTCGGGAGACCCTATGGGGTGTTGGGGATTGAATCTGGCTCATCCACGTGCGATTCAAGTGCTCTATCTGCTGTGCTGTGTCTCTGACCCTGATGAAAGTTTTTGGGGCAAAAGGACCATAGAAGTGACGTGTTATTTGGGGGTGTATGGGCAAGTAGTTGAGGTCATTTCTGGTGGTATTTGGGGGCTGCTCCAATTCTGTGCTCAGGGCACTCTGCGGGGGGTAGGGGGGGGGCTGGTCGAACACAGCTTCCCTCGCACAAAGCACGATGCACTCAGCCCTCTGAGCCATTTCTCCTGCCCAGGAGCACCATTCTTCTGCTTTGGGGGTCACACCCTGGAGTTCTCAGGGACTACTCCTGGCTCTGTATTCATTCAGGTGGTACCTGGGGGACCACAGGTGACGCCAGGGACTGAACCAGTGTCGGCTGTGTGCAAGACGAATGCTTGAACCCCTGTGCTCTCTCCAGCCTGCGATGTGTAATTCTTATCCAGGGAACTTCCTGTCAGCCTGTTTCTCTGCTAATGTTGCTCGCCTGGCGAAGGTTGTCCGCGCCAGCAAAGGGTCACCTTGCTCCCCTTTTTCATATTCCGGGGAAGCAGAACTCTCAGCTTGGTCTGCGCTGCTCTGGAGAGAGGAGAGTGACTTTCTACCTCCCAGAGGGCAGGCATGAGTCCATGACTACCTATTCTTTGAATATCGATTCTTCATGCTATTTCCCGATGGTACTTCATTGCTCCCATCATTCCAGCTTTGGCCATTGAGTTTTTCAGCTGCCTCTAGTTTCTCTCTGACAAAGTCCCAGTTCGGGTGGCACTCTGGCTTGGGGTTTGCTCCCAGAAGGGGTGCTGGTGCTGGAAGCCGGGGCGTCTGTATGCAAAGCAGAGGCCCCTTGCTGTCATTTTCCTGACCCTGTTTTGTGTTTGGAGGGCCTCCTCCACATTCATCACCAGAACTGTCTGCCCTAGCTCTAGAACGGGCCGTTTCTCCATTGAAAGAGTGCTGGATGCATGAAACTCTGTCCAGAACCGTACTGTAAGTCAGCGCCTCAAAAAGGACAAGTTCATGTCGGAAGTGGTGAGGGCCCCTCAGATCAGTCAGATGTTAGTTTCAAACTACATTTAAGGACCAATCAGGTTTTTTTTTTTTTTTTTTGGTGGGGGGGCCATATGGAAGGCAAAGGCCCTCCCTGTTGTACTATCACTCCAGCCCCTGGATGAGGTTTTTAAGGAAGTTTTTAAGATTGCTGGGCTTGAGTTTAGTACAGCAAGTAGAGCATTTGCCTTGCAGGTGTTCACTCTGAGTTCAATCCCTGGCACCACATATGGCCCTCTGAACCCCGCCGGAAGTGAGCCCTGAGCACAGAGCCCAGGAGCAAGTCCTAAGCACTGCTGGGTGTGGCCCAAAAATCCGAGGGCGGGTATGGGAATAGTTGGGGGGCTCAGCAGCACAGGCGCCTGCCTTGCTGACGTGCGGCTGTGAGTTCGAGCTCCAGTGTCCCCCCACATGAGCGCAGCAGGGGGCCAGCTGCCCTGTCAGTGGGACCCCTGGTGTGCAGTGTTCAGTCTCTGATGCAAGTGCTATGGCAGGTGTGTATAAGTCAGGAGGGTGACCCCCACAGCGAGTGGACTGAAAAACGGAAGAGCAGGAAAAGCTCTACATGTGGATATGAACAGACTGTTTGAAATCACAGACCTCGTTTCCCGTCCGGCCCTGGGTGGGGAATCAGGTAGAAGCGTGTGTGCTAGAAGCATGATGTGGGCGAAAGTGGTTTCTGCCACGCGATTTCCCGTCATTGCCACGAGACCCAAGACAACAGTAATGAAAAAGAAGAAGTTAATCAAAATGGTGCCATTTCGAGATAGCATACATCTTGAAGTATTCTGGGTTAAATTATGTGCAAGATTTATATGTTCTGAGCCAAGAATGTAGGAGAGACTTATGGAAAACAAATAATGCTGAGATCAATCACACTCATGAACTGGAGAACTCAATGATGTTAGGCCATCATTTCTCCCTAAAACGATCTAATAGATTCAAGCAATTCCAATAAAAACCCCAGCTAACAATTTTTAATAATTGGCAAACTAAAACGAATATGGAAAGACAAAGAACTAGAGACAAAATTGTGTGTGTGTGTTGTGTGTGTGTGTGTGTGTGTGTGGTTTTGTTTGGTGCCACATCTGGCTGTGCCCAGGGCTTACTTCTGACTCTGCTCAGGGGGTCAATCCTGGTGGGGCTCTGGTCACCACATGGTAGGGGGAGGGGTGGGGATCGAACCTGGGTCAGCTGAGTACAAGGCAAGTATCTAGACAGTTGCCTAGACAAAATAATTTTGGAAGAAAACAAAGCCAGAGATGTTATCTATTTCTAATTTCAAGAGCGATAGTACAGCGGGTAGGGCGTTCGCCTTACAAGCGGCCAACATGGCCGACCCGAGTTCGATTCCTCCGCCCCTCTCGGAGAGCCCGGCAAGCTACCGAGAGTATTCGATATGCCAGACACAGTAACAACAAAGTCTCCAATGGAGACGTTACTGGGCCCGCTCGAGTAAATCGACGATCAACGGGAGGGCCTTTACTTTACTTTACCCTAAGGAACAGCAACAAAACCATGAGATACTGATAGAAACAAAAGATCACCAAACCAGAAAAAGTCTAACATGGCTCGGAGGCCGGGGCACAGACTTTGCACGGGGGAGCCCCGTGGTTCAGACCCAGCACCGTGTGGTTCCCTGAGCACGCCCGTGAGTATGGTTCAAAATTTTTTTTAAAGTCTAGAACTAGACCCACAAATATATGGTTAACTAAGTTTTTCTTTTGGGGCCACACCTTGCTCTGTGCTCAGAGGGACCATATACAGTGCCAAGGACTGAACCAGGGTCAGCTGTGTGCGAGGTAAGTATCTTAACCCCCCTTCAATCTCTCTGGCTTCTCATTTACTTATCTCTCCCTCCCCCATTTTATTTTAAACAAAGTAATAGAGAAAGGAATAGTTTGTTCAACAAGAAGGATGAGAACAAAGGGCTCTCCATACACAGAACGAACACTTAGCTCACACCATAGAGAAAAATCAGTCCCGAGTGGGCCACATGAAGTACGAGTTTACCAAAGTCCCCTCCCCAACAAAAACAGAATAAACAAATACAAGATTCAAGAGAAAACCGTTGTAAGCTTGTATTCAGCAGACTTCGTAGGACACTGAAACATTACAAACATTGACAGACTATCAGAATGAAGATGTTTGTCCTTCAGAAGACCATCAGGCTGGACTGGGAGAAAGAACTTGCAACACATACACCTGGTGAAGAACACTGAAAACTCAACCCTACAACCACAAAGACCAACAACCAGCACACAGGGGCAAGCGGTTTGAGCAGTGACTTCTGAGCAGGCGGACAGGTAGCAAACAAGGACACGCAAGCAAACTAGCCCTGAAGGAAACACAAATGCCAAACACCTCCACATTAGGAAGGCCAAAGGCGAGAGCCAGCCGGAGCCATAGGACAGCGGGGAGGGTGTTTGCCTGGCACGTGGTCGGCCTGGGTCCCATCCTCGGCATCCCATATGGTCACCCGAGCACTGCCAGGAGTGATTCCTATGTGCTGAGCCAGGAATCACCCCCTGAGCACTGCTGGGTGTGGCCCCAAACAGAACAGAACGAAAACAAATAAACAAAGACCCCAAAGTGGAAATCCCTGGAAACACAGGCGTTTGGAGTACCTGTCGAACAAATGGAACTCTTAGACACAGTGGGAATGAAAAGACGGTGCTTCAGAAAGTAGTTTGGCCATTTCTTGGAAACAATTTGACCCGGTAAGTCTGCCTCTAGGTACTTCTCCAAGAGAAATGAAAATAACCATTCACATAAAGTTTGACACCTACTGGATGCTGATAGCAGCATTAGTTATAACTGCACCAAACCAGGGAAAAAAAGTCCAAATATCCTTGGGTTGATGGATGCATCAAGTGTTGTACATGCAGTGAGTGAAATATTAGTAGTAGTAGTAGTACTAGTAATAATAATAATGTAGCACTGTAGCACTGTTCTGTTGTCCTCCTGTTGTTCATCCATTTTCTCGAGCGGGCACCAGTATCGTCTCCATTGTGAGATTTGTCGTTACTGTTTTTGGCATATTGAATACGCCACGGGGAGCTTGCCAGGCTCTGCTGTGCAGGCAGGATACTCTTGGTAGCTTGCCAGGCTCTCTGCGATGGATGGAGGAATCAAACCCGGGTCAGTCGCGTGCAATGCAAACGCCCTACCCGCTGTGCTATCGCTCCAACCCAATAATAATAACAATCACTTGATCACTTGATCCCCCGTTATTCATCGATTTACTCGAGTGGGTGCCAGTAATGTCTCCATTCATCCCTGTTGCATGCTAGCATAGCCCAATGGCATCTGTTCGTTCTAGGAACATGCAGAGCCTCAAACCGATCATTCAGTTTATAATAATAATAATAATAAAAGATTTGACAATATGGCTAGCTCTCAAATTCATTCGCCCAAGTGAAAGAAGCAGACACAAAAGACCACACACCATACGGAATGACTCTATGTGTAATTTTAGAAAAGGCAAAAGCAGAGCAACAGAAAGCAGACTAGGGGTCAAGAACAATGGTACAGGGGCTGCATGAGAGAAACTTCTGGAGGTCACCATGATGGTAGTGGTGATTAAATGACTTTACAATAGTCTAAACTCATTGAACCATATCTGTACAAGAGGAAAATAAATTTTTTTCCTTTGCAGTGCCAGAGATTGAACCCAGGACCTCACTCAGTCACATCCCTAGATCTCTCGTGGGAAACATGTAGTTGTGTATGAAGTTACAGCTCATAGAGTTTTTTTCCCCCTTAAGGAGTGATGTAAGAGTCATACAGGAGCAATGGGTCATGTGGGAACATAAGATCTGAAACCCTTGGCAGTATTTCCGAAGTGCCTGGGGCTTACCACTGATTACTACTGATTTACTCTAAAGTAGATGGTTCGGATAATTACTGAGACCTATTGTAGGCCAGGCTTAATTAAATGTTTTGATTGGCTCATCAGAACCTATTTGTCCTTATATTGAGAGCTCTAATTCTACTTTTGTTTTTCCACGATAAATATTTTCCTTCCTTTCGGCCCTGGTGGGCTTTCAAGTTAGATTAGTATTTGAACCTTGCTTTTCCCCTATTCTTGGCCCTGTGCTAGGGGTGACCCTGGGCAGTGCTTGTGGGACCAGATGCGGTGCTGGGATTTGAAGTGGGGTTGGTGGGAGGCAAGACTGAACATCTATCTCCCCGACCCCAGAACTCGGAACACGCCTTGCTCCTGCTCTTGCCTGTTGGGACCCCTTCGCCTCCTTGCTTCTCTGCCCAGCCCGTGCTCGATCCCTGCCCCTCCGGCCCAGCTGGTTCTGCCTTTAGTCCCCGAAAGCGTGACTGGGCCCGTCTCCTGGCACCTCAGAGCAGCGTTCCTTAAACTTTCTCTGACTACGGTCTCCTTCTGACTTTGTTTCCCTCTTGGGTCCAGCCCCCACCCATCCCACCCAACACCCCTCTCCGAGTTGGCCCTCTCGTGCTGTGGGGCCCCCGTTTACATGCTTTCAGCTGTGGCCCTTGGCATATTCTGGAGGTTCCCGGAAAGCCACACGGCCACCGGCTGAGAAGTGCTGCCCAGACAATCCTGCTTCCTTAAGCGCCCCTAAGAGCCCCGTCTGCTCACAACACTTCCAGAACTACTTATCTGGCCCAATAATCCTCACGAAAGACGTTTTCTATTTGTTTGCTTGGGCAGAGAGCTGGGTACAAAGAGAATGTTTGCTCCACACCCAGAGAGCCCTGCTCGCTTTAGGTTGATGCATTGACAACATGCTGAAGCGATTTACCTGATTCCCAAACGAGGCCGGTTAATGGTTACGTTGCCAGTGATGAATTATGCACACTTAAAATAGAGCTGAAAAAATAATAAAGGGGAAGGGAAAATTCTTCAACTAGTAAACTAGTAAACAGTTTGAAAAATCACTTTGAGCCTTAACCGACTGTTGTTGCAGGCACACAACGCCGAAGGGGCAGGAGAGAGGGTGGAGGAGCGCCAGCCTGGCATGCAGACAACGCCAGTTTGATTCCTGGCGGCATCTATGGTCTCTGGACACCGCCAGGGGTCACCCCCCAACCCCTGCCCCCCACCCCAAAGAAAAAGACTCAACTGGACCCAGCAAGATGCTTGATGCAGGCTGGAGGGCAAAACAGTTCCAGTCTAAGTATCTCCCCGGGGTCTGGGCCGGGGCCGCAGTCATCCAGCTCCTGCCCTGCCCCTGCCAGGCGCCGCGGTCAGCCCACCTCTGCGGTGGCTGCCAGACACAGGTACGAGACAAACTGCACCACGTGGTCTCTGGGAGGATCCTGGAGAAGGACCGAATGTCAGAATGTTCCCTGTGTTGCATTTCTGTCCCAAAGCATAACCCACGAGGAAGCACGAGTCACATCTAAAACGAGGAAAAATTTACAGTGCTTAAAAACACGTATCAGTAGCTGGGCCGGAGAAATGGTACACTGGGTAGGTGCTTGCCTGGGTGGACCTGGGTTCAATCCCCAGCACCCTATAAGGTCCCCTGAGGCCCACCAGGAGTGAGCCCCGAGCTAGGGCATCTGTGTGTGGAGTCCCCCAAAATTAAGTTTAAAAAAAAAAAACAATAGTATGGGGCTGAGGATGCGGCTCAGTGGCAAAGCACGTGTCTATTCGTGTGAGGCTCTGGGTGGGTCCTGAGCACTGAAACCCCAATCCCGACTCTACCATGACAGACAAAAGACAGATCCTGTTTATACAAAAGACACTAAGGCAATGTGACAATGAAACGAGACACAAATTGGAGCTGGTCCCTTGGAAATCCAGATGATAAAGTACACGGGGCACTATTTGACAATGCACTGAAGATGAGAGGAGGGGGGAAAGTTTCCTGGACTCGCTGTTTGGTTGTGTCCCTGTTCTCGGGAGATGAGATGTATCCTAAAGACTTAGGCAATTAAGTTATGCTGTCTGCAACTGATTCTCAAATGGTTCGTTAAATATACATATAAATTTATATATTTTGTGTGTGTGTGTGTGTGTGTGTGTGTGTGTGTGTGTGTGTGTGAGACACCTGGCAGTGCTGGGTAATGAGCCCAGAATTTCTGCTTGAAAAGCAGGTAATCCCGCCTTTCTAGCTATCTCCCAAATTTTGGGGCTTTTCTCTAAGATTCACTGCTTTAAAATAAAAACTTAAGGGCCAGAGAGATAGTACAGTGGGTAGGACATTTGCCTTGCACTCGGCCGCCCAGGTTCGATCCCCGGCATTCCATATGGTTTCCAGGGCACTGCCAGGAGTGATTCCTGAATGCAGAGCCAAAAGGAACCCTTGAGCATCACCTGGTATGGCCCCCAAACAAAACACTGCACTGCACTGCACTGCACTGCCCTCCCGTTGTTCATCGATTTGCTCGAGCGGGCCCAGTAACGTCTCCATTGTGAGACTTCTTGTTACTGTGTTTGGCATATTGAATACTCTCAGTAGCTTGCCAGGCTCTCCAAGAGGGGTGGAGAAATCAAACCCGGCTCGGCCGGGCCGGCTGCACGTAAACGCCCTACTGCTGTGCTATCACTCCATCCCATGGCCCCCAAACAAAAACCAAAAAAAAAAAGACCCCCTATTAAATTTTTTCTCATTGTGCTTGCTTTCTCATTGGGCCGGAGCAATAGCACAGCGGGTTGGGCTTTTGCCTTGCGCACAGCCAGCCCGGCCGAGCCGGGTTTGATTCCTCCGCCCCTCTTGGAGAGCCCAGCAAGCTACCGAGAGTATCTCGCCTGCACGGCAAAGCCTGGCAAGCTACCTGTGGCATATTCGATATGCCAAACACAGTAACAACAAAGTCTCACACTGGAGACGTTGCTGGGCCCGCTCGAGAAAATCGATCAACAACGGGAGGACAGTGACAGTGACAGTGTGCTTACTTAGGATCAAACCCTGGTTCTCTTATATGCAAAGCATGTGCTCTACCACTGAACCAAAGCCTTGGGCCCAAGAGAAATTCATCTTGCTTTTAGGGGTCCCAGCCTGGCAGAGCACTAGCTCAGCGCTTCCAGGTCATTCCCGGCAGTGCCTGGGGAAACCTGTGATACTGGGGTTGAACCTCCTGCATGTGAGGTGCACACTCAGCCTTCTGAGCTAGTTCTCTGGCCCAAGACATTTTGTTGATTTATTGTGCTCGGGGCTTACTCCTGGCCCTGTGCTCAGGAATCTCTCCTGGCCAGGCTCAGAGAACCATATGGGGTGCCAGGGACCAAACGTGGCAGCCTCATGCAAAGCAAGCACCCTGCCCGCTGTACCATCACTCCGGCCCTGGGAGTGAATTTTGCCTGCAGCAAAGCTGGCATGTGTTCGTGTTGTTTGGTATTCCACACTTGGTCACACGGCCAGGGGTCCCATCTGGAATGGCACAGGCATCTCACTCAGTAGCATCAGGGATGTCGGGTGGTGTCAGAGATGGGACTCTGGGCCCCAAGCCTAGCAGGCAGGAGTCATGAGCTACAAAGTGGAGATTCACGGCACTCCCGTGACACATAGTCTAGAGGGAACATGGTCTTAAGAGAAGTGAAACAGGGTGTTTGGGCAAACAGAGCTCCCCAGAGACAGGTGGGCGCCCAGGTCTGCTCACATCATGTGCCCGGGGCAGCCTTGAGGGGGTAAGAGGGGTCTCATCAAGCTGAAGGAACTCTCCTCTAGGTCTCTCTCTCTCTTTTTATTTTTGCTTTTTGGGTCACACCTGGCGATGCACAGGGGTTCCTCCTGGCTCTGCACTCAGGAGTTACTCCTGGCGGTGCTCAGGGGACCATATGGGATGCTGGGAATCGAACCCGGGTTGGCCGCGTGCAAGGCAAACGCCCTACCCGCTGTGCTATCTCTCCAGCCCCTCCTCCAGGTCTCTTGGCACGACCCTTAGGGCCTCAAACACTGTAAGGGCTGGCATGTGGCCAGGCTTTACTCTGGATTACTAGAAACTTCTGGAAGGCAGAGGCCACATCCCTTGTCCCCTTGGGCGGGGAGCTGGCCTTACCCACAGGCCCTCCTGCCCTGTCTCTACCCATGATGCTCCAAGGTGACCGCGTGCCCGGCATGAACCAGATGCCGCTCTTGAGTGCCGGCGAACGCAGAGGAACGGTTCCACTGCCAGTTTGATATTCTCATTGTTCAGTCTATTTATACTGCTAGGCTTTCAAGTGCCAAAAAATTACTCGGCTGTTGATTCATACCTTCAGGATAACTATTTTTATACATCAGTCTGATTTTTTTTTTTTTAATGGAAAGTGCTTTAGAAGTGGAAGCTGCGTTGTAGCCCTGTGATTTTCCTGTAAGGAAAGCACTTTCCAATCAATCATTCTTGGAATAATGGAATGGCTCTCATTGATACAACATGATGGCTTTAACCTTTTACTGAAAATGATTTCTGTGTCAGGAGGGGTGATGACATACTTCATCTTTCTTCAATCAAAATTCCCACGCGGCTACTAGTCAGGGCGGGCACCCACTTCCTCTTCGGGATGAGCTGCCCTGGCAGGCCGGCGCTTCCTGAAATGCCATCTTTGGGGGTGGGGGTGGGGGCTCTGCTCTGTGCCCTGTGCCCCCCATGGAGGCAGCTGGAGGAGCAGGGAGCCAGGGTTCCTGTGCGGGAAGGGTGTGGGCAGCTGACTCAGGCTCTCTGCAGGGGAGGGAGGGAGGGAGGGAGGGAGGGAAGGCATGCACCTCTGGGAGGTGACCCCAGGGAAGAAGACAATGAGGCAAGGCCCATGGAGACTGGCGACAATCTCGAGGAGCCGACCTTTAAAATCCAGGACAGGGGCCGGAGCGACAGCACAGCGGGTAGGGCTTTTGCCTTGCATGCGGCCGACCCAGGTTCGATCCCCGGCATCCCATATGGTCCCCCCAAGCACCGCCAGGCGTAATTCCTGAGTGCAGAGCCAAGAGTGACCCCTGAGCATCGCTGGGTGTGACCCAAAAGGCAAAAAAAATAGAATAAAATCAAATCCAGGACAGCACAGTGGGGAGGGCGCTTGCCTTGCACATGGCCAACCTGGGTCCGATTTGATATGGACCCTCAAGCTCTTCCAGGAGTGATCCCTGAGCATGGCAGGATGTGACCCCCCCACCCCCCAACCCAAAAGAAAAGAAATAATTGAGGACAGTGAGGTTCAGGAGGGCCTCTTGGCTCACACAATGAAACAGTGGCAATGGGTCAAGGTATGTACCAAGGACGCTGGCTCGGAAACTGGGCCAGAGAGCAGCGGGGAGGGGTGGGGGCGGGAGGCGCTGAGGTCAGGTGTTGTTTGGCCTCTGCCCGACTTTTGCTTCCAACCCAAATCCCCTTAAACACGTCCCCTCTTTCTTAGGAGGAATTCTAGTTCCTTAACAATGGTGCGGCAAGGTCCCTAACCCGTTTCCTCTGTTCTCTTTCTACTCCTCACACATACCATCTTGGCTCTGCACTGGGGCAGCCCCCGAGGTGGAGATGCCTCCTCAGAAGAATGTCTCCTCTGAGGTGGGGGTCTCACACTCGGGTGGGGGGATTAGTCACCAGAGTTACCAGGGACTATTTCCCGGTCCCTGGGTCTGGCCCAGGCACCCTGTAAAACAGCCCCAGCATGATCAGTTTTGTCACTTCATCATCATCTCAGACCTAGTAACCCCACCCCAACGCCCCGGGACCAGCCCCATCAGAGAAGGTGGCGCTGTGGGATGCTTCGAGAGAACACCCTGGGCGGGGGGACAACGGGAAACACTCGTGAAAGTCCTGGTTTGCGAAATCCCAGGCGAGATGGGCAAAGGGGGATGACTTGGGACGTCTGACGGGAATTCAGGGTGAAGAACACCCCCCCCCACCCTGGTCAGGTGACTCCCGCACCCCAGAAAAGCTCACACGCATGATGTCATGGGCAGGCTTCACTTGTCAGGAATGCTGCCCCGAGCTGGCTGACTCATCCCCCATGGCGCCCCCCGGGACCCTCGGCCAGAGGCCGCATTCCTGCGCAGTGGCCTCATGCATTCCTCGGGCGAGCAGATGCGCTTCCCTTTCTTCAGGAAACATCACCCTGCCCCGGCCAGGCTGCTGGAGGGCCATGCTGAGGGTTGGAATTCCACAGCCCGCCCCAAGGCCCTGGAGGCCAGTGGAAGGGCCAAAAGGCCAAAAGGGACGAAAGAAGCTGAGCTCTGAGCTCTGAGGCCAGTGCACTTCCATCCTGGGAAGGAGGAACGTGGCCGGGGCTCAGGACAGACAGCAAATGCGAAGCTGCCGGGCTCTTTGGCACCGAACCCTACTAGACACGCAGGCTGGTGTGTTTGTGTGTGTGTGTGTGTGTGTGTGTGTGTGTGTGTGTGTGTGTGTGTGTGTGTGTGTTGGGGACGGGGTGGCTCACACTCAACCCTGCTTGGGGCCAAGTCCTGCTCGGTTCCCGAGGCCAGCGTTTAAGGATGGACGGGGCTTCAGTCTTGTTCCACCCGTTTGCAGGAGGGTGACCATGAGCCTCTGGCCCTGCCTAGGGACATAAAAGTCCTTCCTTGCCTTCCAAGGGCTCTCTGGGGTTGCATGGGGGCAGTGTCCACAGAGCACGCACACAGAGCTGGTTTGTAGGCCACCTCCTCCCGCTCTGGTTGGGGTGTCCTCTCTTCAGAGCGGTGCATTCGGTGCTGGGAGACCCCTCAAAGGGTAGGAGGGTGTGCTGCGCGTGCTGGAGCCCTGACCTTGATCCCCAACACTGTCTGTATCATGCTAATGAGAGTTAGAGCAAAGGAGAGACTTCCTACAGAAATTCCTGAAGAAGAGGAACTAGACTTAGGGACTGGACACTTTCAGAAGCCCCGGGCAGCTCCCTACGTGGTAAGGCACACTCTGAAGGTGCTGGGAGCCCCGTTTTCTTACACGAAGCCAGAATGCCTTCACTTCCAGCCAGCTCGTCTCCTGCTCACCTCACTTTGCAGGGGCACTGGTGAGCCGTGGGTAAGCTCTTAGATTTGACCAGGAGAGCAAACCAGCGTGACGGGGTGGGTGGGTGCAAAGGCCGTGCAGATAGGACAGATGCTCCGTCTACGAGTGGATCCCGAGATGCTCTGCTGGGCTGCTCAGGAAAGAGCCCCGTCCCAGGGCTCGGGGCTGAGTGTTCGCATCTTACCAGCCCCAAGGTGCGGGGGAAGCTGAGACCATCCCCTTTCCAGCGTCCAACTTCCGCCTCCCCTAACAGTCACGCAAGGAGAGGCCTGTTTCTTACCGTGAACAGGAGCTGCTGATTATTTCCTCAGTTTTGGGATCTTTGGGACCACATCCGGTCATGGGACTCCCCGTACTGTGCGTGGGGCTCTCTTTGGAGGGTGCGGGGGGACCATGAGGCGCCAGAGAAGGAAGCTGAGGCTCTTGCATACAAAACCGATGCTCTAGCCTGCTTCCTCCCACCTTTTCTTCTGATTTTTGGGGCCACACTCGGTGGTGCTCAGGGCTCATTTCTGGCACTTAGGGATCACTCCTGGGAGGCTGGGGGATCACACGGGGTACCGAGGATCGAACCCAGGTCGGCCGTGTACAAGGCAAATGCCCTCCCTCCTGTACCATGTCTCCAGCCCTGTGTGTCCTGCTGCTGTTGATTTTTGTTCTAAATACAGGTATAGGGAACGCGACCTATTATGCCGTAAATGGGCATGGCTGGCTAATATTAGCCACTTAAATTGATTACATTTACATCTCAATTATTAGTTTAAGATGGTCTGCTTTGAAAATATGGTGACTGAAAGAACAGATATTGTCTTAATGTCTTTCAAATGATCATAATTAGAGGTCAATCAAGTATGAAGCTTTTTTTTTTTTTTTTGCAGCAAAGTTTTCTCTTTTTTTTTGCAGTACCAGGATCAAACTCAGGGTAGCACAATGCAAGGTACAGGCTCACTTTACTACTGAGCCAATTTCTGTCTCTTAAAGTAGATATAATTTTCCACCTGGATCTCCAATTCAGTAACTATTTGATGGACACACACACACACACAGCCCAGCTTTGGGGCCGGGGAGGTGATGCAGGGGAGAGAGAGGCCTGGTTTGATCCCCAGTGGCACACGATCCCAACCACCACCAGGTGTGGCTCCACCCGCCCCCGCAAAAAAAGCCCCAGTTTTACTGAGTTATGATTCACATGCCATGTGATCCATTCAGTTACAATATACAATTAAAAGTTCTTTCCTGTGCTTGTGGGCTGCTCAGCCCTCATCACAATCTAATTCAAGAAAATTTTCTAAAAAGACACCTTGTACCTATTATTAACCCTCACACCTTCTTCTTTCCCACAGATTTATGTTCCGTGTCGAGGGATTTGTTACCTAGGTATACTTTAGTACTTGGCAGTGCCAGGGATCAAGGTTCGGGTCTTACTTGCAAGGCAAAGTACTCTACCACTGAGCCATATGCTAGGCCAGTGAATACAGTTTTGAGCAAAATCATTTCCTATAAGAATCAATGACTTCTTATTCCACTAGCAGCTGACAAATACCCAATGAGACTCATACCTAATCTTTTGAGTATGGTTAATTCTGTGTGGAAATGAACTTGATGCTAACCCAATGGCAACATTTCTAATGGGTCATTTCCAGCCAACAGCGCAGCTTTCTTCCTGTTTGGGGAGTTCACTCAAGAGTGGGTAAAGTGTTTTTGCTTTGGGGCCACACCTAGTGGTGCTCAGGGCTTACTCCTGGCTTTTCTGGATCGTTGTGACCTGTGGATCAAAACTCCTGGATCGTTCAGGGATCCCTCCTGGCGGGTCTTGGGAAGCCATCTGGGATACTGGAGATCAAATTCAGGTCAGATATGCACCAGGTCAATGTCCCACCCGCTACTCTCTTTCCAGTCCGAGTTGGTCAAGTGTTTAGGGGAATTATAAAGGCACCAGGAGCTTCTGGTTAAGAATCCCCAGGTCTGGGGCTGGCGCAACAGAACAGTGGGTAGGGCGTTTGCCTTGCATGCAGCCAACCGGGGTTCGATTCCAAGCATTCCATATGGTCCCCTGAGCACCGCCAGGAGTAATTCCTGAGTGCAGAGTGCAGAGTCGGGAGTAACCCCTGTGTGACCCAAAAAGCAAACAAACAAACAAACAAACAAACAAAAGAATCCCCATGGGGAAGCCATTCAGGCTAAGCTCTTTGGTGCAGATTCACCCACGTGCTTCTCCAGCACGGACCTGTCAAGTGCTCACGTGGCCTGGTTCATCAATCTCAATTGGGAGAGACTTGGTTGGCTTGAGGGGTTCTCCTCCCGGCCCCTCTGCAGAGAGGACTTGGAGCAGTGGAGGGCCAGGGAGCCCTTGCACAAGATGCTGGTTTCAGGATGGACCCTGTCACCAAAGTGTGTGCCGGGTTCTGGATAGAAGAGGTTCAAGGCCATGCATGCAGTCTACCTTCCTGTGACAGAGTTTCCAGGGAAAAATCCACTGCTGTGCTATTCACAGGTGCGACGTCTGGCTGGACACAGTTGGCTGCCCAAGTGCAGGTGGGTGATGGAGATCTGTGCACGATGGGGGACTCCTCAGGTGTGAAAGAGATGAAATCCTGAGGTCTGCTGGGGGATTGGGGGGGGGAGGAAAATGCGGGACATTGGTGATGGGAAATGTATGCTGGTGAAGGGACGGGTGTTTGGAACATCTTATGACTGAAACCCAACCCCGAACGACTTGGTAACTGTGTATCTCACTGTGATTCAATTAAAAAAAAAATAAATAAAAATTTAAAAAATCCTGCTGTTTGCTGCAACTTGGATGGAGCCGGAGGGTACCATGCTGAGTGAGTTAAAGGGAACCATCTCGTGGAGGAAAAAGAAACACAGCAAGGGCTGGACCATGTTCAGTGGGGCGGACGCAGGCTTCACATGAATGAGGCCCGGGTGTCCCCCCTCCCCCCACCAACCCCCCCCAAACAATACTGGTTACAAAAGAAGCGAATAACCAAAAAGAAACATCGGAAATTGGGAAACATAACAGCACACTCAGGTCTCTGTAGGCTGGCTCTCAGGATGGTGCGTGGGGAGGCCCTGGGCAGCCTGGCAGGGGTGTGGGGTAACGTTCTGATGATCTGATAGCGGTATTATAAATCACAGTGCCCAGAGAAGTCCCCTCACCCCAGTATGCAGGAGACGGATGTGGTTTCCCGGCGTCTGGGAGCCACCAACCAGCTCCTGGCGTCGGATGCACGGGAGAGGCAGCGCCTGAGACACGTTCACCAAGGCCCTGGACCAAGGCAGGGTCCAGTCGGGGAGGCGCTGGACACAGGCCTGGGCTTTGCCGCTGCTGACCGCCTGCTGGCTCTCAGGAGAGGCCACGAGCAGGAACTCCCTCATGGTCACAGGACTTGGGGTCAGCACTGGGACACCCTTGGGAGGCCGGTCGCCACCACAGCCGTCCCCCAGTGGGGCTGTGCAGGGACCCGCCGTCCCGGCTGAAACTCGGCTCAGAAAGGCTTTTTCTGGGTGGCGATGGCTTTGGGGGTGGCCCGTGTTGCAGGGGCCTCGAGGGCAGCCTTGTCTCAGCTTCCGTGCCTCAGCCTCTGAGGGAGGCTGCCCCAGAACCACCAGGGCCTGCTATGACCTTGGCGGCTGGGTGTCGGGCCCCCGCACTGCCCAGCCACTGAGGGCCCAGGGCTCACTCTGGGAGCCCCGAGATGGAGACCAGCACAGTCCCAGCCCGAGGGCGGGGTGGGGGCCCAGGGCCAGGTGGGGCACCTTCCCTGTAAGGAACTGATTCCTGGGAAGAATAGGCCCTTCAGGACCCAGGCTGGGGCCAGAGAGACTGCACAGCGGGCAGGTACTCTGCTGGTGCAAGGTCATGGCAGGTTCAATCCCCGATGCCTTCCTGGTTCGATTCTTGGCATCACATACAGTTCCCGGAACACCACCAGTTGGTTCCCAAAGCAAAGCAAAGCAAACCCAAGCCTAGAGGTCAAGGGGACGGATGGAGCTTGGGAACTCCGCTGTTGGCCGAGAACAATAGGCCACAGCGAGGAAACGCCCAGCTCCCTGGAGATCTGAACACAGAGCTCAGAGCTGTGGGCTGACTGCATTAGCACGGGGGCTTCCCAGGGAACCTGCTCTAGGAGGGAAAAGAGGGGTGAGCGAGAGAGGACAGAGAGAGGGGGACAGGGAGGGAAAGGGAGAGAGAAAGGGAGGGAGAGAGGGAGAGGGACGGAGGGAGAAGGAGAGGGAGAAAGAGCAAGAGAATGAGAGGGAGAGAGAAAGAGAGGGAGAGAGAGAGGGAGAGAGAGACTGAGAGAGGGAGAGAATCTCACTAGCAGGAATAATAGCTATTTACAGCACTCGAACCGTCAGACAGGATAGCAGGAATTCTTTCTCCCCTGGCAGCAGAGGGGGAACCGTGAACCCTCCCTCCTCCCCTGATTATTTTTTCTGTTGCGATCAGAATGGAGAAGGTGAAAAGATCTAATTTCACATGCTAAAGATAAAACACGTGTGAGTTTATGGGGACCAATATTCCAGCGGCAAAGAAAAGATGAACTGCATCAGGCCTTCAGCTGGGAGTCAATCCTTGGTGTCACAGCAGGGGAAAAAAAAGAGGCGGGGGGGGGGGATGCCTAAATATTGGTTCTAATTTTATTTGCGCTTCGACGCGACGTGCGAGTCTCCTGGTGCTCCCCTTTAATTTACTGCAAGGGCTGACACCCTCACAGCGCCTTTTCTTTGAGATCAGAATTTCTCTCGAATTACACATTTCCATTTGGAGTAAGTTTATGGGGCTCAAGCTTTCTCCCGTTCAGAGGGATGAAGGCAGAGGGGTCCCCTGGTACAGTGCAATGAGACATTAACCACCACAAAGGAAAGGGGGTGGGGAAGATCAAAATGGGGGGACTGGAGCGATGGCTTGGGGGCGAGGGACCTGTCTGGCAAGAAGTCGCAGCCACCTACTCAGGTTCAATCCCCGGGGCCCCGCATGCGGTGCCCTGAGCACAGCTGAGAGGAGTTTCCAAAGACTGCAACTTGTATTTTTTTTTCATTTCTGGGGTGAGAGGAGGGTACTCGGAGTCATCTGACAGTGCTCAGGGGCCTGTATGCAGGGCTGCAGATGGGCCTGAGGGCTCCTGCAGGCCAGGAGAGCACCTCAACCCAGTACTCAGCCCGGCCTGCTGCAGGCGGTGTGAAATGACTCTGTCCTTTCCATATCCAATATACTAAATGTCCATGATTAAAGGACAGGAAAAATCAGCACGTTCTGCTCCCAGGACAGCTAGACTCTTCCCTCACTGGAACCCTGTAAGTGGAACACATGAGATCACTATTGGGGTCTCAGATCAAAGGCAACAGGAATTGAGGGTCCTGTCCGGCCATGCTATCCGCATGTAGAAGAAACACGGCTGGGAGATTTCGGCCAGCGTGGGGGCCAGCACCTTGACTGACCTGTGGACCAAGTCAGCCATTGGCTGGGTTGACCAAGGCCCCTTGCTGGTGCCTCTCTGGGCCTCCCTGTCCACTCGGAGCTGGCCAGTCACCCTGGAACGCAGACGGGGCACTTGGGATGACGCTGTTTCGAACTGGCCCACATGCCACAATCTCCACGTGAAAAATGCCGACGTACTGTCTCGTGTTGCCAAATAACAAGCCGTGTCCTGACACTTCTGCACCCCATGCCTGAGTCCCGGCCCTTAGTGCTCAGTGGCTTCTGCAACCCTGTCACCCACTTATTCAGGAGTGGGGAAACTGGGGGAGGGGCGGTGAAGGTGTGCGTTTCACACACTGAGGTGATGCTTAGGGAAAGGGCAGGGTTTACATTTCATTTACACCAACTTAGCTAACTTTTACTTGGCTTTAATGTGACAATGATCCTGAACACAAACACACCCACAGGAGTGCAGGGGACACTGGTGTCCCATGCCCGGTGGCTGTGTCGGGTACCACCTCCCAAGAGTAGCTGCTCCGGTCTGTCCAGTGGTGGGCCAGCTGGAAAAACACATGAGGGTCGCTGGTCCATCGGGGATTGGGCCTTCTCTGATGGCTGTGAGCAGTGGGCCGAGCGGCCCGGAGCCCAGCGGGCTGTCCGAGTCCCCCTCTAGGTTCCAGGTCACGGCAGCCTGGACTCAGCAGGCGCCACTCAAGGCCCCGTGTCCAGCTCACCCCAGAGAATGGCCCGCGGAGACTTAAAACCGGCTTGAAACCCCACGACCGCCCAACACATCTGCGGTAGATGAACTTATTCTGTAATGTGAAGAATTCCTTTGTGAATGAGAAAGAAGTCAGATGTCGAGTGGGAATGAAATGTGGAATAAAAAAGGCCCATTCTTCAGACAGCATTCACGGAAACCCTGGACAGAAATAACTCGGCGTGCTGGGGAGTAAATGCCACCCGCCGGGCGCCTGTGCTGATTCACGGCGCTTGCCTTGGCGGTCGGGGCCGCTTTTGCTGTGACTCCGCCATCCAGACCCAAGACCGCGAGTCCAACGTGACTGAGCGCACAAAAGACTTGCTCGAGCGTTTTCTGCCAAGTGTTCAGCCGCTCACAGCTGCCGCTGAGTCTCAGCGAGGGATCCTTGAAACAGTCATTGTTCCCCGCGAAGACTGCGGGCTCACGTTGGCGGGCCGGCCAGATTAGCAAACTGCGAAGGCATCCTCGAGTCTCAGCTGCGACCGCAGGGCCCCTGCACACCACGCTGACTCACCCGCCATTGCACAACATGGTTTTTTAGCTTCGTGTTGGCCCCAAGCCATCAGGCCACGCAATCGGCTGCTGGCACTGCAGACGGAAGATCTCTCTGGCTTGGTACCACGTTCCTGCCACTTTAGAGCCCCTGGCTGCCTCAAGCTTGGGTTGGGAGTGACAGGTGACACAGTGACAATAAAGAGAAGGAACCAAGCCAGGATTTGGCGACCTGGGCGGGAACAAGAGACTCTCTGCATACCATGTGTTGCTCGGGCTGGCACTCCTGGCCCTCTTGCCCTCATGAGCCCCCACCCCCCTGACGCTGGCTGCAATGTCCATTATCGTTTTAGTGGCCATACTGACTGGGGTGAAGCTAGAAATTGCTTGTGGTGCTGGAATCCCCGAATACAGCTGGGACTGCGCTCAGAGCATCTAGGAGACCGGGGATTTGAACCTGGGGTCAGGGGCTGACAAGGCAGATGTTCGAAGCCCACCTCCAGTTATCTGTCTGGGTTGGCTCAGGCACCTCATGCCCTCTCCTCTCACTGGCGAGGGGCTATTCCCTTTCCCTTCGATTAGGAATTGTCCATGCTTACAGAGCTTGACTGGACAAGTCCGACTTCTCTTGACCTTTGCTAAGGTTTAACATGTTCCCTCTTGTTGGTTTTGGGGCCACGGCCAGCAGTGCTCAGGGCTTACTCCTGGCTCACTCCTGGTGGTGCTCGAGGGTTTCTGTGTGGTACTGGGGAGTGAACCAGGGTTGGCCACATGCAAGGCAACTGCTTTAACCTCTGTCCTATCTCTCTGGCCCTGAGCGGTTGTTTTTTCTCTCCATCCCAGCTCTAATCTACTCCCCATTGCTTTTCTGCAAGTTTCTGGCTGTGTCTAAACCTGGACTCTGGGGGACATGGATGGTACTTTTGGTCCTGGGATGGCACCCATGCAGACACCTTCAGATGAGGCCTCAAGGAGTGGTGGGAATCCTGATAAGCACTCACCAAGATTTCGAAAGCCCTGAGGATTTTGAGAGCCCTGAGTTTTCTACCCATCACTGGCTGCGTGAAGAAGGATAATTAAAAATATTTAATTCTGCATGATTAGCTAATAAGGGAGTTAATTTGCTGATGTGGAAGTAACGCAATGAGCTAATGTGCCCTGGGCCTGACAGATGTCTCATGACTTGTGGCGCAGGCCTTCAGCAATTATCTTGTCCCCTGTAGATTATAGTCAGGACCTTTATGTCTTTTCTGACAGCCCAAGTCAGATTGCACCATCGTCACCTCCAATTACATCCTGAAACTCTGGTGAAGGTCAAAAAGGCTATTTGGCGGTCTCCTTTGGGTTTCCTTGCTTCTAGGGTGTCCTTTATCCCCTGTGACCTGATGTGTTTGGTCTGGAGTTTCTGTGACTATGGTGAAATCATCTCGGCATTTCTTTACTTTGTTTCGGGGTTCTGAGCCACACCTGGCAGTGTGGCTTACTCTTGCCTCTGTGCTCAGGGATCACTCCTGCCGGTGGCCAGGGGACCCTGTGGGGTGCTGGGGATCGAACAGGGGTCAGCCACATGCAAGGCAAGTGCCTTATCCCCTGTACTCTCGCTCCAGCGCTCAGGATGTATTTTTAAATGGGAAACCGGGTGTTATTTTGCTTCCTGGTCATTACAAAAGCGCATCTGGGGGGAGGGGAGGAACGTAGCTGCATAGTAGAGCCTGACTTGTGTGCGAGACCCTGGGTTCGATCCCCCGCCTCACTGTCAGGTGTGATCCGGATCCCGTAGCAGCAAAGATAGCAGCGACAAATATCACACACACACACACACACACACACACACACACACAGAACTTTTGCATCTGATTCACTCTTCCCCTTGGCAAAATCAACGCAGGCTGCAAGGGACAGACAGAACTTGCAGATACTCCAAGGACAGTGGGGCTCAGGGATACTTAAGTGACTCTTACAAACAAGTAAGTTTCCCTAAAGGAACTAGAACTCTTGGGCTATCTGAGGGGGTGGGGGCTGTTTTCACATGCCGTGCACACACACACACACACACACACACACACACACACACACACACGCACACACGCAGAGCCCTAGAGTTGCCCCCGGAAGCAGTTGCTGTGCAGGACCTCGAGGCTGGCTGGCTGGCAGGGTTTGTTATCTCCCTTATCAGAGTTCGTTCCTCCAGGCTCCTGAGCTGGCGTGTCAGGGCCGGCCTCAAGCTGACTTGATTCTCATCCGGGAAAGGGGTGCCCTCCCCGCAGGCTGTTCGCCGGGGCCAGGAGCGAATGGGAGAGCTCCAAGGGCCTGGCATGACTCTGCCGTGCCACAGCGAGGCAACCCGGCTCCGCGCCCACTCTGAAAGGAGAGTTTGCAGAGGATAGAGCCTAGATCACGCTGGCACCCAGGGGACCCAAAGCGAGTGAACAGCCAGACACGGGGGTGGGGGGGGACCCACTTTCGAGGGCCACTGGTGTCCGGCTGCACGGAATGGGGGCAGTGTGCAGGCCAGGGAGTCAGGAGCAGAGGAAGGGAGCAGTTCCAGAAGCCTGTGTCGTGAAGGTGACAAGGAACGCCGGTGCTGGAATGCCGAACGGGAGGGCAGACAGACAGACAGACAGACAGACAGACCGACCGACCTAGGGCACGCTTCCTGCAGGAGCCACTGTACCCTCTCTCTGAAACAGCCTCACCCTTCCTTGTGGGTGCCGAGCATGAAGGTGGGTTTAGCAATGGGCCCAGTTCTTCATTAGCCCAGAGCTCCTCAGGGTCACTAGAATTTTTTTTTTTTTGATCCCACCTGGGTGCTCAGGGCTTACTCCTGGCTTGGTGCTCAGGGATCCCTTCTGGCAGGGCCGGGGGATGTGATGCTGGGGACGGAATCCAGGTTGGCTGCACACAAGGCAAACACCCTACCTGCTGTACCATCACTCCGGCCCCAGGGTCCCTCGAATTTGTACAGTTAAGGGATTGCAGAGGTTGAAGCTACCTCAGAGGTCAACAGTCAAGTTTCAAGGTCACCATGTCACATCTGGAGGCACGATCTGTACCCTAAAGAATCTGACTTGAGACTTCACCGTGACCTCGACTGGCAGGCGGCTGGGCACAGACGGTCAAACTGCCTGTGAAAGCACCACCCCTGGGTTTCATGAGAACATGCGTCTTTGACAGTCTCCACTTTTAGTTTTTGCCCACCTGATATACAATAAAGGGAATTTGTTATTTTCAATTCATACACTACTGATTTCTTGTGTGGTTAAATAATGTATCTCTTTTATTTTTTTCAGATTTTTTTTCTTTGAGTGACTGTGAGGTACAGAATTACAAAGCTGACCATGGTCAGGTTTGTCTCATTTTCTTTTTAATTGTTATTATTATTATCATCATCATCATTACTACTTATTGTATTTCAGAGAACTACCTGTTTGTGATTCTAGAGAAATGTCTGATCTTTGGGGGGTTGTGTTGGGGAGGGGGGTTGGAGGGTATGCAGGGGTTTCCCAGGGTTTCAAATAGTAATTCTCTGCTATCGTACATACTCAAGTTTGTGTGATTCTAATCTGTGACTGTGGGTGGCGGGCAGGAGGATGCGTTTCTGGCGTCCTTCTTTCTGTCTGTGCTGTCTGTCCCTTTCTCCTGAGTGCTAGGCTTGTATTAAATTTGAGAATACCAACAGAGTGACGGTAACGGAGGGGGCGGAAGCTTTACGGCAGCCCTGAAATAAAACCCCCTTTGGAGCTGCAGTGGCAAGAGGCCCGCACTTCTCCTCAGGGCAAAGCTGAAGGGGAACAAGTGTCACTTCTTTTCTTTTTTTTTTAAATAGTAATAATGATAACTTGGGCTGGAGCGATAGCACAGTGGGTAGGGCATTTGCCTTTCATGTAGCTGGCCTGGCCGAGCTGGGTTCGATTCCTCCATCCCTCTCGGAGAGCTCGGAAAGCTATTGAGAGTATCTTGCCCACACGGCAAAGCCTGGCAAGCTCCCTGTGACATATTCAATATGCCAAACACAGTAACAACAAAGTCTCACGATGGAGACGTTACTGGGCCCGCTCGAGCAAATGATGAACAACAGGAGGACAGTGCTACAGTGCTAATGATAACTTAAAAAAAATCTGGGTGTTTTTTCTTCTATTTTTTTTTTTTTTTGGCGGAGCCTTTGGTGTGGTGTTCAGGAGGCCCTGGGGACAATTCTCGGCCTCCTGGGCAGGGGGACATGGTGCAGTTTGGAGCCTCGGACCACCGTGGCACTGCTGGGGGCCTCCAGGAGGACCGGGCGGGGCCAGGCATGCACCCGAACCCCAGTCCTGCCGCCCATTCCCAACACCGCCTTCTTTAAAAAATCTGATCACCATGAATGAGTTACGGAAGTTCTTCATGGTTGGGTTTCAGGTGTCCAAGGTTCCAACACCTGTCGCCTCACCCGTGTCCACTTCCTTCCACCAAGTCCCCAGTCTCCGTCCTGCCCACCCCCCCCCCCACTGTTACCTTTTGTGACTTTTCTTTTCCCCTCAGGCACTGTGGATTCCGACACTGAACAGCCTCCTTTTCACAGACTCGGGAAGGCAGTGAGAGCTGACCCTCCTCCTGTACCGCCCCTCTTTAGAACCCCACTCCCTTCTTCACCCACAAGGATTTCACTCTCAAAACCCTTTGCGAAGCACTGCCAACTGCCAAGCGAGGGCTCCTGAAGCATCTTGGCAATTGGAGAAATTTCTGGACACAGACAGCGGCCACGCTGTAAACTCATCCACCAGCCCAGCTTTCCAGATTCACGACTAAATCTCGGCAGAGACGCAGGCCAAGCTGCTAGAATCCATGGGTACTAGTCTCCCGGCTAAAAGTCTGGGGTGCCCTCGGAAGGGGGTGGGTGACTCCCCGGCTGCCACACCCATACCCCACACCTGCCACCAATGACCCGACTCCACAGCTTCACACTAATCTTTACAAAGATGCCAAACTGAAAAAACTTTCAGGTACACCGGTTTTCAGGCTGAAAACTCTGGGGTCCCCTCGAGGTGGGGGTGGGCATCCTCCTCCCAACCCCCACGGTACTTTTGGAAGCCCTGGTGGCCACAGCCACTGCCATGTAAACCCCACTGACCCAGGTCAGCAGATGCTGGCACACCTAGAGTGACACCTCCAAATTCCACACTCCTGACAGCCCAGAGGGAGCACAGCAAGTTAGATGGAGAGTAACACAGACGCCAACTAAGCTCAATAAACAAAAACAGTGACATAGATGCTCAACTAGCAACAATAGCTCAGCAAACCCGCAACAGCTTTAATGACCACATGATGAGATATAACCGTTTTCACAAATTTTCTTTGAAGTATGGTTTTTTTTGGGGGGATGCTGGTGGATGGGGGCACAACTGGCAATGCCTGGGGCTTACACCTGGCTCTGTGCTCAGGGGTCACTCTGGGTGGGCTCAGGTGATACTCAACCCGGGCTGGCCCTGAACAAGGCAAACTTCTAACCTGCTGTACTACCGCTCTGGGCCTTTATACTTTATAGTTGGTAATTTCATTTAAAATAAATCATTTTGTGCCTGCCTAGGGGACAGGTTTGGGGGTGGCTGGGAAAAGGGGATGGACGGGGGCGGGGAAGGGCACTCTGTGGTGGGATTGGGGTTGGAACTCCGAATGGATGTAAAAACTGTATTATGAAGCACTTTGCAAACCCCGGTATTTAGGTAAAGTCAATTCCTCTTTTGCAAACCACAGCACCCAAAAGGAGAGAGAGAACAAAAGGGAATGCCCTGCCACAGAGGCAGGGTGGGATGGGGGGGTGGGGGGATGGGGAGTGGGAGGGATACTGGCATCAGTGGTGGTGGGAAATGGGCGCTGGTGGAGGGATGGGTACTCGATCATTGTATAACTGAAACCCAAGCACGAAAATTTGTAAGTCTACAACTGTAACTCATGGTGTTTCGCTAATAAAAATGAAAGAAAAATAATATAAAGACGCTTCTCAGAAATGACTGTTTATGAGCAAACATCAAGGATGCATGCGTTGGTCAGGAAGGAGGAGGTTAGAGGAAGAAAGAGTGGTTTGCTAGGGTCCGGAGCGATAGCATGGCAGGAAGGGAGTTTGCCTTACACGCAGTCAACCCGGGTTTGATCCCCAGCGACCCATATGGTCCCCAAGCACCGCCAGGAATAATTCCTGAGTGCAGAGCCACGAGAAACCAGTGTGCATGACTGGGTGCGACCCAAAAAGTGGGAAAAAAAAGGAGTGGTTTTTCTGGGGACTGGGCACTGAAGGGGCGTCAGAGAGACCAAGGCCACCGTGTCCTTAGAAGAACTGGCCTATCTGGGTTCCAAGCAAGGCCGTATACAGCGAAGCAGCACTTCCATTGCCTGGAGCAGAGAAACACTTCCGTGCACTGTTTTGGGGCCACACCTGACGGTGCTTGGAGGGTCACTCCTGGCTCTGGTTCTGTGCTTGGAGGGGGGGTCACTCCTGCTCTTGTGGGGTCATGCGGTGCCAGGGATTGAACCTGGGCCTCTTAGCATGCTCAGTGCACTCCAGCACAGAGTTCTGTCTCGGGCCCCGAAGCCGCGTCAGAGCACGAGGGCCCAGGGAGGCAGGCGGTGAAGGGCTGAGCATAGACGCTTCATGTGTGGGAAGATCCTCCTCCCTCGGACTGTGGGGGTAGCGTCCGAGCACCATCGGGCATGGCCTGGAGGACAAACACCCACACCCATACCCACACCCACGCTGCCACACCTTGGCACTACATCTCGTCACACACAGCAGGTGTTAAACTGGCTTTCTGCCAGCCAGCAGGGTGGGCGAAGGGCCACCCCAGGAGGGAACAAGGACCCTCCGTGGCTGGGTTTTCAAAGCTGGCACAGTCCTCTGATGGCTCCTTGGCGAGGTTGGCAGAAGCCTTTCCCCTTCAGAGTAGCCCAGATGACTGAACGCTGGACACAGTGTAAGCAGGGCGGGTTCTGCCAGGGAGAAGCTACTTTAGAAAACGGGGGTGGTCCTCCACTCTGTCCAATCCCACTCACCCCAAACCCACTGCTCACACGTCAAGCGCCACATACCAGAGACAACGTCTGTGTGTGGAGCTGACCTGCAAGCCCTGAGTTGCCACACGTGTGCGTGTGTGTGCCCGTGTCCAGGAGGCTGGGCGTCACTGGACATCACCAGTGGTGCCCCAGGGAGGAGGACAGAGATTCAGCAAGAGGGATTTCCTGGGCCCCGGCTTTCAATTATCCTGCTTTCTCATCTACCCTGAGTTAGGCTGCTGTGTCCTGAGAAAGTGGTTCCAGAGAAGACAGAATAACCAATGGGCTGAGTTTTTTGTTGTTGCTGTTGTTGTTGTTGTTGTTTGTGGGGGAGGCCACACCTGGCGGTGCTCACGGCTTACTTCTGGCTCAGGGATCGCTCCTGGTGGGGCTTGGGGAACCATCTGGGGTGCTGGGGATTAGACAAGGGCAGAATTCTTGAAATTAGCCAGTGAAGGGGTGAACACAGGAATTCTCCCGAGCACATGGAGAAAAGCAATCTACAATCAGCCGCGCAGAGGGGATGTTAGAGTAGAAGACCGGGGCTGGGCCACGAACAGACGGTGCTGCGTGCCTGGACGTGCGTCTCTGCCTAACGAGAGTCGCCTCGCGGCCACCGTCAACAGTCACCAGGGCTGGCAGAGTCGCGAACCTTCAGGGCCGGAGGGCCTGGGGTGAGGACGGGGGGGGGGGGGGGGGTGCCTTGTCCTCTGGGGGCGCTGAGACTCTGATAACATGCAGAGCCGGGAAGAGAGACACATCTGTCACGTCTTCCAAACTGAGCCCGGGACATCTGCAGCTACTGCCACCATCTCACTCGAGTACGACGGGAAGACGGGTGTAAAAATAGAAGTGATATATCCCACTATTAGCACCGCGGCAGGCCCAAATATAGCAGTCTGCAGGCGCGCTGACGTCTGGGGGAAATGGCTCCGCACGGGGGACGCTGTCTGTCTCAAGGGGACCGGGTGCCGCTCGCCGAGGAAGGCTCCCCACTCAGACTCCGTTTCCCCCAGCTCCGCTGAGGCGTGACTGACAGGTGACAGTGGAATGGATGTCAGGCCTCCTTTAAAAGGCGTGCCAAGCCCAGGGGCCGGCGGGGAGGAAGAGAATAGCCAGAAGGTGACAAGGCGCCAGGGCAAGTCAAGCCGGGAGTTCTGTGCCTTTCCACATCTCTGACGGACTTCTGGAGGCGCGCGTCGGTCACGAGAAGGAACGGAGGAAGATGCTGCACCGAGAAAGTAGCTGCCCTTCCAGGAGGACCGCTCCATGGCTTGGGAGCTGATCTCATGTGCTGGGGGAAAAGGCAGCTGGGATGGAGAAGGGACCACGAAGTAAATGATGGCTGGAGGGCTCGCTCGGATTGGCAGATGCGTGCTGATAGACTATGGACCAAACATGATGGCTGCTTAGTGTCTGTATTGCAAACCATAACACCCAAAAGGAGAGAGAGAGAGAGTAAGAGGGAAGGGGCCTGCCACAGAGGCAGGGGGTGGGAAGAGGTGGGGATGGCAGGAGGGATACTGGGAACACTGTTGGTGGAGAATGGGCACTGGTGGAGGGATGGGTACTCGATCATTGTATCACGATCATGATCACGATCATCTTGTTGCTCATCGATTGCCTCGAGCAGGCACCAGTAACGTCTCCTTCTTCCTAGCCCTGAGATTTTAAAAGAGCCATTTGCATAGCTCTTTCAGGGCTAGGAGAATGAGTCTATCATTGTGTAACTGAAACGGAATCACGAAAGTGTGTAAGTCTGTATCTGTATCTCACAGGGACTCGTTAAGAAAAAAAAAAAGAAAATTGCTGCCCTTATTCTGGGGTCACTTCTGCTCCCTTGGAGGAGGGGGAAATGCCGAGAGCCGTTGGGTGGATTCATTAGAGCAAGTTCTTTCTCACGAGTACCAGCCCTCGGTGGATGGCTGAGAAGGATCTCTCTGTTGGATCGTGATTTTCTACATGGAGATGCAATAGAATTCGCCTGTAAAAGTGTGCACTGCAGTGGCTTACAGTCTTGGGTAACCAGTACCCTAATTCCGAGACACTTTCCTCACTCAGAGGGGACTTCCATAACCACTAGGAATTGTCCCCTCTTGGGGCCAGAGCACAGTCTAGTGGGTGTGACGTTTGCCTTGCACACGGCTGACCCGGGTTCAATCCCTGGCACTCCAGATATTCCCCTGAGCCCACCAGGAGTGATCCCTGAATGCAGAGCCAGGAGTAAGCCCTGAGCATCACTGGGTGTGGCCCCCAAAGCAAAACCAAACAAAAAAAGAGTTGTCCCCTCTTCCCTTCATACCACTGATGACTGTCAATCTAGTTCCGGCTTCTATGGAATTACCTGCTCTGGGCATTTCCTGTACAAAAGGAAGTGGCAGCAGGTTCCTCTGTGAGAGGGGCTTCCTTTTTTTTTTTTTTTTTTTTGCTTTTTTGGGTCACACCTGGCGATGCACAGGGGTTACTCCTGGCTCTGCACTCAGGAGTTACTCCTGGCGGTGCTCAGGGGACCATATGGGATGCTGGGAATCGAACCCGGGTCGGCCGCATGCAAGGCAAATGCCCTACCTGCTGTGCTATCTCTCCAGCCCCCGAGAAGGGCTTCCTTTAATCAGTGTAGTCTTTGAGGTTCATGCAGAGAGGAGTGGGCATGAACTTTTTGTGTCTTTTTTTTATTTTTAGGCTTTTGGGGGTCACACCTGGTGATGCGTCAGGGTTACTTCCTTCTGGCTCTGTGCTCAGGAATCATCCTTGGCAGACTGGGGGGACCAGGTGGGACACCCGGGATCAGATCTGCACTGGCTGCGTGCAAGATGAGTTGCCCTCCCTGCTGTACTATGGCTCCTGCCCCACTTTGTATCTTTAAAAGAAAAAAATCTGTCAATTAGTGTTGCTGCTTTCCAGTGTATTTCCAGCCTCTACCTCTGGGTCAAGCACCAGACATTCCCACCCGCCCAGAGGAAGCCCCCACTTGCCACCCCGCAGCTTCTCAACTTTCTCTTCTTCCTCCTGAAACCACCAGCCCAGATCCCACCTCCACGGACAGCTCCACGTTTGAGATTTCATTAAAACAAAATCACAGAACACGTGACCTTCCATGCCTGGCTCCCCGCACTCAGCGTTCCATCCTGGATGGTCAGCCATGTGGAGAATCCACCAGAACTCCTGCTCCTGGCTGGACAATATGCCACCGTGTCATACTGCACAGGACACGCCAATCTGTTTATCCAACCATCTGCCTGACAACAAATTGGGTCGTTTCCACTTTGGGGGCCATTCTAAACTATGCTTCCAGGATGTTCCTGGTTAGGTTTTGGTGGGACGCGGGTTTTCATTTGTCTTGGGTATATGCCTAGGGGAATGAGACCGTTTGTATTTACTTCTTGCATTTATTTCTTCCTGCATTAACATATGCCTTGGAGAACTGGGCCCTACGGAAACAGGATGAGAACGCTATTCGGGTCTCCCAAAGAGGAATCGAAAGAGCTATGCTTGGAGTATCACGCTTCACTCAAGTGACAGAAAGAATCTGGAGTTCCGACCTCCGTCAATGATCGAGAATCAGGGACGCTGTCTCGTTTGCCAAGGCATCGAAAATCAGATGGCGTGGACACATAATGTGATTTGGAGACGACCACTGGACTAGAGCCATTACCAACTGGATTCCACGGGATGTCAAAAGATCGCGTGACCGCCCACCTATGAGATAGTCAGACTTCTTCGTCAAGACCCTGAATGATAGGCTTGAGGCTCTTCATGTTCCTGGGGAGAGCAGATGCCACTGGGCTACACTAGCACGCGACAGGGAGGAACGAAGACATTACTGACGCCTGCTCGAGCAAATCGATGAGTAACGGGATGTCAAGTGATCAAGTGATCTACCTAGGGACAGAATGGGTGAGGACAGCCGGAGCTCTGCTTGAAACCTTTCCAGGCCTTTCCCGAGTACATTCCAAACTGGTTACACCCTCCTCCACTCGGACCCTCTCTCGGGAGGGCCCCTGATTTCTCCCCATTCTCTTTCACACTTGCTTTGATCTGGTTTTGATCACAGCCAGCCTCCTGGGTGTGAAGGAGTATCTCCCTAAATTTTAAATTAAAAAAAGAAAAATCAAAGCCCACCCACAGACATTTCTTTAAAAAGAAAAAGCTTCGAGTTGAAAGGTCCCAGTTCTCTCCACTCCCATTTCTACGAAGCAAATAATTCAAATTCCTGTCGTGGTTTCTTCTGGGATTCATCGTCTATTTCCAGTATCATGCTCATCCTACTCTTTCATTTCTCTTTTTGGGGAAGAGGGGACGCATTCGGCAATGCTCGGGGGCTTACTCCTGGCTCTGTGCTCAGGGTCACTCCTGGTGGTGCGCAGGGGACTGTATGTACCATTGAGGATCACACTGGGCCAGTTGTGTGCAGAACAAGCATCTTAACTACCCTCTCTGGACCTTACACTGCTATTCTGCAAAATGGGTTTCTGCATTTGATCTTGACTTTATTTATATTTTTGGGTCACGCCTGGCGATGCACAGGGGTTACTCCTGGCTCTTCACTCAGGAATTACCCTTGGTGGTGCTCAGGGGACCATATGGGATGCTGGGAATCGAACCCGGGTTGGCAGCGTGCAAGGCAAACGCCCTACCTGCTGTGCTATTGCTCCAGCCCGATCTTGACTTTCAAGAGATGAACTTTAGAGATGAGCTTTCCACCCCCCATATTCATACAAACACTCATGCATTCTACCATAATAGCGAGGTGACCATCTCCACGCGGGTGGAATCAACAGAGGCATTTTACACTGTAATATGACTGTGCATTTGTGGTCGTGGGATGTGCAAAGATTATTTTCATTTCCTCAATTTATTAACACATCCTTAAATTCTGTCAGATATTCCCTTGGCATATTCAAACACATTGGTATTTATATGTGTGTATGTGTATATATATATATTTTTTTCTCCCCCAAATTCTCTTTTTCCTGGGAGACATTCCCTGCTCTCTCCCCCTCTCTTGGGAATGACTCTTGTCCTGGAACTTTCTCTCCCTGCTGACTTCTCTCATGCATTGCATCAGTTTCCTGGACACTGAACTTCCTGTGTTGGTTTGATCTCTCAGATTACAGTTATCTTTTGGTGGCTGTTGTTTTGCTTTGGGGTGGCCAGACCCAGTGATGTTCCAGGATTACTCCGGGCTCTGTGCTCAGGAGTCACTCCCGTGGTGCTCAGGGACCATATGGGATGCCGGGGATCAAACCCGGGTCAGCCATGTGCAAGGCGAGTGCTCTCCCCGCTGTTATTTCTCTAGCTCCTACAGTAGTTTTGCTGTTGTTGTTTGCTTTTTTAAAATGGAGTTTTATTTTTATTTTAAAATTAAATTACTCTTGGCTTTGGGACCAGACCTGTTGGTGCTTTGGGCTAACTCCCAGTGGTGCTTGGGGAACTACAGTAGTACCAGGAATGGAACTAAGTAATGCCAAGTGCCTAAACCCCTGGACTATCAATCTCCAGCACCTGGTGTGCCAGCAATGCCCTTATTTTGTTTAGTATGTATATCCACGGGCAGATGTGTGTGCGTGTGTGTGTGTGTGTGTGTGTGTGGTTCTTTGTGACTGCCCTTGTGATAGCAAGGATCACCTTCCCGGATAACAGCGTAGGTTACTACCAGCTTATTTTCAGCAGCATGCAAGGTTGTTCTGGATGTTTCCACGCTCCATGGCAGAGCTGAGCAGCATGACGGAACAAGTGGGTATGCATCTGCCCACCTGCCCCTGAGCTCAACAGTGACCGTTGGGCCGAGAGAGAGGCCGGGTCACTCTGGGTCATCACACAGGCACTTCCTGTCGGTTTTAGCAAGAGATCACGGAGGCCCCCATCCATAGTGATGCTTTTCACATCACCCACAGTCAAGAACTGTCCTGGAATCTTACAGACAGGGAACTATGCTGAAAATGAGCTATGGTCGCAGTGACAGGATCTGTGCAGATGCGGGGGTCTCTGATCACTGTCAGTCTCTTGCTGAGTCTGATTAATAAATAAAGCTTTAACACAGCCAACTAACAGGAAAAAACATGGACTTTCTGGGATTTTAGGCATTACTGGAGGGTCTTGAAATGTGTCTGCCAGGGAGAAGCGGAACCTGCTGTAAAGTGTTTGGTTTTACTTAAGACCTGGAATGATCTGGTGGAATGGAGGATGGCTTTCAGAACGAATGAGGAATTTCTCTCATTTGGGCTACTATTCCTGGCAAAACACCAATGTAGTGGTTTCAGGGATGATTACCTGCAAAGAGAATACCACCGCCAAGTACACTTGGCCAAATACTTGATAAAGCATTATAAAAAGTTAATTATTTTTGACTTTTGGATTAGCCTTGGCTTGTTGCTTAGGGGTGTTTGTGGTGGTGCTGGGGGACCCTGGCGTGTTCCAGGTTGCATGCAAAACAGGCACTCCAGCCTGGGCCATCTCTCTGGCCTACAAAGCACAGTTTGAAAGCAGTGCAAATGTGAGAAAGCATATTTTGTACTTATCTATTTCTTTTTTTTGGGGGGGTGGTCAAACCCAGCAATGCTCAGGGGTTACTCCTGGCTCTGCACCCAGGAATTTCTCCTGGTGATGCTTGGGATGCTGGGGATGGAACCTGGGATCAATTGTGTACAAGGCAAGTGTCCCACTTGCTATACCATTGCTAGGGCCCTTACCTATTTTTCACAGCATATTCAGGTGCAAAACACCACCAAGTTTCCTCAGGATAAATGACATAAAACGTCCTTTCTAAGTGTAAAACCAAAGCCTCTCTCTCTCTCTCTCTCTCTCTCTCTCTCTCTCTCTCTCTCTCACACACACACACACACACAAACACACACAGACACACACACACAGACACACACAGATATTTCTCTTTCTGTGAGAGTACAGAGGTGCAAAATGACAGTATAGTGGAGAGGGCGTTTGCTTTGCACGGGGCTGACTTGGATTTGTCATGGCATCGCATATGGTCCCCCAGAACACTGCTAGGAATTATTTCTAAGTTCAGAGCCACTAGTAACCTCTGAGCACTGCCGGGTGTGGTCCCCATACAAACAAAACCAAAAAAAATAAAAAAAATTGTTGCAAAGCTTAGTTAAATGACATGCATACAAAGAGAAAGCAGAAAGCTTAAGAGTTAGCCGTCACCGGGGCCAGAGACATAGTGCAGTGGGCAGCGTGCTCCCCTTGTATGTGGCTGACTGGGGTTTGATCCCCTGCATTCCACACAGATGCCCGAGTCCACCAGGAGTGATTCCTGAGCCCAGAGCCAGGAGTAAGCCCTGAGCACCACCAGTTGTGACCCCCAAATTAACCAAAACCAAACAACAGAGCGTTGTTACCACTGGTTACAACTTGTGGTTACAACTTGGTCAGCGCTCCAAGCTGTCTCATTCCACTTCAGGTTTGAGAGACCTGCAATTTGTTGACTATCTGGACCCGTGTCTGACCTGGGACTGTAATCCTAGCACCTAATACACTGCTGGCCTAGGAGACGGATTCAGCAAAGTCTCCTTTGAATGAATATACATGCAATACAGGTATAAACAAATGCCAAAACATGGAGCCAGGGAGGCACCTCCAAAGACGGAGCACTGCCTCTGTGAGCGGGAGCCCAGGGTTCAGGCACTGCATGGTTCCCGTGCACCTGCAGGAGTGACCCCCAACCACCAAGCTCGGAGCAGCCCCTCAGCACTGTGGGAGCATCCCCCAAACTAGACTAAACCAAACAACAACCACAAAAAGCAATTAGGTCAAAGCTGACTGAGAGTCCCATTTTATGGATGAGGAAATTGAGTTTCTGAGTGCTCACGCCACGTCCCCCAGGGGCTCAGGGGACTGGCGCTGAAGTTCCCCGGCCCCAGGTCCCCTCCTTTGACCATATCCCCTCCGAGGCTTCTCCCTCGTGCTCGGAAAGTTCGAGGCGCATCGCAAGGCCAGGCATGACCCGTAAGGGACCAGGAAATGGAAAAGCCTACCGTGGTGTCCATGGCCGTCACTTTCTCCGTGGGGATGTGCTTGGGGGAGGTGTCTGCCTGTGATAGCATCACACATCCTTCCGCACCCAAGGTGACGATGACCACCCGGCAGCCTCTGTCCCTGAGCGTCAGTGCGGCCTTCCCAGCCTCCTCGGGGCTGCCCACGGCCAGTCCTGTCAGGATCTCCGCCTGCAGAGCAGTAACAGGAAAGACAGGTCAGGAGTGGAGCTTCCAGTGCCCAGGGCAGCTGTCTGCACAGGGGGTCCAGCTCACTGGGGCCCAGCTTCCAACCACCTCGGCCAGCTTCCAGGAGCCGGGGACAGCACATGACAGGGAGCAAGGCACTGGGATTCTGTCCCATTTCTGATTTGTGAGTTATTAAGTTTTTCCTTTCTAATCGCTGGTACACCCTCTGCTCTATACACAAACCAGCAGAGGTTTCAAACTCTCATCCGAGGACTGGGATCAATCCACAGTGGTTTTAGAAAGTTGAAAACTGCTGGCTTTGAGCATGACTTTTGTTGTTGTTGTTTTGGGCTACACCCGGTGATGCTCAGGGGTTACTCCTGGCTCTGAACTCAGGAATTACTACCTGAGAGGCCTGAACTCTCTCTTTCTCTTTGTCTCTCTCTCTGTCTCTCTTTGTATCTCTCTCTGTTTCTGTCTCTCTCCTTCCTTCTTCATTGCCTCTAAAGCTGTTTTACTTCACTATTCGACTCCTCCTGACATTCTCTTCTGTGAAGGAAGGTGCTGGGTAGAAAAATCTAGGACTGACTTTTCCTTCCTGCAAGGAGCAATTCCCGGCTCCAGCCTGAGTCCATGCCTCCCTGAGGAATTGGATGGTGGGGCTCGTCCCCCACACTGGGCAGAGCACGTGGACGTCAGGAGCAGCTTGACAGTGGCCGTGTGGGGCCAGTGACTCATAAGGTCTCTACCATGCAGGGGCTCACTGCAGACTCTCATATGTCCTGACTTCCCAGGCCCTTTCTGGGTGACCCAGGTGGGGTTGGGGGTGGGGGGAAGGGAAGCAGTAGACTCCCGTCTTCCCTCCTCACCTGTTGCCTCCAACTCTCACAATACAGAAGCTGTTTGGGACAGCCCTCCTCTTCCTCTTCTATAAATGAGCATCTAAGTGCATCTTTACCTGCACCATGACACGAACTGGGGACACGGGTCAGTGGCACAGTGCCTGCCTTTGCGTGCAACAGGTTTCCAGCCCGTCACTAGTCCACACATCGATTATGATCTCCAGCTGTTTTACTGTCATCTATGATCCCTGTGTATGAGTACCACATCTGGCCACCAGTGCAGCCATGCCTCAGGAGAGGCATACTCAGATCAAAGAGGAACAGAAAAGAAATGCTACGCTTTTATTATTTTTTTAAGCTTTTCAAATCTTTTTTGTTTTTGGGGTCATACCCGGTGATGCATAGGGGTTACTCCTGGCTCTGCACTCAGGAATTACTCCTGGTAGTGCTCGGGGGACCATATGGGATGGTGGGAAATCAAACCTAGGTTGGCCATGTGCAAGGCAAACGCCCTACCTGCTGTGCTATCGCTCCAGTCCCCTTAAAGTCTTTTTTAACAGTACGTTTCTGAGGTGAATTTTCTTTGCAGGGCAGTGGGGCTGGGGTGGGGGAGGGGTGGTGTCCCAGAGTTGTGCTCAGGAGGCCTGGAGGCCCCTCTCGGTGATTCCTGACTACCTGGACCTGCAGCTCAACACTCACACCGAGGAGGTGGTACAGTCTTGGCCCTGGAGTGTGGGGCGTCACTTGGCCACCACAGCAGCACATGGGGGCATCTGGGGCTGTCCCTGGTGATGCCCAGGGGACTATGTGGGGATCAAACTGGGGTCAGCCATGGGCCAGGCAGGTGCCTTCACCGCTGTACCAGCTGAGATCACTTTCCTTAAAGACCAGGGCCTGTCCACTCTCCACCCATCTGATATGTACTCCATAGGTGCCAGCCGCAAGAGAGCAGATGACACCTTCATTTGTTCGTTTGTTGGCTCATACCCAGCTGTGCTCGGCACTCACTCCTGGTACTGTGCTGCGCTGGTTCTCTGGGCATCACCTGGGTCCGGAACTGCTGCCACAGCGAGGTGGGGTTTGGGTGGACTTTTCTGAATCAATAGAAGCTGACAGGCTGCCTGCCTGGCTCTCTCCCTTCCCCTCCCGATACTGAATCCTGCACGCAGCTCCCTCCTGTGAGGAGGCCACACAGGCGGGTCTGGCCACGGCCAGCACCAACCGACCACCGTGTGCGTGAAGGCGGCTGCAGCCATGGCGGGGAGTAGCCAACCCTGCCACGCCCCGCCTCAGTTCCTCACGCACAGGAGATGGGAGGACGCTCGGCAACGAGGGTGGCAACCTGCTATGTGTGGAGGATAACTGATTATGCACCAGTCGATAAGCAGAAACATTGGGACAGATGCAGTATGACGGGACGGATGACTCACTGTGCTATAACAAGTAAGGCCCATCCCTGGGCGCACAGCCGTTGTACCATATTTCACTGCATAACTGCTTCCACTGCATGATCATTGTACTGCATTTTTTTTTCAGTTTGAAAATTGATATATAACCTTTAGATAAGAAGCTCTGGAGAGTGTTTGTACCTCATGTTTGTTTGTTTTTGCAACAAAATTTATTTGGCATAAAATTGGGGACAATTATGTTGTGAACTGTGGTCATTGAAGAGGCCCGGAACCAGTCTCTGGAGCTGAGAGGACTGTCTGGAGACTAAACAGATGCTCTGAGCGTCTCTAGCAGGGCAAACCCAGGCCAGCTGGGCAGCTGAGAGTGACCATGTCCCAGGGGAGGTGGACCCTCCCCCCAGCGCTCCTGCCCCTGCACACAGAGCCCGGTCATGGTGACTGCTCCCAACGGTCACATAAACCAACTATGGTGGGAAAGACCGAGCTTCCTTGTAGCGGGCTTCTTTCTCGTTTCCTTCCTCGAGGTTCTGAGAGTGAAAATGATTGAAAAGGCTGGTCCAGAAACCCAGGCACCTTCTCTCGCTCTTTGAAGCAAACAGAAAATGACTGCCGACTGCTTTGTGGGCTGCCCGCGTGTGCCTGGTAATGTCAGGGAGAGCTTTGGGTTAATACTGTCTGGGTCCCAAGGGGAAGAACCATGGAAATTTTCTTCTAGGGGCTGGAGTGATAGGACAGCAGGTAGGGCATTTGCCTTGCTCGTGGCCGACCTGGGTTCAATCCTTGGCATCCCATATGGTCCCCCAAGCACCATCACTAGGTAATTCCTGAGCACAGAGGCAGAAGTAACCCCTGAGTATCCTGAGTATCACTGGGTGTGACCCAAAAAGCAAAAAAAAAAAAAAAAAAAAAAAAGGAAATTTTTTTTGGAACTACTTCAGAATGAATGACACAATAGAAAAATACCAATTAAAATACTATTTTAAAAAAAATTTTGGGTCACACCTGGCATTGCTCAGGGCTAACTCCCGGGTCCATGCTCAGGGATCACTCCTGAGGGGTGTGGGGGGCTGGGCATCTAGCCAGTGTCAGCTGCATGCAAGGCGAGTGCCCTGTCAGACTACCTCTCTGGTGCCTCGACTGGTATTTTGTAGAGATGCAGATGTGCCTGGCAACCTTGGATGGGCAGGCGGGTGCCCCCCTCATGCAGGAGCCCACGGTCTTTGCCATGTCACTGGACAGACCCACGATTGAAGGCTGCAGCACACAAGACACTCCAGGGGCTGCGTGTTAACCTGGGGTGCTGAGGCCACCCAGGCCACCCAGTGAAATGAGACTCAGGTAAAAGCAAGTGATGTCCGAGTATAGGCAAGCCTGGTCTGCTATCCCTTTCCTATACTTCTTCCACTTCAGAGAGATGGCCTCTATTTTCATTAACTACAATCCTAATACATTGATTAGATTATAGAACATGGACACATTATAAGAGAAAATACTGATAACAGAGTGGGAGCTGGAGGGGACTGAAATGAGCATCGGTTGAAGGACGGACAGTGGGGCTCTTCTGGGGCTCCTTTCTCTTCTTTGTGCCGCATTCCAGGTAACTGAAAAATCACTTTTTTATGGGGGCCCCAGAATTCAAGTGCAATCAAATGGTAGTCCTGCTTCTTGGCTTCATCCGCCTGTCGGGATTAACCTTTTATTCCCGGCCGGGCCCAGCTAGCCCGTCCCCTTACCTCGCTTTCATTGCAGCAGAAGACGTCAGAGAGGGCGTAGAACCGGGGGTCCAGGTCGGAAAGGGCAGGAGCTGGATTGAACAGCGTTTTCACTGCGAGGAAAAATAGGGCTGGGGGTTATCGGGCGTGACAAATGCCTTTGTGGACCTTCAGCAAGGGAAGTGCCACGTCCCCCATTAGGTGACAAAGCCGGGGTGGGCAGAGGGTGTCAAAGGGCTGAGTTCAGGCTTCCCATGCAGGACACCTGGGTCCGATCCCGGAGCTGCATGGCTACCTGAGCACAGCAGGGTGTGACCCAGAACAAAGCAACCGACCAGGGGCCAGGCCAAAGGCACAAAGGACTGGAGTGCGTGCCTGCTGGAGCACTGCCTGCTGGAGCCCTGGGTGTGATCCCCAACACCACTGGGTGTGAGCCCTAACAAAACACACAAACACATTGAAACACAGGGTGTGAGTAAGGAGGGGACAAAAGGCCCGAGTGATGAGCGCCCGAGAATAGAAGACTGGAGACAGAAACTATGGTACATCTACACAATGGAAAACTACGCAGCCTCCAGGAAACATGAAGCCATGAAACTCATTTATAAATGGATGGACACGGAGAGGAATTATGCTGAGTGAAATGAGTCAGAGGGAGAGAGACAGACATAGAATGAATATACCCACTTGTGGAATACGAAAAAAAAAAAAATAGTATGAGACTAAAATACCCCAGGACAGTAGAACCAAGGGCGAGGAGCATGGCCCAGGGTTGGAAGCTTGCCTCAAGTTGTGGAGTGGGGAGGGGAATTGGGATACAGAAGTCAACTATGACAGTGACAGCTGGAAATGACCGCTGTGGACAAGAACTGATGCTGAAAGGAGGTAAAGGGAGGAGCATGATAATCTTTCAGTACCTGTACTGAAAACCATAATGGTCAAAAGGAGAGGGAGAGAGAGAGAGAGAGAGAGAGAGGGAGAGAGAGAGAGGAAGAAGAGAAGTGCCTGCCATAGAGACAATCTGGGGGGCGGGGGGTATGGCGGGAAGGAAACTGGGGACATTGGTGGTGGGGGATATACACTGGTGGAGGGACGGGTGTTGGAATACTGTAGGACTGCAACCCAATCATGAACAACTCTGTAACTGCATCTCACAGTGATTCAATAAATAAATAAATAGATAAATAAATAGATAAAACCAAACAGAGGGCTGGGGTGAGGCTCAGTGGCAGGCGCCGTCCTAGCATATGCGCGGCCAGAGTGTGAGCCCAGCTCTGTGCGGCCCTGGCACACGGGCGGCCCTGGCACTAGCGCCCAGAACAACAACAAGAAAGAACATGAACATCGATGGAGCCACACAGGAAAGTCTGAAATTGGGGCTGGAGCCTTATACAGTGGGTAGGGTACTTGCCTGGCCAAGCGGCTAAGCTGGGTTTGATCCCCGACACCCCACCTGGTCCCCTGAGCACTACCAGGGGTGATCTCTGAGCGCAGAGCCAGGGCAGCTCTGAGGACTGCCTGGTGTGGCCCCAAGCAAACCAAAAGAAACACACAGAAATCCCAATCTCCCCGCCAGCCTAGGACCAATTCCCTTTGGCTGCTGTCTGTGCTCCTTTTCACATCCCCTTGCAGTTGTAAGGGCGGGCATCGCCCTTTCAGCTCAGGGGTAACAAGGGCATTCAAGAAAAGATGCCAATTTCCTGGTATGAACAGACACGGCTGCGTGCCAGTGGGCTGGTGGACATTCTCGCGGGTTCTGAGAAGTGCTAGGTTGCATGGCTGGTTCTCAAACCCACTGCCCAGAGAGAGCCGAGAGAGAGGGTAGGAAAGGAACAATCCAGCAGGTTTTCTGGGAGGACATTCACGTGCCGATGCTCTGTCGCGCCCTGACAGAGGACTTCCAGCTCTGTCACCAGGCAAACACAGTTTACAACCAGGCTGACATTCTCAGCGTCCACGAGCCGTCTGGGGACGTGAAGGCTACAGGGAGCAGGGGAGAGTTGGAACAGAGAGTGAGAGCAAGCTCAGACTAGGGCACGCGGAGGGAGGATGGGGGGGGGGGGAAGAGTGGGCAGGGGGGATGCGGGGCTGTTGTGGACAGGCCAGCAGCTGGTAGACAAGGCGGGGAGCAGCAGAGGGACACAGTCGGCCCGAGGAGGACCCCAGTGAGGGTCAGGCCTACGTGCAGGCTTTGGCCATCCCTATAGCAGACGCCTCTCATCCTCCCCACCCCTGCCGCAGCCTAATATTTTCAAAACATCTTTGAGCTTTGTAAATATTGAAGAGAATATATAATATTAATATACATTATGAAAACACTGTGGTTAAAAAAGTTATCCAGGGGCTGGGTGATGGCACAGTGGGTAGGTTGTTTGCCTTGCATGCGGCTGACCCGGGTTCGATTCCCAGCATCCTATAAGGTCCCCCGAGCACCGCCAGGAGTAATTCCTGAGTGCACGAGCCAGGAATAACCTCTGTGCATCGCTGGGTGTGACCCAAAGAGAAAATAAAATAAAATAAAAATTAAAAAAAGTTATCCATAGTTGAGTTACAGGGATGCGATATTCCAGCACCATCCCTCCACATCGTCCCCGTGCCCCTCCCTCCCTGCCCGCCGCCCCCTGGACAGGCCCGTGTCTCAGTTTGGCTGCTGTGGCCTGGGTCTCCTGCTCCCATTGACAGCTTGGGTCTAGAGCTACCCACGCCCCCACACCACCCATGCACTGAGGCTCCCGACTGCTCTCCCCCACCTCTCCGCACCCTGTCCTCCGTTCTAGTTCACTCCTTCATACTGGGGGGTGGGGAAGGGGTTCAGAAAGCTCACGCGGGGGTAACCCTCTATCAGAATGTTTACTGGTCTGAGCTATCGTACAGTAGGTGGGGCGCTTCCTAAGTCCCTTGGGCCCTGCCAGGAGTGACCTCTGAGCACAGAGCCAGGAGTAAGCCCCTGGGCAGAGCTGGGTGTGACAACCCCCTACCTAGCCCCCAGCTCCTGCCCGAACAAAACAAGCAAGAATGTTCACTGAGTCACAGGAGCACCCACCTCGATAGCTCGGTCTCAGCCCCTCACTCAGGTCCATGGACGTGTGAGAGACTCACCATCAAACAGCTGGAGCTTCACCTCTCAGGGACACCCCCCCCCCCACACACACACCCCACTGCCCCTGTGTGGCTGCCCACTGGCCTTGGCCTCAAAAGGAGCAATGATGGTTTCCGGGCTCCATCCCCACCTGTGACCCCAGATCTTGTTTTTCTTTTTTCTTTTATGTCATTTTCTTTTTTTTTTTCTTTCTTCTTCTTTTTTTTTTTGGCTTTTTGGGTCTCACCTGGCAATGCACAGAGGGATTACTCCTGGCTCTGCACTCACGAATTTCCCTTTGGCGGTGCTCAGGGAACCATATGGGATGCTGGGAATTGAACTCGGGTTGGCCACATGCAAGGCAAACACCCTACCCACTGTGCTATTGCTCCAGCCCGCTTATGTCATTTAAAAAATCTTTTAATTGAATCGCCTTTAGATACAGTTATAAAGCTTTCATGTTTGAGTTTCAATCACGCAATGGTCAAACACCCATCCCTCCACCAGTGCACATTCCCCACCACCAATGTCCCCAATATTACCCCCCTTTCCAACCCTCAACCTGCCTCCATGGCAGACAATTTCCCCCATATTCTCTCTCTACTTTTGGACCCCGGGTCTTGTGGGGAGGGCAGAGACCCTGCACGAGACAAGTCCAGCCTGACGCCACGCCCACCCCCTTTCTCGGGCAGCTGCCTTGTGAGCTTATGGCCAATGGACACTGCCCGCTGTCCCTGCTTGGGGAGGCCAGCGGGACCCCTTCTATGCCTTCCTCAGTCTTTACTAACGCCTGGGCCCGGTTAGTGGCCCCTGTCCAGTTCCACGCCAACGCTAGTTGCACACTCTCATTATCTTTGAATCCAGAATGTCCACCCACAGAAATTCTATGGTGTATTTTTGGCTGCTTATATTTTGGTACGGGGTTATTGTGCAGCTTAAATTGGGAAACGGATGTAGAAGTCCCATGTAAACTGTAAAGTGTTGTACAAATGTACAGGCTTATTACTATTATTAAACTGTCGCCACCCGCAGCCCAACACCCCCGCCTGTCCACCCTGCGTGGCTGCCTTGGGCGGGCTGCGGTAGCCAGGCAACAGTCTCACTCACTGGTGTTCCCTTCCACGGGGGTCTCGGAGATGTCGCTTATGCCATGAGGCCCTCACTGCCTAACACGCTCATTTCCTTTGAGGGCTTCTAGAATAATGGTAATTGTTCCCTGATTTTAAGGAGCGTTTTAGGGAGTGCTACTGGGTCCCCGGCTAGCCCAGGGCCAGCAGGGTGCCAGCGCCCAGGATGGGTGAGAGTCATTCATGCACAAGTCCCCTTCGCTCTCTCGAGACCCTCACGTGGTGGTCCTTTCCTAAGCCTTCCCTGCAGAAAGAAGCCTTGTGGGCCCACCAAGACGGGCCCTACTTGACGTTACTCTTTTTTTCCTTTCTTTTTGGGAAAGGAATGCTTCAAAAAGGGGCATCAGCTAGCTGTAGTACACGGCTGTCTTTTCATTTATGAGTTGTAGGAATATTCCCGTGACGTCACAGACCCACCCCGCTGCCCCCAGCCCTGACGTCTGCTCCCCGGGCTGGCAGGATGCTGGGGTGATCTCGTTCTCCACTTTTCTGTGACAAGCCTGCGTTCCTCTTTGATGACCTGGTTGGAAGGAAGGTGAAGCTTGGCAGACCCATGTCAGCACGTATATTTCAGACAGTGGAAGGCAGAGCACATTCGCTTGGGCCAGTGAGCCGTACCTCCTAACCTGGGTACCCGCCAGGGGTACCATTGCTTTTGGGAAGAATGTTCAGTGATGCTCAGGGGTTACTCCTGGCTCTGTACTCAGGAATTAACTCCTGGCGGTGCTGGAGGACCATATGGGATGCCGGGGATTGAACCTAGGTCAGCCGTGTTCAAAGCAAATGCCCTACCCACTGTGCTATCCCTCCAGGCCCCCATGCCGTTACTCTTAGAGCCAGAGAGACGGGCTGAGCACATGCTTTGCATGTAGGAGGTCCAGGGTCCAGTCTGTGGTTCCCAGGACACCACCAGGAGCAATGGGGTAGGGCAGCCCCCAAGAACCGCTGGGAGCGGCCCCCAAACCAAAAACAAAAGAAAAAGACTTAATGGCACATCTGTTCAAAGGAGTCCCGGGAAGCTGGGAGGCAGAATGAAGCG